>NC_092803.1:150673932-153093886 GCF_040954645.1 Diabrotica undecimpunctata
GCGGAGTCAAACCCGGAAAACAACTGAAACCACATATAGCTCCCGCGGAAATTTCAAATTCAATATATATATATATATATATATATATATATATATATATATATATAAGTGTAATATCATACCCTTATTCATGTGAAGAGATAGCAGTTTGAATTCGTCTAAAAAGAGTTTATTATCGTTAAAATTCTACAATATAAATTATTAACAATAATAACATAACTAAAATAACTTAACAAAAATACAAACCTAAAAAGAGAATCAAGAACAATGCTATTTCTTACGCCATTAAGTAATTTGACAATTGTACCATACAATTTACAATATATGTCAATGTCAATAAAACTTAAACAGTCATACAACCTAAAACTTTAAATAACTAAAAATAACTAAGCCCTGCTGTTTCACTTAAAATAAACATAGGTTTACTTTTACATCCCCCTACCAAAAAGGTATGATAAACCATCTAAGTATATGGTTTATCACAAGGCATCAATTTTGAAATATGGAAATAATTCATATCATTCTTTTTGTATCCAATATCTACTTCATATAATGTATTTGAAATTTGTTTTTTTATTTGAAATGGACCTACTCTTACTTCGTCAAGTTTTTTTCTATTTAGTTTTGATTTATTTTCTACATATGCCCAATCTCCCTCTTTGAATTCATAGGATTTTCTATTTTTGTCATACAGTTTTTTATTATATTCATGATGTCGTACCGAATTTTTATAGGCTATTTCTTTATCTTTTGATACATTTGTTGTCTCACACAGTTCCTCGGGAACAATCGGATCTGCTTTTCCAAAAAGCAAATATTCTGGGCTATATCCGGTTACAGAATGATCTGTTTTATTGTATTCCTCTATACATTCTTCAGCTATTTTTGTCCATGCTCGAATTCTAGTTTCATTTTGTTTGCATCTTATTCTGTTAACTAATGTCTGATTAAGTCTTTCATTTAATCCATTCGAGAATGGACAGTCTACTGCTGTAAAAATTAATTGAATATTTAAATGTTTCATATGATTTCTAAATATTTTGGAATTAATTCCTGGATACTGATCTGTTAATAATGTTTTTATGGGGTGTTTATCTTGAATTTTGGCGATTAATTTTATGAAATCATCTGTGGTCTGATTTTTAGAAGTAACTGCAAACGCATATCTGGTGAAGTGATCTACAAGTAAGTGGAGGTATTTTTTTGTCGAACGATTGCCACCAAATCCTCCTATTGTATCTAAGGACATTATCTGAAAAGGTTCTTTTGCTGGACCCAATTGTGACAGAAGACCATATTTTGGACCGATTCTTGTTTTATTTTTACAGCAGATCTCGCATTTTTGACAGATATCCTTTGCTAGTGAATCTATATTCTTAATGTAGTAAAAATTTCTAATTTTGTTTGTTACTTTACCAGCACAAATATGACCATAAAATTTGTGAACTTTTGTTATTAACTCTTTTCCAAAATCTTTGGATAAAATTATTCTTTTTTCATTCTTCCTTAATTTATAAAATATATCTTGGTTCAAAATTGTTCCTCTCATTGTATCTATAACTTGTCGATTATTATTTTGGTCTTGTTTTATCTCAGTTAATGTGACTAGGTTTACTGTTCTTATGAATGTTTCTGCATTTTTCATATTTTCCAACACTGGGTTTCTAGAAAGGCAGTCTGCTTCTACATTTTCTTTTCCAGGTTCATATTTAATGTCGAAGTCAAATTGTGAAAGAAAATGTGTCATATCTCCTAATTCTTTATCTGGTCTTGTACGAAGTTCTCTTCCCTCAAGGGGTTTATGATCAGTAATAACGAGAAATTTTCTTCCCATTAGCCAGTATTGCCAAAATTTTATTGCTTCTTTAATTGCCAGGCATTCTAAAAAAATAGCCTTTTTATTTTTTTGATATTTGTTCAATTTTTTTGAAAAGTATGCTACGGGTTTCATTTCTCCATCTCTTTGTTTTTGTTTCAGAACCGCACCAATTCCTAGAACACTAGCATCTGTATATATAGTTGTAGGAGCATTTGGGTTAAAAATGGCTAGTATAGGTTCAGAACAGAGGATATTCTTTGCCCTATCAAAAGCTGTTTGGCAGCTTAAAGACCAGTGGAATTTGATATCTTTTCTAAGTAAATTATGTAGTGGCTCTAATAACCTAGCTGAATCTTTTATATATTTGTGGTAAAAATTTACTTTTCCCAAAAACTGTCGTACTTTTTTTCTCGTGTCTGGTGCTGGAAAATCTCTGATCGATATTAAATTATCATGTAACGGACGAACTGAATTGTGTCCCACAATGTGTCCCAAATATTTAACCTCTTCTCTTGCAAAATTACATTTTAGAAGTTTGAGCCTAAATCCCTCTTCAATAATTGCTTTCATAAGTCTTTCTATATGGTCTAAGTGTTCTTCAAATGATAATGAGAATATTAAAACGTCATCTATGTAGTTTATACAAAATGAATTTAAATTATGCTTCCTGATAATATTACTTAAAATTCTTTGAAATATTGCGGGAGATGTTTTAAGCCCAAAAGGTAAGCATTTCCATTGCCAATGACCACTTTGGGTAACGAAGGCTGTCTTGTATTTATCTTTTATCCGAACTGGAATACACCAAAAAGCAGAATTTATATCTAAAGTAGTAAAGAACCTAGCATTCCTTGTTTTGGTCAAAATCTCGTCAATTAAAGAAAAAGGTTGGGGTTCAGGAATAATTAATTTGTTTAACTCACGAAAGTCAATGCACAATCTTGTTTTAGATCCTTCATCTTTTTTAAAAGCCAATGTAACAGGTGCTGCAAAAGGTGAAGATGATTCTTCTAGTAAATTTGCTTTTAATAATTGTCCTATTTGAAATTCTATCTCTTTTTGGTCTTCTATCGAGCATCTATAGGGTCTTTTTGCAACAAATTTATGTTCTAAAAGTTTAATTTGAGCTTCATTATTTTGAACCTGCCCAATGTCAAATTTATGTTTTGCAAAAATATTGTCATATTTATTTAGTAATATTTCTATTTTATTTTTCTGATATGGCAATAAATGTTGTAATTTTGCTTCAAAAAGTTCTGTGGGAATTCCCTCATTAAAGTTTATGGAGTATTCTGTAATATTAATATTATAATTAAATTTTTCGATTTTTTCTTCAATTTTTCCGTATAATCTTTGATAAATCTCTAAATCAAAATCTTGTTTCATTTGAAAATTTAAAATAGAATCTAATCCGAGTAGAATATCGTACTCAAAATATTCATCATTAATTACAAAAAGATTAATATTTTTCTCAATTTTATTAATTTTCAGTTTTGCAATTAGTTTTCCTGTAAAATTTGTTCTGCCATTTATCGTTTTAAACATATTCCTATCTTCTTGAATATCTAATCCTAACTTTCTTGCCACCTTCGAATTCAGAAGAGTAACATTTGAGCCTGGGTCATAAACTCCACATAATTCTTTATTATTTAGGAATACTTTTAATTTGATCAATGGCAGCAAATCTAGTTTTTTTGTTCAGTTACTGTTTCATTTAATGTCTCCTGTATAGCAATATTATTAATATATTTAATATCATTTGATTTGTTTTCTTTTGTTACCTTTTTATCTTTTTGCTTTAAACGGCATATTGCCTCTGGATGAAACCTCCCAGGGAATCCTTTTCTATCACAATATTGACAAGTAGTTTTCTGTTCTTCTGGTATTATAGTAGATTTTTGATAAAAATTTGGTTTTGTCTCCAATTTATTCTTCTTTTTTATAACTAAACTTTCCAATTTTCGTAATTCGCCTACCAATTTTTCCATTGTTGTAACGTCAGCTCTATTAATATTATCTTGTATATAAATTGGCAAATTTGTTACAATTAAATCAATTAGTATATCAATGGGAAAATCATTCTTTATATTTAGCAATAAATTTTCTTTACGAAACGCATAATCAACAATACTACCACCTATATACCTAAAAGAATAAGCTTGCCTATGATTATGCCAACCTGTTTCACAAAAACTATCTAAAAAATTAATTTTCCATACCTCAAAACTGTTATCTAAGCCTAATGTTATTATTTTTGATTCAAACCATTCTTTTGCTATTCCATCAAGAAACAAACGTAGAATCAAAATCTTGTCTTCATCAGCAACCACCTCACATCGCAAACATTCTGATTCGAAGGTCTTGAGCCATGAATTCATTGGAACATTATTTCCATCAAAATTTCGAAGTACAAAATCATCTTTTATTTTTTTTAAATTTTTCTTTTCAACTTTAGGTAAATTTGTGTCATTAAATTTCTGGAGCAACTCAGCAAATGATGGAAATTGTTCAGCTGTTTCTATCTTCTCATACACTGGTAATAAGGTCTGTTGTAAGTACTCACTTTGATAAACCACATCACCATCTGAATCAAAATAAATCTCCTTCAAATTGTCTTCTAATGCTATAGTACATGTTCTAAAGGATCCTCTTGTTTTCATAGATGCTAATATATTCTTCACTTTTTTCAGATGAAATAGTTCAGAATGATCAATTTGACTTTGTTTTTCAAAGGGGATTTCATAATAAAAACGGGACCCTGTTGGCTGCAGCCACTTAAATTTATATACATTTTTCTTACTATCACTACTGTTTGCTTCTATAGCCATGCAAATTCTCATTGATGTAAAATTCATTCTTAAATATCGTTTTATCTAAATAACGGCTTGGAAATTTATAGTTATCACTATATTTTTTTTTATCAGCTTAAGTTCTTGATTTATAAGTGTAATATCATACCCTTATTCATGTGAAGAGATAGCAGTTTGAATTCGTCTAAAAAGAGTTTATTATCGTTAAAATTCTACAATATAAATTATTAACAATAATAACATAACTAAAATAACTTAACAAAAATACAAACCTAAAAAGAGAATCAAGAACAATGCTATTTCTTACGCCATTAAGTAATTTGACAATTGTACCATACAATTTACAATATATGTCAATGTCAATAAAACTTAAACAGTCATACAACCTAAAACTTTAAATAACTAAAAATAACTAAGCCCTGCTGTTTCACTTAAAATAAACATAGGTTTACTTTTACATATATATATATATATATATATATATATATATATATATATATATATATATATATATATATATATATATATATATATATATATATATTTTATATATATGTATTTAAATATGTCACAAGCAATTAAACTTCTCAAAAAAATATTCATTATATTCAAATATATAATAATATATACAAATTGAGATATTTGCTACAAATTAAATAAGAACTAATCATACTAATTGTGGGCTTCTTCCTCCCTTCTTGATAGCCTTCGGTCTTCCGGATATTACATATATATATATATATATATATATATATATATATATATATATATATATATATCTATATATATATATATATATATACATTATATTATATATATATATGTATATATATATATATTATATATATATATGTATATATATATATTATATATATATATATATATATATATATATATGTATATATATATATATAATTATCCTAAACGTTTGGTTAACATGTTATTTTATTCTAGGATGTAGAAAGGTTGGCCAAGCAGTTGCCCAACGTTGTGAAGTTACAATTAGTCAAAGATAGACGGTTTAATCATCTGGATTACCTTTGGGCAAAAGATGTGCACACAATTCTCAATGATGATCTGATTGCCACTCAGAATAAATACATACCAGTTGAGCCACCTCAGAACTCGGCAAATACCATTTATGGAAGAATTGCTTGGTTCCCAATGGTAACAATGATTATTGTTGTATTAGCAATATAATAAAAGATATTATTTAATACACGCTTAAAAAATTTCTGTTTTTTTTTCGTATTACAAACTTACGAATAATTTAAACGTTTATGGGGCAATGAGAACATTGTGTAGAGAGTGTATTGCATGTTGGAGTAACCATTATGGTGGCTCCCTATCTTATATACTAAAACGCTAAGCCCTTTTCTAGTCCACCACTTTACTCAAAAACCATATTAGATAATTAAAATATTTTTTCGGAATATTATTAGTATTACGTATGAGATTGTCAAGATATACTTTTGGTACAAAATTTCACTTCTGGTTTTGAAATGATCGGAAGTTAAAATTTACTTTAAGTTTTAGACCCCCACAATGTATATATGGATCGAAAGGTCTCGTCGAGACAAATCTAAATATGTACTTCCGGTTGCGATCCGACACCGGAAGTGACCCGAAACGCACATAAAACGTCAAGATAGAGCAAATCTGACACCGGATTCGTGATCAGCATGCAAAATTAACTGCTAAATGATATCAATGTCGACATTTGATGAACTAAAAATTGCATTCCGGTTTTGAGGTCGACTTCCGGTTTAGTTTTTATTAGTCAAATCAATAGAGAATTCAACGTAGAGTTCAAAAATGTAAGTTCACGAAATTATCATTTATAGTTTTTGAGTTATTGATAAAAATATTTTTACTTTCGGTTATTGTATAATATTGTATATTTTTCTCGCAAAATAAAAATTTCATTTAAAAAACTCGATGTCGAGATGGTCCGCTAGTATAGTTTTAATACTCTGTTAGATAGCTATAAACACCTAGCCAAGAGCAGTCTGTGTGTAGATACCCGTTTACCTTCGATTTTATACTATATTTGATGAAATACCCAAAATATGTTTTATTCTCGTTTACCACTTTTAAATTTTAGTGTTTAGTTGCTGATATGTGTTAAAATATTTTGTTTCATGTTAAAAGTAATCAAGAGACTACTAATTTTAAATTGGCCGTGCAGATAATGACATGAGTTGTTTAATTTTCAGGGCTTCTGCCATCCGTTTATACGTATTTCGACCTTATTAGGTCTCCTCAAAGCGACCTATGCAGAAGCTAGAAGCCGAAACTTCTGAATAAGTCCTTCTAAGAAGACCTAATAATGGCGGTATATAATACGGAATTTACGGAATATTTATACAAAAAAAGCTTGAACAGAATCACTTGAAGAGAAGAAAGTAACGAACTCAAACATATTAAAAACAAACAACACCATGGTATAGAGAGAGTTAGTGAAGACAAAATGTGAAGAAAAGAAGAAAGCCCTTTTACAATACACAACACAACAAACACAACAGGTATATACCCACTATAAACGAATCAGAAGTGAAATGAATAAAACAAATAAAAAATAGACAAATAAAAACGGAGCACTGGCAAATATTCTCAAATCAGATGGAATGCGACTTATATTTATAACACAAAAAGAAATATAAAGAATGATCAGATGACAAAGAAAAGAGATGAACAAGCCTAATAAAAATGAAACATATTCAGAAGGAAACATGGTTAGATTTTTTTCGATCCCCATTTGCTAAAGGTGACGATAATAAACCACCAACACCAGAGGTGCCGACAAACGACGGAATAAATATTGAGGAGGAAGAGGTAAAGGAAGCATTAAGGACATTGAAAAATAGAAAATCACCAAGAGAGGACAGAATGCCTAACAAACTACTAAAGTAAGGAGGACAGATCTGATAGAATCACTATTAAAACTAATCCAAAAAATAATAGAACAAAAAAGAATTCCTCAGGAATTGAGATCAAGCATGCTGATACCTCTCTTCAAAAAGGGAGACAAATCAGACCCAGAAAATTACAGTGGAATTAATTTATTAAACACAACAATAACATTAACAACCAAAGTGATAACAAATAAACTGAATGAAATTATAACACCAGCAAAAGAGCAACAAGGTTTTAGGTCGGAAAGATCATGCACCGACGCTATATTTATAATGAGGCAAATGCAAAAGAAATCATGAGAATACAACAAACCGGCATATTTATGTTTCGTGGACCCTAAAAAATGGAAGAGTAGAATGGAACGATCATATATAAGTCAAATGACATCAAATAGAGTATTAAAGACAATAAAAGACGGCTCCACAATAGAAAAACGAGCAGTAGAAAGACCACGTTAACGATGAAACGACAACTTACTGGAGGCACATTGAAAAACAGACAACGTCATATCTACATGAAAAGAAAAAGAAAAGAAAAACTAGAATATTGCAGTAAGGATAAAATAACTTTGAATAAGTCAAGCTTTTTCCCTTACGTATCAAAATGTAAAAATGCAACTTTTGAAACTGACTAAAAAGGTGAATCAATTATAAACATTAAGAGGTTAAGATCATTCATAATTTAATTTTAATATTTTTTAAAACCATTTGCGCATTGAAAATCGAAACGTCAAAACGTCAAAGGTAAAATGTAACTTCACCTATGTTATGTAAACCTATTTTTAAAGAAATGTTCAACAACCTTTCATAGATCACCAAAACTATACAGTTTTTAAAACGACTCAGCCCTACCCTAAGATTTAACCTAATAAGTATTAGTTATATTGCTATAATTATTTTTTTTATTTAATATATATCTAATATTAGTATTCGTCTACCAATGGCCATAGTTCTCGAGATACTTTATGTAAATAAAAAAAAATATTGTCTAGTTCTATATAAAATAATAGGGTAAGTCCGGGAGAGATGGTTCACATTTTTTTGACTGTTTGTATCTTAGCACAAAAAGTCTACGCTCTGAAATATTTATATATTTATATTAAAATACCATTAGGAGAAAGTGTACAGAGTTGGTTAAGCCAACTACTTACATAAAAAACAGTAAATACCAAAATACAAAAAATTGTAAAAGGCCAACTCACCCGATGTGTCAGGGTGAGGTGACTCTGACACTAAGGGTGATATGGCTTGATTTTAAACTTTATTTGGCACGTTTTTTGCCAATACTTTTCCACATATATCACATAAATTAACATATTTTGAGCAGTTTTCATGAAACCAAGAATTGCAATGCACGCACTGTACCCAGTCTTCTTGTTTCGATGTGGTTGAATATATTTCCCCACAGCCGGCATATTCACAACTTGTTTTATCTTGTAGATCATTACTAGAGTCTTTAGTAATTTCCATATGATCGTCAGAGTCTTCGGAAGAAGATGACTCACAAATCATCTTCTTTTGGTTCTTGAGTTTCTTGACTTTTTTTTCCAGAGGCCCTTTATTCTTTTTAACATCCTTTTCTTTCTTTTGAACATCTAAATCTTTGCGTATCGCCAAATTCACTGAGCTAGTAAGTACTACAGCCAATTGTCTACAGCGTTTCCTTACCTGTGAAATATCTGATGTAGAAGGTACTGGAGAGACATTATCTCAAATTTTACCGGGAGTGATTTTTTCATTAGAGGTCGGCTTATTACCAGGTATAGATGGTAGTTCTAATGGTGACGTGTGAGATGGTGACGTGTGAGACGGCGTCCAACTACTTGTAGATGGTGGGTTTAGACGTTGGAGATCATCTATTTCAATAATTTGTGTTGTTGAACTCTCAAGAAAGGCGTACTCTGGAATTACATTCCGGTCGACTAGATAAATACCACATGCGCGAAAACCAGATATTGCATTTTGTACTAAGGCAGCTTTTGTCCAAGCCTCATTTATTAATTTGCCGAACTGCAAGCGATTAATTTTCTTTGTAGGATTCATTTTAACAAATGAATTGTAATAATGTGACTTCAGCGACTTAAAAAGTGAACGATCTAATGGTTGCAAAAACTGTGTAGTGTGGCTCGGTAAACACAGTAGAATGATCTCATTTCGTCTGCATACTCCAACATTTAAACGGTGTTGCAATGACATGCATGACCATCCAAAACCAGTAGGACTTTTCCTGGGGGCTTTGTAGGAACAAAGTGATGTGTTAACCAATCAATAAATAAAACTGTGTTTATGTAAGCGGACTTTTCATTCATGCACACCTTTGATCCTGGCGGCATCCCGTCTTCGAATTCTTGCTTTTTATTTTTGCCTTTGAATATGCAGGTCGGAGGAAGGAAGGAAGTTACCCTCAGCATTGCAACAGGTGATACATGTAATTGTTTCCCCCTTCTCCGAAGAAGTTACTGATGCTACATTTTTGGATCCCTTTTGGGCTACAAAAAATACAGGTTTATTATTCAGTTGGAGTCCTGTTTCGTCCATGTTAAATAAACTCCCGGGCTTCTGAATCAACTCATTTTCTAGAATAACTTGCTCTAACAGATCAAAGTAATCGCTTACATCCTTTTTGTTCATGCCTCGACTTCTTGCTAAGGATACGTCTTCCGATTTTCTTATACTCAAGTCAGGGTTTCTTCTTAAGAATGATTGTAACCAGTCAAAACCTGCAAGTTTTTTCCTTGTTGAAAGTAGTTTTAATATGTAATTCTTCCGCTAAACTGCATATCATTTCTCTAACTCCAGCTCTTGTAGGTGCAAAACCAACTTCTTGCAACTTAAGCATATGTTTCTTTATTTTATTTTTATTTTCTTCGCCAAGAACATTACTTGCTTCTAATGCACTTTTTTTAATTGTTACTTTTCATTCTTCTTCTTAATGTAGGTGCTGGTACTTCAAAATTCCGAGAGGCAGCATTGACCCCTATTTGTCCACTTCTTACGGCATGTATGGCTGATTCGAGTTGATTTTCAGTCCATAAATCACGTTGGCAATTTTCTTTTCTTTTATACTTCGTTGGCATGGCTGAAAATAAATTTTTCTATTAAAAATATCTTTATATAAGTAATTAAAGAGCTAGGCCATATCTCCCTAACATTTGCTAGCCAACTAACCCGAGTTGTCAGGGTGAGATGGCCCACTTAATTTTCGTGTATTGGTAACGTTTGAAAGGACTGGCAACTATGCCTACATAACCTCAATGATACAAACAACATGCCATCAAAACGTGACTTCGATAAAATACAAACAAAAATAAGTGTACAATAGTTTTGACGATTACCGAAAAAAGTTTTAAGAAGATGTAAATAAGAATTTCTAAATATCTTACCTTTTAATCTTGGGAAAAACACGAAAAGAACAGAGTATTGCTAATACCATACGCACGATTCAAATAACGCAATGCAATTGACTCCAAATAGGATAAAACTGTGATATATTCGACCGAGTCATCTCACCCGACGAGCCATCTCTCCCGAACTTACCCTATATAATTTTAAACTGATGGTTTTAAAGCCCACAATGTAACTAATAGTAATATGTTGTCAGGAGGTACGGACAAAAAGCAAGAATACATCAAAATAGTTTATTTTTAAATCTTTCACAAAAGTGCATTAATTAGAAAACTGAAAAAGCAAAGCAGACGGTGTGCGCAGTGGTATCATTTGTCTGAAGCCATTTTTTTTGTCAACAATCCAATAATCTCTTCCATTAATTTGTTTCTTGTAACCTCCCTCTTCTGCGAACGAAAACGGAGGCTTAAACAACGTTTGATAAGATGGTGGTGGAGTGATATTTTCTGAGAAAAAGTTCTTGGGTTTTTTCATATTATTATGTACCTCAAACCAGTTTCTCGTGTGAACGTGTTGTTTTCTTAATTGATATTGCTTCACCCACTTCCTCCATAGGATTTCCATCAGAAACACGCATGTAGCAACCGCCAAACCTCCACATACTATATAGTAAGTGAGAAGGAGGTCGGTATTTCTGAGTTTTCTTTCAGTACTGCCTAAATTTAGGGGGCATATTTCTGCGTCTGGGAGGTTTTCTCGCAATTTGAATTCCACAATACCTCCTTCTACTAATCTTTGTATACTAAAATAAAAAAAAATTCTTTATTGTATCTGACTTTCATTCCGTCTATTATAATTAAAAATCCAAAAAACCAAAGACCAAACAACTATTAAAAATAATCCAAAAAATATTAGAACAAAACAGAATTCCTCAAGAATAGAGATCAAGAATCCTAATACATCTCTTCAAAAAGGGAAACAAATCGAACAAAGAAAATTACAAAGAAATTAATTTATTAAACCCAACTCTAAAATTAACAACCAAAGTCATATCAAATAAATTGAATGAAATTATAACACTAGCAGAAGAACAACAAGGTTTTAGATCAGGAAGAACATGCACCGACGCTATATTTACAAATAGGCATGTACAAGAGAAATCATTAGAATACAATAAACCGGTATATCTATGTTTCGTGGACCATAACAAGGCACTTGATCGAGTGAAATTAAAGGTCATTATCCACTTATTGTGGGCAAGAAACATACCTCTAGGAATAATCAAAACCATCGAAAATATCTACCAAAAGAACACAATAAAAATAAAAGTAGAAGATGAACTAACTCTCCCTATTGAAGCTGGCAAAGGGATAAGAGAGGGAAATTTAAGAAATTCATTGAAGATAATTTACAATGTATGCTGCACCAATTTAATATAGCCGCCAGAAAATTTAACATGTTAATTTTCCCAAAAAAGACAAAATTCATGGTTATAACAACAAATTTACTAAGATGTAAATTGGTGCTGTAGGTCAGATAATAGAACAAGTGATGAAGTTTAAATATCTAGGGATCACATTATCTAGCTACGGAAAGCTCGAAACAGAAGCGGGAGATCAAGTGAATAGAGCAAACAGAGCCGCAGGTTGAATGAATGAAACAACATGGAAAAATAAAAATATCGGAAAAGAAATTTACAAAGGCAGAATTTACAAAGCAGTCATCAGACCAATAATGGCATATGCGGCAGAAACAGAAGCTAACAAAGAGACATAAAGACGTTAAGAGACGGTTTTCCAATAAGAAGACGATCAGTAGGAAGACTACGAAAACGATGGAACGGCAACTTACTGGAATCACATTAAAAAACAGAGTCATGTCTACATGAAAAGAACAACAAGAAGATTATGAAAAATTTGATTAAAATAAAAAATGATTGCTAAATGTAGTTTAGAAGAGGAAAAACAAACATTGTTTTATATGTCCAGGTATTAAATGTGACACATTATAAACTTTTACACACCTAGAGAAGATCATACTTGTGTATTCAAATTTACTTTTACATTTTTTCTTTTTTAAAACTATGAAATTCTTTTAGTGGAAGGTATATATGTAATAATAAGTAAATAGATACTTACGCCAGATCAAACAAATATCTATATTTAAAACTTTTGGAATAAGCGAAAGCCCTAGAAAATTTCGCTATTGGGAAATTAGCGACTACATAAGTACATCGCTTGCCTTCTTCCACTCCTTTCACTACCTTATCTTTGTAATCATTATACATCACATGGTTAATAACAGTTCTTTCTCTTATAAACATCATTTTTCGGTCTTTAACGAAATTGTTAAGAATCTCTTTATCATTAACAGTGGCGAATAGCTTATCGTTGCCAATTTTATCCAATAATGTCTCTTTGAAAATATTTTCATCGTCTCTTTCTGATATTATTTGATCCCGCACAGCATTAGCTTTGTTGGTCACCCATTTGTGGTGGTTTTTTCCTATGTCTTCCGGTGCATTTATGGGTAACGTGAATTTGGACAGTGTTAAAAAAGCCGTCAAGTTCGCCGTGTAGAACGCTGTAAGGATGAGTATAAACAACCACCAAGTTGAAAATAAAAGACGTGTTGAATCTGAAATAAAAAAGGACACATTAAATAGACTAGCGATAAACATATTTTCTGAATAATTTTAAGCAAATTTGTGTTTTTGGGTACGCCGAACTCGCAATGGAAAGCCACCACCAATTTTTAACATTTCGGTGTTCAAATGTTTTTTTTTGACCTATTTAGCCGGACAATTAGTTTAATACGTAAAAACAATCTCCTACACTTCCTTTAAATTCATGGCAATTTCCTAACCGTTCGTTCATTCACTCAATTTCCTAACCTTCCCATTGAAAACACTATTGGGTGACTATACAAAAAGGATTGAACAGGAACACACGCTTCATAGGTGCCCTTCATAGCGACTTTTTTTTAACACAAACAATACAGGCAACGGTTAAAGGTAAATTACATAAAATGACAGACAATGGGAAATACAACATCTAAAGTCCTACCATTTCGGATTCACACAACACTGAAAAGACAGTTTAAATTTTCCGTTTAGTACGTTTGAAAAATTCCCATAAAATTGATCTAATAGTTCAATTTCGACTACCTAAATAGAGTATAGAAGCAACTTTCTGCGGCAGTATGATTTTTTGTTGGGAGATGGCTTGAAATAAAAATTTTATGGCTTCTTGATTATACCGACATTGAAACATCCAGTGGTCAAGGTCGTCATAATTGCCATTACATTCACATATATCAATATTGTTCTGAAGCTATTTTCTTGTGGCATTTTAAATTAATTACTATTTAAATGGGAATAAGCCACAACTAAAGGTTAAAATATGTTTATTGACGTTTCAATTTCCACTTCGGAAATCGTTCTCAAAATTTGAGAACGATTTCCGAAGTGGAAATTGAAACGTCAATAAACGTATTTTAACCTTTAATTGTGGCTTATTCCCATTTAAATAGTAATTAATTCACATGTATCAGTTTCGGAAAGCTTTATTTTATATAGGTAAGCATTTACTGTAGCATGTTTAAAAAGGCATCTAACGTACATAGTATAAATTTTCCGAGAGATGGGGCTTCTGTCATTTGGGGGAGTAGATGGAAGAGTTGGATATATACTGCAGTATGCGTTTTTGCTACTATTAGTAATGGATCGCCACTCAATTTCCCAATTAAGTCTAATATGTTTCTTCCTAGCTGAAACTATATCCCATTTGGGCAACTCGTTGTATTCTATACCCACTAAAGTAGCGTCTTTAGCCAAATGGTCTACTTTTTTATTGCCTGGAATATTAGAGTGACCTTTAAAAACAAAGTTAACAATCCTTTTTAAAGAAGTCAAGATCGTTAGCTTTTCAAGCGCATTTACAATTAGTCTATTGGTATATATGTGTTTAGAGAAGTGTCTTAATGCGAGGAGGACAGACTGTGAGTCAGATAAAATTATATCGTTCAAAATATAATGTGCTATTAATTATCCAATCCAACGCCTTGACAATGGCTACCAATTCAGCTGTGAATATTGAGCAATCTGATTTTAATTTGTACTGAAAATAATCTTGAATATTGTCTATGTAAATGGCACAGCCAACACCAGCCGGCGATTTTGAGCCATCGGTATAAATTTTACAAGAATGGTTACAGTCTTCCAGCTTGTTCTGTATTACGAAATCTTCGTAAACAATTGAAATAGATGAAAGAATTACTACAGCAGGTTTATATTCATAAAGTATGTCATAATTGGAGTCAAATAATGGAATCCCTTCTTCATTGATTGAATATTGTGATAAATTGGGAAAAGCAACAGCTAAAGTTGGAAAGTTTTTATTTGCCAACAATTTGTTTGTTAGATTTTCAACAGAGACAGAAGATATTTTTTGTAATAAGCTTTTTTGATTATTAAACTGGCATTTAAGAATAAATTTTTCTGCCAAAAATAAACGTTTTAAATGTAAAGGTGGCTCGTTACATTCTGCCAAAAGGGCTGGTGTGGGAGTAGATTTGAGAGCTCCTAGGACTAACCTTAAAGCTTTGTATTATATTCGATCCAATTTAATCAAACCAAATTTTGTCGCTGATCCATAGAAAAAGCTTCCATAGTCCAAAATTGATCTGGTATATGCTCTGTAAAATAATAAGTTTATTTTTGAGTCTGCTCCCCAATCGTATCGATTAACAGCCTTAAGGATATTAAGGCTTTTTTCACATTTGGTAATGCAATTATTAATATGCTCGTTCCAGGTTAATTTTGAATCCAAGGTAACACCTAGGTATGCAAAACTGTTATATACAGGAATTTCCAGCTTGGAGAATTTTAATGTACTAACTTTTGGTAACCTATGTCTCGAAAAAAATACTACACCTGACTCGTCTATTTGAAAATAGATTGACTCTGACATAAGCACATTTACTAGGCACTCCTAATTTAACAAGTTGATCAAGCAAAAGGTCGAGAATAACGTTATCATATGCACCAGAAATGTCCACAAATAAAGCAGCTGTGTATTGGTTTTTAGAATACGTTAACTGGATATCGGTTCCAATCCATAGTTCCTTTCCCTCTACGAAACCCAAGCTGATGACCGTCTAGGTAAAGGTTATTACTTTCCATCCACCATTCTAATCGATTTTTCATGATTCATTCAAATGTTTTCAATATACATGACATAAGAGATATCGGTCTTAGGACATTAGGATCATTAGCTTTTGGGATAGGTATTACAAGACTCTGCTTCAAAGAATCACAGTTATCACCTTTAATTAGAATATTGATAAAAATCTCACGGAGAAATTGAAGGCATATTCAATGGAAATTCGATCACTTATTACTTTATTGTTCCTCATAGGTTCTTTGCGATCATCCAGAAAAAACTTACACAATTTCTGGGATAATTGAAAGGGAAATGGTCTGGAATCTTGCTAGTTATCTATGAGTAAATCCAGATTTCGCTTCTTGATACGACGCTTACGGTTTGACAGTGTTATTGATAAAGATAAGCGAAAAGCCATTGACAAATTGGCACCAATAACAGATGTGCTGGAATTACTTTAAAACAATGTTTAAGCTTATTTAAAGCTTTCGGGATAAAACCAACAGAAAATTCTGTTCCGAATCTGGAAAATGGGTTTGTGGTGAGTATTTAAAAGATATCTGTATAAACTGCCATAAAATGAGGTTATCTGAATGTATTATCATTTTTCACTTGAAAATAAAGTTTTGTTGTAATAATTTTTTGGTTTTATCTTGATAAATACAGTGTACTGATTATATTTCCATAGAAAATAAACTAAAACTTCAAAAAAAAATGGCAAATAAAAATGGGTGACATTTGTCCCCCACGCCACTAAATATAGCATTTAGTTACGCTACTAACGGAGGAATAAATATACAAATAACAAAACTCGCCCAAAATCTCTACTACTCCAGAGATCATTACTATCAAAATGAAGTCAGCATGTTGGTTGCCACAAAATATGTCAAAAATTTTACACTTAATTCTGAGAGAGCCATTCTACTCTTTTAAGTCTTTGTCTTTGTTAACAAATGTCTACGAAGAATTGTTCGTATATTCTGGCCTAACACCATCAGAAACGAAGATCTGCTACACCTGACCGAACAAAAGAGGGTACAAAATGAAATTAAGTCCAGAAAGTGGGGTTGGATCAGTCACACACTCCGAAAAAATATTTCCAATATCGCAAAGACTGCCCTAGAGTGGAATCCCCAAGGGAAAAGAAAAAGAGGTTGTCCAGTACAAACTTGGAGAAGATCCATCATGGACGAGATAAGAGGCCAAGAAAAGTCTTGGAATGAGGTGAAGGCCTTAGCGCAAAATAGAACCCTATGGCGCGTTTTCACTGAAGCTCTATGCTCCACTTAGGAGTTCAAGAACCTTATATATATATATATATATATATATATATATATATATATATATATATATATATATATATATATATATATAAGTAGAAGAAGTAAAAAAAGTTTTTAAAGCTGTTTGTTGTATGCCAACTTTTAAAAGTTTATTTTCTTTTTAAGTATTTTACCTGTTCTAGGATTGACAGTAGATCCTTGTTTCAGCAGTGCCCCGTACACAAACCACATACACGTTGATAAAGAATAAATCTCATTGTCATCATACTTGCATATTCGGCTCTGGATTAGTATCATGATGTAAATGATAGGTCCTACTACTAATATAGAAAAAATGATTAAAATCCAAACTGGTGTTGTAAACGGTGCTAGTAATCCTGACCCGGTTGCTGATTCGGTGGGTCGGTTCATCAAAACTGCCCATTCTGCGGTGTCGAAACTGGTGGAGAATATTATGTCATTGCGAATACTTTCTATTATGGGTAAAAAGGCAACTGCAATGTCTACTTGCTGAAATATATTAATAGATATTAATATGTATCACTCTTTAAAACAAAAGACTATTAATCGTTAGAAAAATTCATTGCAAAATATAAATTTTAACATACGCTCCGCGACAGCTGAAGGGTATTATTGGATTTTTAAGGTTTAGATTTTCAAATGGTATGCGTCAGAAGTTGAGAAAATCTTGTATTAGAATTGTGCTATGGATCAAGAACGTCACATAAATTAGATTCTCTTTTTAATCTAGGGTAAAAGTATTTGCAGTCTATTGCGAAATCTTTGTATTGTTACAATAATACAAGAAAGCCAAAGGGTTTTGTGACACCATAAACCAAACCTCTATTTTTCCTGCAGTGGGTTCGTTGAACTTTTGAAATTATTAACAATTTAAGGCTAAAACTGTATCATTTTAAGAACTTTCATCTACCAGTAACAAGTAAATCAGTTTGACCTGTTTTGGACATCATTATTTGATAAAACACAAAAACTTTACAATTGCGATTTATGAATGTCGAATAATTAATTTATTGCTTAGAAAATTGGAAAACCTAAGAATTCTTAATTTTTAATAAATATTTATACCTATTATAAAAAATAAACCTGCAACCTTCATATTGCCTGGAGCCCTGGAAAGTTTGGTTTTAATGTAATTATTATTTCAGAGTAATTCATTCATTATTTTAAAAGTTATTTAATTTGTTAATCTCAAATCGTGTTTTCTTCAATAACATAAGTTAGAAAAAAATGAACTCATAAGAATTCTGTGGATAGCATAACCAAAAGAGAGAGAGAAAGGAAGTTATTCTATCAAAATAATTTAAAAAAAGTCAGAAAAAATTATTTCCAACATTGCAAAATTTAATTGAAGAAAATTGTAATTTTTTCCTTATAAATAATTAGAATAACTTTTTCGCTAAGAATTTAAAAGATCAAGGACTAAAGTTTTATTATACAAAGTTTAAAAAATATTGTCTTTTAAAAAAGTCATCTACATAGCTTCAAAATGGGAAGTTTCCATTCTTTCAGCTTTAAGTAGTGGAGGGAGTACTTTAAAATTCGCGGTATAAATCATACTTCCAGTTCTTTTTGATGGATTTTGACGTTTCTTTCTTAATTTGTATGTGCTCTTTCTTAACATCACGAATGTACCTTTTGTTAATAAATTTAATGTTAAATAAATAAACTACAGTCCATCTAATTTACAAACCGTTTCACGTCATCGGCGTCATAGCCCGTGACGACACATGATACCAACACGAAATATTTAGGCGGTAGGTGTGTTCTTTTTTAGAATTACTTTGCCGAGTACACTGGCATTACAGCCACTAAACATATTTTATTATATACGCGTAGAATTAATATATAAAGATTTCTATTAATGTTAACTTAAAGAAATAGACAACAATATGTTTCATTTAATTTGTATAAATGCATTATAAAGCGTTGTTATGAAGAACATTTGTTCGGAACACACTGTAACTGTAATCGAACGCAGGTGAAATTTTGGCATACATTGGTAACACTTATTTGACAGTTGCGGTGTTGACACTTTTTGTACTTTATTATTTTAAATTTTAAAGTGAATACCCCTTGTTTTATATTTTTACCTATTTAATAAAATCTGTTCTTTTTAGAACAAAATTAGTGTGTTTTATTTTAAAAATGTCACGTAAGAATTTAAATAGTCGTTGTAAAGAGTATAATAATAATTATGTGACATATTTGATTTAAAATGGATTTAGGATTTTTTTATAGTTTGGCAACTATGTCAACTTCGATCTCTGACGTAGATAATGACGTGCAACGGTTTGTAAATTAGATGGACCGTATGTAAACTGTTTAAATATATTTCCGTAAAAAAATTTAAACAATATTGTTAGAACAACTCTTATTGGAAAACGTAAGAATAGAATTGTAGTTAATTGATAAAATAAAATTATGTATAATACACACATCAAAATAATCTAAGAGATAAAAACAAAATGCGAGATTACACAAGGATTTTAAATAATTAATTTAAAATAATTTTAATAAATAGGTGTAAACAAGTGTCTCCAAAATAAAATACATTTTTTCTTATTTATGCAATATTTATTGCAATAGCAAGAAAATTAAAAGAGAAGTCTCTAAGCCACAAAATGGTATCAAAAAAAAAATAAAAAAATAATTTGTTGCCCCTCAAAGTAGTGTTTAGGTTAAATGAGTAAAATATATGACCTCCACGGTTAATGATTACTGCCCTACATCTGTAAGGCAAGCTCATAATCAAATGTTCAATGTTTTTCTGCGATATTCTGTTCCACTCCATTGAATGGCCCTCAAACAGTTACTGTCTTGTATTGAACGCAATATTTTGTTGTAAAATGACTCTGTCCAATATGTCCCACATATGCTAAATTGGATTTAAATCTGACGATTGTGCAGGTTATGGTAAAATTTCAATTTCATTATCTTCGATGAATTTTCTCACGACTCTGGAAGTATGCAGACGCTCGTGAGTCTAAGCTGAGAATCTACAACACAGTAATTTGACTAGTGGTCACATATGGATGTGAAACGTGGCCCTCTCAACCACTGATGAAAATCAACTGAGAATATTTGAGCGCAAAATACTAAGAAAATATTTGGACCAACCCAATGCAGCGATGGTTCGTGGAGAATTAAAATGAACCACGAGCTGGATGAACTAATGCAGAGTGCAGATATTTTCAGATTTGTAAAGTCACAAAGACTAAACTGGCTTGGTCACTTAGAAAGAATGCCAGATAATCGAGCTGTAAAAGTAGTCCAGAGATGAAATCCCCAAAGAAAGAGAACAAGATTAAGGCCCCGTAAAAGATGGATAGACGACGTAGAGAGGGATCTTAAAACCATGAACATCAGGCAGTGGCGAAGGAAACTATCCGACAGGGCAGAATGGAAGAACATTGTTAAGCGGGCCAAGACTCACAAATGGTTGTAGCGCCATTAGAAGAAGAAGACGAAGACCAGCTTGTTGTGCAAAGCGTACAACAGTTAGTTTCAAAATAATATCCTAGGAACCTTCTGCATGGTGGCCAATAGTTCAGAATTGCCAGAATATCTCCAAATTTTTATCCGTCTTGTATCTGGTGCATATCCAAATTGGTACTCATCTGTGAATAAAGTTAAGGCCGACTCACGTCTAACCCAATTTGCGTGTTCTTGGGTCCACTGAAGTCGATGAGCGCAAATTCCTCTGGATAACACAGGCCATCTCACAGGTCTTCGTGTATTTAACCCTACTTCATGCAGTCTATTTCTAATGGTTTGTTCACTTACAAACACCTTATGGGTCTCTTGCAGCCTCATTTGTAATTGAGATGTAGTTACAGTGCGATCTCGCAAACAAAACAAAATAAACAATGAATTTTACTGCAGACTATGTGTAAAAAAATATTTGCATTTAACTCCTTTCATACATATATGAAAATAAAAATATACATTTTCATCAAATATTGATTCGATCCTTCATTTACTATACTCCTATTACAGGTCAAATGTTGTTTATTAATTGTTAGTAAGTTTTTATTATTTCTGTTTCTCTTTCTGCTATGTCTTACCTATAGCATTACATATGTAATGATTGTGCAGATTGGCTCCCAAATATATTTGTAACGGCGAATGCGTGTGTAGAAGTGTAACTCTACCACACCCGTTTTTTTTTAATTCTTTTGAAATAATAACTCTCTCTCTCTCTCTCTTTCTCTCTCTTTCTTGTTAATGATACCCGTAGAATCATTGTAAGTTAATTTTTTTTCTGACAACAAAAATGCTGTCAGGAATAAACAATTTGAATAATTTTTAAACCAATTGATGTATCACTTGACATTTTAACCACATTTTTAACACTATAACACCAATATTTTCACACAATATCAAAGTTGTATGTTCATTTTTACAATTATTATTAACATTTATTAAAAATTAAAAATTATTAGGTTTTTTTACAGCTTTCTAAGCAACAAATTAGTAAATTCGCCATTTTAATGCTTTAAACGTGTTTTATTAAATTATTGCCTCCAATTCATTAAAAATTCTCTTTACTAGTAGATACAAGTTCTTAAAATTGTGCATTTTTGGTTTTAAATTTTTAATAATTTAAAAAGTCTACCGAACTCACTGCAGGAAACAAAAAGGTTTTGGTTATTGAGGTCCATAAAACTTAACATACTTGTCAAATGCATGGCCAAGTCACCGTACCCAACAGAGCACTTTTTTTACCTTATTTATCTGGACTAGTACTCTTCTTTTTCATTTTAGGATGTAGGTAGTTACTGCATATTCCGGAATCAAACATTCGGTTTGTAATTTACTATTTGTTTACTTGTCGATTTTCATCCATTCTGTCTATATGTTATTTTCTGTTTGTTGCGTATTTTTATAAATGATCAGCGTTTTAATCATGGCAACTCGAAACAGATTAGTGGATGTCTCTTAATACAACACTCAGAGATTTCTGAGCCAAAATGTTCTTCTTGTCCTATATTATGAGGTGTAGAAGGTTATATCTCTCCGAATGTCTCATTACATGGACGAAATATTGTAACTTTCCAATATTTTTGTTTTTGTTATTTTTGTGTTCTTTTCCATTCGCTGTAAAACTATTTTCGACCCAACCTATTCTTAATAGTCGTAGGTGGATCCACATCTCAAAGACCATCAATTTTTTCATTAGTGTTTCTGTAGGAGTCCAGCTCTCCATGCCAAACAGCAATGTGGAGTATATATAACAACGTATTAACTGATTTTAAGAATTATTCCTTATTAATTTGCTCATATTCCAGTTATCGTTAACATTGTCGCCCAGATAAGTGATATTATGGACTCTTTCAAACTGATAAAAGTGTAAACTTAATATATAAATATAAGGTCTCTACTTACGTCTTTCTCCAAAAGGTTTTTTACATTTGCTTTCTTAGCGTCGCCCAAAAATACATGATCTTGAGGCAAAACTATGGAATAGTTGAATCCGTACTTGTCTTGAAGGATGTTTAAAATATCAAATGCAATACCTGTACCCACTAAAGATCCATTAATTCTATCGTATCCACTTAGCTCTCCATTCTAAAATAAAAAATATAAATTTTATTTAATGAGTCTTTAAAAAACCAGTTTTCTGAGAAAATTTTGAAATTTTATTTGCTAAAGTTTTCAAGTAAATAAGAAAACTTGGTGGATCCTACAATATGCATCCATTTACACAGCCAAACTTACTGTTATTCTCAAAATTTAGAAACCCTGTCCTTGATTCTGAGTAGGTGCATTACACAGAATGATGGAATTATCTTGAATAAAGGAAGTATAAATACCTTTGTATAGGATGGCTTGGGCTCGGTCATAAATATGACAAAAGCCTTTCTCTGTTTGGAAACGATGGTGCAATGATGGTGAGTAAGAGAATAAGGAAATTACAGCGACCTCCGGATAAATTGTTCAAGATGTAAAACTAGAAGGTATGACTGAAAGAGGTATTTCAGCGGAGAATGAGTAACTTGAATAGGAATCAGTACATGGTACTGTTGCCTTTAATGAAGTAATTGCTAGTAGGTATAATGAGGTGTTTTGAAGACGGTGCATTAAAGAATAAAAGGCCACTTATTAGTATAACGATATTTTTAGATAACAGAAAACAATTGTTATTTATTATGTGATATTGTCTTTGCTCGGAGAAAGAAATTCATTAATAAGAGACGAAATACAGTATTTCGAGGTAAATAAATGCTATTTTTTTTTCACACAGAAAAGATGTGAAGGTAATAATGGCAGTCAAGTGATTTCTAAACCAACTAAAGAGAAATTTTTGGTTCCTTCAATCTGACTGAAAATAGAAAAAACACCAGATTCAAATTTGTTATCACGTAAAGTACGAAGAGTATTCCTGGAGTTCAACTTTATTAGGTTTCATGTGCCAAAGGTCAACCTAAGGGTAAACAGTAATGACCTATTTTCTTGTAGTCCATATAATTCTTGTGCAATAATAAACTATATGCAATATCAGTGTAATGCGTTAATAAAGATCTGTGATATAGAGCTCTTTAACTGTAGTGTAAGGGATATTAAAAAATGTTAAGAATAGATAAGTAATGGACTCAATTTTAAAACTTTTGTCTTTTTTTTTAATGTGTTTACTTTCTGTGTTTTTATTTTGTACTTGTGTGCATATTGTATTTTTTGTATTTTGTGTGTGTATATTGTTATACCAAGTAATGAGCACTCTTACATGTAATTACTACCTAGGTGGTGTTTGTAAGTTTTAATAAATAAATAAATAAATAAATAAATAAATAAATAAATAAATATGTAAAATGCATGGAATATTTGCATGAAAACTTGATGCGAAGTTGTTTTTTTTTCGGAAGTTTAAAGTGTGAAGGGTTTTTGAAGACTTTTTGTATAATAGAGTACTGGGAGAGGGGAAGGCATATTAAAGGCACAGAATGGCTTTCGAGATGTATTGATGGCGGATGTAGTGATTAAACTCAAAGAAATTGCTGGGGTAGTACGACGTTAATGTAAAGATAGGACAATATATTATGTTAACCAGATAAAAATTTTCAACATAAGTGCAAATGATCCTAACCTATTATGCTACGTCTACAAATCACGCTGAACTTTTAGCTTGGGGCTACGTTGAAAATCTGATATTCACGACCGTGATTAAAATGGAAAAGAAATTAAAAGGCATGGGAGTAGATTGCAATGTAGATAAATGAAAAAGGGTTTAATCTGGATAATACAAAAGTCGTCTTATTAGTAGAGAAGCCAAAACTGAGGAAGCAAGAGAACAGTATAGAGCTGGTGCAAATTTTGACGAACGTAAGTATAAGTAGCCTTATGTTGCATTGAAAAAGTTTTCCTATGTAGACTGATGACGAATTTTGGCAAACTCAGGGCAAGTGCGAGTAAACTTTTATGCTCGGTGATTTATTTTATATTCTTGTATGAAGTGCAAACATAGCTGAAGATTTTTAAGATCACGAAGTATGCCTCTAAGTCCAGATAAAAAGACACTTCTCAGGGTTTTTTGTCACTACCATATTATGTCAATGAATGCAGTGTTCCTACATAAGGGGACGAATAATTAAAAACGAAAAAGTACACAGGTGGACCGAAGACGTGAGAGGCGGCAGAAAGGCGGAATCTTATTACTAATTTTAAGACATAGGTCACTGATAACACAGGAAGTTTAATTATCCGATTCAGCTGTTACAATACATGATTTCGGCTTCTATCTAAAACGGATTGGTAAAGACAAGACTGATGTAGATACCAACGAGTATATGCAGGTACTACAGAGCATACTCTGTATGCACAAAATGATTAAAAAAAGAGAGAGAGATATAGGTAAGAGGAACCAAGTCAAGGTTCTAATTGAGCTTTGTAGTGACAAATATTAACCGTCAATTTTATCTAATGCGTTTCCTACGCATTAGATAAAATAAGTAAACATATAAAGGCAAACCAAAGAAAGAAAAGTTTAATTATGGGGAGTGATGAATAATAAAATTCTAATCTAACCCTTTTTCATACCATTTTATTTGGAAGCTCTTGACTTCCCACGTTATCCAAGTCTACTACGCCACAAATTAATAAAAAATCAACTGATAACTAAGAACTACATAAGAATATCTAAAAATGGCCTAGCAGGTAACTGGACAAAAGTATCAGTCTCGTTAGCAGAAACATTTCACAACCAATTTTAAAACCTATATTGGTGTGCTGGGTCTTAGTACTGAAAAATTGAGAGAACGAATGAAGTCTGTTAATCTCGAGTAAAAAGTATCGGTGATACCATAGAAACCTTAAACTTATCCAAAATAAACGTTTACTACTTAACTAATGAACACGATGAGGATACTAAAGTAGCTTTTTGCCAATTACTACAGCAAAAATATATCCTAAGACCAAAAAATGACACCAAAAATCAACACCAAAATACTGATAGGTGACACAAACGTAAAGATATAAAATGAAACAGAATACATTAGAACAATTGGAAGGTATAGGCTACATAGGGACTCTAATGAAAACTGCCAATATCTTATTGACTTTGCAGCTAGTAAAAACATGATCAGCAGTGCTGTCTTCTTCTTCTTCTTCCTCTTTATAAGCAATTCTGCTTGTTCATTGGCGTATTAATACCTCTATTGAAGGTAGTCACTCCGTCTTTTGCGCGGTCGTCCGATACTTCTTCTGCCGATTGGTGACTTATCTCTTGTTATTTTGACAACACGGGTCTCTTCCATTCTGCTTATGTGGTTATTCCATTTTTTTTTATTTTGTGTCCATTTATTTATACCCTGTATGTTACATTTTCTTCTAATGTCTTTACTTCTCTTTCCATCTCTCAACATACATCCTGTAATTTTTCTCAGTACTCCCATCTCTGCCGTTTCCAGTAGCCTTTGCGTTGTGGCTGTCGGGTCTTGTTTCTGGGGCATATGTCATTGGTCTTATACTGGCTTTATAAATTCTTGATTTCATCTCAGTGTTAATGTGTCTGTTTCGCCATATAGTATTAATAAGGCTTCCTGCTAGTCTATTTATTTTTTGTGCTTGATCTCTTACTTCTTTGTCTAGGTCTCCATGGCTCAGTGTAATTCCCAAGTATTTTATTTCCATTATTTGTTCAATACTGATGCCATCAATCTACTATTGTTTTAGTTTTGTAAGATGAGATTGTCATGTATCCTCTTCCTTTGTTAACGGTTTTGATGATTTCTTCTATGCTCAAATTACAGAGCATGGGGCTCAATGAATCCTCTTGTCTTATTCCGCTGCCTATTTTTATGGGTTCTGTAAGTTGTCCATCTATTCTAACTTCTATTTTGTTGTTTTGGTAGAAGTCTTACCCTGTCAAATGCTTTCGTTAGGTCAATCAGACACAGAAATGCTGGTCTACTCTAGTGATTTCTCAGCAATTTGCTTTATAACGAATATTGCATCTGTACACGATCTTCCACTACGAAAACCCTGTTCATCTGCTAAACTTATCCTCTGATTTATTAGCACTTACAAGTTTATACCTCTGTAGTTTTCTGGCTGTTTTTTATCTTCTTTTTTAATAGTAGAATTAGTTCGCTCGTTCTCCATTCTTCCGGTATTTTAATCTGTTTTATAATTTTATTAATTAAAGTTTTTAATTGTTCTGTCATTGCTGCGCCACAATATTTCAGTAACTTGTTTGGTATCCCGTCTTTACCTGCTGCTTTTCTGTTCTTCAGGTTCTTAAGTGTTTTCCAAACTTCCTGTACATTTATATTAAGTTCTTCATTTGTGATAATTTCTGGTTTTAGTGGTTCTAGCGTCATTTGTTCTTCCTCTGCAGATAGCTTTTTTTAGTGCTAAGTGCTGTCATATTTACCCACAGCAACATACACAAAGGCAGCTGGATATCTCCTGGCACTTCTTGACAGAAAAGCGATTAACAACCAGCATTCTGGACGTAAAAGTAGACGAGGTGCATGCTGTGGCTCAGATCACCTACTAGTTCAGGTACACTTCAGATGTAGGATCAGCCGATAGATAAAAAAGACTCAACCAAGAAAGGAAATTATAGATCTGGGAAAACTGAAAAGACCCGAAATTCAAGAGAAATTTCAAGAAAAATAAAAGAGGAAGGTGACTGAATATAAAGAAAATGGATAGAGATCATACGAAGATCAGCGAAACCTAATAAGTAGAACTACATTAACTGTAGCAAAATCGATCCTAGGAACTAAAGAAGCGAACAATGACCAATGGTTTGATGGTGAGTGTAAGGTGGCCATTGAAGAACGAAGTAAACCACACATGAAAATATTTGACTAGACGAGGTAGAGAAATAAAAATAGTATTTGAAAACAGAAGACGAATAGCTGATAAACTGTAAAAAAAAGAGAACCCACATTAACAAACAATTAATGGATATTGAGATAATGAAGAGTTAGGCTCATCCGAATGAGAATGACGGATACAGTAGCTCATGTACATACAACATGATATGACAGATCCCTTTTCAAATACGACAAGGATTCAAACAGGGTGATGGGCCGGCAACAACACTGTTCTATTTAGCACTGGAATACGTAGTTAGAAAAACATCAGAAGTTAAACACAACACACTTATCAATAAATCAGTCAAACTGGCAGCATAATTATGCAGATGACATAAATATAATGAGCCGAACCAAAGCAACCGGTGAAATTACGTGTACGGAACTTAAATACATACCTACCTTTAGGTGTCAGTATCACAAAGGACAACATTAAGGATGCGGAGCTTAGCAGAAGAGCCTAAGAGTGTCCATAATCCGAACGATAGTGAGGTATAGAAGTAAAACTGCTGTGTTGACTCAAAAATCTGTAAACCGCTATAAATCTAATACATCTTTGCAATAAATAAGAACAACAGGTACCGAATCAGATACAATTATGAAATATATAATAAATATAAAGTACCACGTTTCTGTATACAGCCTACAGCGTCTTTAATGACAGGCCATGAATTTACGATAAAAGAAAACAGGCTTTTCAAAAAACTGTTGAATACAAGAATAGAACGAAATAGACCTATTGACAGGCCAAGAAAGCGATAAGGGGATGATGTAAATGAGGACGCAATAACTCTTCTTGGCAATCGATCGTGGTGGAGAATGGCTACCGACCGTAACGTGTAGAAAGGTTTGCTGAGAGAGGCCAAAGCTCGAATTGGGCTGTAAAGCTAATGGATGGATAGAAATTAAAGTAAGTAAATCGATTTGAATAAAACATTAAACTAAACTCAAAACACTACATAATCATTACTTAAGAATCTATGATAAAAGCAGAAATTAAGCATACCTGCAAAGTTGTAATTAAAAGAGTTTCTGTTGCAAGGTCTTGTTCTAACTGAATTAGTTGTTGCTGTCTATAAGTGCTTAGAGGTTGGGCTAGAAAACAAAAGCATAGCTATAGTAGTATAATTATAGAATATTTGAAATATTTATTTCTGTAGCTGTTTAATCATAAAATATTTAGTGTGACTCAGTTCCAGTTTATAAGTCCCAGTTTGACTAGTTCTTGATGAAGTATCGTTTCTACTGAATCATATGCTGTTGTTAATACTTAATTCCAAGAAATTAATGTAAGAAAAACCATATGTAAGATGTTGGATATTTTCTGAGTGAATTTTATTTTTGGAGTGTCACTAATACTCCAGTCGTCAAAAACGAAAATCCACTGAACTTCTAAAACTTATACGAGCAATTTGAGTTTGGCTAAGATTGATAATTTTAGCTTCCCAAAAATATGCAAAAAGTTTACTACTCTTAACTCTAAGCTTCACCCTAAAATCCCCTTTTACGTAGGGGAAGGGGGAGAAAAAAATCGATTTGCCAATAATCTGTACGCCGAAAAAAAAAATATTTCAAATAAAAATGTAGCTAAGATAATTAGAAACAAAAATAATTATTAGCACTTTTTGTGTTCAATAAGCCGTTCTCTTATAAACAATGCTTAAAGCGACCGGCGGTTTTAAACGTCAGTTACGCGCACGAAATCAATTTTAATTAATTTAAAATCAGATTAAATTTTATTTAAAATTAAATTTGCTCGCGACAGAAATAAACAGACATTCAAAATCACCGGTAGCTGCAAGCGTTGTTTCTGAGAGAACGGTTTATTCTACACAAAAAATGCTAATAAACATTTTTGTTCAAAATTATCTCAGCTAGTTTTTTATTTGAAACATTTTTTTAACAGTATGACTGGTAAACTTTTTTTTGCATATTTTTTTGGTGTCCTAAAATTAACATTCTCAGCAAACTTCAGCTTGGTCGTATGATTTTTAGAGGTAAATTCTCTGACGATTGGACTATGTATGCTTGGAAAAGGTTACTTTATTATCACCAACTCAATATATTCTTAATATATCTATAATCCATTTATTGCCATACGGCATTTTTATAATTATTAAAACCAGTAAAAAGATTAATTTATTTTTTGCCTGATTTGTGATTGACTCAATTATAAGTTGAGGGTCTATGATATTATTTAGAGCAATATTGGTAGAAAATCTGACTACAAAGAATTTATACAAACAAAAAGAGAAATCAAACGATTTCTACCTGGCGAAACCGAATTCAAATTTTTACCAACTGTGCTTGCTTAAACTTGCGAAGCAAACAGCTTGATAAATTACTCGGAAAGGGAATCCAAAATTGCATTCCACATGCCGTTCATCATGGTCAAAATTCGTAGTGAATTCAGTTTCTGGTACTCCAACCGAAGTAAAGTTTAAAGTTTAAACATAATGACGGTATTAGATTTTTGTTTTGATACAGAGCAGCGACAGCAGCTTATACGTATTTCGAATACCATCATGTTAAAGCCATCATGTTAAATTGGTGCAGCATACGTTGTAAATCATCTTTACTTTGCGAGAGTAGTATTGCATCATCTGGGTAGCCGATGATTGTTAGTTGTTTTCCTCCAATTTTGGTATCCTTTTTTAGTTCTTATTTTTTATTATTTCATCTATAATAAGTTTGAACAAAAGGTGACTCAGGAAATCTCCATGTCTTAGCCCATTGTCAGCTTCAATAGGGCCAGTTAATTCTTCGTCTACTTTTAGTTTTATAGTGTTGTTTTGGTAGATATAATTGATTGTTTTGATTATTCTTAAAGTTATTTATTTTGCTTACAATAAGTTAATAACGTCCTTCAATTTGACTCGGTCAAATGGCTTCTTAAGGTTCACAAAACATAATAATGCAGGTTGGTTGTATTCTAATGATTTCTCTTGCACTTGCGTCCTTATAAATATACGACCTAAACCGACCTAAAATCTTACTGTTCTTCTGCTAGTGTTTTAATTTCATTCAGTTTATTTGTTATTACTTTGGTTGTTAATTTTAGTGTTATATTTAATAAATTAATTCCTCGTAACTTTCCGGTTCTGACTTGTTCCCTTAGCATCTACTAAGGGATTAAAATAACGGATTTAGGTTGCGGTAAAGCACAAAAATTGTATACCAAAGTTGCACTCTTTTACCTAAAATGTAGTTTAATTTTTGTCGATACGACACTCTGATCAAAAAATATCGAATTTTTATCGTTGAGTTGATATAAATATTTTTATTTAAAATTAATCTCGCGCCCATAACTGACATTCAAAATCGATGGTCGCTTCAAACATTGTTAATGAGAGAACAGGTAACGACATTCTTTAGCTAACCGTTTATATCAGCTGCATTATTTATTTAAAATATTTTTTATGGAGTACAGATTCTTGGTAAACCCATTTTTTTTTGTCCTCTTCTGTATGAGCGTAGTTTTAAGGGAAAGCCGGTCGGTAGAATTAAAAAATTTATTTGTATATCTTTTGGGGTCCCAAAATTTATATTCTTAGCAAAATTCAGCTTGTTCGTATAATTTTTAGAGGCTCAGTGGCATTTTTGTCTGTGACGACGAGTATAGCAACACTATAAGTAATTGATTATTTCATTTTTGTGACTATAAATCATTATCTACTACCAAACCTTTAATTTATATTTTCATCTAAATATATGTTATATTTTATGATAGTATACCTTCTGTGAATAGTAAAATTACACCCTGAATGAAAAATTTATACTTGACAGATACTTATTTCCAGAACGACTAAAAAGACATTTTATAATGGAGTATAATGATAACTTCGATACATAAGTCGATATGTAAAGTAAATATTACACAATATTTATGATGTGTATCCGTAATATGTACCATGCTGATAAAACTTCGTTTTATTAGATTTTTCAATTTCCTTTTTATTCAATATAAAATATTTATTTAATATAAAAGATATTATTGTAGTAACCGACTATTCCTACGAGATGATTATAGTATATTGTATACGAATTTATAAACATTAATGGACGAATACGAATAGGTACATAGTCCACGAATAATTATGCTTATTGAAACATTTTTTATTCAAAATACATAGTATTTATATAAAAACTGAGATCTCACTAGCTAATAAAATATATGAAACGCGGAGCTGTTTCCGTCTTCTTTTTTTATTGTTTTTAATATGCCCAATTTTCTGCCTTAAGTTTCTTTTGACATCTCTGGTGTAATAAGTCCTATACATCTAATCTTTGATATTTTTTAGTGCCACAAGAGTTCATCTTAACTGGTTTATGTCGTCTAACCCCGACCACTCTTACCACGTGTCCATTTTAAATTTTAAATTAGTTGATATTCCCATCACGTTCATATAACACAACATGTTTAAACATCGAGTTGTAAAAAACATGTTTTCTTTCTTTGTATAGGTGGATTAACATTAACCATTAGAGACAGTTCAAGAAAGTTGAAAAAATGCCGTGTTATAGATTGATTTTGACGGCTGAACTGAGTTAAATGGTAGAAGTATTTTCGGTCTACTGCCTAAGATTCTTATGCCACGAAGTTATTTTACTATCAGGTCTATCTTTGCTTGTTATTATATCAGCCAGATAAGGTACCTTATACCAAAGGAGGAGGAAAGAGTGGGTGAAATCACCTAGGATCAGGAATCAGACAACGTACGGGTAAGTAAGTTAAAGAGATAAGAACCATTTAATACGAAGTTTCTACAAATAAATGTGGGAAAGTTGAGGGCCGCTTATGACGTTGCAGAGGTACTCGCACGAAGAAAATTAAGGATTATTAAAGATAGGATATCTGACGTGGACGTATTTGTGGTGAATCAAGGAGTTGGCATTAAAATACACTTCGTTAAGAACAGGTATGTTCTTAACGAATGAATTGAAGAGAATGCACAATGAATTCAGGAATGAGATAAGAAGATCTAAGGCTCTTAAAAGAGATATCTGGGGGCAGGGCTCTAAGATTGTGTGTATCGAATTAAAGGGGAAAAAGACATCCTACCTCTGCCTGAGGAGTTCTTTCCTCAGGTAGAGGATAGGCGTCAAAGAGTTACCGATTTCATAGAGGCGGAACCCCTTTATGAATTAAAACTCGGCTAGGCTGTTGAACGAATGAAGATCCCATCTGACATAGACAGAGTCATGCCAGAGACGGTAAAGCTCGCCGCACTAAGATACCCGCAGGTTTTCTTGAGATTGCTTAAACAACTACTTGAACAACAACAGTTTCCAACCCTCAACTCCAACAGCAGTTGAAAGACGCTAAGTGTTCAATTTAATATTTTAAGCTTTATGTCTGGCAACACTAAAATAAAAGTTCGCCTGTCATTTTTATGTCAACTGTCGGAAGACATATCTCCTCCATATTTGTTCTTTTGTAAGCAATGTAATAACAATTTTAGCAAGGCAATACACACGCTAATTTTTTCCATCCTAATTTCCAATAAAAACAATTTAAATTTAATCAGTAAGGTTGTTTTTATTCGAAGGTAGAGAAGATGAGAAAGAGGTCACGTATTGATCCAACTCTCATCGGATTAAATTGAATTTCTTTCTTGGAGAGATTGTTTTTGAAAGTAATACGGTATTTGGAAACACCAATAAAAATATGTCGAATGTTTTTAAACCACAAGTAAATCCATTGCCCGAAATAGAATGAGTTGAGTAGTTTTTAAAAAATTATGCCCAGGCAATATATTTCCAAAAAATTAATGTAGTGAAAAAAAAAGCTCCAATTACACACTGTCAGTGATATTTAGTTTATATGAATCGGAAATGTGTAAATAATAAGACATGTATATTTCAACAATACATAACGTCTAAACCAAATAAGTATGGTATCAAAATCTTTGCACTATGTGATGCCAAAATGTTCTACACGAGTAATATGGAAGTTTATGTAGGCACTTAACCGGATGGTCGATACAAAACAGATAATACTGCCAAATTTATTGTAGAACGTTTGTGTGAACGGATATATGGATCCAATCGGGGTGTAACAACTGACAACTGGTTTACTAGTTTACCTCTTGGTATGAGTCTCAAGTAACATAAGCTTACTCTTTTAGGGACGATACGCAAAAATAAATCGGAATTACCCCCAGAGTTCATCCAAGGTAAGAGACCAGTTGGATCTAGTATATTTGCGTTTAGACCAGATTGTACATTGGTATCATTTATACCGAAAAAAAAAATAAGAATGTTTTGCTTATATCTTCTTTACATGATGATGATGATATAAATTCAGTTAGCAATAAGCCAGGAATTATAGACTGGTATAATTCAACAAAGTGCGGAGTTGACGTTGTGGACCAGTATTGTGCTCAATATAATGTTTCCAGAAATACAAGAAGATGGCCACTATATATTTTATAGTATGCTGAATGTTGCAGGGATAAATAGCCCTATTAATATATTCTGCAGATAATCCAAATTTAAAAATTAAACTTAGAAATTTCCTTTTACAACTTTTCCAGTCATTAGTATATGACCAACGGAAAGTACGTGCGACTTTGCCAAATCTTCCGAAAACTCTAAAAGTGAGACTACAAGAACTTTGCGGTACAGAAGAAGAAGCTGTTCCGGTACAACCGATAGCTAACAAAAGGGGACGTTGCAGTGTTTGTGATTTTAAGAAAAATCGACCAACAAAATATTTTTGTATTTTCTGCAAAAAGTATTTGTGCTTAGAACATGCCAGTATTATTTGTAATAAATTGTTCCCAAGAAAAGTAGGTGATACGAAATGTTTTTACCTATACGTGTTTTCATCAAGTTTTGTATTATTTTTGTAAATCACATGTATATGTTTAAGTTTTTTTTATAATTTTAGTAATATAAAACGGTTTTACAACTAGCGGGAGTAGTTTTTTGTTATCGGACTCTCAGTCCGGGCGCGTCTACTAACGTTATTAAATTAGACGCGTCTACTGCAAGGTTCAATTCACCGTATTGTTTGACTGATGTCCGCCGTCTCATTAATTTAGAAAATATTAGAAAATATTAGAAAATAATGCGCTGTTATAATTAGTATATAAACCAAAATTGTAATAATTACAATTCTTGTGAATATAGAGTATTCCTTTGCAATTTGTTACAAAATTCATATATTCATATATTCATATAATATATATATATATATATATATATATATATATATATATATATATATATATATATATATATATATATATATATAAAGTTAAGGACTTGCACAGTCAAACGCAAAAGGTAGAGAGTTGCATAAGATTTTACTGTGGATCTCTAAGAAACTCATTGTCTTCCTTATATATAAATAAAAAAAGCACGCAATACAAAAAAAGTAATTATAAAGACAATCAAAAACAAAAAACTATTTATAAGAGATCAATAAAACTTGTAATATTGGCGAATGGAGTTAGTGTTGGCAGTCATATAAACCGTAACAAAATAAAGAAAGAAAAAGAAATTCAAAAAAGGAAAAAAACAAAAAAAGAATAAAATTGCCAAGAGTTAATAAAAAAATAACTACGTCAAAAAACAACCGCTTTAATAATCAAGAAGGAAATTAATAATAATTGGTTCGTCATAATAAACCATTATGCCTATAATATTTAAAATGTTTATAAAAACTTTATTTATATTTTAAATCTAATTTGATATATATTTTAAATGGAACACTCTTTACCTTCTTCAATGTCACAAGTAGAGTTCAAACACAAGCCAACTAAAACGATTTCCGCCAGACCCATTATTGTTTCTCTTTGACACCACTTTTCATTTTCACCTTACCATCGGCATTGAAGTTTGAATGCCTTATGTGTTGTGATTGTCCACTAAGATATTAAGAGTTGGTCAGCGCATGACACATGTCGTGTGTCGCATCATTTATCATTGTGTTATATCCGATAGCTTTTGCCACCCTTATTATTATACACTAAACATTGAATTTTTTATGTCAGTAGGTGAAAACGGTGGATCATTTAGTCAGCTGTTTGTTTTTACCCTATATTAAAATATGCTAGGAAATTTGTTTCTAAATAATTATGTCCTGACTAGACAAACTGTTTGCTTATATAATTTGCCTTCGCAGAGTTGATTGCAGACGTTTATATGCGCTATTTTGTTACTAGTTTCAGATGTTTGTTTTAACATAATTGCCATTAAGCAATATAGGTTTTCTCTTTGATTTTGATGCGTATTCCATTACTTTTTCTTTATTATTGTTGTTTTTTGATTAATTGATTATAATGAATTTTAGGTTAATTAGTTATTCTATCTATATCTATCTATCTATACTACCCTTTTACGAATATTATAAATAATGCCATTATTATTGTACTGCAAAAAAAGGGAGGTACCAGAAATTGAGAACTACAGATCTCTTAGCCTGTTATGTCATTTATATAAGCTCTTTGTAAGAATAATTACTAGCAGACTAGGACCTAAGCTATATTTTCACCAACCACTAGAGCAAGCTGGATTCAGAAGTGGCTTTGGAACGAATAACCTTCTTCTTCTTGCTTTCCCCTGCTCGATTATCGCGCGTTGACTATCAAATTGATTATACTAATTTTGTTGACGGCAGCTCGGAAAAAAGATTCAAAGGATCTGATGCAAAGGATCATGGTTCTAAGCCATGATGTTTTTCTTCGATCTGGCCTTCTTCTTTCATCTATCTTGCCTTGTATTATTAAACGAATTATACTATATCTGTCTTAACTGTTCTGACCACTTCCATAACTTTTCCCATTCGCTGCAAAACAACTTCGTTACGAAATCTATCTACCCAACTTATTCGTAGAATTCTTCGATACACTCAGTTTCCAAAGACTTCCAGTTTTCTTAGAAGTATATTCGTTAAAGTCCAACCTTCGACACCATATAAAATAATATAGAGCACATAACATCTTACTAATCTAATTTTCAGTCTCAAAGTAATATTGTTTTCACATAAGATTTTCTTTATCTTAAGAAATGTAGATTTGACCATCTATATTATAATTTCTTTGCTCATGTCCCAGTTTGCATTTAAATCCAGATGACAACCAAGCTAAGTCATGCAGTTGGTTTTCTCCAGTTGGTATTCACAAGCTGTTAACACTTCTGGTTATATTGGCGTTTTACTGACAACCATCACATTTGTCTTTATGATGTCTAGTTTCGCTCCACATTCATCATACCTTGTGGTAATCCTATTAATCAAAGTTCTTCGTAACCATTTGCAGTTCACACCGTTACCGTTTGCAATTACTATCCAGTGCTTTATTAAAAACAAACTTCAAAAAGACGTTAAAAATTAGTGGAAACAAAATACTGGCTTGTCTTAGTTCTCTTTTTCTCTTCGTGTTTAAAGCTCTTTAGAATTATACTAGCTAATTCTGATGTTTCTACGTTGATGCCAAAAAAGATGTTAAATATTTGCCATTGGAAACTCCTAAAACACATCTGCAGGACACGATGATGTCCCACCACTATAAAAACACCTACCTTTTACAGCAAAAATAATATTGTTACATTGATTAAACACCTGTTTTCTAAAACATAAGCATAAAACTCTGCTTTCACGCCATAACTATTCCCGTTATTAAACCCAACAGGTCCAAAGATATACCCCCATCAAACCGTTCTGTTTCTCACACATACAACATATAAAAAATACTAAAAAAAAATTTTAAATCTTTGTCTCACACCATGTTCTTTTTCTTCCTCTTTGAATTCTGCTTATTCATTGGCGGATTAATACTTCTATGAAAGGTTGTCACTCCATCTTCTTCGCGGTCGTCCGATACTTCTTCCGCCGATTGGTGATTTATCTCTTGCTATTTTGACGACATGGGTCTCCCCCATTCTGCTTATGTGGTTATTCCTTTTTTTTTCTATTTTGTGTCCATTCATTTATATACTGTACGTTACATATTGTTCTAGTATCTTCACTTCTCTTTCCATCTCTCAGCGTATTTTTTGTAATTCTTCTCAGTACTCTGATCTCTGCCATTTCTAGTAGCCTTTGCGTTGTGGCTGTGTCGGGTCATGTTTCTGAGGCATATGTCATTATTGGTCTTACACTGGCTTTATAAATTCTTGACTGCATCTCAGTGTTAATGTATCTGTTTCGCCATATAGTGTTAATAAGAAATACTGTTGCTTTTTGTACTTGATCTCTCACTGCTTTTTCCAGGTCTTTATAGCTAGACAGTGTAATTCTCAGGTATTTTATTGTTCAATACTTATGCCATTAATTTCTATTTTACATCTGGTTGGTTCTTTGCTGAATACTATTGTTTTAGTTTTCTGAGATGAGATTGTCATATTAAATTCTTTTGCTCTTATGTTAAAGCTGTAGACCAGTCTTTGCATAATATCTTCATCTTGGGCTATCAATATTGCGTCGTCTGCGTAACAGAGTATTTTTATTTCTGTGTTGCTCATTCTGTATCCTCTTCCTTTGTTAACGCTTTTGATGATTTCATCCATGATCAAGTTGAAAAGCATGGGATTCAATGAATCCCCTTGTCTTATTCCGCTGCCTATTTCTATAGGTTTTGTAAGTTGTCCATCTATTCCGACTTCCATTTTGTTGTTTTGGTAGATGTTTTCGATAGTTTTCATAATATTAAGGCGAATTTTCCTATTATACAGAAGATGGATTACATCTTTGAGTCTTACTCTCTTTAGGTCAATCAGACACAGAAATGCTGGTCTTTTATACTCTAGTGATTTCTCAGTAATTTGATTTATAACGAATATTGCATCTGTATACGATCTTCCACTACGAAAACCCTGTTGTTCATCGGCCAAACTTATCCTCTGATTTATTAGTACTTAAAATTTTAATTGTAAGTTTTAGCGTACCGTTTAACAAGTTTATACCTCTGTAGTTTTCTGTTTTTTTTTATCTTCTTTTTTTGAAACTAAAGATCTCCTTACCCCCTTTCAAAGTGGTTTTCACAAGGGACAGTCTACATTGGATAATCATATCTCATTACAAACCTCAATTAATGAAGCCTAATGAAAATCAGAAGTTAATAGCAAAATTTTTAACACAACCCAGGCTTTCGATGGAAACAGTCTATATTAGCAACACTTAGTAATTATGGAATTCAAGGTAACATACTTGAGTCAAACAAGGGTCCATTTTAAGTCCAACCATATTTTTAGTAGCTTTTAATAGCAAAAACTCAATACGTTGTTTTTAATAAAAATAGCATTCACCATACAATTAATTTAACATTAAATGATTTAACTATAATGCGGTCAATGCAAGTAACTTTTTAGGCCTAATTTTTGATAAAACATTAAATTTTTAATGTGCATATTAATAAATTACAACAAGCATTCCAAAACCTGTTAAACATACTTAAAATACTATCTTATAAAGGTTGGGGTGGCGACTGTAAAACATTAATTAACCTTTACTAATCACTCATTTGAATCACTCAGAAACAGCATACAATCTGCAGCTTTGAGATTAGTACTGGGTGTCTTCGGAACTAGTCCTATTAATAGCTTACAAGTTTTAGCGAGAGAACCATCTCTATATATAAGACGCCAACAACTATCTCTAAACTATATAGGGAAAATATCAGCACAGAAACAAAATCCAGTAGTCCCAGTATTGGTTTTATGAAACAAACTAAAACTAGCACTCCTCTTGTAGAACGAATAAACACTTCTTAGTTTGATGTAGATCAGCTAAGTCGATCTCTACAAGTAAGTGTTAATTTTCCTTCATGGACAATCCAACGACTTACCATTGATCTAACCCTCACAAAATACCTCAAATCAACTACAAATCTGATCATCATTAAAAACTTGTACTACGGAGTTATATTTCATTATCTTAATTATCTCCAAATCTTCAGTGATGTCTCTAAGACTCGTGAAGAACATGCTGCTACATACTACTGTAAATACAGTACTCACACTTTATCCATATATATACAACCTTCCTAATAAGGAACGGCACTAAATACAGATTACTGAAAATAGTCCTTCAAGGCAAAGTATTTGAAAAGTGAGGAATTGGGAGAAGGAGAATATCATGGCTAAAAAACCTGAGGAAATGGTTCTCCACAACAACAACTAATCTATTTAAAGCATCAGTTAATAAAATAATTATAGTCAGAATGATCGCCATTATTCGAAACGAATAGGCACCAAAAGAAGAAGTACAAACATATGGAAAGACCACTGGAAAGATGCAGGAACTAAACTAAATTAAATCTCTCCTCTTGTGAAGACCATCTTGAATAATCCAATTAATAGAAGATACCAAGTAATAATTAACCGTAGAATTAAAATATATTAACTAAGCATGTAAAAAGTTCAACTAATAATTATGGACTTTTTATAAAAGGTAGTTAAGGGTAAAAAATTACTAGCGTGATACTAAATTAGAACAAATCTAGCACGACACTGTGAGATTTCGTATTTCTTAAAAGATATTCTTTTGCATCCAGCTAGCGTTAATGTGTAGCAGGTGATATTAGAATTATTCACTTCCAACAAGAAGAAAAGAAAGTTTCTGTGGAGAAACAAATTTAGTGTAAGCGATTTAAAACGCATAGCAACGTGGAATATAAGAATACTTTATGAAGCAGGAAAATTAACAACAGTCATGCTAGAAACGGACAGACTAGACATACAAGTATTGGGCCTTTCAGAAGTCTGATGGCCAAAGTCTGGAAACTACACCAAGGCATTACTATTTTCTACTCAGGCAAAAGCACTGGAGAACACAGACATGGTGTTGGTATTATTATCAACAATAATTTAAACGAGTTTGTGACAAATTTCATTCCCTTTAACGAACGTATGGTGCTACTTCAGCTGAAAGCCAAACCTCTAAACATAAATCAACATCTGATAGCAATGATGCTGAGGTCGAAAAATTCTACGCGGACTTAGAACTGTTAACAAAAAACATAAAGAAGCAGGAGTTAAAATAATTATGGGCGACTTTAATGTTAAAGTCGGTCGATACGGACCATAATCTATTAATAGCAAACGTCAACATTAAACTCAGAAAACCGGAGAAAAAAGTTAAAACCACCAAAATAAACATCAAAAACCTAAAAGACGACAACTGCCAACAGCAACTAAACGCAGAGATAAATAAATTAACTGAAGGAAGCGTTGAATGGGCAGATATGAAAAAAGCCAAACTAACAGCTGGAAAGGAGGTCTTAGGCGAAAAAGAGAAAACCACTAAAAAAGACTAGATGACACCGGAAATAGTTGAACTAATAACTGAAAAAAAAATACAAAAATAAAGATGAAAATAAATATAAAACCATCAAGAATAAAATCAAATATGTACTTAGAAAGGCTAAGGAGGAATGGATGAACAAAGAATGCCAGGAATTAGAAGAACTCAGCAACAAACATGACACCTCAAACTTACATAAAAAAATGAAAGGACTTACAGGCAACACCAGACAAAGAAGAACACTCATAACAAGAGATAATAATGGAGGAATACTTACTGAAGAGAGCAAAATAACGGAAGTATGGTAACAATATTTAATCCATCTGTTCCATGACGAGAGGGAAAATGAACAAGATATAGGTGAAGAAGAACAATACCTATAAATTTTACCCTCAGAAGTAAAGAATGCCCTACAGAATGCAAAACAAGGAAAAGCACCGGGTCCTGATCAAATTCCAGTTAAACTGTTAAAAGCCTTAGATGACGGTAATCTAAAGAGACTCACCCGAATTCTCAACCACATATATGAAGAGAGCAACATACCGGAAGAATGGCTTAAATCGATATTTTTACCTCTATCAAAAAACAACAATCCCAAATCATGTAATGACTATAGATTGATAAGCCTAATGTGCCACCCTTTGAAGATTCTCTTAAAAATTGTTCAAAACCGAATTTATAAGAAATGTGAGGAGCAGATAGATGAAACTCAGTTTGGCTTCAGAGGAGGCATGGGTACAAGAGAGCCATTTTTTGCGTTGACGGTACTCTTGCAGAAATGTCGGGAATATAACAAGAGTGCATATATATGCTTCATAGACTTTAGGAAGGCCTTTGACCGAGTGCAGCATATAAAGTTAATAGATGAATTAAAAAACATCAATTTAGGCAAAAAAGACATTAAGGATATGTTTAAAGCTCGTAAAGTTATTTAATTTGTTTATAAGCCTAAAAAATGTTTAAAAATTTTCTCGGCTCTCCTAGTGAACCGATTTGAATTTTATAGAAAGCGTTTAAAAGTTTGAGCCTTCCTTTATATGTAAAAAAAATTGCAACCATCTGAGAGCCTTATTTAGGGCCTACTATAAATTTGAAAATATGCGATTTTTTTCCAGTAGGCTGGATTGCAAAATTATTATGCAAAACCTATCCGACCGATCTTAACAAAATTTAGCACACGTTTTAAACATATTAAAAAGTTTTTCTAGGCGTAATATGGAGCTTGTAAGTCAAGTTTAGAAAGTCGAAAACATTTAAAGGATTAACTTTGTACTGTTTTTTCCAATTATTGCTATTTTTTCAACAATAAACATTAAATTTTCAATTTATAGCTAACGAAATATTGTGTAAAATTGAATAACGAAACTTTTAACTGCTTATAATTTTTTCTCTAGGATCAATATTTTCCGAATTATAAACGAAAATAGGAGCAAAAAAAATGAGAAATTTTCAATTGTTTTTAGATTTTGTTAAATAAAAAATTTAGCACAGGGTTTGCGACTGGCGCATATCGTGATTATCGATATTGGGCACATCCTGAAGGGATTCCAGCAAAAAAATAGCTTCCTATGGAAAATGTCCATTATGGTCTGAATTTCTACAGATCCCACCTAGTCTATTAGGCTATTTAGTCATCGTTCTCTTGAATATTCGTTTTATCTGCTGATTGCAAATAATCTTTGAGGCTTACTAGTTTTGAGAAAATTTTCTCGTTTAATAAATTGTCAAAACATTTGTTCCATCTCTTTTTGGCGTACTCGGTATTTTCGTTGTGGATACATAATATTATATTTTCTTTGCTTGCTTTCAATTTCGCTTCTTGTTCAGGTCTTGCTGCAGCTAATTATATTTGTCGACATTATAATTTTGATTATCTCTGTCACACGTACTTTCTTGAAATTCTTTATATTATGTTTCTCTTCTCTTTGCGGCTTAAACGAATCAGTTGAAAGAAAAAACGTTTTATTGGCAAAAATGACTCAAACAACAACTCAAATTATTTTTGAAAGAAGAAACTGTCAATAATGTATAATTTTACCATTTTTATTTATTGATTTATTTGGATTATTTTTTAAATATATCAATAAAAAAATTAAACATTTATTTCTAAGTAAGAAAAAACATTGGAAAGATATTTCTAGTTACTAAAAATACGTTCTCCACTCAACAAATCTAAAAAAAGAAGACAATATCAGCTTATTTACAATAGAAAATATAATTCATGATATTTTATATTTTAAAACACTTTTTTTGTATTAAGTATAAAAATTTGTAATTGACAGGTTAATTATTTATCGATCTACTTTAGAGAATAGTCTTTTATATTCCTACTATCGGTATTTCAACTCGAGGACTATTAACAAAAATAATGATGTATTTTTATAAATGAGAATATAAGTATGTATTGTATGCTTTGTTATATTATAATATATACTAAGCTTAAAAGCTTTTTTAATGCTAAATCGATATGTAGCATTCAATTTATTAATTAAATTCGATCTATTGTTCTGTTTTAATAATGAGTTAATTAAAAAGATCGATTAGCAGCCAAACAAATTACCAAAAATCTGTCTAAATTACGTTTGTCTATAATTTTTATATCTTTTTCTTCTTCTTCTTATGCCGTCCCCATTAACGGAGGTTGGCGACCACATTTCTCTGTCTTTTGCAACGTGGAATAATTCGTCTACAGTCATGTTTGTTTAGTCTCGAATATTTCGCAGCCATGACTCCCTCTTTCTACCTATTCCCTTTTTGCCATCGACTCTACCCTGCATGATGACCTGCAGAAGACTATATTTATCATTTCTCAGTATGTGTCCAAGGTATGCAGTCTTGCGTACTTTTATTGTTCTCAACAATTTTTTGTCTCGACCCATCCTTCTCAGCACTTCCTCATTGGTGATCCTGGCAGTCCATTGAATTCTCAACATTCTCCGGTATATCCAAAATTCAAAGGCTTCAAGCTTTTTAACTATTTGCGCTTTTAATGTCCATGTTTCTACCCCGTACAATAGTTGCGACCAGACGTAACATTCAACAAACCTCAGTCTCAGCGCAGTATTCAGATTTTTGTCACAGAACAATTGCTTGAATTTTAAGAACGCTGCCCTTGCCATTTCTATTCGTACCCTGATCTCTTAGTCTGGATCTAATTCTGTGTTGATGTAAGCTCCCAGATATTTATATTTTGTCACTCTCTCTGTTTGCTGTCCACCAAGAGTTAGTTGTTCATTATTTATTGGACTCCTTGATACTATCATAAATTTGGTCTTATCTGTGTTGATGTCAAGTCCCATTTGAAGGCATTCACTATTAATTGCAATTAGTAAAGTTTGTAGTTCTTCTATACTCTCAGCCATAATTACCGTGTCATCTACAAATCTCATGGTGTTTATGATTTCTCCACCAATTCTTATTCCTTCTTTTCTTTCCCATAAGGCTTTTCTGAATATGACCTGTCAGTACACGTTTAAAAGCGTCGGACACAAGACGCATCCTTGCCTAATCCCTCTCGCAATCGGTATATTATTTGTTTCTATATCGTTCACCTTTACTACTGCTTTCTGGTTCCAGTATATAGCTTTAATAAACTCAATGTCTTTTTTGTCTAAATTGATGTTTTTTAATTTTATCTATTAACTTCATATGCTGCACTCGGTCAAAGGCCTTCCTAAAGTTTATGAAGCATACATATGCACTCTTGTTATATTCCCGACATTTCTGCAAGAGTACCGTCAACGCAAATAATGCCTCTCTTGTACCCATGCCTCCTCTGAAGCCAAACTGAGTTTCATCAATCTGCTCCTCACATTTCTTATAAATTCGGTTTTGAACAATTTTCAAGAGAATCTTTAAAGGGTGGCACATTAGGCTTATCAATTTATAGTCATTACATGATTTGGGATTGTTGTTTTTTGGTAGAGGTAAAAATATGGATTTAAGCCATTCTTTCGGGATGTTGCTCTTTACATATATGTGGTTGAGAATTCGGGTGAATTCTGAGGGTAAAATTTGTAGGTATTGTTCTTTTTCACCTATATCTTGTTCATTTTCCCTCTCGTCATGGAACAGATGGATTATATATTGTTCCCATACTTCCTTTATTTTGCTCTCTTCAGTAAGTATTCCTCCATTATTATCTCTTGTTATGAGTGTTCTTCTTTATCTGGTGTTGCCTGTAAGTTCTTTCATTTTTTTATGTAAGTTTGAGGTGTCATGTTTGTTGCTGAGTTCTTCCAATTCCTGGCATTCTTTGTTTATCCATTCCTCCTTAGCCTTTCTGATTTCAAATTTGATTTTATTCTTGATGGTTTTATATTTATTTTCATCTTTATTTTTGTATTTTGTTTTTTCAGTTATTAGCTTAACTATTTCCGGTGTCATCTAGTCTTTTTTAGTGCTTTTCTCTTCTTCGCCTAAGACTTCCTTTCCCGCTTTTAGTTTGGCTTTTTTCATATCTGTCTATTCAACGCTTCCTTCAGTTAATTTATTTATCTCTGCGTTTAGTTGCTATTATCAGTTGTCGTCTTTTAGGTTTTTGATGTTTATTTTGATGGTTTTAACTTTTTCTCCGGTTTTCTGAGTTTAATGTTGACGTTTGCTAGTAATAGATTATGGTCCTTATCTGCATCTGCGCTTGGATAGGTTTTTGCACTTTGTACTCCATTACGAAACCTTTTGTTAATCGTTATAAAATCTATTTGGTTTCTGATTATATTGTTGGTGTTATCTTTTGGAGAAGTCCACGTGTATAATTTTCGTAAGGGTAGGTCGTAGTATGTATTTGTTATGACTAATTCTTTCTCCAGGCAGTACTGGACTAGTCTGTCTCCTCTTTTGTTTCTTTTACCTAACCCAAAATTTTCTACTATATTTCCAGTATTTCCTCGACCGACTTTAGCAATAAAGTCGCGCATAATTATTTTTACCTCCTGCTTCTTTATGTTTTTTGTTAACAGTTCTAAGTCCGCGTAGAATTTTTCGACCTCAGCATCATTGCTATCAGATGTTGGAGCATACACTTGGATTAGATTTATGTTTAGAGGTTTGGCTTTCAGCTGAAGTAGCATCATACGTTCGTTAAAGGGAATGAAATTTGTCACAAATTCTTTTAATTTATTGCTGATAATAATACCAACACCATGGCTGTATTCTCCAGTGCTTTTGCCTGAGTAGAAAATAGTATTATTATCCTTGGTGTATTTTCCAGACTTTGGCCATCGGACTTCTGAAAGGCCCAATACTTGTATGTCTAATCTCTCCATTTCTAGCATGACTGTTGTTAATTTTCCTGCTGCATAAAGTGTTCTTATATTCCACGTTGCTATGCGTTTTAAATCGCTTACACTAAATTTGTTTCTCCATCCGTTGATTCTTCGCACCCCTGTCCCATCAAAGGGACGCCGGGCACTCGGGGCCACTGTTTGATTTACGTCCATTTGTAATTGTTCTTGAGAATTCTTAGGGATCTTTAATGCAGTGGTTTCTCCTTGCCTTCTGCATCCCTATGCCGTTGATCTTGGTTCATCCGCCTTTGAGATCGATTTCTCAATCTCAGGACAAAAGAGTGCCCTCCCACTTACCAACTCATCCGCCCGAAGCCATTGGTCAGTAAGTGAGGGTTTGCTTATACCGGCAAACATTCGGTGATTTCGCAGTGTTACAACCGGTTAAATCATAATTACCGCCTATGATTATTCAGTATCAGACCGGTAAAGAGATTTTCTCTACCGCTCCGATCCTGTAATGACATAGCAGCTGCCATATGCCATGCTCTCAGTTGATCCGCGGGTGTTTATTTGGCAAAGCCTTATTCACACCTGCCCCACATATCTGTAGGACGTTCCCTATCAACCATTGGGACGCGCCGTGTTGAGATTAAAACCTACCCCCCTCCAAGTGTGTTTGCCAAGAAGTACTAAAGAGCACCTACTCAATTCAGAACCCCTCCTTCTTGGAAACTACACCGGCACAGAGTGCCGGTACCAGAAACTACACCGGCACAATTTTTATATAGAGTGATCAAATTTTGCGACAAGGTCCGTATATTTGTGATTATAGAAGATACCAAACAAAGTTATTTAGAGAAATAGAAGGCAGCTATAAGCTACATATTTTAAAGTTAGTTTCAAATGTACAGGGTATTCTATAACACTGCACCGTATCAAAGTTATGTTTTTTTTTATGAAAAAAGTTTATTTTATTTTAAACTAGCTGACCCAGGGAACTTCGTAACGCCTTAGAATTAAAGAAGTCTAATAAGCTCTTCTTTCGGGTGTGTTAATAAGTAACAGAAATCTTAAATGTAATGAAATAAATCTGGTCGAGGTATTAATGGATCTTTACCATTTCCAATATCTATGTAACAACTTTCGAAATATAATATATTGGATAGTATATAAACTATAATTATATTGGAGTTAATAAAGAATACAATGGTTAAAAAGCGTCAAAAAGCATTTTTCATTAGTAGGATATTGATTTAAATTAATGTTTTATATATGTATTTTACACAATATCGGGAATACCAAACTGTATTAAGCGTTAATCGGTTTGCGTGATTGTTGTCATTTGCTTACCAATTCGACTTCTATTTATGTGGCGAAAAGTAAACAAACAATACAGAACATAATTTGTTTAAGTCTATCAAATATTTAGCAACAAAATATAAACTTTTTTCAGTTACATTAAAAAAAAGGTCAAGAATAAGCAGTTAAATTAAAATCAATATTAAAATAATACTACAATAATATTACAATATTAATACAGTAATTAAATAATATAATTTTATTTTGGCTCTTTTAAATTTTTTCTGGAAAAATAACACATGTTTCAAATTGTTGGGACGGTTTTGCATACAACTCCCCTCAATTTTTTTCTCCTTTTACGAACGGTTTCTTTCTTGAATTTTCACTTTATCGTCCCCTCTAGTGACGTTCGTTTTATCTGTTCCTTATTTAACATCATACTGCAGTCTCCAACTATAGAGTCATCGAAGTAAAAACATAATATTTATAGATATGGGCAAATACACAAATTCTGTAATGATATTCCGAGATATAGACAGCACTGGTCAAAAAACTAATGGTTTATTGAATTGGCGGTTACTTGATGAAGATTTAGGTTCAATTTTAAAATAAAATATAAAAACCCAACAATAATATTACTATCTTAAATAAAAATTAACCATCATTTCAGTTTAAAATACGTTAATTTTGAGGTTTCGGTTTCCACTTCGGAAATCATTCTCAAAATACAAATTAACCATTTTTTTTTTGTTTTTTAACACTAAAAACTTTTGTTTTCAAAACTTCCACAAAATTTATAATAATTTATTATCACTACAGCTGTTTCGGCAGAGTGCCCTTCTCCAATGATATATTTTTGGCATTCTTTTACATTTATAATAGTCTTCAACTGAATTATCAATAATAAATGTTGCTTAAGTTTTGAAAACAAATGTTGTAAGTGTTTTATTGTTAGATAAAATAAAGTTCCATCAAGTAACTGTCGAATCCATCAGTTACTTCTTTTTGTTACTTTGCAATAAAAAGATTCTTGTAATAATTTTATTTTATCTGCCTCACACATATTGACAATTCAGATATATACTATACATACATTTTAAAGTAGATGACTTTAAAATAATATTGTCAATATGTTTGTGGTATAATACGTCATAGGACGACTTTATTGAAACATTCGATTGCACGAAATTAACTTTAACTTGATAATATCAGTCAGAAAAATCACAGCAAGTGATTCGTTTTTAAAAAGACAACAGCGTCTAATCATAACAATAAAATTCTCTTATTAATAATTCCATTGTAAATTATGAGAAAAAACTTATGAAACTATCCCAACATGGTAAGTACTTGGTCTTGCATTAAGCTTACTCTCAATATTAACATCAAACTCTAATTTTGTTTGTATTTGACTTTAAAACATAAATTATGTATCCTTGATAGGTTAATGGCTTACTAAAAGTGGTAATTTTTTATTTATTTTTGATGCATAGATTTATGAGCATACCACAGCTTGTGTAAGACTTAATGAGAATACTGGGACCTTTCATATTGAAATAGGCATTCGGCAAGAAGAGAACATGTCTCCTAAATTGTTTAGAACTTTATTAGAATACGCCTGTAAAACAACAGATTAAAACGAGAAGGAATCAATGTAGATGGAAAGTTTTTAAATAATCTTAAGTTTGCAGATAACCTCCTGCTCATTATGGACAGTTTGAATAGAAGCAGATAATGCTCCGAGAGCTCCATGGTGCCACAAAAAGTGTTAAAATAGAAAGTGGGTGTTAAAATAAACTTTCCAAAAACTCAATATATGACCAATTTATAGTCACAGCTAAGATATTTCGGTTGAAGACAAGGATGTCGGCTCAGTTGGCTTCTAAAAATATAATGATTTCTGTTCCAACAAAATGTTGGTATAGCAATAGGATCTACGTTATCTCTGTTATTATCGAATATATTTATGGAGATTTTAAAATAAGAAATATTTCTAGACAACATACTATCCACACCATTCACTCTACGAGCTTGAGTGCCATAGGACTGTATTCTAGCTCCAATATTGTACACAGTCTACAACAGTGACATTCCCCCCTTAAGCTATCTCGGAATTCCTATTGCTATTTGCTGACTACACTGCGCTCCTCACTGCGGGCCCATACAAAGGGACGCTGGGACAACTGAATGTATTCAATAGAGCTAAATAGAAATGTTGGGTGGTACAATAGATGAAGAGTTACTATTACAGCTCCAAAGTTCAACTAATCTTATTCAAATCTCCCACAGCTGTAATGCTCAGGGCTCAGAAACTTAATGTCTTATTTGGAAGTTCATTTTAGTAGAACTCAGGAACTGGAAGACCGACATACAAAACAGTCTAAATCGGGTAAGAAAAAGGTCAAAACTTCTGACAGAGTTGTCTGGTAAACTTGGCAACACGTCAAATAAAACACAATTGCACACTTACAAGACTTACATAAGACCAATAATCGAATACAAGGCATGCATCCATGCGTCACTAAATGCCCGTCAAATTAACACCATTATGGCCACCGAAAGGAAAATCCTTAGATTTTGCAAGACGAAGAGCAGAGACTCAGCACTAATTCACCAAATAGCAAACATTACACAAATAAGGATATAATTTAAACCCTTAGCAAGAGATGTGTGCTCCGCACTATAGCTAGCTCAAATAGCCGAGCCAAGCAAACACTCAAAACTCCTTGCTAACTGCAAGCCAAAAACGCTAATCAAAAGCCGTTCCTAGTATGGCTAGTAATACCTTCGACGTACCTCTCCTTGGCTTGTCTGACTGGCCAAAAATTCCTCTAGTACGCTCCCAAACACAAACGCCACCCTCTGAACCCCAGCTTTTATATGCTCCACCACCAAAAACCAATACGCAAAATCAATTCTGAAGTTTATCTAACGCTCCTAGCTCCACAAAAAAATAGCAGCCCTCTTTGAAGAGGCTAAAAACAAGGTTAAAACATGGGAGAAAAAGAAAAAAACTTAAAACCCACATTATTCTGAAGATATGTAGATGCTGCGCTCTTTATATGGTCTCATGAATCAGAGTTGTTGGGCACATTCCTAATGAATATAAAAGATAAAGTAGAATAGATAATGTTTACCATGAAAAAGGGATGTAATAACTCATTACCTGGCTATAACAAAAATTTGTGCTTAAAGTAGAAACAATTGTTAACATATCTTATTGTATTAAAAACTGATTATCGTTTGTAGGTTATTAATAAGGAATTTTACAGGTTAGTGAAAATAGAACAGAACAACATAAAACGGGAGAGAATACGAGGAAAATAATAATATCATACATAAAATGATTGTAAAAAAACTTATACGGGAAATAAACTCATAAATTCAATCATCTCGTATAAATCAAATTTAAATGTTCCCCCCCCCCCTTTTTTTAACTGCTTAAACTATTCCGCAGATATATTTTTATTAACTTATAGAAATTTCTTTTTTCCAAATTACTTTTATGAAGAGAGATTCCACAATGCTGGTAAATTAAGCACTTTTTACTAAGTCCCAGAATTTAAAAAAATAATAAAAATTAAAATTTTAATACCACATTGGAATTTAGATATGAGATGAGAAATAAAGAGAAAAAATAAAATTTATCGATTTGCCGCACGGTTTAGAAAATGATTTCTTACTTGGTGAAACTAAAATTTAGATAATTGTCTACTAGGCTTTCTACAATAAAGAAAGTAGACAGATTGATGAATTAGCCTACAAGGGGAATGTACAATTTGAATTCCACGACCTGTCGATCCATCACGGCAAAAATCTTTCGCGAAATAGTTTTTAAAATAGTTTTTATGAACTTATAGTAAATAAATAAAGCAGAAAGACGTTTGAGACTTAATTTCAATACAGGGCTCCTGCCATCCGCTTATACGTCTAAAACTTTTTAAAATGTGTGTTCTTTGCTTTTCGGCATACGCAACAAAATTAAACTCTGTATTGTCGGATATAGTAACCGACTGTACAACTGATAATTGTTTATTAAACACGTGGAAAAGGTTGGGGATTTTCTGTTAGATAAACCTGAAGTCTCGACCGGGTACATTTTTCTAGAAATCTATTATAAACTAACCATTTATATTTTGTTATTGACCCAATTTTTTTTATAAAAAGGTTTAGAAGTAGTAGCATAAATAATATCATGGGTAGCATACAATTTTAAGGCACAAATAAGTGAAATTTTCGAAAAAAGGCAAAATGTGCAAAAAACTCCGAAATTAGGCAAGATAGGCAATAATTATATAGCATTTTGCCTATAATTCGAGCTTTGCTTGTTAAACTAGGGTAATGACTACTATTAAAAAGTTCTAGTCATCCGTTCCTAGCCACAAAGGCATTATTTTTCATTATTTTCTTGTAAAAAAATCATAGCTTTTATGGCCAACATGGGTCCGGAAATGGCCTGCTTTCCTGGCCAACAGTCAGTAGTTGACACGAAAATTTCGATTTTTTTGTCGCTCTTTTTATTGTCATATATTACAGATCGATTGTATCATCATCATCATCATCAATCAGCCCTGAGTTGTCCATTGTTGAACATAGGCCTCCTCTAGACTTTTCCATCTGCTTCTGTTCTGCGCCTCTGCTATCCAATTGGTCACGATTCTTTTTAAGGTCGTCGATCCATCGCGTTGGGGGTCTTCCTCGGCTTCGCTTGTCAGCAAGAGTCTCCACTCAAGCAATTTTTTTGTCCAACTGTCGTCTTTCATTCTTGCAACATGTCCTGCCCATCTCCATTTTTGCCTTGTAATATGTTCGATAATGTCTTCCACTCCGGTTCGTCTACGAACTTCTTCGTTTCTTATTCTATTTCTTAAGCTTATTCCAAGCATTGATCTCTCCATCTTTCGTTGTGTCCTTCTCAATTTTTCGGCTGATGTTTTTGTGAGAGTTAAGGTTTCTGCTCCGTATGTAAGGACTGGTAGAACGCACTGGTTAAAAGCTTTTCTTTTTAAATGGATCGGTATATTTGTTTTAAATACGTCTCTCATTTTTCCGAATGCAGCCCAACCCAGACTTATTCTTCGGAGTAGCTTGCATGTTTGGTTATCTCGCGTTAACCTTATTTCGTGACCCAAATACACATATTTTTCCACAAGTTCTATGGGCGACTTTTCGATTTCTATTAGCTCATTGGGGACGAGATTGGTCATCATTTTTGTTTTTCCATAGTTTATTTTTAAACCGACTTTCTGGGTTACTTGCTGTAGTTGTTGTAGCATAACTCTGGCTTCTCCTAAGTTGTCTGTTATGAGAACAATATCATCGGCATATCTGAGATGATTGAATATCTTTTCATCGATGCTAATACCCTTTGATTCCCACTCTAGCCGTTTAAATGCGTACTCCATAACTGTTATAAATAGTTTTGGCCACAAGGTATCTCCCTGCCGCACCCCTCTGCCAATTTTTATCTTCTCAGTCATGCAATGGAGGTACACGGTTGTTGTCGCATTTTCGTATATATTTCGAATAATATTTGCATACCTTTGATCTATTCTGCATTGTGATAGTGCTTTTAAGATAGCAACTGTTTCGACTGTGTCAAATGCTTTGTGGAAGTCGACAAAGATTAGAGCAAGGGGTCTGTTATATTCGATAGACTTTTCAACTAGAGTTTTAAGGCATTGCAAATGCTCGTTTGTTCCGTGTCCCGCTCGAAATCCTGCCTGTTCTTCTGATTGATAGAAATCGAGTTTTGCTTCTAATCTGTTTGTCAGTATTCGAGTAAAGAGCTTGTATAGGTGGTTAAGCAAACTAATTGGCCTATAGTTTTCGAGATCTGATTTATCCCCTTTTTTGTGGAGGAGGATTGTAACCGAATTCTTCCATTTACTTGGAATGTTTTCACTATGCAGACATAAATTAAAGATTGTATATATGTACATATATGTCAAATTGAATTTTAGAAAATACAAGTCGAGCACAGTAGTGGTACCACGTTCAAGTTACAACTTGTTTAATCATGCATTATATTAGTGAATATTTACCCAAATTAAGATAGAATAATGGTAATATAATTAAGTAGAATAATACATATATTATTAATATTAAATAAATAGCAGTTGAAAATAAGAATTTCTTGGTACTAAATAAATATAAAAGTCACCTGCTGATTATAATATCAAAAACAAAAGTTTTGTGCAATGGATAGGAGAAGTAATGACGAAATAAAGCAAAGAACATCAATAGAAACAGACCTACTAACATATATAGAACAAAAAAGACTAAAGTGATATGGACATGTAAGAAGAACTAGCGACAGCAGATGGATAAAGAAAATAACCGAATGTAGCCCCATAGAAAGGAGGAACAAAGGACGACCCCGAAAATCCTGGAGGAACGAAGTAGACGACGCCATGAGTAAGAGAGGCCTAAACGATCGAGAATGGGTCAACAGAGAGAGATGGAAACGGTTGAGCGAGGGAAGGCAGTGAATACTGTAGAATCCCTGAATATATATATTTATATATATATATATATATATATATATATATATATATATATATATATATATATATATTAAAAAATCATTCATGAAACAAGTTTATAAACGAATCTTCTTCTAAATGTGCCTATCTTCTGAGATGAAGTAAGCCAATTTCTGTTCTTTACGGTGTTAATAATTTCTTTGTCTTTACACTTAATAAACGAACATATTATATTAATTTTTAGGATTTTGTAAGATAGGTCCATGAGATTTATTTTGACGTAAGTATTTAAAAAATGACAAATCATTTACACAATATAAATACTATACTGAAATCATCTTCGACTATCGCTAAATTAATTGTTTGATGTCATGACGCGCGTAATTTTGTAACGATAAAATAAAAATAAAACTTAACCTTTGACAGCCTCTGCTGATGTTAGAAGCAAGGGTGAGAATCAAAGTTCAGCAATAAATTAAAAAATATGTTAAAACAATTGTTTTACTGATAACATCTTCTTCCGATGACTTACTTGTAAACTTAATTTTGAAGTACCTGAGCATGGTAACCGCCAATGAGTAAATAATTATTTTATACCTATATAACTAAAGTTTTAAATCAGATAATATTTAGCCAAGTGTTATCAGTATTAAAATTTATTATATTGCTTTGACATAAAAAGAAATAGATAGAGCATGACCTACATGTACAAGATAATTTCTTTATTAAAGTAATTTTTACAAAGACAATAAATGCTTTATTTTTAGTGGTATCATAGTCATGTTTTATTAAAATTAAGTAGCACCTCGTATTCTCCATATATCTTTGTATCTATTACAAATTTTAGATTTATCTAGTTTGGCTTCTTACCCACTTTCTCCATACTTTACGGTCCTTCGCCAACAGTTTCATTCTAAACTTTATTTCTTGTCGCTTACAGTTCTTTTCAGCATTGCTGAATGTGAGCCTCCGAGACCACATAACAAACCGACAAATCAGGCAAAGATCAGGAGTTCAAGACGTCATCGAAAGAACCACGAGACTTAAGTGGAACTGGGCAGGACACTTAGCCAGAACACAAGATGGACGATGGACAAGACGAATTATGGAATGGAGGCCCAGAAATTATAAAAGAAGCCGAGGACGACCACCGACTAGATGGACCGACGACATAAAAAGAGTAGCGGGAAACTGGCTACAAGCGGCCCAGTGTAGAGAACACTGGAAAGAATTGAGGGAGGCCTATGTCCAGCAGTGGACGGGATTGGCTGATTGATGATGACAGTTCTTTTATCATATTTTCCCAGCTTTTTCTTGATCTGTCTTTTTTTATTCGTATTCTATTATTTTTTTTGCACATTCGCGGACACGGCACCACTTTAAGCGGACTCTGATAAAAAAGGTTTTTTTGTAAAAAAAAAAATGTTGACTGCATACGCACAAATATCTATTGTTGGAAAAAAAAATTATTTAGGGACATCACTGCAAATGCAGACGATAATTAAATTGCTTATTTAAAAAACCTCATAAGTCACAACACTAAAACTTTCAGAAAACAAAAAAAAATGTGTGAGGAAAACACGATTTATGTTAAAAACTTACCCAATTCCATTTATACACTGCTTTTCGACTTTTTCTTGCCAATATTTTTTGGAAAAGATTAAGAATAAGTTCTTCTTTCTTCTTTAAGTTTCATCTTCTATCGAAGGTTGGAAATCATCATGGCTATGCGGACTGTGTTGACTGCCGCTCTAAAAAGTTTTGCACTACTGCATTCAATCCATTCCCTTAAGTTCTTAAGCTCTATATAAGTTTAAACTTAATTGACTTATGAGTTTTCTCAAATCAATTGTTCAGTGCCTTCTGAAACTAAACTTTGTGATGAGTTAAAATGTAACAAAATACACAGAATAATGTAATTTATATTAAAAAGTACAAAAATATTATAATGTGATGCTACATCCGGTATATAACTTTGTAGTTTTTCGTCAACAATTTTCTTATAATTAATCGGAATTTTTCCACTGGGATATGCCAATGCTTTATGTAATATTGATGCATTCTTTTTATTATTGTTAAGCCTGAAGGTGCGATAGGCTAATCCGTTAATAAAATGGTGTGCTATGATATAACTAATTTTAAGTTCTTCTTATTTTTAGTTGACCCTTCTGATTCCTTGGAATATTTTTGCTACTGATTCCTCATATTCTCGGATTTCTCATTTAACATGTTTTTATTTTGTAGTATTGTGGCCACCAACGTTTTTAATCAATTACGTCTTCAGCATTGAGCAACACCACATTAAAGCGGTTATTCTTACATGAAGTTTTTATCAGCTTTTCACATTTTTCACCGCAAATCCCTATCACAGGATAGAAAGGAATGATCCCTTGATGGGTTAATGGTCAATAGGGTGGGTCGATTTTGTAAAAATTTTTTTTTTTTATTTTAAAGGTGAGTAGGTTTTAACAGTTACACAATACTGAATTGTTTGAGATAATGCTTTAAGATTTTTAATTCAATATAGTTTATAGCCTCTACCTGCGTTTGAAATGTCAGATTTTTAAATTTTTTTTTTCTATGATTATTAAAGGGTAAAATAAAATTTAAACAAGCTGTTTAAAAAGAAACAATATTTATTATTAATAAAACATACATTTTTGACAAATCCAGAGAAAAAAATAGGTACACTAGATATAAGATTTAAGTAAAAAAATATAATAAACTGAGAAAAATTGCAACACTTCAATTCAGCTTTACAATCAACAGATGGCATAAGACTTCCAGACTCGAGTGTCAGTGGCGCACCGAGGGGGGGTTTTGGGGGTTAACCCCCCCCCCCCCCAGGACCCTATTCCGACACTGTTACTTACACATTTTAAGGACTCAAAATGGAGGTAACATCATAAAAAAAAATTTGGTGACCAACCAAAACCCCCCCAGAGGCCAATTCTAGGTGCGCTACTGTCGAGTGTGGTACGAATTAATCCATCACGAGCCTTTTCACCTGCTACAGTGATAGATGCCTCAGTTACCAAATTTACGCAACGTTTAACTGCTTGAGTATGGCAGGGAAATTTTGAAAATTCTATTTTAATTGAACATATGTTTGAGAACATATCCACAAGAATTGAGTCGGTAATGTCTCCTAGTAAGGGAGGTGAAGTTCCAGCAAGCAAAAGATGTTCCAGATGAGCAAAAAATGCATTACGTTGTATTACTGGATCCACAACTGTTTTCACTTTATCTGATAAACATCTGAAGTATTGAATTAATTTAAAAAGATGTTTGGGACTCATTTCACACGAAGGTTGCTCTTTGATGTGAAACCATACGGGAACGTAGACTTTCATAATATAATCAACTAATGTCTGGAGTTCTTCAGATGGGTCAATGGTTTCAATGTAAAGGCGTAATATGGGGTTGGCCGTTGTAAGCCAGCAAGAATGTGATATATTGCCAGGCTGCCTGTTAGCGAGTTCGTCGTTACACACATCCAATGATACAGCCTGACACATTTCGTACATGTATTTTTGATCGGTGCTTAAAGATTTTATCACATCTTCTTTTTGAAAAATAATGTTACCGGAGACAGGGATGAATGCTTTAACACAGAGATGGTTGCGTCTAGTAGGCAAATAAACCATTCAAGAGGCCTTTGTAGACGTAACTCCATAAATCGAATTGAGAATCGTTGAAAAGAGAATCACATATAGTTTTTTCTGTTCCAATTACTGGTGTCGTATGTCCTAAATATTGTGAGTTTGGTTGGCTTATGAGAGAAATATGTTCTCTTAATACCAGTTTTCAATAAGAACGACCATTATTCTTTTCGATCGTTAAGGTTTTATCTTTTCTTCTATCGAAATAAATACTTTCTAGAGCGCTTTGGTGCACTTTACTTTGTAGATGTTGCCTTGCTTTATTTCGTACTCGACGTACCTTGCTCTTATCTATAACCAAACGGTTCTCTTCGGAGAATAGGTCGACATCTTGTAACACTGCAGTAGCAATAGCAGCCGCGGATCGGTTTGAAACTCCATATCTATATCGCAGATTCTTGCGAGTTTTGGGAGACGTGCTGTATTATAGGTTTTATTAGACTCAGAAGTTGATGTTGAAGGTATAGGTTTCGTATCAACGTCAATAATATCGTTATCAACATGTGCTTCAGAAACATTCTTACTCATTTAGGACATCTTTCTTGTTTTGCAAGGACTATCATTTTGTTCGATTTCTTTATGATGTTTCATTTGTCGATCCAATGCGCGCTGTAATTGAATGGTAGTCTTTTTATCGACATCTGTTATCATCATTTTTCTTTCTTCCCTCTGGTCTGATAGGAAAGGACGCTCGATAATAGGTAATTTATGATTCTTAGGGCATTTGAATGAATCAAAAGTCATGCATTTACACGATGCAATGTCAAAAAGTCTTGTCATGGAAGTTTCTCGGAAAGCGTCCACTTGTTCTGTCCACTCTGTATCAGACATTTTTGTTTTTGTTTAATATATTGATCATAATACCTCTTAAGAAGGTCCTTAATGCGTTTTGAGCTTACAGTTGGAATTAAAGCCAAAGCCCTTCGATGCTTTGATAAACTACAGTGTGAACTTCGGTTATAGGTGGCTGTTTTCCGGAGTTTTGTTCTTGTAAATCATATCGCACATATAATATATACCTTATAATGTCACTAACAGTAGGCAAAACACTTGAAGATGGTTCAGAAGGTATTCCAAATATAAGACAGCGCACTTTACTTCGAATTTTGAAAAGTGTTGAACCCATTTTACTAACACACTTATATCTTTTTCAGTATAATAAACTAATTAGTTATTAAAAGTTATTACGGCAATAGTGCAATACACAACACGAAGCAGTTTCAATTATGCAAAATCCGACAACAAATCATACAAAAAATAGTGATCTGCCAACCTGTCCAGACAAAACGGTACTGCGATTTCTACAAAATTAGCTGAAAGGTCAGTCTTGCAATCTCGCTCGCGCATGCGTGCAACTAGTGACAACAGCTCATCAGTAGCGTAATACGCATTAATTTTCTTTAGAACCAAAAATTTAGATGAATACAACTTTGTTTTATTTTGTAAAACTAATTCGACAGTCAGGGGGAAAATTTCCATTTATGGGAAATTTCAAGTCCCGGTAGAGAGCTAAAACATATATGTGATATATTTTTTATTATTTTTATACTGTTTCTAATAGTCGAATGCAACTTCCGATTCATACCCATACTTGTTTTGTTCGATTTGAAAAATTCGACCCACCCTAATGGTCAATCAATCAATCAATAAATGTCATTATCTTAAATGTTTAGAGCGTAATCAAAGCGGAAAAAAACCTTAATATAGTGAGGTTTTTATTTGGTGCTCCACAACTGTCAGAGAAAGCATGAAGATATTTCTCCAACTGCATGTCCTCCAATAAATACTTCATGAGAAATGAGCAAACTTCATTCAGCCCCTTCGTGCCGTTACCCTCATGATACAGGGTATCATACTCATTCAAATGTGTACAGTTTATTTTAATTGCAAGCTTCTCTCACACACATAACATGTGTCTACCTGAGGTATAATAATTCAAAGTCTTCGTTAAAAACTTTTCTGTAGTATGAATACTTAACAGTGGCATATTCCGGAAATTTTTGTGTAAACATTTTGCGGTATATCTAGTTTCCCAATTAAATTATGCTTTTCCTTGTAAGTATAGCGAGGTAACAGTGTGGAATATGACTTAATATGTTGACGACTAGCATCTGTAATAACACCAGAAATTGCATTACCTGAAAATGCATCAAAAATAACTAATTAATGCAGCAACAGAATAACGAAGAGAGGAAAGTCGCGAACACTAACATATCAAAAAAGAAAACCCCGTGGTTTAGAGAACTAAAGTTAAAATGTGAAGAAAAAAAGAAAGCCTTTTTACAATACAGAACACGACAAACACAACAACATACAATCACTATAACCGAATCAGAAATGAAACGAATACTTTAGTAAGACAAATAAAAAGGGAACACTGACTGAGCTTCTCAAAACAGATGGAACACAACTTTTACGGAACACAGAAAGAAATATGGAGAATGATCAGAGAACAAAGAAAAGAGATGAACGAACTAATAAAAACGAAACACATTTAGAAGGAAACATGAGCAGACTACTTTCGATCCCTACTTGCTAGTGACGATAGGTGACGATAATGAACCACCAACACCAGAGGTGACGCCAAACAAAGAAATAAGTATTGAGGAGAAAGAGATAAAACATTAAGGAAATTAAAAAACAGAAAATCACCAGGAGAGGACAGAATACCGAACAAACTCCCAAGGTACGGAGGACCAGATCTGACCAAACAACTACTTAAACTAATCCAAAAAATAATAGAACAAAACAGAATTCACAAGAAAATTAAGTTCCTGTAGCTGGCTGTATACCATGCATCACAAAAAATTTATTTAAAAATCCTTTATAAAAGGTATATAATTAAAACACCCAATCGGGCAATATCACAGAACGTTTCCGGAATCAATATTCCATCATCGGTGTTTGTAAATGTACATGTTTACACTAAATACTTGTGTAAAAACCCGTTAAATGTTTTTAATTGGAATTTAAGTTACATTATTTTATCTTATATGCTGTGATGTTTAAGTTACAATTGGAATTGATAACATGGCAACGTAAGACTCCACTGGAGGTTGCTAGTCCTTAGACAAAGTGTCTACGAGGACTTGTTGATAGCAGCTCAAAACAGAATTCCTCAAAAATGGATATCAAGTATCCTCTCTTCAAAAAAGAAGACAAATCGGACCCAGAAAATTACAGAGGAATTAATTTATTAACCTTAACACAAAAATTACCAACCAAATTACAAATCTAAGGGATAACACATAAACACAACCAGGTTTTAAATCGGGAAGATCATGCACCGATGCTATATTTATAATGAGGCAAGTACCAGAGAAATCATTAGAATACAACCGGCATATCTATGTTTCGTAAACCTTAAAAAGGCATTTTACCGGGTAAAATTAAAGGACGTTATTTACTTATTGTACACCAGAGAGATACCTTTAGGTTTTTAACATACCTTTAATCAAAAAGGAAGACCAAAGCTAAGACCAATAAACCAAATAGAAATGATATAATAATCTTAAAAGTAAAATAAAGAAGAATCCTGGAAGAGGCCAAGATCCAACAAGGCTTGTCGAGCTAGGGATCATGATAATGATAATGATCCATTTCATTCATTTGTGCTCGACAATAGGGAGTTAAAACAGTAGAAAAATTCTCTATCTGCTCCCTTATTATATCATTAAATGTGTTTGGTTGTTCCTATCATTATGTATCATCCAATATATTTAAACACAAGAAAGAACTCAATCGTTATAGTTCACGTGAACGTTGAGTTGTAAAAGTAATTTAGAAAACATTAGTACTTATTCAAACATAAATAATTATGGTTCTAATGTTAACGTATTGAGTTGATTTTTGTTTTTTTATGTAGTTATCTAATTCTTAGTCTTAACAACATACACCATGTAAATATGTAACTTTTGCTACAAATAGATAACTTTAGTTACGTACAAGTATAACTGTTGCACGATGAGCCCAAATGGATTTCTACACATACCGAAGTATAGATTTAAAAGATATCTCTATAGTTAGAATAAATGTCATAACTTCGGAATTAGGTGCTGGTTTAGATACCTATTTATTGCATTTTAAAGATAACTGTTTTTAGAATGTTTGGGAACAGTTATTGTAAAATGGAATAAAGTTAAGTTACCTAGTTATAGTTTTAGATTATCGACATATTCTTCTAAGTAATAATAATATATTAGCACTTCGAGCAAAACAGGTTCATGGCTTGGTTTACAATCTTCCTCCATTCCTGTGTATTCTTCACTTTTCCTTTACAATTGCTTACGTTAAGATATCTTAGGCCGTCATTATCTTCATGACTTCATCTGGTTCTAGGCCTTTCTTTTACCTTTTATCACCTACTGTAGCGGTTAAAGATTTGTGGCATTCTAACTTGAGTTATTCTTTAGACATGTCCTAACCAGGATTTCATACTGCTTGATATTCATGGTTTTACGATCTTCCTCTACATCGTCTATCCACCTTTTACGGTGCCTTAATCTTGTTCTGTTTTCTTGTGATTTCAATCTGTGGATTATTCCTACAGCTCGATTATCTGGCATTCTTTCTAAGTGGCCACGTCAGTTTAGTCTTTGTGACGTTACAAATCTAACGATATCTACGCTCTGCATTAATCCATCCAGCTCATAGTTTATTTTTATTCTCCACGAACCATAGCTACAATGGGTTGGTCCAAATATATTTTTTAATATTTTCCGATCAAGTATTCTTAATTGATTTTCGTCAGTGGTTAAAAGGGTTCACGTTTTACATCCATTGGTGACATCTGGTCTATTTACTGTTTTGTAGATTCTAAGCTTAGGCTCACGATTCAGTAACTTACTTTTCATTAAGTCTTTGTATGCATAAAAGCACTTCATATAGCTAAGAATCTGTGCTTGTATTTCTTGACTGTCGTTGTTGCCGTCATTTATTATTAAGTCTAGGTAGGGAAAGGTGGAGGCATTTTCGTAAGTATTGTTGTCTACCTGCAAATTCTCATGACGATTCGACTTTGTGCACTCCATATATTTTGTTTTCCTTTCATTTATATTTAGACCAAACGCAGCAAATTTCCGTTTTAAATCTATACCTTTTTCACTTTGCTAATAATGTTGCTTATTATGGCAACATCATTACCATATGTACATATCTGAGTGGATCTTGTATTAATACAGCCGTTCATATCTAGTTTTCTGATAATAGCCTCCAAAGTTAGAGTAAAAAGTGTTGTTGAAAAACAACTATTCCTGTACTCCTATCAGGGATAGTTGTTTTTAAACATTTTTGTCTATATAGTCCATCAAATGCCTGTTTAAAATCAATATACAAGTTGTAAATTGGTATGTTATATCCAGCACATTTTTCGTGTATACCTCTCAACATATGTATTTGGTCTATAGTTCAACTGTTAAGTCTGAAACCACATTGGTATTCACCAATTATTTCTTTCAAAAATGATTTATGGTATACAATTCCTGATAATACCCTGTAGGTAACATTTACCACTGTTATGTCCCTATAATTTTCGCAGAGTCGTTTGTCTCCCCCTGTACCTAGAAAATATGATTCCTACTTTCCAATCCTCTGGGATGACCTCTAGTGTCCATATGTGGCAGATTAGTTTATGGATGCGCTTCCATAGCACATGTCCAACATTCTTTATTAGTTCTACAGTTATTCCATCTGTGCCAGGCGCTTTGTTATTTTTCAGATGTTTTATGGCGTATATAGTTTCTTTTAATGTTGATTCCTCAACTAATTGTTGCGCTTTGTGATGAATTATTTCTTCTTCTTGGTTTTGTTCTTTTTCTGGGTTAAAAATCTCTTGGAAATGCTCTTCCCACCTTTTCATTAGTTCCTCTTTTTCACTGATAATTGACTCGTTGTAGTTCTTGCACAATGTTGTTCTTGTCATGTGTCCTTGAGTGTACCGCTGGGTTTCCTTGTAAAATTTAGTAGTCTTTCTTCTGTTATGATAGTCTGTAATTTGTTGTATTTTTTATTAACATTTCTCTCTTTATCTTTCTACGTATTCTCCCTGCAACCCTTCTTAGTTCTTCATATGCCCTTCTATTCAATCGGGAATTCCTTTGTAAATTTCTTTTGCGTGAGGTTATTCTGCTGGTACTGATTCTTCTTCATATAATTTTTAAACATATATGTGTTCCATTTTCTTTGTCTGGCACCTTTCTCTTTTCTTACCATTCTAACTCTTTGTTTTATCTTCGATGTGACTAAGAAGTGATCGAATAGCAATTTGCGCCTCTACAAGGTCTAACATCTGTTACGGGGGTTGACTATCGCTTAGATAATAATATATGATCACTTTGATTAAATTTGTTAGTATCTGGTATCATTCAGGTTGCTTTGTTTATAATTTTGTAGGGGAAACATGTACTAACTAGTCTGAGTTTATTTTCCATTGTCAACTGTGCCACTCTTATACCGTTGTTGCAGTCATATCATGTAAGCTATGCTTACCAAAGGATTGTGCATATATTGGCTGTTTTAACAACTTGGCGTTTATATTACCCAGAACAATAACTGCATCTACATTTTGCACGTTTTCACATGCTCCTTATATAGTTCTTTTAACTATTTGTTTCTTCTTCGCGTCCACTGATTAATTTTTATTTTCCCGCCAAATATCATTCGAAGTATTTTTCTTTCTCATACTTGTAACATTGATTGCTCAGTTGTTTTCATAGTCGAGGTTCTTCTAACTATTGTTCACAATAATCTATCCAATTTTAGCTTGACATCTTTATTAAGTATCCAGGTCCCGCTTGCGTAAAGTACCGTCGGTTGAATAATAATTGTTGTTTATTCAATAATTGTACTGGTTTTTATATTGACCTCACACTTTTGTTGCAGAGTCCTACTTGGCTTTGCACCATTACAAGATAAGGAATGTTACGGAAAATATATTTATCGTTGTTACAGATAACGGAGAAAAAAATTAAACTATATTAATTTTCAGTATTTTATTTGTAAAATAAATTTTATTTCAAAATTAATGAAAGAATAATTCCAGAACATTAAAAATACCATTTAATCAATCAGCATCATCTGTAACAGTGTCTACATCTATATGTAATTCTTCTTGCGTTGAATCTGCTGCTGCATTTTCTCCATTTTGCCCTTCTCTAGAATGTCGCCATTTCATTCTTCTATTTTGGAACCAAACTTTGACCTGCGCATCAGTTAAACCAAGTGTAGCTGCCAGTTGTCTTCTAAAACATAATAATGTAGCCTTAGTAAACAAAAAAACATGTAACAAAGCTAAAATTGTAAAAAGGATAAAAAAAAGCAAACAAAAAAAGAACATATTTATTAGTGTATTAATTAATATATTCCACAATATAGTATTGTATTTAAGAATCTAAAACGTGAACTGTCAATATGTGAATCTGTGTGAAGCTGTGTGGCATACTGCGTGGGAAACTTCTGACTGACAATAATCCAGTTAACCGTCTGTGGAGAAATAGTGTAATCTTTTCTGGCCGGGTTGAAGTATATAGTTGAAAATTCAACCATAAGGCTGTTTTGAAAACCAGACGGTTGGACTAGCCACGTAAAGGCAGCCCGACAACGCACAAATAATCAACCGACTGCTGTAATACTACTCAATTCAGTAGAGCAGAGGATACGCTGCGCAGATTGCAACAGGGTGAAGTATCTATTCCAGGTGTTGCAAAAGTTTCCAACGATCCAATAAGAAGTGAATCTGAAGACACAATAAAATCGCCAAAAAATTGGATACTGTACCTTCAAGGTCAGTGGAAATGGAACCATCGGTTTCGTCATTTAGCTAGACAGCTATTTAAAACAAATATTGTTTACATTGCGACGATGCAACGCTGGTAGTGGATGTACAGATCAGTTGGGAGAGCACCAATTTTACACTAAGTGAATCATGCAGAAATCATCAGAGGTTCTGTCATAACCAAGTATCAGGTAGGCTACTGTTGCTCGCTGACCAGTTTTGTCTGAGATGGAGGCAGTAAATTACTGTATTTAATCTCGTCTATTATTTTTAAGTTAATGCTAGTTTTAAGTTAATGTTAGCATTTTATAGTTTCACTAATATATTTATTCTAAATGTAATTTTATTTATACTTTTATATATTGTTAACTATATCTAGATTTAGACATTTTTTTATATCATTAATATACTTTTTTATTTTATACATTGAGGCTTAAGAGTGAGACATTGAGTTTAAGATAATATTTTATGTTTACACATAACATACATAACTTATCAATATTAAAATTTGCTTTTATTCTGTCTGTCATTCCGTAATGAAAACTCCAGTACGACATATCTACCAAAACGCCACTGTATTTTAGCAATCAGTCTATTTGTATTATACGTCTATGGTACCAACTGCCATAAGTATTATTTTTTCATCTTTATTTGTAAAGTTTTTGCGTATTAAATATGTTGCACTAAGATAACCAAAAACTGACAGACTTTATGTGTATTGTATGTCAATTTTTTATGCCATGTTTTATAAATAATTAAAATTATTGATAAATTATTCTTCCGTATTTAAAATATGGGTTTAAATTATATTTTTATCAAAATATATCTATTGTTAAATTATCTCTAATCTTGTTCAGCTTTTTGCATATCAGTATTTAAAAAACTCTTAAATTAATGTAAACAAATTTGATTGTATACCTTCTAAATAGTATATAATTTTGGTATTACTCGTTAAAATCAATATTTACCTTCAGTAGATTGGTCTCGAAAAATTTTGGGAAATAGTATAAGCTTGAAATTGATACAAGAAATACCATATCTATTAAATTATCATAACCATTGGAATAGCGAATGTAACAGCTCTATATGAATCTGGCAAATTAGAACAGGGAGAGAAAATACTAGAAATTGATCAAAACTGTTTGAAAAACAATGTTTTAGATAAAACACGCTGAAGGAGTAGTGCCTCAATGCGAATAGTAAAACAAAACTTTATAAGAGACTCCAGAAACACAAATGCTTCATTTTGCCACTTATGCACGAATGTATGAGTGGCTCAAGAAACTGCTGAGTTCTCTCTCCTGCTATCACCTACTATGAAGCTTTTCAAATTTAAATTTTTCATCTTTCATCTTTTCAACTCATTCACTTACATAAAAACTAATATTGCACTACAAGATACCAGACGCATGGAGAAACAGCATAATGATACCAATGTTCAAGAAAGAAGATCAAGAAGACCCCAACAATTATAGAGGCATAAATCTACTTAACACCGCACTTAAGCTTACCGCAAAAGTCCTAACCAACAAAATCAATAAAATAACAACTTTATCATATATATAACAAGGATTCAGATCCGGAAGATACTGCGTAGACGCCGTATTTGTACTAAGACAAATAACAGAAAAGTCCATCGACTACAATAAATCAGCATATCTATGTTTTATAGACCTGATAAAGGCTTTTGATCGTATTCAAGTTGAAGACGTCTTACAACTACTGTATAAAAGAAAAATACCAATCAATCAATACAAATCATCCAAAACATTTAGTTCCATAATCAAATAAAGGCAAAGATAAATGGAAAACTAACACAGTGTATACCAGTATAAAGCGAAGTCAGACAGGGTGACTCGTTAAGCCCACTTCTGTTTAATATAATAATAGACGAAATTAAATGGACAAGCAGTACGTCAAGGCCATGGTTACAGAATGGGAAACAAAGAAATACAAATATTATAAGCTCCAAAGATTAACACACGCCTTCAATACAACAGCCAAAAAATACAATGATAAATGATAATATCAGCAGAAAAAAACAAAAGTATGACAACATCTAAATACCCACTACAATGTAAAATAAAAATTAATGGAAAAATAATAAAGCAGGAAGCAAGGTTTAGATCTCTGAAATACGGAGATATTAAAGAAGAAGTACAACAAAGCTTAAAGGCAAGTAAAACGGCGGGATCTCTTAATGACACAATCTGGAAGTATAAACACCTAAGACAAGACAAAAAAAAACAAGAATCTATTAAGCAGCAATTGGACCTATATTAACATACACGGCGGAGACAAGACCTGACATATCTAAAAGGAGACGACTACTAGAAACGACAAAGATGAAAATACTTCGACGAATATCATGGAAAAGTATGTTGGATAGGAAGAGAAGCAAAAACATAAAAAGAACATTCAATATATATATATATATATATATATATATATATATATATATATATATATATATATATATATATATATATATATATATATATATAATGGCTATACACCCCAAGCTGTGGGGTTAAACCGCAAATGCTTTCTAGATCCGAACATTCAATATAGAAGACATAAATCGATGGGTGACAAAACGGAAATAGGAGTAAAACGAACACAAATAGAATGGAAGAGGATAGGATAGTACGAATAGTACGAGATAAGTCACCAAATGGACGAAGAAGTATGTGCAGACCAAGAAAAAGATGGTGCGATAGTTTAAACAATTCAGGAGACTAATATTAAAGAAGAAACATACTTTAAAATCTACATACAAGAAGGAAGAAGAAGAAGAAGAAATTCATAAAACTGCTGGATAGCATATAATTTTGACGAAATGCTCCTAAAGATGCTCTGAGAGCGAAAGTAATTGTGCAAGATTTAATAAAAAACTGTGCTGGATATATGCTTTTTATTTGAATAAAGTATATAAGGAACTACAGAAAAAAAAAGAGTATATTCTACAGAGACTAGTCCACAGATTGAATATACGACTAAGGGCAAATGAATTTAATATGAGCATATCAGCACAGAAAACCAAAAAAAATAGTAATCATTAAAGAATCAACTAAAGTTAAGTTAGAGATTTACGTCAGCATTAAACAAGTAATAAAAGCAAAATATCCCGAAACGTGATTACGTCGTGATCTATTCAGCGAATTTTAAAAACTATTAATGTCATCCCTATTCTTATACAACAGTTAAAAGTTTAAAGGAAAAAGACTCTAATAAAATAATATAATTTGCAGAATATGTAACGATAAAATGTTAAGAAGGTGCCTAAAAAATTTTTGAAAAATATTACGTGCTGTGACGAATCAAAATTTACAAAAAATAAAATGTTGAATAACCAAAAACGGACTATTGAAGCGAAGTAAAGAAGTTTTCTTGAGTAAAAATGTCTTTTGTGCGACCAGAGAACCAGGTTGTAGCTCTCCACTTTTAGATGGTAACTAAACTAGCGGTTAGAAATTGCGAAAATAATTTTATTTATTTTCTAATAAATATTTTCTTAAGTAAAAGATATCCCAATATAATAAAAAAATTAAAAACCAATTATTTAGATTTAAAACTAAATAGAATGGAGAGAAATAGAGAAATAAATAATAGAAACTATTTTTCATAACGACCGAGATCCTTCTCATTGTTTCAAAATGGTAAACCAATTTTTGGAAACAATATTCCTTTTATATGGCCCTTTTGACCATCATTAACACCTCTAGATTTTCTTTATAAGGGGCTAAATAAATAATGAAGTATATTCCCATCGCTGTACAATAAAGGAAGAGTGTAGAGTTCTCAATGCATTTAATTCTCTTTCTGCAGTAATGATTAGAAGTGCAACAAACGAAGGCTTAATAAAAATGCCTTTCAATTCTTGGAGTTCAAGGACAAAATTTTGAAAACTTGTTATAAGTTGTTATAATAATGTATGTATGCGGAAATTAAACAAGAAAATTATAAGCTTCACTTTGTTTGTGTACTTCTTGTTAAAAACAACCAAAATATGTTCAATTTTTAAGTATCCTCTTAATCTTTTCACAATGTTACGGATAGGTCGTGATCAATCTGGATATCTTGTAGCAAATAAAGCATAAAAAATGTTGGTGCTTTAGCTGCTCCTAAAAATAACAAAGTTCTGAATACAACCAATTGGGAAAACAAAGTATACACATTCAAATGAGGAAATATTTAAACCCTTTCGAGACGGTTTTTTTTTTAACGGGATTTAAAAACATATTTTTGTGGTTTTTTATTTTTATATACACAAATATACCCTCTTTTGACAAAACATGTTAATAAAAACGTTAGAGTGTTAGTGGGGGTGTTGGTACATATAGGTACCATTAGTCTTGTGTAATGGCACGTATGTGTACCAACAGTCCTACATAAAAATATTATTAGTATATTTTTATTACTTTATTACTCAAAAATATAAAACAATTAGGTACTCAAAAATACAAAATATTATTGATCTTTTTACATAAAGGAATGTCACATTCTTTGCAAATGGTTTTTGTACGTGTTTGTGTTTAATTATCAGTGCAACTTTTACATCGTCTTCTTGTGTTTTCTTCAAGTGGAAGATGTAATGACACACCATCGAAACGTTTTATTTTTATAGATATTCTTAGATAAACGTCGTATAGCAGAAATTTTTTGTCCTTCAGCAATCATTTCTTCTGTCAGAGGTACCAGAAATTGTATCAGAGGAATTTTTTTCTTATTTCTTTCATTACAAATAATCCATGAGTTTACAACTGACATCATAAGTAAACGATGGAATACTTTTTTCCACCATTTGTTTGATTTACGATCTAAATCGTACAATCCTACCATTTGGTCCACTAGGTCAATCCCACCCATAATTTTCCTGTAGCACGCTATCATTTCTGGGCAAGGCACATTTACTTTCAAGCCATCTCTCATGGTTTTATTGATAGATGAAACATTGTCATTATGGCAATTACTCAGCATCAAGACTTCCTTGGTGTCCTGCCATTTCACAAACATTAGTCCATTTTCATTGCACTGAAATAAGTATTCACCTCTTCGCAATTTATCTTTTATTTTTGGTAAGTTTTATCTATTCTAGTACCCATTGCTGCGTACTGTAGATTTTCCAATAGACAAACCGAAGTAAAAAAGCGATCAAAGCAAAAGGTTATATCTCTTTCTTTTGCTGTGGAAAAAGTTTGTTCAGTATACGTTCCCCAAGAGTTCCTTCTATATATTCAGTTTCACGATCTGTATAAATGTTGAAGTCGTAGGTATATCACATAAACGAGTCTGACCTAATCCACATTTTGATTCCCCTTTTTACTGGTTTTAGCGGCATATACTGCTTGAGTGATGGTCGACCTTTGAATTTCGTCATGAACTCGTCAACCAAGCTTCTCTTGGTTTCCTTGGTGATGCAAAATACATTTTTGAAGGTATAACTTTGAATCTGTTACGGAATATTGCCTTTTGAATCGAGACGTTTCCAAGTGAAGGATGTGTTGACCAATATTTACTGATTTTTGGTACATGGTTGTAGCACATGACTAGCATGCAACCAAGAACAATTTGAACTTCGCCTAAGTCAGTTTATTTCAGACGAGCGTTTCTTCTTGACTGTTTCTTACATATGAATCGGTGTAAACAAAAATATTCTAAGTCGTTTTTTTTTTTCATTTTTGACATTTTGATGAAAAATTGTTCTATGAACAGAAGAGCATCTTTTGGTTCAAAAACATTCTAAGTCTCTACTCTCCATGTATATTAAATAAAAAACTGAAATATATTATTGTAGACTAAAAGATTCTATGTTAGTGATTCTATTTAGAATGTTTTTGTAGGCAACACTATTAACATATGTGTTTTTACTGTATTAATGTGTTCTGTGAATTCCTAACAAAATTAAAAAACCACATGTTTATTTTACGTACGAGGTAATTGTGGGTGAAACCAGAGAAAAGATATGTATAGAAGCATTTAAGTCGCTCTATGCAATTAAAATAAATCGTATTAGAAGGCTTCGTTCATTATTATTATTAATGGGTAAAACCCCGAAGGATCTTCGTGGGAAAAAATTGGGCACTAATGCAATCAGTGCTCATACCATGCTATTAATAAGACAACATATTGAAAGTTATCCATTAAAAGAAAGTAAATAGGCAGGAAAGACAAAATATTTGGACGCAAGACTGAATATTTCAATTTTATATAATATGTTTAAAGAGAAATATCCCAAATCAAAATGCAGCTATGAGTTTTTCTTAAGGTTTTTCAAGGACAACTTCAATTTACGATTTGGTTGCCCCCAGATTGATTCATGCTGTACTTGAGAAGAACTAAATTTAAAACTGAGAAGTCCTCATCTTAGTGATACAGCAAAAAGAAATTGTTGCTGAATTGATGATTCGCAAGCGTAGATCAAAAAAATTCTACAATCAATTAAAAAGAGAAACTAACCAAGAAACTAAAGCAAAAAAACCACATGTGTTAGCAATAGGTTTCGATTATATGTAAAATATACCGCTGCCCATGATTCCAGTACAGCAAACCTTTTATTTGAGACAACTAACGGTGAATGTGTTTTGCATTCATAATGTAAAAAGCAAGTCTAATATTTTTCTATACAATGAAAGGACCGCCAGAAAAACTTCGGATGAGGTTTGTTCTTTTGTATATAATTATTTAAACTCTGCTCCTCCTCAGTTTACGGAAGTCCACATTTACTCGGATAATTGCGAAGGTCAAAATAAGAACCATACATTAAACAGAGTGTTTTTAGCCCTTACCGACAGTGGTCGATTCAATCGAATTGAGCAATATTATCCCATTAGAGGACAATCCTTCCTTGTGACAGAGAATTTTCAATCATCAAAAGAAAACTAAAAAGACATGATAGGATATACACCTTATAAGAGATAACCGAACTTATTATTACTTCGAGTAATACGATAGATAAGTTTACAATCAAAGAAGTTAGTACAAAAGATATACTAGATTTTCAACATTGGTGCCCAACCTACTATAAAAAGACGTGCATTTCTGAGGAAACAAGAGGAAAACGTGTTCCTGTTAAGGATAAGATATCTTTTGGCATAAGTTCTTTCATGCGCTTTACCTATGGAACAGATTGTTTGTAGGTCTTTTATTGATGGGTTCATGGAACAAACCTATAAACTTTCTTAAGTTAACAATCAATCAATTGAATTTCTCACAATACTTTGTTATCCATCCGGTAAAGTACCACTTAAACAAGTGAGGCTCCAAGTTATTGGTAAGTTGTTACCTTATATACCTGATAGTGTCAGACAGTTTTATGACGAATTAATGGAGTGGCCAACAACTGATAGTCCCACTACTGGGGAAGATGAACATGACATCCAGTAGGAGGAAACATGGGATTTTGTAACATTCAAAAAATGACTGAATGTGTGTATTTAAAACTTTTACTTAAAAATTGAATTTTTTAGGTTAAATATACATTTTTTTAAACAAAATGAAGGTTTTTTTGTGTCATCTTGAGAATGTGAACAAAAAAGTTCTAAGTCGACCACATTTGAACATTAATATCATATATGTACACCTATTATTTTGCACTGAGAAATATAAAACATTACATCTAAAAGTGTCAAAAATATTCTCAAATTTTTTGGTAATAATTTAGATGACTAATACAGATCTATACAGTTTTTTTTCAGTTTCCCGAAAAAATGGTTTTCATAAAAACGTTTTTGTTGACACCGATTCATATTTAAATCCTTTCATTAGTACATTGAGCAATATACGTATACAAAGAACGTGGAAACAACTATTTGAAATATTTGGTATGGCGACAAGTTAGATTGTATGCCAGCATCCAGTGTACAAGTACGTTGACTTGAAATTTGTTTTTCGAAGCAAAACGTTTATTTGGTGTTGACCACAACACAAAAGGACTACTAGGTGTGGCAGTTATTTCTAAAGTTTTCTGTATATCTCGAACTTCTAACTAGCTCTCTGATTCTGATTCTTTATCAGAAGTTTCAGTTATCTTGGCAGTCCTCGTTTGATTCCGATTCATCATCAGAAGGTTTATACATCTCATCACTACTTTCAGACACGGAAAATGACAATTCTGCATATTATTTAAGTTCTTCTTGTGTAAGTGGTCTTTTCTGATCCATATCTAAAAATGACATGAATAAGACTAATAGTACACTTACATACCGTACTATAAGACTATTGGTACTTATTAGTACGATAGACTTTATAAACAGTCAAATGTTTATTTTACTATAAATAAATAACAATCTAAATATACTTACTATAAAAAGACACAAAAACAAATATATGTGAAATGTCTGCAATGAAACAAATGTCTGTGAAATGATATAATTCAATGTAACTATTATTTTTATCAAAAAACAATATATTTATGCTGACTGCACCAACCAACACATCTAAAACTCGCAAATTTGAGGTTAACTAAAATATTTTACGAGGCTACACGTGTACGTGACTCAAACGATACAATAGAGAACTGACTGGTGCATTTTTAAATATAATTTTAACGACAAAACAATATTTTAGGCTCCTATGCAAACATAGTGGTACACATATGTACATGGAGTCTCGAAAGGGTTAAAGCAGGACAAGACACATTGTATCAAGTTAAGGATAATGATAATAAATCGATAACGCGAAGTTCATGCAATTAGTCATCAACGTTCTGCAAGAAGAGGACACTTAAAGAAAATTAAGTCATGATTTGAGAGTTTTATTATACATGGTAATTTTATGATTAATAATAATTTATAACAACACTCTTTACAAAAAGTTTTAAAAATTGAAATCTCATTTTTTAGATTATCATTTTTATAAACAAATAAAATTGTCGATAGATTATTGTTCCGTATTCCAAATAAAGGGTTAAAAATAATTTTTTATTAAAATTTACGTATTGTTAAATTATCTACAATCTTGTACAGATTTTTGCATATCAGTTTTTAAAAAGCACTCAACCACGTAAAAATGAATTTGATTGTGTAATGATTTTAATAAGTTAGGCGATTAAGAACATAGGTTAAAATATGTAACCTTCGAAATAATTGTCAAGATGTGTACAATCTTATTTACCACTCTGAGATAACAAAAAAATTTAGAAGTAGAATTTGTACATAGAACGTAGTACTCTATAGTAGCAGCAAAGCTGTATTAAGCTGTAAACTAAATGAAACAGCTGAATATTGGTATTTTAGGAATCAGCGAAACGAGATGGCATTTCAAACGAAATATTTTAACAACAAGTCACAACCTTCTACAATTCTGGATCAACAAATAACAATTCACAGCACAAAAACGGCGTTGGGTTACTAATAAGAAACAAAACAAGAAATAGTAATAAACTTGGATCTCTTGGATCGAATTATAGTGATACAACTAGCGGGTAAACCATTTACATCATGATCCAAGTATATGCGTTCACGTCAGAAAAAGCAGATTAAGTTTTTGAAAGTTTTACGAACAACTACAAGAAGTGTCGATCACTTAAATCACAGGAAATATTTACATAATAATAGGTAATTTCAACGCAATTGTAGGACATGTAGAAGTAATTCAAAGTTTTATAGGTCGGTTAGACATAGGTAAAACGATTGATGGGTAATAAAGGTTAATTGATTTTTATATGGAAAATTACCATTAACAATATCTATTTCAATTTGCATCCAACACGTTTCGACATGGAAATCTTTTAAAGATACTCCCCAATAGAGAGTGAGTAGATTATTTTAACCTTCGTCTATATCCCTAAGTTTTAAATGCTTCAAGTCTGTTTAAACTGGCAAATTTTAGCGCCCACTCTTCAACTCCATATAACAGTCTGGATTATGTGCAGCACTTTGAAAAATTGTATCTTATTTGCAGATCAAGTGATCTATCACATAAGAGACTTTCCATTTTTAAAATATTTATCCTGGCCATTTCAATTCGGGTTCTGATTTTTATGTCAAAATTCAGAGCTTCACTGATCTAACTGCTTAAGTATTTATGCTTTGGTAATTTCCTTGACATATACATTTATGTGCACTAGTTGATCTGGATTCCGGTTTACCACTAATATTTTCGTTTTTGAGTTTTGATTTTTAGACCCAATAGATCTCCTTCCACTGATATATTGTCAAGTAGACACTGTACGCTTTCAGGACTCTCTGCAATTATAACTGCGTCTTCGATATATCTTATTTATTAATTGATCATTAACTGTTATGCCATTTTCTGAGCATTTAATTAAGTTTTAAAATTTAATCTCAGAATACATTTTAAGTAGCATAGGGATCATTACGCAGCTCTATCTCAACCCACTTTTACTTGGGACAGCTTTTGTTAGTATATTTTTTAACTGTACTGTTTTTACCTGGTGTTCATATAGGTATTGAATTTTTGCTAGTCATTAGACTAGTACTTAGAAAAGAAATAAAGAAGCTCACTGGGAAATTGCTACCTCCTGGGTCGTGTGGAAATGGACTTTATTTTATGTGAATTTATTTAATAATAGACTTTTAAAACTTTTGATTATATTAAAGTACTTGCTACCAACCAACCCTCTACATGAAGATATAGATTTTGTTTTACATCTAAAGAACTGTTCCAAGAAATATCGCAATATGTTTCTTGTTATTTTTAAATAATATTTTAATATTGGTAAAAATATATACGTTTTAGTATTACATTATATTGTTACATCGGTGTAACATAATTACCAGAAATACTTGAAAACACCTGTATCATCACATATTACTGAATAACAATTGGATTTGTACTTAAACTATTTCCGGTTGACAACATTCTGTTTAAAGAAATTATTTAAAATATTTTTAAAATATTTAATGTAATGACAATTAATGTAATGACAATTATTAATTTAATGACAATTTATGTTGAAGTGAAGGAGTGAAAATTTGCACTTCTTTCAATGTTATCCAAGTAAGTAATATATATTGTTTAATCACGCCTTCCTTACTTTATTCGTTTAGGGTCCAAGACGTGTTCAATAACACATATCGCATAAATTTTGTTGTCTTTAACATTTTTTAGTATAAGCTGTTCTATGCTCAATAAGTGTACCTGATTCCTTATACAGTGTGACCCAATTAGATTGGAAACACCTCTATAAAATTGTTAACTAAGTTGTTAACCGATTTTAACCAAATTTTTTTTTAAAGTCATGTAATAAAAGGTCTATTGCGGGACAAAATATGAAATATTTAGTTAAATTTTCACGGCAGTCTACGATACTTTTTCTTCGTCGAAAGTGGAGAATTTGTATTAGCGATTTTTTTAGTAAAAAAATTTCTACGCCACTGGATTTAGAGTGGCTTCAAATAGCTATAACAAAAATTTCATTAAAATATATTTATTAATAACGAAGTTATGACAACTTAAAATTTTAAAACTCACTAAGAAAAAAACTCTGTATTAACGTTAAAAAAAACACTCTGTATTAACAGAAACATGGAAACATAATTTTAGTTTAAATCCCAGTTGCCTTTACTAATCCACCATCTAATTAGATACATTTGTCGTAGCGTTTATGAATATTTCTAATTACATTTCTTAGTTGTTGGGGAGTAATTTCTGCACATGCCTGTCGAATTCTTGTACGAAGTTCGTTTACGTCTCTTGCACGGGTTTGGTAAACTTTTTGTTTGATAACTCCCCAGAGAAAGAAGTCTAAAATTGTGAGATCTGGGTAGCCAATCTGTCAACGGACTACCCCGGCCTATCCAACGGTTCGGATAATTTTCATTTAGCCATTGCTTCACGGTTCTGGCGTAATGAACAGGACACCCATCCAACTGGATATACAAATTTAATCGTCCATTAATTGGAATCTCATGAAGAGTATTCCACAAGTGGGTGTTTAAAAATTCTAAAAAGTTCTGTGAGTTCAAGTTTTCTTCAAAAAAGAAAGGACCAATAACTCGCTCGTTCAGTATACCACACCAGACATTGATTTTTTGAGAATACTGGCTTTTACAATTTATTACCCAATGGGGATTATCTGCTGTCCAATAGCGACAATTCTGTGATGATACTTCTCCATTTGTAATGAAAGTGGCTTCGTCGGTAAACAACACGTTTTTTAGAAAATTTATATTGTTTAAATATTCCCCTTGGGCCCATAAACAATATTCTAAACGTTTTGCTTCGTCGCCTTCTTGTAATGTGTGTAAGAATTTTGGTTTGAAAGGTTTAATATTATTTACCTTAATACATCGCCGAATACTCTCTCGAGGCACATTCAAATATAAACTGGCATTCCTTAAACTGGCATTAGGGTTATTTCTGATATGATCTAAAATGATTTGATCATTTCCTCTTCTTCTTTGTAACGGGTTATTTTTTAAAATTAGTTTTGATACTGCACCATATTCATTAAATATTCTATTTATTTTGTTTGCCGTACCGCAACTAATATTAGGACAATCCACATGTCTGTCATTAAATATTGTACAAACTTCCCTGTCACTTCTATCGTTATCTCCCAAAAGACGTATAATTTCAATTTTGTCTCTCAAACTTAATCTTGCAGCCATGACACAAAATATTGTTAAAAGAATTTGAAGTAAATATTGTTGCAGATATTATGGATAAATTTATGCTAGCACTGAAATTTGTATGACACAAATAATGTCATACAGTAATATCGTTGTCATGGCAACTGAGATTTAAGTTGTAGCATGTAAAGTTAATAATAATGTAAGTGCGTTACTTGCATTAAATTTTTATGCTATTTTAAACATTTTTTTGTCTAGTAGTGGTTTATTATAAAAATTATTTGAAAAATAATTAGTTTTATGGTTATCTGTTGATACAGGGTGTTCTTTTTTGACTCGTAGCTTAGTGAGTTTTAAAATTTTAAGTTGTCATAACTTCGTTATTAATAAATATATTTTAATAAAATTTTTGTCATAGCTATTTGAAGACACTCTAAATCCAGTGGCGTAGAAATTTTTTTTAATAAAAAAATCGCTAATACAAATTCTTCATTTTCGACGAAGAAAAAGTATCGTAGACTGCCGTGAAAATTTAACAAAATATTTCATATTTTGTCCCGCAATAGACCTTTTATTACATGACATTAAAAGAAAATTTGGTTAAAATCGGTTAACAACTTCAAATTTTATAGAGGTGTTTCCAATCTAAATGGGTCACACTGTATATTGCTTTTAAACGTTTTTCTTTTTTTGTTGTTGCTATATTTGTATTTTCAACAATCTATATAATATCGTCTTATTTTTAGTTAGAAACATTAATAATAATTTTTCAGTTTACTTTTTTGAGTTTAATTAAGTTTTTTTTTTTTTTTTAATGGTAAATATTAATTTGATGGTCCCCTTTCAGGTACAAAAAGGATATACACATACCATACATACACATACCATATATCAGTCGGTGAGATAAGTACTGTAAACTTAGGGTGTCTATTAGACTTCTTGATAACCGCAGCTCTAGAACAACAAGAATTGGTTAGAGACCCACAACATCCCATTTGTGACCAAATATGAGATTCTCCCAAATGTACCTCAGACTCGACGAATTAAAATTTTTTTAGCAAAATTAAGTAGAAAAGTATTCGCACCATATAAAAGTGATGTATGTACAATTTTAATTTGTTAATAAAATTTAACATTATTTATCGAGTAGTAACTTGTTTGTTAGTAAATAATTTTTTGGGAGGAGAAAAACCAACCTGTCAGGTTTTGTGATGTACTTCTGTAGCTGGAATCTCCTTTCGAGTCCTTTTCTTTGTAAATTACTGAACACAGCTCTAGACCAAGAACGTTTTCTTTTGTTTTGATTCGAGGAACACGTTGATAAGTTTGTAGATGAATGTGTAGGTGAATGGCTATCAGCTATTCGGATACCTGTAAAAATTTAACATACATTAATACTTTTCCAGATCTAAAGTCATTTTCACATTATTGTTAATACCAATAACTGTAGCACAATATATACTTGATGCTTTGATGATGGATTTCTGATGCTTATACTCAACATTTTAGTCTAAATCTTCGTGTTACGATAAATTAAAAAAAAAAGACTAACGAAATAAGTTATTTTCAACTCATTTTGAGTTTTAAAAAAGCTTTAGAAGAAGCTATAAAATAGGCAGTGATCACTACTTACTGAAAACTTCATCTAACAGCAAAGAAATAGAAATAAAAATTACAAAAGACACGTATAAGAAATACAAGGAAATAATTAAAATACCTAAACTAAGAGAAGAAACAACAAAAATCATATATAAGGAGGAGTTAAAGAAGGAAATGGACAAAAACAAAAATATTAGACGAAGAATGGAGAAAATTTAGAAATGCTATCATAAATATAGCAAAACTAAGTTTGTGGGGCCAAAAGAAATAATAAGAAACGAAAAGGACACTATGGTGGAATAAAGAGGTAACAATCGAAATTAAAGAAAAGACAAAACACGACAAAAATATAAAAGATATAAAATACAGAGAATAAAAGCTAAAGAAATGGTCAAAAATGAGAAAAAGAGAAGCTAGGACAAGTTTGAAAAAAAAAATGGTAGAAAACAGTAATGAATAAATGTAAAATTGTTTTATAGAATACTGAACAACCTACGAATCAACAAGGAAATAAAATTAAAACAAATAATGATCAAAAACGGAACAATATTAATCGATGACATGGATATAATATAAAGATGGAGAGAATATTTCGAAGAACTGTTTAAAGGAGAGCAAGGAAAAGCAAAGGAAAATGAAAACAAAGTAATTAGCGGATTAGAGAAAAACAGAGGAAAAATAAATTATATAGGAAGAACTAGAGGAAGCAATAGAAAAGATAAATACTGGAAAAGCTCCTGGGTGCGATAAAGGTAGTCCAGAGATGTTAAAATATATGGGAGAAAAAGCATAGAAAAGATTATTATACATCCTAAATCTAATATGAAAGAACAAAATACTGCCGAGAGAATGGTCAAATGCGTTAGTGCAATACAATAAAGAAAACACAAGAGACTGTCAGAACCAATGACGTAAAATATATATTATACGTCATTGGTCAGAACTATAGAGGCTGAACCCTACTTCATGTAGCAGCAAAACTATACGAAATAAAGATTCAGAAAAGGACATAAAACACAAGATCGTATTATATTTACTATACAACAGATTGTGTAGAAAGACCTAAAGAATAATAAAAAAGTGTAAGTAAGTTTTATATACATGGAAAGAGCATTTGATTAAATCGAAAGGAAAACTATATGGGAGAGCCTGAACTTATGGCTCTCTAAGAAATATAAATTAATAGCAGATGGCAGGGATGTAATATTCTACATAAAAATAGGTAGGCTATAATGATACCTTTTAGTAGCGAATGAAATCTATCCTCCTAGACGAATCCTGTTATCAATGTCTAAATAGTGGAAATAAAAGTAATCACAGACCAAGATTGAGGTAAAAAGGTCATGTAGACAAAGCAGGGAGAAAGATTGGAACGGCAAATTGCCAAAGGTTGTCAATGGACAGGAACGACTGTCGTGATAAACTAAGGAAGGTTGAGGGTTAAGTAGGGATGTAGTGCCATTGATGATTATGATGATTATTCTAAGATGTTTGAATATTTTTTTGTTTAATGTTTGACATTAAAGTCTGGAGATAATCCAACACGTATAATAAAAAATCAGGTAGATTGCATACTTATGACCAAAAGATTTATGAACTCCATCAGTAGAGTCACAACATACCCTGGAGCAGATATTGGATCTAATCACAACCCTCTAAGCGCCGATACAAGGGTCAGGCTAAAACAAATAGAGAAAAAACATCAGCAAACAAATTTTACTATTTTAGATTTCAACAAAAGTAAAATTGAAAATGACGTAAACGGTTACATGAAGAAAATGGGAACAAGCGAAACATAAAAATTATTTCATTAATATTTGACCAAAATACTAGAAGAACATAGTGTAACTAATAGATTCAAAAAAAAAACAATGGATGATAGAAGAAATACTAGACCCTATGAAAGAAAGAAGACAATACAAAAATAAGGCATATGAATACAAAAGAAAAACACTCATTCTCTAGTAGATAATGCAGGAAAAGTTATTATTGATGAATGAGAAATACTTGAAACAAGGATTAACTATATAACTAAATTGTTTCAAAATGACACGCCAAACATGCAGAGCAATTTAAATCAAAAAGGACCTAAAATTTTAAAATATAAATTTCTTCATGCAATAAAATCATTTAAAACCAAGAAAGCAACTGGATCAGACAACACGCTAGCTGAACTCTTAAAAATGATACAAGCACATCAGTACAGTCAGCAAGTACCTACTAAATGAGCACATCAGTGTTCTAGTTAAACTTTTTAATGACGTATTTACTACTTGTGAAATACAAGAAGGAGTATACCTTGGAGGAGAATACCTTGAGTCTGTTTTAATAGCAATTCTGAAGAAGCTGCGGACAAGAAGACGTGACGAATACAGGTTAATTAGTCTGATGAGCCAACATTGAAAATTTTTCTTTCCTTTAGCATAAAATTATAAGAAGGTACCGCCAAAAAGACTTTGATGAAACCCAGTTTGGATTTAAAAATGTACTGGGTACACGTGGGGCACTTTTTAACTTAAATTTACTTCTCCAAAAATGCCGGAAATAACGTAAAGATATTTATGTCGCTTTCATTGATTACAAAAAGGTTTTCAATAGCGTACAGCATAAAACGCTATTAAACATATTAAGAACCAAAGGCATTGGTTTTAGAGGCCTAAGTATCAGAAAACTTGTGTTGGAAGTAGAAAGTAGTAGTACAAATCGACGAGAGATTAACTGATGAATGTTACATTTAAATAGGCGTCAGACAGGGATGCATTCTATCCACGCTGATATTTATTATCTACTGACATATAATTTCCAAACAGGCTTTGCAACATAAAGACTTTGGAGTGTGATTGAATAAAAATGTGCTCCGAAGACCCTGGATAGTGAAGAAGATCAATGAAGCTGTGTTAAATACAGCAAATACCGTTCGTGAATTACTGAAAACTATTAAAATAAAAAAAATCTATGGCCACAGAGAAATTGGAAGAAAGCAATCATGGCTCAAGAAAATTCACTATTGGACAACAATACGCAACACTGGAAAACTATTCCGATTAGCTGAATACCGTAAACCATTTGCCAATGAAATTGCCAACGTTAGGGCGAGTTAATATACCACCCAAAGGGATTGAAAAAAAAAAACAAAAACCAATATACAGGCTAAATGTATTAGTTTTAATTTAGTATACGCCAGTGACCAACAAAAAATAATAACAGAAAAAATAAGTTTCAAGAGTTTCACTTGCCAGTTAAAGTGGATTACCAACATTTTTTTCAGATCCCTATTTTAGCGCATATCATTGTAATCCTCTTTTTCACTACTCTATCAGTATTGTATTTTTAGTTTTATATAATGTAATAAATATTTTATTTTCTTAAAGCATATAAAATGCTTTCAAAACAATATATCAGCCATTATTATTATTATATCAGTATAATACATACTTTTATTATTATTGCGTATCTAAGTACCTTGTTGTAGGTGAGTGGCAAGAAGTCGAGTGGCAAGAAAAATCGAAACAGGTCCAGATTTAATCAAGAAATCAAGAGTTGATAATAAAATCTTTAAAAAGTGGTAAAGCTGCAAATCCTGATACGATCTCATATGGATCTAATACATTGGCCGGATAATTAATGTACTAATGGTACAGGATGGTAATTGAAGAAGAAGAAATCAAAAAATAGGTGTAACATAGACTTTCAAAATTACAAAAATGTTAAAGTATAGCTGAAGTATATAGCACCTAGAAAATGAAACGATTTTAATCAGGTTGAATATATCTGAGACGAAACTAACAAAATATTATTTGCATGAAATCGATGTCAAAAGAAATTAAAAAATAAAATAAAAATTTTACAAAAAATCTATAAAATTAACTTGAAATAATAACAGTTAATGTAATTATTAAAATAATAACAGTTATTGTAATTAAAATATCAAACGAGGAACGAGGAAGTACGTGCATAAAAACAAAAGATATATTCGTGTTGTACAAACTTTTTTTACCTCTTTAAAGAGAAGAAGGAAAATCTACATAAAGACACCTGTAACTCATTCAGGTAGTGTTGGGATCCTAATACACTAACGAAGTTGGACCTGGACCTTTGACACTTCGTCCCATAACCACTCCGAGACGGTCGGCGTCCAACTAAAAACCTCTCCTCTGTCATTCCAGATATCAGGAAGGAAGGGCTGGTTAAGGCAAAAACACCTCTCCTGATGCATGCCCTGCTATTACCTGATTTCCATTCTTTGTCCCAGATATCTATCGGGAAAATCACACCTATACGAACCACCAAAGATTTTTAACCCCCTGCCTTAGCGAGACTGCCATCTCTCTCGCGTCGCCAGTCTCTCATTTTCTCATATTTCGGCCTGCGATAGTTCGAACCCCACCGAGATGCTACTCGCTCGTTTCAGAATTCTGTTGCACGTTCCCTCTCCTCTCGTTCTTTTGAACAAAGCAGCTCCCTAATAAATTTATGGATCCGTGTCCATCACCACTCATCCTTCATTATTAAATTTAAGGAATTCGATGAAGTAACAATCAGTATAAGTAGAGGTAGAGTTAGAGCAGGAAGTATGACTTAGAAGAAATAACACGCTTGTAACAAAAGATATTGCAAAAAAGTTTGAAATTGGGAAAAAAAAATTATGTAACGCTAGGCATTACACCCAGTATGATTTAATTGCTGAGTTACAAGTCACTAGACGTAGTAAAAGCAAAAGAAGAAGACCAAGGAAAACCTAGTAAGAGAATCTTAGTCAAAATATGTCAGTAAATGAGATAAATATTCATTCTTCTTCATATTATTTTTATGTAGACATAAATCTGTCTGGTTTTCAATGTGCTTCTAATAAACTCTCTTTCCAGCGTTTTCGCCGTATTTCCACTGATCATCTTACTATTCCGTCTCTCGCCATCTTTACTACTTTATTTGTTGGCATCCTAATTATATGTCATTAATCTATACTTCTAGCTTTGTCCCATAGTATTTTACTACCAATTTTTCATCCCTGCTGTTTCTAACGTCCTCTCTGTGTCAGGTCGTGTTTCTGTCGCGTATGTCATTCTTGTTCTGATTACTGCTTTGTAATTTCCGCCTTTCATTTCTTGTTCTACATTTTTATTTTGGTTCACTCAGGACTCTTACAGATTCTTTTCACCTTCTACTTTTTCCAGCTTTCCGCAACTAGACAGTCTAATGCTCAGATATTAAACTCTATCACTAGTCCTATTATCTGTCCCTTCAGTTCCAATTTACATCTTAGTAAATTTGTCGTTATAACCGTTTTTTTCTTTTTTTTTCTTGTTAAAATTGTCACATTCAATTTTCAAACGAATATATTAAATTGGCGAAGCATAGGTTGTAAATCCTCTTCACTCGAAGAGATTAGTCTTACGTCATCTAAATAGCTTTTTTTAATGTCTTTTTTGCTATGTATTTACGCTGTTGAAGGTTTTTTCAGTCCTCGTCATCTTTTGCATCTTACCACTTGAGATTTAGCGTATTCTGTTCCTTCGCCAGCTTTAATCATTCGTCTTTCCTTCAAGATTTTTTGTATTTTATTTTCATTTGTTCCAAAGACGTCTAATGCTGCTTTATTACTTCTATCTTTTAATGTTTGATACATTTTCTCTGCTATGCTGTTATTGTCTTTGTGTAATTTTTGTGATAAGTGTAATTTTTGTAATAAACCTCGATACTGGATCAAAAGTCGTTAGGTGAACATGTAATTTTAACAAATCTTACAGCGTACAGGTCAATATAAAATTATATTTCAAGCGAAAGTTTTTGCTTTCATGACTGCATTGATTAAATCCTTAATTGAGACCCTAAAGCAAAGAGAATCAACATTTATACTATTAGCCAATCGCTTATTCTGTCCGTTAAGAAGCTACTCACCAAAACCAGTAAGAAACTGCAAAGATCTCCTTAACAATCTGTTAAAAGACAATAAAGTATGATAAAAAGATTGCTGGTGTTAGCACATATTCATGAATGTTATTCATGGAAAATAAGTCTTCTACTTATAATCCGTTATAGGTTTTAATAAAGTTGAAAAAAGGGCAGCTTCTTCAGATCCTCAAAAATCCCTGATATCCTTAGTTTCTTGAGGGCCTGAAGATGCTATAAAAGTTTATAAACAACGAAACCGGTAGCCCTTTTTATAACTTTATTAAAAGCTATAACCGATTGTGAGTAGAAGACTTATTTCCCTGACATTCAACAATAAAGTTTCTTTACTATAAGTGCTGAGTCATGAAGAGGTGCATGGGAATAAACGAGCAGATTTTTTTTCAAAATAAGGCTCGAGAGAAACCTTTCAACTGAGGCTTAAACTAGAAGGAAGAGATCCTCAAACTACCAATGAGAAAACTGTTCGCCGTCCTTGGGGCCACAGGTTAATGAGAAAAAAACAGGGTTGGTACAAAGGTCTTTTAACTAGGTGCCAAAAATTAAAATCTTTTGACTCAACTAAAAAAAAAAGAAGAAGAAGTGTAGTTTGTACTGCAAATAAAGAAATTATTGCATTCGATATATTAATTCAAATTTAGATTAAACTTGTTTGGCTTTCTTTATGTTACACTCTTTAGATAAAAAATATTTGTATATTGTGAGATATGTCTGTAATTTTTGTAAAATCGTCCTGTAACAAAGTATTGCCATATGTACATCATAAAGAGTTTTGTGGTCTTCAAAAGCTACAGCATAATATATTAACTTAAACAACATCCAAAATTAAAACTATAAGTCATTCTTGGCTCCCTGTGAAGTGGTGCCACTCAAATCAAAAATTTGAATAGTTGAATAGAATATGTTAAGTTAATAATAATAAGTACTTGGCCTATGCGCGGTTTTTTATCACAAGCAACGTCAGTAGGTTTTTTGGTATAAATACTATACCTTTCAAGTTGTGTTCATATTCAGTTTGAAAGAACTAATAGCAACAATGTTTGTCCCTAAAACTCTTTTACTTTTGGGCTTTGCCCTTTTCGTCTCAGCCGGTAAGTTTTGAATAATTTTTTGGTTTTAGAATTTTTATAAAAATTTTAAATTACTAAAAGACTAGTATAAAAAATCAGTTTCATAGTTTCTTTGATTTTTAACAAAACGTGAACACGTTTAAAATAAATATTACCTACATATTTACATATCAATTAATGCTTTCATAGAGCATATCAAATCTATATGTTCTATAGTTATAATGTAATAATAAACTAAAATTAATTGTAGAAACTGACCTTGATACCGGCTATGAAATTTTGAGATGCGCCAACAAAGCAATGAGAGTAGGAGTACCTGAATTGGGAGTACCACCACACGATCCCTTCGTCGCCTTTAAAAAGAACATCTCATGGACCGGAGACATCGGTGTTGCTAGGTAAGAGGAACATTTAGGATTATTTGATCCAAATTGATCCTTTATTTTGGATTGTTCATTTTAATTAGGCCAATTCTACAGATTTGTTAGCTAATGGTATAACTATAATTTTGTAAGAAAAATATTAGATGCCGAAATCGAGAAAGAGCTTGATTTGATACTCGAGAAACTAAAAAGAGTAAGCCAGTAACATGGACTGAATTATTAAAAATAAGACCAAAGTAACGAGTGGATAGAACCAAAAACAATAGAATCGAAATTAGGAACATTGCTGAATATCAGTTGGTTGACAGTTTTGTGTATTTAGGCACCACCGGCAATAACAATAGGTGAACAGAAAATTTGACGGTGTAGTGATACGCGTGGAATCGCCGTGTTAAACTTTATGAGATTACGAAAAACAGACATACAAGATGTATGAACATTGGTTTTACCAATCTACATTTCTAACATTTTTACTGTTTGTGTGAAATTTTCATTTTATCATATTTTCTTTTTATTTCTAGCACCTCAATTGACGTAGACACATTGAGATGGTATGGTCTCGCCGACTGGGACATCTCTGCCAAGCAAATCAGTGCTGATACTGATGATGAAGCAGTCTTTGACTACACCACATACTGGCCCGTTTTCACAATCAGCGGCAACTACAAGGCAACTGTTAAAGAACTGTTCCTTACACAAAAATACCATGGAAGCTTCAAGTAAGTATCATTATAAAGAAAATGATAATGATTATATAGAAGCCGTTCTAGTTAAATTTTATTTAGGAAGCTTAGCATATTTTATGTGTGCAGCTAGGAAGTATAATGTTCTTTTTATTATACTATCAAGAGATAAAGCACGACTGATTTAAGTTAAATTTATAGTTATAATTTACACCAAACATTCACGTAATTACCAAAAAATAATTAAATTAAAGACATCTTTCGTGAAAGACAATACCTCTATTTAATTAATTTTAAATTTTATCATAATCATTTTATTATTATGGAAATGCTATTTTGAAATTAAAATAATATAACACGATTTTTTTAGACTTGTCATGGAGAAACCAAAATGGACTGGAAGAATCTCAGCAGGTAAAATTCAACCAAACGCCACTGTAGATAGCTTCACCGTTTCATGGCACGTTGAAGATGTAGATGTAAGTTTTTTTATCATATTTAAGTCATATTTTTCATTTTTCTATCTTCTAGACTAGAGAAAGTTGTATTTTGTTAATTAATATTAACTCCTTTAATATTAACTAATATTATCAATTTGGCATCCAAGTTATAACATTTGATTTTTTATATTTAATTGTTTCTCTTTTATAGGTTTCCATTTCTGGATTAGGTCTCATTGGAGATGCTACAGCTCTTGCCATTCAAGAAGGTATTGAAACTGCCCTTAATGCCGATCTTCTCGGAAATGTCGTTGGAGACTTCCTTAAAATGAGATTCAACACCGTCTGGTACCCCACTGGCAAACTTTGGGTTCTCATGCAATGGTGTAAAGACAACAGCGGATCCACCGCAGCACCATCTTTTTAATCAAATAGTTAACTAATAATAGACTTTTTGTTTAACTTTGTAAAGATATATAATAAAATCGAAATAGTTCTTTAATAATTTTTAAAATTTTTATTAAAAATTGAAAACAAATTCCTATCCCAATCTCTCAAAATACAATTCTTATAGTACGCTACTGCAACAGTAACAGTATAACGTAGTTAATCAAACTCACATTTTCATAGATATTTAATAATAAGGGAATATATGGATAACAGGTTGCTAGTAAAAAGTGGACGCAAATAGTTTTGTAATTGTGTTAATGGTAATCAATTTTTAAACTAAAATTTCGTTCATTTATTTTTTAAATAAAATACGCTGCTTATGATGTATATGCATGTTTTTTATATCAAATGAAATCCAATTTTGTTTTAATATGATGATATAAGGTGGTCTGAGCAAAAATGGTATCAAATTAGGGTTACAATTGACACTAGCCATGTCAAACCAGTGGCGTTGCGCACTAGCTCTCTTTTAATTCATCTTTGAAATTTCGCGATTTTAACATGTGACAACCCTAATTTTCGACCATTTTTTCTCAAGCAAACTTATATTATCATATAAAGATAAAAAATTAGCTTTAATTTTATATAAAAAAATTAGTATATACGTCAATCTGTTATCAATATATTTCCCTATTCTTAAATGTACAGTATGATGCAAAAGTATGGAATAAATTTATTATTTCAGAGAAACAGAGAACTTTGAAAAAAAAATCTTAGAAATATGTCAATTGTAATTTTTAAATGGCAATCAATTGCTATATACACTTAGGTGCAAAAAAATTGATCCATTCCTTATTTCTTATTTATTTGAAGTATAATTTTAGAGACTTTAAATTACGTATGTAAATTTAGGTGTACCCTCGTATACGAGAAATAAAATACTATTTTTAATATTGCTTTTTATATTTCTTAAAACAAATTGGTATTTCAGGTTTTTGTCAAAAAGGGTCTGAAGCAAGTAGATATTTATTGAATGATGTTTTTAATTCAACAACCATTCTAGTGTAGTGATTTTATTTTCAAAACGTGTTATATTTTTATTTAATTATCCTTCCTAAATGTCTCTAACTCCGAAAAATGCTGCAAGGGCGGTGACTTTAGTTCAAGATGGTCGTAGTCAATATTATGCAGCTGAAATGTTGGGTGTTAGTTGATCTTCGGTATAAAGAGCCGTTAATATCTACCGAATAACGAAGATACTTCACCTTCCTTCGCGACTAACAATGCTGATCCTGATGCCGTAAGTGGGAAGCCAGTCTCGGATACTCCTATAAACAAATATTTTTCATTACCATATTTCAGAGATAGCACTCCAGGGTTAACACGGATTCTGAAAAGTGTTGAAAACAACAACATTAAACTTAATGTGGCTTGTAGATCAGCCCTAACAATTAATAATCTTTATTCTAAGATAAAAGATAAGACTCTCATAGATAGGCTTAGTAACATTGTCTACAACATTCCATGCCTCTCTTGCCGTAATTCCTTCATCGGCCAAACATCTCAATTATTGAAATCACGTATTACACTACACAAAAGTGATTCTCGACTTCACCCTGACCGCTGTGCATTAGCCAAACATGTCCATTCCACTGGTTATCTCATGGACTATACTAACACTACAATTCTCCACCGTCAGAACAATAAATCTAAAAGAGAGTTAATTGAAATGTGTTATATTTTCTTTAACGATTTCTCCGTCAATTTTAAGAGTCACATTAAGAATCTAAGCGATATATACCACTTCTTACTTAAATGAGATACCAACAACAATACAACATCACAGATAACTAACTTGACTGATATATCCATTAACAACTTACCTACTTTAATAATTAATTTTCATTAACTAAAAAAGATAACATTCCCTTGATTTTCTTAGATATATCTCAATAAGATATTATTATAATAATACATGAACAATATAATATAATTAAAAAAGAAAATCTAAAATAATATTTCCCTATACTGGGATTTAATTTCATTCGGTTTTACCAATGAACCTTAACGACATAAAGATTCAAAAGAACTACTTGAATTGTCAGCACATGCGTTCTGGTTAAAACAGAACCTCATATTTAAACTTTCTAACTTTGTACAAACTAAATTTGTACAAATTTTACTTCTTAATGTTTATAAACAATGGAGATATGATTTAAAAAAAAATAGTCGCTAACTTCGTGCCTATTGGACATAGAAGGTTTTTTTACCAGCTATCCAATGGTTATACGTACAAGTCTGTAGCTTGAAAAATATAAAAGTTATTACAATTGTTTATAAGTAAAAAATATACCCCTTTTTCAAACGTTTATTTTGTAAATAATTTCGATGAAAACGCATTATGCATTTAACTTCTGAGATAGTCTAAGTCTTAAAGAATCCTATGAAATGTGCTAAATGTTTCTAGCATCATGCACAGGGCATGCTCAATAGTTTAAATAATTATCCTCAGGGATAAACAAATTAAATAACTTTTAAACTATGGGGGGAGATTTCGTACAAATTTAAAGAACAGTAGTTCCTCGATGTTTAAATGTATTAATAACATTTTATTTTGTTAATAAAAAAATGTTAATTAAATTTATAAATTAGTGCAAAAAAACTGCATTTTTGCAAATATCTCCGTAAATTATTTATCAATTTTAATTGAAAAAAAGGGGAAATAAGGATATTCTTGATATAAAAAAATGATATGTGTATTATGTTTATTTAAAATATAAGAAAAAAAAACTTATAGACAAAAAATCAAATTGTGACCATAAATGATTGTTAAGAAAAAAACGCAAGGTAAAAATAGAAATATCTTTTCATCTATTCGTCATCTAGTAACCCCCACGTACGTCTTAAAAGCTTCAGATATCTGCGAAAAATTTTGCCGTGAAATCGATGATTTTTGCATAACCAGACTGGTCTATACATAGGGAGCCAACAATGGTGAATGATTGTTTTAATTTTGGGTGGTGTTTAAGGTTTTATATTATACTATAGCTTTTTAAGATACCAAGAATCTTCGTAATGTACATACGGCAATACTTTGTCAAAGGACGATATTACAAAAAAATATAGATAATCCTGTATTTCACATTATACAAATATTTTTATATCTAAAGAGTGTAACATAAAGAAAGCCAAACAAGTTTAATCTAAATTTGAATTAATACATAGAACCAATAATTTCTTTACTAACAGTACAAACTACACTTCTTCTTTTTTCTAGTTGAGTCAAAAGAATATTTTCTGGTACCTAGTTATAAGTCCTTTGTACCAAACCCTGTTTTTTTTTTCTCATTAAACTTCATCAACTCCTGTGGCACCAAGGACGGCAAACAGGAAACAAATGAAAACAAAACACAAAAAATCTTGAAGGAAAGACGAACGATTAAAGCTGGAGAAGGAACAGAATAGGTTAAATCTCAAGTGGTAAGATGCAAAAGATGACGAAGACTGAAAAAACCATAAACAGTGTAAATACACAGCGAAAAAGACATTAAAAAAACTACTTAGATAAAGTAAGAATAATCACTTCGAGTGAAGAGGATTTGCAACTTATGCCTCACCAATTTATTATATTCGCGAGTAAATTAAGTATGACAATATTTACCAAAAAAAAAAGCAAAATGCACGGTTCTAACGACAAATTTACTAAGGTGTAAATTGGAACGACTAGATATTATAAATGTCTATTTAACTAACCTCGTGTATAAATTAAGAGCCACAGTTAATAACAGCATGTGCGAAAGTAAGATTGTGTCCATATTTGGTGCACATGGTCGTTAAAGCGTAAATTAGTTTATTTTGCGTCCTTTACAAGTCTCAGGTTAAGACACATTGGCACCCTTTATATTGCAGATTCTAGAATTCAGTGTGTCTTGATTCCTCTTGTCAACTGTGATCTAATTGTTATCTATATTTTATCTATCAGTCATTGAACTGTCCGTTATGAGCAACGAGTCCTTTGTAAAGTTCTTGTGTACGGTCAGCTTTGCCACTTTTGCAGTAAAATACCTCAAGCGAAATACACCCGATAGACGATTATTTCTGACCATTGATCGTCGATTACGGGAAACGGGTACATTCCAACCGCAAGTTGCTGGCAATAGTGGTCGTCCAATAATGGATGCAACTGATGAAGACATTTTAGAAATCATTGAAGAAGTTTCTGGAACAAGTACAAGGGTAATAGCTGCTCAACTAAATGTTCCTCACGTAAGGGTTTGGAGGCGTTTGAAGGATCAGCTGATTAAACCCTATTACTTACCAACGGTTTAAGAGTTAAGTATTGGTTGAAGATTAACCTAAAAGGATTGGATTTTGCGATCGGTTGTTAATGGAAAACGCTCGAAATGTTAATTATATTAAAAATATTTTGTTTACCGACGAGGCTATCTTCAGTAGCAATGGAATAACAAACCATCATAACGAGCACATTTGGGCCGACGAAAATCCTCACGCCAAAAAAACCGACCTACCTACCTTTGCAGACAGTATCCTGGTCGGTGGATTGGAAGGAGTCGTGACGCACCTATTTCTTGGCCACCTAGAAGTCCAGGTCTTAACCCCATGGACGTTTGCTTTTGGTGGTTTATGAAAGACAAAGTGTATTCTGTAACAATAGAGGACGAACAACAATATTGAGGGTTAGAATATTTGAAGCTGCAAATCAATTTCGTCAGAAAAATATGGAGCATTCGGTTTTCCTTATTAAAATGATACCAAATGTGTATTGAAGAAAATGGGGGTCATTTTGAACATTCATTGTAATATCATATATATCGGTTAATCCTTAGTCTGTACCCATCATCGTCTTGTGAAATCCAAATCCAATTAGTTAGTTATCGTACTTTATTGTGAATAGTACATCGAGGCAGACAATTGCTGCAAGGCGCCTGGTAGTGAAATTCGCGCACTTTTTTTTTTGAAATAACTAATGTATTATATATCTTTTTCGAGAAATTGAAATTTTATTGGTAAGTAAAATTGTTAATAATATAATTATTTATAAGAATTAATAATATATATGAAACATATTAGATTATTGTTGAATTCTATATTATAACATATTTTATAATTTTAGATTACGCCATGTCTCGTAAAAATCCAAAGGAAGTGTTAACCCAAGCACAATTAGAGGAAATACATGTTCAGAGCAAGATATGTCAGATGAGGAGGAAGTGTTTTACGAAAACGTTGAAGATACATTCATTGGCAAGGATAAAACAAGTAAGTGGTATAAAACTTCTTTTTCCACATCTAAGACAAAGCAACAAAATATAATAAGAGTACCACCGGGATTAAAAGGAACTGCACGTCAAATAAAAACAGAAATTGATGCGTACTTTACTATTATGAATATTGATATGGTTGATGAAATTCTAATTTTTACCAATTTATATATTAATGTCATTGATCTATACTTCTAATTATATGTCATTGATCTATACTTCTAGCTTTGTCCCATAGTATTTTACTACCAATTTTTCATCCCTGCTGTTTCTTACGTCCTCTCTGTGTCAGGTCGTGTTTCTGTCGCGTATGTCATTCTTGTTCTGATGACTGCTTTGTAATTTCTGCCTTTTATTTCTTTTCCTACATTTTTATTTTGGTTCACTCAGGACTCTTACAGATTCTTTTCACCTTTTACTTTTTCCAGCTTTCCGCAACTAGACAGTCTAATGCTCAGATATTAAACTCCATCACTAGTCCTATTATCTGTCCCTTCAGTTCCAATTAACATCTTAGTAAATTTGTCGTTATAACCGTGCATTTTGCTTTTTTTTTTCTTGTTAAAATTGTCACATTCAATTTTCAAACATATATATTAAATCGGCGAAGCATAGGTTGTAAATCCTCTTCACTCGAAGAGATTAGTCTTGCTTCATCTAAATAGTTTTTTTAATGTCTTTTTTGCTGTGTATTTACGCTGTTTATGGTTTTTTCAGTCCTCGTCATCTTTTGCATCTTACCACTTGAGATTTAGCGTATTCTGTTCCCTCGCCAGCTTTAATCATTCGACTTTCCTTCAAGATTTTTTGTATTTTATTTTCATTTGTTCCAAAGACGTCTAATGCTGCTTCATTACTTCTATCTTTTAATGTTTGATACATTTTCTCTGCTATGCTGTTATTGTCTTTGTGTAATTTTTGTAATAAACCTCGATACTGGATCAAAAGTCGTTAGGTGAACATGTAATTTTAACAAATCTTACGGCGTACAGGTCAATATAAAATTATATTTCAAGTTAAAGTTTTTGCTTTCATGACTGCATTGATTAAATCCTGAATTGAGACCCTAAAGTAAAGAGAATCAACATTTATACTATTAGCCAATCGCTTATTCTGTCCGTTAAGAAGCTCTTCACCAAAACCAGTAAGAAACTGCAAAGATCTCCTTAACAATCTGTTAAAAGACAATAAAGTATGATAAAAAAAATTGCCGGTGTTAGCACATATTCATGAATATTATTCATGGAAAATAAGTCTTCTACTTATAATCCGTTATAGGTTTTAATAAAGTTTAAAAAAGAGAATAGTCTACCGGTTTCGGTATTTACAAATTTTTACAGCTTCTTCCGATCCTCAAAAATCCTTGATATCCTTAGTTTCTTGAGGGCCTGAAGATGCTGTAAAAGTTTATAAACAACGAAACCGGTAGCCCTTTTTTTAACTTTATTAAAAGCTATAACCGATTGTGAGTAGAAGACTTATTTCCCTGACATTCAACAATAAAGTGTCTTACCTATAAGTGCTGAGTCATGAAGAGGTGCATGGGAATAAACGAGCAGATTTTTTTTCAAAATAAGGCTCGAGAGAAACCGTTCAACTGAGGCTTAAACTAAAAGAGATCCTTAAACTACCAATGAGAACACTGTTTGCCGTCCTTGGGGCCACAGGACTGATTGAAGTTTAATGAGAAAAAACAGGGTTTGGTACAAAGGTCTTATAACTAGGTGCCAGAAATTAAAGTCCTTTGACTCAACTAAAAAGAAGAAGAAATGTAGTTTGTACTGCAAATAAAGAAATTATTGGATTCTATGTATTAATTCAAATTTAGATTAAACTTGTTTGGCTTTCTTTATGTTACACTCTTTAGATACAAAATATTTGTATATTGTGAGATATGTCTGTAATTTTTGTAAAATCGTCCTGTAACAAAGTATTGCCATATGTACATTATAAAGAGATTTGTGGTCTTAAAAAGCTACAGCAAAATATATTACCTTAAACAACATCCAAAATTAAAACAATAAGTCACCATTCTTGGCTCCCTGTGAAGTGGTGCCACTCAAATCAAAAATTTGAATAGAATTATATGTTAAGTTAATAATAATAAGTACTTGGCCTATGAGCGGTTTTTTATCACAAGCAACGTCAGTAGGTTTTTTGGTATAAATACTACACCTTTCAAGATGTGTTCATATTCAGTTTGAAAGAACTAATAGCAACAATGTTTGTCCCTAAAACTCTTTTGCTTTTGGGCTTTGCCCTTTTCGTCTCAGCCGGTAAGTTTTGAATAATTTTTTGGTTTTAGAATTTTTATAAAAATTTTAATTACTAAAAGAGTAGTATAAAAAAAATCAGTTCTATAGTTTCTTTGATTTTTAACAAAACGTGAACACGTTTAAAATAAATATTACCTACATTATTTAGATATCAATTAATGCTTTCTTAGAGCATATCAAATCTATATGTTCTATAGTTATAATGTGATAATAAACTAAAATTAATTGTAGAAACTGACCTTGATACCGGCTATGAAATTTTGAGATGCGCCAACAAAGCAATGAGAGTAGGAGTACCTGAATTGGGAGTACCACCACACGATCCCTTCGTCGCCTTTAAAAAGAACATCTCATGGACCGGAGACATCGGTGTTGCTAGGTAAGAGGAACATTTAGGATTATTTGATCCTTTATTTTGGATTGTTCATTTTAATTAGGCCAATTCTACAGATTTGTTAGCTAATGGTATAACTATAATTTTGTAAGAAAAATATTAGATGCCGAAATCGAGAAAGAGCTTGAGTTGATACTCGAGAAACTAAAAAGAGTAAGCCAGTAACATGGACTACGAATTATTAAAAATAAGACCAAAGTAACGAGTGGATAGAACCAAAAACAATAGAATCGAAATTGGGAACATTGCTGAATATCAGTTGGTTGACAGTTTTGTGTATTTAGGCACCACCGGCAATAACAATAGGTGAACAGAAAATTTGACGGTGTAGTGATACGCGTGGAATCGCCGTGTTAAACTTTATGAGATTACGAAAAACAGACATACAACAAGATGTATGAACATTGGTTTTACCAATATTGAGCAATATGTGAAGAAAACATCCAACAAAATATAGGGATTTTATTTATGATTTAATTTTGTTAGTTAACTTTATACTGGTACATTTCTAACATTTCTACTGTTTGTGTAAAATTTTCATTTTATCATATTTTCTTTTTATTTCTAGCACCTCAATTGACGTAGACACATTGAGATGGTATGGTCTCGCCGACTGGGACATCTCTGCCAAGCAAATCAGTGCTGATACTGATGATGAAGCAGTCTTTGACTACACCACTTACTGGCCCGTTTTCACAATCAGCGGCAACTACAAAGCAACTGTTAAAGAACTGTTCCTTACACAAAAATACCATGGAAGCTTCAAGTAAGTATCAATATAAAGAAAATGATAATGATTATATAGAAGCCGTTCTAGTTAAATTTTATTTAGGAAGCTTAGCATATTTTATGTGTGCAGCTAGGAAGTATAATGTTCTTTTTATTATACTATCAAGATATAAAGCACGACTGATTTAAATTAAATTTATAGTTATAATTTACACCAAACATTCACGTAATTACCAAAAAATAATTAAATTAAAGACATCTTTCGTGATCTCATAACTAAAGACAATACCTCTATTTAATATATTTTAAATTTTATCATAAATTATGGGAATGCTATTTTGAAATTAAAATAATATAACACGATTTTTTTAGACTTGTAATGGAGAAACCAAAATGGACTGGAAGAATCTCAGCAGGTAAAATTCAACCAAACGCCACTGTAGATAGCTTCACCGTTTCATGGCACGTTGAAGATGTAGATGTAAGTTTTTTTATCATATTTTTCATTTTTCTATCTTCTAGACTAGAAAAAAATGTATTTTGTTAATTCATATTAACTCCTTTAATATTAACTAATATTATCAATTTGGCATCCAAGTTATAACATTTGATTTTTTATATTTAATTGTTTCTCTTTTATAGGTTTCCATTTCTGGATTAGGTCTCATTGGAGATGCTACAGCTCTTGCCATTCAAGAAGGTATTGAAACTGCCCTTAATGCCGATCTTCTCGGAAATGTCGTTGGAGACTTCCTTAAAATGAGATTCAACACCGTCTGGTACCCCACTGGCAAACTTTGGGTTCTCATGCAATGGTGTAAAGACAACAGCGGATCCACCGCAGCACCATCTTTTTAATCAAATAGTTAACTAATAATAGACTTTTTGTTTAACTTTGTAAAGCTATATAATAAAATCGAAATAGTTCTTTAATAATTTTTAAAATTTTTATTAAAAATTGAAAACAAATTCCTATCCCAATCTCTCAAAATACAATTGTTATAGTACGCTACTGCAACAGTAACAGTATAACGTAGCTAATCAAACTCACATTTTCATATACAGTGATGAGTGTCTTACCACCCGGCTTTTTAACGTAAGAGATAGAAAACACAGTTACCTTGTGAAATAAAAAGAGATGAAACTCGTAGAGGTGAGAAATAATCGGAAAAACCTATAATTTATATTACATTACATTACCACTATCGATAGTCTTACACCTTTAGACGTTAGATTCGAGCTAAATCACCTCGGTCATAATTATTATGAGTAACGTCGAATGTGTGACGTATTTCCATTTTTTAATTTCGCATAAAGTAAAAACTGATTGACCACAATAAAGCAAAAATGTGAATAAAATAATTTAATTAATAGTGATTATTTAATCTAAAGTTTTAAATTATTAACCAAGAATAATTTCTACTATGATTTGAAGAGTTTCATACACTCTTGTCACGGAATAATTATAAATCCTTCGTGGATTAGAGGTAAGAATTCGACATTGCGATATAGACATCGCAGACGATTAGAGTTCAAAACCCACATGTGGTTTTTTTTTTTTTTTAATAATTTGAAATTATGCAAAGATCGTTTTGCTTTGAATCACTAAACGAAACTAAACAAAAACTAAAGTTAAAACAAAAAATCTTATTGACAAAACAGTGTCGTCGTACTTTCGAAAATAAAGTAAAAACTTTTAAAGAATGTTTAAATAAGTAAAAATTCTATAAAAATAAAAAAATATCCGTGGCCACTAATCAATCGATTAGGAAAAGTTGCACTGAGATATTCACTGACGATGCGAAAATTATGTGCAGGACAACCATCGTGTTGAAACCATATGGAATCGAAAGGTATTGGTAAATTACAAAGGGCTGGGACAATTTCATTTTGCAGAAGTTCCCAGTATTTCCGCCCAGTCAACATACCGTCTATAAAAAATGGACATAGCATTGATTGAATTGTGACGGCCATGCAATAAAAACGTACATTCATCGGTGAACAAAACGTTCTCTAAAAAATGTTCATCTTGATGTAACATTTCCATTGCAGTTTGACAAAATTCTAAACGTCTATATTGATCCCCAGGGAATTGTTCGTTGGATTTATGAAGTTTATAAGGACGGTATCGATGTCTTTACAAAATTTCACCTACTCTAAATCTTGGAATTCCACATTGTTCTCCGAGACGAGGTGTTGATTGGGTAGGATTTTGCTCAATACTTGCACAAATCAAAGTGTCCCTTAGTTCCAATTCTGGATTTACCTCCCTTCGTCTACGAACTCCTCTTGGATCGAACACGGATCCATAAGTAAAAAAATTACGTATAATAGACTGAATTGTTGATCGTGCTGGAGCCGGCCTATTTGGAAACATATTTACAAATTGTTGTCTAATCATGTTGTCTGATAATCCATTCACATGCCAGACAACAATTTGCACTTTTTCCTCGACCGTTAAAATCTTTTTCACGAATTGTTTTTTCAATAAAAAGTTTCTGTTTACCGTAAAAAACACTTCTCGATGTGTTATTATTTGATAACTTGGCTTATTTGAAGGCTTAATGATTTGGTTAGCTATAAAGCAGGTAGCTGTTCGCGCGCATCCATTCCAATGTCGTCAATTGTTTTGAAAATCATTACCTGTACGGAGGAATTGATATTAACACTGAGAATTTAGTGATGGATTTGACATTAAACAGTCTTCAATGGATTATTTTCTATTCACAACTGAAGACTGTAAAACTGGAATTGAATTTGAAATATTTTGTATTTCTATTTTATAACATTGAAATAAGAATAAATTGTAACTTAAATATTTATAATTTAAAATCGCTACTAATTAATGTTTTTTACTATAATATATCTTAATATATTTATTCATTTAATCATTTAATCATTTATTCTAACATCAGAAATTATTAAAATAAAATATTTTCGAGGTCATCCGTATAATTATGACTGAAGTCAAATAGACACGTCTAATAACTAGCCTTATCTCGTACTATCTCACAACTTAATTTGTCTTCTATCCTTTCAGCTATTTTGCCGGGTGGTAAGACACTCATCACTGTATATTTAATAATAAGGGAATATATGGATAACAGGTTGCAGTAAAAAAATTGGAAGCAAATAGTTTTGTAATTGTGTTAATGGTAATCAATTTTTAAACTAAAATTTCGTTCATTTATTTTTTAAATAAAATACGCTGCTTATGATGTATATGCATGTTTTTTATATCAAATGAAATCCAATTTTGTTTTAATATGATGGTCTGAGAAAAAATGGTATCAAATTAGGGTTACAATTGACACTAGCCATGTCAAACCAGTGGCGTTGCGCGCTAGCTCTCTTTTAATTTATCTTTGATATTTCGCGATTTTAACATCTGACAACCCTAATTTTCGACTATTTTTTCTCAGGCAAACTTATATCATCATATAAAGATAAAAAATTAGCTTTAATTTTATATAAAAAAAATTAGCATATATGTCAATCTGTTATCAATATATTTCCCTATTCTTAAATGTACAGTATGATGCAAAAGTATGGAATAAATTTATTATTTCAGAGAAACAGAGAACTTTGAAAAAAAAATCTTAAAAATATGTCGACATAACGACATAAAGATTCAAAAGAACTACTTGAATTGTCAGCACATGCGTTCTGGTTAAAACAGAACCTCACATTTAAACTTTCTAACTTTGTACAAACTAAATTTGTACAAATTTTACTTCTTAATGTTTATAAACAATGGAGATATGATTTAAAAAAAATAGTCGCTAACTTCGTGCCTATTGGTCATAGAAGGTTTATTTTATTTTTAAATGTGAGTTTTTTTACCAGCTATCCAATGGTTATACGTACAAGTCTGTAGCTTAAAAAATATAGAAGTTATTACAATTGCTTATAAGTAAAAAATATACCCCTTTTTCAAACGTTTATTTTGTAAATAATTTCGATGAAAACGCATTATGCATTTAACTTCTGAGATAGTCTAGGTCTTAAAGAATCCTATGAAATGTGCTAAATGTTTCTGGCATCATGCACAGGGCATGCTCAATAGTTTAAATAATTAGCCTCAGGGATAAACAAATTAAATAGCTTTTAAACTATTTGACCGATCGGGGGCAAATTTCGTACAAATTTAAAGAACAGTAGTTCCTCGATGTTTAAATGTATTAATAACATTTTATTTTGTTAATAAAAAAATGTTAATTAAATTTATAAATTAGTGCAAAAAAAACTGCATTTTTGCAAATATCTCCGTAAATTATTTATCAATTTTATTTGAAAAAAAGGGGAAATAAGGATATTCTTAATGTAAAAAAATATAAGAAAAAAAACTTACAATAAATATTCTTAAAAAAAAAAACGCAAGGTAAAAATAGGAGTATCTTTTCATCTATTCGTCATCTAGTAACCCCCACCAACGTCTTAAAAGCTTCAGATATCTGCGAAAAATTTTGCCGTGAAATCGATGATTTTTGCATAACCAGACTGGGCTATACACAGGGAGCCAAGAATGGTGAATGATTGTTTTAATTTTGGGTGTTGTTTAAGGTTTTATATTATACTATAGCTTTTTAAGATCACAAGAATCTTCGTAATGTACATACGGCAATACTTTGTCAAAGGACGATATTACAAAAAATATAGATAATCCTGTATTTCACATTATACAAATATTTTTATATCTAAAGAGTGTAACATAAAGAAAGCCAAACAAGTTTAATTTAAATTTAAATTAATACATAGAACCAATAATTTCTTTACTAACAGTACAAACTACACTTCTTCTTTTTAGTTGAGTCAAAAGAATATTTTCTGGCACCTAGTTATAAGTCCTTTGTACCAAACCCTGTTTTTTTTTCTCATTAAACTTCATCAAGTCCTGTGGCCCCAAGGACGGCAAACAGGAAACAAATGAAAACAAAACACAAAAAATCTTGAAGGAAAGACGAATGATTAAAGCTGGAGAAGGAACAGAATACGTTAAATCTCAAGTGGTAAGATGCAAAAGATGACGAAGACTAAAAAAAAACATAAACAGTGTAAATACACAGAGAAAAAGACATTAAAAAAACTATTTAGATAAAGTAAGACCAATCACTTCGAGTGAAGAGGATTTGCAACTTATGCCTCACCAATTTATTATATTCGCGAGTAAATTAAGTATGACAATTTTAACAAAAAAAAAAGCAAAATGCACGGTTCTAACGACAAATTTACTAAGATGTAAATTGGAACCACTAGATATTATAAATGTCTATTTAACTAACCTCGTGTATAAATGAAGAGCCAAAGTTAATAACAGCATGTGCGAAAGTAAGATTGTGTCCATATTTGGTGCACATGGTCGTTAAAGTGTAAATTAGTTTATTTTGCGTCCTTTACAAGTCTCAGGTTAAGACACATTGGCACCCTTTATATTGCAGATTCTAGAATTCAGTGTGTCTTGATTCCTCTTGTCAACTGTGATCTAATTGTTATCTATATTTTATCTATCAGTCATTGATCTGTCCGTCACTTTGCTATTATGATAGTCATATCCTTACTCACCCCAATGAAGTTTCCGATTATGAGCAACGAGTCCTTTGTAAAGTTCTTGTGTACGGTCAGCTTTGCCACCTTTGCAGTAAAATAACTCAATCGAAATACACCCGATAGACGATTATTTCTGACAATTGATCGTCGATTACGGGAAACGGGTACATTCCAACCGCAAGTTGCTGGCAATAGTGGTCGTCCAATAATGGATGCAACTGATGAAGACATTTTAGAAATCATTGAAGAAGTCCCTGGAGCAAGTACAAGGGTAATAGCTGCTCAACTAAATGTTCCTCACGTAAGGGTTTGGAGGCGTTTGAAGGATCAGCTGATTAAACCCTATTACTTAACAACTGTTTAAGAGTTAAGTATTGGTTGAAGATTATCCTAAAAGGATTGGATTTTGCGATTGGTTGTTAATGGAAAACGCTCGAAATGTTAATTATATTAAAAATATTTTGTTTACCGACGAGGCTATCTTCAGTAGAAATGGAATAACAAACCATCATAACGAGCACATTTGGGCCGACGAAAATCCTCACGCCAAAAAAACCGACTTACCTACCTTTGCAGACAGTATCCTGGTCGGTGGATTGGAAGGAGTCGTGACGCACCTATTTCTTGGCCACCCAGAAGTCCAGGTCTTAACCCCATGGACTTTTGCTTTTGGGGGTTTATGTAAGACAAAGTGTATTCTGTAACAATAGAGGACGAACAACAATATTGAGGGTTAGAATATTTGAAGCTGCAAATCAATTTCGTCAGAAAAATATGGAGCATTCGGTTTTCCTTATTAAAATGATACCAAATGTGTATTGAAGAAAATGGGGGTCATTTTGAACATTCATTGTAATATCATATTTATCCTTCAGCCGGGCGCGCCGCAGTAATTTGCTGCGTAAACTCAATATTTCCAGGTAAAGTGTTAACGGGATACGCTATGTACGTGTGATTTTTAAAATTTCCTTATCGGTTAATCCTTAGTCGGTACCCATCATCGTCTTGTGAAATCCAAATCCAATTAGTTAGTTATCGTACTTTATTGTGAATAGTACATCGAGGCAGACAATTGCTGCAAGACGCCTGGTAGTGAAATTCGCGCAATTTTTTTTTGAAATAAATAATGTATTATATATCTTTTTCGAGAAATTGAAATTTTATTGGTAAGTAAAATTGATAATAATATAATTATTTATAAGAATTAATAATATATATGAAACATATTAGATTATTGTAGAATTCTATATTATAACATATTTTATAATTTTAGATTACGCCATGTCTCGTAAAAATCCAAAGGAAGTGTTAACCCAAGCACAATTAGAGGAAATTCTAAATAATATCACAGATATTGAAGATGAAACAGATGAAATATTGGAAAGTGATAGTGATTTGGATGAACAACAAATTGAGGAGAACCACGACGATACATGTTCAGAGCAAGATATGTCAGATGAGGAGGAAGTGTTTTACGAAAACGTTGAAGATACATTCATTGGCAAGGATAAAACAAGTAAGTGGTATAAAACTTCTTTTGCCACATCTAAGACAAAGCAACAAAATATAATGAGAGTACCACCGGGATTAAAAGGAACTGCACGTCAAATAAAAACAGAAATTGATGCGTTTTTTACTATTATGAATATTGATATGGTTGATGAAATTCTAATTTTTACCAATTTATATATTAATGAACATAGACATAAAACGCAATATTTGAGAGATAGAGATTGCCGGAATGTGGACAGGAGTGAGTTATTGGCCTTTTAGGGACTCCTCTATTTGATTGGCATTAAGCACGGCAATCACACAAATATGTTAGAACTTTGGGAAAAAGATGGCACAGGGATTGATATTGTTCGAGCAGTAATGAGCTACAAAATGTAAAATAGACAACAATTGATGAAATGCTCCATCCCTTTAGAGGTAGGTGTAGCTGGATACAATATATACCCAACAAACCTGCTAAGTACGGAATAAAAATGTACGCGTTATGTGATGCTCAAACATTTTATACCGCCAATTTAGAGATATATTGTGGTAAACAGACAAGTGGCCCATACGACGTATCAAATTCGGCCTTTGGCGTTGTAAAACGTCTAATAGAGTCCGTAGAAATGACAGGAAGAAACATAACAACAGATAATTTTTATACAAGTATTCCGCAGCTAGATATTTGCTGCAGATGAAAGTTTCTCTGCTTGGGACGCTGAAGAAAAACAAAAGAAAAATTCCTCAAGAATTTCTTCCACATAAATCAAGGGCAGTTCAATCTAGCATATTTGGATTTCAAAAAGATTATATGATTACCTCTTACGTGCCGCGTAAAAGTAAGTCAGTCATATTATTATCGCCTATGCACAACGAAAGTACAGTTGACATGGATACTAAGAAACCACAGTTGATTTTAGATTACAATAAAACAAAAGGAGGAGTTGATACTGTAGATAAATTATGTTCATCATACAGTGTTTCACGAATTACTAAAAGATGGCCATGTGTTATATTCTATAATTTAATGACTATTGGAGGCATAAATGCTTTTGTTCTACATTCCGCTGCAAATTCTGGAAAATCACTCAAAAGCAGACATTTTCTCAAAAACCTTGCAATGAACTTGATGAAAGAACACCTTCATACACGATCACAAATTAAAACACTTCCACGTGATATAACCGAGTTCCTGTCCAGGATGTTTCCGAAGCAACCAGTACCCCATCAAGAAGACGAAAATCCTGCTAAACGTGGTAGATGCTGCAATTGTTACAGTGAAAAAATCAAGTCGTATACCTCTATGAAATGTACACAACGTAGTGCATTCACTTGTAAAAGACATTGCAAATCTAATATTGTATGTATTAATTGTAATGATCAAATAAATTAAAAGTTTTTTCTGTACAATTTATTAAAATTAGTTAAATTAATAAAGCGTTCTTATTTGTTGACAAAATAAATAACGATACAGTTAATCAATAATTAAAAGTGTCGAAAACAATAAGAAACTACATGGCAGCTAATTGCTGCGGCGCGCCTGATGATGTAATTATTTAGGGCGCGCCTGACCGAAGGTTATGGAGGTTATAGACATTTTTTGTACTTGTTAATTCATTTAAGCCATCTATTTAGTTGCACGTAATTTTTTAAAAGTTAATGGAAAGGGCCGTAACTCAATAAAAACTGTTTTTTGAAAAAAGTGATAAACGGCAAAAAATTTTAAAAATAATGTGTTAAACTAATGATGCCACAAAATTCATTTGATTTGAACGTTATCAAAAGTTTGGGGGGATTTAGGGCTGCACACCGCCCTTAAAATTTTTCTATGCGCTTAGATTTAGTTGTTTCTTTTGTATGAAAAATGCTTTCAGAACAAGAAAGTAACGTGGCCATTTTTATTACAAAATGTCAAGTAGTTTAGGAGATAATGCAAAAAAACAATTTTTATTTTGTAACTTTAAAGGGCTGTAACTTTTTTTGTGTACACTTTTGTACTAAGGTAAGTTGAATTCAATCAATTTATTTTTGTCCCCGGAATGCGTGATTTAAGTTATGACATACGTTTTTGAAACACCCTGTAGTGCAAAGTTATCAATTTCGAAGTTCCAATCGCAGAATTTGGCGAACTCAAAGCTTCTTCCTCCGACTCCGCGAAAACCTTCACTTTAAAGGGCTACTACGGATTTCACATTAAATAAATTGCATTATTTTTGATTGCCTAATAAAATATATGTATTCGTTAACAATTTGAGAAAATTTAAACTCTTAATAGTTATAAACAAAAGAGATATGATTTTTTAAAAGAATAGAAATAAAATATTATGTTAACTTTAAACATACTTTTCGGATCTTGAAAACGCTAATCTTCACAAAGTTCGTTAAAATGGTGTTTCTCCTTCCCCCGGCGAGTTTTTTTAACTCGTCAGAGTTGATGGACCCCTTTTCTGCTATACCTACTCTTTTAAGTCCGTTTTTTAAATTTTCAAATTCATTTTGATGCCTTTTCTATTCTTCCAAATAAATTTTCAAACGTTTAAGACATTCGAAAGATCATTTGCTTTTGATTAAAGTTTTTTAAAGGCTAAATCAATAGTTTGTAGAACTTTGCAGTGAAAAACCAATAATATAATAAATAAGTGAAATAGCGTTATTTCTTTTATCTAATTTGCAATAACATAAGCGCTTTTTGGACTTCAACAAATCCAACTTTTTAAGCAAAAACGTCATAAACTATAACCTTCTGTACATCTAGTAGGGTTCAATGTTTTTAATGGGATCGAAGTTGAAGACTCCCTTACTTTACCAGATAAAAAATTAAGATAATCCATCTTTTGATACTATGGCCAAAAAAAAAATACATTATATGAATAAATTTGTTAAACTGTTCCAAAAAAGTGTTGCATATCAATAACTTCACTTATTGTATCATTAAGTACTAGAAGTTATGAGTAGCACAGTGAAAATATACCGAATTAGATTCCATATATTTTTTGAGTTTTTGAACTTTACTACAGGTAAGTGTCTTTTATTCTGTTAGCACTATCTTATTCTTGTCCTCGACACATATTTAGAAATTTCTGTTATTTATGGATTTAATAATTTGGTGGTTTAACATTGGTTTTTACCTTAATGAAATCCTGAAAGTAACTTTTTATTGACAAGCAACTTTGGGATTCCGTTTTCGTATTTCTCAATCATACAATAACGGTAACGTTCGCTCATTTGATTGTTCGCTAGGTATTTTCGAAATATCTTGAATCATATCAAATATGATAGATCTGGAATCTCTCGTTGTATCTGCAGTATATATGGTGCACAAGTAAGGTGACATGTGACATGTCATCGCCTTACTGTAACCACTGTAACCCTATTCATTTATTTTGTACCACAGGCCTTTGTGCCAAACTCTTTCAAAGGCTTTACTAACGTCGAGAAAGGCTGCTGGTGTGAGCACTTTTTCATGAAATCCCTTTGTTATTTACTCAGTCAGTTTCAGTACCTGTAGCGCAAGAATGTTCTGACATTAAAACGGACTGTGCTTCTGTAATAATTTCTATTGCCTCTGATTATTCCTTGAGTCTAGTGAATCTAACTTTTTCGGATATTTTGCTTAATCAGGAAAGTATCTCGTACCCTGTTTGATCTTGTACCGTGATCACATGAGTCTCCTTTCATCATCCGCCCGGGAAGTATCTTAATTGTAGCATGCTCTTTATTAAGCTTATATATCTACTATTGCTTTCGCCGGCAGATTTTTAAGTGCTCTGTTTGTGATGTTATCCGGTCCTGGTACTTTCTTCGCGTTTGTTATTCTCTTCGGGAAAGGTATGTGTTAAACCTATTCTGCCCTTTCTTCTTCTTAGATTTTTGGCTATCCTCTTTACAAGTTCTGTAAAATCCAGATCTTCATCTGGGTGGTAATTATCCTTACAAGCTATTTCCAACGTGTCCTTCATGACTTCCGCTCTCTGCACTTCGGCGTATACCATACCGTTTTCTCCATATGGGATGGTATTGGTTTTTTATCTTAGCGTCATGTTTTCAAAAGTTTACAAAACGCAGATTTATTAGGAATCAGCTCTTAAATATAGAAAGTCTTCTTGACCCATTTATCTTAGGTAATTTTAAGCTTTTGCGACGGCCAACCATTTCTTTATTCAATAGAACGCAAAAATGCTGTCGAAATTTCCCTCTATAATAAGTATACAAATTACAACTGAGGAGTAAAAGTCAACGTACACGCGGAAAATTGTATGAGTTTAAAGTGGATGTTGTTTTTATGGTGCGGATATCTTAACTAGAAGCGTCTGTTAAAAATAAAAACGGTATTAGTTTGAAAGAAAGCTAATTACAGAAAGTAAGGTTAATAAGACCAACACTATTAGATAAAGTATTTACTATTGCCTACTATGGTATATAAGTGACGAATAGTCAAATTCATGGGGCCATTAAGTTAAACCATGAAATGAGATAGAAATTGCGAAGACGTCTTAAGAAATCGTTAGGAAACAAATCCGTAACACAATTCTGATGAAAGTCAGCCAAAATGACCATAAATAGACCACCTTTTTCGGATAAGAGATAATACGGATAGGGAATAATTGTCCCGCATTTGATTTGATTTGAGTCCATTCACGAATGTTTTTTAACCAAGAAACTTGTTTTCTTCCTATACCTCTACGGTCCTCTATTTTGCCTTTAAGGATCAGTTGTAATATTTTATATCGACTTCCCCTTACTATATGTGCCAGATAAGACATGTTTCGATATTTAACAGTCTTTAGCAGTTCTATGTCTTTGTTGAAGCTCCTTAGTACTTCTTCATTAGTTTTCCTTGCTGTCCAAAGTATCTTCAGCATTCGTCTATGAAGCCACATTTCCAATGCTTCAATTTTATTCATAATCGATACTTTTAGCATCCACACTTCTACAGTATACAAAAGTACGGACTTAACATATAACGTTTGTTACCAGTACCAATATAATTTAGAATGGCAACTGGTGAGATAATTTAAACGTACATCAAATTTAATATGGCAGTTTATATTGGCAGATGACTTCTTAGTGTGCTATTTTCATAGGGAATGTCGGCGACTATCATGCTTACAATATTCCTATATTGATCTCGGTCTTAGGCTAAGTGTAGAAATTGTAAGAATTTGTTGTAAAGTAAATGTTGCTTTTATGGTGTAAATATCTTACCTAGAAGCGTCTGTTTAAAATTTAAAAAAATGTACCAGTAGATACTTTTGATAATATTTTGGTCTACTGTTAAATCTATCCACTGTTGCAAGTTTCTAAACCAGGAGAATTTATTCTGGCCTATTCATTTCTTTCCTTCAATTTTACCATTAAAAACTAGCCAAAATAACTTATATCTTGGTTCTTTCATTAAACGTCCAAGATATTCTAGTTTACGTCTCAACCTTCTTCTGTTGACATTATGTCCACTTAACCACCGACTAAACTCAAATTACGCGCAATGTTTTTATATTGTTATAGGTTTATGACTCCAGCTACCTTCAAGTTTTAACTATCTAAAGGTTGAAAAAGGTCATTTCGGCACAACGTTAGTATTTGTGCCGTTTTACGAAAATGGCAGGTCCAACCAAAACACTACATTATGGTGATAAAAACTCTGTTAGCATGGTATGATGAGGCAGAATGTGAGGTTAGCGATATGAAAGAATCAGGTACCCCTTTAAATGGTATTGAAAGTAAGCGTGATACAGATTCGGTATTAGAAGATGATAGTGAGGGAGATAGTGGTGACTTGTCTGACAAATCAGATTCTGAAAGTGGTAAAGAAGTTGATAATGGAAGAAGTTATTATGGCAAAAATAAATTTAAGTGGTCCTCATAACCTTTTGTATATAGAACGAGAACAAAGGAACATAATTTCGCATTTATTAGAACTTTGTGGTGATGCCAAACAGTTAGGCTAAAGTGCATCGACTTTAGAGGTATGGAGGTGTCTAATTGTTAATTACATTCTAGCTCAAATTCTTATACATACTAATAGAAAATTATCTTTGTTAATAAGAAACTATAAGCAGCTTAATAAACCGGAACTAGAAGGATTTGATATTATAGAACTAAAAGCCCTTTTAGGCATATTATACTACAGCTCTATTTTTAAATTAAACAACGAGGACATCCATTGTTTGTTTGCAACAGATGACAGTGGCCGTGATATATTTGATTATGGGATATATATATATATATATATATATATATATATATATATATATATATATATATATATATATATATATATATATATATATATATATATATATATATATAGTAAACTCTTAAATATTGGGGAAATCTGCAAGAAAGACTCTAATGAGTATCAATTGTGCCAAAGAGAATTAATTTGGCTTCTTCAGGGCTGAAAGAGAATAAATTATAATTAGCTACCATATATTATCTATTAAAACATTATTGATCTTACCGTAACTTAGAATTGTAGAGTTAGAATATTAAGAAACTTAGCTAGTAACATAGTGGTGTTTTTTGTTACTATGTGCAAAAAAAGTTTTTTTTAAGGTTTGAAATGTATGGTAGCTTTGAACTTAACACGCAAAGGTATACCCAAGGTTAATCGAAAAACCCAATGTAACTACATTAAAAAGGAGGTAATTCTTTGAATTGTCGGCAATAACTAAATTTTTGATTTTTAGAAAGTTTAAAAGTGAGGTTCTGTTTTAGCCAGAACGCAAGCGCTGACAAATTCAGTAGTTCTTATGAATCTTATGTCGTTAAGGTTCATTGGTAAAAAACGAATGAAATTAAATCCCAGTATAGGGAAATATTATTTTGATTTTCTTTATTTAATTATATTCTATTGTTCATGCATTATTATATCTTATTGAGATGTATCTAAGAAAAGCAAGGGAAAGTTATCTTTTTTAGTTAATGAAAATTAATTATAAAGGTAGGTTAGTTGTTAATGGATATATCAGTCAAATTAGTTATCTGTGATGTTGTATTGTTCTTGGTATCTGATTTAACTAAGAAGTGGTATATATCGCTTAGATTCTTAATGTCACTCTTAACATTAATGGAGAAATCGTTAAGGAAAATATAAGACATTTCGATGAAATCTCTTTTAGATTTATTGTTCTCACGGTGGAGAATTGTAGTGTTCGTATAGTCCATGAGATGACCAGTGGAATGGACATGTTTGGCTAATGCACAACGGTCAGGGTGAAGTCGAGAATCACTTTTGTGTATTGTAATACGTGATTTCAATAATTAAGATGTTTGACCGATGTAGGAATTGTTGCAAGAGAGACATGGAATGTTGTAGACAATGTTACTAAGCCTATCTATGGGAGTCTTATCTTTTATCTTAGAATAAAGATTATTAATTGTTAGGGCTGATCTACAAGCTACATTAAGTTTAATGTTGTTATTATTATTACCAAAGCTATTTTCAACACTTTTCAGAATCCTTGTTAACCCCGGAGTGATATCTCTAAAATATGGTAATGAAAAATATTTGTTGATAGGAGTATCCGAGACTGGGCTCCCACTTAAGACATCAGGATCAGCATTGTTAGTCGCGAAGGAAGGTGAAATATCTTCTTTATGGATAGTTAATAAACAAAATCTTATTCACTAATGGTGTTGGATAGCCGTTTGAAATAAAAAGTTTCTGTAGGATTTGTAGGTTTTTTGTATGAAATCATTTTCATTATTTCATATTATTTCATTATTTCATACAAAAAACCTACAAATCATACAGAAACTTTTTATTTCAAACGCGTATCCAACACCATTAGTGAATAAGATTTTGTTTAATACTATCCATAACGAAGATATTTCACCTTCCTTCGCGACTAACAATGCTGATCCTGATGTCTTAAGTGGGAGCCCAGTCTCGGATACTCCTATCAACAAATATGTTTCATTACCATATTTCAGAGATATCACTCCGGGGTTAACCAGGAATCTGAAAAGTGTTGAAAATAGCTTTGGTAATAATAATAACAACATTAAACTTAATGTGGCTTGTAGATCAGCCCTAACAATTAATAATCTTTTTTCTAAGATAAAAGATAAGACTCATATAGATAGGCTTAGTAACATTATCTACAACATTCCATGTCTCTCTTGCAACAATTCCTACATCGGTCAAACATCTCAATTATTGAAATCACGTATTACACTACACAAAAGTGATTCTCGACTTCACCCTGACCGTTGTGCATTAGCCAAACATGTCCATTCCACTGGTCATCTCATGGACTATACGAACACTACAATTCTCCACCGTGAGAACAATAAATCTAAAAGAGAGTTCATTGAAATGTCTTATATTTTCCTTAACGATATCTCCATTAATGTTAAGAGTGACATTAAGAATCTAAGCGATATATACCACTTCTTATTTAACTCAGATACCAAGAACAATACAACATCACAGATAACTAATTTGACTGATATATCCATTAACAACTAACCTACCTTTATAATTAATTTTCATTAACTAAAAAAGATAACTTTCCCTTGCTTTTCTTAGATACATCTCAATAAGATATAATAATGCATGAACAATAGAATATAATTAAATAAAGAAAATCAAAATAATATTTCCCTATACTGGGATTTAATTTCATTCGTTTTTTACCAATGAACCTTAACGACATAAGATTCATAAGAACTACTGAATTTGTCAGCGCTTGCGTTCTGGCTAAAACAGAACCTCACTTTTAAACTTTCTAAAAATCAAAAATTTATTTATTGCCGACAATTCAAAGAATTATCTCCTTTTTAATTGTAGTTACATTGGGTTTTTCGATTAACCTTAGGTATACCTTTGCGTGTTAAGTTCAAAGCTACCATACATTTCAAACCTTAAAAAAAAACTTTTTTGCACATAGTAACAAAAAACACCACTATGTTACTAGCTAAGTTTCTTAATATTCTAACTCTACAATTCTAAGTTACGGTAAGATCAATAATGTTTTAATAGATAATATATGGTAGCTAATTATAATTTATTCTCTTTCAGCCCTGAAGAAGCCAAATTAATTCTCTTTGGCGAAAACGTTCGGCGAAACAATTGATACTCATTAGAGTCTTTCTTGCAGATTTCCCCAATATTTAAGAGTTTACTATTTAACTTATCTGCAAAGATTAAATTTCTTTTCTATATATATATATATATATATATATATATATATATATATATATATATATATATATATATATATATATATATATATATATATATATATATATATATATATATATATATGGGAAAGAATGCTAATGATTTTAAGCTGTCCCCGTTTTGACAACCTCGAAAACCAAGCGGAAAAAAAAGAGAATAATCCTGCTGCAGCAATATCAGGGATTTTGAATAAATTTGTAAATAATTGTTAGAAGCAGTACTCTCTTGGTAGAGTAGCAGTGCTCTCTAACAACTATGGTCTGAGGGTCTTGATTCTTACTAAAGCCCGTACTAATTATTTTTTCAATAGATATATTTATACCGGCAACGGTAGCGATGACAAATTATTAACAGATGAAGAAAGATGTTTGGCTGTACCAACCCAATCCGTGGTGAAATTTATTCAACATATTATAAATACAAATAGGAATATCACTGCAGACAGTTGGTTTCTCTATTATACTCGCAAATAAGATGCGACAAAGGAGATTAATGTATGTAGGTACGCTAAAGAAAAATAATAAAAAAATTTCTTCGGAATTTATGCCTAACTGGAAGAGAGAAGTACGAAGTTGTATCTACAGTTTTTCTAAAAATATTTCAATTGTGTCTTATGTTCCAAAAAAAAGCAAGTATGTTGTTTAGGTTTCTATGATACATCAACATAAATTCACTGATGTTGAAACTTTAAAACCTGACATTGTTGTGTTTTATAATGAAACCAAATGGAGCGTAGATGCCCTGGATAAAAAAATGTGCAATTTATAGTTCGAGTAGATTCACTAGACGTTGGCTTATGGCGGCGTTTTATTCTATCACCGATATCGCTGGAGTCCACTCATATATTACATCAAAACTATCCAGAAGCAAACAACATACTACGGGCAGAATTTGGGGATTTGCTCGCTCATTAACTCGTTTGATGAGCATTTGAATAAAAGAATTATTAACCAAATACTTTCAAGAGATTTGTACGAATGATCATAAGTAGAATACTAAGGAAACCGATGATTGATGAAAACTTGCATCCCGATGTGAATCAAAAACAAAAAAGATGTGAGCTCTACCGAAAAAATGAAACAAAGACTAAGAATTCATGTAATCTTTGTAAGATATCAATGGGTGAAAACTGTAGTGCTGTTTGTGAATAATGTGCAAAGCAATTGGAATTGCTTTTTATCTGAATTCTAACATTGTCAAAGTTTTTGTGTTATAGTTTTTCATATAGGGGGTTAATTTTTTGGTTTATTTTGTTTTTTCATGTTTTGTATATTTGATCTTTAATTTTCCAGAAATATTTCATTCTTAACAATAAAAAACTAAGGATATGTTTTAATAAACCGCTTTTTGTTTAGGATATTTTGACATGTAGGTAACTTGTAATATGTTTCATAACTAACAATAATTTACAAAAATATTATTAAAAAATGCATACACTAATGTAAAATATATCAAAGAAATTATATTTAACATCATTTGTATTATTTTTAAAAAATATTGGCAATACCAAATAGAAATTAAAAGAGGTCAACCTGGCACCACATCAGTAGTTCCAGAAAGTACACGTCAGTCGTAGAAGGGTAATGCCATTTAACAGAGTTTGTTGTTGTAATGTCCTTTTCTTCGAAGAACTTCTTGGTCCAGATGACAATCAACCCCAAAATATTAATTTCTGAGATATTCGATTTTATATTGGGCTGTAATAGATGTTTAAATGTTGTTCTCATAATTATGTATTGCAATATATGCATGGATGCCATGTTTTACGGATAGAAAATTGGAGAGATGACCTTTAGACATTACCGCCTTGTGTCTGCCACATAGATAAGAAGTTATAAGCTTATAAGAGGGATACCTCTGATTCTATATTAATTTAATTTGTGGAGCAAAATGTCGTGTGAAACGCAATCAAAGGCCTTCGATAAGTCGCAAAGAGAAATTGCTATGCGATTGCCGCGTTCAAGCCCCTCAATGACCTCGCTCACATTAAATACCGCGTTCGTAGAAGAATAAGCACTTCTGAATCCATACGGTGAGTTGTTAAACTAATTATTTAACTTAAAATAGGAATAAAATTGTTGTTTGATAACCTTTTCAATTACTCTCCCAGAAGTAGAAAGAGAAATATTAGATATGTAAGACCTTAATTCATTGTTAAACCAGTGCACGGGTGTTTTTTTAGCGGTTTGTAGTACTTTTTTTAGAGGAAAGTGCGTTAATATTAAATTGTTATAAGTTTCGGTAAGAAAGACTGTCAAAAAATTAGGATCATTATAAATATAATAGAAAAAGTCCATATGTGTACTAGCTAGCGCACGTTTAAGCTTCTGTGAACCAGAAGAAGTAATAAACTGTGTAAATGTTTGATTAGTGTCAACAACTTTATGCTCAGAGTCAGTAAATCAAAATTGAGCTCGATGGTCAGAAAAACAAGGTTCAAATACATCTACTCTGTAGATATTTTCAGAAAAATTTATCATAATGTTGTCGATGCAACTACTGGACTGGGATGTGATTCTAGTATAATCGTTTATATTTACTTTTAGACCAAAATATGTTAATAGATTGTGAATTCCAAAAAAAGGTCAGATTCAATTTTAAAATTTATATTAACATCACCAAGTATGATCAGTTCTGTATACAGTTAAAATATTGGTTTTTATTGAAGGTACATAAATTGCAACTCCGCCTTGTTATACTAGGCTTAGTATAGATACCTAAGGGATACAGAAAAATCAGATGGGACTTTTAATAAAAGAAAAAAGTGACGATTTGGTATTTAGAGACATCGAAATTATTTAAAACCGTGTATCTAAATATATGTTATGGGTAAAACGGTTTTCATACAACAACTCAAAAATAAAATACTGGCCAAAATTGTTTGCACCTTTTGAAGTGGTACCACTTCAATCCATTACTTTGAATATAATTGTATATTAGGTAATTTTATTTCCGACTCGCAGGTGCGGTTTGTTATCACAAAGTGAAGTCGATAGATTTTTTCGTATAAATACAAGATCTTCCTAAATTTGTCCACTTCCAATTTGACAAAACTAATAGCTACAATGTTCGCCACTAAACTCATCTTGCTCCTGGGCTTTGCCCTTTTCGTGTCAGCTGGTAAGTTTTTAATAATATTTTGAACCATTGCGGCTATATTTTTTTGTATGTTTTAATAAAAATTTAATTAATATAAAACTAGTATCAAAATCAAAGTAATATATTTTGGACCTTATTTTCTTTTACTTTTATACCAATATTTCCAACATTTACAATAATTTTTTTTTAAATTTTAATTTTCTAATAATTACTTTAATAGTATGTAATTAGAGCTAAGACGATATTGAATAAAATCATCGATAAAAATCGTAATGTATTATGGTTTTTACATTAAATGACGATGGTTGCCAGTTGAGCCATAATGCAAATCATAGACGTCAGCGTATGACATTTATATCATTACAATTTTTTCCGACTATCTCCAATTTTTTCCGAGTCCCTCCAATTTTATCGTATCCTAATTTTTCTGACTCCCTCTAATTTTTCCTGACTCCCTCTAATATTTCTAGTAAACGGGAATAAATTCCTCATATCGTTCCCCAATAATGTCCTAATTCAGAGTAAACCCATTCACGGGAGTAAACCCACTAACGGGAGTAAGTTCATTATACTTTGGATGTAGCATGTGTGAAATGTAGATCATTTGCAAGAATGAAACAAACACGGAAAAAAAATTACTTTAAATCATTGATTTATTTGTTCAAGACAGCTCATAATAATAAATAAGTTTTAAAATTTGTTGAATATAAAATAGAAGTTATTCATCGTTTAGGTTTTCAATACTGTCTTGTATTTATGTTTATTTTGCAGATAATTTTCAATATAGGAGTCTTTATGTCGTACCATTGTATTTTTTAGGTATCTTGCGGCTCTATTGTAGTTAATTTTATCTTGCTGCTGCCTTGTGTTTTGCCATAATATCTTCCTAAATCGCCACTTCTCTTTAATTTGGTTTCTAATATTGACCGGACAGTTTTTTTTATTCTTTATAGCTTTACATTCTGGAGTGGCGTTTCAGGCAGCTTCTTAGAGAAGTGTAGTAAATTAGTATACTGCAATTTTAAGTTCATCTTTTGTTTTTAGAAAAATATTTAGGTTTATTTTTTGACGAATTTCTTCCCTATACAGATTTCAGTCGGTTTTGTGTTTCGCTAGACGTTCCTTCTCAATAAATCTTGTATTTATTGTCGCTATTACTGCAGTATGGTCAGAAGCAATTCCATAATTAGGAACAATGTTTAGGAAGCCTTCTCCAAAGTTTTTGCTTACAAAGACATTAAGACAGTCAAAAAGTTTACTGGGGTTAGTGGCGTCTAGACAAGTGCCTAGGTTTATAAACCGTATGTGAATAACCGTCTTATTAAGGTTTTGTATATTTGGCATGTTGTTTTTTTACGTTATTAATCTTACCTATCTAGTTAAGCTACAGTAACATTTATTGGCAATGGATATTCACCTCTTCACTTCGACTGCAACGTTATTATAACACATTACTAGGGATCCTAAGTATGTAAAGTTTTTACCACCTCAATGTTATTTTCTCCTATTGTTAGATTTTGTAGCCGCCTTGTTTCTGCATTTTTACTTGCTTGTATATATTTTCTTTGGCCTGATTTATTTAAACGCCACTATTTTGTGCAGTTGTTTTGCGCCACTTGTTCTATTTAATAAATGCCTTTATCATTTTTCTTCTTGACCTTGCGATTATGTCAACATCATCTGCAAACGCTAGTATTTGCACACTGTAAGGCGTCTCTCTGACGTAGTCCCTTTTAGACATCTATTGTTTCCGTTAACTCTATTTGTATCCGGATTTTAATTTCTACATTTGGAGTTTATGCACTTCGAAGTCTATGAAGGGATTATGTTTCGGGTCTATTGTTTACATTTACCTGGAAGAAGCCACATTGATATTTCCCAACTATTTTTTCAGCGTGTGCTCTAAACCTTTCATAAATGAAATCAAAATTAGATTCAATTATGAGAATTAGACATTCAAAATAATAATATTTAATAATCTATTTATTAGTCGGAAGCTATTTTATATGAAAGTTTATCTGAAGTGGAAATCGAGACGGTAAATACATATTTACCGTCTCGATCTTATGGGGAACTATTTACGGGATTTTTGCTTACTTGACGGAAATTCTTGTTCAACAATTTAACAAGCATAAAAAAACACTTTGTTTTTAATTTAATCACTAAATGAAGCTATTTAAACATGTTTCGCTACAACACACCTTGCTCAGAAGAATTTTTTTTAACTATTTTTTTCTCACGAAATTATTTTTGTTGGCGATGCTTATAAAATACTCGTTATAGTTCTTTAAAATGTTCTTCCTAAAAATGTACCGAATTTCTGGTAAATCTACCGATTTAGTACCTTGACGTTTTACCTGCAACTATTGAAACGGCTGTAATTCATCTAAAGAATTTACTGAATGATATGCCGTCTATTCGGACCAAACAGAAAAAATGAACTAACGATATCTTTTCTATTTAAATATTTTTCTATAAAAAGGCATACTTTTTTACATCTACTTTTTAATAAAAATTGTGGTTAATTTCCAATAAAGATGTTAAAAAAAGAAAATAAAGATGATTATATATATATATATATATATATATATATATATATATATATATATATATATATACATATATACATATATATATACATATATATTATACATATATATATATATATATATATATATATATATATATATATATATTAATTAATTGTAATAAAATAAATTAAATTCTAGGAAAAGATCTTGACACTGGCATGGAAATTGTGAGATGCGCCAACAAAGCAATGAGAGTAGGAGTACCTGAATTGGGAGTTCCAGCACACGATCCCTTCGTCGCTATCAGAAACTTATCATGGACAGGTGACATCGGCATTGCGAGGTAAAAGAAAATTTTTAGAATTACCTGATTTATTTGATCCACTAAATCTTCTGTATTTGCTTTCTTCTGTATTGGAACGTTCAATTTTATTAGGCTTCTTCAGCTCCTTTGGTAAATGTTATCATTAAATGTAAGAAATATAAATTTTAGGTAAGGTATAGGGTAGCCTCTTTTTTATTTTCTGCTTTCCTACAATTTACTACAGATCATCGATAAGAACTTGCATGTTTCTTCAAACTTATAGTTTTCTATTTGATTATATTAAACGTATTTTATGTATACTGTATTTTTATTTATCCATTTATTTAATCACCGCTGTCGAATTCTTTATACCCGAATTTTCAAATCCTTTACACACTTCTTCTGTGAGATGACCTTTAAATTGCTAAATCTGAGTTAAATTTTCTTTTATTTATTTCTGTGCGGTCGAATGAAAATGAAGTAATTAATCTTCTTCCCCTCGTTTAAATATAACATTGGTGAGATTGTCGTCATCAACGTTTTATTCACTATTTAATTTCTTTTATTTACGTACTAAATAAATCTTTGTACTAAAATATTAGTTGCTTATTTGATTCGAATCTCTTATGTTGTTCTAGTCTTTAAATTTTTTATTGTATACTTGGAAATTATATTTGCTTGCCATTTCTAGCACCCATATCGAGTTCAACACCTTAAGATGGTATGGTCTTGCCGACTGGGATATCTCAGCCAAGCAAATCAGTGATGACGCTGACAACGAGGCTGTCTTTGACTACACTACTTACTGGCCCAGTTTTACAATCTCCGGAAACTACGCAGCTACTGTTAAAGAACTTTTCCTTACACAGAAATACAAAGGAAACTTCAAGTAAGTATAGTAGATATAAGTCAATCCTTGTAAAACAAATAAAGAAATAGAGCACCTGATCTCCCTGCCAATAAATATAAAGAAACTGATAGTGACAATACAGAAACTTTAATTGGTATTTCTCACAGAAAATTTATTTCTCGATACTTTTAAATAAAGTTTAGATACTTTAAATTATTGAAGCTATTTAAACTACTTATTATTTTATATAGTCCATACCGAAAGAATCCCATTCTGACCTTCTAAAATTTAAATTTAAACTTAGTTTCTAAAATTTAAACATTCTGTAATATAGAACTTACTACATTTAACCAATATCAGGATGCGATGTTTAGGACTTATTCGTGTAGGTACAAAAACATTAATTGAGCGCCCCCGCCCCCAGGTTAAGTCATTGACTATCTTAATTAATGATTTTTTTCATTAAGTCCTTGACTTGATAATTCCTTTTTTATTTTCATAAGAATAATTAACGTTCTCACTGATAATTTTCTATATTAATTTTCTTTTCACTAATGTTTCAAAATTATATTGTATTAATCCGTATATAGTAAGATATTGTATCCTTGTAAAATAAATTCATTAAACTGTTAAACTCTTATTTTATTTATAAGAATAATAAATTTATAATGACATCTTTTTTCTTGAAAAACAACATTTTTTTGAATTTATTTTCAACTAAATCAAGATCTAAATTAGCAATAAGTTCATGCTACGAACGCCACCATAACATTTTTTAATCAGTCTTGTTTCGTTAACAGAAATTTTGTTTTTGCAATGCTTAACATGGAAAAAGCATCGTTAACAAGTACAACTTGTAGCCAGCCTCGCGATGAATTTTCTCGTCAATTGTTTAAAATTATTAAACCATGTGCCTCTCTCATGAACTGATAACTAATTTAACCATTTAAAATCGATTGAAGGATAAAAATTTTCACTTTTTTTTTGTTTTTATAACTCGAACCTCTACTGTCTCAAAGTTCTATAATAGGTTCACAACTTGTTGAGAGCACGAAATGTGCCTCAAAGTCATAAAACGGTCGTAAAATTTGTATCATTATAGGCGTTCCTGAGGTGTTTATTCATTAAAATTAATGCGTTTTACATTTATTTTCCTTTACAAAATGTTTATCACTATTAATAATGGTTTAATACTAATATATTTAAAAAAAAACAATTAAAACTTTCACGGCTAATGTTGGTTATTATATTAATTAAAGTAAGAATTTAATCATTAACAATTTTGTAAATAAGAATACCTTATCTCTTTGGATATTTCAATACTAACCTTCGCGTTTAATTACTTTACTAGAAAACCTGGAATTCATATCCAAAGGTACTATTCGTTGCAACATAATTACGATGGAATTCCCCAGATTTTTAATAATATAATGGGTATAAAGATGCCGGCTTTGGCCACGTGCCCCGTCTGTTCAGTTTATATTCGAAACTTAACTTGAAAGCGTGAAGTTATTACGAACGAAAACAATTTTTTGTTTAATACGTTTTTGATCACATGTAATTTACGGCTCGTCGGTGTTTCCGCGTCTACGGCAGTAATTAGCGTCTCGAATATTTCTTTTGCGAATTATATGCAGTGCGTGAGTGTTTTTGTATTCCATATACCTACGAACATATACGTTCCTTGCGCTCGTGTTCGTTTTGTTGGATTGTTTGTGATGGCTTTATCATCAAGCTTTACACCGGTACTGTTGCGTAGAGTCAGTAAGTCTGTCTATTCACCAAGAAAGAAGACTATTGTCCTAAATGTTCACGATGCTCTGGTTTCTCAGAATCCCACAAACACTGTTCGCAACATAGTCGAAAGTTGTGCCAACATGACTGGCGTAGGGGAATCAACTATATATGTTCCTATCAGAAAGAAAAAAACACGGTATAGCTAACCCAAACACAAACGAACACTTAAAGAGAGGGAAAAAGCCTATTGAAATTGATGAATTTGTCAAAAATGGTATTCGAAGGAAAATTTATGGATTTTTTTTCAAAAAAGAAATACCAAACGTAAACAAAATTTTACAGGAAGTTAGAGACGACCCGGATTTGCCTCATATCGGACGAACTAAATTGTGGCAAGTTTTAAAAGAATTAAATTTCCGGTGGGAGAAATGAGACCGAAAATCACTTTTGATTGACCGGGAGTAGATAATATGTTGGAGAAGAAATTATCTAAGATCCATACGAAAATTCCAAGGTAGGCCAATCTTCTACCAGGATGAAACGTGGGTAAACTTAGGTCATACTCTAAAAAAAATTTGGTCAGATAAAAATATATTAAGCTCCAGGCAAGCCTTTATGGAAGGTTGGTCTACTGGTATCTTCCCACCTTCTGGAAAGGCAGTAGATTAATAATTTTTCACATTGGCAGTTAAAAAGGATTTGTTAAGCATGGTTTGTTGGAATTTCAGTCCAAAAGCACAAAAGACTATCACGAGGAGATGACAGTTGATGTTTTCGAAGAGTATTTTGACCAGATGATTGAACACATACCACCAAATTCAATTATAGTATTAGATAATGCACTTTATCATTCACGACTAGTAGAACGACTTCCAACGACTGCGTGGAAGAAACAGGATATTCTTGACTCGCTGCGGAATAAAAATCTGCCTTACGAATATGGAATGGTAAACGCAGAACTTTTAAAAATTGCTCGGCAACACAAATCCAAGTTCAAGAAATACGTAGTTGACAAAATGGCGGAAAGGCAAAACATCACAGTCCTTAGACTTTCACCCTACCACTGCGAAATAAATCCAATTGAACTCATTTGGGCACAAATGAAAAGTTATGTGGCTAGAAAACATACGTCATATAAAATACAAGCTGTACGTGAATTGTTGTAAGAGTCTTTACAACATATTACAGAACAAAACTGGAAAGATGCAGTAAGACATGTAATAGAAGAAGAACAAAAAATATGGGATCTTGATAACATAATTGATGCGACCGTAGAGACACAACCGCTAATTATTAACCCTCAAGACGACTCGGATCTTGAAGTTGATCCTATTTATTTTGAATTTGAATAGTTTTCTAATCGTAATTATATAAGGTAAGTAATAGTAGTTGTAATCGTAAGGTATTAAAAAAGAAGTTTTATTAAAACAAAAATACAATTTACATAAGTACAATTTAAAAAATAAAATATATTTATTTAGTTCAAATAAATGTTTCAATCATATACTCTACGACACTGATCGGTCATCTGTAACCAAAATACCTTTGTAATCGGATTATAAAGTTGACTGCTGTATTGTATTCCTTCAGATATAAGGTGGGTTAGTCGAAAACATCTTAAACCGTTAGTTTCAGGTTGGTTTTTACTATTATATCGTATTACCTATCCTCTCTGTATTTCAGTTCTCCAATTAGGGTTAAACTTATAGTGAGCTATCGACAAATTGTAAACCGACTATAAGAAGTTTAAATTAAATTGATCTGAGACACATTTGAAATAATTTTGATTTCTTGAAAATCTATCCAAAACGTCATTAAAGCATAATGCTCTTTCACAGCATAAATAATGTTCTTTGTTTCTTGGTTAAACATATCATATCAAGAAAACAACAAATATTTTTTATCTTTAACCACAAACGCTGTATTAGGATTATCATCGTCCGGCTTTTGAGGAACTTTACGTTTTTATTTTTAACCCTGCCACAGTGAGAGCTAAACTTTGAACCTCATTCACAGTCTGGCACACATTGATTTCCTGGTACTGAAGTGTTTTATTCGCCACTACGAGCAGGTGACCTGCCCAGCAGGTCGGCTGTGGGCAGGTCACGTAGCCCGATATAATGACAACAGGTGGACACGGAGAATTCTAGAATGGAGACCAAGGACGACAACAAGAAGCATGGGAAGACCTCAAAAAAGATGGGTAGATGACATAAGAACAGTGGCAGGCAAACAGTGGATTAGATTGGCGCAAGATAGAGAAAGATGGAAGCAATTGGGAGAGACCTACATTCAGGAGTGGATGGAAAATGGTTGACAATGAAGAGACGAGCAGCTGTAGAATAGGATGCATGATCTCTAAAGTTATTATAAAATCATGTGACTTTGTTTAAAATAAAATTACTTTTCCGTTCACTTTTGCTTGTAGATCACATTTACGTTGAATACATTATCCAATCGATTCTATGATATGTATAATATGTATAATGGAGACTACCGAACAACAATCACAACGTGTCTATGATAATGTTTTTAGGATTTCAGTTTGCTGTTAGTTGATTTAACAATTTTCTCGAATATACCATACATTTTCGTGCTTCCTAAAATGAAACAATATATTAATTGTACAACGCCAAAAAAATACTACTTGATTCTGGATTCTACTAACTTTATTCTTTTCCTTACAACTTGTTTACTGCACTTTATTAAAATTACCAGCCATGCTCGAAGCTTCATCAAATCAAACAGTTTTAACGATTTTTGCAAGCAATTATGTATAGTATTAAAAATTGTTTCGACATCAGTAAGAAACAAGCGTTGCTCACAAATGAATCTCTTAACTGGCAATGCTGAATCAGAATCTGCTCGTGATGGGCTACATGCGAAGTCTCATCGGCAATAAAAGAAATAGACCTTTAAGTTAATCTAGTATTAATCATAAAATTATATTTTAAGAGCTTTTCAAATGTCATTTACTAAGAGGTTATTGAAGTATATACATATATATATATATATATATATATATATATATATATATATATATATATATATATATATATATATATATATATAGAAGCAAATAGCAGTAAACAATGCATACAACGAACAAACAATTAATAAAATGTTAAATCAAAAACTACACAAGAAAGCCCTGAACTTAGTATTTCCACCACCAGAGAAAAAACCCAGTACCTTCTGCTCGATTACATATACAGCCAAAATATCAACAAAAATAGCCAAACACATAAAAAAGAAAGGAATAACACCAGCTTTCAGAACAAATAACAACCTAGGCAAATATATTAAAAACAACAAGAGCCAACATAAAAAACACTTACACAGTGGTGTGTACAAACTTAAATGTGGTGACTGCCCAAAAACTTACATTGGTCAAACAGGTAGAAATTTTAATAAACGAATAGCAGAACATAAAAGGGCTTTCAATAATAGAAAAACAGATTCTACATACGCACTTCACCTTCTAGATCATAATCATTCTTTTAATGACGAATTTAAAATTCTACACATTCAAAATAAAGGCCTTAAGCTATCTTTGTTAGAATCTATGGAAATCAACAAATTAAAAAACACAGATATAATTCTGAATGACCAGCTTGAGACAAACAGTTCTCCCCTCCTCAACCTATTTCATTAGAGACTATAAAGTGTAAACCCATGCCAAAAACAGATCACTTGAGAAAGGCAATTAGCCGAAACAGCTGTAGTGATAAAAATTTAAAATAAATTATGTGGAAGTTTTGAAAACAAAGTTTTCAGTGTTTTATTGTTACAACTTCTTTGTGTTCGCCAATTTGCAGTCATAAGATATGTAGTCTTACTAATTGCTGTTTTTGGACCCCCAAAACTTTTATCCCCAGGATATGTAAGTTTACAATTGTGAATGACATGAAAATTGACTTTGGTTGAAACTTGCGCCATAGCTGTTACTGGAAATTAATTATTTTTTATGTTCTTAGAAAAGTAATACCTCATTTCATCGCTCCTTCTAGATCTCGTGTGGGTGTCATGTAATCTACAGCAAACACACCTCTAGTTTCAATATTACAATATAACACTATATATATAATACACCTATTTTTATATTTATAATTAATCATACAAATTCTGTTATTTAAGAACTAAATTAATGTAAGGCTAATTTTTTAGGGTAGTCATACAGAAATCAAAATGGACTGGAAGAATCAAAGCAGGTAAAATTCAACCTAACGCCACTGTAGATAGTTTTACCGCCGACTGGCACGTTGCAGATGTAAAAGTAAGTTTTTTCCAAAATAAAAAATTTTAGTCTACATATTTTAATTCTAATATATATATATATATATATATATATATATATATATATATATATATATATATATATATACACCAATTACAATGAATGGTTATACCAACGGATTAAGCTATTACCCAGATATGTTGGTTGTATATAATACCTTCTTACAATAAAAATCTATATTTTTCGACATTTTGCTAAGCTTTAAGCAATGCCACTCGCTACCAATACTTTAAATTTAATATCTAGTTCACAGTTCACAAAGTCCTCCTTCTGAGCGGTGAGCAATTATTGTTATGGTTATTAATTGGTTGAAATTTTTATTCAATGGTCCAGGAGATTTGAACAGCTTTGACTTAAGTTATGGCACTCAATTATGAATGTCCAAAAACGTTTAATTAGTTCACCATTTGTGCAGTATTTGAATATTAAAACTTATTGGTATTTTGTAGATATATCCGTTGTTTCGTCAGTTGTAATAGATTATCTATGTACGAAGAGGTTTAACTTCCCCCAAAATTACTCCTAGGTTTATTTTGACGTTTCAATTTCGTGTTCGAAAATATTTCTCACAAAAAACCAGGATTTCTAATATGGAAATCGAAACGTCAAAATAAACATAATAATAAATCTTTTACCATACAGTCTAAAATTACATTTTGAATATTTAGATATTAATTGAAATACTGAATATTTTTCTAAATGTTCACTACTTGTGGTGCACTAAAGCACCATCTGATTTTTGTCAAAGTCGAAATTTATTAAATCTCCAAAAATTCCAAAATTATTGGTGTGTTGCTGCCCTATATTCACCTCTAAGCGTCAGTTCAATAATTTTACATTCAACAAAATCTATTTACGCCGCATAATTGTTGTGTGGCATTTTTATGGAATTTAATAATCCAATAGGCTGAATCTAACTTTTCTCTAAAGATTCTAGAGCCTAATATATTATAACCAATTCCATTTCCTAACCTAATTTCATTTGATTATGCAAGGCATGCTTGGAAGCACTCCTATTTTTTAATCGTACTGCTAAAATTAACCAAATCTGTTACACAAATGTCCTTCCATGATTTATCATTACCATAATGTTCACAAAAAATGACATTTTTTGTATTCTAGCCACATATCTAATTATTAGTATTGTAAATCCAGAGTTTAGTTACTGCGAAAATTGAACAAGTCAAATTTTTCACAATTCAACTTCACCGATTCAATTATACTGATTAGCAATGTGTTTTGGGAAAGACCAGATGGTAGAAGATCGACAGGAAGGTCTAGAAAAAGGTGGAAAGACGCAGTCAGGGAAGACCTGGAGAAGATGGAAGTAAGGTCATGGGAAATAATACCACAGGATCGGAATCAATGGAAGGCAATAGTAAACGCGGCAAAAACTCACGAAGAGTTGTAAAAGGCAATGATGATGATGATGACTCAATTATACCCAAAAGTCTATCAAGTCTGTCTAAAATAACATCTACCTTTGAATAAAATTTTATTTATGGACGCACGTTTTGAATGATATGTGATTTATTGGAGAGTGAAATTTTTAAAACTTGACTTGATCACTTTTTGCAATATTTATACCGACGAAATATTACGGTTCAATTGTCCTTTATAATTTTTATCCCAGCTGGAATCTACTTATTCCTGAATATGTAGTAAATAATATTTATCTTAAACAAAAATAAACAACCATACAGTAGCGCACCTAGAATTTGCCTCTGGGTAGGGGGTTTTGGTTGGTCACCGAAATTTTTTTATGATGACCTCCATTTTGAGTCCTGGGGAGGTTGTAAACCCCAAACCCCCTCCGGGTGCTCCACTGCAACCATAACCGGGATAAGCTAGATAAAGAATATCAACTAACAGTTTGATATTGTTTAACGCAAGTGATAGCGTGTTTGATGTTTAAAAGGAATTCAGAGCTCTGGCTTGACCAGTTTTAGACAACGTAAAGTACATCTTGATGTGGATGTGGATTGTCTATCAAACAGTAATTTGTACTTAATTGGACTTTGTATATATGTAATTGCAGTAATTTACAGTAGCATGTATTGCTACTCTAATTTATGTAAGTACGTTTATTAGAGTTAAGACCTATTAGTAAAACATTTTGTTACGTACATTTGATTAGACACATTTTCAATTGTTAGTAAATTAGACTGAAATTTTTTTTGTTTTACAGGCCTCCATCACTGGATTGGGACTCATTGGAGACACCACTGCTCTCGCTATTCAAGAAGGTATTGAAACTGCTCTTAACACCGGTCTTATTGGAAATGCAATTGGGGACCTCCTTAAAATGAGATTTAATACTGTCTGGTATCCCACTGGCAAACTTTGGGTTCTCATGGACTGGTGCAAAGCCAACAGCGGCTCCACCCATGCACCATCGACAGCTTCGCCAACAAAAGCTATCCCCTCTTTTTAATTAAATAATTAATTAAAAAATTAACTAAGAATATATTTTCTGTAAACGTTGTGACGATAGAATACAATAAAGTGGAAATAATTATTTACCAAATTTAAACATTTTTATTGACAAACTCCTTCTTCCATAGTTCTAATCCCTTCTTCTATAATTAAATTCGTAGAAAAAAGTTACAATTTGTATATTTAACACTTACTATACATTTTTAATCAGGTAATATCTGAAATCGAATAATCGATATAACAAAATTAATATTTGGTAGCACTGCCTCCCAGGAATGTGGACAGCAATACAGGATGGTGTCGTTTAATTCGATTCATTCAATTCTACTCATGGACTTTGCTGCTTGTAACTAGCATTGTAGCTTTGTTTAAAACATTTAATTGTTCTTTTCGGTAATTATACCGCTAACTAAATCTACCGACTGATGATCCCATGTTGTCCCGCAGAGCTTTTGTATGATATTGGTTTGCGTTCTTAGGTTTGTTGCGGTGTTCTCCAGATATTTTTTAAACGAGAGTGTTCTATCTAGAGCGACACCCAGGTATTTGGAATTATAATAATTCGGTACCTCGGAGGTAAAGGATACTATGTCCATTTTTTCAGGAGAGCAGTTTTAAAATTTTTTAAATTTGTAATCAGTAAGTACTCAAATGTTTCTTATATTTAACCAAGATTATAAGTGTATAATCGTTTTTCATTCCATGAAGTGTTATATACCTGAGGTTTACCGTTCATTATTTAAAATTTTTTTAAAAATGTGTAGTTGGACATAGTGTTGTTTACCTCTAACAACTTTTTTAAATAATGTGGCATTGCATGTTAAGGTCTTTACGAAATAAAAGCTATTCTGAAGCTATTTTCTTGTGGCATTTTAAAGTAATTACTATTTAAATGGGAATAAGCCACAACTAAAAGTTAAAGTAAGTTTATTGACGTTTCAATTTCCACTTCGGGAATCGTTCTCAAAATACCTGCCAGTTTCTTGTATAGAATTTCCAATCTCCGAAAATTTTGAATATCGCTTGGCCCATAACGGTTTCTTAATACTGTTCTGAAGCTATTTTCTTGTGGCATTTTAAAGTAATTACTATTTAAATGGGAATAAGCACCAATTAAAGATTAAAGTACGTTTATTGACGTTTCAATTTCCACTTCGGAAATCGTTCTCAAAATATTTTGAGAACGATTTCCGAAGTGGAAATTGAAACGTCAATAAACGTACTTTAACCATTAATTGTGGCTTTAAAAGTCATTGTACTTTTGTTTAGTGATTGGTAATGGGATTACTGAGACTTGATTTAATTGGGCTGGAAACGTTACTTGCTGTCATCGATATCTCATGAAGTCCACTTCATACATATTTTGATTATTGAAATCGGTCTTATAAAAGAACTTTTCAATGTGTTCTTGTTAGAGTTGTAGGAAAACACATGTTGACAGTGGAACAGGGTCTTTATTAATATTTTTTTTTCTATTTACAAAATAGAAATAGATAGAGGATTAGATGACAATTTCTTATCGAACAGCGTTTTGAAGTTTTTGAAATCTGCAAGTTCCATATTGTGCACTGTATATTTACCTGATGTTTACCTAACTAGTTGTTGCCAGTCCCATGGTGTTTAAATGGCCAAATCGGAGAGTTTCTTTCTTTTTCTTTCGATTAAAACATAAACAGTGTCTGCTTCCATATGTGTATGCCCTTTCAGTAAAAACTTTTGAGTGATCGTCTTTATTTGAGGTATCCAAACATATCACATTATAATACTTATATTTTTATTTTGTCCATAGCAGTTATCGGTCCAAAGAGTGATGTCCTCTACTTGACTACCTGAAATTGTATTGTCAGCCCATTTCAAAATTGACGAGGCAATTTTATTTGCACCTCGGGCCCCTTTCGATTCGTCCCACATTATACATTGTACAGAAGAATCACTGGCATCATATATTATAAAATTTAATGTCCAAAGCTTCTTTTTGTACAAACTAATACAATTGTTTGTTAGTGGTGAAGGCAAACATTTTTGCAAATCACCAGATAATACTTTGTATTTTTGTGACTCTTTAGCTATTATAAAGTCCAATTGTTTTAAGTTATACCGAGTTTTAGATTCAATTAGGTGAGCATCATAATTAGCCTGTACACTGGTTAGTTCATCTGCAGTAAGATTATTTTTTAATTGAGCGGTGAATGTACTGCATGTATCGCAAATGTCTCTTTCGGGCGGTTTAAACGACAACTTGAAGTCTTTGAATGATTTAATCTGTTGATGTATACTATTTATGGTTTAATAAACCTCCTGGCTCAATTTTTTTCAACATATTTACTACTACTAAATTAGATATACAAAGTGTGTTTAAAAACATAACCTTGCACACCTTCAATAGCTGACTGTTCACTGTAAAATGGTAGTGTAGTGTATTATTTTTAGATTTGGTAGAATTTAGATCTTTTTTTCTTAATCGAAGAGTAGGTTGGTAGGTCGATACATGAGAAGATAAATTGCTTTTTAAGATCTGAAACGTTTGTCTCAGTCCAGTATGAGTTAAAAATTTTCTGTCTTTCGTATTCTGGCCATCTTTCAGAGCATTTCATGCGACACATGCAAGGAGGCTTTAACATTTTTGCAGGCATGTCTTTGCCTCTTTTACTGAGATACTCTTTCCCATCAGCTATTTTTCGTTTGCGAACATTATAGGTCCAATTTTGTTCATTTACTTATCGTTTTTTACCTTTTTGTTTGCACTTAGTTATATTTTGTACATTTCTTTTAACACTTTTCTCTTCTTCTAAAATAACTTCATTATGTTCATTGAAATTGCCTGCATCACTGCTTAGGGATAAATCGTCCTAAAGAAGATTTTTTTTATTGCCCCACTAATCGCTAATCGTAGGAGTAATAATAGCTTTCTCTTTTACCTTTGTTTTCGCTGGTTTACTTATACGTCTCATATCATTGTCGTCCGATTCTGAGCTTTCACCACTTAGAGGCTCATAGATTTTATCAATATCCAGCTAACAAACCAGCTAAAAAAAGGACTTGAATCGTGTTTTATTATAATTTATGAAAATATTTTAATTCAAAAATAATGTTAAAAAATGAAAAATTTAGACAAGACTTTAAATTATTATGTTTAATTTCAAATCAAGAGCTGTCATTCGTTTCTCGTAAAGTGTAGCACAAAACTGTATTGAGTTGTGGCGTACTAGAATAAATAAAACACACTGGAAAAATTAAAAATTTAATTTGAAATTAATACAAAATGAATAACTTTTACAGTGAACAAGTCTGGAATTTAAATATATGTATTATAATTCGAAACTGCTGAAATAATAGTATTTTGTCATATCTCCATTATTAAAAAATTCTTCAAACATTTTGGACATTAACTCAACCGTCTCTCTGGTTATTAAATTTATTAGATACCGTTTTCTGTTGTTAATAATAAAAATAATATTTATCTAAACACATTTTTGAACGTTATTTTTTTTATTTAGATTTAGTGCAATTCCGTTATCTGTGATGGCAACAATGAATTGTTTCACGAACCATTGTCTCCAGTCTGAACCAGAGATATGTAAGAGAGGCTTTATTATATATCTTTGGTCTGAACACTGGTTTACATTGGGAAAAAAAAAGTGTACCATTTCTATATGACGGGAAGTTTAGAAGGGTACATAACACTATGTCCGGATGGTAAATGACAGTGCACACATATAGTAGAGGTAAACAACACCAAGTCCACATAGTGTTGTTTACCTCTGACTGTAAGTGGACTTGGTGTTTATTGAAAAGTCGGTAACTTGCCGTAAAATTGTCTCTGGACATAGTATGGTTTACCTATGTGTAGAGCCAGAAAATTTATATTCAAAAGTGCAATAATCTAAATCTCGATAAAAATAAACATAGTGTCCTTTACCTCCGAGGTACATATAATCGGCGGACTTTGTATAAAAGAATTGCTGTACAATGTTCAAAGTTCAATAAGTAGCCATGCGTCAAAGTTTGAGATAATATATCAGATATCGATTCATATCGATTTTTACGATTATTCCCCATTTGTTATTAACGACAAACAGAGGTTATAAACCCATAATTAACCAGCGATTTTGAATTTTGGATTCGTAGAATTAACTTATTTTAAATAATCATATATAGATATGAAAATCTAAGATGTTTTACAAACATCTTTCCTATATTATAGTGATGTATCTATCTCTTGAAGCTTTGAAATGTTTCACTAACAATATCTCTATTGTAGAACAATTTCTTTTTCGATTCGATTTTTCAATTTTTGATTTGGTGTGTCGCTTGTCAATAATAATCGATTCGAACGGATGAGCATTTCGACAATTATTTTGATTATTTAGGACATTGTACAGTTTGGGGGTACAATGCTAGAAGTGGATAAGACAAGACAAAATAACAAAATAAAGAAATTAATAGTTCAAGTTCGGAAAATGGCAACCTTTATTAAAATTATTAAATGCAAAAAGCAAAATTATTAAATGTCATTATTCTGGAAGTAGTGCCGACGATATACTCAGAAGGTTCTCATTTTTATTCGAAGGCCCTGTACGAACAAAATCAACAATTCACATTATTTTTAAATGTTAAAACACTGGTTTTGTCAACAATTGCAGAAAATGCACGGATAGTGATGAAGATGAAAATCAACTAGCTTGTGCAATTAATGAAGAACAAGAACAGCGTGAAACTGCCGTATGTAGTCTAACTGAAATCAATTATCCTTGTAACACACCCTAATTTCAAAAGAAACTGATATTAGTGCTAGAACTCTATGAAATATTTTTAAAAGAAACAAGTACCACTGCTAAAAATTGTAAAAAACTCTGGAAATTTTCCCTGCTGATAATGAACGGCGAACGGTGTTTTGTAAGGACATGACGGAACGCATTATTCGTGACGAAGATTTTATGAAAAAAATCTTGTTTACGAGATGAGTCTTCTTTTGCTTAAACTGGCCATCACAATCTGTTATCTTACAATCCATCTGTTATCATACGATACTCTACAGAAGATAGACACATAAGTATTTCTTACAAAACATAATACCGTCAAAAAGTCAAAGTCTTGGCTGGTATTATAGATGATAACGTAATTGGTCCTTTTTTCATTAAAAGCACTTTGTGTTGTCGTAAATATCTAAATCTCCTGAGATATCACATAATTCCAGCAGTTCGAACATTATCTTAATATGAACGAAATTTAGTTGCAGCAAGACGACTGTCCAGCTCACAATGCATGGAAAGTGGATTGTTTAAACATTCCGTTTTTAGATAGAGTTATTAGTACAAATAGTACCACAAAAATGCCATCTCGCTCTCCTGATCTTGCACCTTTGAACTTTTTCGTATGGGGTTATGTGAGCATTACCAGAACACCCGAAATGTTGTCGAACATCCGAAGGTAATTATATAAAAGATTGGCCTACTGCTTCGCTGAATGTATAAATTGTTTTAATTTATGCCGTTAAAAATTTATTTTGTTATTTTTTATGAATTATTGAGATTAAAAAAACTGTTGATTTGATCTAAGATATGAATCTGCTTCTAAATCTCTATAATGTAATCTTTACTTGGGATGAATGATGTCAATATCTATCAGGTAGATTTTTTGAATTGAATTGAATGGAAAAATTTTGTGAATTTATTTATGATATTATTTCAATGAATTCTTAACACTTTTAAAAAAATATTTGCGAGAAATTCTAAAAAAACGGGTGTAGCAGTCCAGTGGGACTGCCGGTGGAAGTTACACTTCTATACACGCATTCGCCGTTATAAATTTATTTGGGAGTCAATTTGCATATTCATTACATATGTAATTCTATAGGTAAGACATAGCAGAAAAACAGAATTAATAACAACTTACTAACAATGAAGGATTGAATCAATATTTTGATGAAAATGTATATTTTTATTTTCATATATGTATGAAAGGAGTTGAATGCAAAATTTTTTTACACATACTCTGCAGTAAAATTCATTGTTTATTTTTTTATTAATATAATAATACAATACAAATTAAACTGCAATATTCATAAGTATTTAAAAATGACAATAATATACATAAAAAAATACACTACAATACAGTGCAACATAATTCCATAATATAATAATACAATACAAATTAAAATGCAATATCCATAAGTATTTAAAAATGACAATAATGTAATAATATTAATAAAAAAGTCCTCCCCGACTGAGAATCGAACCCCGGTCTCCCGCGTGACAGGCGGGGATACTGACTACTACACTACCGAGAACATGACACAGATGTATTTCAAAATTGACAGTTCTGGATCATACAGTGATTTATTGAGATTATTATTTTGAAATACAAAAGAATAATATAATTATGAACATTTAATAAATAATACAAAACATATCACATAAATAATAATATTAATAAATATTTTATTATATGTATAATATTATGTGTATATATATCTTTATATAATATATGTAGTATTAAATTATATATACAAAAGGAACATTTTTATATTCGAGAGAGGAAGAGAGAGAAAATATATCTTCTGTCTCTCTCTTACTCATAATCTTACATATGTAATGGTTTCACAGATTCACTCCCATACAAATTTCCAACGTGGAGCGCACGTATAGAAGTATAACTTCAAAAATTGAAATTGACTTAGACATAATAGATACTATCTAAGCAAAAAGACTAAACTGATATGGACATCTTCAGAGAAAAACTGATAATATATGGTCAAAAAAGAAAAAACTGGAGGTAGACCAAGATGGTCATGGAGAGAAGGGAAGATGTCGAAGATGCAATAACCGCCAGAAATTTAAAAGCTGAAAATTGCTTTATCAAAAAACGCTGGAAATAAGGATGCGAGAAACGGCGCTGTAGAAGACTCGCATATGTTCTATTTTGTCAAAATTCTATAAAAATCAAAACACTTGTCAGTAATGAAAGTAATGAATTCAAAAGGACTTTTTTAAAAATGGTTTGTATTAGCAGAAGTGATAGTAATTTAAACAAAAGATCAGAAATTCAAAATCTAAGCAAAATTATAAATTTATAAAACCAGTAAAATATCACATTTAAATTTAATTTTCATTATACTTGTTACATTTTTTGTATATATATATATATATATATATATATATATATATATATATATATATATATATATATATATATATATATTATAAAGTAGTTAGGTATTATTGACTGACACGTTATGTAAAATAAAGTTTTATTTTGAGGTTGCAGTCATTAATAGGGCAGGAAAGTAAAACTCTTTGTTCTTTAATCAAGCTTTCGCAAAATTTATTTGCTTCTTTAGGATATGCTAAAATATGGTATCAGTAAATACAACGAAATTAGAACTAAAAAGCATTGTATAAAACTAGTAAAAAAACTTACAACATGAGGTTAATCCATTAAATTTTCAAATTTGCAAAACATTAAAACTTAACTTATTTTAAAAATTATACAGTTATGTAAGTACAATATTCCAATTTATATCCTAGTCATCCAAGTCTACTACTTATTAAATCAGCATTAAGCCAACTGCAAACTATGAACATAAATGTCAACTTTGTATGGATTCCTTCCCATATTGGAATTGCTGGTAACGAAGAAGTAGATTCCTTGGCAAAACTAGCAATCTCGAGTCCGGAAGCTGTAGAAATCAGAAGCATTCCACATCTAGATATAAAACCCATAATCAAGAACTTAATAATCAATGATTGGCAGACCAAGTGGAATCAGTCAACATCCAAACTACGAGAAGTAAAACATTCCATATTACCTTGGAAATCAACCCCAAATAAGCGTAAACATCAAACCATCCTATCTCGTCTGAGAATAGGCCACACCGCCATCACCCATAAACATCTGCTAGAGAGTGAATTAAAACCAAAGTGCAACATATGTGATATTGTGCTCAGTGTTCGCCATATTTTACTGGAGTGTCCTTTATATCGCATGGAGAGACTTCAATATAAATTACAAGATACCTTACAGGCAATATTAAGTGACGGAACTGATATGAAAAATTTGACATCATACTTACATTCCATAAATGTACTAAATAAACTGTAAACCTCTAAATTGTACAACGCCAATGACCCTATGAGGTTGAGGCATAAATAAATAAAAAAAAACAAAAAATATTCCAATTTAATTTAATTTTACAAAATTAAATTAAATTGGAATATTGTACTTACATAACTGTATAATTTTTAAAATAAGTTAAGTTTTAATGTTTTGCAAATTTGAAAATTTAATGGATTAACCTCATGTTGTAAGTTTTTTTACTAGTTTTATACAATGCTATTTAGTTCTAATTTCGTTGTATTTACTGATACCATATTTTAGCATATCCTGAAGAAGCAAATAAATTTTGCGAAAGCTTGATTAAAGAACAAAGAGTTTTACTCTCCTGCCCTATTAATGACTGCAACCTCAAAATAAAACTTTATTTTATATATATATATATATATATATATATATATATATATATATATATATATATATATATATATATATATATATATATATATAAAGAAACAACGTGACGATATGGTATTTAGCGAAGTCAAAATTCTTTAAAACCGTGTATATATACATATTACAAAGGTCTTTTAAGCACTAATCGTAGCACAATGGCTAAAATACAACGTACTGGCTAAAATTCTTTGCACCCTTTGAAGTGGTTCCACTCGAATCCATCACTTTAAATACAATTGTATATTAGGTAATCATGATTACGACTTAGCCCAAGTGAGGTTTGTTATCACAAAGTCAAGTCGATAGGTTTTTTCGTATAAATACAAGATCTGTCTAAATTTGTCCACTTTCAGTTTGTAAAGAACTAATAGCAACAATGTTTGCCACTAAAGTCGTCTTACTCTTGGGATTTGCCCTTTTCGTCTCAGCTGGTAAGTTTTCAAAATATTTTTAATTTAAAATATTGTGGCTATATCTATTTATTCGTATTTTTGGTTCGAGATTGTTTAGAGTAGAGCAACCAGAGACAAATTCATGTTGTTGTGTTGGATTAAAATGTTACTGGAGAATGAATTTGGGTATCTCATCGGAAATAATAGCTTCCATGATTTTGTTAACTTGTTTCTATCCTATGTATGACTTTTGTTCTCGTTCTGATTACATGTTAATAGCGCTTCTCTTGTTACCTTCCTCCTGTTGTCTTCATATGATTTTCGTCTTTTATTCTTTTCTGAGTAAATACCCTGTTTTCTAAATATTTTACCTCCCTGACCATGCAACTTGTTGCGATTCAAACTTATGGCCGCGAGACAAACACCAAGCAGACAGTAAAATAGTATAAAAACAAGAAGAAAAAAATACCCGTTACTTATTCTGTTAATATTAGTCAGTTTTCACGGCCCTTTAATTTTCGTCAATATTATAAAATCATGGAAACAAAACATTATTTGAATCTATCTTTTTTTTTTAAACAAAACATCGTCAACAAAACGATTTATCACCATCACTGGCTTGATAACCTTTTTTGGGTCTTGCATGTTTCAGGATTCTTCTTAGTTCTGATCTTTTTCGTGCTTTTGTTCTCTAATTTTTTATTTTTAAGATATGATTTTCTATTTGTTCGATGTAAGTCAGCTTCGGTTTTCCTCTTGTTTTTTTTTTCTACTGGTACCTGTTTACTTATTTTATTTGATATTTCGCTTTCTTCCATTCTTTCCACATGTCCCATCAACGCAGCCGCACAATTTTTAGAAATTTTATTATGTCCAGATCATGTTACGTATATTGTATTGTTTACAGCTAGATCTTCTCTGCCAAATTCCGTTTTCAATTGTGCCTTCGTATATGTCACACAAGATTTTTGTTTCCAATGTAGCTAATATTGTTTTCTCATGTTTGTAGAGTGTCTGGTTTCTGAACCATATGTGAGTGAGTGATTACCGGTCTTATTAAGGTTTTGTGTATTTGGCATTTTGTTTTTTTTTTATAGGGCGTTATTAATTTTAATTATCTATTTAAGGTATCGTTTATTGGCAATGAATATTAGGCTCTTCACTTCAGGTGTTAATATATGTTACTAGGGATCCTAAGGTTGTATAAAGTTTTTTACCGCTTCTCTTCTTCTTCTTTTAGTACCCTGTCCGATTATCAAAGGTTCACGATCATATTGGCAAAAACAACTTTGTTTACGGTAACTGGAAACATGTTAGCGAATATCTCTTGATACCACTCTCGGAAATTTCGGAGCCAGGATGTTCTTCTTCGGCCTTGAAACTCCACATTTCAAACCTCAAGTTTTTCCATTAGTGTTTCTGTAGAAGTCAAGCTTTCAATGTCAAACAGCAATGTTTATAATATGTGGCAGCGTATTAATCTGATTTTAAGGTTTAATATAATATCTCTAATATTGAGAATTTTATTTAGTTTATAGAAGGCGACTCTGGCTTTTTTTATGTGTATTCTTCGTTCTTCGTTTATATTCCAGTTATCGTTAATATTGGCGCCCAAATAGTTAATACTATGGATTCTTTCTAACTCTATTCCATACGCTCTGATGTTTATTGGATGTAACTCTATGTTGCTGACAACCATAAGTTTTGTCTTAGAATTGTTAAGATTTAGCCCATATTCAACATGTTTCGGTCACCCTGTTTGTAAGTCATTGCAAGTCTTTTTTATTGGATGCAATCAGTACCGTGTCGACTGCGTATCTGGAATTGTTGACGATAATTCCGTTGATTTTAATGCCAGTATCTTCTTTGGCTCTCAGGCTTCTTTAAAAAAAATAAATTCGAAGTAATTTAGTATGTTATGTAGTTATAGTTTGTATGTTTGCATATTGATATCAATACAAATTTTTGATAATACGAAGGTCTTGGTCATCAATTCCCACCTATTTGTCGTGGGTTACCCGGTCAAAAGCCTTTTCGAAGTCAATAAAACTATACTGGTTGTTCTATATTTCTCTGGTTCCAAGGTTGTTTCTGAAACCAAACTGTGTTTCATTTAGTTGTACTTAAATTTTTTGTTGTAAAAACTCGAGTGCAGTATTTTTAAGAAAATTTTCAGTACATGGCTCATTAGACTAATAGTGCGATGATCGCTACATTATTTAGCGTTTTTTTTTTGGTATCATTCCACATGTCTGTTTCGTATATTTTATTAAAGATGTTTAAAAGTTGTTGATTTCCTATTCTTTGATAATTGTATAGATCTTTCCATATTATCGAATATGTTTCATATTTTCATGTTTTTGACCATTCAATATATTTTCGATTTGTATTTCTATTCTTTCGTCATCAAACAGTTCCTCAATACATTCCCTTCACCTTTTCAGTTTGTCTTGTTCATTGACTATGGTATTTTTCTGTTTATTAAGTAAACTACTTGAAGTTGACCTATGTCCAGTTATTTCTTGCACCTTTTTGTACATACTAAACGTGTCATTCTTTTTCTGCAGTTCTTCTATTTCAATACATTTGCTGCTGTACCATTTTTTTGCATCCCGGATTTTCCTTCTGATCCCTAGACAGTCTTTTAGTTATCTTGATTGAATTCAGTATCATTCAGTAATTGTTATATAATCGATATAAATTCTTACAATCTTCTCTTTGGTATCTGCTGGTGACTTTCAAGTGTATAAACGAAGCTTGGGTAGTTTATGCAATGTATTTGTCACACATAAATTGTTCTCTACCCAGAATTCTACAAAACGATCTCACTTGTCATTAAGTTTTGTTAAGTCCGAAATTGTCTGCAATGTTTTCTTGTCTACTTTTTTTCACTTTGGCATTAAAGTCCCCCATTTTTATAATAATGTAATATCTTTAAATCATCATACAAATTCTCTATATCATCTTCACTACAGCTCGTTGTAGGCGCATAAACTTGGACGAGATTAATATCCACTGGCTTTGAGTTTAATTGCATCATGATTACTCTGTCCGAAATGCAACTTACAGATTTAATACAACTAGAGACTTCTTTATATACAATGAATGTCGCACTATTCCGGTGGGTATTGCCTTCTTCTCCGTAGTAAAATACGTCGTGGTCATCTATGCTACATTTACCAGTTCACGGCCAGCGCATCTCGCTTATCCCAAGAACTGATATATTGAGCCTTATCATTTCACATATGGTGTTTTGTGTCCTACGGTGAGAGTAGAGATAACGGCCTGGGAAGTCCCGTGTGCTTGCCTTCTTCTGCCGGAGCTTGGTGTCCGAGGACCATGATCAGTATACCTTTTCTTATCATGTATCAGTGCCATTATGAATGAACTAGGAAATAATAATGAGGTGGAAGGATAAAGGAATGGGACAAGTTTTTTTACCCCCTACCCTTCAAGGTTCCAATCTCTTATTATTAGAATTTATAGCTTATATCTTATTTCTCCATTTTTACTTGAATTTATATATTTTCTTTAGCTTAATTGGTTTTAAGGCCACTATTTTGTGCAGCTCATTCGATTTGATTAAATGCCCCTAAAATTTATCTTTTTAACATCGCGAAAATGTCAACATCACTTGCAAACGCTAGTATTTGCACACTTTTATTTTTTATTGTACCTCAATTATTGACTCTTGCATTCTTTATTTTTTCGAACATTTGACGCATGATAAGGCGTCTACCTGACGTAGTCCATTTTTCACATCTACTGTTTCCGTTAAATCATTTTGTATACGGATTTTTCTTCGTTTTTTGAGTTTCTTTTAGAGTTTATCACATTCTTTTATTGTCTGTTAATAATTCTCGGTTAATATTGTCATTTGCAATTTCGTCTATGTCTATGTCTGTATAAAGTCGATGTGTCTGGTACTTATATTGTTGACTTCTCCCTGCAGAAGCCACATTGATATTTGCCAACTTATCTTCAGCGTTTGTTCTAAGCTTTTCATGAATGAAATGATAAATTAATTAGACATCCAAAATTATATAATTTATTATTTCTTTAATAATCTATATTGTTCGGAACCTATTTTATTGTTGCACTTTAATATTATTTACTATCTTTAATGAGAACTTTTAGCAATTTCAGTTGGAAGTATGTTTATGTTGACGTTTTGATTTCCACTTCTCAAAATCCAAAAAAGTTTATATAAACTGGAAATCTAAACTTCAAGTAGACATATTTTGAACAGAATAGTAAAAAACTTGAATAATTTCCTTAAACATATAACTTCATTTAATAACATGGGTTTTACATCGAACCTAACAAAATTGTAATAAGATAAATTAAATTATAGGAAAAGATCTTGACACTGGCTATGAAATTCTGAGATGCGCCAACAAAGCAATGAGAGTAGGAGTACCTGAATTGGGAGTTCCACCACACGATCCCTTCGTCGCTATCAGAAACGTATCATGGACTGGAGATATCGGTGTTGCAAGGTAATACAAATTTTTAGGATTATCTGATCCATTTGATACTGTAAATCTTCGTTCATTTTATTAAACTTTTTTTCAGCTCTTTGGTAAATATTATCAATAAAATGTAAGAAATATATTATATAAGATATAGGGTTACTTTTTTTTTAAGTCGATAAGAACTTATCCTTCTAATTTTCAGTTTTCCATTTTATTGTCGTTAATATATTTCAGTTTATCGTAACTTATTTATTCATTTATTTCGTCACCGTCTCAAATTCTTTACACAGGTCTTCTGTAAGATGGTACTTAAATTTTTAAATTTGAGTTAAATTTTCTTTTATTTATTCTTATGCAACTGAATGAAAATGAAGTACTTACTCTTCTCCCCCTCGTTTAGATATAACATTGATATGGTTATCGTCACAGTTTTATTTACTATTTTATATTTTTTTATTTAGGAACTAAATAAAATTTGTATACGATAATTTTTTTGTTCGTTCATTTAATTTAACTTCAAATTTCTATTGCATTCTTGTAAATCATATTTGCTTGTCATTTTTAGTACCCACATTGACCTTAATACCTTAAGATGGTATGGTCTTGCCGACTGGGATATCTCAGCCAAGCAAATTAGTGCTGACACTGACTTCGAGGCTGTCTTTGATTACACCACATACTGGCCCAGTTTTACAATCTCCGGAAACTACGCAGCTACTGTTAAAGAACTTTTCCTTACACAACACTACAAAGGAAACTTCAAGTAAGTATATGTAGATATAAGTCAATCCTTTTAAAACAAATAAAGAAATAGCTGAGCAGCTGATCTCCCCAGAAATAAATGTAAAGAAACTAACAGTGGCAATAGAGAAATTTATTTTGGCACAGAAAATTTAACTCTTGATAATTTGAAATAAAGTTTTGACACTTTAAATCATTGTTAAACAATTTGTATATTATTTTTATTTAATTGGCTAATTAGAAGACAGGAATTAAATAAAATTTAAATTTCGTTCAATACAATTAAATATAATGAAAAAAATATTTAAAAAAAATTTTTGCACGTATAAACAAATCAATCAGAAATACCAATGTTCCTATCTTGAAGAATTAAACTGAGTAGCCCAAAATTAAATTAACTTTTACAATGAACAGATACTAATTGATCGAAAATTGATAAAAGGAAACATTACAAATTAATTTTATTATTTGTTTCGTCTCAAACTTTATGCATCTGCAATATTGTTCCCAAAACACACGGTTAAATTTCCATTCTGAAATGTCCCTAACTTCGTCATTCAAAAGCTCTGTAGCTAAACACTTTCTTTTATCTACTTGTCTAAAATTTTCCCAATGAATAATAACCAATTTGTACTTACAATAAATACTGCAAAAACTTAAACTGCAACTCCTCCCAATCAGCATTCATAGACCAATACTGTTACCAATTTTTAACACTTATTTACAAATTACTTTTACAACAGTTCACAACTACCGGCATTTTATCACTTCCCAGGATTCGGTGTTCTTTCTTCTTAAGTCAGAAATAGACAACCATTTTTTTCAGGCTTTCAAATTCTATCATCCAAAATTTCTTTCCAAACTCTCTTTTTAGCCAATGATTTTTTCGTATCATTTTCCAATTTCTCAAAAACTCACTCAATTTCTGTTTTCGATAAACAAAATAACAAAAACTTCACTAATTAGCTTTGTATAAATTCCTAGAGATTTTTAAAAACCCATTCCAAAAACAATAGCCACCGTTAGTTGCTTATCCATTATTTATTCAAACTATGCTATGAAGAAAACAGGTAAAAGGATTTTTTTTATGAATTTTGATAATGCCACAAAGTCGATTTTACATATTTTAAATCTAATACTACATAATATTCTAAAGGACTCCGGTACTTTTCTTATGTAAAAGTGGTTACAGTTAAATTAGCTAAGACTTTTGCCCCAAGGCTCAGAAATTAATTATTTTTGACTTATTCTCTTCTTGATGTGCCTATCCGTTACGAATGTTGGCGATCATCAAGACAATCTTTATTGTGAGACGTGTTGTCCCACAATATACAGCATCTGAATCTCAATAAACACGAATATAGTATCGGAATGACATTTCTTAACGTTTCTGTCATATTTGTTTTTATTGAGATTCAGATGCTGTATATTGTAGGACGTCATGTTTATAAATTCATGATTGTGAAAAAGTTTTACAAAAACAACATTTTAAAGCTCTATAACGTAATCAATAGAAACAATTGATTTCTGAGTCTTGAGCCACTGAGAACTTCTGATTATGATGACCAAAACTACTTCCCTTCAAAGTTTCAGTCAGTTTAACTGAAGCACTTTTAGATAAGTAAATAGGAAATACACCAGGAATATTTGCACGAAATGTGGCTAAGAGTTTAAGCTTATATAACGTTTCAGGGGGTCATCTTGAGCATAGTTTGTTGGTACCTATTTAAAATTTTATTAGTGGTACTTTCTGTTATTCTTTTGGCTTAATGTTATTGCATTAAATAGCTCTTGAGAATGTATTAAAAAAATGTTTATTACCTTTTTTTGAGAATAAGAACTTTTGATCAGCACCACTAGAGTCATGCTGCACTCTTTGCAAATTTAACTGAAACTACTTTTACATAAAAAAAGTGCTGGGGCCCTTTAAGTCCTTAGGCCTAGCCCTTAGGCCCTAAGTCCACAATAAATTGACAACTTGCTCACAGCTGGTCGCTACATTTCCGTTTCCAGTCTTTGCCTTCAAGTTGTCCCATCTTGGCTAAACCATCTTTTCTTTTTCTTTTTTTGAAACGCTCAATTGTTAATTGCTTCCGATGCTAACAATCTGTTTCTGATTTCTTTATTAAGAATCAAGTCTATTCTAGAAACTGTTGCCAGGAACATTGTTTTAGGTAGTCAAGCTATACTACTGTACGTAGTCTTTTGTCTTCTTTTTTCATTGTCAAACTTCGCAGATATATGTAAAAACTGTATCAACCATGGTTTGACCAATGTTCTTTTTTTTTAATTTTGCTAATGTTTTTATCTCACCAAACAGAGTTAGGTGCAGCATGTTTTCGTGCCTTTTGGAACCTGAATTTCGTGTTTTATCTATATATACCTTCCTCATCAACTACAACTCCAAGGTCCTTAAACTTTTTCACTTCTTTACTTATATTATCATCAGTCAAAACCTCAATTCTCACAGTTAAAGAGCGTTATTGATTAGTATACCCATTCCTTGTCAGGACTGGTTCCAATTTCTGCTGTTTCTACATAAACATTAAATAACAATAAAGGGACACTGCATCCCTCCCTAAGTCCTTTACTGGTGTACATAGGTTTGACAGTAAATCACCATGTTTTGTATAAGATATGCTGTTTGTGTACAGTTCGCCGTTGGTTGGCGATTTAATTAGATAGAAACTATTAGCAATATTCTTAAGTCAGCAATAATTTGTTTCTAGTGATGCTGCCGTATACCTTTTTTAAGCCAATAAAAGTTATATGTAGGTCTTGATTTTTGATCATCTTTTTAGCTTTTTGTTGTAGAAAAAATAAATTATCTACACAAGAACGTCCTGTAGTAAAACCGCTGATCTAATCTAATCATGGTGAAAGTACCTACAATATTGCTATTTTCCTGTGTTTTAACTCTGGCGATTAAGTCAAGTGCTAATATTATATCCTGGGGTGATTTGGTATGTACAGCATTACCAGGCCTTTTAGGTCCATTGCTGGATGGATCATTTCCATCGTTTTGTGTTTTTAGCCATCAGCTTCCAATCTCTGATTTCCATCTCTCTGACATCTTCCATCACAACCTCTTTCCATTTCTTCCTTGGTCTTCCTATCTTTTTTGCGCTCAGGTACTCTTCAAGCAATATTCTTGACTAGTCTATTACCTTGCATTCTTTTTAGATGTCCGAGCCATTCTAATCTACGTTTTTTTACCACTTTTGTTATTGTAGAGTGAGCATTCACGGTATACTTGTCATTTTTACCCATCTTACTTACACATTTTTTCTGGCACTTGGAATTCTTTTAGCGTTTCTAATAATTTGTTTCTGTCATTATATCGTAGGCGGCTTTGTAATCAATAAAAAGTACTTGTGCTGAAATGTTGTTTTAGCATAAAATTTGATCGGTTGTTGATCTTTTCTTGCATAATCCTCCCTGATATTCTCCTAGATTCTTCTCTACATATATTTCTAATCGTTTTTAATTAGTATATCGACCACTTTATACATTACCTCTAACAAGAATATTCCTCTATAGTTTGCGCATTAAGTTCTATCACCATTTTGGAATATAGGAATTATAATGAACTTGTTCCATTCTTGAGTCATTTCTTTGGTATCCCACACTTCTAGTATTAGCTCACTAAGTTGGTTTATTAAAGCCCCTCCTGTATATTTTAAGATCTCTGCCACAATGCCGCTCTTCCCGGGGCTTTTTTGATTTTTCATTTCTTTTATTATTTCTTTAATTTCTTCTCTTATGAGCTTTTGTATTTCTTCTATTACTATTTGAGGTTTAGGAACATTATAATTTTCTTCAGTAGTCACTCCGTCATTTAGCATCTCTTCGAAATATCCTTTTCACCTTTCGCATATTTGGTCTTCGTCCACTGTCAGGTTTCCTTGCTTTATACTTAAATAAAATAGACGTTCCTTTAACCAATATCAGGATATGTATAACTTTATTGATTCCTCAATAATACACAATGTCTACGTTTCACTTATTTTTATATTTATAATAAATCATACAAAATCTGTTAGTTTAGAACTGAAATAATGTAAGACAATTTTTTTAGAATAACCATGCAAAAACCAAAATGGACTGGAAGAATCAGCGCAGCTAAAATCGCCACTGTCTTAAAACCTAACACCACTGTAGACAGTTTTACCGTCGACTGGCACGTTGCAGATGTAAAAGTAAGTTTTTTCCAAGATACAACATTTTATTCTACATATTTAAGTCCCGGTATATTTATTACTACTACTAAATGCTGGCTGTATTTGATAAAGGAGTGTCATTACACCAATTAGAATGAATGGTTATACCAACGGATTACATCAATACCCAGTGACAGCCCCAGACTGCAAAAGGTGGTGTTTTGTAAAATGCGCTCTAATGATAAAAAAATCTATATTTTTCGACATTTACGTAAGCTTTGAGCAATTCCACCCGCTGCCAATGTTTTAAAGTTAATATCTAAGCATACCAGTTCACAAATTGGGAAAATGGATATTTCCTTAAATTATAATTGTCTTCATTTCATGTGTGCCTCCCATTCCGTCTAATTTTGGTTGAAATTTATAGTAAAGGATCCAAAAGACTTAAAAAGCTTTAACTCAAGTTTTGGCACTCAATTTTGAATCTCCTAAGCAGTTTAATTAGTTCACTATTTTGACGGTATCTTAATATTAAAACTGTTATTTTGTAGACATTTCCATTATTTGGCATATCTAATAATAAGTATATTATCTACATAGATGCTGAACTTCTCCTAAAATTGCTCAAGGAAACCTTTTAATGTTGTTCTGAAGCTATTTTCTGCTGGCATTTTATTATAATTTAATTTTTTCGGGAATTAATCAGAATTTCAGTTTAAAATATGTTTATTTTAATGTTTCGATTTCCACTTCGAAAATCGTTCTACAAAAAAAAACTATTTTCGTCGTAGAAATCGAACTGTTAAAATAATCTTATTTTAAATTAAAATCTTTTAATATATAATCTAAAATCACATTTTGAATATTTAGATATTTATTTAAATACTAAAGATTTTTAGAAATGTTATGCTAAAGCACCGTTTAATGAAGGCGTTTTTTTAGGCCTCGAAAAATTCCAAAATTATTGGTATTGTTATTGTGTGTATTAGTTCGTATCCAACAAAATGAATCTAAATTTTCTCAAATAATTACAGACCCTAATATATCTAATAAATTTCATTTAATTGTGCAAGTAATGTTTAAAAGCCTCTTTTATTCTTACCGCTAAAATCAACTAAACCTGTTTCACACTTTTCTCTCCATATCACTACCTACCAAAAAGTTCACAAAAAATGGCATTTCTTTTTTTTTATTATATCCACATATCCAACTATTGCTCATATGGTGAGTCCTTTATAATTTTTATCGCAGCTGGAATCTTCTTTTTCAAGAACATATATCAAGGTATTATTTATTTTAAACAACCTAGGATATGCAGCTCATATTTTGATACGCGATATCTAAAAGTAGTTCAGAGTTCAAGCTTAGTCAATTTTAGACAACGTACAGCACAGCTTTGTGGTGTGGATTGCCTATCAAACAGTATTTTTTGTTTGTTTGGTTTTATATGACTGTGGACACTAAATCCATTCTTCATGCAAAACAGTATTATCTATTTAATTTGAGGTTTGCTTGTATGTACGTAATTACAGTAACAGGTAATCCCACTCCAATTTATGTAAGTACGATTATTATAATATTTGAGTTGTATTAGTAGAAAATTTTATTACGTACGTTTGATTATACACGTTCTCAATGGACATTAAAGTATATTGAAATTATTTTTTTCTTTTACAGGCCTCCATCACTGGATTGGGACTAATTGGAGACGCCACTGCTCTTGCTATCCAAGAAGGTATTGAAACTGCACTCAATACTGGTCTTATCGGAAATGCCGTTGGAGACTTCCTTAAAATGAGATTCAACACTGTCTGGTATCCCACTGGCAAAGTCTGGCTTCTTATGGACTGGTGCAAAGCCAACAGCGGCTCCACTCAGGTACCATCGTCTGCTGCACCAACGACAGCTGCACCATCGACACCTGCACCATCGACAGCTGCACCATCGACAGCTGCACCATCGACAGCTGCACCATCGACAGCTGCACCATCGACAGCTGCACCATCGACAGCTGCACCATCGACAGCTGCACCATCAACAGCTGCACCCTCTTTTTAATCAAATAATTATTTAAAAAATTAACTAGAATATAGTTTCCTCCAAATTTGTGATGACAGAATACAATAAAATTGAAATAATTATTTACCAAATTTAACAAACCTTTATTGAACAACCCCTTCTTCCAAAGGCTTAATCGCTTTTTCCAGAACCAAATTCGTAAAAAAAAAGTCAAAATTTGTATATTAAATACTTAATATACTTTATAAACTAGATAGGATGCAATGAAATTATTTACGGGAGGCCTATGTTCAGCACTGGACTTGAAACGGCTAATGATGATGATAATTTTTTTATCTAGATAATGTCTGAAACCGTGAATAGTCAGTGTAATGAAATTGTGGGGTGGCATGACTGAGATCTGTCATCCAATTCGATTCATTTAATTCTACACATGGGCTTTGCGTGTAACTAACATTGTAACTTTATTTAAAGCATTTTATTACTCTTTCCTTTCGGTAAATATACCGCTAACACTGACGTGCATTTTCTTGCATTCTTGCTTTATATTTTCAGGGCATTTAAACTGTTAAAGAGGAAGAAACGAAGAAATCAAATATCTGGTGTTCGCCACGACCCAAATCTCACTATATCGATACATTTATTTGAAAGTGACAGAAATGCTGGAGTAAAGCCCTTTTGTAGACGTATATGTTAACATAGGCCCAGCATACCAGCCGCGCGTACTGACGACAAGATCTCTTGCGGTTGTTCGATATGTCTATCTCTCTCTCTGTCTAGCGCATTGAAGTCATCACTCTCTCTCTCCCACCAAAAGAGACGTTGTTATACTTACTTGATGTAAGACAAAGACAATAAACAATGAAAAAAAGATATTGGTGGCACTTAGCTCTACAGACTGCTCAATCTATATTAATATACACGTCATGATCCTTTATTGCTTAGAGTAGGGAATTTTACCCGTCAACGACGAAACAATAGTAATCAGCAAAGAACCAACCAGATGTAAAATAAAAATTGATGGCATCAGCATTGAACAAGTAATGGAAATAAAATACCTTCGAATTACACTGTCCAGCTATAGAGACATAAACAACGAAGTAAGAAATCAAGTAAAAAAAGCAAATAGACTGGCAGGATGCCTTAATAATACTATATGGCGAAACAGACACATTAACACTAAGATGAAGTCAAGAATTTATAACACCAGTGTATATAGTAATAATGACATATATCTCAAAAACAAGACGCGACACAGCCACAACACAGAGGCTATTGGAAACTGCAGTGATGAGAGTACTGAGAAGAATTACACGAAATATGCTGAGAGATCGAAAGAGAAGTAAAGACATTAGAAAAAAATGTAACGTACAGTGTATGAATGAATGGACACTAAATAGAAAAAGAGTGAAATAACCATATAAGCAGAATAAGGAGAAACCGTCGTCAAAATAGGAAGAGATAAGTCCACAGAGGTATTAATCCGCCAATGAACAATCATAATTGCTCATAAAGAGGAAGAAAAAAAAGAAGAATATATAAAAATGAACAATGGAAAGAGCACAATTCATCAACTTTCCGTGTATTAATCGATATCAATAGACTGTTATAATGTTATTTCTGTATGACCTACGTCTTCAGAGAGTCGGGTAGATACAAACTCATATACGGAAAGCCATGTGAACGGAAAGAATGTGTCCTGCTATTTTTAACTACTATAGTGTAAGCTGTAAAATGCGCCACCTATTTAGGTAGCCTTAAAAATTTATAAATTTTAGTAATAGCTAATTTTTCAGTCATCGAAGAGCAAAGCGGTTTTCGGACTGATAGATGCTGTTTTAATAACTTGTAATACAATAACTGGTAAGAAAAGAGAGTGGACATAAATTTAAAAACTACTCTGTTTTTGTATTTATAGTTCTGAAGAAGTGCCAGTGTTACCAAGTCATTTGAAGTGCGAACTCTGGTTTATAATATTTGTGTGAAAATATTTTATATGAGAAAGCCCTGGAAAAAGTATATAAGAAACCAATACGTAGTACCCAAATGGGAAATAGTCTGTCACAACCGTTTGAAACATCCAAAGATTTAAAATAAGGATCATGCCCTTCTGTTCCCCTGTTTAAAAGCTACACCCAAAGAGCTCTGAGGTATGGGCAAGGAGGCGTTCGAAAATGGGAATTAAAATTAAAGACGACTGAGTTCATACCTTAGTTTTTGCAGATAACCAGACAGTAATAGCGAATAATAAAGATGACATAGTATTTATGACCAGGAATCCAGTCAGTCACAGGAAGTGTATACTAAATGGGGGTTGAAAATAAATAAAAAACGGAGAATATTGTAGTTGGCGGACAGCCAGAAATTATTACACTCAAAAATGGAATTATAGACATTGTAAGGTGTATGAATATCTGGGAACTTATATAACCAGATATGGAAGCAGCCGTTTGGATATAAGTAGCAGACGTATTTAAGGACGAATAACCATACAACAGTCAAAACTAGACTTAAATTAGCGTATAGTTAAACCCATTACAAATATTGGCAGATAACACAAAAAAATGACTGCTTCTGATTTGGTTTTCTTTCCTGTCCACAGTAGATAGAAGCATCATAAAGAATTCGGTTTTCAAGACAGAGCTTAAAGAGCTTGATTCCAAATTTGTGTCTTTTGTTGCTGATGTACTGTTTAAATTTAAGTTAGCCTTTAAAAGGCACGAGCGTTTCATCAATGCAGATAAATTCTCCTGGAACAATTGGAGATTGAAACCTCTCTAACAGCTTCGTAAAAATGGGTGTTATTTTATACAGTCTGTCACCATCAGAAAAATTATTATTATCTGCAAAATGCCAATTTTTTAGCAACAACTGAACAACGATTCCTGGGCATTACTGTTTTTAAGAAGTTATGATATAACTTATTTGTAGACCAATAGGATGAAATTGATGGAAACTGAATAAGGCTCATCCACAAAATACACCCCACAAACTTTTCCGTTTCCGAACAGTCCGTGTCATTCCAGCGTTGAATACGTGCTCTTGGTCTTGTAGTTTGCTCCTTTCTTTGTGCAGCATATCTATTTGTCTCTCTAACAAATAACTCAAATATTTCGTCGGTAACCATTAATTTATAAAAATCGTATGGAGTTTTTTCATAAAAATCGTAAAGGTTCTCGTGAATTCCAGGATTACCCACTGTGAATTGAAGATTCTTCATGGATACCGGATACTTCAGACCATGAAAATACTTCAGCAGGCTCAGCAGTGAGTTCATCTGTCAGGGTCTCATCATTGTAATTCATGTTCTGCTGAATAACATGCTTTATAACATTCTCAATATTATTTCCTGCTTATGTTACCTGAACAGAATTTTTAGATGTCTGTGGATCTGTCGAAAACACCACTCTTCTTGCAGAGGTACCTGGCAAATTTTCTTTGGAAGTGTAGTCACATTTTTTCTCCGGAGATTGGACAATCTTAATTTTTTTTCTAGGTGTCTCTGGATTCTCTTCTGAACTGGACATGTCACAGTCTGAGGGCGCATATTCACTCATATCAGGGGAAAAGTCTTCGTCACTAACCGAAAGCACCTCCTCTCACAATTTTTTCAGTTTATTTTGCTCCTTTTCGTAGCTATCCGCCATTTCTAAGTCGAACACAACATCAACAACACTCACTGACTGCAAAGCGCAAGCAAACTGAAACGCTGACGACTTATGTGACGACTAGTGCCGGCCGACGAGAATCGTAGAGACCGCTTCCTTCAAGGATGAGCGACGCACGCGTGCGCTCCCCCACTGGCCATAACTCCAAACACATGCTTTCGAGCCATGGGGGATCAACGTAGACCGTCAGATAAAAATGGCAAAATCGGGCAAAAAATTTCAAATTTAGGAAAAAAAATGCCAATGAACCTGTATAATAGCTCAAACATATTCAGATTTCGAATAAAAAAATTTGGCCTCCCAAATATAATCCCATGGTGGCATTGTACTTATTAAATTACTTAATCAGACTTCTAAAATTACTCTAGTCGTCAGAGACGAAAATGCCACTGAACCTCTAAAATTTATATGAACAAGCTGAATTTTGCCGTAGGAATAGACAAATCAATTGTAGGACGCCAAAAAAAAATTTACCACTTTTATCCTCGGGCTTTCTCCTAAAACCCCTCTCGTAGAGGAAAAAAATCGATTTACCAAGAATCTGAACGCCATAGAAAAAAATATTTTAAATAAAAAATGGAGCTAAAATAATTTGAAACAAAAACGTTTATTAGCACTTTTTATGTAGAATAAACCGTTCTCTCAAAAACGACAGTTGAAGTGATTGGCAATTTATAATGTCACATACGCGCGCGATATTAATGTTGAATAAAATTTGTCAGCTCGATGGTAAAAATTCGATATCTTTTGATCCGAATATCCTATCGACAAAAATTAAGATGCGTTTTAAAGGTAAAGAGGGCAGCTTTTGTGCACAACTTTTGTATTTTGTCGCAAATATACTGAGTTTTTATAAAGGCGTTAAATAAATAAACGTGGCGCGATTTTTGCAAAATTTCCTTGATTCCTATGAGATCAATACAATTGATCCCTTTTATTACTCAAACACTATAACGTTTCTATAACTAGAGCCTAATCATTAAAACCTTTATCATGAAATTTAAATTTTGAGTTGTGGCAACCAATGTGAGGCATTTGAAATATGCTTAAAATACGCTGAATTTAAGTTTCACATAAAAACGATCTAAAACATTTAAAACTGCTTTTTTTCAATTATTACATTAGTACGTTTTTCAAAACCACCCATTTTCTGCTACAAATAACACTCAAACCCATCTTCTTGGAGTCATTTCCCGAGACCTGCGATCGTTTGTAATAAGTTTAAATTCTTCGTTTTTTAGTCATATTTCAAATGCCTCATTTTTGTTGGTACAACGTAAAATTCAAATTTTTATGGTATAGGTTTTAAATATTTGTCTCTAAAAATCAAAATTTTACTATGATTAATCAATTAAAGTAATAAATTTTATTGATGTCACAAGAATTGTAAAAAATGGCAAAAATCGCAAAACGTTTATTTATTGAACAGATTTATAGAAACTCACTTTATTTGCTGCAAAATATAAAATTTGTATAAAAAAGCTGCGCTGTTCACCTTTAAAACTCATTTTGATTTTTGTCGATAGCGTACTCTGATCAAAAGATATCCAATTTTTACCGTCGACTTGATACACATTTTATTTAATATTGATTTCGCACGCGCAACACATTTAAAATCGCCGGTCGCTTTAAGTGTTGTTTCTGAGAGAATGGTTTATTTCACAGAAAAAGTGCTAATTAACATCTTTGTTTAAAATTACCTCACCAACTTTTTTTATTTGAAATATTTTTTTCTGTGGCATACAGGTTTTTGGTAAATCGATTTTTTTTTTGAGTTTTTACCTCTCTACGAGGGGGGTTTTAGGGAGAAGCCCGGAGGTAAAAGTGGTACACTTATTTGCATCTTTTTTGGTGTCCCAAAATTGATATTGCTGCAAAATTCAGCTTGTTCGTATAATTTTTAGGGGTCAAATCTCTGACGACTGGATTTGTTAGGATATCCTTGAAGTTTTGGATAGAAGAGTTTTGAACTACAAATGCTCAGTCGTAAGCATGTCCAAATTTTTTGAGATTAAGTTGGTGACATATCAGCTACATATATACTAAAGAGCAGCGATGCCCTGAGGGAGCCTGTTTGGAGAAAGATTAGACCATGTTGCTATGCCGTGTCATATACAGTCGAAAGTTACCTGTCATTTTTTGTGGCATGATTCCTGCTTGTTCAATTTGTAATTCTTGAAATAGCTTTAAGATAAATTCTCTTAGGGATCAATCTTTCGATGAGCTGTATAAGCTGATCTAAGTAAGTAGGGGGTATTTACTTTCTGACTTTCTTTAAAGAATGCTATTCCTTATGCTTGTTTGTTTGAAGAGGTTTGGTAGGTTACCTGATTTAAGTATATCTGTATAAAATTTCAACGACCAGATTTTTGCAGACAACAATGAATTATAAATTCAGGGAGTATGAAATCCGTGTCAGGTATCTAGCAGATTTAATGTCTTTGATAGTTCTCTGGACTGATCGGTATAGAGTACTCTAAATATAACGAACAGGTAGCTTTTAAATGTTGAAGTTTCTTTCTTATACTAGTGGTAAACTTTTTACCGCGTGTGCTCTGGAGGTGGCAACTATATGTGACGCGATTTAATTGGGATTTATTTCATGAATTTGTGGTATCGTGGTTTTTCTCTTGGTTTATCTAGACTCAAGAGTAATTCGTCCGCAACGGAGCTTTTGCGTTACGTTACGCTGAAGATAATAATAAAATAATAAGATAATAATATTAATTAATAATAAATACCTTTTTATGTCACAATTTGGTTAACTTCATGTTACATTATTTTAAAGAGATCATATGTGCATTCTGATTGGTATAAAATTATTTGAAGTAACAAAGAGTAGTAAAGATTTACAGTGTAGATTTACAGGTGCAAAGGTCCACTAGAGAGGTGTTCAGTTGATTGAGAGTATTGAGGATTGGCGAATATTAGAAATGTTTTCCGGCTTAAGTAGACTTTACACTACATGATTTTATCATATGACAATATCATATGAGATTTGTTATGATTTCTCGTTTCTACGATATTTAAAAAAATCGTGTTGACACTGCATGATAAGTTACGACTTATGATATGAGTGACAATGAGTAAGGTTTTATTGATTTTTCTTTTTTTATGGTCATAGAAATATTAAGGCCCGTTTTCACACTACGTCTTATTGTACGTTTTGTGGATCATATAAAACGTACGACAAAATGTACGTTTTATCCAGTGTATACACACTACGTTTTTCCTTCCGTTTTCTACCTAAATTCTAATTCAGAGTCTTGAGTTGTGTGAAGTTTGTTTAGTGTGTTTTTTTATTATGGAGGAAACACGGCTGCTTTCTTTTATTTTTCCAGCTATAAAGATACTACGACTGAGGAAAAAGGGGATGAAGAGGGAAAAGACAAGATGGTCAAGAGAGTGGGCTTCTAAAAAGAAGCCAGTATTCCCACGTCTCGTTACTAAAAGAGGCGAACCAGATGACTGGCGCAATTATTTGCGAATGGACACCTCAGCCTATTGTCAATGGATAGAGTTTGTAACACCATACATATTGAAATAAGACACCCCATGAGAAAAGCCATTACACCCCATGAAAGACTCACAGCAACTCTCAGATATCTTACAACAGGACGCAGCGTCAAGGACTTGGAGTTCACAATCATAATATCCAAACCAGCGTTAAGCCAAATAATACCTGAAACCTGTAATGCAATCTACTTGGTTTTAAAACATAACTACTTAAAAACTTTTATACAATTTAATAAATTCCCCGAGAAAATCGTGGGTGCATTGCCGCAAATCTGACATCATTAGGCTTTTTTTGGGAAAAATGAAACGAACTGCAGTGGAACTAGTCGTCAAATAAGTCAATATCGGACGACTTGTCTGAACATGTATTTTTACGTAACGTTTTATCCTATCAGTTCTCGCAAAACTATGCTTCTCCCATCATTTCTACGATCTGACCTTGGATTTCATTTCGATTCGACAAGACGTACGTTTTGCTGTTTACATGCCACGTTTTATTGTATAGGATTTGTCCTACCCAACAAAACGTACAATAAGACGTAGCATGAAAACCGGCCTTTAGACATAATATAGGTAGCAACTATTAGATTTTTAAACTATTATAATGGAAATAAATCTTTGATTGTATTGGTTTCCCGACTTTTAATAATAATACTCCGGCAGCAACTACGTACAGCGTACAGCAGTAAGAAGAAAAAGAATAGACGCCTTTGGGCTTGCAGGTGGCTCTTACGAAGAAATCGTGGACAGGGTATATCAAATTTAATGTTGATATTATACCAAATTAAAAATAATTAATAAAGAAACTAAACTAAAATTATGACTAAGAAGACTATAAAACACTAAACTAAGAATAAAATAAACTAAATAAATAATAAAAGAAAAATACGACACAAAATACGACACAATAGCACACATTATAGATAATAGGTTAAATATCAATGCAACAAACAAAAAATAAATAAGTAAAGAATGTTGTCTCTCGGTAAGAGAATGTTGCTGAATTGACATAAGAATAAGTCACGGTAGTTAAATATGTTGGTGTTACCGGTATTATTAGCGAAAATCATATGATTTTATCATGCGGAATAGGTACCGTCCAATTCTCCTGTGACAAGCTATGAAGAGCCGCATGACAGTGTTTATGACAAAATCATATGACAAATCACACAGTGTAAACATGTAAATTTCACTTCATGACCAAATCATATGACAAATCACATGATAAATCATGTAGTGTAAAGTCGACTTTATTTATTTATTTTGGCGTTTCGTATGTGTTGGCTACAGTATACTGATTTAGTGTATATCATTTTTGTAGTGTTGGCTATCTCAGATCATGAATGCTATCTATTAATCAGAACAATTAAATCTATTATTGTCATCTTCACCCAAGCCTCATCTTTCCTTTTTCATTTCATTTCTTTAAGTTCGGCTCATTTCTGTCTTTCTGTCATCTTCATGTAATAGTGATGATTTTGGGTGTATTACCTACATACCCTGCCGCAGTCCTTGTTAGATTCAATCAGAAGGAGATATGTAATGATTAGTCACACCTGAGAATTTATCTCGGCCATCAATAAATCCAACCCCCTTTGGTAATGAGATCACAGCTCCCTAATATTTGGTACACCAGATTACACTTCCATGCCTTGGATGATTATTTATTTATTTGCCTTAATATTAATAAAAATAATCTCCAACAGCTTTGGCAGTGTTCTAATAGATGTTTCGTTAGAAAATATATCAAAAATAAAAAAAATACTGGGAAATTCCTTGCGATATTTTAAGTGAGACCACTCCAAATCGGTGATTTGAATAGAATTTTATGTTTAGGTAATAATGACTTGTACTTAGTCCCTGTGAAGTTTGTTATCAAAAGCAGCATCAATAATTTTGGGTATAAATACAAGACATTTCGAAACTGGACCACAGTTTGGAAAGAACTAATAGCAAACATGTTTGCCAGTAAAATCATCTTGCTCTTGGGCTTAGCCACTTTCGCTTCTGCTGGTAAGTTTTTACAAATTTTTTTATTTGGATATTTTGTCAAAATAGATTTAATTATATATATTAACTTAAAATTTTATTTAATACAAAAAAATGAAAAATCATTCATTCTCTGATATATTCTCACTATTTGCAATATAATATTAACTTATTTTTTCCCTTAATTTTTCCATTAGACCTTATGTAAAAAATCTACTTTTTATTTGCATTTTGGTCAATTATTTATTACTAAGCTATTTACTAGATTATTAAATGCCATTATAATAATGTATGTAGATTGTTTAAAATTATTTTTGTTTTAAAACAAAAAATCTAAAATGCTGATTTTATATTAATCTGAAATTTATTCCATCTTTATAATTTTTTAAGTTTTCTTCTATATTTTTTCATAAAATTGCTTTTACCAATACTGTTTTTTTGCACCTCATGAGAGAAGTTTTGACCTCACCAGATGTTGCATTGCAAAGAAAGATCTGCTTCTCGCCAGTATTCGCGTTTAAAACGCATTCTACTTTGTTGCCATTGGTGCTTGTTTTTCCTAGATATATAAATTCTTTAACCATCTCGAAGTTAAGATCGTCTATAGTAATATTTTGCCTTATTCGCCATCTGTAATTTGCCTAATGTATTTTGTTATTTCTTCATTTATTATTGACCTATATTTAATGCAACTTTTTGAGAAATTGAGAAAATATCCTTAGCTTCATGTTAATTATCCTACTGTATCTAGGTCATCGGCATAGGCAAGAACGATCTTTGCTCTCCGAGCAGTTATGTCTGGTTTAATTTTCACATATATTTTTTGCATGACATATTTTAATGCCAGAAAGCATTTGATGTGTTCCATCCTACTCTAACTTAAGCAAATCGGTTACTTAAATACATTGACGTTACCGCAGATAGTATGCTTAGTATGCTAGCGTCGGTATGGTCAGCTCAGCCATTGCATTCCATAGTTTTAAACGATTAATTGAATCATAAGCCTAAATGCTTATACCTCTTTATTATACTTCCAATACTTTCCTAGCATTTGTCTAATCATCATCATTATAAAGCCTTTGCGTCAAAAGTTGAACATAGGCCTTAACTAATTTCTTCCAGTTCTCTCGTCAGCTTCCTGCAGGCAATCCCCAATCCCCCAAAATTTCTTTTGACGTCGTCTGTCCATCGTAAAGGCTGTCTATCTTTGCTTCTTATGGCAGCTCGTGTAATTTTTTGGATCGCTAACCGTCATTTATTCTAGCTACGTGGCTTACCTAGTTCCACTTTAGCCATGCTATGCGCTTTATGGCATATCCTTGCTCTTTCTTTATTTCTAATTATGTCTCTGAGAGTCAGTTCAAGCGAGCATTCCATTCGTCTTTGGTCTACTTTAAGTTTGGTTGCTGTAGCCTGGAATAAGGAAAGTGTTTCAGCGCGATAAGTCATGGCTGGAAGAACATTGGTCGAACGTCTTTTTTTTTCAAATAATTTGACATGTTGCTCTTAAAAATGTTCGATTGAGCTCCATGTACAACCCATGCTAAAGTTATTCTTTTTTTCAGTTCAGCAGTTTGGTAGTTTTAGTAGTATTTTACTGAACACTACAATTTTACTGTTTTTCTCTGTGATACATCTGAACTGAATAAAATTTGCTTCTCTAAACAATTAGAGGCATTCGAAATGTGGCTATATAGGCATATTCTGAAAATTCTTTGGACTGAAAAGTCTCAAACGAAGAAGTGTTAAGACGAGTTGAACATGACAGGAAGCTTATGAACACAATTAAAATAAGAAAAACATCGTATTTGGGCCACATAATTGAAAGCGATCAATACACTCTTCTGCACGTCATCATGCAAGGAAGAATAAAGAGAAAGAAAGAGGAAATCTTGGCTAAGGAATATCAGAGATTGGACTAACCTCAGTGTTGAACAGATATTTTACGTTTACATAAGTGATCGCCAGCCAACCATCGTTAGAAGACGACACAATTAGTATTTTTTATTTATTGTCTATACTTGTTGATTTCTCTCCATACCTCATTGTTAGTAATATGAGCCTTCTAAGAAATCTTTACCATTTATCTATATATCTTCTTCTTCATTTACCATGTCCTTTCAGAACGTTGGTTACCATCATAGCTATCTTAATTTTATTCACTGCCACCCTAAATAGCATGCTTGTAACAACACCATACCAATCTCGCAAGTTCTTTAACCTTGAGATTCTTCTTCGTCTTGGACTGCGTTTGCCTGCTATTTTTCCTTGCATAATATATTGTAGCAACCTATATTTGGGACCTCTCATTACATGTCCGAAATACTTCAGCTTTCTCTGCTTGATGCTTTTATGATCTCAGTAGTCTTGCTGAGCTAATGCTTATTTTTGGTTTATTGTTAGTACGTTTAGAATCCGTGCTTTTACTTTAATTAACAACCAAATATAGCAATTCATTTGTGTTAGTTTAGATGATTATTACAAAGGCGAATTACCATGTGATCATGATGGCTTTAGTAAATTCTGTGTTTTATTTCTACATCTGGATCAACTTCGGGCTTTATAATAATATGTAATTTGTTAACTATGTCAATGTATATTCCATTTAATTCGACTTGGGCATTTGAATGTGTTGCGGCTGCAAAATAAAAATTTAATGTTATTTTCGTTTATTTTGATGTTTATTTATTTGCTCACCTACTGAATGTATAAGATTCAGTAGAATTTGGATGTACTTTATACTAGTCTAATGGAATTACCGTATCATCTTCATATCTAATCATTAAGTAATTCCCATTTTTTTTATTTCATATCGTTAAATGTGCTTTTTTGAACAATGGACCCGAGTACAAATTAAATATTTATTAAGAATATAATCCTGTCTAACTCTTCTTTATATAGATATATCTTTGATATGTTTATTTTTAATTTTTGCATGTCGATTCCAGTACAAATTTTTATGATGCGTTTATCTTTGTCACGGATTCCTATATTTTTTAGTACATTTATTCATTTTACATGTAAAACTTCATCAAAGCTTTTTAAAAATCTGCACTTTAAACACGTTAAACCATATTGTTCCAGATTAAATTTCTCAACAGAGCATCATCGCAAACAGTGCAGCTCTAGTTCCGGGAATTTTTCGAAGATCAAATCGCGTGTAATTTTTTCGCATTTGCATCAGATTTTTTCATGAAATAGTCTTAGAAAAATCTTAAGAACGCTTCTCATAACATTAATTCATACTTTAAGTATTTTCTTACTATATTTTTCGAAATAAATGTAGATCTTAGTCTATTTTGACGAATCACCTCGATGTTATATACTGAATTAAAGATACATTTTCTCATTAATTTTCCTTTATAAATGATTTGTGAAAATTTTTTGACTAAAGTTTATTTAACTTTAGGTTTAACTTAATTCCAAAGTTTTTTGTATCTGGTCATGGATCGATAATAAAAGATTATCATCGATCAGATCGACCTTCTGTCAACAGTTGGTTGTTAACTCTCAAGGAATAAAATTCCCTTTTTCGAACTGGAAAATTGTACGTTCCCTTAAAAAACCTAGTCCTATAACATCGAGCTAGTGTCTTATTAATTACAATGTTAGTTACTCAAATTAAGTAATTTAAGGGTCATCTGATCTCATCATGTGGCTAGTATCAAATAGTATATAGACTTTTTTACTGAGGATGATCTGATAGAAACGCAAACGTTCTGAAAATTTACAAATCTATTTTGGATAATTTTTAAAAATTTTAGTTTATTTTCATGAAATAAACAATTAATAATACAATAAAATATTTAAAAAAATATTACTTTTATTTAATAGTTCTGTAATTGGTTGAAGGTAAATAAACATTTATCATCAGTGGCATTACAGCACCTTATGAGCCAAAGCCTTCTTCAGAACAATCTTCCATTCGCCCCTGTCTCTGGCAACTCTTTTCCATACTTTAACTCCGATGGATTTTAGATCATCCTCTATGTTATCTTGATTTGTTTAAGTTAAGCTTTGGTCTTCCTCTGACTCATCTTCCCATTGATCCTCTTCGGTCGAAAATTTTTCTGATCGTTTCATCTTCATCTCGCCTAATTACATGTCCTATCCATCGAAGGTGTGCTAATTTAATACATTTTACAACGTCAATTTCCCCAAAACTTCTGTATAACTCAGTTGTAACGCCTACGCCACAAACCCTCCTCCTCCTCCATATATTTTCCTTAGAATTTTTCTCTCGAAACGTTTAAGCAATTCTTGGTCGTTCTGTGTAAGTGACCACGTTTCAGACCCGTATGTTAACACTGGCCTTATTAGTATTTTATATATGGTAACTTTAATTTTTCTGTGGAAGGTGTCCTTCCAGTTCCAGATTATCAATTATTAGTCTAGGTATCTGGTTGCCTGATCTAGTACAATACATATACTTGGTTTTCTGTGCGTTTATTTTTAATCCTATTCTCACTGCAGACGCCCTTAGTGATCGCAATGCTTCGATCAGAGATTCTGTGAACTTAGCAATAACGTCTATGTCATCTGCATATCCGACCACTTGTACAGATTTATTAAAGATGGTGCCATTCGTATTAATTTTTCTAGTGAGAGAAAAGAGACACGACAGTCCATCTTCCTGTCTCAGTCCATTTTTACAATGGAAGGGTCTTGAAAAGACGTTTTGGATTCTGACTACACTCTCTACGCCTGTGAGTGTAAGTTCCGTTAGTTTAATAAGATGAAGCGGCATTTGAAATTCCACCATAACCTGTTTAAATAAACATTAGTGTCCATTAAAACAATTGTTGGGAGCGTAGAAAAGTTGAGCATGGGCCATTTTTTTTTAATTGCTTATTTATATTGAAGTTACAGCAAAGCGAGTTTGACTACTTTATTAGTGGTAATTATTACCTATATTAAAGAAATAAAATTAAATTATTACCTAGATAAAATTAAAAAATAACAAAGAATTGAGAGAGACAATTCATGTCTCATGTCTAATTTTATGATTTTCTTCTGAATATAATATTAATCGATATATTTTATTAATGTTTCAAAAGATACAAGCAAGCTAAACTATGATGTTATTAAAAAAGAAATATATACATAATTATATAATAAGTAATTTGAAGGTATTTGTCTAGTTGTTACACTTTGGAACAGAAGATTTTTCATATTTCATTGAAAGTTCAAATTAGGTACGAGATTTCTTTGAATAAAACAAAAAAGACGTATTGTTCTCTATTTATTAAGTATACTACAAAACCTTAATTTATTAATCTGATAATACGTTTTCTCCGTCTTCCGTTGTGGAGGATAGAGGAAGGCCGTGATAAAAATCCCAATATGCCCTTATCTGGGAATCGACACAGATATGGCCAAGAAAATTAGGCCTTTTTCTTTAAAGGTGAAATACCTGGTGGATAGCTTTAAGCAGGGTTTAGCTTAACGTCTGCTCGCTGTCCTCTTGTTCTCCGATCAACATTTATACTTTTGAATTCTGAAAATTGTGTAGGGAGCTGATTTTTCTACTTGAACAATATGCACATCACTCCATTTAATTGTTTCTTCGCTGTTATTGTGGGTATAGTTATCTGTGTTTTTAACCAAAGCTTTAATATCGATGAAATCACGAAATTCGTTAGTAATATAGGGTTTTCCATTTTTCTTTGCCAAATTTATTATAGGTGTTAGTTGTGAAGATACATACGGTGGTCACCCTTTCAGAGCACGTTTTTTTCACGTTCTATAAGAGCATGCATTGCACCGCCCTCGTACTGGGTGTGTCTTACCTCAAAAACCTTATGAGTAATGCTTTCAATTACAAGGGCAATTATTTGAGTAAAATAATTATGACATGTTTTATCGTAACATGATCCCTCAAACATTTTAGCAAACAATTTCAGTAACACCTCTACAAGCTCCTCTTTCCTGCCATAAATAGCAATGTCCTTGTTTATTATTTATATCGTAAATGGTGAATTTATTACAGGCAAGCCTTCGATTATAAAAAAAATCACTTCTGTCACTTAATGTAAGTCTCCTGGTTTCTCAGCCTCTCTTTTTAAAATATTCACAGAAACAACATGCATTTGGCTGGAAAAACGAATTATTATACTCAGTATTGAAAATATTTTCATATAAATGCTTTTTAATAGGCTGACAACTGTTTTCTGTACACTGCTTCAAATACAATTGATTCATTTCAGATAAGTTTAAATCTCCCTGTAAATATGTTCTTTGGTTGCGTACTCGGCAGTAATGAGATTCTATTACAGGGAAAGAATCGATGTGTCTTCTTGCAAAATTCTTTCTTTCATCATCTATCCTTGGACATCCAGCCTTTTCATTACCACCTCTTCTTTCATTTTCTTTGAAACCTAAATTTGTTGTAATCTTCTTTAAAGCTGTAAGTATAACTCTGTTGTTTATATTCAATGTATTTTTAAAATAGGTCTTACAGACTCTAATTTCATTTTTATGTAAATTGAAATAGAATCCATTGTACTTACATTGCATTGTAGAATATTTAGGCCTGATAGGGTTAAGATTTTTCACTAAGAAGTCCCGTTGTCTGTTGATTTCTGATAAAGACTAATAACTTGTGTAAATCTGTTGCCTCTCTTCGTCAGTTATTTTCGTCGGACATTTTAGTCTGCATCCATTTTAGTCAAAACGTTCAAAATAATCAAAAGTATGCAAATAACTTTGAAATAACTCTTTGTCGAATGTGTAAAATCATTAGGCTCCTACGAAACTGTAATTGGCTATGCCAATCTCAAAAAGTCAACCAAGTCTAAGCAATATTGACAATTTTGAAGTGTAAAATTTAGAAATTTTACGGTGGAATTGAAAAAATAGATCGCTTAGAAAAAGAAATCAGTTACAAAATAAAACAACTCGAATTGTTACACTTTTTGGAATTTTTTAAATTTGGAATTAAAAAAAGTATCATTTTATGACAAAAAAATATGTGTGACATCTTCACAGACCGTTACTACAGAGTTGTTACCCGTTGGAACAGGTGTATCGATATATATATATATATATATATATATATATATATATATATATATATATATATATAGATCTAGCGGTTAATGAGAGCTCCGTACTAAAACGGTATTATACTAACTCCAGGCGAATATACACCGTGTATATTATTATCTGGGTAGCGCTTTATGTGGACTCCGACCAACACGTCGGATTAAGTGGACTCTGTAATACGTTAAAACACTTTTGGGATCCGTATACATTTCTTTGCGTACCCAACTAAACTCCTCCGATGTTGCCAATAATTTGATTAGTTGTAGATTTTTAAATTTTACAGCAGGTACGTTTTGGAACTTCAAATTTATTTAAATATCAATCAATTTAGTCATCGAGAAATTTCACAAATACGTACTTGGTTAATGTAGTTAAATATTTTAATAATTATAATTTATATTACTTGCTTTAATTATAGATAAACTGAAATTAGTGTCTATTATAAACTTTGAATAGGCAAGTGTCCATGTTTATGTACTAGAATTTTTTTTAATACATTGGCACTGAAATATTTATTATATTATAAATGTACTTTCCGATGTTTCGATTGCTATAGTGTATGACTTACAATATTTGTTTCATCAAGCAGTAAAATTTAAATTATAATAATTTATAAATCAATCTTAAAATTATAATTTTTTACTGTCTAATTTAAATATTTCGATTTTTTAATGTAGGGAATTCAATATACTACTATACTTTAGATACACATAAACACATAGATATAATATTTCGGTGTCTTATGGTATAATTTTAGCCAACATATCTATTACAATTACATATAATATGTTCGGCCTTATCGTTTTAAATACTTTGTCGCTTGTGCAAGCTATCATTGTTTTCAATGTTAAATCATTGTTTTTTGTATCTTGCGTTGTCAGGCATATAATTTTTAATTTAGAAGTACATGTATGTATAATATTCTTTTTTCTGTCACTTGGTTTAAATATAGTACACTTACATTCTTCTTGCTTATTTATTTTTATTCGTAATACTTATAAAGTATGTAATAACGTACCCGTTGTTGCAAAAATCAACAACGGGTACGAAAGATATCAGGTATTAGGGGTAGTATTTGTCAATCGAAATGCCGCTTACGACATATTAAATTAGAGAAAATTTCTCCAAAAATTCTATGACGTCCCCTTAGATAAAAACATTACTTGTTTTATTCACAATCTAGATTGAATTGCTCTCTTCTGTTGATTTGCTTGTATTTGTTTTTCATTTTGTTGATTTTAAGTAAAACATTTTTCGTGTTCTCTTCACTTTGTTGAAGATGTCGCAGACGGGAGAGAGTTTCTTATGAGATCAATATCATTACCATATGCTACAAGTGCTTGGTACTTTGGGCCATTAATGGATTGCATTTTAAATAGGCGATTTCTATTTTAGTAAGCTGTTCTTTAATTTTTTGAATATTTGAATTGAGAATCTGTATATTATTCGACTGTTTTATAACAGTGTTTCTTGTGTTATAGAATATAGTGCTGTTTATATAGTGCTGTTTAATATTAATAAAGTTCAAGCAACAATTCATATATGCAATAACTTGGTACTGATATCTCTGCTCCCCCATACCAGGTAGCAGTCCCGAAAACATTAAAACTGTTACACTCATGCTTCCTATTATCCAACGATTAGCCAGTCCAGGACTATACCCTTATTATGGTACTAATATTGCTGCTGTCCCTTATAAGTGAATAAAATATGCAAGGAAGGTTTTGGCAATTTAATAGGATTTTTTATGTTAGAATATTATTACTCCGAGAAAGTGAAAAATATCCATTTGTTATACGGATTTAATCTATAGATGAAATATTAGAATGCTATTAGCAGCAAATAATATGGCAGATAATATGCTGGAATTAGCAGTAGCATGTACTAACAGTGGCCATACCTAGTCCACTGTTAGTACATGCTTTTAGAAAAGAGAAAGCCAACTTATCCAATTTAAAAGCAGACAAAATCAATTCCAAATATGGATCGTAAGCCAATCCCTTATGTAAAGACTCTAAAGTAATAATTAGTGAAACTGTAAGCCAACAGCATAAAGTGCTGGTACTAGATATACAAGTAAAATATGAAATAAAACCAAAATATCGAGAAGAGTCACAAAAACAATTAATTGACGTTAACAAGCGACAAAGTAGTTCAATTTAGAACAGAAATAAAAAAAGAATGTGTTGGAATATGGAAAAAGGTCATAATGAAATTTGGAGAAATGTGTCAAAAATTATTAAAGAGGGTGTAACTAAAATACTTGAAAAAATCTCAGAAAATTGACTTAAAAATTGGTAAATATAGATAGTCAGACGATGTTTAAGACAATATAAAACACAAGAGAAGATTATATAAGGAGGGACAAGAAAAAATATCAGAATAAGATTATCAAAAGTATCAAATAGATAAAGAGGAAGCAAATGTGCGGTAGCACAATCTAAGGTAGGAGCGCATGAAAAGCTGTACAATGAACTGAGTACTAAGAAAAAAACATATACAAAATTGCTAAAAGTGGAGCAAAGAAAACCAAAGATTTTAATCAGATTAAATGTATACGAAATAAATACATTAAACTATTTATGCAAGGAAAGGATGTAAAAAATAGCTACAAGGAGTTCTTTAACGACCAATTAAACTAAGAGTTTGAGAAAGCATCTATAGAGGCAACAGAGACAGTAATAGCAATGGTGCCGAAAATGACGACCGCGGAAGTAATTTAAGAGCTACATAAGATGAAAAAAGAAAAGGCATAGGTCCTGATGGCATCCCTGGATATATATGATCAGCATTAGGAAAATCAGGAACAAGTTGGCTAACAGGACTATTTAATAGAATTTTGAAAGTAAGGCGAATACCGGATGAATGGAGAAGTAGCATTTTAGTACCTGTATACAAAAACAAAGTAGATGGTAAACTCTGTACAAACTATAGAGCCCTAAAACTACTCTGTAACACCATGAAACTATGGGAGAGAATAATTGATAGTACGATACAGGAAGAAACAGAAATATTCAGTTTAAATTCATGCAAGGCAAATCAACAACGGATGCAATTTTTATCATAAGGCAAGTAATGGAAAACTAATGTTAGAACAAGTGAGGGTAAGACTGATAAATTTCATTTGAGAATAGTATTGCATCAGTGGTCAGTGCTAATCCCTTATCTCTTCTAATTAGTGTTGGAAAAATTAACGAAAACATGTCAAGGAGATATTCCTTGGTGCCTGATGTATGCTAACGATGTGGTGTTAGTAAGAGATAAGGAGAGATAATTGAATTAATGATTGAGACAATGGAGATGGGCGCTTGAGCAAAAGGTCTAAAAATAAGGCAAACAAAAACAGAGTATTAAAGTGTGCATTTAAAAACCAACTTCAGCTTTACTTTAAATCAGGTTATATTTATTTATATAAGTTCATGAAACCAATAATAAAAAAGGAGCTGATTCCAAACCGATAATTTTTATTCAGAGATAAAAAGTATCTCATGATTAATTGAATATACAGAATTATCGATATAACTAAGTAAGAAACTTGTTGAGAAATACGTTTTAGAAAAAAAAATTGTGCTAGTCTTTTTTGACATTGCTTAGGCCTTTGCTAAAGTATAGCATGGAAGTTTAACCTACAAATAGTATACCTATTAGAGCCTAAACTAAACGAGTCCAAATTAGTTCACGTCAAGTTTATACATATGAAAATCTAAAACATTCAATTTACAAAAAACGATGTCTAAATACCTTATGCATCTTTAACAATTACCTGTACCAATGAGACCTGTACTTGAGACTTCTATAGTATATATTAAAAAAAAGGGAGGAACTAAATTATCAGAAAATGTATCCGCAACTCCTATAGTCATTAACTTGGTACTGATATCTCTGCTCCCCGATTTCAGTAAGCAGTCACCAAACCATTAAAACTGCTACATCCATGTTTCCTATTATCCAACGATTAGCCAGTCCAGGACTATATGCATTATTATGGTAGGTACTGATATTGCTGCTGCCCCTCATAAATAAATAGAATATGCAAGGAAGTTTTTGGCAATTTAATACGGTTTTTGTGTGTTACACTATAAATTCTCCGAGAAAGTAAAGAATATGACTATCCGCTATCCGAATTTAATCCATAGATTAAATATTAAAATACTATAGAATAATGCTATTACCAGCAAAAAAACGGTATAATAGTAACGATAAAACCAAATAAATATTTATTAACAGACAAAAGAGATGATGTAGAATAGAGCATATAACGCAACAATAGACCCATAAAATTTTGAAAAATTGGGGCGTTTTAGATATCGCAGATAACGTTGTCACATAAGAGATAAAAGGGAAAATTCAGGTAGCAAACTGATATATGTATCACCTCATAACACTTTTAAATCCAGAAGTGTAATGCGAACTACTAAAATCAGGATATATAAAATAATGTAAGTAAAACTCAGGTATTACTGAGATCAGGATTGCTAGAAAAGCCCTCAGAAGTGTTTTACGACCGGGAACTAATGCTAAGGTCAAACAGGTATATAAAAATTGCACCGTCGTACAAGAAATTAAATCTCAACGCTAAAGTTATTGTTTTGCACTTTGTCTTGATTTGTGATCTTATTCATAACATAATTATCTATTTCTTTCTACGACGCTCAATCGGCTCTTATTTTATTTTTTCATTGTTTGTGTTTTACTTACGTACGTAGATTCTTATTTTTTTTACTGCGGGATGTATTTTTGGATTTAATTTTTTTGCTTAAAACGTAGCAATTGCCAGCTTGTATTCTGTTGTTATTCTCTTTTGTAGTGTTTTTGTTAAAAGTGCTTTTAAATTCCAAATATTTAGACCGATGAAACATTTCAAAGTGATAGCCATATATTTTTTTATTATCGTTGATTTGGAGGACCCTTTTTTGCGCTTTTTTCTATTTAATGTATTAATGTTTTTTGCTTACCAATAATTATTTTCGCTACTATATTAAACTTATCGTCGAAGGTCCGTATAATATGAGAACCTTAATTATTAAACTGTGAGATTTTCTGTATTTGCTTTCCGGGAGATGCTCTCCAAAACGATGGTAAACACGATTGGAGACAGGGCATCTTCCTGTTTGAGGTCACTGGACATTTGAAAGTAAGTTGGCAGTTACTTTTCTTATGTATGCCTAGTTCTTCCATAGCATTTTAGTTACAATCTTATAATTATATCATATGTTTGTTGAAAATCTATAAATAACTAGCTTAATGTTTTTTTTTTATTCCCAACATTTTTCATTAAGTATATAATAGTGAATATTTGATCAACGGTTCATTGAATTTTCCTAATTTCGCATTAATCTTTCCTAATTTCACATTTGTGGTTGCTGGATGTCAAAGAAGACACCATTTTCCATAGCGGGTACTATGATTCCAATGGGGTAAAGTACAACCTACATATTTGTTGCCAAAATTACTTTGCTGCTGTATCGAGTACCGTTTACTGGTATATGAATTTTGTTACGAATTTATACTGTGTGCTGAACTTTATTAAATCTTTTACCGCGAATTGAAAAGCATGTTTTAACCTTTATTTGTAACATTTTTCGTTACCGTTTAGTGACTAGTTTAATGATTTTTTTTGTATGTATTCCCAACATTTCTCATTAACTGCCTAATAGTGAATAATTGATCAACGATTTATTAAGTTTTTCTAATTCCACACTAATATTCACCTACTTTATAGTTCACCTATTTACTCAATCGTTCCAGGTGTATTAGAAAAAATACTGTATATCCTAATTATTAATAGAGATATAGCTTATATATAGCTTATAGCGCTATAGTTTGTGCAGTACATTTTATTATTCCTTTTGTGTATGGGTATACTTTTCAGCAAGTTGGTACTTGCTCTTACTTCTAAATTGACAGATCAGCTGTTTAACTGCCTGTACTAAACTTTCTTTTTCATTTTGCAAATATATATAAAATTCATAAAAATCACTCTGACATACCGATGATTGAAATATTGGATACCCTATACTATTTAATCAACGGAAATACTAAGATCACACGGAAAGAATATTATGGGTTATTTCTGGTTTCGTCAAAATTTAAACTGAAATTACTAACAAGAAAGTGCTCTCACTTCCACATGTTGAAATTGATATATAGTACCAACAGATGCTAGTCATATACCATCAACACTAATAAAATGGAAACTATCAAATTAATGTCAATTTCATTTAATCAAATGTACTAACCTTAAAAATGATCATTTAACTAAACACACCTCAAAAATATTTACAATAAATTAAAAAAAACTTAAGCGTTATAAAAGTAACAGAGCAGCAAAGCTCACAGCATAAGAATAATAGTGCCTCGTACTTTTATATAGAAATTTGTTGACAGACAAATATTTATTTTTTTATATACTAGGTTTTAAAAAAAATGTACTCAAAACAAATAAATATTATCTAACAAGTGTTTTATTCCAGTTTCATATGAAAGCACCAGATCTTAGATATTATAAATTTCGTCATAGGTGCAAATTTGAATTGAAAACCAACTCATAGAGCATATAGTGAAATAGAAATATCTTAGCCCTCTATTGCCCCTACTTTTTTGTAAACTTGTTTGTTTATAAAATGTTTTAATTTGTATATGTGCTCAAATATCCATTTACAACAACTAGTAATTTTTTTAGATTTTTTAAATTTCGTTTGGGAAGTGTTTTGGGAGTGTTTAGCAAAAACTAACGAAACAAGTTATATACTTATTTATTATGCCATTCAAAAAAACAAATATTTGTAGTTGTAAAACATAAAGCAACTTTACATTTATCGCACATTACTTTAGAAGTATTACAGCATCCTGGTTTTTTGCATCTTCCCTTTTTTTCAGAAATTACTGGCCTTTGGTCAAGCCTAACTTCCTTTGGTATTACAATAGCAGTAGATCCTCTCCTCTGTTTTTTTACAATTTCGTTCTCAATTTCACTGAGCCTGGGACGTCCTTTGTTTTTGATCTGGTCAGTTCTTACTAACAGTACGCTACATAAGTGGGACTTAAACTGTAACAAAGGCAACTGGTTTTTCTTTTTAATTTCAAAGTAATCGTAATCACGAGGATGCAACAACCAGCTGTTAACAACAGCTAAATCCAGAAGGTGAAAAAATATTTTTAGATACCACTTTTTAGATCTTATGTCTGTTCGGTAAAGAGCAATTAGTGAATCCATAAGATCGACACCTCCAATAAATGTATTATAAAATTGCACTGAATTTGGACAGCATACAATAATTCTTGATTTTTGTTTTTTATCCCACCTCTTGACTAAGGAAGTAGGCTCAGAACCAACAAATGTACTAAGCAAATTAACCGGTTTATTATCGTACCACTTTAACGCTGTTTGTCTTATGCCATTTACTGTAGCGTGCTTTTCTTCTACAGTACCTCTGCCCTGTTTCTTCATATTCTTGTCATCAGAAAAATGGCAATAAGGCAATCTGTTTGGAAGAACAGTTCCCAAACATTGCAGTCCACGTTTTTCCATTTCAATCTGCAACTGAATGCTATTGAACCAGTTGTCAAAATATACTTTATAGTATTTGTTTGGTTTGACTATCTTACACATTCTTATTACTACATTACCGCTGGTGTCTACATTAGGTAAATGAAGAGGATGTTTAACAGTTCCTGTATATAATTCCCAGTTATAAACAATACCATTGCTATCACACAAAACAAATGCCTTGTATCCCCATTTTTTGGGTTTGTTCTTCATATATTGTTTTAAAGAATGTGCCTCTTTGAATGGTATCATTGGTTCATCAATACACAATTTTTCACTCATTGGAATACTTTGAAAATTTTAAACTAAACCGTTGATGAACGGAACATTTTAGTTTTTATTTCTTCCCAGCGATTCCTAGATATAGTATCGACTATTTGAGCAACACGTGTTTCCTTCTGCCAAAATGATCTTGTCCTTGGCATGCCATATATTGACATCAGTAGAACAGATCCAATAAATTGGTTTAATTCTGTTAGTGTCATATTTAATGGTTTATTTATATTCTTTTGCAGTGCATACAAATTACTTTGTTCTATTATGTTTTCCAGCATATTGGTAGATATCATCTTTTTAAAATAATGTAGAGGGGATTCCGGTTCTAATAATTTGCATGTTGGTAAATTACCTTTCCATTCTGGAATTGGAAATACTGTTCGGGAACCACTCTTCCACTGAATGTTTTTTACGATCATTTTTGACCTTTTGAGCACATTTTGTTCAGTGTGTTTTTCTGTTTTATCGGTATCGCCCTCATCTTCATCTTGGTCTAAATCTAAATGGGTATCCTGGTCTAAATTTGCTTCGTACAAATCGTCTTCATTTTCCATTTTATTTGATCCTGGATCGATTGATATCTGAGTACCTGGAAAATTCATTATTACTTTCTTATTATCACTATCAAAGTCAGAGTCTTTGTATTCCTCGGATATTTACTGCTTTTCCCGTAGAACGTCTTTGTATCCATCTTAAAGAAATAATTTAAAATAATATGGTCCAGCGTGGATTCAAAGCAACATACCTGTTTTTATCACAGTACTGAAACAACACAATAAAATAAACAAATGTCAACGGTAATCAATATCTAAATGCTGATATAATGCCTCTGTATGTATTTTTATATAAATTGTACACAATTTATAACAATAAATCACGATCGAAAATACAAACTAATAAGGCAGTCGTCTCCATTTGACATATTGTTAAACATTTCCATATAGGTTTCATCATATGTTCACAAAGTGTATTAAAATGTATAACCAAATGTTGCCTGAAATTAACAGAGGGCATACTAGAGTCGGACATTGTTTTAAAAAAGTTTTCTGCATCAAAAACTCTTGTGTTGCCTTAAGTACACACGGGGCTATAGAGGGTTAAAATAGCTATATCGAGCGAGGATAAGGTTATTGATGAGGAAAAAAAGACCTATCGCTGAGGAAGTGAGAAAGTAATTGGCAAACGCAAAGAGCACTTTAATTACATTAAATGATGATCATTACAATCTATTATGACACACATATCTTGATACACATATAACAAGACAATTAATAAACACGTTAAGAGAATATTAAGAAATAATAACCAAAATTTAATTTTTAATACACAAAAGAAATAATGATATACAGAAGATACACAAATTAAAAAAACGTTATCCCCTTATTGTACGCAAGAGAGATACCTCTAGGAAAAATCAAAACGATCGAAAATATATACCAAAACAACACAATAAAAGTAAAAGTAGAAGAAGAACTAACCGACCCTATTGAAGGTGACAATGGAATAAAACAGGGATATTACCTGAGTCCTCTATTATTCAACCTGATTATGGATGAAATAATAAAAAATAAGAACTAAAAATAATCTGCTGTACAGACGACGCAATACTACTCTTTCAAAGTGAAAATGATTTACAACGTATGCTGCACCAATTTCATATAACCGCCAGAAAATTTAACATGTTAATTTCCCCAAAAGAGACAAAATGCATGGTTACAACAGCAAATTTACTAAGATGTTAATTGGAGCTGGAAGGTCATTATAATAGAAGAAGTGTTAGAGCTTAAATATCTAGGCATCACATTATCTAGCTACGGAAAGCTCGAAACTAAAGTGCAAGACCCAGTAAATAGAGCAAGCAGAGCCACAGGCTGCCTAAATGAAACATTATGAGGAACTAAAAATATCGGAAAAGAAACGAAAGGCAGAATTTACAAAACAGTCATCAGACGAATAATGACATACGCGGCAGGAACAAGATCTGACACAGAGAGGACAAAAAGGATATGACACAGCAGAGATGAAAACACTTGGAAAAATTGATGGTAAGACACTATGGGATAGAGCTAGAAGTACAGATATACGACGTAGATGCAAGGTGAAGAACATCAAGAACTGGTTAAGAAATAGAAGAGTAGAATGAAACGATCGTATATGCCGAATGACAACAAATAAAACAATAAAGACGGCAAGAGACGGTTAACCCATAGGAAGACGATCAGTAGGACGACCACGAAAACGATTGAAAGGCAACTTACTGGAGGCACATTGAAAAACAGACAGAGTTATGTCTATATAAAAAGAAATAGTAGAAGAAGAAGAAGATACACAGGATAAACATTAAAATAGTTGCAAGAAAGATAAAATAAATCAGTCATATTAATGCAGAATAGCAGAGGACAGAGTGTTTAGAGAAAATAATCAATGTCATATTAATGTAAAATAGCAGAGGAGTATTTGTCATAGCTTTGGACAAGTGCCCAATTGAAAAAAGAACACAGGTCGTTCAAAAAAGACGGAACTCTAGAAAGAAAATAGAATAGATTAAAAAAAATAAAAGCATAAACATGTGTTTTTCTACTTTTTTAATATTGAAGATACGTAAATAGAACATTGAATTAAAATGTAACCTTTGATATCTGTGATAAACCCTCACCTGAACAGTGGCGACGATGTATGTAGTTAAGATGGTTTACACTTATTTTAACTGTTTTTTTTTATTATCTATATATGAGTTGTGACAGATATCACAAACTTATTTATTTTCCACAAAGAGGCTCTTTAGAACCTAAAATTATTACTATACAAATCTGATTTGACATATCTTCAAAAAGTAATACACGGCATGTAAAATTTAAATTTTTAATAAAAAGTAAAAGATTACGCATTACTTATGGGGTTTAAAAAGCGAGCCTTTAGGAAGATTGAAGTACTAATAAGACCACCGCAATCGGGCATACCCCGGGTAATGATTAATTAATTAATCGGCTAATTCTTCAGTCACCCCTTTAATATGATTTTGTCAAATTGGTCCTTTTTAGGACCAACTATTCTAATAACATATGTGTATAACTGTTAAGGGTATATCTAAAAATCAAGAAACTTTACTTTACTTAAACTTATCAGACATATGAGCTAAACACGAATCTAACTAATTTCTAGTATAGGAAACACATATAGGGCCTAACCTAGGATATTTGGTATATAGCTGATCGCTGAAAACCACATTATAGATATAGACATACTATTTCTATCGGAAAAAGCTTTGAGCTTGGATCTACCATCTACATATTTATTGAAAAATAATACAAATACCGACATTGAGCATCTGAGCACAAAGCTTATTACGAAATCTGGACCAAAAATACAGGTGAGGTGCACATCCTTCCGCCCTTAAAACATAGACGCTTGCACTATATGCATCTGCTGCCGAATATACCACTTTAGACAAATTAACTATTCTTTCTTTTTGTGCACACTACTACCAATTTTAACACAAAAATATCTATTGTAGCTCTTAACCATATTTATTTTGAGATAACCTTTTATCGAGATATCATATGTAGTACACAAATAAGACCAGAACTAAAATAATAAAAAAGCTTTATACAAGATATCGCAGAAGATTGGATGAAATAAAATTACTTTTTATTAATCGGATGCTTACATAAAACGTACATAGACATACTCACGTAAACAAAATATATTAGGAAATTTCTGTAATTAAAAAAAAAAACATCGAGTTCGGCATTGAACTAATAAAATTATATTAAATAAAAGAACAACATTTTTAAAAATGCAGAAAAATAAAATTTCCTATGCAAGCGAATATTTCATTAAATAATAAGCCCAAATCCTTTTGTATCTATATACCTGTTTTTAAAGAACCAGTTCCCTTTTAGTACGTAGTTATACCAGGTAAAAAGATATCCTCTGTTACTCAGTGTAATGCGTATTAGATTGCACTGTCTACGAACAGTAGATACAAATAAAGAGCCCATATGAACCGTTCAGGGTATGTGTTGAAAATATACGGTTTAATCACACAGTTGCCAAACTCTTAGAGCTTACTTAAACCGATAAACGTATGGTTCAAATATACATTGAAGAAGATCTGTACGACCCCTATAATATATACACGTGAACTAAACGATATACATTTATGATACAGGGGTATTTACGGGCGCCAAAAAATTTTTATAAATTATTAAACTATACATGTTGATGAATCGACAGAACCAATATTATGGAATGGCCAAGTGAGCTCCGTATATCGGTATCCACTTGACCACGGAGCTCAATTGAACCTGAATTTTAACATGGGCGGAGTCCACTTTATGCCGTAGATATATATATATATATATATATATATATATATATATATATATATATATATATATTTGCCAACCTGAATGACCGATTAAACCTCTGAGTTCACTAGTTGAATACTTTAGAAATATATATATATATATATATATATATATATATATATATATATATATATATATATATATATATATAGCAATGTTAATTAATGCGAGACTAGTATAACATAAATAAGGAAAAACTCGCTTCGCAACTCGCAACTAAAAAAGAAAATAGATGAAGGTGAAAGGCAACCGTAAATACGCATTTCTGACTATTTGGTTGTCATCAGTACGGTGCAGCCAAGTTAGAAACTGAGCAAATTGGCAGTACTGTCCGAAGTCTCTGCATTCCAGCCAGATGACTGCAACACCGTTACGAAGGAAGCTACAAGTATCAGAGGAAAGGATTATTCAGGAGCAATGTTACCAATTGTGGTAATAAATAGAGAAGACCCTATGTTCTAGTTCTACATTTCTTGTTTGAAACATTTTTTTCTGGGGCTTACAGCTTCTTGGTAAATTGTTGTTTTCTCCCTATAAAGTGTGGTATTAGGTCGGGTGGAGGAGTGGCAAACTCTTTTGCATCTTTTTTGAGGTCCTAATATTGACATTCTCAGCAAAATTTTGCTTGTTCGTATAATTTTTAGTGGTATTTTCGTTTCTGACAACTGGATTAGGTACTAGTGATTAGTGATTAGTGATACGACTATGTTTATAGAATAAAAAAAAGAATACTTTTGTTTGAAAATATCGTACGATTTAACAACATTTATGTTATCAGTTAAAAACTTGTCCATTATCTAAGCAAATTATAACAAAATATATTTAATTTTAGGAAAAGACCTCGACACTGGCTATGAAATTCTGAAATGTGCCAACAAAGCAATGAGACCAGGAGTACCTGAATTGGGAATTCCACAACACGATCCTTACGTGGCTATTAGAAACTTATCATGGACTGGAGATATCGGTGTAGCAAGGTGAGAGAGCATACAAGATTATGTGACCCATCTGACCTGTAACGTCTGCATCTATTAGTATCCCTAATTAATCAGAATCTTTAGTAAATGTTATTATTAACCTGTTTCTAAGAAGTATATTAGATAAAGGACTAAATCTTTTTAATTTTTTTAATATATTTGTGTATTTCTTATGAAGTCTAAATTGATAAAATCATAGAACTGTGTTTTGTACATAAAAACACATTCTTCTTCTTTTACTTAGAATGGTTATTGTTTAAAAAAAGTCTGGAGATCTCTTTTACAATTTATCATTTTCTTTCAATAAAGGTTGTCTCCTAAAGACTTAACGGATATGACATTTCGTTAGGTTTAAATTTTATTTTGTTGGTTCTTGCGCCTTGACTAAAAGTGATATACCTAAATGTCTCTGCCGTTTGTTTATCGCATTAATCTTTATTTGTCTTTATTTACTACTGACTTATTAACTTACTATTACGTTTATTCTAAAAGTTGAGCCAAATTAGTACCTAGTACATTTTCTTAAAAATTTTTGATATTTTTTCTATTTATATGAGATTTTTAAAGTATCCTATTAAATATTTTTTTGGTATTTTATTCAAATTTAAAATTTTCTATTAATTTTCTAGCACTTCAGTCGAACTTAATACTTTGAGATGGGCTGGTCTTGCTGACTGGGATATCTCAGCTAAACAAATAAATGATGACGCTGACGACGAGGCAGTCTTTGACTACACCACATATTGGCCCATTTTCACAATCACTGGCAAATATGCAGCTACTGTTAAAGAACTTTTCCTTACACAACACTACAAAGGAGATTTCAAGTAAGTATTTTTATGATTATTATATCTGATGAGTTTAGATCTAGCTCGGATGATAGCACCCTGTATGGACTCGTGTCTAGGATACAAGTTAAAAATGATCAATGGCAGCTGTCACAATGTCAAAAAGCGAAAAAACCAAACAGAGAAGGCTGATCTCGAAACAAATGACAGATAATCGGCCTAAAAGAACAAGACCTCGATACTAAAATTTACTGACCCTTCAGGTTCGAGGTGGGGGTAATGAACCTACATTCCATCTACCATAAAAAATGTTTCTATGTTTAAAACGAGCACATTTATGTGCAATATTTGCAAATATTTTAAAATCGAATTAATATAAAATAATTTTTTAGAATAGTAATCGAAAAACCAAAATGGACTGGAGTAATCCAAGCAGGTAAAATCCAACCCAACGCCACTGTAGATAGTTTCACAGTTAGCTGGCATGTAGCAGATGTAGATGTAAGTTTTTTATTATACTTAAGACCTATAGTTTGTATATATATATATATATATATATATATATATATATATATATATATATATATATATATATATATATATATATATATATGTATATATATAGCAGTAGGATCGTTTTAGCCTGTCGCATAAGTAATGAAAGTGTCTGTTCAGATTTGCCTCAGGTAGTCAGCGGTTCTTAAATGAAAAATGTACGGTTTACTTAATTTGATAATACGACATTAGAGATTTTTTTAATAAAATAACTTTGTATTATGTTTTATAATAATTGAATATCATAATGTAAATTTATAAACATTGAGTATGAAATATACAGGGTCATTAACAGGTTAAAAGTTTTCAAACTTCTGATCGTCACTGGTTTCTGCAAACTTGAAGTTCAAAGTTTTTGAAAAAATTTTCATATTACACATGCAACTTCAAAAATTAATATTGTGGTTAATATTTATGCTGAAGAAACAAAAATTCTTTTTCAGCGTGTACTAAACTCTATTTTTATTTAAGCATAAAAAAATTTGCCAATGTTAATACTGGATGTTACAGTATTAACATTGGCAGTATTAACAAATATAATACAAAATTTTGTATTATATTTTTATTTTTATATATTTTATAAATATATCTATAAAAATATATATCTATATAAAACAAAGACTTATTCCTACTTCCCACACACACCTTCCCAAACCCACCGAGGTAGGTTGTCCTCCTGCGGTACAACCAGCCCCGGCTTTCCTCCGTCCCCTGGTCGTTGGAGCCAGGTCTCGACTATTTCGCGGTTAATCCCGTCAGGCAATGGGAGATTTCCGTGTATTTACATTTAAGTGGTAGGTTAGCCCATTTGGCTTTATCACTACCGGTCAAAGCAATTGTTCGGCGATCTAATGATGGTTGTGTGTGCCGATACTTGCTTTCCCTTTTCTGCACCAAGTGCAGTCGAGAGCGAGCAAGCATCGATTCCTTTCATCCGTCGTCTAATACCCAGTCATTCGTCCAGTCATGTCCTTAATCTACCTTACTTGCTAATCTAATTTTTTTGGTGCTTGCATTCAAGAGCGTCGTGCGGCGTGCCTCCGGCTCTCTCCTGCATGCGGTTATTGTTTTATTTTTTTTTTGTTTTTTTTTTTGTGGTTGGTACCCTTTTGTGTTAATTTTTCTAGCTACGTCTTAATCTATGGACAGGTATTATCACTATCTGATTCGCTATCCGACTCATTTGAATCTTTATCATTACGAATAAATAAAGGTCTTACTTCATCAATAACTTCTTCTATTTCATATGACTCTAAAATTTTTTTTCAGTATGCTCAATACATTTCCGCCATTGTTCCTCATTGACTTGGTTTAGTGCATCCTGCCAGAGTTGTAAAACGCTGGCTTCGTCGGTGGTCTTACATGCATGTTTATCACAGTAGTTTTTAGTGATGCCCCACACCAATTCAATTGGATTGTACTGGCAGTGATATGGTGGTAGTCTTAGGACCTCATGACCATATTTTAGTGCCATTTGATCAACGACAAATTTTTTCTCAGTAATGTGTTCTTTGCACTTATTTAAATAATTTAAAACTAGATGTTCGTGTTCTATATGTTTCTCCAACAGCCACTTTCTTAAGTCTTCTTTTTTCCAGCTGCTTGTGGGAAACTTTTCCTCCTTTCTGGTGTGATACGAAGCATTTTCTAAGACTATTAATGACGGATTTTCCAGATTTTTTAATAATTTTTCCTCAAACCAATGTTCAAAAATATCGGCGTCCATATTTCCGTGGTAATCATCAGTTTTTTTTTGTCGGAGAAAATATAAGACTAGCATTGGGTATAAAACCTTCCGTATTTCCTGCATGCAATATAATATATCTTTTGCCATTACTCGCACTAGTACTTGAATAGCATTTGGTACAATCATCTTGCCAGGATGATTTAGTATTATTTCCTTTCGCAAAAATCCATGTTTCGTCAAGAAACACAAATTGTCTGGCAAATTCGGAATTCTTGTTTTTTAAATAGTTTCTTATAAATTTCCACTTTTTTCCAACAACATTGTACAGCTCGCACAACACTTTACGATTATTGGTTTTTTTTTGTATCTAAGACCCATAGCTTTTAATACTTTTGATAAACTGGTCAAACTCATATCACAAAGTTCTCTGTCCTTTATTTTTTGAATAAGTGTCTTTCTTGTAACATGTTCTTTTGCTTTGTACATGTCATAAATGATATTTCTGATTGAGATTTTAATACCTTGTGGCAAATCGAGGGTTTTCGGATGCAAACGAATCCTTTAATTTTCCTTACTTAATTCCTCCTCACTCATTTTGCGAACTCTTTGCAAGGTCCGTTCTGAAATTCCACAAGCTGCACTTGTCCTTTTTTGAACTGCCAGTACTGATGTAATTGGTCTCATGTTGATTTTTTCTAAAGTAAAATAATTTTCCACTTTCAACACAATTCGACGCTCACTCGGAGATAAAGACTCGTTTTTTCACGATTTATAAAAAAATTGTTTTGGTAGCGCTGATTTATCCTCAAGTACTACAGCCGACCAGTAGGAGGTTCGGTACCACAAAGCAGGTAGAAAAGGGAAAGCATAACAGAGTGGCTGTAACTAGAGTCATAAATTATTTTTCGGGCGTTAATCCGAAATACGACAGGGTAAAACGACTTCACTTCGGTTCTAGCTCGACCTGGTGAAGTTATTTTTTCTATGCTAACTTAATGCATTGAACTGATGCAAGTCATAAATACGGACGAATGCCTTTCACCTTTTATAACTTTTTTCCTTTTAATTTCATTGTTGCTCCAAGCAATGCTATTACTACTTACTTGCTTTATACTTTGACAGCTAAATTATTTTTGACTAAATGTTATAAATGGAAATTATCCTGGAGAAATAATATTATTCACTACTAGCAAGTGATGCATATAAGTTATACTGGCATTAGGTAAATTTAAGTGATATTAGTAGGGCATTATAAATATTTGATCACAGATATTTCTAATCCATTCGATTAATATTTTTCTTGCAAGTGATGCATATGTTATACTGGCATTAAGTAAATTTAAGTGATATTAGTAGGGTATTATAAAAAGTTGATCACAGATATTTCTAATCCATTCGATTAATATTTTTTTTGCAAGTGATGCATATAAGTTATACTGGCATTAGGTAAATTTAGGTGATATTAGTAGGGTATTATAAATATTTGATCACAGATATTTCTAATCCATTCGATTAATATTTTTTTTTGCAAGTGATGCATATGTTATACTGGCATTAGGTAAATTTAAGTGGTATTAGTAGGGTATTATAAAAAGTTGATCACAGATATTTCTAATCCATTCGATTAATATTTTTTTGCAAGTGGTGCATATAAGTTATACTGGCATTAGCTAAATTTAAGTGATATTAGTAGGGCATTATAAATATTTGATCACAGATATTTCTAATCCATTCGAATATTTTTTTTTTGTTTCACAGGTTTCCATTACTGGATTGGGTCTCATTGGAGATGCCACAGCTCTGGCTATTCAAGAAGGTATTAAAACAGCCCTCAATACTGATCTTATCGGAAATACCATTGGAGACTTCCTTAAAATGAGATTCAACACTGTCTGGTACCCCACAGGTAAACTCTGGGTTCTCATGGACTGGTGCAATGCCAACAGCAGTACCACCGAGGCAGCATCAACACCTGCACCAGTGACAGATGCACCATCGACAGCTGCACCTGATACAGATGCACCAGTGACAGATGCACCAGTGACAGATGCACCAGTGACAGATGCACCATCTACAGCTGCACCAGAGACAGATGCACCAGTGACAGACGCACCAGTGACAGATGCACCGGTGACTGATGCACCAGTGACAGATGCACCAGTGACAGATGCACCAGTGACAGATGAACCATCGACAGCTGCACCCTCTTTTTAAACATATAATTAACTAAGAATAGATTTATTATCCAACTTTGTAACAAAATAATGCAATAAGAAAAAAATAATTTATTATCAAATTTTATTTACACAATCAAAATCCCAATAAATAGTTTTATTCTGGAAATAAGTGAAACTATATGGCCAGATATTTATCATTGAAGCCATATTATTAATTCTAAAACTTGTTTGATAACAACAGCTTGGAACTACTAACAGTCTCTTAAGCAATTGTCAAGGTATAATTTTAATATCGCTGCCACCATATAAAGAAATTTCTAACAACGAGTTGCTAGAAATTGTTATAGTTGACGATGGCTATATGTTTGAGGTTGTTTCCGTTGGTTTGTTAGTAACCAGAAGTTTTCATTTTTCATGGACTTTAAAGCCACATCTGCAATGTGTGTATTTTGTTGTTTCAAAGCCCACATTTAACATACAAAGAAAACAAGCAACCAAACATAACAATTTATTGTTTCAAGATACAGATGTTAAATTGTGGAAAGGACAGTAGTTTCCGCATATGTATGAATAAATCACTTTTGCTCCATAAAGGGAGCTAAAGACAGATATGACAACTACCGAGGAATACCAGTGTTAGGTACGATCTCGAGAGTTTACGGACAAATAATAAAAAAAATAGAGGGCAGAATACAGTGATATGGAATGGAGGTCGAAGAACAGGCTGGCCTCAGAGCAGGTAGATCCACTATTGACCATATCTTTACGATTCCACAACTTATAGAAACAATAACGACACGAAACCACGCAATATACCATTTATTCGTAAATCTTCAAAAAGAATACGACAGGTTGCCTTAACAAAAACTATGGGAAGCTTTAGAATAAACAAACATAATCGTAACTTTTATCAAGATAATGCAAGAACTCTATAAAAAAACGGGTGTGGCAGTCCAGTGGGACTGCCGGTAGAAGTTATACTTCTATGCTTGCGTTCGCCGTTACAAATTTATATGGGAGTCAATCTGCACAATCATTACATATGTAATGATATAGATAAGAGAGAGCAGAAAGAGAAACATAATTAGGTATATAGATATAGTATATACGGTGCATCGTTTGCTGTATATAAACAACATTTGACCTGTAATAGGAGTATAGTAAATGAAGGATTGAATCAATATTTTAATAAAAAGGTATATTTTTATTTTCATATATGTATGAAAGGAGTTGAATGTAAAAAATTTTTTTACACATACTCTGCAGTACAATTCATTGCAGTTTATTTTGTTATTAATATAAAAATATAATACAATACACTGTAACATCATTCAATATAATAATACAGTACAAATTAAAATGCAACAAGTACTTAAAAATAACAATATGCATAACTTACTTACGCATATGTTTAATTTACCATGATAATAATATTAATAAAATAATAATAATAATATTAATAAATATTAAATATATTTAAAAAAAAAACATTTTTATTCTCAAGAGAGAAAGAGAGAGGGAAAAATATATATTCTGTCTCTCTCTTACCTATATCTTACATATATAATGATTTTGCCGATTCACTCCCATACAAATTTCTAACGTCGAACGCGCGTATAGAAGTATAACTTCAAAAACGAAATAAGTCCCACCCAAACAACTCTTTTCTGAACCTTAAAAATTGAATTACTAAATTTTTCGGTAACTGAACTAAGCCTCAGTTTAATAATAGCGTCTTGGCGCCATTTTGTAAGATACTTTTAAATAGGACCATGGAGACATTATTATATTATTTGAAAGCACTTGTATAAATCATTAGGTCCCTGGATTTTTTTATTCTTTGTGGCACCGTTTCAAAATCCCCACTAAATTGTGAAAATCTTATTAAATTAACTCTCGGTGAAAGAATAACTCTTTCTACCCAGATAGATAACGTCACTAGTATCTTATATATGCCAAAAATCATAATTTAAAAATAAAATCGACCTTTTTTGAAATTTATGTCATGCATATAAACATATACAAAAAACAAATTTAAAATAACAATAATTATATTTGTCCCTTTTATTTCTACGCCCATGACTAACTATATGTACTAAATATTTAATGATAAATAAAATAATTTGGAAAATTAAATAATGTATAAAATTAGAGAAACCATATTAAAAAATATATTATGATTTCTCAATTTTTTGATTTTTAAAACAAAAAAACACAAAAATCAGAACATAATAATTAAAAAAAATATATTCCCTTATTGGGATCGAACTGGCGACTTCTGTTTCTAAATACCGCGCCTCAACTCATTCGACCAGAAACCTTAAGTAATAAGGTGGCTAATCAATATCATTATTTGTCAAGAACATTATGTCAGTTTTTTGGTTGTGTTTTGTTTTTGTGTTTATTTATTTATTGTATTCCAAAAATGGAAAGGTTATTACGGATCATAGAAGTTCCAGGAAGAATATTTATTTGCAAAAGACTTTGGCCAAATGTATATATCTACCGAATTAATATAAAATAATAATAATAATATTAATAAATATTAAATATATTTACAAAAGGAACATTTTTTTTCTCGAGAGAGAAAGAGAGAGAAAATATATCTGCTGTCTCCCTCTTACCTATATCTTACAAATTTAATAGTTTTGCCAATTCACTCCCGTACAAATTTCCAACGCCGAACGGGCGTATAGAAGTATAACTTCAAAACAAACAAAAATAAAGAAAGGCAAGAAGAAAATGTTGTGGTATGGGAATCCACTCTAAACGACACCACATTGTACACACTATACGTTGCAGACGATGACATAGTCTTGGCTCAGGACTAAGAAGATTTGGAATATATGACACGCAAACTTATTTAGAAATATCAGAAATGGGTTTTAGGTGTAATGTCAAAAAAATAGAGTATATGCGTATAGGAGGACAACAATAAAATCTAATTTTAGAAGAGCAACACCAACAAATAAATCACTGTAAAATTTATAAATATCTTGGCATTCACTAGGTATGCATAACCAATGATGGCAATTTGGATGAACAGATTAAACGCAGAAGTAACCAGTGAATACAAACAAGTCATTCGGCTCGGCAATTGAACAGCATACTGTGGGATAAAACTATTTCGATGGAAGATAAACAGAGAATCTATAATAGCATTGTCAAAAGCACTGTTATATATGGAAGCGAAATATTGCCACTAGAAGAGAAAGCCATAAAGACTTTGGAAGCAACAGAAATTAGTTATTGGATGAGAGCGGCCGGTAAATCAAGATTAGATACAGAAGAAACAAGAGAATTTCCAAATGGGAGATTTATATGTTTATTCCATAGAATAACCAAATTGTAAATTTTAATCTTGGGAGCGAGTTAATAAACGTCTGACCACATAAGCATAATAACCTTATAAGAATCGAAAATAGAAAAATGCCTAATCTATTCTAGTGACGCAAATCAGTCAGCAATCGGAAGAGAACACCAAGGCTATGGCATTACAGATTGCGTAATAAGGATAAATGGTATTTAGAAAATATAAAAACGATGGATAGAACAAACAAAATATAAAAAAATGAAAAGAGATAATAAAAATCTTGTTTATAATTTTAAACCTTTAAGGAGCCTTGAATTAAATAAATAAATAAGTACATAAATCAAAGTAAAATCCTGCTTGTAAATGAGAAACGGAGAAGATACTCTAAGGACAAAATTACGACGTACGAATATCTGACTCGCATAACTAATGAAGGAAAAATCGATTTACTTTTTCCACCAATTTATCATAACGGAATAGTACATTTGAATATTACAAACCAAAAAATAAAGGTAAAATATTAAAGTGACCTTCAATTCTCATACGTATTAACATTATTCAGTGAAATAGAAAACGCTGAATTCGATAACTTTCATTTGGAAATTAGATTTTTATGTGTATTCAATTTTATCAAGTGAGCAGAAATAAATGTAATTTTGGTTTAATATTATACTACAATTATTTAAAAAATATATAATATTTTCTAGAACAAGTCATGATATTAACATTTAGGCGAAATGCCCTGCTATGTTTTGAAATAACTATTCTGAAAGCTTTTTTTAGTAAATAAATTGTATAAATTTATTGAGTCGAAAGGAATGCAAATTAGTCTGCAATTTTTTTTAGTTAATAACATTATGGTTTGAATCAAATAAAGAAAAAGGATTTTTTGTTGTTTTTTTACATTGACTTTCAATCTGTTATGATATTTATCATAAGAACTCTTTTTTATTTTTGATAATCAGTTAGTGGTGTCTACTATCTTGCATATACACTTTATGCTTCCGCTTTTTACCCTGTTTAAGATTATCAGCTTTTGGTTTTTGATGTTTCCGGACTAATTTTTACGTTATACGATAGGTCTTATAGATGTCTTGTAGATTATCCATGCAGGTCAGATGTAGTCTATTTTCGCTAAACATTAGTGACACTTTTGAATCAAAGTAGGTAGAATCAAAGAAAAAGGCAAAAGAATGCGGCGATTATCTTACCATTAACTCGCTGTCCCATGTGCTAAAATTGCTACTAAAAGTCACATATAACCAAATATGTAACAAACTGGACATAGACAATAATGATACACAATTCGAGTTTCAAGCTTCGGATGAAGATCATAATACTATCCCGACATGGTCAGTATTTGGTCTTTCATTAATTTACACTCAATAAACCCCAAACTCTGATTTTATATGTATGTCATTCAAAAACATAAATTATGTACTATCCTCGATATGCTATTCACTTACTAATAGTGTTATTTTCTTTTTATTTATTTCCTATTTTAATATGGGTAACCAGATTCTACTGCAATCTGCCGAGAAATTTGTGACGGGATTAGTCTCATTTAGCATAATTAGAGCTGTTTCTATTATTTTTTTCTTTTTACCTATCTATCAGATTCTCTATTTTGAATATAAGATTGATGTTCACTTTTTCTAACATTTAATGGTCTTGATGTTGCACCCAAATCAAAAATGATCGCAGTCACAAGGTATTTTATAAAGCTAATTTTTTGTTATTTCTTATTCCTTGTTAGGTGTAGTTTTAGATAAATTTATTTATTTGCCAAACTAAATGTAGGACCAAATACTTATCATTTCAGAATAATATTATGAGGTTTTTTTCCTTATGATTTACTATGTAATCACTAACAGAAGAATTTTATTGTCATCATTGCATGTGGTTGTCTTTTTAAAGACGAATCACAATCTATAATTTTTCTGAAGAGTATTCTCAAGTTAAAGTTGATTTCATGGAATCGAATTAACTATCTTACAAGTTAAGTCGTCCCAGGAACGCAATTCAACAATATTGGCAATAATCTTTTACAGTCGTCTACTTTAAAATATAAATAATATATATCTAAATTGTCAATATGAATGAGGCAGATGAAATTAAATTATTTTACCAATTTTTCACCAAGTAACAAAATGTTTAATTTATTAATTTTTTGTATTTTGAAACCGGTTTTCACATTGGAAATCGAAAAATAAACTTGTTTTTAACTTAAATTGTGGCTTATTCCCAATTCAAATAGTGATTGTTTTATTGACAATAATAAAGCATTCGATAAGGTACGACATGAACAATTAATGATTGTCCTGAAATCAAAGAAGATAGACTGGAATGACCTGAAAATAATATCGAAATTATACTATAAGTAGCGAGCAAAAGTACGTGTTAACAAACAGCTGTCAAAAAAAATAGAAATCAAGACGTGGGGTAAGACAGGGATGCATATTGTCGCCAACTATTTTTAATACCTACTCAGCAGAGATTCTGAAAAAAAGATCTTGATCGTAAAACAACTGAAATAAAGGTAAATGAAGTTCCCATTAACAACATTAGATATGCGGATGGACGCTGTCATATTAGCTGAAAATATTGACGATCTTCAGAGACTGGTGACCAAAGTAGCGGAGTATGGAAAAGAATACGGTCCAATAATGAACGTCAAGAAGACAACATTTATCAGAATATTGAAAACGCAAATAAATAACGAGAATCTTCTCATAAACGGAACCACTGTCGAATGAGTGGACAAAAATCAATATCTTAAAACAATGATTAACTCCACAAATAATTACTTCCAGGAAATCAAAATCAGAATAGAAATGGATACAGCAAATTTCAGCAAAATGAGAATAGTGCTCTGCGCAAGAGATTTAAAGTTGGGAGATCCCATGAGAACGATGGGATGTTGCTTTATTATTTTTACATTAGTTTATTTATAAAAGCAAAAATATTGACAGTCGTGATATGAAAATTTCTAATCTATATTGGAATCAAACTGCCAAGGTAAGATATTTGACAACCAGAACAACCGAAACATAAAAATACAGAGAGGAGTCGTCCGCCAGGGTTGCGTTCTCTCACCACTACTCTTCAATGTCTACAGTGAAGCGGTATTTAAAGAAGCTCTCTCATATTCAATAAAAGGTATATCTATCAATGGCGAAGTTTTGAATAACTTGCGTTTTGCAGACGATACAATAATAATGACGGATAACAACAATGATTTACGTAATGCAACTTCTTAATGAATGCTGCCATGAATACGGACTAAGGATGAATTTGAAGAAAACTAAATGCGTGATCATGACTAAACCAGCAGATGCAAACATCCAATTGATAGAAAAAAATACTGTAATTGAGAGTGTGGACTCAGAAAAATACTTAGGAACATTAAATTAGCACGTGCATCATTCGTTAAACTTAAAAAGTTTCTTTGTTGTCTGGATCTAAGGACTTTACCTAAGGAAGCTTCGGTGTTACGTATTCACTACTCTTCTTTATGGCTTGGAAGCATGGACATTGAGATATAGATATAGATATATATATATATAGATATATATATATATATATATATATATATATATATATATATATAAATAACATATCTGAATAAGTTAACCGCCTTTGAACTTTGGTGTTATAGAAGAATCCTAGAAATATCATAGAATTCAAAGAATGTCAAATATTGTTGACTATCAAAAGAAGAAAAGTTTAGTATTAAGGACGTGTAATGAGAGGGCCAAAATACTCATCATTGCAACTTATTATGCAAGGCAAAATTCGAGGAAAGCGAAATGTAGAAAGACAAAGAATATTGTAACTTAAGAACTTGAGAGGAGCGGTTTGAATGCAATAGTGCAGAACTATTTAGATCGACAGTCAAGAAGGACCTCATAACCATGATGATTTCTAACCTTCCATAGAAGATGAAACTTGAAGAAGAAGAATGCCTCTGTCAGTTATGGAAAACATAGCTCTATTTACAAAAAAATTCCAGAAATAAAACCAAGTAATATTTGGTATAATCAAGGTAATTGTATCTGCCATATATTACGTATTGCAGCAAAATACTCCCTAATTATTTTACTTTTTGGTAATGTATTTTGTAAGTTATGTTGTCGAGATTTTGGTACTAAAGGTTTTTAATTATTTTAGTTGCAGCGCCAATAATACTAACCTTAAAAAGTGCCTGAGTTTGTTCAACAGGAGTATAATCAAGTATTGAGACACATACCCATACGATGGTTAAACCTTTTCCTAGCTATCGAGAGCTTATTATTGAATTGGAATTCAATAAAAACATATTTATTGAAACAAGTGCGATTGCATCATACGGAAGTTTATAGAAGACCAAGAAGACCAACTTGCAGATTATCCAACTTTTGCTGAATGCTACATTTAGTACCTACGTCCATTATGTGCTTTTCATTTTCCAGTCTTCAATTAAAGCACTTGAGCAGTCTTATTTGGTTATCACAGATGTATATGAAATTATGTGTCATTAAAGGGACAGGTTAAAGAGACGAAAATAAGATTTATTTTTTGACTTCAAAACAAATCAGGTTATAAAGAACTTGACAAGTAACTTTAAACTAAAGTTTCAAGAGGAATCAGTACAAGTCTACCATCGAGCAATAGAATACTTGATGATCTTTATGAAGAAAAAAATTTTACAATGTTTTGGCGATATTTAGGCGTGGTCTTAAAAAACACACACAAGTCGTATTTTGTTGCCGAAAAGGTGTTAACACTAGCGTGTATTGATCTCTTGTCAGAAAAAAAAAATGTGAACAGTGATAGTAAAATTAAGTTGGACTTGGATAATGCGTGTTGTGTAAGTTAATTGTACAAATATTCTAGTTTGTCCATTAATATGTTGTTTTTAGGACCCATCTGTCAATCGGTCAATCACATGTATTTTTTACATAAATGTCTCAAAAAAAATCATGTAGGTACGCGCGTGATCAAATTGTTCAACCTTTCAGACATTGTCCGATATAATGTGGATAAAAAAAGAATAATTTATTTATAGCTTCTTATTTTTTCGTAATATCTATCTCTATGGCTTTTTTTAAAGCTTTTCTAATAATCTTTCCAAATTTATGATTTACAGCAGTATAAAATTAAACAAACTGCAAACTGAGCGGCCTTGCGCATAAACATAATTAATATATAGTTGTGTGGAAAAAATAAATCATTAGCGATAGTTTATTTATTGGAAAACAAGATTTTGAGCGTAAGTTCAGTTCTTGCGTTATTAGTTGAAAGGAAAAATTTGTTTTTATGAACTGAATTAGGTGATGTATATACTTCCTTTACTTACACCTCGTTCGTTTTGCTGTAAATCATCGTAAAAGCTTGAAAAATTTAAAGTGTATTTGTGTTTTCATATGTTTTCTAAAATAAAAACTCAGTGAATAACAGATGCTAGTACGAGGGCAAGGTAAAATGTTACACATGTAAAATGCTCACAGCAACGGTTATATTATTTAATAATATAATTTTTCAAAACAATACCAACGATACAAAACAATTGATAGACCATAGAAATCATGAAAAAGAAATATAAAAATTCACTAGGTACCCTTAATAAATGTTTTATTCTAATAAAATTTAAGTACATATGCACGAAACCAATACAGGCTATGTTATATTATTAAATTATACCTGAAATCAGAAAAAAAATTAAAGAGGATCGGCAAATCACTATATAATAAAACCATAAATAAATTCCCCTATGAAAACGCCTTTTTAGAAGAAAAAAGTATGTAACATCTATCTTAGTCAATTATTTTATTCATTGACATATATAAAGAATTTCAAAGAACATAAAAAACATATCATATATCTTTATATCTCTTTATATATATATATATATATATATATATATATATATATATATATATATATATATATATATATATATATCGAGAAAAGGAGTACGACCGTCAATCCAAAATAAACTAAGGTACACTCGAAGAGTGGTGGGTTTTTCGGTCAAAGTGGAGAAATAAAAGACAAAGAAGGTGGCTACTTCATCTATTTATTGAAGACGTTTCGCTTTCTGCTCAGAAAGCATCATCAGTTCATCTAAAAAGAACAATATGAAACCAAACATCCATAGAGAAGTTACAATAAAGTGTGTTACCTTACAAAGACATGTAGCAGTCAATGATGTTAAAAATATGAAAAAGCTTACGAAACTGGACATTTAGAGTTAAAGTTGTATAAAACAATTAATTGAAACTGGGTATAGTTGGCAATTTAACAAAATTAGCACAGCAAAAGAACATCTGATAAACATACATGTATATAAAAAAGTTATTATAAAAACTTAAGTAAAAAACATTAAGGTTTTTTTTAAAGTGTAAAGAACTAGAAAGATCATGAGAATGCACTTCCAACAATTTATTTAATCAATTAGATTTTAATTTTAACTTTAGGTAAAGGTGGTTAAGATCACTATTTACCCTACAGTGGTTGATCTGTCAACAAAGAACAAAGCATGCGAGGTCAATCCAAAATATCATATATTATAATATTATGACGTCACTGGTTAGCCAGCCAACAGGTGAAGATTAATACAACTTCCACAGTCCAAAGGTTCAAAAACATTTGGGACCGTAATGAAAAAGATTCTATGAATCAAATTCAGTTCAAAATTTTATCAAACAAGTTATCAAAAGGAACAATTACTTAATTATGTAAAAGTGATATTAACAAATAGTTAATAAAATGTAAGTTGATAAATCTAAGATAAGGAAAGAATAATTTATTTTATTTTATTTTTATTTATTGTGTATGGGTTTTTAAAAAAACCCATTGTGGGACAAAATTTAAGTAAACAACATATCAAGCCTAATTCTGCAAAATTAATGCGTGATAAATTTGGCTCAAATTACTAATGTCGGTTCTCTTATTAAGGGTATTTGGATGTTTTAATATTAAACACATTTCTAAAAACTGTCTTTTAACGAGATAGCGTTCAGTGCCAAGAATTTTAACTTCATTAAAGTTTACTTCATGCTTAGTGTTAATAGCATGTTGGGCAAGAGCACAAGTATGGTTAGATAAATTAATATCACTGCGGTGTGTCGTAAGACGCCCTCTCAGTGATCTCCCTGTCTGACCGATGTAACATGAGTCACACTCAGCACAAGGTATATGATATATTACATTAACTTGTTCCAGAAGGGACAGAGGTGTTTTAGTTTTAGAAAACAAATTCCTGACAGTCTTAGAATTCTTAATTGCAATTTTAACCGGTACGTTGTTATGTTTGTACAGTTTAACGAGTTTCTCAGTAACTTGAGGAAAATAAGGTAACGATGAGTAATGGGTAGTTGGATTCTCAAGTACAGTATTAGGCAGAACAGTGTTGTTAATTGAATTATTTGATATTATTCTAAGTTGGTCACCATTGGGTATGTCATTTAAAGAAGAACCATATCTTTGAACGAAAAGGTATTTATTAATAACGGAGGATGGATAGGAATTCTCAATCAGAAGATTCTTAAGTAATTGAAGGGATTCCCTTCGATTAATCGGATGTGTCAGTCTATTTAGCCTGCAGCTTAAAGCTTTAATAAGGTTTAATTTATATTTAAAGGGATGACAAGAGTGGTAGTTGAGAAACCTGTTAGAGGCCATTGGTTTCCTGTACCAACTTGTAGTTAGGGTGTTATCTCCCATTCTAATGACACGCATGTCTAAGAAGGGAATACTATTTGTGTTAGAGTCCTCAAGTTCAACAGTGAACTGTAAATGAGGATCAAACTCATTGAATAAAGACAAGGTGGCCTGAATCTTGTCTGGAGGTAAGGCTAGTAATAAGTCATCAACATACCGTTTAATAAAAGGGATTTGGAATTCTAAAAGACCCAAACAGTCAGATACTAAATCATCCAGTACATAATTAACCAGGATGGGAGAGATTGAGGAACCCATAGGTGTCCCAAAAATTTGAAGGTAATATTTCTCGTTGAAGACCAAAAAATTAGTGCCAAATATTAATTGTAAAAGTTCTGCAAATACATCCCAGGATACAGGACAGTTTGGTTGGATGGAGTTCCAGTGCTTTCTTAAGGAGGTAATAACGCTAGAAAGAGGTAAATTAGTGAAAAGAGATACCACATCAAAACTCACTAAAATGTAGCCTTGTGGAAGTTCAAAATTATTAATAAATTCACTAAAATGAAAAGAATCAACAATATTAGTAAGTTGTTATTATAATTATAAGATTTAGATAAGATGTCAGTTAAAAATTTCGCAATATTAGTGTTTGGTGAATTAATGGAGGAAACAATTGGCCTCATGCTCAATGTGGGCTTATGTATTTTAGGTAGACAATAAAATCTGGGAGCATATCCATCATAATTATGTGAAAATTTTGCAAGTGGTTGATCTATGATCTTTATATTTTTTAAATGTGTAATGAATTTATTTATTTTATTTGTAAATTTAGAACAATTGAGTATTGTAACTTCTCTATGGATGTTTGGTTTCATATTGTTCTTTTTAGATGAACTGATGATGCTTTCTGAGCAGAAAGCGAAACGTCTTCAATAAATAGATGAAGTAGCCACCTTCTTTGTCTTTTCTTTCTCCACTTTGACCGAAAAACCCACCACTCTTCGAGTGTACCTTAGTTTATATATATATATATATATATATATATATATATATATATATATATATATATATATATATATATATATATATATATATATATATATGTGTATATATATATAAATCTCGTGTTACGCTGTTTGTCCATGCTAATATCTTAGGCTACTGAGCCTATTCCAATTAAATTATATCAAATTGTAATTTTTGATCCAACTTAGGAGATAGGAATACTACTCCATCTCTACAGTTTTTAGACCACCTCTAACGTCTAAGAAGGAGGGTTGTTAAGAGTGGTACTTTCTGTTATTATTGTGGTTTTGTTATTGTATTACGTAGTTCTTGAGAATGTATTAAAGAGTAAAAAGTACGCATTAAGATGTTTTCTTTCTGGCGCCTCATATGAAAAAAAAAAAAGATAAAAGATTTTTTGTTACAAATTAAACGAAGAATTTAAGAAGTATTTTTTATTTGCAATATACCCGTGTCGTACCATTTTGTCCTTTAAAAAAAATTGAGACCGTTACCCACATCTACGCCAATGATAAATATAAAATTCTTAGGTGTATGGAAAAAATGTCCAATAACTACCTCTTAAAGCTAAACAAATTTCATTTGCATATCTCAACCGTTTTCAAAAGAATAAATAAATGATACATTTGTAAGAAAAATTTACATAAAAAAAGTGTCGGGCTCCTTTATACGATTAACACTAATTCAAATTCATTTATTGATGTAATCTTGCCAGTATCCCAACACACGTCAAAATAAAAGCAGAACAATAATAGTTCTAGTAAAAAATCTTAAACTCTAATTACATTAAAAAACATATCAGTTTGAGTTAAAATAATTTAAAATTGAAATTTCAGATATTCAGCACTACTATAAAATACATTTTTTATTAAAATTTCCTTAATTTTACTTTTAAATAAAGTCGTGAGAAGATCCTTTAAGTTATCAAGCAATTTGTTATAAAATTTAATTGCCCAATACCCTGGTCTAGTTTGACACCTCTTTAGCCTCCAGTAGGCTGGACACAAGATCACACATGTATCTAGTGTTATGATCGTGCACCTCTTCATGTGTCCCAAAGCGCACCCCGCTCCTTTTATCAAACATAAGGTTCTCATAGACATACCCAAGGCCTACAAGAACTCTTATAGCCTTACGTTGCAAACCAAAGACTATCGGTGTTCCCGCCGAATGCCCCAGACCAAGATGCATATGTCATATTGATGAGAGTGAAAAATGACATAAGCTCTTCGTAAGAGCTGTGTGAAACGTCCGATGCTAAATTTCTGAGCACATATAAGTTCTTTGATAGGTTTTTACTCAGATACTCAACATTTTTATCCCATTGAAGCTTGGGGTCCAGGTGTACTCTTTGGTGTCTAACAGTGCAAAACTGGAACCCATAAGGGAGTTCTTAAGTGTGTGAACTGCGAGGGAGACCGTGGTGTTATCGGTAAAGAGTGTTTATGTAGCGTTTGATTTAATACTTGTAAGGTCATTATTATATATTTGAAATAGTATGGGTCCAAGAACTCCTAAGAAATATTTGTTACATTCGAAAAAACTTGTGATTCGCAAAGCCATGGCCTTTTCTACTATTTTAGAGACGACTGGAAGCAATGCGATAGGCCTATACCTGTTATTGTTTGTTTGGGTTTATATGACTGCGGACACTGAATTTATTCGCCATTCTCACAATTTTTAGTCACATATTCATTATTCATTATTTCGTATACAATCTTATCCTAAATCTAATACTAGTATTGATCTCTAATCTATGATAGTCTTTTTTTTGGAAATTTGTTTTTAGTTTTTTTTTCTATTATATGCTTTTTATTAGGCTTCTCAGGGACGTTCTTCTTCTTCTTCTTCCAATGGCGCTACAACCATTTGTGAGTCTTGGCCCGCTTAACAATGTTCTTCCATTCTGCCCTGACGGATACTTTCCTTCGCCACTGTCTGATGTTCATGGTTTTAAGATCCCTCTCTACTTCGTCTCAGGGACGGTAATTTCCCCTTTTTTAAGAATGGGTGTTCTAATACTACTTTTTACAACTGAGGGAAATGGATTCTCTTTAAAACATTGATTTATTAGAGGGCTTATGATAACATTCTTTCATTTCTCATTACCTTAATAATACCAACATTAAAGCCATATATATATATATATATATATATATATATATATATATATATATATATATATATATATATATATATATTATATATATATATATATATATATATATATATTATATATATATATATATATATATATGTATATATATATATATAATATATATATATATATATATATAATATATATATATATATATATATATATATATATATATATATATATATATATATATAACAACTTTTTTGTTTTTTAAGCTGTCTATGATTTCCCGGGTGTGATTGAATGATACTTCAGAAAAGAAAAAGCTCTTTGAGGGATTTACATTGATGTTCTTCAAAAAATCCATATTTGATTCAGGTATATCTTTTCTTAAGTTGTGGGCAATTTAAGAAAAATGATTATTAAACACATCTAAATTATCTTAAACTATCAGCTCGGGATTCGAACCATGAATCTTATAGTATACACACATCGAAGTGGGCCTGCCGGAAAACCGAATCATGAAGCGGACTTTCTTACAATCGTCTCGTATAACACTACATCTATGAAAATCTAAAAAAAATATTCTTGGTAGGACTAGTCTTTAAAACGTCACTCAATGTTGTTTATTGTTAATATAATTATTAGCTGTTAAAATGCTGTAAACTAAGGAACTTTAATATCCTTATAATTAGTAACGGCAGTACTTATTTACATTAAATCAATATACTCTTCAAAATTTACTACTGTTGATAACTGATGGTATCCTGTTAGGAAATAAGTGGGATTTATGTAAAATTCAATATATACACAGATCTTAAATAGTCAAGAGAGCGAAAGGAAATGACTATACCTACTAATTTTAAATCACTTGTAAATATAAATTTTATATAAAAATAGAAGAGACCGCTGAAAACACGAAACTCTAATCATTATGTTACAGTAATTATTTTAAATTTAAACCAACCATTGTTACAAAAAAATAAAAAAGAATTAAAAACTTAATTTTGTAAATCATGAAACACTTTTACTTGAATAAAAAATAAAGTAAGTAGCTTTACTATGCTCAGCTGCATAAAAACCAGCCGCTTTAAAATGTGACAAATTTTGAAGCTAGCTTTTTCTAGATAGCTTCCAATCTTCGCATGATTCCTGTAGCTTCCGTGTCATATATTCCAGGTCTTCTTTTTCGCCTGGCAGTCCTAGCAGTACTGTTCTATCTGTTAAAGGTATTCCCATTCCTGAACATTTACGTTTCTGTTTAAGTTATGTTTTGTTATCATATATGTACTACAAAAACTGTTACGGAGAGCATAATTGAATTTTTTTAAGGCGTTACTAAGGCGATAAGCCTCCCGATGAAAAAAGCAACTATAATAATGATAATGATAACAGGTATGTACAACTAATAACAGTTATAGACCAGGTGATAATGGACCATTTTATGTGTTTTTTGAAAACAAAAATAAAAATTTAAGGAGACTTTTTCCAATTAAAATAGGGCACTTTCTTCTTAAAGATGAAGCTTTAAAAAGAGATGTATTAAATATACCGGTAAATAAAACCGGTAGGAGTTAATAGGGTAAAGCTTATTTTGAATACCTTAGAAATAGCCAATAGCTTAGTTAACCACGATGTAATATTAAAAAACTATTTAATAGGAGTTGTCAGTATGGTAAATATTTTCTTTTCTAAGGAATATTTATTATCGGCTATCAAATCAAACCAACAGGTAGCAAGTGTCTATTGTATTGAAAGGAAAATTATAGACTCTAATGGAAACGTAGTTTTGGTAAACAGACAAATGATAATAATATTAGAATTTTTAGGAAATGAAATTTCAAAATGTATACAAATAAATTTATGCAATTTCCATGTTGAACCTTACATACAACCTGTTGTACAGTGTTTCAAATGTCTGAGATATGGCCACTCAGCTAGACAATGTAAATCAAACAATGAGAAATGTCAAAGTGAGTCATACAAAAGAGGATTGTAAAGAAAATAATTTGTGTATTTAATGTAATAATAACGACCACCCCTCAATTTCACGTATTTGTCCTGTATATGCAAAGCAAAAGGGGATAAAACAAATTATGTCAGTTGAAAACATTTCTTTTAAAGAAGCCGAAAATATATATAATAATCCATCATATGCGAAAGTGGCTACGAATAACCGATTCTCTAGTTTAAACAATGATAACAATTTTCCAACTTTACCGAATACTTCTGGCGACAGTTCATTGTCGAATATTACTTTAACAAAACCAAAACCAGCTTCTAAAGCCAATACTATTAAAACAATTAAACTAACACACCCAACCCAACCTCCTCTTCTGTACCTGACATGATGCTAGTAAAAAAATCATATAAATCTAAACCCATTATACCTAACCCCTACAGAGAAGAATTTATGGACTACAAAGTGAAAACTATAATGTTAATTACCTCCTTTATAAATAAATTTCAAAAAAAATTCCAATTAGCACCAAATACTCTCATGGAATCTAATATCAGGGACTTTGTAGAAAGTGCCTTTGTTCCTAGTGATCCAAATGATGCTATAGAAACATATAGTGAATCAGATTCAAGTGAAAAACTATTTTACTGATTAAACTTTAAAAATGGCTTAGAAAAAAACAATTAAAAACCAATTAGTATTTTGCAGTGGAATAGTAGATCAATCTAATAAAAATAATTTGTTAAATTACCAATAAAAACCATGTTGATATTATCATACTTTCTGAAACATGGCTTAAGTCTAATAGTAATTTTAATATAAAGGGACATAATAATTTCATTAAAAGATGCCGTGATGACGGATATGGCGAAGTTGGCATATATATCTTACAAACAATTAACTATCAAGAAAGTGTAATAATCCAAAAATTTTTAAGGGTCATTGAAGTATGTGTAGTATTTATTCCAGATATAAATATTTCTTTCGTTTCAGTATACAAACCTTCAGACATAGCAGCCACAAAAAAAGATTGGTTAAATTTATTGGAACAGTTTGATATCTCTCGTATTTTAATGGCGATTTTAATGGATACAATTACAGGAGGGGCCCTATTCCGGAAGATCGCGAGGGAAAACTGTGTCAAAGACTTTGTAAAAATCGACAAATATTAGTACTAGAGGTTTATTGTATTTCATTACTTTCTCTATTAGGGTTTTTATGCTTTGTATATAATCATTAGTTCCGTGTAACTTTTTCGGAATCCTGACTGTTTTCGCGTAAACTATTATTTGCGTAAACAACATAATATATATGGCTGACGAGGCTAATCGGTCTGTAATTCTTCAAATTTGCTTTGACTCCTGCTTTATTTAATAAAATAATAGTAGCATTGTTCCAGTTTGTTGAAATATTGGCATTGTGAAGGCAGATATTGAAAATTAGTTTAACCTTTTAAGTAATAGATCTCCAATGTTTAATGCTTGTGATATATATATATATATATATATATATATATATATATATATATTCTAAGTGTTAAAAGTTAAATAAGTAATAATAAATAAATAAATAGGATGCCATGAAAAATTTTCATTGAGATGATTTTTCATTGTGAAAAATCTTAAATTTTTATTAGAGATTTTTGAAAAATTGTTAAACAAATTAGATGGTTTATTTCACAATCTAATTATTTAAATAATACATTTTCGTAATGTACTCAAACAGTACATACAAATTAAAAAAAAAGAAACGTTGAAATCCATAAACAATTAACAGAGGTACAGTTAATAGCTCCTTCCCCTCTATCGCTCTCACTAGTTTCGAAGCCGACCAATTTGAGGACCACATTTTTTAAGCTTTTCGAACGATTCCAAAACTGCAATCTTTTTCGAATTTTTCACAATAAATCTTTAGAGTATGTTCTTTTAGATGACCCTAATAAGGTCTCTTAATTGTTATAAACAAAGCTGTTATCAATTTATAAAAAAAGCACTAACTTCGTCCCAAATTGTCCTAAGTCAACTTTTTTTTCTTTTAAATTTGTAAAAAAATTCAGGCTGTCTAAATATGAAAACATCAGTTTTTTTGGAGTGAATGGTTAAAAAGTTATTGCTATTGTTTATAAGCAAAAAATCGACATAATTTTACCAAATTATTTTGCAGTAAGTATTTAAAATTATTATTCCTCATTTTTTTAAATAATAATAATAGAATAAATCTTCTACTTTTAGATGCTACCCGTATAATTAATATAACTATATAATTTTCTGACTTATATTGTTGCAAATAAATTTAATTTGGGATAAACAACTTAAATAACTTTTTAACTATTTGACCGATCGACTTGAAATTTTGATCATATTTTAAGCACTACAAGACCCAACATTGTATGTAACATAAAGGTCATAAGTTTATTTTAAAAAAAAGTTATTTACATTAATAAAAAACCGAAATTTTTGGCTTATTTTGTAGTTTCTTATTTTCAAATTTGTTTCAAATGCTTAACTTTTTGCTGATAGACGAAAAAAGCGAAAATTTACCATCTTTTGACCTTAATTTGTTAATAATTAATTAAGTCAAAAAAATCGACTGCAGGAAACATAAAGCTTTTTGTTATGGAAGTCCATAATACTCAAAACAACTGTTGTTTGTCTGGTCGGTTCAGTGTCACAAACAGGGTACTTTTTTTGCTTATTTCCCTAGTCTATTATTTTCATTTAATGACTGTTAACATCTATTATACGATGACGATGAACTTACGTACCTACCTACTTCTACGGATATTTTCAGGCCAACCCTGCGGTAAAATCTATCAAAGCTCACCAAATGGTTCACAGCATACATATATTCCTCTCTATTGCCATCAGATAAACACTTAGCAAGCCTTGTATATACAACTAAAATACTTAAATCTCTAAATTATAAACAAAGCAGTGAATCTGTTTATAATACTATACATCAAGCACGTTGTTTATGCTTCCTTACAAAATTTGGTACTCATCAACGGTTTCCAACATTTATTTACAAGCCATTATATAGTATGTTTTAAATTTTTATCGTCTCTAATCATCACTGGTAATTGATTGGTTGGAGCGTTGATTAATTTTTTTATTATTATTTGTTCGTGAAATACATTTGCCAGAGATTGGGGATGTGTTTTGATAGCTCGATTTATATGTACATAAAACTGTTGAACGGCCGAATTCGTTTCAACACTACTATTATTTGGTTATACAAGGTGTTTAAATTTGTAAATTAATAAAAATACTTCGATCTATTATTAGAAATTAGCACATTGGAAAACGTTAATTTTCTAATCTTTCGTATACACTGAAAAAAAGAAACTCAACCATATCTTTTTAAGTTATGTTATTAGTTAATATATTAATATTATATTTACTGAGGGTGATACATAAATGTATCAGTTAATTTATTATTATCTTCCATTGTTAGTTATTACTATTAGGTATTGTTTTAACAGTTTTCTCAGTTTTTGTGTATACTTATATATCATCATTTTTCCTTGAATGCTAAACATACTCAAAAATATCAAATTGTTTTTATAGATTTCTTCATTTTCCTTTTACCAAGAGTTTCAGGGTAATTGTTTGAATGTGTTAGCTCGTTCTAACTTCTTTCACGGTGAACCAGCAAACAAGACATTAAAAAAATAACAGTTATCATTAACATATATCTTTCTAATAAAAGGAAAATACATATCAAAATACTTACTTGGTCTTGTGGGGAATGGTCTAATCGGTTGCATGGTATAACCACCTGTTGCACTGCTTGTTCCAAAGATGTGTCCCGCTAAATACTCCGGAATATCACTGATCTGCGAACATCCTGAAGAACCTACTTTACAACATCGATAAATGGAAGACACGCAGTCAGAACATGGAATTGCGATTGTCGGAGTTGGCTTAGTAATTCCTTTAGGAAGATTATCTTTTGGAAGGGTTTCATTGGAGAGAAGTTGATCTATTCCGAATTTTAGTTTTATAGGTTCTTTTTCTGATGATGATATTTTTAAGAAATGGTTGTTTTGGATAGTATCCATGGTTTCAGAAGGTACATCTGTTCTTATTCTGTAAAGATATATTATTAATAAACAAAAATATGTCAAGACACAATAAAAGAAAAAAGGTGGTACAGTAGGCGGTATCGTAGACTAGGACGCAGCTTTATACTTTGTTTTCTGTATTTTTAAAATTTAAATAATATTTTTAAAATTGAATAAAGTCATTTTATTATTTACTTATTATTATATATATATATATATATATATATATATATATATATATATATATATATATATATATATATATATATATATATATATATATATATTCGGTTTTTTATAACGTCTTACGACGTTGTCCGACTCCCAAACGCCACTGTATTCTGTCTTGAGTTAGGTCTTCGTCCAGATTTCGAGCGCTAATCGCTTTCCTAACTCCCAGTTCCAGCTCTGTGGTGGTCTTCCTCGTTTCCTCTTCTCTGGGGGTTGCCACATCATCGTTTTTTTAGGCAATCTTTCGTCCCCCATTCGGCTCACATGCCCATACCATACGAGCTGTTTTCTCTCAATATCCTCAACTATAGTGCCCTCTATACCCATTTGTTGTTTTATCACTTCATTCCGTATTCTGTCGGCTCTTGATATTCTCATCGATCTTCTGATGGCATCCATTTCCGTGGCTTCGACCTTTTTCTTATATTTTTCGGTTATTCTCCATGTCTCAGCTCCATAAAGTAGGCTAGTTTTAACCATTGTCTCATAGATGTTTCATTTTCTTTTCTTTGATATTTCTTTACTCCATAGAACTCTGTTCAAACATGCTATAGCTCTTCGTGCTTGTACAATTCGATGTTCTATTTCTCGTTCGTCTTTTCCACTACGGTCGAAGATGACGCCCAGGTATTTATATTCGTTGCATGGATTTATTTTTTGATTGTCATTGATATCGAGTTGTTCTGCTTCAGCTCCAATTGAGAGGTATTTTGTCTTTTCTAAATTGATATTTAATCCCAATTTCTAGTATTCTTCAATTAGTTTTCTAAGCATGTATTCCATGTCATCTTTGTCATTTGAGATCACCACCTGATCATCTGCAAACTGTAAAGTATATATGTAATCCTGATCGTTCAATTGTATACCCATTCCTTTGACTTTCCTTTTCCATTGTTCCAGAGCTGCGGAGATATAAATCTTAAATAGAGTCGGAGAGATACAACATCCTTGTCTGAGACCCTTAGGAACTGCAAATTTTTCAGCTAAGAGGTTTCCGAATTTCATTTGGGAGTTTGAACCATAATATAGATCTTTGAGAGCACTAACCAATGTTTGATGTATGTTTGATGTGCCCAGGACTTCCCATAGTTTATTTAGCGGGATTGTGTCATATGCCTTCTCAAGATCTACAAAAGTCATATGTAACTCTCTATTTGTCACAATTTTCTTTTCTATAATTTGTTTAAGACAGAAGATGTTATCTGTACATGAACGACCTGCTCTAAATCCTCCTTGTTCTTCGTCTTCAGACGATTGGTAATCTTCCTCTATCAGGTCCCGTAGTATTCGACCGTATAGTCGACTCATTGAGCTTGTGACCGATATCCCTCTATAGTTTTTACAATTTCTCCTGTCACCTTTTTTATATATTGGGGTCATATATGCTGTTTTCCATTCATCTGGTGTTGGATGTCCATTAATATATTCGTTAAATATCACCGTGATCATTCTGTGTAATTTCTCTGAGCCATTCTTTATTAATTCCGTAGTTACTCCCTCTGTTCCACTTGCTTTTCCATTCTTCATCCCTGCTATAGCTTTTTGAACTATGTTGAAATTATTATTATTATTATGTTTAATTAATTCTGCCGCACTTTTACTTGGTATTTGAATCTGCCCAAAACCACATTATATAAAATACAGTTCTAACGTGTACAAGCAAAGTAGCTAGCTCTTTAAAAAATGTACCGATACATACATACATCTTAGTTACTACATTTACTGCACCAACAAGCATGATTTAAGTTGCCTTCTTGTCAGACTGTTGACATAGACGTCAACAATTTCGAATTTTAAATTTAAATTATTCTTTAATTAATCTAACATTTTGCAAATATAAGATTAATTCCACATCGTTTGTATAATATTTGTTATATCAATAATAGAAAACACTGCCATTTTGTCTGAATAAAAGCAATACATTAACTAAACTAGTTTTAAAGTGTTGTTTCACACTGTGAAAAAGTTGTACATTAGATCATTTAAAATGTTTGAAACTTACGACAAAAATTGGCAACCTCCCACAGACGTTGTCGTAATTTAATGCAAATATCATAATAAAGAGAGCAAAAAATGAATTATTAAAATTGGTTATATTGGTAAACATTAACCACTGTTTCATTATAATCTCGAATTCTAACAAAAATTATGAAATATTCGGTACTAATATGATATACCTATATAAATGGTTAGTAGAAATATACCTATAGATTTTTTTTTAAATTAAATGGAATGTTTATATACTGTATAACGGAATCCACTTGTCGAGTAAATTTACTTTTCCAACTATTTCGTATCGTCACGATCTGCTCTGCATTTTACTACACAGAAAAGGCCTATACATTATAATTTCACGTTTGTTTAGAATAATACTCTTTTTTATCCTGTCGGTGTTATTGATTTTATTACAGCGTATTCTGTTGATCATGTTTCATTTTACTAAAAACCCGACATATGTTTATTGTGGTCTGTTCGTCTGTGGGTAACTCTTGAATGAAAAGTTCTTTTCCTATTCATATCATTTTTATTTTTTAAAGGTAAAGTACATAAGTATGCAAATGTGTGACACTCCTAGGACAGGATCATAACACTATTCATGTGATTTTCTGATCCAATTTCTAGAGGAATACGTTTTCATTTTCTATACTTTCTTCTCTATCACATTCTCCAAGTTGTTGTGTGATTTTGTTCGATTTGTAATTGAGTTCCATTGCTTTTTGTTTTATCTTTTCCCTTCAATTGAAACTGTTCATCTTTTTTAATATCATCCTGGTCAATCTCGAATTTGTTGGTTTTGATTTTAATATATTCGTTCATCTTCTAATTTCATTGTCCCCTCTTCTTTAGATATGACCAAACCATTAGCGTCGTGAGAGTTTTGTCAGTTTCTCCATCAGGCGTGTTCCCAGGTGACGGATAGGAGAATGCCCTCACCGGCATAGTTCTCGGATAGGAAGGAAATAAAGTATTCTCCGCGAATTAAAACTGACTAAGGGAACAAACTGTGACAGAAAATGGTATACTATTGCTTCGGAACAGCACGGAAACACGGATCAGACTTATCAGCATCGAAATAAGGATATTCTATTAGGTACTTGGAACGTACTAAGCTGGTCTAGACTAGGAATCGCCACATACGCTATAAAACAGCTACAGAAATATAAGCTGGATGTAACGGCTATTCAGGAAATAGGGTGAATAGGCTCGGGTGGCCTGCATATATAAAACTCTCTGGTTTTCTGGCAAGAAAACTCCCTGGCAGAAACTCTCTTTTTTTTTTCTCTGGGAAGAAGAGGAAAGATATTAAATATGGGTGTGGTTTCGTAATAAATGGAAAACTGAAATCGGTCATAATAGAATTCAAGCAAATAAACAAACGCATGTGCTCTTTAACACTAAAAGGAAAGAGGACAAATCTAACACTCACATCAGTTCATGCACCTACGCGGCATCAACCAGAGACGACTTTAAAATCGTATTAAGCGATTTCAATGCCAAACTGGGCAAGGAAGAGCATCTAAAATCAGTGATTGTCACCTATAGTTTACAGAATATTTCTAACGATAATGGTTCACGATTAACAAACTTTGGTGTAGCTAACAATATGATAGTAAAAACTACACAATTACAAAGGAGATACATTAATAAAATAACGTGGGTCTCAAATGACGAAACTACTCGTAACCAGGTATGTTCTCATTGATGAAAGGCGCTCTAGTAATACATAGTATGAGAGGATCAGAAAGTGACTCGAATCACTTTTTGGTGCAAACAAAGATGAGAATAAAGCTAAACACAAAGTGAACTAAGCATAACTCACAAGGCAACAAGTGAGATATACAAAAAAATTTTAAATTATATGAGAAAAAACACAAATACCAATTGCTAATACAAAAAGGTTTCAGACACTAGAAGAAGAGACACCAAATGCAGAGCTGACATTAAACCAGAAATAGCAAAATATAAGAGAAACCATAGGAATGGTAGCAACAGAATGCAGAGAGATAAAGAGAAAAAACAAGAAAAAAAGTTATTCGACCAGGAATGTAAACAAAATTTAAAGCTAAAAAGCAGCAAAACGATGGAGCTTATAACAACGCCAACAATAGACAATTGGATAAAGTAACTTGAAAGTAACCACAGAACCGGTTAGGCTAGTTAGTTGTATAAGGAAATAAAAACACTAAAGAGCAATAAAGTAAATAGCCAGGGCTTCATAAAACTATTTTAAACAATTGTTAAATATTGATAATGTAACAACATACGAATAAAAACAGTACCACTCAAAACCTGAAATAACGTCACTAGCGCTTGATGAAGTAAAAGCAGCATTACTGGCATTAAGAAATAGCAAAGCCCCGGGCCCAGATAGCATCCATACGGAACTGATTAAGAAAGGGGTAGAAGAACTTTATGTACAAATACATCACCTTACAAATTAAATGTCGACAGAATGGCGTAAAATCCATAAAAACCCGTCCACAAAAAGTGAAATAAACATATAATGTAAGAACTATAGAGGAATATCATTAATTTATACAACTTACAAAGTTATGTCGATTATTCTATTGAGAAGATTAATTCCGTACGCAGGAGAAATAATAGGTTATTACCAGTGTGTCGTCGAAATGAGAAGGTCAACAGCAGACCAGATCTTTATCTAGCGTCAAATTTTAGAATAGAGTTGAAAATACAATAAAGATGTACATCTAATTTTCGTAAATTTATGACATTTTATATTTACTTTATATTTAAAGAAACGTATGACTGTTTAAACAGGCACAATAATGGGAGATTGCTGCACAAGACGGTCAAAGTGGAGGAAAATAGTAAACGCGGCCAAGACTTAGACGCAGCCAAGACTTTATTTTTTGGCAGAGCCTCTCAGCTGTCCCAGATCCACTTAAGTATTGCTATTCTTTCTACAGCATCAGCCACTTCTGATCTTCGTCGTAGCTTGTGGTTTGGGATCTTGTCTCATATTGAAACGCTCAACATAGCGCGCTTCATCGCTCTTAAAGCACTTGCTTTGATTAGTAGAAACAAAATATAATATGATAAATGTGCACAAAAAATAAGAACGGTGACCGAAATGGGTCGAAAAGAAAGCAAGGTAACATAACGCCGTCTCCACACATGGGGGCCAACATTTGCCCCAACAGCGTTCGTCCAATGTGTGTACCGACAAAACTGTGGACTGTCGGTTTTTGCGTACACATCAAAGGGATTGGCGCCAATATTGGTGTTGCCGTTGATGCCGACCACACATTGGCACTACAGCAGTGTTTCAATCGGCGTATACAATATAATCATATGCACTCATTATCACGACAATCGCTACCGCTGCAATTTCCATGTCGGACATGTTGACGTTAGCTCTAGAGGGAACAGACTCATATCAGCCCAATATTCAACCTAATATGTGGATGCCTCACCGAACGTGGGAACACAGTTGACCCAACTTCGCGCCAACGTTGGATCCCATGTGTGGAGCCGGCATAAAAGACTAAAAAGAAGTACTGCTAATAGATTTACCCAAGAAATAAAGATGATGGATGGAGTACGTTAGAGAACTTTTCTAAGATGAAAGAGGTGAAATGCAGGAGATACAAGAATAGAATCCTCTAGAAAGACAGAAGATCATGATAGATGAAAATTTCATCTATCATGGTCTTTTGACTGTTGTCCATTATTGTGAATTATGACATTTTGGTTCCAATTTGATGTTTGGATTATCTTTATGATTTTACTATCAATATGCTTATTCCTAAGTATTAATATTAAATTTTCATGTCTTAGCTTTTTCGTAGTAAAAAAAGCACAAGTGTATGTCAACGTTTACATCCCGACATCAATGAAATCAGTATGTTAAATGCAAATAGCTCTTCTCGAGTACCAATTTCATTTCGGAACCCGAACTGTGTCTCACTAATACCCTCCTCTCTTATGTAGTAGCTTTTTTTGTTGCTTGTTTTTTAGGGATGGTTATAAACGCTGACTTCTTAAGGTATTATTCTTTATTCTTATTGTGGTATCACTCTTGTGGTATTATTCCCGTATCGTACATTTGATGAACAAATCTGCCAATAATTTTAAGTTACCCTCTTCCACTAGTTTTAACAGTTCTATTGTTATTTCATCTAATCCAGCTGCCTTATTGTCTTCAGAGTTTTTGACAGCCCATTTGATTTAGTTCAATTAAGCATATTTGGAATCAATGCAGATCGATTATTTTATTTAAAGTGACAATTTACTAATGTTTGTATTTTGAGAACGATTTCCGAATTGAAACGTCAATAAACGTACTTTAACCTTTAATTGTAGCTTATTCCCATTTAAATAGTAATTACTTTAAAGTGACAAGTTCAAAAATAAAAATAGCCATTATGATTGCCAACCTCGGTATGGAGACGAGACTCGTAAGAAGAAGCTTTGAGTGGGTACCGATAAGAATTGGCGGCATAGTTTCTAAAGTTGTTATTACATATTGTATAATTTGATTTATTTGTGATTCGTGCTGGTTCAAATGAGCCACTAAAAATGTCCCATGGGCTTGTAGTTTATGAGCTGGCGATCAACGCACGAGTTTGTACCGCGAGACTAACGAGCAAATCAGAGAGTTAGTATTGAAGTAACATATCTTGCTCAGATTCTAAAGTTTTGTTTTATCTCGTTATAACACACCGTGAAATAATAAAATAAAAGCGCCCTGGACTTTGGGTTAAAAGTGGAATAGAAAAAAGTCAAGAATTATTACATACCCAGTCAATTCAAGAATTCTTCGTAGAACCACTTGAATACAGAAGTTATCTGATAATCTGAGCATTCAATTAATTGTAGTCTTTAGTTACACCTACAATACAACCGAATCGTCTCGATTTTGATTGGTTCTCCGTCGACTAAGTACGCCAAGCTACTGTAACTCATAAACAATATATTGAGAGACAGTATTTCTTTATAGCTACCATCAGATACCTAGCCGAAGGCGAAGGTAAAACCGAAAGTTTAAGTAAGTTAACAGAATTCTACTTTAATATCTAAGCAAACTATGGAAATGATTATTCCGAAGATAAGCAGATCTATCTACAATGTATTAAAATCCCGACTTTATATGACCCATGGTCCTGATTTTACTTTTAACGGCATAGGCATAATACGAATAATATTGTATTGAATAAAATCATGGTCTAATCACACAACTTACACAAGAGATAATATTACTTAAAACTATAAAAATCTGAAATTTATACTTATTTTTCTTATATGGTTTATTTTACAAAAAAAACGTGATGAATTAGCTTAGTAGACTAGTTCATTAAATAAACGTAAGATTAAACCAGTTAAAACACTATGTGGGATGGGAATGGGAACAAAAATCACCAGTCTATGTAACTTGATTTTTCAGAAATATCGATTTTTTGTGGACTCCTTTTTATTTCTAACCTTTTACTTTTACCACACACACTAAATACATGATTGATTTATGAATATGTAATAAAGTTACATATGAGTATTAAATCACGTACTCTAGAGCCAAAATATGGAAATAAAAAATGCAAAACTAAACAAGAATGCTGAATGACATTGCATATGCTGAACTCATAAGGCTATTTAACACCGACGGTACTCAACTACTAACAAAAATATTCAGTGACATATATTTAAACCGGGTAATTGAATTCAACGTTTATTGCTCAATCAAAGGAAACAAAATCCGTATGCTGCAATGATTTCCGGACCATCAGCTTAATGAGCCACATTTTAAAAGTTAGGTATTTCTAAAAATCATACATCAAAGGATATATGAAGCGCATAAAAGCAAAACCAGACATTTGACATTTAAAAAAAAAATGAGTTATAATATGCATTATATAATGAGATATATATGCAAAGGCAGACATTTGCCTTTACACCAATCCGGATGCGACTTCTTACTCACGTACTGTCTCGTTTGCCCTGTTTGTTATTAAACTCGTACTTCGTTCATACTTTGTACTCACATTAAGATCAAACGTGGTAAACATACGTTATGAATTAGTGCTCACGAAAATAAACAATAATTAAACATTGTAAACATGAATAACATTATTATTGAACCAAGTCTAGCTGGTAAAGGGCGAAAACGATTGGTAAATAAGGATCAGTAGAAACGAGAAAGAGCAAAAAAAACAAAGGTAGGTATGTTCACATCGAAGTTTTTGTTTAACAACTGATCAAATTATATCATTTTATATCTTTTTTAGGTATTATCGGCGATGCCTTCCTTGAATTTCCCAGAGGCGCCCATAACACTAAAGTTCATCAATGTTCCTCGTTGACAATGACCGATATCAGAAAATTCAACGAAAGCTTTTATAGAAAACCATCGAAATTCTATCAAGACATGTTTGTATTGAAGCACTGCGTGACAAATAATCCAAAAAGACAGTCAGTGTGAATGAAGTACACCGTCAGAACTCCAAGAGGATCAATTCCTGTTTGTAAAAAAAATATTCGTAGCGTTACTGGGTATTGAAAAAAACCGAATTGAAAGGAGATTAAAGGAGTATCGTAAAACACGAGTTTTGACAACAGAAAGAAGAGAAGGTGACAGAACTTCACAAAAACCAATTTGTAAAAAGCAAGCTATATCTCATTTCACATAACATATTACACAATATAACACATTACTTGCTGCGAAACTCATTATGCCAGGAACAAAACAGTTGTTAGACGATATTTGTCTAGTAAACTAAATATATCGAAACTGCGGAAGATGTATAATTCTACAAGGGAGGAACATCTAAAAGTAAGACAGTGCTTCTTCAGAAATAGTTTTGTACGGTAATAAAAAATTGGTTTTGGATCACCAAAAGGTGATGTATGTCCAATTTTTTAGAAAAAATGAAAAAAATCACAAACCAACAAGAAAAAATAAAGATAATGACAGAACAGCGCATACAGAATCTGCGTAGTAAAGCGTTTTATGAGTTAATAAGAGAAGACAATCACACAGCAATATTTTCCTTTGATTGCCAAAAGAATGTACCACTAGCAAAGATTCCAGACCGACCTGCTATTTTATTTAGTAAATACAAATAAATTTCTACAATTTTACAGTTGTAACTGGAAATTCAAGGTCGCCACTTTATCCTGAATCTGTAAAATCGTTTATGTGGACAGAAAATGATTGCCAGAGGATTTCAAATGAGAGTTTCTGCCGTGTACTACACATTGACAAACTTTAATTTTGACGAAGGGGTAGAAAAAGTGCGTTTAGTGGCTGATGGTTGTGGGTTTAAAATTGGCTACAATTCTGTGCTCCACTTCATGTAAAGTGTATATAACTCGTACATCCCGTAGTCGGCCATTCTTTCTCCCCTGATCGAGTATTTGCTCAAATAGGAAGAAAAGTCAAAAAATGTTCCACCATAATTGATCCACAAACGTATATTACTTTTATTAAAGATTATTCTACAGTGATGAAGATGGGAGAAGATTACACCGTTTTTGACTGGAAAGTCGAGGTGCAAAAAGTTCTTAAAAGTCCTGGATCCTGACATTTTCATTTTCAACCATCTAAACGATAATTATTTTTAAAACAAAAGAGAAAATAAGGGTGTGTTTATGTCACAGGCGAATTGTTTTTTAAAAATATGCTTTCTAAGCCCAGAACATTTGCAAGAAAGGAAGGAATATTACTCAAATCCAGTTACAAGCAGCTTTATTGTAGAATCCTGAAGATATCCTATACTGACTTCGTTACTAACCAGGACGTTTTATTAAAAATGTAAAAAGGAAAAGAGTTATTAACCACAATAAAAATGCCAAAATTGAATACCTCGGTCACATCATGAGGAACAGCGGAAGGTATGGGTTGCTGCAATTAATTCTTAAAGGAAAATTAGAAGGAAAACGAGGACCAAGAAGGCGAAAAATTTCCTGGCTGAAAAATCTGCGTACGTGGTTCAACACAACAACCACAAATCTTTTCAGAGCCGCAGTTTGAAAAATACAGATTGTCATGAGAGTTGCCAACATCCGAAACGGATATTGGCGACTACAAGAACAAGAAACAAGACTATCGGAGTGGATCACAAAAAAATCAAGTGGTGGATGTTGAAATATTAGACAGAAAGTTTATTGGGGGTCAGAATAGTATAAAAATGTAAAGTAAAATTGTGGCTAATTCTCAATAAAAATAGTAAATTGCACAACTGATGAGATTATCTGCGGAGACAATTTTGCATACCTTACAAAATTAGTTAAATTTAGCTCTAACCTATACCACCATGATTTAATCATTTAAATAAAATTTATAATTTACATTCCAACATGTGTAATCTTTACAAAGCCTTCTGGATTATTTTATTATGACAGATTTTTAGGTTGAGTCTAATGTACTAATTACATCATTTTGTATTGTTTACAACAACATTTGTGTACAACAGTATTGTTCAACTCCTCCACTGCCGGTCCCGAGCACGGATAAAATGGGAGGAGGATGAATGATTAGTGGATTGTTCTGGGTAGCATGAGCCTTGCAAAGTGGCTGCTGTCATCAAATGCAAAGAAATTCCCTAGTCAACAAACGTTGATGATTTAGGGAGTTTTTGTAACTACCTAACGTAAAGTATCTCCCTATACGTAAAGAACTAACGTATCAAAGAAGATGAACGTTAAATTGAGAGTTAAAGTTCTGCACGCAACGTAACGATGGTGTTTCCCTCATCGAATTAGTGATTAACTAATAAATTGTCAGTGCCAGTCTTGTCCTTGTCATTTAACCCTATTTTTGATATTCAAAATAAATAATAAATATTTTTTTGAACAATTTTTAATTTTTGAGATGGACGCGATATTAAATGTAGGTGCCTTTATTGATGATGAAGAAGACGAAGTCATAAAAGATGCCCTTCTTCTTCACATCTTGCACGACTATACGGCCGCTTTAATTTTGATACCATTAAAAATATTTTTCGCTTTTGAATTAAATTCCACCTTTCTGGATGGTCGTAAAGGTTCTTGCATACAACTTCCTTCAACAAGAACAAATCATCTTCATTGCTGAAGTGAAGTCGTTTTCTACAGCTTTTCATTATTTATAAAAATCAAAACAAATATACTTAACCACAAATCGGTAAGATAGTTTCGAAACAAATTCAGATTTCTGCTTTAATCTGAACCTTCTAAAAATGCAAGCTATAACAGAGGTTGATAAAGATGTTAATAGAGACATGGGGAATCTAAAATTTGCATTCCACGACATGTCTATCAACTAACCAGAAATCCTTAACGAATTTGTTTCTTGTACTTATACAGAGTAGATCCGAATAAAATGAAAAAGACAGCAAAGGTTTGATTTCACGTACAAAGCGTCTATGTATCTGTTGATACGTATTTCGACTTAATAAGTCTCATCAGAACAGTTATTCATAGGCGTTCTCAATGTGAAAAATGAATATTTTCTGTCTTTTAAGAAGCAACAATAAAATGGCTTCGTTATGGACGCAATAGCGACATCTGATAGAAAAATCGGTAAGATAGTTTCGAAACAAATTCAGATTTCTGCTTTAATCTGAACCTTCTAAAAATGCAAGGTATAACAGACGTTGATAAAGATGTTAATAGAGACATGGGGAATCTAAAATTTGCATTCCTCGACATGTCTAACAACTAAGCAGAAATCCTTAACGAATTTGTTTCTTGTACTCATACAGAGTAGATACGAATAAAAAAAATCGGTAAGATAGTTTCGAAACAAATTTAGATTTCTGCTTTAATCTGAACCTGCTAAAGCAGAAATATGAATTTGTTTCGAAACTATCTTACCGAGTTTTTTATCAGATGTCGCTATTGCGTCCATAACGAAGCCATTTTATTGTTGCTTCTTAAAAGACAGAAAAGATTTATTTTTCACGTTGAGAACGCCTATGAATAACTGTTCTGATGAGACTTATTAAGTCGAAATACGTATCAACAGATACATAGACGCTTTGTACGTGAAATCAAATATTTGCTGTCTTTTTCATTTTATTCGGATCTACTCTGTATGAGTACAAGAAACAAATTCGTTAAGGATTTCTGCTTAGTTGATAGACATGTCGTGGAATGCAAATTTTAGATTGCCCATATCTCTATTAACATCTTTATCAACGTCTGTTATACCTTGCATTTTTAGAAGGTTCAGATTAAAGCAGAAATCTGAATTTGTTTCGAAACTTTCTTACCGATTTTTCTATCAGATGACGCTCTTGCGTCCATAACGAAGCCATTTTATTATTGCTTCTTAAGAGACAGAAAAGATTCATTTTTCACGTTGAGAACGCCTATGAATAACTGTTCTGATGAGATTTATTAAGTCGAAATACGTATCAACAGATACATAGACGCCTTGTACGTGAAATCAAATATTTGCTGTCTTTTTCATTTTAACCACAAATGTAAAAATACACGTACCACGTGTGCTTATGAACTGTGGATGTTGAAATTTTGGTAATCGGGTAAGATTGCGTTAGGTAATACGTATCTAGATACGTTAGTTCAACCATTAATTCCCTTCCTTTATGCCAAGAAAATATGTTACGTATACGTATTTGCTTGCACAAAAACTCTCTATCCTACCCATGATGTGATGGGTGAGAACGATCGTCCAGTACCTTAAATCTAGACCCCACTGGCTAACTTATGGCAAACCATACTGAAGAACTCCTGGTTTTCTAGGAATTAGTAGGACTGAACTTACGGCGACGACTCTGTAAACTAAAAATGGAACTAAGAATGGAATACTCAGACCTGGTACCGACTCATAGCACTTGCATCTTTATTAAACATAATGAATAAATAAGAGATAATGAATAAATAACGAAAAGACGACAGATGGGAACTGATATCATTGAAGAAAGAACGCATGCCACGAACTATAGCTGCAAAGAAAATGAATGGACTGGGAGGGGTTTATAATAAACCAGAAAACCAAACGCCATCTTATTGATTTTAAAGCTTTCAGCCAAAAAAAAGTCACTTGAGCTTCAAATTTTTTTTGATTAATGTGCATGTTCCGACTGAGAACAAACCGGATGACGAAAAAGACCAGCGTTTTGAAGAACCTGAAGTGTACAGGAGATGGGATATAAAAAAGCCGCAGATATATTCAATACTTCACGCACTACATTATATTGTCTATCAACTAAGACGAATGCTACGCCCGCTCAGGTTGTTGAAACAAAATTAGGAAGATTTGTAATCCTACCACAAAGCTTAGAAGATTAACTGGTAGACTATATACTTTTCATGAAAAAAATTAATGTTAAAAGGATGGCTTATCAGCTGCCTACCTTTAGTAAATTACCAAATATATTTTCAAAAGAAAAGGAGAGTGTTGAGAGAGAATGGTTGGATTTCTTCCTGAAATTGCACAAAGATGCAATTTCTGTCAGAAATCCAACTGGAACGCCCATTCATAGAGCCAAAGGCTTTAGTAAGGAAAGTGTGACACATTTCTTTGATATTTTGGAGGCATCATTTGAAAATCATAATTATTCAGCTAATAGAGTATTTATTTAACGTATTTAACGATTTTTCCCAACAAAAAACACAATGTTTTATTGAAAAAAGGGTGCTTCTCCTGGTTAAAAAATTGTGTGTCCAAAAAATCCAAGTGAGTAGATTCAAACACATTTTTTACACAGTGGTTTATATATACTTTATTGAAAAAGTGAAACCATCACAAAACGATCCAGTATTGCTAGTGTTAGATGGACACTATACAAATTGTCGAAATGTGGAAATAATACGTTTGACACGGGAGAATTTTGTTAACATAGTGTGCTTGCCCCTTCATTCTACCGACCACCTGCAGCCCTTAGATAAAACGTTAATTTGACCCTTGACAGTCCATTATACTAAGGGTTTGGGATTTTTTTTAAGGTCAAGTCAAAGATCAATTAAACACTATGACATTGCTGAACTATTTGGAAAGGTGCAAAATGAGGCAATTGCCGTTAATGGCTTTAAAAAGACTGGAATATTTTCTCTAAATCGCCATGACTTTAACGAAACTGATTTTGGTGCCGCATAATAAAAAAATACTGAAAAAAAATCATCTGCAGTAGTTAAAAATATTGCCGACATTAGTGTAGATGAAAGGGAAAGAGAATTATTTTGCCTGTATCCATATGGTCATTTTTGAAAAATATTTTGTTAGAAAAATAATATATATTGTAACATTCCCAAATGTCGGCTATATTAAGAATGCACCAAAATAACTTGAAGGTGCAACACGAAACTATGGAAACGATGGGAGAGTTCTGCTACTTAGAGTCGCTGGTTGACTGCAAAGCGAGCCTAGGGCCCGCTTTGGCCTTAGTCTGCCACTATTTTTGACTATTCCGGTATGCAAACTCCCATATTTTAAATAAAAAAATCTGATACATAAGACATTAATGTGTATTTTTAAACAAAGAATCAAACATTGTTTTAAGAAACAAAAAATTACAAACCAAATACAAAACGATATTTCATACATGACACATCTCTTCTGCCACCAATTGGCTTATTGTACATTTGTGCATGCTGTACTGTGTGTATGATGATTAATTGCCTTGTAATTAAGAAAAGTCCGTATCTCGGGTTAATACTGATTTGACAGAAAATAACAATTCTCATCTCGGCCGGATTCGAATTCACGACCCCTGAGTTTTTACGCTCAGGAAGTTAAAAGTTTTTTAGAGTAAGCGTGCGTTCATAACGAGGCGCCGACCCTCGCTCGGACCATGGGATGGTATCATTTAATCGATTTTCGGTGAAATAAATGCATTACTTTAAATGCGAGCGTTCGCCGTCAGAGCTAGGCTCTAGGCGAGGAGACGGTGCGATGTTCTCCGTTATGAACAGGGCCGCCGCTACCATGTGTGCCAAGTGTGCATCGCACACGGGCGGCCAACAATAGGGGCGGCCAAAAGCAGTCCACTGATGATAATACTTTTTTAAAACGAAAATAAATTCGAATAATTAAATAGTAATGATTCAGATAATTAAACTAACTAAAGATAATGGGCAGGACATGTGATACGCAGTAACGACAATCGCCTTATAAACAATGTGTTCTGGGAAAGGCCAGAGGGAAGCAGGTCTGTAGGGCGGCCTAGAAAAAGGTGAAAAGATGCAGTCAAAGAAGATCTAGAAAAAATGGGAGTGCGAAAATGGGAATTACTGGCACAGGACCGACAAACATGGAAGGCAATAGTAAACGCGGCAAAGACTCACGAAGAGTTGTAGCGCCATTGATGCTGATAATGATGATGATTTAGATAATTCTGTGAACTCTAATATTCCAAACAATAATAATTATTCAGTACGTGATAATACTTAAATGTGTTTCATTTATCATGTATACTTCTTTTTTTCATCCTAATCTAAAAAAAATGTCAAAAAATATTATTTATTGTATGAACTGCCGCCCTTTTGTAGGTACAGTCATAAAGCAGTTTCGGGAATACTTTTTAATTCAAAGCGGCTGGCGGCTTTCGGACTCCAGTTATTTGAGATTTCACACGTAGATACTTTACAAGAATTTAGACAAGTGGTTGTAAAGTTTCTGTTATAATATTGTTCCTATGGTTATGTTTATAGATGGGTTATTATGTCTTATGTTCAGTCTTAGTTGAGAATTCGATGAATTTAGACACGCTTTTGATAGACGATTTCGTTTGTAAAATATAGTACTGTATCCGTTTGTTTTGCACAGTAGGTACTGTATTTCGAAGTAACGTCGAGATCAGAGCAATTTTATTCGTATACGCGTTACGGCTACATATTATGTGGAGAAACATTATTTGGACCACTTATTTGTAGTGTTTTTGGATTTATTTTATTAAATCCGCCCGGCTTCGTTCTTAAGTGATAATTTCAAAATGTCCGAAAGAAAAGGAAAATGACTTTCAGGTTTTTAATATAGAAAAATAAAAGAGGCAAAAACTGAGGAGAAAAAAAAACTTAGCGGTGCACTGGAATCATTTTTGATGAAAAACATACATGAAAATATAGAAGACTCGGATATAAATTTAGGACCTTCAACTTCAAGCAAAGTCCAAACCATATAAAAAAGTACCAAAAAATTGAATATTCCTGCGGATAGAGACGGATGATTTGATGACAATAATAGCGATAGTGCGAGTACTGATGCTGAAACGCCTGAACCTGAAACCACCAACCAAGACAGAACAATTAATGTTCCAGTTAATCTGGATTGCAGTGTAGGAAGTTCCAGCATATATTTGGTTTCAAATGATCCTGGAAAATGACCTGCAAATATGAATCCAAGTGAAGTTCAATTTGTTGTTGAAAATTTTCCTCAGCAAATTACAAAAATTAACTTCCCCAGAGATACAAATAATAGGAAATTTTCAGAAACTTAATATTACCGCACATTACCTAATCAAGACCAAATTCATCGCCCGTGGTTACTTTACTCATTATCACTAAATAATGTTTTTTGTGCACCTTGTAAACTATTTTGTTGTGATGAAAGCAGCCGACAATTACTTAGTGGAATTAATGGGGTAAGTGACTTGCAACATTTAGCTGTTATTTTAAAAAGACATGAATCCGGTGCAGCTCATATAAAATATTCTCAAAAACTGTTTGAACTATCTACAACATTAAAAAAAGGATTAACAGTTGACTCTGCCCATCAAAAATTATATGAAATGGAGAAAAAACATTGGGGCGCACGTAGAACAAATAACAATTGTAGTAAGATGTGTTTCTGCTTTCTGCAATGTTATCTATTGAACATGAAGTGTGTGTGACATTGGACATTAAAGATATTGTCAAAAAGTTTTCCGAGACGAAAGCCCGAAAAGTGCGTTTTTAGTTTTTTTATGTGTTTATGTTTCTATTCACGGTTTATTTTAATTAAATGGACGTTTAAATTAGGATATTAGGATATACATATTCTGGACGTTGGATCATGGTTATTAAATTAGGATAATCGACGTTTAAATTAGGATATTAGGATAGGATATTAGGATATTATATGGACGTTGGATCATGGAGATTAGTCTAAATGTTCAAGTAAATAATTATCTATTTATATTATGCATCTTCTTCACATTTCTTTAAATAATAGTATGTATGTCTAAAGTGTTGGAAGGGGGGCGGCAAATATTAAGTTGCACACGGGCGGCCAATACCTTAGCGGCGGCCCTGGTTATGAACGCACCCTAAGAGTTTTTACGCTCTTATTGACTCTATTAATAGTAAAATATTATTAACTAAATATTGAAACATTATGATACTACTCTTCTTACTATGATTTAACATTAAGTGACATACCATTGAACTCTGACCAATCATAGAGTGATTGAACATACATAGTTACATAAGTTATCACAATTTTCAAAATAGTGTACATGATGAATTCTACAGAAAATATCTACTTTTTCAATGCCAAAAACATTGATTTTGAAATTTGAGAGACACTCTTGAGACTTTTTTTTATTCTTTAGTACCTACTCAAAAACACAGAACAAAAATAGTGCCACTACCCGAAACAAGGTATTATAAGAATATAAGGAAACAAGTTATTACGTCTTTTTTGCGAAATTTTCAAAATTGAATGAGCGAAATTTGTTCAAAAGCACCTACAAACTTTTTTAAAAGACCAAAATAAAGTCCTTTTGAAGCGAATCTTCTATACAGGCATTGTATTACGTATAGCGTCACAGAACTAGCGCCACAAGATGGCGTCGTCACGGAACTGGCGCCACAAGATGGCGTCGTCACGGGTAGCTTCATAAAATAGTGGTTCTTCACATCGATTCACTACTCTCGATCAATTCGTTTCTAGTTATCATATATTTATCCTAAGCAAGTTTAAATTAAAACCGGATTAAAATAATATTTTTTAATAAAAGATTTGCAAGGATTCTCAAAGTCATAAATGTCATTCGATTAATAACAATATTGAATTATCTGTTTAAATTTTTAACACACTTTTCGTTTTAAATTAATTTCATATAAATACAATTATTACTTTAATATTTCGTTTAAATTTGACAGGTTTGTAAGTACGTTAAAAATAAACATATGCTTTGTTAAAACGGCAACAGGTGGTGTTAGGAGCAAAGATAGTAATTAATGTGAATTATTTGAATCAATATTATAATTTGCTTATTCTTCCTGTCTTTTCGTAATGAAAACCCCAGCGACACCTATCCATAAAAACTACTACTAATTTTAATAATAGTTAAATAATAGTTATAGACATTATATGTTAAATGTTACTGGTTTATTATAAAAAATATTTATTATTTAATAAAGAAGTAACGTTGTTTATAAATAAATCAAGGTACTGGAAAATGTATAAAGTAATTGTAAAGTAATGTATATGCTCTCCTTCAAGCCATCCTGCAAGGAAAAGTATTTGGAAAACGAGGTCCAGGAAGAAGAAGAACATCTTGGTTAAAGAACCTCAGAATCTGGTTCAATACAACATCTGTACAGCTTTTCCGCGCTGCTGCAGATAAGATAAAGATTGCCATGATGTTCGCCAACATTCGTAACGGATAGGCACATCAACAAGAAGAATGTATTGTCTTTAAATGATTTAGAGCGTGTATTACTCTTATATACTATATAACGATTCCGCTTTGTTGTTCCTTTTTGTACAGGTATCAGAATAATCGATTATTCTATATGGTCGCCTCAGTGCATATTCAGAGGAGCTTCTTGGTGAATAGCAAAGTGGTTTTAGGCCTGGTCGATCAACAACAGACCAGATCTTTGTGCTAAGGCAAATACTGGAAAAAACCAATGAATTTGATATCGACACATACCATCTTTTCGTAGATTTTAAATCGGCCTATGATAGTGTCCTAAGAAATAAATTGTATGAAGCCATGGATGAATTCCACATCCCCGATAAACTGATAAGATTGGTTAAGGCTACAATGCGTAAAGTTGTCTGCAAAGTTAAACATTTGAAACGCAGTTGGGCTGCGACAGGGAGATGCGCTGGCGTGTCTCATTTTCAACATAGCTCTGGAAAAGGCGGTCAGGGATGCCCAAATAGACAACAGAGGAAACATGTTTAATAAATCATCCTAAATTTTGGCATATGCAGATGATTTGACCTAGTTGCCCGCACAACACGCAAGCTAGAAGAAATGTATACCATCTTGTCAAACGCCTCAAAAAATATAGGCCTGCAAGTAAATGAGGAGAAAACTAAGATAATGGCATCAACAACCAACAATAGAGCCAGAAACATCGGCCACGAATTCACGGTTGATAACTCTACCTTTGAAATGTTGGACAAATTCACATACTTAGGCTCCCTGATCACCAAGGAGAACGTCATGACGGAAGAAATCAAGCGAAGAATAATCCTAGCAAACAAATGCTATTTTGGACTGAGTAGACATATGAGAAGCAAAAACTTAAGCCAAAAAACAAAAATAATCATATACAAAACCCTTATACAACCAGTGTTGATATATGGGTCGGAAACATGGACCATTTCCAAGGCAGATGAAAATCTCCTGCTTATATTTGAACGAAGGATCCCGAGAAGAATATTCGGTGGCATCTGTGAAAATGGTGTTTGGAGAAGGAGGCACAACTACGAGGTATATCACAGATATAAACATATACTTGGTGGTAAAGACGTAGTATCCTTTATAAAAATAGGAAGACTAAGATGGGCAGGACATCTGGCAAGATCACAGCAGAACAACCCTCCTAGAAGAATCCTTATGTCACAACCTGTGGGAAGCAGAAGTAGGGGTAGGCCAAAACTCAGATGGAGAGATGGTGTATATGAGGATGTTAGACAAATAGGCGCAGCAAACTGGCAACAGTTGGCAATGGATAGAACTAACTGGCGTAATAGACTTGGGAAGGACGAGGCTCTTTTATAGGGCTGTAGCACCAATGATGATGATGATGATCATAATAATCATCGATTAACAAAATTGATTTGCTATTTTTAATAGTGGCGGCACTATTATTTGTTTTAGTTTTAATCAAAAGACATTTGTACACACCAAAATCGCGCAGACCGTTTCCTAGATAATTCGAGGCGTTCCATACTTAAAACTCATCCTGTAGATTGCGAATGAAGAGAAAAACAAAACCATTACCTATTTTAAAAGTATGTAAAAAAACCTTCATTTTTGTTTTTTTTTAACGTTTGTAGGTACTTTTGAACAGACTCTACAGTAATTTTAGGTCCCGACATTGTTATACTCAAAAATAACTATTTTTTTGTTCATTCAATTTTGAAATCTCGCAAAAATGGCACGATTACCATCGTACCAGCTGGCGGCACTATTTTTTTCTTTAGTTTTGAGTATTAAAGAATAAAAAAATTGGTCCCAAGAGTGTGTTTTCAAAATCAATGTTTTTGGATATTTTTTGTGGATCATAAAAGTGTATATTTTCTGTGGAATTCGTTATATGCATATTATAGCTACATATCATGGATAAACACATAGAAGCTTACTACAGTTAAATACAATTTCATAAAAAGCAAGAATAGCAATGGTAGTAGATGTAACCCCTAAGGTAAACATGAAGACCTGTCAAATAAAGAAAATATAAGTACTCCTCAAACATTAATTGTTTAACTGGGTACTGGATCCGTTTTCTTTATAGCGAATTGGAGAGCAAAATGATGGCAGCTATTAGAAGATATAAAGACTATTTACGACGGAAAATAGGCAATTAAAAATATACACAAATATGAAGGTTTAAATGGCCCAAAAAAACAAAAACGTATTGTAGGTATGTACTTTTTTGGTGGAACAACGAAATTTTAGATATTATATACAGTAAAATAGGAAATATTTAGATTATCTTACTTGCCTTAAATCGATAAACTTATTCACAATCATAGTTCATGTCAAGTCTAAATACACAAAATTTTAACTTATAATTTTTTTAAACCAAAAGTATGTGTCACTAAACGGTATAAACAACACTCAGTTAAAAAAGCTTACTTCCGACACCACGTTAATTCCCTTATTAACAGCTAATGCAGTCCTATAGGTGGTCCACAAGAAAAGAAGCTAAGTTAGTTAAAAGGCGTGGCTATCGACGACTTTACCACATCATTGGCTTGCACTCGTGCGTAACTGAGGCGGTGACTACTGGATGGACTGCTAAGCTTAGGCCAGGCTTTGAGCTATGAAAATATTTAAACGTTTGAGTTGTAGGAATATTGCAGGCGATGAACTAATAGAGCCAAACAGGATGACGGTAATGATTATGTGATAATTTAATGCTTACTACTACTGCTGTATGGGATATTTAATTGTTTTTTTATCAAGTTTATCTATCTAGTTTATTATTTATAGGGCAAATAAGGTATTTGAACTTGTCAACCCTTTCCAGTGGTTTACTGTCTAACCATTAATATTTGGATTTGATTATGTATTGTCCACTAGTGACCATGAATTTTGTTTTGTCAATACTGATGTTTAAGCCAAATTCTTTTACTATTTTGTCAATATAGAGACTAATGTAACATTATTCGCGGGTTGTAAAAAATGCTTTGTGCATTTTTCAGATAAAAAAATGGGCAGGAAGTCTTCTTCTGAATTATATTTACATGAAAATTGGTTTGGTTTTTATTATATTTAAACCATTTAATGTCTCTCTATTTTAAAACACAATTTTCGGTATCCTTTTTTGGATCTTTATTAGAACTATTTAAAGGGATACAAAATATGTAATTTTATAAACAAAAAATTTGTTTAACACCTTTTAGTGTCGCACCAGTGATCATGTACAAAAATTACAGTATTTTTATTTTTCAGTTTTTCTATGAGGACGAAACTAAGATCACACTCCATATAGTAGTGCCCAGGTTCAAAAAAATTGTGGTAAATATTTTTTAAAGTATGTAGTGTGAACTATGGTCAGGAATAATTTGCTTATATTTTTGTTCTTATTTTGACTACCGCATTAGTCACTGTAAGCGATGACAATTACGATATTGGAGGGTCAATTGTTCATGAACCAAAGTTATGCTTCTATCTTGTACTTTTTCTCGTCTCCAACTGATGATGAAATTAAGTTTATCAATCAATAGCATATATAACAAGTGTCTGAATGAGGATGGTGGATTTTTAAATTAAATTTAGTATTGAAAATATGGCGGTAATAGGACTCCTTAACTGAGGGTTCTTCTATCAATGCAAATTTAATATTATCTTTATAGAAACACATTTTTTGAATGATGTTTTTCGTATGATAAATATGATGAGAATCGTAAATAATCTTATGTTCTATCGTTATTTTTCTTTCGTTCTCTCATTCTGTTTTGGTTGGGGTTTTATTCTCCTTTATTAGGTTCTTCAAAACTGTCTTTGTCAATTTTTTTACACAAAACCTTAAATGGACTATTAAACGTTTTTAGCAAAAACTCTTTGCATACACGGTGGTCAAGAATTTTAATTTCTGTACTGTAGTTCTTTTTGCTATTAGCGTGTTTTCTTTTACGTTTTGATATGTTTAGATAAAAAACTTTTGTGCGATAGACTGCTTCGACTTTTAAACAACGCATTGGCCTGGTAGGGAAAGGACATTTCTGTTGGTAAATTGGTGCCAAGTACATGGTTCTTTTTTTCTGTGCTTGACAACCTCCCTTCATTAATTGGGTAATTCAACGTAGGACTTTTGTTTTATGTAGCTCATGTTTTTATCGCACTCTAGATATGAGTGTCCTCGAATAGGGAAAAATACATCAATGCCGTCGAAACAATGTTTTTCAGTCACGATATAATGGACGCAGCGAATGACAGTATAGTTTTTGTTTTACCCTCCGCAAAAATCGAAAAAAAAATTTAATTAACGAATTTTGTTAAGAAAATTCGTTATTTAAAATTTTTCCACAAAACTATTAAGCATAGAACATACATCATTTGACCACTTACGAACAACTGTTTTATTGTATGTGTAGAAGGCTGCATATATGCTGGATATAATGTGAATATTGAAGCTGTAGGTACTAAGTTGTCTTCTGTATTAGATATCATTGGTAGTGATGTTAGGAGTCGGAAGATTTTTTTGGAAACCTATAGTAATAGCTGCTACAGTATATTCCTCTCTACTAATTTTCTTGTATTTCTTTTTAACTGAATAAAATTTTTGAGCTTTTGCAAGGCGAAGTTTGTATTCTGTTTCCAAGTTCTTGAGTTCTGTTTCTCGTATCAATTTTTCTAGGGTTAGAAAAGCGTCGTTGCTTGCTCATATCCCAGATTTCCGAGACTTCAATGTATCACTATATACTACTATCTTTTCATGAAAATCCAAAAGAAATGTTGAATTGATTGTTGAAGATTAATCCAAATGTGTGGTAGTGCACAGCTTTTTCAGGGTAGGAGTTGTCTTACATTTTGCTCCTTATGTCAGTTGAATCAGTCACAAATGCATGATTTTCTTCAGTGGTTAGTCAGTGGTCAAGTTTATGTGGTCGTTTTGAACGTTTTTCCCTCCCATCTTTTGGGCTACAACCATAAGCAAGTAGCGATTTCTGAATAGCCCTAACTCTTCTAGGAGTAATTATTGCAAATAGAGAAGTAAAAGCTTTAAAGCTAACAGTCACATTCTGTATGGCTCCATCAACTTTTGCTCTAACTCTAAAACGATACGTTGCATTATTTTCACAAATATTAACACCTGGGTTTGAGCACGGTTCTTGCTTTTGCATGGGAATCACAACAATCAGTCCTGAAAGAAAAGAATTTTGTTCGTTTTTCTTTCACATTCTGTTATTTTATCAAAATAGTTGAATTGAGTATACTTACCATCTGGAGCTTTTCGTGTGTTAACAGCCTCAATTTTTTTTATCACGTCGTTCACTCTTCCCGTCTTTTTTCTTTTTTTTTTGTAGATGTTGTCTATATCTTTCCTACCTCAGCACTACTTTTACGTAACTTGCATCCATAATTTTAACAAAACAAATAATAACTAAAAAATACTGAGGCATACAATAAAGATCAGGAGCTTGACTTGAATAAAATATGAAAACAAACAGAATGGTAATGGCCGCCACAAACTAAACATTCTATAAAGCACTAGCATTTTGTGTGGATCACGAACTTTTAAAATAAATTCTCATTGTTCTTTCCCCTTCGCTCTCGGCCTTCATCATTTTCCCCCTTTGCGTTCAAACTCGGATGTGTTTTTATATTTTCCTTTGGCCAATCGCAGGCTAATAGTTTTCTTTCTAAGCCAACAGATGGCGCAAGAATCGCAAAATGACAAAGAAGTTGACATTTAACGTTCCCCTCCCCGACCCTTCATATGTTAACCATTTATATAACTAAAAAATAGTACTAAATTTACCGGTATGTAAAAGTTTAATATTTACATAATAATTGTGTTTATCAGTGATACCATGCTTAAACTGAAACTAACAAGTCAAAACAACCACTTTAACTCTTCAAATATTATACTAACTACATATATGCTTGTAGTTGCTGCCTCAGCAGATATTATAGAATTTACCGGTATGTAAAAGTTTGATATTTATTTCCTTATTTTTTTCGTCTTAACTCGGAATAAAATCATTTTCTACATCTGTAGATCACTATCTGAGTCTAAAAATACTATAATCTTAAATTATTGAATTATTGAATTCTTATTTTATTATTTTTTAAAAAAATCTTTACAACTCACCTGATTAAAAAAAAGGGTCCAAATATATATGGACTAATATAATTTCTACAAGCAACAGTATCACTAAAAACACTGATAATAACCTACGATAAATAAAGTAAGTAGTATAACTTACACTATGTATACTAACTAGCCCAAACCATTGCTTGAAACCTAAACAACATAAGTAATAAAAACCTATCTACATATTTCCAGTCGATTGTGTGGAAGTCCAAAGTGCCCTCAGATGATTTTTACCATTAACTGTGGACGAATTTCACGACAACGTGCACGTACCACGTAGTCAACTTTAATATAAGAAAATATAAGATATCCAGAACATTAAACAGCTCTTAGTCGGTTTTCATAAAAATTGCGCTTAGGGTTTTGCTTTTCCTTCCCCTTCAATTTCTTTATCCGAGATAACTAAATTGTGGTAATAGTTTATGTGATCTGTTAGTGTGTTTTGCACGTTTATCTTCCTCTAATGATCCACCATCTTTCAGTTTTGTTAATGCTATAGTGATCCAAGTTTCTAAAACGTTAAGATTTCCAAGAACATAGAACATGCGAATATAGAAGTAATTTCTTCGAGACCGTTGTTCTGCTCTAATAGTTACTTGTTGTTTGGCAACCTGTCTCACACAACCAGCAATAAAATCCCACTTTCTCGTATGATCTTTTAAATTCCAAAATTCATTGAAAAAAGGTCTCTATCTTCTCTAGCTATTTTGGTAGCACATTTTACTCTACATGTATTTGCGCATGGTGCACCTATATGTTTCCTTTAATTTTAATACCTTTTCGATTTTCATTTTAAGTCCCAGATTAAGACTAGTTTTGATTTCCCATTCACCCATTCACTAACGTTTATAATTCTTTTCCTACTTACTCTCTCTATATTACCCCTGCTTCTTTTCTTTCTATTTGTGGTTGCCTCAGTTGTATTCTTATTAGGTTCAATTTGAATATTCCAGGGATGTTTTCCTCTTCTGTCGGAATGTAGTCTGGGTCAGTACCAGAGTCTGCATGAAATGGATCCTCATCGTTTTCTTTCTCAATTATTTGATTTTCATTCCATTGGCTTCATTCTCTTCTAAGCTTACTGAAATTAAACAACAAAGAAATAAATACATAATATTTTTTTATGCAGAATTTAAACAAACCTGTAGAACATTCAGGATTAATATCAGCAATATGTTTACCTTAAAAAATAAGAAGATTTTTACTTTGTTGTTATTATTTTAAATAAAGTTGATATGAATTTACCATCAAAAGAACAATAGAAAATATCCGTTTCAATGTTTTTATACGCTTTCTCAACTAATTCCAATATTAACTCACACTCTTCTGGAACACATTATGGCAGTTATAACAAAACTAAACTTTTGAACATGAAAACTGTGGTAACTCATTTTACTATACCTAATGCTATCGCCTCACTTAACAACGAAGACTACTGTAACTCAAGATAAGGTCCATTTGCTCAACTATGGCATATTTTGACAGATTCATAGCTGGAAACCTACAACACAAAAATTTTAGCTCACAGTATTAACAGCCTAAATAAACTTTTATTACAGACTTCATTCACTGCAAAAATAAGAATTAATAATAAATAGTGGAAATGTATACTAAACCCATAAAATTTTGGGTAGTGTATATTTAAAAGATATATTTCAGTTGTTATAATTTAACATAACTATTTATTATATGGTGCAAATAAATAAATATTGATTGTCGGTAAATCGTAAAGTTCTATTTTAATTACTATTTAGTTTATTTACTATTAATATTGGCTATAAGTACGTGTGCTTGGTTATATAGTAATTTCCAGCCACTTCTAGTCTGTTAAAAAGTAACTAACTTCGCAAAAAAATAATTACTAAATCCACTAGACAGTTCGGACTGGGAATAACGAACCGACTATACAATGATTTTCTACGGTTGTTTTTCATAAATCGGATCTACTATAAAACGCATATACGTAACATTGGTTGCATAACTGTATTTACTGAGATACGATTTCTTCCTGGGGAAGAGATCATTATGTTGTATTGTTTTGCTCTCGTAACTCAAAAAGTGGAAAATTTGAGTTGCTACAGTCTTCGTTGGACCAGTCGATATATATACTTTAAAAAAATATAAAGAACTATGGCCAACTTAGAGAATGAAGTTGATAATCTTAATACAATAATCAATAGTATTATTTTATATAAATGCTAATGCAAATTACTATTTCAAATGCTTAATAAGACCCAGTACAAGTACAATACATTAGAAAAAATAACAAAAAAAAAGCTTTACTGACTGGAAACTGCAAAGCTAATGTTTTTGTAGTTTCAAAGATATTATATTATTTGACTCCTGTTGAATGGCAGTAATTTATGAACTCATGAGTTCATTCAGTACTACGCACATTTTTAAATCTTCCATGATCTATTACAATTTGAGTTATAGGTTAAACTGTCAACAAAATTTATTTACCGCTAAATTGACAGTAAACACAATATTTTTAATTTTGAGAACGATTTCCGTACTGGAAATCAAGACGTTAATAAAATATGTAATTTTAGTTACAATTTTACCGCCAGAAAAAAATAAAGTAATAGTGATATTTATGTCGTTCAATGACTGGCCTATTATAGAAGCATCTCCTGTTCAATTAAATATCGACGTATTTAGATCTGGTTGGACAGTAAATTATAGAAATCGTAATTATTTTATATGCAATTTACCATATGGCAAACAGAATATGTGCAATAATTTCTATTGGAATTGCTCTACGAGTATATGAAATAATAATTACCGTGTTCTTTAATTTTATAGCAAATTAAGTCCAGCAAAGTTATGGAAATGATCAAGATATTTGCTCGGATGAGAAATGGTAATATCTTTACTGATGATGGGTAAATGGCTATGTGCGTTCAAGGATGTGGTATGATTGCTATTAAATTCATCATAATGCTAAAGTTATTCGCTATTATTTTATGTACTTTTGATGTATGAGAATTCGTTTATGAAGAGCGTATTTTGTGGGATTTTGGTGACAAATTTTTATATTTTTGCCAAGAATCTTTCCTTTCTTTATCTACAGTTTCTTAAAAAGTAATGATGGTTCATATAATTTAAGTAAATGTAATTGTATACTTTTGGTAAACGGAAGAACTAGAAAATATAAAACATCAGAAGCAAAAACAATACCAAAAGTATGAATTTATTGGAACTACGGAGGAACTGCGGAAGCTTCAAAATTTTTGGTAAATTTGTATTTTAATAATTAATTAAATTAAAATTAACGTTTTAAAAATATGCTTAGAAATAAAACAAAAATAAATTTACCCGAAATAACACCAGGCGAAATTAGAAGACCAATCTACGAAATCAAAAACAGCAACAATACCTACTGTGGCATAAAATGAAATCGTAATCTAAAGAAACATTCGGTGGATCCAACATTGTCTAAGCATTAGTAAGGATTTTTGTCTTACTTGAGGAATAACTTTAAAGCAATGCAATAACGCATTTATTAAAAGAAACTAAGTTTAAGATATTTCTATGAGTCATGGAACGATCGATGTTAGGCATTTTCGTAGGGATCGGATCACGAACAAGGAAATAAGACGGAGAACAGGAGTGACAGATGCCATAGAAAGAATTATGACCCTTAATTGGAACTGGGCGGGGCACATAGCTAGAATGTCGGATAACAGATGGACACAGCGAATAATACAGTGGAGACCGAGACAAGAAGCACATCGAAGTAGAGGTCGTTCACCAACAAGATGGTCTGATGACATAAAACGGATCGACAAAAATTGGATGCAAACAACACAAAACAGAAATACATGGAAAAGACTGAGGGAAACCGATATCCAGCAGTGGATAGATCCGGGTTAAATGATGATGATGATGATGATGATCAAAATAACCTAGATTTTGGAACAGGGTATGGTACCAATGTCTATTTGCATGTGCATAAAAAATCTTATGGAAAAATATGTAGAATAGAAGAAGCCATTGGTATTAATATTTGTAGATTAAGAAAAGGCTTTTGACAAAATAAATTTGGGAAAAATGGTAACAGCTATCACGGAATATTTCATTTTTCGCCCATAAACAAATAGAGTAGGTTGGCCCAAGAGTACGCACACTTGTTTTTATTAAAATATATATTTTAGAAGTGGTAGTGACATCTATTTAAAGGCCATTATGTAAAAACGTGCTTGCAGTTTAGTTTATGTATAGTTTTGCTCTTGTTGAACATAACGTGTTGTGTGGTAAGTAGGCACATTTATTACACTTGAATATTCTACAAATTATGTTTGCCTTTATTTGTTTTACCTTTTTTTTTGTTTCGAAAATAAAAAAAAAACGATTTTATGTACCAGTTGTTATGCTGCTCCAAGAGTACGCATTTTAAAGTTCCCAAGAGTACACAGCGCGTACTCTTGGAAGCGGGGTAGGTACCATTAAAATATATTAAAGCAGTGTACCTAGTGTAAAGAAGAAAATAGGTGTATATTATAATCTAAAGAAATCACTCTGCTGCGTTAATAGTTTGCATAATTTTTTTTTTAGAAAATGAGTGCTTATGAGCTACTCACGAGAACGTCCCAGAGGAAGAGGATTTGTACCGAGCAACTGATGGAACAAATACGGACTGATATTGAAAATTGAAAATCAAACAGGCAAATATATAGAGAACTGAATATTCCGAGGCCACTATTCGCAAGCGATTAAAATGTGGTATGATTCAAATGTGTTTTTTCTAATGATATGGAAATCCAGCTAGCAGAACACCTAAAGCAACTTAATATAGGGTTTTATGGATTGACAGGAAAATACGTTAAGCAGTTTGAATACGCTGTCATGAATAGTATTGAAGATCCTTTCAATTTAACTAAGAAAGCTGCAGGTGACAAGTGTGTTAGGAACGTTTGTCTACGATAGAAATTAATACTTCGACAACCCCAAAAATGTTTCATAGGGAGGATAATGGGTTTTAATAAACCTCAAATTGATAGCTTTTTTGACAACCTTAAATGCTTAAATGAAAATTTTAATTTTCCTTCCAACCGTATTTATAACATAGACGAAACTGGGATAAAAGCAATGTCCAATAAACTGCCAAAAGTTATCAAAAATAGAGGAAAGTGCATTACGAGATCAGGAAATCACTGCAGTTTGTTGTTTTAACGCTAGCGGAGAATACATAGCACTAGCATTAATTTTTTAATAATCGAGGAAAAGGATACGCGAAGATCTCCACAAAGAAGCTTCAAGTGGAACTTTAAAATTAGTTTCAGAATCATGGTTCATAAATGCAGACTTGTTTTTTCAGTGGATTCAACATTTTCAGCAAGCAGTGAGACCTAATCAATAAACACATTTTGCTTCTTTTTGATAATCATATTTCACATCGTACAATACAAGTCACTAATTTTTGCAAAATCATATTCATCTTGTGACTATTCCACCCCATACAAGTCACAGACTTCAACCGCTTGATAAAGGGGATAAAGGGTTTTTTTTTGCCTTTTAAGTCGACTTATAGTCAATTTTGAGACAGCTCAAACGCTCTTAAATCGACCGGAATGTTTCAGTTCAACCCATTAATATTTTCAGAAGAAGACTTTGCTTCTTTTATGGTAAGTGATAGACCATACACCTAAAAGCAATCTGAACAAGAAATATTGACGGTGGACGCAGCAGAATCTGCCTCAAAGAAAGAAAACGGAAAGGAGATAGAATCTGTTAATATATGGGACGAAGTTTGTGGAAGTAATAAAAAATTCTTTGATGGTGAATTAGAAGTGGTAGATTGTGAAATTTCCTTAGATATTAATAATGAAAAAACAATAGTAGCTCAGTTAAAATTGGATCTTTTGAACACACCAGTTTTTATCAGTATGGATATGGTTGAAATATTAGAAGTCCCTGATTCAACAATGATAGTAATTAAAAAAGATGGCCCGGAAGACAATCAAGTTAAACAAGTTCCGGCAATATCAACTAACTTTTCTATTGACAACGTTGAGCCATCGACTTTCATTCGGTCTTCATCTGAAATTAAGCCACTACCAAAAATGGAATCTTCTGAAGTTCGAAAAAAAAAAGAGCTCAAAAATCAGAAATTTTAACCAGTACGCCCTTTAAGCTCACTCTAGAGATGTTAGAGGCAGTAGCTCAAAGAAAAAAATCTAACAAAAAAAAGGCTATTAAAAGGCAAATAGACAGAAACAGAAAAGAAAATGAAAATCAGAACACTGTAGTGGAAAGTTTGAATCCTAAAAAGTTAAAAAGAAAGGTATTTTCGAAAACGGAATCTGCTAAAATAAGTATTGAGGATAAAGAAAATAAATCGAAATTGAATCAAATGTTAGAGAAAGACATATTTTGTCCTGCATGTAATGAACAGTTTGTGGAACCACCAAATAAAGACTGGATCCAGTGCTTTCAACGTAAAGCCTGGTGGCATAAAGCGTGCACATATTATTCAATTGGTCAGTTCTGTTATGATTTCTGTAATAATTAAAGATTCTAAATTTTATATTTTTACTTTATTTGCATTATGAATAAACTTGTATGTAAAAGATATGTCATTTTTTTATTGATTTTTAACGTTTCTTGCTCTATTGTGCTTTTAAAAGGTATGCGTAGTCTTAGGAAACCTACTGCGTACTGTTAAGAAGATTTATCCCAAGAGTACGCATGTGCACCATTTGAATATTATGGAATTTTAATTATTGAATATTATTGAACTTAATAGTTAAAAAGTATTGACCTCTTTCTATCTAATATACTACATATTTCAGCCATTACTTGTTTTATAATTAAAACATAACCATTTGTTTTATATTGGAAAAAATATGTTACGTGCGTACTCTTGGGCCACTTTACCCGATACCCAAACAAATTTACCAACATGTCACAGCAAGTGTCAAAATGCCGTACACAAAAAAAGATAAATTCAGCACACAATAAGGAGTGAGAAAAGGAGACGAAATATTGCCAAAATTGTTTACTACACTATTTGAATATGCATGTAAGATAGCAAATCTGAATGAAAATGACACAAATGTACACGGAGAAAGAGTCGACCAATTAAGACTTGCTAGTGGCAGCGTTGTTATATATAATTATATAGTTAGTGCTAGATTTAGGATTTAGGATATCTAAACATAGCTACCTTGGTTATAATATATGTAAAGGAAACATAATCAAACCAGTGAGATTTCACCCCGTGTGGGTTCGGCTTGGTTTTGAAAAAAAAAAGAGTAGGTTCCCAAATAGGATTTAGCTATTTTTTTATGAGTGCGTATTACCAGTGCTTACTTAGGGTGCAGAAACTCTTTTGGTGCAGAACACTGATGAAGAAAGTAGTACACAAAATTTGATTAATCCAAAGAGCAATGGAATGACATAGACTGGGTATTTCAATAAGAGATCGAATCTCCAAGAAAGAAATACACCAAAGAACAAAAGTAACGGATACTTTATGTCAACAAATTACAACTCTGGAGGGAACTGTGCCGGATACTAGGTAGGGTTGCCAAATGACCAATGGAAAAAACTCATCATCGAGTAGAGACCAAAACAGAATACTTTCAGGAGTGTAGGTCATCGGTAACATATATCTTCTTCTTCTTCTTCTTAACATGCCATACACCAAAGTGCGTAGGCGACTATCTCATTACTAGAATTCTGTTCTTGACGGCGTGACACAGCTCGCCTGTATTGTGTATTCCTGTCCATTCTTTAATATTCCTTAACCAGGATAATTGTTTGCGGCCGGCTCCTCTCCTACCTTCGATCTTCCCTTGTAGGATTAACCATGGTATTTCATATTTTGCTCCTCTCAATATGTGCCCAAGGTAACCAATCTTGTGTTTTTTAATTAATTCAAAGAGTTCTCTTACCACGCCGGCTCTCTTAAGGACGTTATCGTTTCGAACTCTATCCACCCAAGGTATGCGCATCATTCTTCTCAATGACCACATTTCAAATACTTCTAGTTTGTTGATAGATGTTTTTTTCAAAGTCCACGTTTCCATGCCATAAAGCAAGATGGACCATATGTAGCACTTGACCATTCTGTAGCGTATTTCGAAATTTAGGTTTTGATTACATAGGAGCGGTCTGAATTTCACAAAAGCTTGTCTTGCCATTTGTATTCGGGTTTTTATCTCTTGTTGTGGATCCGATTGGTCATTGATTGTGGTGCCAAGGTATTTAAAAGTTTTCACGCGTTTTATGCTATTGTCACCTATGCTTATTATCGGGTTTTCTGGAGGGTTTCTGCTAATGACCATATATTTCGTTTTCAAAATATTGATTTTGAGGCCATATTTTTTACCTATGCTATTCACCCTATCAAGTAATAACTGCTGATCTTCCAAATTATCAGTTATAATCACTGTGTCGTCCGCATAGCGTAGGTTGCTAATTGGTATGCCGTTCACCTTAATGCCTAATGCCGTGTCTTCTAATGCTTCCGCAAATATATTTTCAGCATATAAATTAAAAAGCATCGGAGAGAGTATGCAGCCTTGGCGGACACCTTTCCGGATTTCAAAGTCATCCGTATATTGGTCTTGATCAATCCTCACCTTTGCCATTTGGTTCCAGTATAGATTCTAAATAATTCTGATCTCCTTCTGGTCAATGTTGGCCCTATGTAGTAGTTCCATCATGATATCATGTTTAACATTGTCTAACATACATTGTTTAACAATGTACATATATACACGAACATTATTTCTTTTGTAAAAATTGATAAAACTCTACCCACCCCATCTAACTGCAGCACTATATCAGGAGTATCGTCCCAAAGTAATCGAGGACGTCCTCTAACAAGATGGTCGGACGACATCAAGCGAATCCAGCACAACTACTGGATTTAAGGTGATCACGACTGAAAGCATTTGAATTATTTTTACGGGAGCCCTATGTTCAGCAGTACACTCAAAACGGCTACTGATAACGATGATGATGTATATCCCTTTGGTTGAAATAACTATTTAAAATTTTTAAGTTTTACTGTTAATTTAATTTAATTTAATTAACAGTAAAACTTAAAAAATTTTACGTAAGTTAATTTAAAAAAATTAACTTATGTGATCAATCAGTGTCTAAATGGACACCCAGTACCAGAACAATGGAGAACGGCATACATGTCCTCAATACACAAAAAGGGGGACAAAAGGAATTGTAATAATTATAGAGGCATATCGGTAACCAGCACCCTGAGCAGACTGTATCGACGAATTTTGAGAAATATGATCAAGGAGGAATATAAGCACAATGAAGAGGAAGAACAAAGCGGGTTCCATGCAGGAAGATCGTGCACCGATAACGTATTTTGTCTTAAACAAATAATAAAAAAAAGATCGGCTAAGAATCTAGAAACTCATATTACTTTTGTAGACCTGCAAAAAGCATATGATAACATTCCCTTAACAAAACTGTGGACAACGTTGAAAAGATCTAACATCAACCACACATTGATAAATGCTGTACAAGAACTATATAGAGACTCAAAGGCACAGATAAAAACAGGAAAATATCTAAATGAAGAATTCCTGGTTACAAAAGGCTTGCGACAGGGATGCTGTATCTCACCAACCTTATTCAAGATATATGTTGCATCGGCATTGGAAAGATGGAAAAGAAAGGTGCATAGGATGGGTATAGAGCTTAACAATGAATGTATATATACTCTCCAGTTTGCTGATGACCAGGTAGTGCTAGCGACCGACAGGGAAGACATGCAGTACATGCTTAGAAAACTGATAGAAGAATATAACGACTGGGGAATGAATGTCAATACAACAAAAACCAAATATCTTTGTATTGGAAACGAGTCAGATAACATAGACCTCGAAAACGGACAACATATTTCCTGCTGTCAGAGCTATGACTACTTAGGTGTTGCCTTTGACAATACAGGAACTGATACACGGGAAATAGAAAAACGAATTACTCAAGCAAAGAAAGTCTTAGGATGTCTCAATAGTATACTGTGGAGTGAAGAGATAACGAAAGGAAGGAAATTTAATATATATGAGACCATGATTAAAACTACCCTTCTTTATGGCGCTGAAACATGGAGAATTAGTGAAAAGAACAAAAAGCGAATAGAAGCAGTAGAGATGGATGCAATGAGAAGATCTTTAGGTATTTCCAGACGAGACCGAATCAGAAATGATGCAATAAAACAACGTATGGGAATAGAAGGAAATATAACTCAAGATATATAGAAGAAACAATTAAGGTGGTATGGGCATGTTCAACGGATGCCAGCATCAAGACTCCCCAAAAAAGTAATAGAATGGCAACCGATAGGTCGACGGAAAAGAGGAAGACCCAGATTAGAATGGCAACACGGCGTAAACAAGTCAATGAGCGAAAGAAATTTAACAACAAACGACTGCGAAGATAGGAAGAGATGGTGTTTAGGTATCGGACAACGTCGAAAGACGTTCTAAACCGATGTATATATAAGTTTTACTGTTGATAAATCTCCACAAGTTTTCTTTCGTTGTCATTTACTACTCTTCTATATTTTCACATTAGACTATTTTCGTACATGAGCAAGATATATAAATAAATTTATTTTTTATTTTGGTAATTATATTGTAACAGCGAGTTCGTATATGAGAGTGAAAACGTTAATTTTTTTAATTTCCTTAATATAATTACCTATTTACATGCCGTAAAATTAACTTATTAAATTAAACGTAATCATATTTATTCTTTCACTAACAAAATTTCTTCAAACAAAAACTTTTTAAACGTGTCATACTGTATATTAGCATCTAGAAACTTTTTCAGTTCACAAAGCGTGAAATTTTAAAATAAGATGACACTAATATTCGTCCAACTATACACTCTTTCCGTTGGAAGTGTTTCTAAGTGAAACATGTTACAGTTTATCGTCTTCGCCTTTTTGAATCTACTTTGTGAGTTTTCATTAGGACAAGATTTAACCCATATAGAAGATATCAAAGTTTTGAGTGAGTTGCCACTAGATCGGTTGTTAACAATTCAAAGAGGTTTTAAAAAGGAAGATATTATTATAGAGAGAAATAATACTGAAGAACAACTGGAAGGAAGAGAGTTCCCACATGCGTTAGCTTTGCAGGTAAGAATTTTTTTTAAAGGATATAAACTAAGTACGTATAAGCATTGTGTTAAAATTCGGGATTATAAATATAAATAGAAAGGCCTTGACAAGGGGGCACGTGACACGTGAAAGTAAGAGACTTATTTCTGAAAATCATTCGATTGGAAATCTGGAATTTTGCAATTTTGCATAACTGTAGTTAATATACACGTTTAAAATAATTACAGTTCACTACGACAATATTCTTGTTACATTTTCTACAAGTAAGTAATAATTCAAATTCATCTCATTCGAGTAATTAAGAGACATTACATACACTAGATACATAAATAATTTATGTTCACGTAACTAAGCAAACAACAATAAAAAAACACGACTAAAAGCAATAATAACTGAGTCATTTAAAAAGTTTACTATAAGTCCTTTATATAGTCCTTTTCCATCATATTGATAGCACATTATGTATGCAAATCCTCAACAGGTCAAAAAACCATAGGCGTCGCCCTATACTTGTTTTGAAATAAATAAAAAAAATTAGAATTTTAAGATGCCGTCAATAATTCATTATCTTTTAAAAAATCTTCTGTAAAATAAGTGTCCACTAATCTCACTATACCTTTTTTGTGCGTAAAAAACGTCGGTATATATGCCACACGATTATTGTTAATTATACACGGGAGATTAACTAGAGAATTCAATGTTTCACGAAATAAATTAATGTAAACAGTAATTTAAAGGCGATTATTGTTTTCTATACAAGTTATCGCCTGATACAAAAAGAATACCTTCTTTGAACGATTACCTGGAATTACTGATAAGGCTTCACTAATGATAGTTTAAGTAGTTTTTATGCCACATTACAGCTTATGCCAATAATATAAATTAGAAATTGTTTGCATCTTCCATTTAGTTTGTAGATGTACATTGTTCATGTCTTACATACCTACGTTTTTGGTGTCGATATTTTGTTATTTGCATTTAAAAATGACGTCGACAACAGGTTTTATCCCGGTTAAGTGTAGTTTTAAAGGTGCCTTCAGTCTAAGAGAGAAAAATATAATATTAAATGTACACGATGCACTTGTACATCAACGCCCTTTAAGTAATGTTCGTGAAATCGTTAACATGTGTTCAAATATGACAGGGGTTGGAGAAGCAACAATTTATAGATTCCTAAAAGAAAGAAAAGGAGGAACTGTTTCATCTCCCAACAAGAGTGGAGGGAGTAAACCCTTGAAAATTGAAGAAATGCATAAAAACATGATAAGACACAGCGTCCACTCATTTTTTTTAACAAAGAATTTCCAACATTGGACAAAATCCAAACATTAATTAGAGAAAACGAAGAGTTACCAATCATAAGCAACAAGAAATTATGGGGACTATTGAGAGAGATGGGATTTCGTTGGCAAAAGAATAGAAGAAAATCCGTTTTAGTTGAAAAAGATTACATTGTATGTTGGAGACGAGATTATCTAAGAACTATTAAAAAGTACCGAGAAGAAGGGAAAACAATTTTTTATTTGGACGAGACTTGGCTAAATGAAGGTCATACTGTACCATATCTATGGGTTAATACAAATGTGAAAAGTTCCCGTCAGGCATTCGTCGAAGGTGTATCTACTGGAATAAACAATATTCCCGTTGGAAAAGGACGCAGACTCATAATAACCCATATTGGAAACGAATACGGTTTTGCCAATGGTGGATTATTAAGTTTTGCCTCAAAATCAACCAAAGATTACCACGAGGAAATGACTGCTGGCGTTTTTGAAGAATATTTTGAGCAAATGTTGGATTTAATTCCAAAAAATTCTGTCATAGTCATGGATAATGCTAGATTCAAGACTAGCAGAAAAATTGCCAACAACGGCATGGAAAAAAGGAGAGATAATCGAATGGTTGGGTAAACACGCAATTGAGTACAAGGAGAATTCGACAAAAAAGGAATTATTACCTATTGTAAGGCAACATAAAGCAGCTTATAAAAAATATATAATTGATATAATGGCATTAAACCGTGATGTAATTATTTTACGTTTACCCCCATACCACTGTGATCTGAATCCGATAGAAAATATATGGTCTCAAGTAAAGGGTGAAGTCGGACGCAACAACAAAACTTTTAAATTAGAAGACTTACAACAATTATTAGAACATTGCTTATCAAAAGTAACTCCAGAAAATTGGAAAAATGCTGTTAGTCATGCTCACAAGGAAGAAAATAAAATGTGGAATTTGGATAATATGACTGATGCAATACTGGAACCGGTAATAATTAACATTGGAGTTGAAGATTCCTTAGATTCTGAAGAAAGCAGTGAATCTGAAATGGAATTTGATTAAAATAATATTCATTTTTTTACAAATCGGCCCCTGTTACGGCCACAAATTATTTTATATATAACCAATAAAATAAACATCTTACATTTCTTGCAAATTCATTAGTACCTGTTAATCTCCATCACTACGGCACTGGCAACTTTATTTAGGGATAAGTAACCCTCAAAACTATTGTATTCTATTCTGCTTCAACCTTTATACCTGGTGGTCATACTCAATTTAAAATTGTTTTCCTATATACTTCTGTAAACTTGTTGACAAATATCTATTTTTCATTGAGTCACCCGTATCAACAGTTTAGGGATTTGCATACATAATGTGCTATCAATATGATGGAAATGGACTATACTTATATACTTATTATACTTATAGTCCAAGCGATATCTGTTCTGAAACACCCTCAGTTGGGTGAATCGTATGTGATCCTAGTTTTTTTGTTTTAATTGCTTTGAATTATTATTAGAAATGATAATTTAACTATGCATACACTTCAAACGGTGGGCTAAATTTATGAAAAAAAAAACGAGAAAAATTCGATGTTTTGTCTCCTTTTTGTTGCTATATCTCGGCAGATATATATTTTAGAAAAAATTCTTACCGGCAAGAAAATTTTAGAATTAAATTTCATATACGACAAAATTGATTGCAAATTGAAAAAATAATAATTATTATTTCAAAATTAGCGAATACAATTTAAAAAGGGTCAAAAATTAAGAGCCACATAGAACTTTCAAAATCCACTTGCATAGACTAAGTACGGAATAGACTAAGTACTAAATACTAGACTTTTATATTTTAAGTATTTTCACTAGAAAATACTTAACATATAAAAAACACTACAAAATTTTAGTACAAAAAATCCAGTAGTCTTTGCAGAGTAGTCTTTTTAAATTTATGCATAGCCAACAAAAAAAGTTTTAAATACATGAAAGTTTTTTTAATTATAAAATAGTATTTAAGCGTCAAATAAACGTCGAATTCTTAAAATCATTTGAATAGAAGAACCTATGGAATTTTTTAAACACATGTACAATTTTTAAGCTAATAAACAAATAGAATAACTTATTCAATTTTTAATAACCATTTTTTTTTCGAAACTGACGTCGAAAGTTCAGCAAAAGACGCGTAATTTAAGAAAGAAAATATTAAAATTAGTCAATTAGTTCCGAAGTTATGATCGAACAAAGTTGACCGGCGTTTGCAACAATAGTACGAAAGTTTCAGATCTGTTTTTGAAAGAAATACCTTTGTTGTGCCAAGTACCTGATAGATACAAATTCTCACCTTTTTTCGTTTGTGCAACCTGGTTAAAATGTTGACGTAAAACAACAGAAAACTACGAGACGCAGTGGTAGGGATAGTAATTTCATCTCAAAAATAAAATCACGAGTTCAAAATAGCGCCAAAATTTCAATTATCTCATCTTGTGATCTGTTTTTTTAAACTGGGGTCCTGTGAGTTAAAACATTCAAATATTATACTTTAAAAAGCCTAGTTATAATTATTTATTCTCCATGTTTTTACTTATAAATGAATATTCACTTGCAAAATTACTCATTTTTCCTTTTTTTTTCGTTCGTTAAGGTTACAATATCAATGTTAATAATAGTATTTTTTTATTAATTATCCAAATTTATTCACATGTAAAAATTAATTTTATAAGTAAATAAATTTTATAAAAAATTAATTTAATAAATCTGGACTTATTATTTGTCAAGTTATTTTTGATGATAACTTTGTAACTAATTGACCAATCTTAATGTTTTTTCTCTTCAAATACGCCTCTTTTGCTGTACTTTGGACATAACAAAAAAAGTTAATTGAAAATTGGAAAAGTAATTGTATTTGTTTATTAGCTTAAAATTTGTACAGTTGTTTAAAAAAATGCATAGGTTCTCCTATTTAACTGATTTCAATGGTTTGACATCTATTTGAAAGCTTTAATGCACATTTATACGCAAAAAAAACTTATGCAAAAAAAGTATTTGAAACTTTTTTTATTGGTTCTGCTTAAGTTCGAAAATTAATAATTTTTTCAAAAATTTAGATTGAAAAATTATTTTTCAAAGACTGCTTAATTAATTTTAAAGATTTTTTGGGTAAACTTTAAAAGTTCTATGAGGCTCCTAAATACCTGAAAACATTATTGAAAAAAAACATTGATTATTGACCCTTTTAGATTGTTTTTGCTAATTTTGCAATAATTATTATTGTATTTTCAATTTGCAATCGATTTTGTCTTATAAGAAATTTGTTTGTTAAACTTTTTCATTGTTACAATTTTTTTCTAAAATGTAGGTATAGCTGCAAAGATATAGCAACGAAAAGAAAAAAAAACATTAAATTTTTCACAAATTCTTTATTATCAACTTTACCGCCTGGTCTATTAGTTAACAATGCCAAAAGTATTAACTGTAACCTACTAGTTAACAGTTGCTAACTTACTATACTAACTTACAACAATTAAACGAAAATTAATTTATTACTTTGAAAAAGTTATAAAATATAGTCATCACTAGAAGTCTTCTTCTTCTTATAGAACCCTTTTGAAGGTTGGCGATCGAAATGACAATTGTAGTCTAGGTCAAGGACTGATTTAAAAAATGTTTTTTTATGTTTTCATGAAATAGGCCAGGAACTGAACGTGAAATACGACCATGCCTTGTAATTTTCCGTGTCACCACCAAATTGCGTGAAAATTTGGATATAAGTTCTACTTACCCTCCACTTTACTTTTGGACTTGTGCCGTTGGTTGCTTTTTTATTTTTTGAGAAAAAAACTACCCCTATTAGAAAAAAATCGTATAATTATAAATTAGAGCGGGTAATTAATTCAGATCATCTTTTAATGAAGTGATTAATTGTCAGTTAACATTAAACAACATAATTTAAGATTTTATAACAGTTTAATCCCTAAGGAAAATCAAACCCTAGAAATTAAAAGAAGAACACAAATATCATGGGCTGCTTTTGATAAGTTGAGCTTCATTTTAAAAGACAGACAAATCCCAATACACTTAAACCGAAAAACCTATGACACTTGTATACTACCAGTTGCAACTTATGGATTGTAAACTATGGCAATAACAAGAAAAATGGCAGAACAATCAAGAGTAACTCAACGCGCCATGTTAAATATAAACCTCAGAGACAAAATTCCTAACACCGAAATAGGTCGAAGAACTAAAGTAACCGACATCATGGAAAAATAGCGACATTGAGACGGCAACGGGTAGCACATGTAGCAAGACAAGACACCAACAGATGGTCTCATAAAGTGACATTCTGGAGACCTCGAGAAACAAAAAGAAGTATGGGAAGTCCCAAAAAGAGATGGACAGACGATATAACAGCTGTAGCTGAAAAGCAGTGAATGAGAATTGTAAAAGATAGAAAAGCGTGGAAGCAATTGGAGGAGGCCTATGTCCAATAATGGATAAATGAAGGCTGAAGAAGAAGATATTATTATCGGACAAAATTGCGCAGTCAGTCATAGACTTCATCCCTCTAAATGATAGAGTAGCAATGTTGAGAATTAAGAACAACCCATAGAAACCTAAATGTTATTCAGGTCTATGTTCCAAAAAGTGACAAATCAGAGGAAGAAATTGAAAACTTTTATAACAATATCGATAAAATAATGCGACTGACAAAAAAGCTGTGGATGACTTTAACGCCAATATTGGTCGTGGTGCCGAAGGAGACACTATAGGACCCACACGGTCTCGGTACCAGAAACAATAGGGGAGATAGACTGGTACAATTCTACGTAGAGAACAACCTATTAGTAGCCAACACCTTCTTCAAACAACATCCTAGAAGGCTATACATTTGGAAATCACGTGCAGACAAAAAAGATAAAATTGTTGGAAATCAAATTGACTTCATTTTGCTCGATAACAAATTCAAGAAGTACATAAAATCTACTAATACAAATCCTGGAGCTGATATTAATAGCAATCACAATCAAGTTATAATGGATTTTAGACTAAAAAGGTTTGTTAAAGTTAAAAGGGAAAAAATGTCAAGCAAAATAGACATCTCACAACTGAAGAACCCTGAAAAGAAAAATGAAATAAGCAATAAGGTTAAGAAAGAAACATAAAACTCTAGAGAACTTGGTACATACAGACGTTGAAGTAACATTGACTGCTCTAAAAACGAAATAACAAAGATACTAGAATACGACATCGGGTTTACGAAAAACAACAGAACACGAGAATGGATAACTCAAGAGATCGTGGACCTCATGGACGTAAGACGAAAACAAAAACAAACCCAATTGAATACAAACGAGTCAATAAAATCATTAGAAAAAAGTGCAGAGAAGCTAAAGAAAACTGGATGTCAACCAAATACCTAGAAATTCAACAACTTCAGGAAGGATACGACACCTTTAATGTCCATAAAAAAGTTAAAAAAATGACAGGTAGACACATAAAAGACAAGAAACAATATTAAGAAATAATAATAACGAGATAATTATAGTTACAGAAGACAAACTGGAGAGATGGAAAGTATACATTTAGACACTTTTTGACGATGATAGACCTTGTTTCCCACCATCCACGGATGATCGATTAAATGAAAAAGGTCAAAAAATAACAAAATAAAGTTATTTATGCACTTAAAGCTCAGAAGAACGCAAAAGCCACCGGTCCAGAGAATATCAATGTCGAAATACTTAAATTAATTGCAAACAATGAAAGTAAAAGCCTCAGCTTAATAACAGCAGTATTCAATAAGATATATGACACAGGTAAAATACCATCACACTGGCTAAAACCACCAGAAAAAGCCAATGCCTCAAACTGCGATGACTATTGAATATTAAGCATACTGTCTCATGTCCTTAAAACTTTTCTCAGAGTCATTCATACACGACTTTACAAGAAGTTTGAGTTTCAAATAAGTGATACTCGATTCAGATTTTGAAATGGATTGGGAATACGAGAAGCTCTTTTTGCCTTAAATGTGTTAACATAACGATGCAGAGACACCGATGCAGAGAGATGCAGATCATCTTTTGATGGTTAACTGCGTTAACCATCAAAAGATGATCGAAATTCTAAGAACAACTGGAATTGACGAACAAGACTTGCGAATTATCTCAGAACTATATTGGCACCAAATGGCAATTGGCAACAATTGAATTAGAGCACACAACATCCGAAGATATACGAACCCGACGAGGAGTACGACAAGGTTGCATCTTATCACCACTATTATTTAATCTGTATTCGGAATCTATATTCAAAAAGTTAAAGAAATGACAGGTAGACACAGAAAGAGACAAGAAACAATATTAAGAAATAATAATGAGATAATTATAGGTACAGAAGGCAAACAAGAGATGAAAAGAATTCAGAAAAGCATTAGACGAGGTACAAGGTCGAATCAAGATTAACGGAACCAGCATAGACAACATCAGGAACGCTGATGATACCGTCCTAATAGCAAGCAACGCACAAGAACTAAAAAATATAATAAATGCGGTAGTTCGTCATAGCGAAATGTTCGCTTTACATCTAAATGTTTCCAAAACTAAATTTTAGTCTTTTCAAAGATACCAACAAAGGGACAAACAATATAACAGATAACTTCCATAAAATATTTGGAAGCAAATATCAACAGCCTTCTTCTTCTTGTAGTCCCTTCTCCTATCGGCGGTTGGCTATCATCACAGCTATCCGTACCTTATTGGCGGCTGCTCTAAAAAGATCTACTGAGCTGCAACTATACCACTCTCTTAGGTTTCTCAGCCAGGAAATTCTTTGTCTTCATATGGATCTTTTACCCTTGATTTTACCTTGCATTATGAGCCTTAATATCTCATATTTGGCACCTCTGGTAATATGGCCTAAATATTCCAGCTTTCTTGTTTTGATGTGCTTTATGACCTCGCAATCCTTTTGTAGCCTTCCTAACACTTCTGTATTTGTAACTCGTTGGGTCCATAGTATTTTCAAAATCCTTCTGTAGCACCACATCTCAAATGATTCCAACTTCTTTATGTTATCCACTTTTAGTGTCCAGCTTTCCATTCCATACAACAAAGTCGAGACCACGTAGCATCTTAAGGCTCTTATCCTCAGATCCAGAGGAAGGTCTCGATTGACAAACATTGTTTTCATCTTTATAAATGCTTGTCTTGCAATTTCAACGCGTGTCCTTAGTTCTCTACCTTGGTCATTGTTTTCATTTACCCAGGTTCCCAGATATTTGTAGTTATTCACTCTTTCTACTTGTTTTCACTCGATATCTAGCCTTCCTACTGTATGTTGCTTAGAAATAATCATGAACTTGGTTTTCTTAACGTTCATTTGTAGTCCAGCGTTGCAATGCACTGATCCAGCGTCTCTAGTGATGATCTAAAAGATGAAGCAAGTTTATTGTGAATGTGTCAGCTATATAAAACTATATTCAACCACATTGAAACAAGAAGACTGGGTACAGTGCGTGCATTGCAATTCTTGGTTTCATGAAACCTGCTCAAAATATGGTAATTTATGTGATATATGCGGAAAAGTATTGACAAAAAAACGTGGCAAATAAAGGTTATGATCGAGCCATATCACACTTATTGTCCGAGTCATCTCACCTTGACACATCGGGTGAGCTGGCCTTTGACGGTTTTTGTATTTTAATGTTTACGGTTTTTATCTCTAAGTATTTGGCTTAACCAACTCTGTACACTTTCTTCTTAATGGTATTTTAATACTAATGTATAAATATTTCAGAATGTAGACTTTTTTGTGCTAAGATTCAAACAAAAAAATGTGATTCATCTCTCCCGGACTTACCCTACAAGTATCATTTTTAACTCATTCCAAGTTTATGTAAGATACTTAATATGCACATTTGATAATTCTTCTGTAGATCTATATAAATATTTTATAAACAATGTACATTGATTGTGTTTTATTGCAGGGAAAACCTAAGTCTAGAGACCGTGGTGGTTATGGAGGAGGCGGAGGGAGTGGTGGACACTCGCAACCATCATACTACTACGAAGAATACTACGAAAAGGAGAACAAAAGCAATAAAATTCAAAGTATTTTCCAACTTTCTGTGACGTCATTAGCTTTCCTAGCTTTTGGAGGCTACCTCTTATGCCTACTTATTCACGCCATCAAGGCAAAACAAAATACTACTACTACTAACACCGTTGTAACCCAAGCTTTAGCGACCTTTTTGGCTAATAGGATCAAAAAAACTAAAAATCAGAATAGATTTAGGAAGCGGAAGAAAAATTTAAAGATACCTGCAAGGCCTAATGTTGTAGTTAAAATCCATGGGCCGACGAGAAACTTAAAATTACAAAAAAAGCCCAATAATAACAACAAAAATAATGTGAACAGAACTTTGAACGCAGCTGCAAATGTTCATAAACTACCCACTTATGTTAGCAATAAATACGTGTATAAACACATTAATAATAGAAGAAGTCAACGTAGGTCTAAACGGGAAATAATCGGTAGTGTAGGAGGGTATATTGTGTATGATGACATGTACTATGGTTTACTGCAGTTATCGGAAGCTTATACTAAATATCACACGATTGACTATATTCGATATAACAATACCATGGCTTGATTAATAGTTGCCAGATTGCCAGTAGTTGCCAGATCGAAAAAATGTAATACCAATGAATAATATTTTAATTTCAAAGCATGCAATTAATAGCATACTAAACTTTTCCAACTTTTCAAAATTTTTCAATGTTCTACTTCAGCTTTTTTCTTTTTAGGTGCACTGTTCCATAATTTTTTCGTCACCCCTTTCTGTCCATCGTGACTTCTTTATTTAAACTTGTCTTTTTCAAGTCTTTTACTATACAGTCCTTAAATATTTTCTTCATTTTTACTCTATCTACCTCTATTTCCCTCAACTTCGAACAGTGTTCGAAGTTGTCCCACAATTACCATTTCTTTGTCTGACGTAACAAAACCATTGCAGTTTTTGTTGTTGAACCTTTTTTGAGACTGTAGTGACTCTGGCTCTTTCCCTAATCAAGTAGTTCTTGATCTTGTCCCTTCTAGTCTTACCAAATATTCACCGTAATATTTTTATTTCAGTTACCTCCATTTTAATTTCCTGAACCCTTTTTACAGATCACACTTCACTGCCGTACACCAACGCAGGCCTCACTGCATTCTTGTATATCTTTCCTTTCAACTCTTCCTCGATTTGGTCACAGAGTACCATGCTTATTGGCTTATAGTTAAACCAAACAGCCTGCATCCTGTAGGAAATTTGTCGATCTAGTGTCCCATTTTTCACTACGTGGAAACCAAGGTATTTAAATTCTCCTACTTGTTCTATTTTTTCCCATCCACTTATGTTACTCCTGACCATATATTTTTCGTTTTCGACCTTCTAACCTTAAGTCCTCCCTCTTAAATAGCCCTTCTTCAATGTTTTAAAATTTCTGTGCTCTCTTCCACTAACTCGATATCATCCGCAAAGAGCATTGACCAAGGGGCTCTCTTACCTTCTTAGTCAGCACATCCATAACAAGATTTTTTAATATTTTCTAGTCTCTTAAGTTTACTAGGACAGTGAAATCTGATGATAAAGAATCCTGTATATGGCATATATATATATATATATATATATATATATATATATATATATATATATATATATATATATATATATATATATATATATATATATATATATATATATATACGTATGGAAATTATCTGCATATTTGCAGATTGCAGTCTAACATGGATAACGCAAAATCATTGTCTTGACGGAAAATTGGTTCACGACCATGTGATTACGTGTTATACGCGATTTACTGTACTATTTAAAATTTGTAATGAACTGTTTATATTCTCTTTTTGTTACATTTTATAATTGTAAATTATATTGATAATAAAAATGTCATTTTTAAGAAGAGGCTAAAGTATCATTTTCTAGAAAGAACCAAGCCAAAACATTTGAGAGTCTAGTTTAATTAAGATTTTCATCGACTCAGTAAGTTAAAACTACATGGATTTTTATTATTAATTTTACGAAAAAAGTTATTGTTATAACCTTTTTCGTAATACAAGGTTGAAAAAAAAAAAGTATAAAAGTTTTAAAAAAGTTTTCAGAACGTTTTGGGACCTATCAGATCATCATCAGTGACGATGGTCAATCAATGTACAAATCGTCAGTACAATTCCAATCTAAGATTAGAATCTATTCTAAATTAGAATTGTATCGATATTATATCTTAAATTATTATATTTTATTAAAAATAACTCATACAGTTAACATCAGAGTGAAGCTGGTATGTGGAATCTTAATATCTAATATAAATTTAAAGCACACATATACATTTATATTCTAGTTTATTCTTATTCTATCTTAATTGACTAACTATTTATTAAGTAGTCTGTACTACTCAAATAATAATTATTGTTTGTCTTGTCAAATACAGATTTGTTTATATACACCATGTATTTTAGCCTTAGTTTCTTGAGGGCCTGAAGATGTAAAAGTTTGTAAACAGCGAAACCGGTAGCCCGTTCTCTTTTAACTTTAATAAAAACCTCTAACGGATTGTGAGTAAAAGACGTGTTTCCCTAACATTCTCAGAGTAAAGTAGGTTCACGTAAATAATAACATAACAATTATTAATAAAATCATCAATCAACAAATCATCAATAAAATTAAATTAAATCTCCAGCAAACATAAAAATAGGTACACTATAATGTCTATATTGTTCTGACGCTATTTTCTTGGGGCATCTTAAAGTAATTTCTATTTTAATTATTTATTTAATTTTAATTACCACAATTTTCAATTATAGTCTATAAAGTTAATCATTTCTAAAAGAGCGTAAACTGTTTCTCAATACTCTTAAATGTTAAAAACGACACAATATTGAATAAAAGAAAGCAAACGGTTCTGGTCGACGATCAAAAAGCAAGAGAGAGATTCTTCTAAAGAGTATCTCCATCACGCTGTGAAGGTGAAAGTCGCTTATTAGTTGAACTTGGTTGTGGTTTCCCAGCATTTGGGTCTTACTACGGCATCTGTTATGCATTCGATGGGATTGCTATTAATATTAGAAATATTTCAAATATTTTAAGTCGCGAAATTGCAACATTATATTGTTTCATTATTTGTTCTTCGTTATATTATCTGTTTATAATATTCTTTCTATTCTCCTGTAGTGCCACATCTCAAAAAAATGTTATTTTTTGAGATGTATGTGTATTTGCTATCGATCATAGCAAATACAATATTGTTAATATCCTCTTGGAATATATCTGCTTATTTTGCTACATCAGAAGATCAAGTTGCTACATCAGCAAGAATGAAACGCGTTATCAATATTACCCCAATGTGAAGTAATTCTTTCTTAAACCATGTCGCATATATGCTTAAGATCCGAGAATTGTGCTGGTCATGATAATACATCGATTGACTTATTGGGCATCTAGTTTGTCACAATGCATGTAACATATTATGGACGGGCATTATTATACATATAGTGAAAATGTTGTTTTCGTCGAAAATTCGCCAACAAATGTACGAAAGAGGAATCGATGAATACTACTGAGCTGTTAGAAAGCGATTTTGAAAACTGAGATTCTGCCTTTCGTTAATATTTCTCACAATACCAGTTTTTTATGAGAATTAGGTCGAATAGAGAGGTACGCCCTTCTCAAATCTTGGATAAGAGCACTAACATCAGCAGAAATAGGAAACTATAAATAAATATATATATATATATATATATATATATATATATATATATATATATGTATTCATCCTCCATTAAAGACGTCTCATATATGAATCCGTAAGACACATTATCAGTTCATCTAAAATGAGTTAAATGGGCATACGTCCATAGAGCACGCATTGTAAAAAACAAAAAAATATCGAAAGAATGGAAACTAGCAAACTAATTCTACTATTCAAAAAAAAAGGTAAAAAACTACAGAGGTACAAACTTGTTAAATACTACCCTAAAACTTACACAACTAAAATTTTACAAGAATTAATAAATGAGAGGATAATAGGGTTTTCGTACTGGAAGATCGTGTACAGATGCAATATTTATCATAAAGCAAATTACTGAGAAATCACTAGAGTATAATCCACCAGCATTTCTGTATATCATTGCTTTAAGAAAGCATTTGACAGAGTAAAACATAAATATGTAGTCCATCTTCTGTAAAATAGAGAAGTGTTCCTAGATATCATTAAAAAATATTGAAAACATCTACCAAAACAACAAAATGGAAGTCAGAATAGAGAGACAACTTACAGAACCTACAGTCATAGTCATCGAAGTAAGACAGGAGACTCATTGAGCACTATACTCTTTAATTTACCCCTGGATGAAGTCATCAAAAGTGACAACAAAGGAAGAGGATACAAAATGGGAAAAAAGAAGTAAGAATACTCTGTTACGTAGACGAGGTGGTATTGCTAACCCAAGATGAAAATAGTCTGCTATTCACAATGTTAGGTTACAGATTTAACATAAGATCAAGAGAATTTAATATGACAATCTCAACTCAGAAAACTTAAACAATAGTAATCAGCAAAGAACCAATTAGATTTAAATTGGAAATTGATGGTAATATCATTGCACAAGTAATGGAAATAAAATGCCTTGGAGTTACACTGTCCAGCTATGGAGACCTGAACAAAGAAGTGAGGGATCAGGTTCACAATGCAAATAGATTGTCAGGATGCCTTAATGTCACAACATAGCCAAACCGACATTATAACATTGAGATGAAGTAAACAATTTATAAAGCCAGTGTAAGATCAGTAATGACATATGCATCAGAAACGAGACCGTACACAGTCACGATAGAAAGGCTACTTGAAACGCCAGAGATGAGGAAACTGATAAGAATTACAGGAAATACGCTGAGAGATCGAAAGAGGAATGAAGACATTAAAGAAAAATGTAACGTACATTGTAATATAATTGTGTTATAATAAATTATAAAAAAATTGGATAGGTAACCTCATAAGCAGAAATGGGGAGACACATGTGGTCAAAAGTAGTACCGGACAACCGCGCAAAAGATGGAGTGACTACTGAGGTTCCAGCCCCCAGCGAACAAGTAGAATTTCTTATAAAGAGACAGAAGAAGAAGACCATTATTTTACCATCTCAGTGTGCCTAAGCACACATTTGCATATAGCCACAACTCTATCTTTACCAATGGGAATCTGGATAAAATCCAAATCTGGATTAAACTGTAACCCAATCATATCCATCTCAGTTTTGAAATTGTTGACAGCACTCAAATCTCACAGTGCGATTTTCTCTGGATATGGGTGAGCCTTAAGAACAGGTTAATGCAGATAATTTCTTACAGTTTCTCGTCCTGTGTTTCTATAAGGCGGTAATCAATTCAGGTTCTGATTATACTAATCAATTCATTGTAGGTTAAAACCAAAAATTAATCTTGAGCTGAAATTGTATGCCATCTACATCTAGGCAGTTATTTGGCAGACATCCCAGTTTCACGAAATCGTTGTTATAACAGACATGTGCACTGAGTGATACGTCATTTTGCCACATGAGAGCTTGAAGAAAGCCTACAGCTCGTTCAAAATTAAATGATGATTGTTCTATGGTAGCATAAAGAATTTTTGCTATACTTACTGCTATGTAGAACGAATGAATTCGCAACTAACGTATGGTCGTAAATTTTTGGGAAAATTTTCAAAAGCATATAACTCTGACCACAATAATCTTATATTTTTATTGAATTATTCAACAATTTAACTTAACTATCCTTATTATAAATCAAAATTCAAATGACAGATAAGGGACCATTATTTTCGATTTGCCTAATAATTCCCCTCACTCGTTACATCATCCTTTGGACGACCTCGGCGTCAATTTCTTTAATTTTTGTATATATGAGGCGTCTTAACTGTTCCTGATTGTGTGCTTCCCATCCGTTATTATAGACTTTCCGACTTAATATTGCCCAGAACTCTTCAATTGGACGAGTCTGAGGTAGGTTGGGGGGATTTTCTGCTTTCGGTACAAAGGTAATGTTGTTAGTTTCGTACCAGTCCCTTGTGATCCTTGCGTAATGACATGAAGCAAGATCTGGCCAAAAGACTATTTGATCATTTGCATGATGTGTGTTCACAAACTGAAGCAATTTAGAGAGACATCTTTGAATATAAATATTTGCGTTTAAGGCTTCGCCTCGAACAACACCAATGTAGGGCTGTGAGATAAAGCCAGCCTCAGAAATTGCACACCATACCAAAATTTTGTCCTCAAATTTTTTCTTACTTTTGAATTTTATTTCATCAGGTACATTTTCGTAATCGTTCGTGTAAAACCCATCGTTACCCTTCATCTCAGATTTGGACAAAGTAAAATTTTTTCATCGTCCATCACGATCAACTTTTTGACGAAATGCACTCGCCTTAACGCGCGGCAACATCTCGGAATTCTCTCTAATTGACCCTCTGTGTATTTTGGAGCTTTCCTTCTTTTCCGGTAGATAATATTGTTACTCGATAGGGTCCTGTATACTGTAGTCTTTCCAACATGAAATCTTCTGTTCAGTTTTCGCTGTGAGACCCCAATTTTGTTCTTAGCTGCTTCAATCAGTCTTACCTCCCTTATATGGTTCAAAATCCGCGGTCGGCCACTTTTACGCACGTTAACACATGGTATCCCTTCTTCACATTCTCTCACTGTGCGATAAATTGTCGATTTGCTTATGTTTTGATCTCGATAAATATTAACAATATCTCGTTTCGACATTCGCCCAACCATATTATAAACACCTCGACGAATATCAATTTTATAAGACATTTTGCAGAGCACAAATAAAATATTCTGCTTCGTTTATTAAATGTCAATAACTGATGACATTTCAATTCCATTGCCTTCTTTGTTAAATGCATTTTGCTTCTCAATCAGACCAGGTGAAATTTTTCCCAAAACTTTAGGACCATACGTTACTAGATTATTTGTTCAAGTTTAGAAACACTAGTTCTTTCCATTCTTTTCAAAATTCTCATTTTAAGGATTTTAAATAAACTAACAGAAATTTACAGCAAATTATAATTTAAACAATGATTAAAATTAGTTTTTATTAGTTTTATATTATATAAAAAATAATATCTTTAGACTTTACCTATATATGCACAAATCTACAACGTTTTTAGAGGGAAAGAAACAATAAAAATTACCATTTTGTAATAATTTTTATAAACTTCTCTCTCTCTCTCTCTCTCTCGCAATATCACAGTAGCTACTAACATAATTCTTTTCGAATTTCTGGCTCCATCGACAATTCATAAATAGTAATAACAAATATTCAAATTACAAAAAATAAAACATTCTCCGAAATCCCTCCAACATCGCATCGATATCACGCCGAGCCTTTTGGCTGGCATCTTGGTCTTGCTGTTAGTTGTGGTGGCCACTGACGAGATAAACGAATTACAGAGTTTAGAATCAACACCGTAATATATTAAAGCTAATAAAAAAAGAGTCCCAATAAAAGATCCTTTGCGAGTCCTCATAAAAATAATCTTTCTGTCAAGATAATTTTTCAAGCGGTTATTAATGTGCTTGATATAACTTTTATCAATATTATTCAATAAACATACTACGGAATTTTACACTGCTCAAGAAAATCTACCATAAAATAATGGTAAAACCGTGTTTAAAATAAGTTTTGAAAAATGGAAAACATTCAATTACAATGATATTTAGCAGTATGTAAAAGATATAGATTTTAAGAAATGAGTAAAATAGACTGACAATTTCAAAGCAAGATTAAATACTAAACCCTTATTTATTTACTTGGATGTTGTGTTAGATCAGATAACATGGAAACTTCAAAGAGATATATTTGGTATTTGATGTAAAATATGGTGCAATAAAGAAATAGTAAAAGAGTTTTAATATGAAATATATAATAGATGAAATAATTTTAAAAAGTAATGGTTTTATGTATCCTGAATTGGTACTAAAGGGAAATGTGAAAATAGCGAGAAAATGCGTCCAGTGGACCTATGATAGAATGATTAAAATGTTATAAAGCTAATTTCCAATAAGGGAACAATAACATTGAACATAAGCTAAGTTTGAGTCCAATAACCCAGCCGAACAGCAATTTTAATACCTTTCTTACAAGTCGTCAGCAATTGATTTTACATAAATATGTGTAAATTTATTTACACGGGTAATTAAAATTATAGTTAATGAAGTAGTGTTAATAATTTGTTGCTAGTCTATTTACTCCAGATATGCTCTCCTTCAAGCCATCCTGCAAGGAAAAATATTTGGAAAACGAGGTCCAGGAAGAAGAAGAACATCTTGGTTAAAGAACCTTAGACTCTGGTTCAATACAACATCTGTGCAGCTTTTCCGCGCTGCTGCAGATAAGATAAAGATTGCCATGGTGATCGCCAACATTCGTAACGGCTAAAGCACATCAAGAAGAAGAAGAATATACCCAGAAAGAACTTTTTTAAAGTGTCTATGGGAACGGCAAGTCTTAAGTGGCAGAGTCAGTATGATGGTGGTAACAACACAAAATTTAATTAAAATTCGACTCAGAATTTTGCGGACTGTTGTCCGCAAACTAATCCGTAATAATATTTGAAATAACACACGGCCCAATGTAAATAAAATCAAAATATTATTGCTAAAAAACCGAACACACGTTGTTTGTGCCTTAACATGTGGAATAAATTGTAGAATTAATGAAACATTAAAAATTGAAACTATTCATGCATTGAAGATTGGAACAAGAATCAATTAAATACATAGACAATCTCGATTTAAATAAAACTGTATAGCATTTACCGCCATCTATTGAAAAGTTAAAACTCAAAAGTAAATACAACTAATAATTTACAATTATTAAAAATAATAAGAGTCATTTATCGATATAAAAACTATCCTATTTTTTAGGTTGGACCAAACTTTTTCAGAAATTTTTGTATATAAAGGTATGCTTATAAAGAAAACGGAAACCAAATCAAATGAGAAAAGTAACCAGTACCGAAAATTAATTAATTATTTATGCATAATCTATTTCTCTTTACTTATAACTCTATCAAACATTGCTTTTAAAAAAGATCTTTATAATTTTACTAACTTTATTTTAAAGCTGCTTAACCATTTTTTCACCATGCAAATCCCAACAATTTTTGCAACCACATGTTTGGATGAGTAATCATGCCGAAGATGAAAGAAATTGAGAAAGAAAGTAATTTCTATATCTATATACGATTGCAAGACTTATTGGGAATAAAATCAATCTTAGTTCAGAATTATGCAGATCAACAAAATAAAAATTTGTTTAAGATAGATTTAGGCAACCTTCGTCAAATCGCAAGCAAAAACTTGATTAATAATTATGACCTTAACTTTCTTCAGGTTCATTTCTAATCCGTGCTGAATGCTACCTTTATTTGCTCTGTTTACTAAATAATATTCTAGTATATCTAGACTGTCGATCGGATTAGCCAAGCGGGCTGGGCGGCTGGCTTCTCCTTCGCTTCAATGCGAGAGATGTCAGTTCAATCCCCGGCTCGGTGTACAGAAAACAAAAAGGCTAACGCAGCAGTTTAAAATTCTAAAATGAATCTGCGGCTTAGTCTAGAATATGCTGGTATCTGATCGGCCTATGGTGGAGCAGTACGGCAAGAGATAAGGGCTTGCGGCTAGGTGATACTCCTCCATAGATCCCTACCGGAAGGGCGTCGAACGCTTAAATACCGGGTATATATACTAGACTGTTAGCTTACTGATATAGATCAAGACCTCGCAATTCTTCCTTGTAGGTAGCAGTAGGTATAACGGAAACAAAAGCATAGGAGGCACGCGGTGAAGATGCAACGGTAGCTGAGTCCTTCAAAACCTCAAACTCGTGCCGCAACCACATATCTGACTCGCTTCTTTTATCGTATATATGAAACTGAGATACTACCTTAAGATCAACTTAAGAAGCATAAGAAAAGAAAATGTTATAATCACATAACAATACACCGGATGAGTTACGCTGCAGAAATTTTGATGAGGGTAATCTTTGACCGTATTTATAACAAATATGACAAATATCTAAGCCGCTCACGATATGGTTTCAGAAAAGGTACGGGAAAAAAACTTGCAATCCTATGACTAACGTTAATCACTGAGAGATATTTGAAAGTGAAAAGAAACCTTTATACTTGCTTGGTTGATTACCAAAAAGCGTTTATTCGAATCAAATATCAAAAATTAATAGAAATTCTTCAACATGTGGGTTTGAATGGACGTGATATTACTATCATTTATAATACGTATTGGAATCAAAGAGGCTGAATTCGAACAAACAATGATATAATTGGTAAATATTGAACGAGGGTATGTTCTGCGCCCAATTCATCAAAACCTCGTATATTGGGTATATAGTACCTTATAGTATTATCTCGCCACAAGGAATACGACTTCTTCTTTGTCAACCATTTTCCATCCACTCCTGAATGTAGGTCCCTCCCAATTGCTTCCATCTTTCTCTATCTTGCGCCAATCTAATCCACTGTTTGCCTGCCACTGTTCTTATGTCATCTACCCATCTTTTTTGAGGTCTTCTCATGCTTCTTGTTGTCATCCTTGGTCTCCATTCTAGAATTCTCAGGAATACGACAACTACAACTAATTATTGTGGAAAAAATTAAAGGAAAACATGGTACCTATATCAAGAAAGGGGAAATCGTGACTCAAGATTAAAAAAAAACTAAACCAAAACTGGAGGAAACGCTCTTATAAACCTAGCCCACAATGGACAAGATTTTGCCATATTGGTGACCAAGTTCAATAGACAAGGTAGATAGAAGGAGGAGACGAAGATTCAAAGGGATTTAATTGGATATGAATTAATATGTTTTAAATTTTTTAAGCATTGCATGGAAGCTAGAAACATTCTAGACCAGACAAATCTAAATTTGCAGAGAATGAAGCAAGTGCTCGACGATCTATAAACGGTGCAGCGCTCACACTTGTAAGGATCCAAACTTAACAAAATAGTCTTCAAAGCGTTCATGGTCAGTGAAACTTCCACTAGAAACTGGGAGAACTGAAGACTGTATCATAAAATTTTTTTCAGTACATAACATTGATCTTCCAAGCCAAAATGTCTCTATTACTACAGACATAGTTTCAAAGATCAAACGCGTATGTACTCGTCGCCGTTTCTATAAAATCTACTAAGACATCTACACATTGGCACCTTAACCGAAATAAGTACATCAAGCAATACAGCTGATTAAATCAAATGAGGCGAAGTTCGTATTCTCGATTTTTACACTTTTATAAATCCGTATCGTTTCAAATCGTATCACAGATTTAATAGGCCCTTTTCATATAAAATATACCTTTTTTTGGATTTTTATTTTATTTAAATACCCACTTGCCAAGGTGTAAGCATTTGAAAAAATTATTCTGGTAAAATTTTTGAAAACGTGATTTATAATGAAGCGTAATTTAATTTCTGGGTAGGAACGTACCAGAATAAAAATAATCACTTTAGTTGAATTATGCTATAATTTCACTATTTGGGGGAGTAATTCATCGTTTAAAGGCGCATAAATGCGCAAGGACGTATGAAAATACAGTAACGTATATTTTTCAAATATTAATGTTCGAAATAGGCCATAATATATTTATTTACAAGTTTCTACTGACGTTTCGATCTCTATATCCAAAGACCGCTTTCAAAGATATAAATGATAGTTATATTTATTTTATTCGTTTATTATTATATTTACGGTAGTATAGTCCAAAGTATTACACTTTACGGTTCGGAAGTATGGGACGTCACCAAAGCTAATAGAAACAAACTTATGACAACAGAAATGGATTATCTGAGACGAAGCTGCGGTAGATCGAAACTGGAGAGAGTTAGAAATGAACAAATAAGAAACGAAATGAAAATGGAGAGAAATATCAATGATGACATAGAAAGAAAACAATTAATCTGGTTCGGACATGTTAAAAGAATGCCAGAGTACAGATGGCCTAGAAGAGTACTGGAATGGATCCCTCCTGAAAGAAGAAAGAGAGGACGACCACGGAGAAGTTGGCGCAACGATATTGATGAAGCAATGGCGGCAAGAGACTTAGAAGAGGCAACTGCATATGACAGAAAAAGATGGAAATTGGGGGCGGAGAAGCGGCGACAGCCGTAATAAATCCGTTATTATATTATATATATTATTATATATCTTTATAATCTTATATTATTTATTTTCTTTTTTTTCTATCTTTAAAAACGAAATAAAGATCGAAACGTCAGTGTATTAAACATGTAAATAGATATATTGTGGCTTATTTCCAACCTTCTCCATAAAAATACAGAATGCCACAAACAAAAAGCTATAGAAAAATAAATATATCTGTCATTTGTATAATTGAAAACGGTCTCTGGATATAGAGATCGAAACGTCAGTAAATAAACAAATGAATAAATATTTTGTGGCTCATTCCCTACATTTCCCTAAAAATACAGAATGTCATAAACAAAAAGCTATAAAAAACAAGTAATTTTGCAGAAAGGTTACTGATACCACCCGGCTGTCGCGGAAGTTACGCTAAAAAGTCTTTTGACGTGACCCGTCCTTAAAGAGTTCCACAATGAAATTTTTTTAAAACAAATTTTAATACTGTTTCCACACCACCCCAGAGATATGTCTTGTGGCGCGTTACTTTTTTTAAATGGGTGTTCGCCAAGAGCCATATTGTCTTATTAAATAAAATGAACAAAACACTTAAACAGTATAAAACAAAACAAAATAAAATCCTATAAAACAAAATAAAATTCTATAAAAACAAAATAAAAATAATGTTTGATGTAACAAAACATTGTACTATTCTATTTAAACACAAACACTATACACACTTACTATGTTCTTCTGGTTTTTTTTTTTGTTTTTGGTTTTTTTTTATGCTGATGTTCTTACTAAACTATTAGAAAATATTATTCGCTGTCTAAATCTGAAGATGCAGTGCTGCTATCGCTGTCATTATCTTCACCACCTGGTGTAATTATAATTGGCTCTAGTAAAACTTCGATATGAGTGTCAAGTTCCCACATACGATGTTCTTCTTTAATTATGTGGCCTATACATTTAGCCCATTTCTCTGGAGTTACATGGAGGATTGCTTGAATCAAAAATTCCTTAACTTCGTTTAATTTGAACGTTTTGTTATTGCGTGCTACTTCTCCTTTCACTTGCGCCTAGATAAGTTCAATGGGATTAAGTTCGCAATGATAAGGTGGTAGACGCAGAACTTTGACAACATAATCTTTTGCAGTTTCATCTACAGCATATTTAAGATATTCACTTTTCCTTAACCGTGCAATGTCAAGTAGCTGAATTTTGATAATTGATTCTTCGTATGCAATCCCCTTTTCTGTAAGCCATTCTTATATCCTCACTTTCAATTTCTTTCATAATCACCTGATTTTTTCGACTCAAATTAAAGAAAACCATCATCTAGGAATCCTGTATCACTTCCTATATGGGTAATGATTAAACGCCGTCCCTTTCCTGATGGAGCTTTTAATCCTGTAGACCAGCCTTCTATAAATGCTTAGCGTTTACTTTTGACATTTAAATCTTGCCAAACTTTTCCAACTGTATGACCTTCGTTAATCCAGGTTTCATTCAAATAACATATTTTGCGTCCAGTGCTGCGAGTTTTGCGTATTTCTTCTAAATATTTTCTTCTCCACACAATAATTTCATTTTTTTCTAATAGCATACTTTTTCTGTTGCGTTTTACATATCGAAAGTTCATTTCGCGCATGATTAAGACTACAAGATATCTTGGGTTAGGAGTCATCGTTTTCGAGCTCTTGAGAAATATTTTTCAGTGTTGGAATTTCACTCCGAAAATAAAATGAATGAATTTTTCGACGTATAATATTCCTTGTCTCGTCATCCAAAACAATGCTTTTCCTACCCCTAGTTTTACCTTTTTCTTGCTTTTTATTTTCCGATGTATTTTTAAGTACACGATAAATACAGCTAATGGATACTTTTGCTAAACTGCTACAAATGTCGACCACTTGGCTAACATTTAATGCCATTTTTCTGCCGACAATTCCTTCATAAACGTTTCGTATCATTCCCTACGTATATATTCATACCTTCCCTTCGGACGTTAACATTTTCCGTCTCTTTTGCGGCTTTTCATTTTTGGAATCAAATCAGAATTTTGCTATCTTCTCTTGGAACAACTCGGTTTTTCGTCCAACTCCAATAAAACTCAAACCAAATAATCACAGAATATAACTAAAAATTTACTATAAAACGACAAACTATAACACTCGTATTACCAATAACACGTTTTATCAATAACACAAACTTATCGCATAAAATATATTCACAAAATGCAACACATGCACTACCCTCAGAAACGCCAATGTAAATGAACGATTGTTGATGGGCACTTGCTCGGCAAAAACCAGTTTTACGGCTTTCTGTGGGTCTGAATTGGAACGGAGTTCCGTCGCTAATTTCAAAGTTGCCAAACGATTGAAAAATAATGTTTTAAAATATCGATTTTTATTTTATAAATTAAAAAATAAAATTTATTTAATTACAATTTTGTGCTTAATTTTTACTATTGAAAAAAATCATGTTTTTTGGTATTTTTATGACGGTAATAATCGCGGCGTGGAAGAATACAGGTTTTGTATGACCATAATTACTACTTGTGAACAAGAATTGGCTACACTGTACGACAACTCCTGGTCAATTTTTCTATAGAGAAGCACAAATAAATATACTACTTATATATTGTATAATTTCTTATGTGAAAACGCAAATTGCAATTGAGAAAACGGGTAGTTTTCGAGGGCCGCTGTATACATTTAAATTTGAGGATATTCAGCGTTTAAACGATGAATCGCTATTACAAATAGTGGAATTTAGGTCATACACAGCGGTTCGTGGCGGAAAAAGTGAGTGTTTCTCAGAGTGATGTCTCACGAATATAGAATAGGTTTCTGGAGATAAGTTCGATACAAAATAGAGCTCGTTCTGGTAGAGCCCTAGTTACCAATAAGCAACATAATATATATCAGAATTTACATTAAAACAAATTTTCCTATGTCTATACCAGCTCTCTAAAGGGACTTCAGGCATGTCACAGGAGTCAGAGTATCGTTGACTACAATCAGACGAAGAATTTTAGAGTCAGGTTTGAGGAGTCGTCGAAAAATTCCTCAGCTATAACTTAGACATATTTTGCACGGATTCTAATGGGCTCAAGAACATATACAGATGTGTTCCAGATGAGACCAGAATCTTTTTAAATAGTGATAGCCGGCGAATTCGTGTTTGGCGAGACCCGACAAGAGCTGCACAACTAGCATATGACCGTCTTATACTTCTTTTAGCTGGTGGCAGTGTTATGTTTTGGGCAGGTATTATGGCAGGTGGACGCACGGAATTGGTGGTTATTGACGGGATTCTAACAGAACAAACGTACATCACACGGATTTTAGAACCTTATATGAGATTACGGCGAGGAGCTGTGAATGAAAATTTTTGTATGTATGAATGATAATGCGCGCCCACACAGGACGGAAGCAGTTAATGACAATCTTGAGACAAAATGTATTCGCCGTTTGGAGTGGCATGCAATATTTCCAGACATGAACTTAAGTGAACATGCATGGGACGTCTCTTCAGAGCTATTCATGTCAGAAGGAATCCTCCTAGAACCCATCATGAACTTACAATTACCTGTAGAGAAGAGTGGTAGAATCTGTCATAGAAAATTATTGATCGACTTGTTAGCAGTATTAGAAATCAAATCCAGGCTTGCATCGATACCTGTAGTGGAAAGACACAATATTAAAATTGTTAAATACGTTTTAATTAGAAATAAATTTTTTAGTTTTAAATTTTTTTATTTATTAAAAAACAGTATCTCTTTTAAAACATATATATTTGTCAACGTTATAATATATTTTTTTAAATGATCTATAACAGTTATTTCTGAAAATAGTTAATAATATGTTAATAGTTGAAGTTCCTCATGATACTCGTTCCCAATTTAATAATCAGCTCGGTTTTATACAGATTTTGCCTTCTATAAATTCTTCCTGTAATCCAAATGTATGCATTGCTTCACAGAGTTCAGGTCTCGGAACTTAGTTAAACCTTTCTAAAGTTTTAATACGGTATGCATATCTTTGTTTGCTACTTTGTAAAAGTTATATTCAACTATAAAAACTTTCTTATCGGTCAACTATACAATTTTGCAAACGTTCCAATTCCGGATGACTAAAAATAAGGTGTTAATAAAAAACTTTTTCTGAGTATAAAGAACAATAAAGACTTACGATGTAATGTCAACAGAAAAATCTGCCAAATCAGCCAAAAATGACTAATTTCAATTTTTTTGCTTTATAAATTCTGGTGCAGTTAATTTTGGCTACTGCATCAGACATGCAAATAAACTTTAACATGTTTGCAGAGCAGTGTATGTTTAGTAGTTACCTACTGAGTGAAAAGACATTCACTCATTGAAAAAGCGTGCATAGTTATTTAGTGAAACGGTACGACACGATACAAAACGATACGACGGTGATGTTCTGATTAATATCCCGAGTCCCGATGGTCACAGGCTAATGTGTCCATGTTATTAGTATGTAATAAAGTATATAGTTATTCATTTCGGCAGTAATTCTCTCTGTAGGGGGCGCTTGGACGCCCGCTGCTATACCTCACCTTTAATGGTGTAATTTATGTCGAAGTAGGCCCTCTCAGCGAGAACCCCATAAGGATTGCTGCGAGCTGTTATATGGGACGAGTTATGGCTCTGCAATAACACTCACCTCTATAGTCGTTCGATGAAAACGTACAAGTGCACTCGGTGCCAATTATTACTCTTTTATCGATTGCATGGGGTATGCCACCCAGAGCACAATACTTCCCTAGTCAACAATAACATACACTTGATAGCAGCAGTTAGACAATTGAAAGTAATTTTTCAAATATCTTTGCGAGAATAAACAACAAATATTGATATATATATATATATATATATATATATATATATATATATATATATATATATATATATATATATATATATATATATATATATATATATATATATAGTAAATATCATTTTAAACATTCTTTAGGTTTCCTCTAAACATGGGTGAAATTTACTAAATGAAATAATGAATAAGTATACAATCCATACACTGGTAAAACTCATTAAGTAATATACACTTGCGAGCAAAAAAATCGACTCACTCGATGAATTGTTTATGCTTAGTAATTTTATATTGTTATTTTAAATTAAAACAACTAATGCAAAAATATTGTCTATTATAGAGCATCCAAAAAATAATTGTTTTCCTTCAAATTGGCAACGTGTAGGCAAATTTGCCTACTTCTAGGGAATGCAGCCAACATTGAGCGTGTTCAACGCAATATAGACCTCTATAAATTTGCCGTTGTTCGTCTCAGTCGTTTTTCAAACGTTGAGGTATGTATACACTTCGAAGTAGAGGAAAGTAGCCTAATTTCGGATAGTGTCTTAATTTCGGATAGCGGTGTATCTAAAAAAGTTTCTTTATTTGCGAACAGAAACCTATACGTATGTCACGCTGAATACCACAGAGAACATTATCTTAAATTGTTTAGGTAGTAGAGCTGCTCCCCGTTAGATGGCAGTGCCGAAACCACCAAACGTTATTGTGCAGTTTTTTTTCGGTCGTATTTCAAAGCCTATTTTTTCGTGTTTTTATTCCTGTTTGAAGTTTGATCTTTTGGCAGGGGTAAGCTAGAAACCTGTTTTATTTGATTTTGCTACTAATTTAAAGCAGATTTTAATCACATATAAATTAGAGAGCCCTAACCTTAAAAATAAAAAATTCCTAATTTCGGATAGTACAAGTCCCATAATTTCGGATATCCGAAATTAGGAACCTTAAATTGATGATCATGTTAGCATAAAAACTTTTGTTTCTTTTCAGAAGAAAATGCCAAAAACAAGTAAAAAACATAAACAATGGGATCCAGACCGAATGATACGTGCTATCCGTGCCGTCAGGGGAAAGGAAATGGGGTATCTTAAAGCCTCGAAGTTATTTGCTGTTCCGAAATCAACTCTGGAAGATTATGTTAAGCAAGAAAATAAAACTCCGGAGCAGTTGGTTGCTGTTAAAATTGGAAGAAGACCAGTACTTTCTGCAGAAATGGAAGCAGATTTAGTCTCGTATTGCCTAGAAATGGACTGGTTAAGGGAAATGGAATGGTTAAGAAATGGAAATGGTTAAGGGGATTTATGAGGCGAAACGCAGTTTTGTCCCTTAGAAAACCACAAGGAATCTCGAAAGCCCGAATTAAGGGATTTACCCCAGAAAATGTCAGCAGATTCTATGATCTTTTAGAAACGTCAATGGAAAAAGTTAACTTCAACCCCGCAAGAGTTTATAACGTTGATGAAAGCGGCATAACAACGGTTCAGTCCAAGAATACTCGTGTTATAACATTAAAAGGAAAAAAACAGGTTGGATCTGTTACCGCGACTGAAAGAGGCGCATTAGTTACTGTTGTATTTTGTATGAATGCTGCTGGTGGGTTTGTCCCTCCATTATTCGTGTTTCCAAGAAAGAACATGAAAGTGGAATTATTAGATGGATCGCCGCCTGGCTCTATTGCAGCTTGCCATCCATCAGGTTGGATTCAGCAGCACATTTTTTCCCAATGGCTACAGCATTTCGTAGCTCACGTGAAGCCATCCCGTGAAGACCCAGTGCTGCTTATTCTTGATGGTCACTACAGCCACACAAGAAATATAGATGTGATAGAAGCAGGACGTGCAAATTTCGTTACAATTTTGTGTATCCCGCCGCACAGTTCACACAAACTACAACCTCTAGATTTGTCTTTTATGTCACCATTTAAAACATATTATTCGCAACAAATTGAGATGTGGTTAAGGCAAAATCCTGGACGCACCATAAACTCGTATCAAATTTGTAAGCTTATGTGCCCGGCATATTTGAAAAGTGCTACTGCAGAAATTTCCGCGAATGGTTTTCGCAAATCTGGAATATATCCTTTTAATAAAAATAACTTTTCTGATCACGATTTTATAATGGAGAGACAAAGAGAAAGAACACCACCACCCATAAATCAAAATCATGGGGAAGTATTACCAACAAGAGATCAGTCAAGACCAGAACCACAAAGCATTATCGAAAGAACACCTCCAAAACATAACTTAACAAATAAATCATCCAATGGAAATGCAACTGAAACTACGGCAACTATGATAAGAGCTGAGGATATTAGTCCACTGCCTTCTTGCAGTTATACCTCACAAACAAACAAACAAAAAAATCCTCGAAAAGGTTCTAGTTGGATAATAACTAGTACACCTTATAAAGATGAACTTGAACGAAGTGTAGCCGAACAAGAAAGAAAAAAGTCTTTGAAAGAAAAGAAACCAAAAATAAGCAACGAATTAAATCAAGTCAACAGAAAAAAAACTCCACGCCAAAAAAAGCAAAAGAAAAAAATTGAATCGAGTAGTAGTGACACTTCACATCCTGGTGATGACCTTATTTTGGATGATGATTCTGATATGGATGTAGACGATGAAGATGGAGACACAGAATGTATGTTTTGTGACAGTTTATATTCCGAAGATACACACGGTGAGAAGTGGATAAGGTGTATAAAGTGCTTCAAGTGGTGTCATGAGATGTGCGCCAATGCTGATAAGAAGAAAACCTATATTTGCGACTTTTGTCAAGATGTGTAACTATTCTTATGATGAACAAAATGGTGTCTTAATTTCGGATAGGGTATCCGAAATTAGGAGCAATAAAATTTTTGACATACAAAAGCACTAATTTTATTGAACAATATTTTTTGTAAAAAAGATTTTCAATAAATTGTCTATGATAATAAAATTAGTTTCTATATTACTCTGCAAGTACTCTTGAGTAGATAAAAGTTTAAAATGTGTTATTAGGTGAAAAATATGACACTAATTGTAAATGGTATCCGAAATTAGGCTACTTTCCCTTATAGTAAGTGAATATTTTACAAATGGATACTTGAGGAGTGAAGGCGGCTCAGGTAATTGCACTATTATGAGAGGGAGATTGATTATCTCCCTCTCGTAATAGTGCAATTACCTGAGCCGCCTTCACTTCCTCTGTCGCCCGTCGCCTACTTATGACACAGTCTGCAGTCTCAAGGGCTTACCGTCAATATTAGGAGACCGGTAGCTACAGTTCGGTTCGACGACGTGTAACTACAGATGATCGATTCATTGTCCTGAGTTCCTTGCGGAATCGGCACGCGATAGAAGTTGAGCTTTAACAAACCTTGAGGACTATACGAGGTGTCACCATCACTCAGTTGAGATTTAGAAGAAGACTTAAGGTTGCGACTTTGATGTCCAGACGAGCTAAAACAGTGAGGTATGGAGTTGGTTCGTGTATGTTTTGGAGTGGTATAGTTTTTGAAGAAAAAACAGAGCTTATATTGGTGCCCGGGGGTGGCTACGGATGTGGTTTAACATCGAATCGTTACATTACGGATATTCTTCATGCCGACTTCATGCTAATGTATGATAACGCTCGATGTCACACAGCGCGAATTATGAAATATTACCTGGCCAACACCAATATAACAACATTGTCTGGCCTCCATTGAGTCCGGATATGAATCCCATCAAGCACCTATGCGATGAACTTAAACGTAGGGTTCGGGTCAGTAATCCAGCATCAGCGACAGTGGCGGAGCTGAAAACTGCATTAGATAAAGAGTGGGAAGCGATTCCTCAGGAATTAGTCAGAAACTTAATAAGGTCCTTAAGAGATCGCAAAGAACGTGTAATACAACGCGGAGGAGGAAATTCTCAGTATTAATTTTGACTTTTTATGTTAATTTACTTTTATATTCATTACATAATGACTTTCATTCACGACATATTTTCTCACATCCAATATTACGTTCTCTTTGTTATGTTCTTCAGTTACTTACTTTATAAAGATTGGTGTCATTGCAATAAAAATTACTTTTGTTTAGAATATTTTACTTCTTATTTTACATATATCTAGATAGACACTAGCATAGTCAAAAAATATTTCTCATTTTACTTTTGAGTCGATTTTTGCTCGCAAGTGTATAATGAATCAATTATCTTGTTACGAATTCCTTGCTCTGCAATTGCTGATATTGATAACGATGAACAAAAGACAAAATAACATTACTAATATTAATTTTGTTTGTGGTATGTGTAAATATCTTGTTAGTTTAGTTGCGGTTAATTGTCATCATAACAATAACAACAGAGAACTGGATCCGACATTACGAAAATCTATTAACAGAAAACAGAGAGGAATATAGAGAAATGTCTCCAACTGAAATACACATACAGGGAGAAACGATAAACATCGATGAGAGGACTGTCATTAAAACGATACAACTACTAAAAAATGGTCGAGCTGCAGGTCCGGAGGGAATTTCAGCAGAACTAATCAAATGCGGCACTAACAAACTGTTTGAACGATTAACCTGGTGTATAAACCAATATCTAAACGGTGCACCAGTCCCGCATGAGTGGAAAGTATCCTTCATATCATCTATACATAAGAAGGGAAGTAAACTGGACTGCTCAAACTATCGAGGTATATCAGTAACCAGTACCTTAAGTCGCCTATATGGAAGGATACTTCGAGACATTATCGAACAAGAATATAAGGAACAAGAAGAAGAGGAACAATCTGGCTTTAGAGCGGGAAGGAGCTGCACCGATAATGTGTTTGTTTTGAAACAAATAATAGAAAAAAGATCAAGTACCAATCAAGAAACCCACCTTATGTTTATAGACCTTCAGAAGGCCTATGATACTGTACCCGCTAAAAAGCTATGGAAAGTTTTGCAGGAAACAAACATTAACCACACAGTAATTAACGCCCTTAAACAGCTTTATGAAGGATCAACGTCGGGAATAAAAATTGGAAATAGACTTTCAAAAAAATTTCCTGTAAACAAGGGACTCCGGCAGGGGTGTTGCATATCCCCCACATTGTTTAAAATCTACGTGGCGAAAGCACTGTATCAGTGGAAAAGAAAGTGCAGAATAATGGGCATTGACCTGGGAGAAACTTGCCTATATACCCTACAGTTTGCAGACGATCAAGTCCTTATAGCCAACGATAAAGAAGACCTGACATATATGGCCAGAAAACTACAGGAAGAATACAAGAAGTGGGGTTTAGAACTCAATACACAAAAAACAAAATATCTCCCAATAGGCGCAGAACTATCCAACATTCAGATGGACACAACCGAAATTGCATTCTGCACTGAATATACCTACCTAGGAATTGATTTCGACACCACAGGCACAGACAATAGGGAAATTAGAAAACGAATAACCCAGGCCCGTAGAACAATTGGATGCCTTAACGGAGTTCTTTGGAGCTCAGAAATTGGTAAAAGACGAAAATACAATATATATGAATCTCTCATAAAAACCAGCTTAACCTATGGTACAGAGACATGGAGACTAACAGAAAGCAATAAAAGAAAACTCGAAGCAACAGAAATGGATGTATTTAGACGATCACTTCGAATATCTAGAGCAGACAGAATTAGAAACGATGAAATAAGAAATCGGATGGGGGTAGATGGATCACTGGCAACAGACATAGAAAGGAAACAACTTATATGGTATGGCCATGTTCAAAGAATGCCAGAAACAAGACTACCAAAAATCGCCATGAAATGGATACCACCAAATCGTAAGAAACGAGGAAGACCAAAAAGAACATGGAAGGAGGGAATAACAAAGGCAATGAGCTCCCGAGACTTGACCGAAGAACAATGGAATGATAGAAATTCGTGGAAATTAGGCATCGGACAACGACGCAAGACGTTTTGAAACCGATATATATATATATATATATATATATATATATATATATATATATATATATATATATATATATATATATATATATATATATATATATATATATATATATATATATATATATATATATATATATAATTGTCATCATAACCTCAAGAAGTATGCGAATCTTGCAAATTTATAGAAATTTATCTGACCTAAGTATTAACAGTAATATTAATTACATTGTAAAAAAATTGTCAATTTTTAATAACGTTTTATTAACCAAATAAAATAACTTAAAAGGAGTTTAGTACTTAAGCTTATAGGTACAAGGAAAGTTAAAAGAAATCGATGGAACTTTCTGCAATCCACTAAATTCTTTTTTATGCAGGTTTAAAATTTCTCTAATATTATTAATTGAATGTATAGTGTTGATACTATTTAAAAAAATTTTATCTTTTGATTTCTTTCACAGACATTAGAAGCAAATTCTGAAGCAACCAATAAGGATTTAGAAGAACACTACTACGCTGTAACTGCCACTATCGCTAACGAGCCTAAACAAATACATGATATTTTAGAGATATCCAATTCTTCACAGCACATACCATCAACCTGTAACATTTATGACTGTTTAAAAAAAAACTTCTAGTTCTATTAAGGTACACGTACAAAAATTGAAGCGGTATAAACGACACCTTGTTGATTATGATGTGTCTAAAGATGAATGTTACGATTCAGATGCAGAGCCAGTATATGAAATGTCTCAAGAAGCATCCAGTTCCGAAAAAGATACATAATTTAATTCTTCTAAATGTAGTCATCCGCGAAAAAAAGTAAAAGTCCTACGATCTGAGTGTAAACCCTATGTGAAAAGACTGACTTGAAACCTGCAAAAGCTCCAAAACTAAAATATTGTACTAATTTTCGTTTTAAATTTACTCACCCTTTTTCGATGAGGATCGGATCTTGATTTGCAAAGCTTTAGGGCAAAGGATTTTATTTCGATATGTTAAATTAGAAATACCAAAAGACGTCTAGAAAACTCAAGTAAAAGACGGTTATCAAAACAATATTATTTTCAAAAATCAGGCAATAATTATTTTCGAGTTTGTGAAAAAATTTTAAAAGAACGTTGTGTAGATTAACCGGGCCAATCAATATTGCTTTGACTGAAACATTTAGTGGAAACGACCAGAGAAGGCAAAAACTCCCAGCAACTTAAGTGAAAAAAATATTAAACTTATTGAGAGTTTTCCTCAAATGCTTCCTCATTATGTTGGGAAAGCTACCAAGTGCCAACATATAGATTCTAGTTTAAGCATCCTTAAAATGTATAGCTTATATTTGGAGTTCTGTAAAGAAGAACATGTTACATCTGTTTGTTGTCCTATTTACAGAAAAAAAATTTGTACCCAATACAACCTATCCGTTTTCACCCCTAAAAAGAACCAGCGTTTAATTTGTGAGAAATACAAATGCAACAAAGACGATCAATTAATGAAGAACAATTATATATATACTAGTATGAATTAGACTCAGTCATTCCTTTACTATCCTTTCAAATTCCATTTATTAAAAAATATGTTGATGATATCATTTTGGCTATACCCAATGACAAGGTAGATGAACTATTAGATACTTTCAATGGTTATGACCCCTACATCCATACATACATACAAAAGGTTCCATAAAGTTCTCTAAAAGGACTGATAAATTAGTACACTTTTACTCCAAAAGGAGTCCGGTACATATATTCAAAATGGTGAAAATACAGATCTTTTCAGGGTGCATTTGCCTGAGTCTAAAACAAAACTGATACCACTTACAGATGAGGCAAGGACAAAATCAAATGGGCAATAAACTCGCTGGAGCCAGATAAATCACCGAGTCTTAGCGGGTTTAATCCAGTACTTCTAGTCAAGGGAAATGATCATCTGGACAAAAAATTATGTATATACAGAATTATATATGATAGTACAGACTAGCTTAGGACTGGGGTGTATGCCAAAAACATGAGAGTCATAAATTTATACCCAGAAACTGGCAAAATTGGCAAACCGGACATAAAAAGTCCCTGATAAATATAAAAGATAGACACATTAGGAATGGTTATTGGTTACATCAAAAACCGTATGTGTATAGAGAAGGATTTTCTACGGAAACGGCAGTGCACCATCTTGTAAAGAGGGTGAAGTATGTTCTGGAAAACCAAGAGGTAATGCTGGGTGCATTTCAAAAAATAGAGAAAGCATTCGGCAACACCTTTTACAAAGCAATCTAAAAACAATAAGTTTAAATGGAATAACCGAAACATAGTAAATAAACCAAATAAATGCATTATCAAACACGAACTGGAAATAAACAGGAGGAAAATCCAGCTAATGATCATTACGAAGCGACATATACTAAGTAGGTAGTCTACTTTTAGGTAGTCTAACAATCGAAGGAAAACTAGTAGAAAGGGTTAACAACAAAAATATCTAGAAACCTGGATAAATAACAATGACATGAGAGAAATAACGACAAAGATGTTCACTTATCGTGACCTTGTTATTTAACTGCGGATAAGAGCCCGATGTTATCTATTATCTACTTTGATATATAGAATAGAAACTTAACCTGGACACTACAAAGGGAACATATAAATAATTTTAAAACATTTTAAATGTGGTGCTAAAGATGGACAATGAAAATACTGTGGAATCAATGATTTCAAATACCGAAGAGCTGAGACAGCTATAAAATGATTGCGGTCATACGAACTATTAAAGTGAAAAAATTAGGTATATATATAGGCGATATTACCAGAGAAAATATGTACAAAGTACTAAGACTAATTCTGCAAGAAGAGGCCAAGTGTCTAAAAAGCATATTCCAAAGATCCAAAGAAAGATTGCCTGACTAATAAACTAATTTACAGAGCGGCTACCAATAAGATACAAATAGCTATGATAAGCATATACAAAAAAAATGAACCAAAATATATTACGATTTACTTAGACGAGGAAAGGGAGGGGACGCGTAATCGTATGGAATTTACTAAAGCCTAAACCGGTACCAGAAAGGTTGCCAGATCTATTTTATTTTTTCAGTATATTGAGAATAATGGATATATATCAATAAATAGATTTTTTCAAAATTTATAATTGAACACTGACATAGTGACCACTTTTTGAACGTGATTTTATCATTACATATTTTTTAGTAGATCGATATAATAGTGTTTCAGTAAATCAGTAAATTGAAGTTGAAATCAGTAAGTCTACTGAAAAATACCCTGGGTAATAGACCTGGTAACCCTACGAGAGGTAGTAATTGACAACGTAGAGACACCAAAACATGGCGGTCACATTGAAACTGGCTTCACTTTTCGAAAATTTATTAAATGAGTGTTACCTGTCCTCTCTCTTTCCTTGTCTAAGCTTACACACATTGTACACTTACGAAGGTAAATAATATAAAGAATTAAAATAGAAAATAGATTAGAGAAGTCTCCAAAACGACTAAGCAAGGGTAAAACATAGTAGGCTATGTGCATCGACAAAATTATGAGAGATTAAATAAAGGCATATTAAATTGGAGTTCATATAAATGTCTCTACATTATAAGAAAGAAACAGTAAGTATTTACAACAGCATTGGATAGAGGCCAGTAGAACTGACACGGAAAGACATGCTAAAACGGATAGAATAAGACAATGCTCTTGAGTTAATTCGTAAACAATTAGTTAAGGCACTATCCTTAAGTTAATTCGTAAACACAACTGATTTAAAGAAGTAAAAAAATCAGGTTCTTTTAAAATATATTACATATATTACAATCAATACATTCTAATCATACGAAAATCCCAGTAATGACAAAACTGTCATAAATAACAAATGAATATGAATGATAACTTCAATTGGTATATAGTATTATTTAGTTCAATACGAAATATACAAAAGCTTTCTACGAAATTAGATGTTAACTTTTGTTTGTCGAAATATTGAATTAAATTGGAATAAAAAATTTGACGTATCGTCCAGTAGAGTAAATAATATAACTAAAACAATAATTTTGGTGATTAATTATGCCGAGAAGAATGGTCATAAATCTTATAATGACAAATGTTTTCTTATAATTGAAAAGCATGTGGATTTCGTTGATTAAACAACTTATATATAAATATATAAACAAAAAACTGAAAAATATGCACATAAATATGCATTAGTTAACTCAAAAGGTATTTTATAAATCACTACTAAATAATAATACGACAATAAAATTTCTAACAACCGAAGGATTACGATTCAGCACTTTTTTACGGCAAAAATTGTCAAAATGGAAATACTTTTGTGGGTTTTATGAAAAATAATAAAAACGGTATAACTCGCAACCGATGATAGATTAGACATATGGCAGGGAGGGGGCGCTCATTTGTACAATGAGAATTCAAGTCAGTAAAAATGTGTACCATAGATCTTGTTTCTCTTTCTTATACACGCCGCAACCCGAGCGCCCGTCTTGTCATAAGCGTATCATAAACGATTAAAAAATACTGTTTTAAGATTAAATTACCCAAAATACTTATCGAATGACAGAATAAGGTTTGAACTTGACGTAAGGTGCTTGGTAAATTCAAAAATAATATTTTTTAACTGTATTTTTGAGCCTTGAAAATCGTAATTTTGCGTTTTTTTCCATTTTAAATTATTTGTCTAATTACACTTATCTTGACAACGGATTCGTGACAAGCATGCAAAAATAAATCTAAAAACATGTATCTTCTTTTAATTGGTACGGGGACCGTAAAATCGCTAATCACAAAGAACAAGAAATATCCAAATTTAAGAGAAGAATATTGATATATGTGTACACCAGAAACTTGCAAACCAAGTGGTAGACTGTAAACATGTCTCAAGAAGAATAGTTTGGGTATAGATTAAACTAGACGTCAAGGCCTTAAATGTAATATTAATTTATGCACCTGAGAACAACTGAAATGTAACTACAAGAGAAAGCTTCTACAAACACCTCCAGAGCACCGTAAACGAATCACGCACACGCACACACACGCACACACACGCACACACGAGAACACGCACACACACACACACACACACACACACTTTTTTATGAGTTATTCTTTTTTCAAAAAATTTTTCTTGATTTGCCAAAATTTTAATTTTTTAAATAAGTGTTGTTTTTCAAATAAATGCTTTAATTTTGAATTAAATTTGTATTATTATCGAATATGCTGTTTTTTTTTTTCTTGTTTTTATTATTGAGTAATAAAATAAATCATTTTAAATACAATATTTTCTTATGTCCCAATATGAACCATACGACGTTACAATATATACTATAAGTAGAAACCCTCAATTCAGAAGAGTGATATCATAGTTTAAACGCCGAATATCCTCAAATTTAAATGTACACAGCGGCCCTCGAAAACTGCCTGTTTTCTCGATTGCAATTTGCGTTTCCTCATAAGAAATTACAGAATATTTAAAGTAGTATATTTATTTGTGCTTCTCTATAGAAAAACTGACCAGGAGTTGTTGTACAGTGTAGCCAAATCTTGTTCACAAGTAGTAATTATGATCATACAAAACCTGTATTCTTCCACGCAGTGATTATTACCGTCATAAAAATACCAAAAAATATTATTTTTTCAATAGTAAAAATTAAGTACAAAATTGTAATTAAATAAATTTTATTTATATGTTTCGTTTCGTTACATATTTAAAATTATAAAATAAAAATCGATATTTTAAAACAATATTTTTTAATCGTTTGGCAACTTTGGAATTAGCGACGGAATTCCGACCCGCAGAAATCCGTAAAACTATAATATAGTTTTTGTCGAGCAAGTGCCCAGCCACAATAGTTCATTTACATAGGCGTTTGTAAGGGTAGGGCATGTGTTGCATTTTGTGAATATATTTTGATATTGATAAAATGTGTTATTGATAATACGACTGTTATAGTTTGTCGTTTTATAGTAAATTTTTAGTTATATTCTGTGATTATTTGGTTTGAGTTTTATTGGAGTTGGACGAAAAACCGAGTTGTTCCAAGAGAAGACAGCAAAATTCTGATGTTGATTCCAAAAATGAAAAGCCACAAAAGAGACGGAAAATGTTAACGTCCGAAGAGAAGGTAATGATACGAAACGTTTATGAAGGAATTGTCGGCAGAAAAATGGCATTAAATGTTAGCTAAGCGGTCGACATTTGTAGCAGTTTAACAAAAGTATCCGTTAGCTGTATTTATCGTGTACTTAAATATACATCGGAAAATAAAAAGCAAGAAAAAGGTAAAACTAGAGGTAGGAAAAGCATTGTTTTCGATGACGAGACAAGGAATATTATACGTCGAAAAATTCATTCATATTATTTTCGGAGTGAAATTCCAACACTGAAAAAAAATTCTCAAGAGCTCAAAAAAGATGACTCTTTACCCAAGATATCTCATAGGGTCTTAATCAGAACCATGCGCGAAATGAACTTTCGATATGTAAAACGCAACAGAAAAAATATGCTATTAGAAAAAAATGAAATTATTCTATGGAGAAGAAAATATTTAGAAGAAATACGAAAAAGTCGCAGCACTGGATGCAAAATATATTATTTGGATGAAACCTGGATTAACGAAGGTCATACAGTTGGAAAAGTTTGGCAAGATTTAAATGTCAAAAGTAAACGCGAAGCATTTATAGAAGGCTGGTCTACAGGAGTAAAAGCTCCATCAGGAAAGGGACGGCGTTTAATCATCACCCATATAGGAAGTGATACAGGGTTCTTTGATGATGGTTTGCTTCAATTTGAGTCGAAAAAAACAGGTGATTATCATAAAAATGACTTCCGAAGTATTTAAGCGTTGGTTTAAGAGAATCTTACCAAAATTGGAATCTGGGTCTGTGGTTGTTATGGACAATGCGCCATATCATAGCCGCAGACTAGAACAATTACCGACGACGGCATAGCAGAAAGGGAGAATTCAAGAATGGCTTACACAAAAGGGGATTGCATACGAAGAATCAATGCTCAAAATTCAACTACTTGACATTGCACGGTTAAGGAAAAGTGAATATCTTAAATATGTTGTGGATGAAACTGCAAAAGATTATGGTGTCAAAGTTCTACGTCTACCACCTTATCATTGCGAACTTAATCCCGTTGAACTTATCTGGGCGCAAGTGAAAGGAAAAGTAGCACGCAATAACAAAACGCTCAAATTAAACGAAGTTAAGGAACTTTGATTCAAGCAATTATCCATGTAACTCCAGAGAAATGGGCTAAATGTATAGGCCACATAATTAAAGAAGAATATCGTATGTGGGAACTTGACACTCATGTCAAAGTTTTACTAGAGCCAATTATAATTACACCAGGTGAAGATAATGACAGCGATAGCAGCACTGCATCTTCAGATTTAGACAGCGAATAATATTTTCTAATTGTTTAGTAGGCATCAGCATAAAAAAACCAAAAACAAAAAAAAAAACGAGAAGAACATAGTAAGTGTGTATAGTGTTTGTGTTTAAATAGAATAGTAGAATGTTTTGTTACATCCAAAATTATTTTTATTTTGTTTTTATAGAATTTTATTTTATTTTATAGGATTTTATTTTGTTTTGTTTTATACTGTTTAAATGTTTTGTTTATTTTATTTAATGGGATAATATGGCTCTTGGCGAACACCCATTTTTTATAGCTTTTTGTTTGTGACATTCTGTATTTTTAGGAGACTGTATGGAATAAGCCACAAAATATTTATTTATAGATTTAATTTACTGATTTTTCGATCTCTATATAAAGACATCGTTTTCAAATATACAAGTGATAGTAATATTTATTTTTCTATGGTTTTTTGCTTGCCGTTCTGTATATTTAGAAATAATGTTGGGAATAAGTAACAATATATTTAATTGAAATGTTTAATTTACTGACGTTTAGATCTCTATATAAAGAGATCGTTTTCAAATATACAAATGATAGCAATATTTATTTTTCTGTGGATTTTTGCTAGTGGCATTCCGTATTTTTAGGGAGAATGTTGGAAATAAGCCACCATACATCTATTTACATGTTTATTTTACTGACGTTTCGATCTCTAGTACAGAGACCGTTTTTAAAGTTAAGAAAAAAAAAAGAAAATAATATAAGAATATATAAATATAAAATAATAAACAAATAAAATAAATATAACTATAATTTATATCTTTAAAAACTTGGATATAGAGATGGAAACTTCAGTAAAAACCTGCAGATAAATATATTGTGGCCTATTTTGAACAATAATATATAAACAATATAATATAATTAACGTTAAAATAAAAGTGAGTGTACGCCACTGGATTCTCATACGACTTTCCCCACTTCTACGACTTCAAACGATGACTCACTCTCCCAAATAGTGAAATTAGAGTAGTGATGGTACACAGTGTGACATGTGGTACATTAAAGGGTCAGTCAGTTTTTTGCGTAAAATATCAAAGTAAAAATTTTAAAATTTTTTAATATATTTTAAACGAATATTTACCCTCTACCTCTGTGTACTTATATTAAATAAAATATCTCCAGAATTTAAAACGTTAGGTATTACAAATTATAGAAAACTGTTCCAGTATATACCACCCTCCCCTATTTTGTAATTTTTATATTAAGTTTCTAAGCAATTTTATACGCATATCGTGTTCTACATAGTTTTATGTTTTTTTAACTCAATTAATTCCTTGTTGAAAGCTACTTCACATTTTATCTCACTTTATTTGCCTTAATATAATCAAAGAAAAATAAATTATTTACGAAATGCCACATGGTTCAATGAAGAAATAAACAGATGTGAGCACACTTCCCGCCGCAAAGTCTGCATCAACTTGTTTTATTTCATGTTTCCAACACCATACAATAGTTTATTCTTTAGGGACCTATTCCAAACTTTCAAACATTTTTCAATCACTGTCTAATGATTTATTTCTTCTGGTGGGCCATTAAAATTAATCATTAGAATGTATGGTCTTTCGAATAGTTCCAAAGAGTCAAGTTGTGTGGCTTCAGTGGTATGTTGATTGCCATTATCAGATTATAACCCTATTGTATTCAAGTTATTTTTATTTTATAGTGTAAACATTTTTATTGGGTCGTAAAGACTTTGACGTTTTATGCTTTTGATGAAGTTCTTGTTTCCTCTGAACGACTCTAAAATTGTGAGGTTTTTATTTAAAACACTTTATTACAGCAGTTAACTTAAATATACACCGATTATAAACTTTTTCTTAAATCTTAACTAATTTTATTTGATTTTGTGTTAGTCATTTTGTTACTTGGTTACAGTGGGTGATCATTATTCTCTTGGATCTTTTTAGTAAAAAACAATTTAAATTGGAGTTAATTTATGTATAGTTATTAACTTAGGTTGTCACAGGACGACTATATATATATATATATATATATATATATATATATAGTGGCACTTTATGGCTTATGGGAAAAAACCATTGTTAACTTCTATTCATTTTACCCGCACTATCCACTAGTTATATTTATACAAAAGATTATTTATGACTAAGATTACCTTTCCAGGGTTAATTCCAGGCAACTCGGAGTATTTTTACTTTCTATAATCTCTGAAATATTGATTTAATCGTACATTTAATATTTTTACTCTTCAATTTTGAATACCACAACAATATATATATATATATATATATATATATATATATATATATATATATATATATATATATATATATATATATATATATATATATATATATATATATATATATATATATATATATATATATATATATATATATATATTGTTGTGGTATTCAAAATTGAAGAGTAAAAATATTAAATGTACGATTAAATCAATATTTCAGAGATTATAGAAAGTAAAAATACTCCGAGTTGCCTGGAATTAACCCTGGAAAGGTAATCTTAGTCATAAATAATCTTTTGTATAAATATAACTAGTGGATAGTGCGGGTAAAATGAATAGAAGTTAACAATGGTTTTTTCCCATAAGCCATAAAGTGTTCCGTAATCCGGGTTTGCGCCATGAACAGGACAATAAAAATAGTTAATAAGTAAATGGTTTTTCGGAATCTGTAAATACCCAGTAGATATTAAGTGTGTAGAAATAATATGAATTAGGAAAGTTTGTAGGTATTTCTGATTTTATGTGGGGAGTGGTATGCAAATTTCTGATTGGCCGAGAATTTGGTAAGTGGTGAGATATGTGTGTATAATGAGAGGTTGGATGAATGGATAGATGAGATGAGAGAAGTAGTAAGTTCCAGTTTCTTAAAGTGAATGGTTGGTTTTCGAGGTGGTCTCCAGGGGTAGTAAGAGATAAAGAATAAGTTGTGAGTTGGTGAAGTAAGTGTGTCCGACGGTAGTTGATCTGGTATAAATTTGTAACCTTTTCCTACTTGTATTCGGAACGAGAGATTAAGTTTGGCGAGAGGAAAAGAGGCTGGCATCATTGGAAAGGTACGTACACTCGAAGGAGAGCATTGAAGACACTAAATTGCAATATCTTGTTTAATATTGCCAATTACATAGGAGGCTGCTGAGAACTGATAGCTAATTTTGCATAGGACGAGGAATTGGACAACTCAAGGCAGAGGAAGCGTTTCAACAGAGAAACATTCATATTATATTTAATTTGAGAATTTTGGGTCAAATAATATTATACCATATTAGTAACGTGTGAATAAGTTGTCGATAGTCGAAAGAGATCAAATTTGTTCTGAGAGGGGACACGGAGCTGTGGAGAGAATTGGATAATTCATACAAATTTTTCTTGGTACAATCGATATACCAAAATTGCATTAGGAAGGACACTGAATATTATTTGATTTGTTTATGTAGAATAATAAGCTGGATTTTAGATTGTAATTGTATTATATTATCCATGCATTATTGAAGGTTCACGTACGTATAGTATAGATATTGAAGCACGAGTAAAACCTGAGATAACAAAATTGAAAGGTGTGATATAAATCATAAATCAAAAATTTAAACATTGATTTATATATATTTTTGGTAAAGTTTTAAAATTAAAATCCTTGATATCACATTAATATATATATATATATATATATATATATATATATATATATATATATATATATATATATATATAATAGAAACTTTTTTTTTTAATTCCTGGGTTTGTCAGTCTGTTTTTTTTTCTTTGCAATCGGGCTAAGTTCCTATCCAGCCAGCAGCAAATATGTAATAACGTTCACTTAAATTAATCTATTCTAACTAAACTAAATACACTACAATTCTGGAAGAAAAAAGAAGAACTAGGATGGGAGAGGAACTAGGATTACTTTTCGCACCTAGAAGTCATTTAAGGTGACTCACAAACAGAAAGTGTAGACCACAGAAAGTATAGGTAAAAAGGTAAAATATTTGGCGATTTAACAGAGAAGAGGTAACGAGCTTAACACCTACACTAAAGTTTTAAGTTCCACATTTTAATAAACTTGCGAATAATTGTATATGCCTTGTAAATATTTAATGATATCAAATAAAGTAGATTGAAAGGGGGGTAAAATTTATGCAATAATAAACTATTAATAAGTTTCCACAACAAACCACATTGCAAGTTTCACAAAGTTCGGTGTTGACTACACCAATTTTATATAAGTGTTGAGGGAAGCTTGCATGTCCGAATTTTAGCCTACAAATGATCACAATATCATTTCTTGTAAAATCATAATCTTGGTGCCACAAATCTGTCGGAATACTTGGATGTAATAGTGTGTATCGTGTGAGGTTATTAGAGTAATAGTTTTTTCAATGCAATTTCCATTTTGCCTTAAAATTACTTTTAGATATCATTATTGAGCACCTAAATTGTTGTTGATATGCTCTCCAGTTTTAACGCTTTCTTTGGCTAAGGAGTCTGCAACTTCATTGTCACGAAGTCCTAAACTACATTCATTTTACATATTCCCAATTGCCAACAGAAGCACGTGAAAGCCAAACAGGGTCGTACTGATGTGTATCATATAATTTTTAAAAATATTTACTTTTGAAACTATTAGTGTAAGAATTTCTTGAAATTTAATCATTAAATCACAAAATAACTAAACTTTAAAACATAACACGACCAGTAAATAACTTAACAAGAACTATAACATAAATATAACATAATATATTAACTTAAAAATCAACACGATACAATTTGAATTTAAACATGCTAGCAAGTTTAGATCTGTAACATGAGAATCTGTCTGGCTTAAGGCAATAAATTATATTTAATAGTCTCTTGACGAATGAGACGGCGAATATCAACACGTGCGTTTGTTGTCAGATGGGAATTTGCTAAACGAATGAACTTTACATGAGCTTTTACCCAAGTGAATTTTAATTCGTATTGACTCTTTTTTAATTTATGAATTCTTACTTTTAATTCTCTAATAAAATCACATCACATAATATCACATTAATTGGATTAGCGATGCATTTAAGAACAGATAAGGAGTCACTCAAAAAATGTATTTTTTTAACTTGTTTTTTTCGACATAATCGTAGGCTTTAATAATACCAATCACTTCTGCAGAGAAAATGGAAGTTTGTCAGTCTGTTATAAATAAAACACTTAATTATTGCTTAAGCGTTTCGGCTATTTGGGATTTTGAATAAGCACTGTAATTATATAAACATTACATAATACACTTTATATTTGAGTCGCACAGAAGCACGATGGCCTAAACTAAAGAATTTACCAGTTTTTTTATTAACCAGTATTATTTTATTTACTTACACAAACATTCCTGGAACCTTATACATTATATGAGTCGAATGAGCAAAAAATTAAAAAAAAATCTTTTCTTCTACAAAAAAAGTCAGTTGGGCTATGTAGCCCACTATGTCAAATATTAAGCTTGTACGAAAAAACATAAAACTTTCACTTGGGTCACCTATTCATCTGTTTCCGATCCAATAGCATAACCTATTGCCTCCACGTTTGTCTTCAGGTTTGTGTAAAATTCATGATAGACCGGCGGAATGTAAGGAAGAAGACTCTGAAGGTCTTTATATTTAAGTTGCGCTATGGGTCTACGCAGATGATGTATACTAATAGCCGATATATGGAATGCACTGAATACGATGATTGAGGAGCTACACACAGAATCCCTAAAAAAGGACTGAAAATGAATTTCAGCAAAACTAAACTAATGTCAAACATTACTATTATTATTGCTAGGTATAGTTTGGCTTTGTTTTGGATTAGTATTGGAATTAGACTGATTTCTGATAATACAACTTCTTTTTTTAATTAGACGGTTGTAAAATTCTGGTGGATATTTTTTTTCCAAGATATCTTTATCTTTTTTCAGATTTTTGGATGGTGGGCCAGATAACTTAATTGTTTTGTCAGTAGGACTAAATACAATAATCCTTTTTACATGAGTTATAGGTGCGTTGGTATTAAAATATAGATATCTTCCGAATTTTCGCTAACTTGTAAGTTATACATTGTCATTCTTTAATCGTTAATCGAATTAGTTTTTCTGGTATACGAAACTCACGCATTGGTTGGACTAGTGCTCTTAACACTATCGTATGCGGTATTGAAGTCGACGAATGATTAGGTAATTTAAAAATCGAATAGTCTGAACATTTAATACAAGAGAATTTATATTATGAACTTAACAGTCTCTTTTTTAAATATCTTCTTTAAATATAACTCTCACTACTAACTTTGAACATCCTGTAGAAATCACATAGTAGAACAACATGCATTATTACTCTACCATCACAAGATAAATGCAGGCACCGTTTTAGGAATTATATTTTTTACACGAATGATTTTTAATTTTAATGTTTTTCTGTCATTCAGTATTTAAAATGATTCGAAACTTGTTGGTTCTTCTATATTTAATATTTCACCAATTTCTTCCAGTGTATACAAGTGAAGAAAATTTTAATGTTTTCGACAAAATTAAATCAGGTTAGAGTGTAAATTTGATATTATATTATCTTATATCATTTTATAATACGTTCTATCTTTTTATATATCTATTTCAGCTTCATTCGCTTAATGATAGCTAACCTAATTATTCCATTCTTCTCTTTTTCTTGCTATATTCATCCACTTTGGGTTTGAGGTATTTTGCTATCGCATTTGTGGCCTTCCTCAGGGCCGTTTCTAGGGAATCTGCCGCCCAAGTGCGAGAGTAATTTGGCCGTCCTCACGAAACCCAATCTTCCCAGAAAGTTTTTAAGCATTTAAACAAAAGTGTAAGAAGCATAAATAGTTTATTTAATATAATATAATTTTTACATTTACAAATAACTTATTTGTAATGTTCTATATTAAAGGAATAAATAAATATAAATACGGGACAGGATGTTAACTTATATCCACGAATAAGTTGTACAGTAAACTTTGCTTTTAAAGCCTTTTTTAATCCTTTCAGCGCCGGTTCCAAATATGACTATAGATTAGTGCCATCGACGCGTAAGCGCGCTTTGTGTATATTATATATTCAAACGAAATTATTTCTGTCGGCAATGTACCTAAAGTTATTTAATTTTGTGGGCACCTCAGTAAAGGTTAAAATTATATAATTTCGTGCTTGGTTTTAGTTCATGAAGTTTGGCATCTAATATTTACATAGCTATAAAATACTGCTTTTTCAACTTTATCTAACTATTTTTAGGAATGTTAATTTATATTTAAGATGTAAAAACGAAATAAACTAATGATTTCGGGGATTACCCTAATGAACAAAAGAAGTAGGTAATGTGTTTTTCGGGGAATACCCTAATTTTTAGGTATTTACCGAATGCTGTTATTGGAAATAGTTATCATTTTACGTTCATCGTCTGTGCATATAAGCAGTGATTATTTGTAAAATTAAATTAAAAAATGTCAGGTAAAGATGAAAATCCCAGTTGCTCGGGTGTAAAGAGGAAATGGGAATGGAAAAAAAACCATTGACAGAAGAGTAACTACTTCGTATTTTAGACGAAAATACTGATAATGATGATGATTTTGATGCATCCAGTGATGATAATTATGTAGTAGATGAAAGTGATGACGATGATGTGGTACTAGATATTGTGTCAAGGGTAAGTATGTTTTAAAAATTTTATTCAACGCTTCTCACTAGAAGTATTGATTTTAGGATATAAATACCTCTGTTGCAAATAATGATGGAACAGATATTTGGGAGGAAATTCCTAATTCGATGAAGCAGTTTTATTTTACAAAAATACAACAACTGCTAGTTCCTCTTCCTGGTGAAAGACCTATTGATTATTATAGCATGTTATTGACGAATGAATTTTTACAATATATATGCGACCAAACTAATACGAATGCTGAAAATATATTTTTGAAAACTGGATTTCAGGGACATTCTCGAATAATCCAATGGAAACCTATTACACCCAACGAATTACGTATATTTGTGGGAATATTATGTCATATGGGTGTAGTTAAAATGCCCTGATTTCAAGATTATTGGAAAAAGAACGACCACTTGTTTACCACACCAATTATCTCCTCCCACATGAGCAGAAACAGATTTCTGCTTATATTGCGATGTCTACATTTCGTACAAGAACTATCAGATAATGAACCAATACCTGATGACAGGATTTATAAGGTCAGGACTTTGATTAATTTTTTTAATGAAAGAATGAGCACACTGTATTATCCAGGACGGGACTTGAGCTTGGACGAATCAATGATTCTACATCGTGGGCGTTTGAATTTCAGACAATACATTAAGAAAAAAAAACATAAATACGGAATTAAACTTTATATGATGACAGAACCTACCGGTCTTGTTTTAAACGTTGTGGTATATACAGGAATGTACGACGATGTTGGCGGCAAAGGTCACACCGAAAAAGTTGTTTTTAAACTATTAGAGGGAAAATTAGGCGTTGGTCATTGTGTTTACATGGATAATTATTACAACAGTTTTACTCTGGCCAAAAAGTTGCTCGATGAAGGAACTCATTGTACCTTAAAACTTTGCGAATAAGTAGAAAAGATAATCCAACAGATGTAAAAAATGCTGCACTTCAGAAATCAGAAAGTATTGCAAGATATCGAAGCGGCATTTTAGTAGGTAAATGAAAAGATAAACGAGATATTTACTATATATCAACAGAAGTGCAACATGAAATGCAAGAAGTTGTGACAAGAAGAGGTAAAAAGGTTTTTAAGCCGAACGCAATTGTCAGATACAATGACAATATGGGGGGTATAGATCGACAAGATCAAATGCTTGCCTATTACCCCTTTCAAAAAAAGACGGTTAGATGGCCAAACAAAATTTTTTTCCAGATCATACAAATGAGATAGTGAATTCCCATATTTGGTATAAAAAATATACGGGAAGAAGAGTTGGGCTGTATGAATTTCGTTTGTCTGTTATTAGAGATATGTTGTTTCCAAATGGAGTTTCTAGCGTTGCATCATCTCTTCCAGAAAATCAAAATCATATTGTGGAGAAACGTGAAGTCAAGAACAAAAAAGTGGTATCATGAGAAAAAAGTGTAGAAAGTGTTACGAGCGTGGTGCACGCAAGGATACAATTTATGAATGTAATTCTTGTCCAGAAAAAACAGGCTTTTGTTTAGACTGTTGTACAATAACTCATATTTAAAAATGTTGAAAGATTTTGTAGTTTCCAATATTTTGCATAAATTTTTATTTTGTTTTTTCTCTAAGTAATAAACACTTTTTGCATTAAACTTTTTTTTATTAATTTCCGTCTTTATTCCAAAACTATCACTTTTACTCTTACTACATTTACAGACGCTCTACCGCGTCATGAAGCATGTATGAGTGTATACTATACTGCAGTGCCCACGACGCGCTAGTGCGTCTGATTTTTTCTTAATTTCAACAGTGGAAAATTTTATGTCTCGACGTATAATTAACTATTTTTTTTATGTAGTTCAACTGATATAATTGGGTTAAAGAAAATTTTATATACTGGCATCACGTTGCTGCTTGGAAATATTAAAGAGGAGCTGAAAGTGAAGTAAAAAGTTTTAACAATGTCAGACACATCTATATTCTCTGAAATATTAGTTTCAATACTAATGATAGATAAGTCTGAAAGCCTTTTTTGCCCCATTATGAATCTTGGATACTGTTTTATTTATTATTTTAAGTTTTAAAAAGCTTCTTTCTCCACTAGCTACTGTAACAGGTAGTGTTAAAAAAATTCGTATAGCAATTAGTAAATTTAGAAATAAATAGATGAGGTTATTGGTGAATAGGTAGTTGATGACATTTGGTGAGTTTATTTCAGGGGAAATATGGGGTACAAAATTGTCAATTTAATCATATAAATCTTGACCTACAATATCTTTTTCATTTTTCGTGGAAACACATAAAATATTTTCAAGAACTTTATATTTTGCAGACCTAATTGATTTATCAGTTATCATAGGTCCTTGAGAAAATTAAGCAATGTATCACGTTGCTCTATTTTTTCGAACCTTTCTTCCAATTTTGATAAGACAGTATCAAATATAACAAAGTTTTTTTATTATTAAACACCTAAGCTGTGTTAATACCACTGAAATCTGGTCACAGCTAACCAATTATCAATTCTTCTTTGACTTAAACTACTAAATCATACATAAATTCTAAGAGCTTAATCCTATAGTGTCCTCTTGTTTTATCTAACGACTATGCACTACAGCAAACACACAACACAGCACTATGCTCTGCTTTTACACTAATTAACACTTTACACTAACTCAAATCGTTTTCTTCGTTTGAGTCTTCTTTCTAATCCAGTATTATCGAGAAGCTGGATGGCCTCGATGTTAACATGACTATGGGCCGTTGTTCGTGGCTACCTGCCATCTTCTTGATAATTTTATCTGCATCTTCCATCTCAAGGTCCTTGTGGCGGTCTACATTTCTGATGTAGCAAGGAGCATCAACGATATTCCTTAACACTTTATTCTGAGGTTTCTGGACGATCTGGATATTACTTGACTTGGCACAACCCCAGAGTTGGCAACCATACGTTCATACTGATCTCAATATTTGTTTGTATAGCAGTTGTTTATTATGTATGAACAATGCTGAGTTTCTTCCCATCAGTCAATATATTTTTTTGTAACGGATACCTAGTTATTATTATTATTATTATACATAAGCGAGGGCAGAGGAACAAGTCCCTGTTATGCCCAAAAACAAAGAAATTTCATTAATAACCTACTAGTAAATAACAAAATTACAAAAAAAAAAGAAATAAAATTACAATTTTTGGTTTAAAAGAAAAACAATATTTTAACTATAATATAAAACGGTCAAGTCTGTTTTTGAACGAGTTGGTAGAGGGAGCAGAGACAATGTTATCATTAAGGTTATTCCAGCACTCAAAAACTCTATTTGGTAAAAAGTTCTGTCCAGATCTTGTAGAAAAATTTTCTTTCTTTAGTTTAAACTGATGACCTCTAAGGCGTTCATCTTGATTTATTGTAAACATTTCATCGAGATTTCCAAAATTGAATTTTAGTATTTTAAATGTTGTAATTAAGTCTCCACGTTGTCGGCGAAGTTCAAAAGAAGTTAGGTTAGCCATACTAAGCCTTTCTGCATAAGAAGGTCTTCTCGGTCCCAAAGGAATTCGAGTGGCTTTTCTTTGAACGTTTTCCAACAAAGTCTTGTCTCGAACCAAATCAGGATACCACGTTGGTCCAGCGTATTCAAGTATGGGTCTTACGTAAAGAGTGTAAAGTATACAGAATGATTGCATTGAAACTCTCGAAAAACACCTCCGAATAAGATACACTCTGGAGGTCTCAAGTTTACAAATAGAGGTAATATGGTCGGACCAAGTTAGGCTGCTGTTTACGATAACACCAAGGTTGTTATACGAAAACACAGAATCTAATGGCTGCCCGTTAACAAAGTACGGCACAAGTGGGATATTTTTACCAATTAGAAACACTACACATTTTTTCGCCTTTAAGGGTAGTAACCACTGGGAACACCAAGTTAAAATGGAGTATTAAAATAGAGTACAAGTTCATTTGGAGGGTTAGCTGGTTTGTGATTGGATTGGCATATATTTTTATGTCATCAGCGTAAAACGATATTTTAGTTGAGACATAATAAGGAACATCGCTGGTATAAACCGTAAAGAGCAGAGGTTCAAGCACAGAACACTGAGGCACTCCAGTTTCCACTAACCTGTCCTGTTAGAAAGGTTCGCCAACTCTAACTTTGTAATATCGATCTGTCAGGAAATCATCTATCCAACGAAGTAAACTACCGTGACCTCCGAAATATTGTAGCTTATGTAGAAGTCTGCGCTTAGGTACACGGTCAAAGGCTTTAGAGAAATCTAGATAAACAACGTCGACCGGCTGCGAACTGTTAAGGGATGACGTCCAGTCGTTAACACAATGTAGGAGATTGGTTAGAGTAGAGCAACCAGAGATAAATCCATGTTGTTGTGTTGGAATAACATGTTCCTGGAGAAGGAATTTGGTCATCTCCTCGGAAATAATGATTTCCATAACTTTGGCAACTACTGGCAGCAAGCTAATCAGACGATAATTGTTGGGGTCGAGATTGTTGCCTTTTTTAAAAATAGTGGTGACGGAAGCTAATTTCCAACTAGGGGGTAAGGAATTCTGGATGAAAGAAGTTTGCATAATTAACGTTAAGGGTATTGCAAACGTGTCTGTGCACTTTTTTGACAGTTTTGGTGTTAAACCATCTAAAAGTTCATTCCTTTTCTTTTTAATATGAACTTTTCAGTGAAGTCTTGAATAAAGTGTGATACCTAAGTATTTTGCGGAAGGTGCATATGGTATTTGGGCATCATTTATTCTAATTGGAATGTTTTGGATTTTTTATTTGTAAAATTAACATGAATTTATTTAGATTCATTTAGTTTGATTTTCCGTTTTTAGTCCAATTATGGATTTTATTTATTGACGACTCTAATTTTCTGCTGCTTGTTCGCTGGTATAATCTACTTCTAGAATAGCAGTATCATATCAGTCATTAGAAGCCGACCAGTGCGAAGGTGTTTTCAAGGTACTGTTATCATTTTTTAAAAAAACTCGTGTAATGAGGTGAAAGTGATTGTGAAACCACACAAATATTTGCAGTTAAATATACGGACATAAACAGTAAGAAATTTATCTTCCTAAAAGAGTTTTTAATAGAATTTTTAGTCAATATTTTGTATTTATACGTCCTAACCTACAATTATTGTAACACCAATTAAGATAATAATAACAACAACGAGAATTCTTAATTACTGTATAAATACATAGGCGTATCTTCAACGGTTTTTATCATGCCTTCGACTTCGAATATGATTTGTTCCTGCTGTAGTAAATCGTATAAATCGAATTTAATGATAAAATGTTCCGTTTGCAATAGAATTTTTAGACATACCTGTGTAAATGTTAGTAATGTAGAACTGGAATTGTTTAATGATAATGATAAAGGATTCGATTGGTCCTGCATGAGTTGTAGGCAGGTTGGGAACCAAATAAAAGATCTGAAAGCATTAATTTTAACTTTACAAACTGATATTCAAGCACTTAAAAATGAAAACCAATCAATGAAGAATTCTTCAACCATGTTGGTTATGGAAGAAGTCATTCAGGAAATAAATGAGCGTAGAAAACGCAAACGCAATGCTATTTTATTTGGTGTACCTGAGCAAAATACTCAGCTCTCTTCGAATAGTCGCAATGATAATGATACACAGGAAGTCCAAACAATAATTCAAAGTATGAATACTAGCGTGAATGTCAATGAACTCAAAATATTTAGGCTTGGACAACCAGCACTAGGTAAAAATCGTCCGATCAAGATTACACTTAAAGATGAAAATGATGTCTCGGCATTAATCAGACAAGCCAAGGTTCTGAAAACTGGTATCTACAGCCATGTGTCAATTTCATATGACCGTACGAAAAAAGAAATTGCATACTACAAACAATTAAAGGAAGAATTAGAAGCTAAGAACGCTAACAATACAGGACAATTTAGAATTAAATACTTGGATGGCATCCCAAAAATTGTTCCTTTAAACAGATAGGTCCCAACAGTTTTACAAGCCAAGATCTTCAGGTTTACTATCAGAATGTGCGTGGTTTGAATTCCAAAGTAATTGATTTTTACTCTAGTGTTAGTGAATGTGAATTTGATGTCATTGCTCTAACTGAGACTTGGCTCAACTCTGATGTTATTAGTTCGGAATTGTTTAATGATGACTATCAGGTTTTTAGAAAAGATCGAAAGTTCGATGTAGTTAATAAATCGACTGGTGGAGGTGTACTGTTGGCACTTAAGTCAAATTTTGAGTGTGTTGTTGTTGATGTCTCAACATTTGATTTACATTTTCCACTAGTTGATTTGTTGGTTGTTGAGTGTCGCATAGGAAATAAAAAGTTTTATGTTTCAGTATTATATATTCCTGATAAATTAAAGTTGAAAGATTTTGAATATTTTTTTGAAATGTTAGAGCAACTTGAATTATTTAATGACACTGTTATTCTCCTGGGCGACCTTAACATTCCAAAGTATATTGATCAAAACAGATCTGATGTGAAGACATCGGCAGTGCTAGACTTCATGTGTTTGTTTAATTTAAATCAGTATAATCAGGTGGGAAATAATTTAAATCGATTGTTAGACTTAGTTATATCATCAGATACATGTCATGTAAGTCGCGATAATGCACCACTTGTACAAGAAGATTTACATCATCCAGCATTAATGATAAATATTAATGATTTTCAGAAAAAGGAAACCAGTTTTGTGGCTCATTCTAAAACTAAAAGATATAATTTTAAAAAGCAAATTTTCCTTTACTGTACTCAGAATTTCTTAATTGTGACTGGAATTTTTTAGATATGTCTGATGATGTAAATACAGTCCTAGAATTATTTTATGCTAAGATATATGAATTATTTGATATGTGTGTACCAATTTACAGAAATTATAAACATCAATATCCTACATGGTACAATGCGGAAATAATTAGAATGATAAAGTTGAAATCAAAAAATATCACAAATTACAAGAAAACAGGTAATATACTTTATATGCATGAATTTAAAAGGTTGCGAAAAATAATTAAACAAATGATTAAAGCTCAATATAACGTTTATCTTGAAAAAATTCAGAATAGTATTTCTAACGAATCTAATAATTTCTGGGCATATGTTCATGCAAAGAATAAAACTTCTAGAATCCTAGGTGAAATGTGTTACAACGGCGATACATTTAATAATCCTCGCGATATAATCCATGCTTTTAAGATGTTTTTTGAAAAAGTTTATTTACCTGTCGACAACAATGTATTAAATAATCAAGAATGTAGTGATATCTACTTACCCACTATTAATTTTAACGAATTTCAAGAAAACGAAATTTTAGTAGCCTTTAAAAGAATTAAAAATAAAATGACGTCCGGACCGGATAATATTCCAGCATTTTTAGTGAAAGATTATTCTCGGGTATTTGTAAAGCCACTTCAAAAATTTTTAACTTATCAATAAAAACGGGAACTTATCCCGAGTTATGGAAAAATGCGAAAATATGCCCTGTATTCAAAAACGGATCGAAATCTGATGTATCCAATTACAGACCGGTATCTTTGTTATCCAATTTTTCAAAGGTTTTCGAAGTAACTCTATATAACCGTATTTACTCTTCTGTTAGGGGATGGATATCACCTTATCAACATGGCTTTATAGATAAACGTTCTACTGTATCAAACTTGGCTGTAATAACTCAATATATTTCAGATGTTTTGGATGTACAAGGTCAAGTAGATGTGATATATACTGATTTTTCTAAAGCGTTTGATAAGGTTGATCACAAATACCTTCTCTTTAAATTATCAAATTTGGGATTTGCTGGAAACATTTTAAAGTTACTGGAAAGCTATTTAATAGGTAGGAACCAATTTGTATCCTATAATTTTTTTCATATCAGAATTAATCTGTACTACATCCGGTGTTCCACAGGGATCAAATTTAGGTCCATTGTTGTTCCTATTATATATCAATGATATATTTTTAGATATTAATAACAGAAAATTGTGTTTTGCGGATGATCTTAAAATATACTGTGAAATTAAAACAATTGCTAACTGTATAGATTTACAGAACGATCTAAATTATATAGATACTTGGTGTGTAAAAAACAAACTTTTTCTTAATGTCAATAAGTGTAAAGTAGTAAGTTACTCTAGAAGAGAAAATAAGGTTGATTTTAATTATGTAATTCAGGGGTCAGATCTTGAAAAATGTAATAGCATTAAAGATTTAGGAGTTATATTTGATTCAAAATTAACCTTTAACAACCATATTGAGCAGAAAGTATCCAATGCTATGAAAATGTACGGTTTTATCATCAGAAACTGTAGAAATTTTAGTGATATAAGACCGATTAAACTGCTGTATCTATCGCTGGTGCGAACAAAACTAGAATATTGCAGCTTAATTTGGTATCCCATTTATAAATGTTATATGCAACAGATTGAAAAGGTACAACGGAAACTTTTAAAATATTTAGCTTTTAAGGTTGATGGAGTATGTCCATGGTTATGATTACGATTTGTTATGTAACAGGTTTAATATTGTAAGTTTAGAGTTAAGAAGAATTATATTTTCGGTTTCATTTTTATATAAGTTGTTACACAACTGTATTGACTGCAGTGATATATTAGGTCAAATTAGATTTAATGTGCCAAGAATTACTTCCAGGTCGACTATAGTGTTTACTTGTCCACGTGCGAGAACAAATATGTTACTGAAGTCACCAATTTATATTATGTGCAATAATTATAACAAAATATGCAACCATTGTGATATTTTCTCATGCTCAATTAATCATCTGGTTGATACCGCACTGGTTTATGGAGTACATTAGATTGTTAATTTTTTTTGTGTATTTTTTTTTATTTCTTATATACGTAGTGATTTGTTTAATTTATATTGTTCTCACTCTTTATTTTGTTTTTCACCTACTTATTTTTTGCACTTATTTTTTTACTTGATATTTTTGTATCACCTACTAATGATTGTATACTAATTAAAAATGTATCTTAAATTTTTACCCTAGAAATGGGAAACTGTTGGGTAATAAAGCTATTATTTATTTATTTATTTATTTATCATCTTCAAATGTGGCTACAGTTCTGTTTGGCATTTATCACCAGCAGCAGCATCTTTCTTACAAAGCCTACAAAGGGTGGAATTAGGCATGTTGAATGTTTTGCATGCCTTCAAATAACCTATTCTTTTGCTTCTAACTGCTATCACCGCTTTTTTCATGCCTTCCACATTCCACTTATTACTTTGTAACGATGTCGTTGTGGCCTTATTTTTCATTTTGTTGATCGTTCGAGGCATTTCTGAACTAGAAACCAATTTTAGGATTTACATTTTTAGTCTGGCAATATGGAGTCATCATCATCATCATCACCAGCTATTCCATCCATAGTCGGATGTAAGCCTCCCTTAGGTATGTCAATTTATTTCTGTTTGTTGTTTTTTGCAGAAATTCGTTACCAGCCATTCGCTTGATCTTATCAATCCATCTGTTTAAGGTCTGCCTCTACTTCTCTTGTTTGCTCTTGGTCGCCATTCAATAATTCACTTCGTCTAACGGTTGTCTTTTATTCTTTATATATGTCCTGCTCAGTTCCATTTTAAGATGGTAATCTTTACATCTGTACCTTTTGTTCGTCTTCTTATTTCTTCATTGGACTTGTTATCGGTGAGCTTACTGTTGAGCATTGTCTGTTCAATAGCTTTGTGAGTAATTTGGAGTTTGTGGACTATGTTGTTGTTAAAGTCCCATGTTTCAGTTCCATATCTATGTCAGTACCGGCAGCACTAATGATTGAGAAAGTTTTTGCCTTTAAAGTATTTGGTAAGTTTAATTTCTTCCGATAAAGTCAAAGTCGTCTTAGGAACGCAAGTCAAAAATATTCTACTTCATCCACTTTAAAATGTATAATATATATGTCTAAATTTTTAATAGATAAATTAAAGATAAAATTAAATTATTAGAAGAATTTTAAGAATTTTAAATTATTAAAAGCAAAAAAATAAAACTTTTCTAATTTATTAATGCTTTGTATTTTGAGTACGTCAAAATAAACTTACTTTAAAGTAAAATTATGTTTTATTACCAGTAAAAATATATTGCTTGTGTTTAAAAAAACTTGTTATTGTAGTTGTTTGCTCAAATATTGTTGTTGAATATATTATATCTTTACAGATGATTATATATTCCCAATAAGACGCAACTTTTGTTCTTCTAAATAACGAGTTTTTCTATACTTTTTTATCTAACCGGTCCAGAATGGTGCCATCTCTCTCCTATGTCAACTGTTTACTTTGCTCTTAAATTATTATCGCTGTGTGAGACGAAAATAACTAAAAAATAAAATAACTTAATAACAAATCTACTAAAAAAAGTTTTGTTCCAGGTTTCAAGATGGCTGGAGACTTCTTTTCGATGGACCACGCCTCTAAAGTCGCTAATTTAGTTAGTAATGCTCTAGGAAGTAAACCATCACCGCCGAAACACACAGAAGGCACTAATAATATATTTTCTGGATTCCTAAGACTGTTTGGATTCGAAAACAAACAAATAAGTGCAATCGCAGTTAATGCTATTATCCTTATAGCTCAATTGGTAAGTTTTAGAAGAATGATCAGCTGGAAAAGACATTTACTAATTATTGTCTGGATGTATCACCGAATGAGGCCCATATTCGAAATAATTGGGTATATCGCAATGTGTACTTATTATAAACGCCAGGTACTGAAATATTAATACACTCGGACAAAAATATCGAATATTTTGGAATTATAAAATTTTTGTTTTTTCAAAATAAATTCTGGGCAATCAAGTCGTTTATGGTAAAAAAGAGTTTATTTTAACAATGTTTAATGAACAATTTTAAGTTTTTATGCAGAGAAAATTGCGAAAAAAATGAATGTTTAATATTAGGTAAATAAGGTTATTTTACTTTGAACTTAAATGACAATTTAAATTGCTTAAACAAGTCATTTTTACTGAAAGAAGTGTATGATCAGTAACGAGTATTTCCCCCTCTAGCTCTTATTAGTACTTGCATCTTCCTCAGCATGCTTGCAAGTAAATTTTGGACATATCCTTGGGAAATTGCATTCGATTCATCCTGTGCAGCAAGCCAAAGCTGCTCTATCGTATTTGGAACGGGATTTCTTTGCCGTATGCTGCGTTTTAGGTGATCCCGCATATGCTCTATTGGATTTAAATCCGGGCTTAACGGTGGCCAATCCAATTTTCGAATTTGGACCTCATTAAGATAATTACTCACTATGGCAGCGGCATGTGGTCGAGCATTATCGTGCATTAACGTGAATCTTTCATGTCCAATGTAACCAACATATAACAAAACATGATCTTGCAGGATGTTTTAAACGTAAGAATCACCAGTTATCCGTCCAATCACTTCCACAAGTGCGGTACGTACCTTCCAACTAATACCTTCCCAAAGAATTATGCCAACAACTCCAAAACTAACGGTCTGTGCAAGACTGCAGCTGGCGAATCGTTCTCCAACTCTTCTGTAGACGTCGTTTTGACCATCTGGCTTCCATAATAGGATTCTGGTCTCATCAGTGAAAAGAACTTTTTTCCAGTTGTCGATATTCCACTAAATATGTGTTCTTGCAAATTCCAAACGACGAGCTTTATGATTTTGGAGAAGACGTGGAACTTTGGCAGCGCGTCTGGGCTTTAAGTTTGCTTCTTTTGATCTTCGTCTAACTGTTTGTGAACTCACATTAACTTGTCTAACATTTAATAGCTCATTTCTGAGGTGCATCGATGTCAATGAACAATTTTGTGTAGAATTAAGAACCAAAAAACGGTCATCAATTGTGGTTATGCACCTTGGGCGTCCTTGACCAGGCCTTCGTACAAAATTTCCTGTTTCGCGTTACCTTTTTAGAGTATTCGAAACTATAGGTTTAGTTCTGCTGAGACGTCGTGCGATACCTTTTTGTGCATATTCTTCCTCGTACAAAATTACAATATGTGCTACTTGGACTTCATCGCAGTTTCGAATTGGTGGAATACTTGTTAAATCAAAACAATATTTAATTAAACTTAATAAATTAAACTAAATGACTGTCTGATTTTTCCTTTACGTGAAGAAGGAGTTTTATGATAAAATGTACGAATGACACTAACCACTGAATAAACCTCAAAATAAACATCAAAATATTTCAAACCAGTTGAGTACATCAGCCTACTATATAAGTATTATCACTAATCTAAAATTATTTTGCAATAATAGTGACTACAAAAAAAACTTGGAAAATTCCAAAATATTCGATATTTTTGTCCATGAGTGTACAATTCGGATGGCTAACATAGACGTAATTGGTTAAAATTAATCAAATAACGTATTGAAGGACATTAATTTCATATTTTATTGCAGTAAGAAGTGCGATTATATTTATTGTAAACCTTATATCAACGGGCACGCCGAATAATGTCAATGTATTTGTGAATACTCTAAAGAATAATATCACAAAATGAAATCTGATTATATTAAGAAACAGCATTGAATTTATTTCTTGCATATATTTTCACCTAAATGTCCATGTAGCGTGTTGATATAAATCTTATTTTTTGAAGATAAAACAGTCAAAACATTGTCAAACCAAAAAAAAGCTAAAAAAATCTTATACAAGTTTTTGAACGTTCTAAAGGGTATATTTTATGAGGGATAGCTGATAACAAATCTTTACAGACTTTTTGCTTTTTGATTTTGCTTTTTTTCCTTAAATAACCATACAAAGTAAAAAAATTATTTTTTGAATATATGACGTTTCTTAAAAATTTTTGAAAAAAAATAAGTAGTTTAAATAAAAGCTATAGATCTTAAAAAGTACTTTAATTTGCGAGCTTCTACACTAAAATACATAACGAGTTGATCGAGATAATTGAAAAAAAACCCTTATTGTTGCAGTAATTTATAAATGTTAATAACTTTGTTTTTGGCACAATGACATATATTACTATTTACTAACTGACATTTTTACTAATTCAAGTTATTGAAGTGTACTAAATCTCAGCTAGGTCGACCAAATAGTTTATAAGCTATCTCCAGATCTAGCGATACGGCCCACACTCCCTCTACCTCTAAGGGGAAAATTCACTCATCCCAGATACCTACGGTATTTAATGCATTGAGCTCTGGTGGGACTCTTTCCGTGTTATCGAGCCCTAGGTGACTTGATATATCTCACAAATATTTTCGTACACATCTGGACGTGGCGAGGAGTACAGCTTTCTGCATGGCCTTATAGTGATGTTCATTTAGACCCAGCTGTTTTATATTCTCTAGAAGGTTTTTGGGAATAACACAAGTAGTAGGTAGTAGATAGAATAATAGGTACTGTCTGGGTACTTTTCATTCTCCATTGTCTCCTGATTTGTATTTCTAGATCTCTGTACTTGGCGATCTTTTCGTTGTATTTAACACGTAAATTATTGGTGTTGGCTATCGCCACATTAATAAATGTTGTTTGCCTAGTAATTTTATTAACTAGTATGAGATCCGGTCTATTATGCGCCACTGGTTGGTCTGTAAGCACAGTGCGGTCCCAGTATAGCTTGTAGTTGTCATTTTCAAGCATTCTGTCAGGGACGTATTGATAATAAGGAAGATGGTCAGTTTGGTCCCAGTTTGTCGGCTAGTTCTTGGTGGATAATATTTCCCACTGAGTCATGGAGTTCTTTATAATCAGTACCGACAAATGCCTGGCAGCCACCGGTAAGATGTTGGATGGTTTCTTGGGCTTGGCATCCATATCGGCATTTGTCATTTTGAATTTGAGGATCTTTAACAATATATTTCAGGTAATTTTTAGTTGGAATAACCTGATCCTGAATGGCAAGTAGGAATCCCTCAGTCTCGGGAAACATCTTTACATAACATAAGTTATTTTTTATATATTATTATTATTTAAACAACTGTACTTGACAATAACTCTAGAGATATTTAGCAGATCACAATCAATTCTTTGACGTTTAAATTTTAAGGTTTATTAATAACAATTCAACACAATAAAAATAATAGATCCTTCTATAATCAATTGGAACCAAGATTTTTTTAAATCATATTTCCATTGTTTATGAACATTAAGAGCTGAAAATTGAACAGATTATAAACTATCTATATCTATATCTATATATATATATATCTATATCTATATCTACAGACGTGGAGTTAGGTCGCAAACCCGCAGTAGCAAAAATATATACAAGTTCTGCTAAAACTTAAAGCCAAAGGAAACTAAACATGAAAAAGCTAAACAACCGAGTGAAGCCCAAAAAATACAGAGACAAGACTTGACAAAAGCGTAGAGCTTCCTTTGGTTCTGCTTAAAAGTGCAATTTCGGATATAAGAACATATAATTACCGCTAACTAAACCGACATAAATCATGGATCATCATCAGTGGCGTTACAGCTCGTTATGAGCCAAAGCCTTCTTCAGAACAATCTTCCATTCGCCCCTGTCTCTGGCAACTCTTCACCATGCTTTAACTCCGATTAATTTTAGATCATCCTGTATGTTATCTTGATACCTAAGTTTGGTCTTCCTCTGGCTCGTCTTCCCACTGGTCCTCTTCGGTCGAAAATTTTTCTGATCGTTCCATCTTAGATGCAACTGTGTCTTAACATAGCAACATGTTCTGAAAAGAAAAGATTTGGTCTCTAAAGATCTAATATCTCTACGAATATCAAGTAGCGATATTACTTGTCAAGATTAGGAATAAATTTCGAATTTTCGCCCATCTGCATAGAGAGCGCACAAAGAGAATATTCATAGAGAACAAGATAGATGAACGCCGAGACTCGACTACCTGATTTTTAAACGTAGTTTACGGACCGAGTTTACTTCTCTTGTTAAAATAATTTACCTGCATATCTTGGTCATATAATGAGACATCCTTATCACTTCCTTAGATTCATAATAGAGTGTAAAATCAAAGGAAAACGCAGACCAGACCGTAGACAGTGCTCCTGGAATAAGAACATATGAGATTGGACAACCTTGGGCTTAAACGATTTACTGAGAAAAACCCAAGATATAGATTACCCTAGTGACTCTTTCGATGACTGATTTTTTTGTATCGAAGGTATTCAAATATATTGGATCGATGTTTCAATAGATCCCTGGATTCATCAAATTTCTTTAATTTGTTTAGACTATTGCATTTCTTAGTTATTTAGGATACTGGTTATTTTGGAGTGGTTCAATTAACTTACTGCATGCAATTTTATTATGTAACATATTTTAAAATGCAGTGTTTTTGAGTTATGGACAAAAACATCGAAAATTGGACAAATTCACCTTAACCTTAAAAATTCAAGGATCCATTTGGCAGCACTCTACAATTTTATCATTTTTAGATATATATTGACAATATAAAACAATAAAATCCCTGGAACACCTTAATTCCTTATAAATGGCATAGTCACATCTAAAAAAATCATAGAAAACACTTAGAGCGACATAAATAGACTTCTGTCTGTATATTTATATCTGTAGAGGTATTAACAAATGAGAGAGTTCTAGAGCTCATAGGGGTAAGCTTGAAAGGGATGATCTTTGGAATGATGGAATGGGATAGAGATTGGAGAACGTTATAAACCGATATTGTAGTTACTTATCTTCTATACTTACTTTATACTATACTTCCTTTTTGTAGTGCTTTCTGGTAGAAGCCCTGTTTCTCACCGCACTATTCAACCATTCATTTCACTTGTAAGCTTTAAGTTATTGCCGCAGATCCTTTGGATTTTACGCTACATGCTCATAAACTATTTTTATGGCTAGCTACTAGCGTGTGGTTTGAATTATAGATTTAATACTTTGCACATTTTCAGATGTCTCTGTTAGCCCATTGAGCTATAGAGCTGACACGTTTTATACTTGATAGTTGATAATTTGTGTACATTTTTTATTACCATTTTTTTTTCTTATTCACTTAAAAAAAATTATGTGTACATATTTATTTATTTTAATAATTTTAGATTGGTACATCGTTAAATCCACCATCAAAAATCGAACCAAAACAATTGAAAGAAGATACTCCGTTTGACTGGATGTTAAACAACAGTGTCATAGCAAATCTTTTATCAGATACTCAAGATCAAAAACTACCCGATAAAGTTATAGACTACGTGACAGAGAGAAGTCTCGATGAAGAAACGGGATGTGTCCAGCTGCTGCTTTGCAAGATGAAACCGTTTATCAAAGAGATGCAAAGGGCGCTGAGGGAAAGAGGTAAAAGAAAGTTAAAGGGATATGGTATTTTGTTTGAGTATTTTCCTTCTGCTGAAGCTATTGCTGATAACGGGGACAGATGCGATGAAAAATATTATTATTGTACTATCCCTATTTAAGTTTTAATTGTAAAATATATATTTCTGGTCTAGTAATAAAAAAAGTTTATTTTTACATACCGTTTCTACCTCCTCAGGACTTTTTTTTAGTAATATTCGTAATAGACAGTGATTAGTATAATTTTAACCATGGAGAAGCTTTTTAAAGTTTGTTTATACTGCATACTTCATATTAAGTTAAGATAACATTAAATAAAGCGTAGTAAAAATGTAGCTTTCAATAGGGAAAAGCGGGGATCATTCGGCACATTTGACTTTGGGGATCAAAATCTAAAATATTTGTTCCATTTTTCAGTATTAATGGGGATATTATTTTACACATATCTTATGTTAGGAATTCAGTAATGTTCTTATTATTTTTGTTGATTTTCTTATAAACCTATTGCCGAATGATAACCACCGATGGTGAACAATTATGTACGATATGCGAATGATTCAGCTCCTAGTCTGGTTTGTTAAAAGTTGCTTATTTTATACAAAAACTTCATTAAAACACCAAACTATATAACAGGTAAGTAAACTAAAATTAGTCGTCAATAATGTGTGGTCAAAAATTTATCCCACGTTCAAAGATGAAAAGCTAACACCAAACTTAACCCTGCATTGGTGGCGCCCCATATCGGAACACCAGTAGTGGCTCCAAGTCTGACAGACCCAAAATTCAATAATTTATTAATTAGAAAATCAAAACAATACTGGTGTATTATCTAGCTTTACTTTTTTATGAATAACATTTAAACAATAAAATGTAATTTGGGCCCAATAAATAATATAACCTCTGAAAATAATTAATAAAGGATCATGGATGTTCATGAATTGTGAAAAATAAAACAAGGGTTCATGCAAATTAACTATTATTTTCTTAAGGGTACAAAACATTAAGATTTATTTGTCAAACTTGATCCTATGAGTTGCACTTTTAAACATTTTGTGTGTGCAATATAAAATCAGGGCACTGAAACTGGGCATGTGTTAAAGAAATCAATTTTTCGCACATTTGACAAAAATAACGAGTCTTACTGTTTTTAACGCAAAAACTACATCGTTTTTTAATATTTAAATTTTCGGGATTACCTCTTCGAAGTTCACTTGAAGTTCCAGCCACTTCTTGGCGTCGGTTGCGAAAAGCTGGAGAGATATTTTCCACCATGGAGCGACGCTTTAGATGCTGGTCGATTAGCTCTCCGGACAAACTTTTATGTGTATTCTACGAAGCAAATTATCATTTTGATTATTGGCCAGATATATAATTTGGGAGTTTATTCCAGCCATATTCATAAGTGAATAAAAAATCACCATTGAATATCTCCGGGTATTTCGAGTTACAATATTACTACTACTACTACTTGTCGGTTTATAACGTTCTCCGCCGTTTTCCGACTTCCAGTCGCCACTTAGACCGGTTGTTCCATAGATCTTCTTCTATGGCCCTCTCTCTCAGTTCTTTATTTATTCCTTCGCTCCAACTTTTTCTCGGTCTACCTCGTTTTCTCTTTCCTTCTGGTTGCCACTTCAGTATTTCTTTTGGCATTCGTTGTTCGTCCATTCTTTGTATGTGTCCGAACTAGATAAGTTGTTTTGTTGTTAGTTCATCTGTGATTGTTCGTTTGATTCCCATTATTTCTCTAATGCGTTCGTTGGTAATCCTTTCTCTTCTAGATCTTCCTGCGGCTCTTCTCCAAAAATCCATTTCCGTCGCTTTCAGCGTTGACAGTGTTCTTTCTTTCAGTGGCCATACCTCACAGCTGTATAAAGTGATACTTTTTACTATAGTCTCATATATCCTCTTTTTATTTTCTTTGCTGATGGATTGGTCCCATAAAATGGTGTTTAACATTGTGGTGGCTCTTCTCCCTGACGTATTTCTCTCTCTTATGGCTTTGTTTAATGTTCCATCTTGTGAAATAGTGATACCTAGGTATTTGTAGTCACAGCAGTGCTTTATCGTAGTGTTATCGTCTAATATGAGATCTTTTTGTTCTGCTCCAATGCACAGGTATTCGGTTTTCTTTTTATTTACTTCTAGACCCCATATATCATACTCTTAAATTAATTTTTGTGCCATATAGTTTAAATCGTCATAATCTTGAGCCATTATTACTTGATCGCCTGCAAAGTTAAGCGTATATAAGTTAAGCGTTTCCATCTTTTTAAAGCACTTTCGAGGTATATTTAAAATAAAGTGGGAGACAAGCGACACCCTTGCTTTAATCCTTTTGATGGTATAAATCCTGTTGTTATTTGTGTCCCTGCTTTTATCTTTGTTATTGGTTGGTTGTATAGCACCTTGACGGCTTTTATTAATTCTATATTAATATTCGTGCTTTCCATTGATTGCCACAGCTTCTTCAGTGGAACGCTGTCGTAGGCTTTCCGTATTTCGACGAACAACATATGAATCTCTTGATTCCTTGCCATGTTTTTTTCTATTATCTGGGTTAAGGAGAAAATGTGGTCAATAGTGGATCGACCCGTACGAAATCCTGCTTGTTCCTCTGCTTCATAATCTAAGTATTCTCTCTCGATTCGGTTCTTTAACACCTTTCCATATATTCGACTCTCGAGTTACATTATATGTGGCACAAAGTTCGTCAACAGTGTCGACCCCACCTTTAGTTGAGTTATAAAACGTTATAATCTCTGGCTTCTGTTGATCATCTGTTGATTCATCTATTTGATCATTATTGTACATACTTGAGGCCAGTATAACATTTTTTCTGTTCTTGGGTACATAAAATACTATTGTAGTATTTTCTTGAAATCCAAACATACTTAAATAAATAGGTCAATGTTTGGTGTTTATAAACTCCAACGGTAATTGTCTTTTGTTTTTTCTCACTGTTTCGACTTATGTCAGATTGTGATCACGACGAAGTTTTGTAATAAGGTCAAAGCTAGTAAACTACTTATCACACGTAAGGTTTCTTCCAGTACCCGATATTAGACCAATTAATCTCTCGACAATACTAACTGAATCATTTCTAAAATGAAAGGGTCCCTCTGGTTGTAAACCAAGATATGGTTCTAGCTTTAATGTATATCTAGTTTTTACATCAATTAAGGCAAAGATCCATGTTTGTTCGGTTTGGAAAGAATATACTGTTTAAAACCGCATCCTCCTCGAAATACCTCAAGTTTTTCATCTATAGTGCCATACTCACTAATTGTGAAGGCATTTTTGCATTTTTTTACAAAACTTGTAAACAGTTGTCTTATAGTCACTAGCTTATCAGATAATTTTCTTTCGTCTCGACTTTCAAAATCATCAAGTCTAAGATGTCTTAACAAAAATGAAAAACGTTGCTGCTACATGGTTAACCAAAACATTTCAACCCCGCTGCCATTTCGCTCCCACAACTCTTCTGCGCTTAACCCATTACTTTTCAAACATCCAGCTAAACAGAGCAATCCAAGTAAAGCTTTTATTTCGATTACATCAGTATTTTTAACAGAAAGGGCTCTGTTATACATCTCTTTCATTTGATCTATATGTTTGTTCGTACTTTCAACAATAATGTTAAAAATATCTTCGGAAATCAACTAATTCCAACAATCAATTATGGATTTGGCATTCTTGCCATATGCTTTTACACCCGGTAAGTGAAAAACTTTATTAAATTGGCGAGTTCTTACAGTTTGCACCGGGCAGTGTTTTTCCAGTCTGCTCCATATTTGCCTATAAAAGCAGCAATCCGTGAAACTTTTGCTGGTATTACATCCACTTCGCAATCATCGCCATCAACCTCTTGTTCAGTATCTGAATCTGAAAGATGTTCCTCTATGTTATCTACTTCATCATCTAATGCAATGTCATCAAAATGTTGTTCTGTGTCAGTGTCTAGTTCCTCAAGCAATTGAAGTTTGAAGTAAACGACTTTCTCCTTTTCATAACTCATTGTGCTAAAAATAATAAATACTAAGCCAAATATAAAATAATACATGTTTACATAATAGAATACACAATATCAGCAAAATTACTCACCACTTGTAAAATAAATTTCAAGAAACGAAAATAAAACAACAGTCATAACTATAAAGATAAAAATCTGGCAAAAGTTCTCGGCTCGACGGTCCATAGATATTAGTAAAGGTAAGGTACCAAGAGCAGGGTAAAAACCTATTCGAAGTTCTTGAAGTTCCTTCACTGATCGAAGTCGGTAATACTGCTGCAATATGTTTTTTTTTCTATAACTGAAATACCATCCATATCAGGAAATATAAAACTGCTATTTGCTTTTTTGGCAAGAATTTAACTGCAAAATCGGCATCATGTAGGAAAATTAGTTTGCCTATGTAATAAATTTCTAGTTTCTTAAAAACCACAAATCTTACAAGTATAAAGGCATCTATAGAAAGAGTATACTTGTCAGAAGCAAACTTCATATCCGGCAAAATTCTTGGTCGGACGACTCATCTAACAAAATATCGATACTCGATTCACTTGAACGGGATATGTTTCTGTGCCACTGTTTTTTACCAAATCTATTTTAACTGATTTTTTCGCTTTTAATCTTTTTTATTGTCCTTTCTTCTTCTAAAATTTAATTATTTTTATATTATTACTTATTATCACGATTACTTTTAAAATGTAAGTATTTTCCACATGTTTAATAATGTAACAGCCAAAATTGTACCTAATGCTTGTCTCATTTTAAAATGGAATAATACTTCTAGGTTTCACCGATGATGGTCCGACTGGAACTTACACCGGAAGTCTTCACTTCTCTGTAAGTTTTTTTTAAACTATGGAATACAGCCGACCACTGGAACTTTTCCCTTTTACTTCATAATATTTAAATTAGACATGCAACAAGAAAGTAGTTTCAGAACAGTTGATTTTTTGTTCAGAATGAACGTTTTCGGACATCAGTGTATCTTCAGTGGACTTTGACGTACTTGTGCTAATAACCGCAAAACCAAATACTGGTTGAGTTTAAATTACAGACTACATACTTAGAAGTATTAAATTAAACGGCATAACGCCGATGAATATGGATATAATTATTTGGGAACAGTCCCTACTCGAAATAGCACTCCCAGTAGTTTCGGTCTGCAATAGCCTGCCAACTAATAGAGAATTAGAATAGTCATCTTTCTTTCAATATATTCAATCCATTTTAACGTGTTTTATAGTATTCTGTTCTATTCATCGAGAATATATCGAGAATATATTTAATTCTGCTCTTAATATCTTTATTTCTGATTTGGTATCTCCATGTGCATCGTTTTGTTTTCGTTTCGGCTGACTATATTCTTTGGCTTTCTTGATTTCACATATTTCAAAGTTTCACTACCATAGGTTAAAACCAAAGTTGCTATTACCTTATGAAATTGAATGGTTGTTTCTTTTCTTGTTTTATTTTGAAGTGTTCTTTGGATTTTGTCCCACATTATTTGGTATTTACGTATTTTGTTGGTAATGCCTTTTTCGTCTGTATAACTTAAGTCCACACTTAAAAGTTAGTGTGATACTTGTGCTACAGGCTTTTCATTTATTGCTATATTGGCTCGTACAGGTTATTTTCTTTTAAAAGCCATAACTTTCGTTTTTTTAACTGACATTTTTAAGTTATAATTAATTATTGTATATTTGATTCAAGTGTATGTAGACGATTCAAGGTAGATAGCGTATTGTAGGTCATCTTCTGTTTTTGGTAGTATGATTTGGTGATCTGCAATCAATACTGTATTTATACATTTCTTCGAGTTAGTAATATTCCAGGGTTAACTTCTCTTTCTTATTTTCTTATAATATCATCAATAGATATCTTAAATTAAGTGAATGATAGGCTGTACAATAAGATAAATTCAATGAGGTGGCTTTAAGCCTATTCCACTTGGGAGCTTTTCAGATCTGTTATTGTGGTCCTCTGGCCCTGGATTACATTTTTTATTAAGGTCAAATAACTTCGAGACTGAACTTTCCATGTAGCCCTTTGCCGGTGGCTTTTATTCGCCTAATGCAAAGAATCGCACATTTGCCCGGCTGTCACACTGAAATAAAATGTGCTCTGCTGTTTCTTCTTCTAGATGACCGAATCTGCATAGGTCATCACCTGAAAATGCGATCAGCTACCACTGCCTATTCAACTAACAGTGCCCTATTAGCAGACCTACTATGGCTTTGACTGTTTTCCTGTCTTTGCTGATTAGGTTTGCCATGGTCCATTTGCCAACAAATGGCAATGATGAGCCTTGTTTGGTCATTTCATCTGCTTTTTTATTGCTCTTATGACCCTCGTGCCCCGGTACCCACGACACCGTAACCTTGCTACGGTCTCCTAGTTTGTTTAGGACACACACACACACACACACACACACACACACACACACACACACACACACACACACACACACCTATACACGTTTCGCAATATTTGTGGCATCACATACTATATCCTCAATTGTGGCAAATCGGTGTAAACATACCATGATACTGGCACCCGTCGTGGCGAGTGTTTATGGATAGGAATTGCTTTGATACACTCCATGGTTCTAATATTATCGACGAATATAATTGTGGCACCGGATTCCACAATTATTTTGTCATCAGAAACTGTGTGCAAAAGATGCCACAAATATATCCGTAACACATTTTCTGTGTTTGGGGGTTCCATAAGTATTGCTGTATATACAGTGTGTTTGAAAGCCATGTTGCCATATTTGTTATAGGAATAAGTTGGTGCTTTACCTTTTCTGTGATACGGATACTCTGTTGGCTACTATTATATTTTTTTATTTAGTGTACGATAGTGTTATAATATTTTAGAATTAAATGTAAGAAAACTAAAAACGTCTTCGACTATAGTTACTATAAAGATCTTCAAAATGCAGTTACTAACGCAGTCCGTCTGGAGAAGAATGGTTACTTAAATTATCGGTCTGCTTCTTTGATTAAAAAAGATCTTTGGAAAGCTATGAGGTTATTCAAAATTGTAAATAAACCAGTTATAGAGATCCCTCATGAGCTTAAAGATCCTGTATCTATAAATAATTATTTTACATCTGCCTTTAGCCCTGTAAATTGTTGTCCTGAGACAACCCAATGGTATCAGTCAAATATTTTCAACCCAGATATTGTTTTCTCGTTTAAAATGGCCACTATTGATGAAGTTAAATTCGGAAGCTGTTGGATATGGATGTGATAATATTTCTGCAAAGATGCTACAACTCTCCCTTTCTATTACTGCTCCTTATATTACGCACATTATAAATTGTTCTTTGGAGGTAGGTTATTTTCCGGACACTTGGAAATACGCTTTGGTAAAACCACTGCCCAAATCAAATAAACCTGAATCACTTAATGATCTTCGCCCAAAATAAGCATTTTACCGGGACTGTCAAAAATTTTAGAAAAGGTTATCTATAAACAGATATACGATTATATTTTTAGAAATAATGTAGTTACGTATATACAATCAGGATTTAGAAAAGAGTTTAGTACAACGACTCTGCTTCTTGACTTAACAGATAATATACTTCGATCATTTGATGCAGGAAAAGCAACCTCAGTCATCGTGCTTGATTTTTCTAAAGCCTTCGACACTATTGATCACGCTCTTCTGTGTGCTAAATTGAAATATTTTGGATTTAATGATACCTCCTTACAGTTTTTCAAATTTTGTTTGGTAAATCGTTATCAAAAGTCATAATCGATAATAATTCATCAGAAGTTGCATCTGTCAATTCAGAGGTGCCTCAAGGTTCGGTTCTTGGTCCTCTTCTTTTTTAAATATATATTTCCGATCTGTATAAATCTTTAAATAATCTGAAATTGCACTCTTTTGTAGATGACACACAACTGTATTTCTCTTTTGAACCTAACACTGTTCAGGATAACTTAAAACTAATTATAAAAAATGAACCTCTAAAAAATGTTAATAGTTGTAGAAACTTAGGAGTCATATATGACTGTACGCTACGTTTTCAAGAGCATGTCACCCTTTTAGTAAAAAAATGCTATTTAGTTATGCGTCAACTGTATAGAAGTACAGGCATTTTAAACTTTAAATTGCGTAAGTTACTTTGTGCAACTATCGTAATGTCAATTCTTAATTATGGGCTCTTGGTATTTTACCCTTGCTTAGATCAGGTTACGAAATTAAAGTTGCAAAAAATTCAAAATAATTGTTGCAGATTTGTCTTTGGCATAAGAAAATATAATCGTATATCATGCAAAATAAAAGAACTTCAATGGTTAACCATAGATAATTTATACAAATATCAACTCGCCTCATTGATATATCGAATTATTTCGTCGTCAAATCCTATTTATTTAAAGAACAAATTAGTATTTCGTGGAGACGCTCATAATCTGGATCTGAGATATCCTCATAGTCTTATGCTGCCAAGATATAGACTAGCTATTTTCCAGCGATCATTTACTTACAACGCTGTTTTAGTGTTTAATAGTTTAACAAAAAATTTAAGAGGTAAATCTCTTGATTTCATGAAGCGGCATTATAAGAAATTTTTACCTACAATCGCAGTAACGTTATTATTATTATATAGTATATTGTTGTCGTTATTGTTACCATTAGAATTTTTTTTGTTTTTATTTATCATTCATATCATTTATCACATAACATTACAAATTATTTTCTTTATCTTATTTTTCTAGTAGCCACATGACTATTTCTATCATTTCAATATTATATTATCATTTATGTCAATTTATAAATCATTTTTTTTTCATGTTCTACTTATTTCAAACTGACTTTGTAAACTTGAGGTTAAGTGGAGTAGCTCTAGCTAGACTTCGCCTCATGTATCTCGTGTTTGTAAATTTTTACAGACTAAATAAAGGCAATTTATTATTATTATTACTATTATATATAATAAAATACAATATATGTGGACCCCCTGTATAATAGAATAGAGTTATTTCTGTCCTTTAAAAAAAAAAAATTAAAAAACGATGACACCCGTCGACTTTTAATACATATAAATGTGTGCCTTTTAAGGAAAAATTTAAATGTACAGGGTAATTCACGCATGCCTAGCATACTGCATAAGTTTTATTTTTAATAGACTTCCCTGTATATTTTTTATTTTTAAAAGCTGCTTAATAACCTGATCTCGACAAACTATATCTTGTATTATGTAGGGTCTATTATGAATAATACAGGGTGGAATTTTAAAATTATACAGTGTGTAAACCACTCATGGAATACAATTGTTTGCGTCCTTATTTTAGAAAATTATAAAAAACCGCCTCACCTGTTACTTTTAAATTCAAATGTGCTCTTTAAACATGAATTTAAATGTACAAGATGATTCATGAGGGCAGAAGATTCAAGGACACAAACAATTTTATTCCATAAGTGGTTTCCACACTGTTTAATTTCAACATATTAACTACCCTTTAATACTCATAATAGACTCTACATGACATAGTTGGTTGAGATCGGGTTATTAAGGAGCTTTTAAGAATAGTAAAATATACAGGAAGTTCCATTAAAAGTAAAGCTTTTAGACTATGGTAGGCTTGCCTGAGTCACCTTGTCCAGTATATTTAAAAAGCGCATATTTATATTCGACGTGCTTCAGCATTTTTTATAGGACCATTAAGCTTGCGGGGGCACATAAGCTAAATCCGATTTAACCTTTGCAATATTTTTTCACCGATTTTTCACTAATTTTTGACCACCAAACCACCCTTAAGTGGAGTAATTCTGCTGCCTTAAAGTTCAAGCTAGCAGAATTCAAACAAAAAACTTTTTGTTTATGACATTTTTTTTCACTAATTAATTACTACCATCATAATTTTTCACCACCGAACCACCCTTAAGGGGAGCGATTCTCCTGGCATACGGTTCAAACTGGCAGAATTTAAAAAAATATATTTTTGCCTATGCCATATTTTTTCACCCATTTATAAATTATAACTTTTAAATAAAATAAAAAGTGTTCTGTTCTGCTCCCCTAAACTAATCTTGGAACGTCTGAGGTGAATAGGGCATGTAATGAGGATGGAACAAAATGACCCAGCTAGAAAACGCTCCTTGATAGACCCATTGGTCAGAGAAGAAGAGGAAGACCTAGAACAAGGTTTCTTGATAACATCGATAAAGACATGAAAAATATGGGAATACGTGCTTGGCGGAGAGAGAAAGGCGAGGGTTGGGGACGACTGGAGAGAAATTCTTGAGGAGGCTAGGACCCACGTAAGGTTGTAAAGACGGAATGATGATAAACCAATCTTATTTGAAAACGTTACTGCTAGCTTAATATCCGAGCCAGTGGAATTGGAAAAAAAATTTTTTTGAAATGCCACAGTGTTCTGCTAGGATTTTACAAATTCATTACCACCCTAGTAATTATTCACCCCTCAATTTACTCCTATCGGAAGTCAATAATTCTGTTACGTTAAAATTTAAGGAGAAAAAATATTCTTTAAAATTTCACCGCCCTGTACTTATAACTGAAATAAAACAGTAGTGTTCTGCTGTTAAGTTTTTACTAAACTTTGACCATCCTAATCATTTCTAAATCAATCTTATTTAGTAAAGTTCTTACTAGCTTAATATTCGAGACAGCGAAATTTAAAAAAATAGTTTTAAAATACCATCATGTTCTAATAGGTTTTTGTGAATTTATTACCACCCTAGTAATTTTTCACCCCTTAACTAACCCATTAATACCCCAATACTCTGTTAATTTTTACCTATATCCAACTGACAATAAATATAATATCGACATAAAATTAAACAATATAAATATATTTAAATTTTTGAAATGCAGCTAATATAAATCTATTTTACTACTCAAATAATCTAAACTAGCTGTTCTGTCCAACTTGTAATTTCCGTCTTATTTGAATATTCTTAAAAAATTACAACGTTATCAGCTGTCCCGAAATATAGTCATTTTAAATGGTAAAAACAAATCATAATTTAATATTTTATACCTCTACGACAAATTTAAGTGTATTAGTTAGTGCTGACAATATTATCTCAAGTGAGTAGCACTTCTTTTCGTATTATTTTTGTAACAATAACAAAATAACCTTTAAATAATACCCACGTAAAGAGATAACAAAAATTCCAGTTGGGTCTTGACCAGTTTTTTGGACCGGCCACAGGACCGGCTCAACTTCTGATCAGGAAAATTAATTAAAATGACTTCATACAACAATAATACTACACACAACTCCGTTAAACGCAATTACTCAGATGTCGTAAATTATTTTAAACATCCAACAAAACAACAAGCAATAGTCATTTCCAGCATTGAAGGCACAAAAATCCATGATTACGTCGTAGCTGTTGGATCACTAGTGGGTCCAATTAATGTACTTTTTGCCTCAAGAATTGCTAACAATAGGATTTGCATATATCTCTCTTCAAAAAACACTGTTGATGCTCTTCTTCATTCTTATAAATATATCGTAATAAATGGATGTCAAGTCGAAGTAAGAAGATTAATTTCTCCAGCCCAGAGACTTCTAATATCTAATGCATGTCCTACAATCCCGAACGAAATAATTGAAGAAGAATTACAAAAACTTGGTATTCACACTGTATCTAAAATGACTTTTCTTCGAGTAGGTATGTCTGAAAGTGAGTACAGTCATGTTCTGAGCTTTAGAAGGCAATCATTCATTACACCCCTGGAAAATATGTCTATTCCTGACTCTTTTACCATAACTCATGATAATACTTCCTACCGAGTATTTCTCTTCATAGACGGATTCAGTTGCTCCAAATGTAAAACCATTGGTCATCAAGAATCAGAATGCGCTAACATTTCAAACCAAACTAATTCAACTACCCTCTTAGATTCAACTCAAACCACATCAACATTATCTAAACATCATCAACCTAATGATACCCTTTCAACTCCCCTCTCAAATTCAACTCTAATCACATCGTCATTATCTAATCCTAATGAACCTAATGATAAAATATATCAATCTATGGAAACCGACCTCATCCAAAACATATCTAAAGATAATACAAACACTTCGTCTTCTTCTTCCAAAACAACATCACCAGCTGTAAATAGCACTAAAAATACTACGGAAACCGACATCATCCAAAACATATCTAAAGATAATCCAAACACGTCGTCTTCTTCTTCCAAAACCACAGCACCAGCTGTAAATAACACTGAAAATACTACGACACCAGAAACATCAATAACCTTAAATAATGCAGTCAATTCTAAACAGCTAAAAAGACATAGCATATCATCTCCTGAAATTAACGATGACAACCCAAAAACCGACTCATCCGTTTTTAATACCCCTAAACAAAATAAACCAAAAAAGAAACCCAAAACTTCTTCCAAAACCCCCCGCGAAGATGTCATCCACTCCCTAGAATCCATCAAAGACAAAATCGAAAATAGATCACCTCCATTTATACTAAATTTTAATGAAATATGTGATTTCATGGAAAATGTTTTAAACTCTCATAACCCTGAATTAACTTCTAAAGATTACTCCAATGAACCAGAGGAACTAATTCAAATCCTTAATTTTGTTTATTGTTACACCCAAAATTCTAGGTTAAGAAATATCACCCGACTAAAGAAAAAAATAAACCCTAACCCTTCTTCAGCTGACGAAACTGACGAATCGTCACTAGTTGAAAAATAATTAACGGATGACTAATTCATTTATAGTGCAATGGAACATAAATGGGTTTTATACCCATTATGAACAGTTAAAACTACTAATTGGCGAGCTTTCCCCTTTAATTCTTTGTCTTCAAGAAACCCACTTTAAACAAAATAACATAAATTTAAAAAATTTTCAATGTTTCAAAAAAAATCGAATGGCTCAACAAGCTAGTGGTGGAGTAGCTATTTTCACCAGAACTGATTTGGAAGCTAAACCGATCGCGCTAAGTACTAATCTTGAAGCTGTAGCAGTCTCTATTACCTATCATAAAAAGATTAACATATGTAACATTTATTTACCACACCCTAGTAATCTAGATATGCACGAATTAAATAATCTTATAGACCAAATTCCACATCCTAAATTAATTTTAGGAGATATGAACTGCCACCACCCGGCATGGGGAAGTCACAAAACTGATAAATACGGTAACTTATTGAAAAACCTAATTGATTGTTCTGATTTATTGTTACTTAATACAGGGAATCCAACTAGATTTAATTCTTATAACGGTTCATTTTCCGCCATTGATATATCCTTATGCAGTCAATCACTCTCAACTACATTGTCATGGAACACTTTGAACTCATTATATAATAGTGACCACTTTCCAATTTCTATAACATCAGATCACATTCATCCCCTTGATTTCCCAATATATCAGTCCTGGAAATTAAAAAATGCAAATTGGGCATCCTATCAATCCTATATCAATAATAAACTTGAAAACTTCCATTTAAGCAATGATATAAACTATGATATCACCTCTTTAAATAATATTATTATAGAAGCAGCTTTAGAAAATATAGGAAAGACAAAACCCTGTAAAAGGCAACCCGTACCTTGGTGGAATAGTGAAATTGCAAAAGCACTCTCATCTTGTAAACATGCCTTTAATAAACTTAAAAAACATAATACAGACGAAAACTTACTTAATTTTAAAAAACTCAGAGCTGAATCAAGATATCTAATGAAAAAAAGCAAAAAAGATACTTGGAAAGACTACGTATCGTCCATAAATTCATCAACACCTTCACAGGTTATTTGGTCTAAAATTCGGAAACTTAAAGGTACCAACTCCTTTAGGCATATCAATGCACTAACACATAATAATGAGATCACCTGTAAAAAAGCTATTGGTGAAACTTTAGCCGAAGTTTACCAAGAAAATTCTAGCGACCAAAATATAACGCCGGAATTCTTATTACATAAGCAAAATATAGAATCATTCGAAATCGTTGATAAGGAATCTGGTGATCCATTAAATGCTACCATAACTCTTCAAGAACTAGAATACTCTATTGTAAACTCCAAAAACACATCCCCAGGACATGATGATATTCCACCAATATTCATAAAACACCTACCTTTCAGAGCAAAAATAATATTGTTAGATTTATTCAATACCTGTTTTTTAAATCATAAATTTCCAAAACTCTGGTCTCAGTCAATAACTATTCCCATTATTAAACCCAATAAACCCAAAGATATACCCTCATCGTACCGTCCTATTTCTCTCACATGCAGCATGTGCAAAATACTGGAAAAAATTTTAAATCTCCGTCTAACATGGTATTTAGAAACAAAAGATCTCCTTACCCCATTTCAGAGTGGTTTTCGCAAGGGACGGTCTACATTAGATAATCATATTTCACTGCAAACCTCAATCAATGAAGCCTTTGCAAACAATCAGAAGTTGATTGCAATATTTTTTGACATAACCCAGGCTTTTGATAGGACATGGAAACACTCTATATTAGCAACACTTAATAATTATGGTATTCAAGGTAACATGCTTGCTTTTATAAAAAATTTCTTAAGTAATCGTTCTATACAAGTTAGAATAAATGGAATCATAAGTTCTCCAAAAATGCTAGATAATGGAATCCCTCAAGGATCCATTTTAAGTCCAACCCTATTTTTAGTTGCTTTTAATAGCATCATAAATGTAATCAGAGCTCCTATTAAAGCTAGCATTTACGCGGATGATATTGTTATTTACACCAAATCTAATAACCTAGTTTCAGCAACAAATATATTACAACTTATGTTAAATCGACTTCAAAATTGGGCATTACAAACCGGATTCAATTTTTCTGCAGAAAAAACTCAATACGTAATTTTTAGTAAAAATAACACTCACCATACAATTAATTTAAGATTAAATGATTTACCTATAAAACAGTCAACAGAAGTAAGTTTTTTAGGCCTAACTTTCGATAAAAAATTAAATTGGAATGTGCATATTAATAAATTACAACAAGCATGCCAAAACCGGTTAAACATACTTAAAATATTATCTAATAAATTTTGGGGTGCCGACTGTAAAACATTAATTAACCTTTACAAATCACTTATTAGAAGTAAATTAGATTACGGTTGCATATCTTACGGTGCTGCAAGCAAAACTGCTTTAAAAAAACTAAATAGCATACAATCTACAGCTTTGAGATTAGCACTGGGTGCCTTCAGAACTAGTCCTATTAGTAGCTTACAAGTTTTAGCGAGAGAACCACCTCTATATATTAGACGCCAACAATTATCCCTAAACTATATAGGGAAAATATCAGCACAGAAACAACATCCGGTATTCTCCCAAATTTGCCATCCGAATATTGGTTCTACAAAACCCACTAAAAATAGTACTCCCCTTATAGAACGAATAAAATCTTCTAACTTTGATATGGATAAGCTAAATCAGTACTCCCCTTATAGAACGAATAAAATCTTCTAACTTTGATATGGATAAGCTAAATCGATCTCTACAAGTCAGTGTAAATTTTCCTCCATGGATAATCCAACCACTTACCATTGATTTAACCCTCACAAAATACCCCAAATCAACTACAAATCCGATTTTCATTAAACACTTGTACTCCGAAGTGATATCTCATTATCCTAATCATCTCCAAATTTTCAGTGATGCCTCTAAAGCTCATGACGGACATGCTGCTGCATACTACTGTAAATACACTACTCACACTATATCCATACCTACAAATTGCTGCATCCTCACAGGAGAGACCACAGCCATTTTGGAAGCCTTAATTTTCTTTAAAACGCGTAGTGAGAATAAATGTGTCATTATCACTGACTCATTAAATGCTCTATTAGGTGTAAAACAAATATACCCTACAAATCCAATATTTCGGGCTATAAAAAATGAGATAAATGTAATTCAATCAACTCGAAAAGAAGTAGCATTTATCTGGGTACCGTCGCATGTAGGAATAGCTGGAAATGAGAAAGTGGACAACCTAGCAAACACAAGTCGAATAAACTCACAATACACAACCAAAACAATAAATTACCCATTTTCCGATCTCAAAAACCTAATTAAAGACCACTGTATGAACATATGGCAAGACTACTGGAAAGATTCAGGAACCAAACTATATGAGATTTATCCCCTTGTGAAGACCATCTTGAATAATCCATCCAATAGAAGGGATCAAGTAATAATTAACCGACTAAGAATTGGACACACTGCACTGACCCATAGATTCTTAATCAACAAAGAACCTTCTCCAACCTGCAGAAACTGTTCTCTCCCATTGACGGTGAAGCATATTCTGACTGACTGCCAGTACCACGAAGAAACAAGAAGAAAATATGGAATCTCAGATGACATCAAAACCACTTTAACCATAAACACTGACCATGTAATAAATTATTTAAAAGATTTACGTTTATATACATCTATTTAATGTAAATAAAATGAACTTTTGTGTAAGTTACTCCACTAATAACCCTTCGTGGTTGATGTGGATTATATGTTTTTTCCAAATAAAAAAAAAAAAAAAATATTCTTAAAATATTTATCTGCTAAAATGTTTTCCAAGTAATATAAACTCTTTATGTTATACAACTAACCTAAACAGTATATTTAATACCCTTATTATTTAAATAATAATAAAATATTTAATACCTAAGCTTTTTTCCAAATTTTCAGGTACCTATCCGGTATCTTTTAACAATAGGTGTCTCGATCCGCCTTTACAATTAGCTAATTAAAGTAATGGATGTAATAAAATTATTGGAATTTGAATATTTCTTACCTGCTAAGTATTATGTTAAATATAACAATTCCATTGTATTTACTAAAACTCAACTTGATTTCAGTTATTTTATATTCATAAAAGGGTACTCACGACGCGAATCCGAGTAACTTTTTTAAAACAGTTAAAATTTATAATTTTTGTAACAAAGTATTTTCATATTTTCAATATTTAGACTATTCTATATTTAAAATATTCAATATATTTAAACATTTAAAAAGTATATATTATTTAGCACCTAGTAACATTTGAGAATGCTTTTTAATTTAAGTAGTCGAGAAAAGAATGACTAGTCTGTTAAAAATATAGTAAAACACAAAAAATATAGTAAATGTGTGGCTGATAGAATTGGTGTGGTTGGTTAACATTTAGTAAAAACGTGTAGTTGGTTAACATTTACTAAAAACAGATCAGTTTCTTATTTTGAATAAAGTGCAGTATAATTACAAAAAAATTCTACCCCTTTAATTTTAACCTACCAGAATTATTGACTCCTCACTAGGGTTAGTCTTGGGATAAAAAATTACTAAAGTACCTACTAATAAATTCGTAAAAACCTAACAGAATACTGTGATATTTCAAAATTTTCTTTTTTAATTCACTGCCTCGAATATTAAGCTAGCGGAAACGTTTCCAAATAAGATTGATTTAGGATTGGAAAATTATCAGGGTGGTCAAGGTTTAGTAAAAACTTAAAACACTTTTTCATTTCAGTTATAAGTGGAAGACGGTGAAATTGCAAAAGAAGATTTTTTCACTTTAATATTATCCCAACAGAATTATTGACTTCCCATAAGGGGTAGTTGAGAAGTGATAAATTACTAGGGTGAAAATAAATTCATAAAAATCTAGCAGGACACTGTGGTATTTCAAAAATATATTTTTTTAATTTCGCTGGCTCGAATATTAAGTTTGCGGGAACTTTTCCGAATAAGATTGGTTTAGAGGTGGAAAATTCTCAAAGTGGTCAGAGTTTAGTAAAAACATAACATAACACTTTTTTATTTCAGTAGAAGTAGAAGATGGTGACATTGTAAAAAAGATTTTTTCACTTTAAATTTTAACCAGAGTTATTGACATTTTATAAGGTCTACTGAACATAAAATCGCTACTTTTAAAAAGACGATCTAGAAGCAGTCGAAGTTAATAATTTTTGTTTAAATTGCTTTATAACACGATAACGATTTATTTTTTTATTTATTTATTGTATGTTATTATCATTTTTTCTTTAAACGTCGATTTCGAACGTCGAAAAATTGTTTGTTGACGAACATTGACAGATCCTGAGCATTGTTTTTAAATGGAATGTTCCATACTTTATTACATAATTGGATAGGTTCTTCTGAGAGAAGAAGATTGATACAATTACTATAGCGTTAAATCCGGCCTACAATGGGACTCGAACCCACACCTTTTTGTCTGGCATACACAGCCTGATTTTTGTCTTTGAATTTCAAAATATCATTTGATACTAATCTCCATCAGATCAGAAAGTAAACAATAAATGCTATAGTGTTTTGATAATTGGTTGTTGAGTTAAAAAACGGCATATTGTATAAAAACGCTCAAATTTGACAGCCGTCATTTTTGTGGCAACGCTTTGATTTGTGTTTTAAGTTATTATATACCTCTAAAAAGAGGGTATCATATAATCTCCCATTATATTTAAAAAAAGATCCAAGATTAGCATTTTGAAATACTTATTTGCAATAACTGAGGGAGATGTTTGAAAAGCATTTTATATCATTTGACTCTAAAATTATAGTTTTCTAAGATTTAAAAAAAATTCTTCAATTAAAAATAAAATAGTTTCCAGATGTCCGAAAATGTATAGTGAGGACTCTACCAACAATAATTCCAAAAGTTTTTCTCCAGGCTGGTCGGAAGCAATTCTTGTGATAAGTCTTTTATTCATTGATAATGGAAAGTTCATGCAGCTGCTATTTCAACTCCAATTTTAAATTGTCTTAGACTTAATAAAAATTTTAACTTGAATAACTCACAACTCACAACAGACCCTTTAATTTGATCTAAAATTTAAGGCATAGTATTTCAGTTTTCTTTATACTTAAAAGTTTATTTTTCACATAACTATTCGCAACTGGGTCATATGCACCAAATTTCAATTTAATCGGTTTCGTAGATTCGAAATACATTTTGTGTAACAGAGTCAGACGGACGGATGAATAGACGACCAATTTTATATTTTTTTTATACGGGTCTACAGAACTCTTAAAGTGTAATTTTCATAAGTCAAACTTACATAATTTGCATGAAAAGTAGGTGTGAAAAGTTATACGAATGGCCACATCACATCACTGAATATAGAAAACTTTATTTTAATTAGTATCTGATACCCAATCTAACTATAATGTTTGGAGAAATAATACGCTTTTTTTTAAAAAATAGTATTCCTTTTTTCCATAAATTAATATTCTATTATTTCTGGTCAACATCGCCATCGCGTATAAGAAAATTGTTGCACTTTTGTGGCACCTTTCACACACTTACACGTTTTATTCCCAAAATCGAAATAAAAATCATTTTATTTCAACTGAAATGGGCAACACCGCAAGGCCATCTCAGAGGGCGCCACTTTACGACCACGCCCACGATGCCACAATTACGTGTGTAAATTCAATCTGCCTCAACCTGATTTCTGGCAACATACGCAGAATCGGCGTAATACAATTTTTATTTAAGCTCTATTCGATCCTATGTATTAAAAACAATATATATTAAAAGCACATGAAAAAAAAGAGTATTTAAAGTTATTTAGACAGTAAATACTACTAAAACAAAGAAAGTGTTGGGGAATGAAATTGTGGTAACGTGTGTAAGTTACCACAATTTACGAAGTTACCATAATACAGGAATATGTTCACACACACACACACACACACACACACACACACACACACACACACACACACACACACACACACACACACACACACACACACACACACACACACACACACACACACACACACACACACACACACACACACACACACACACACACACACACACACACACACACACACACACACACACACACACACACACACACACACACACACACACACACACACACACACACACACACACACACACACACACACACACACACACACACACACACACACACACACACACACACACACACACACACACACACACACACACACACACACACACACACACACACACACACACACACACACACACACACACACACACACACACACACACACACACACACACACACACACACACACACACACACACACACACACACACACACACACACACACACACACACACACACACACACACACACACACACACACACACACACACACACACACACACACACACACACACACACACACACACACACACACACACACACACACACACACACACACACACACACACACACACACACACACACACACACACACACACACACACACACACACACACACACACACACACACACACACACACACACACACACACACACACACACACACACACACACACACACACACACACACACACACACACACACACACACACACACACACACACACACACACACACACACACACACACACACACACACACACACACACACACACACACACACACACACACACACACACACACACACACACACACACACACACACACACACACACACACACACACACACACACACACACACACACACACACACACACACACACACACACACACACACACACACACACACACACACACACACACACACACACACACACACACACACACACACACACACACACACACACACACACACACACACACACACACACACACACACACACACACACACACACACACACACACACACACACACACACACACACACACACACACACACACACACACACACACACACACACACACACACACACACACACACACACACACACACACACACACACACACACACACACACACACACACACACACACACACACACACACACACACACACACACACACACACACACACACACACACACACACACACACACACACACACACACACACACACACACACACACACACACACACACACACACACACACACACACACACACACACACACACACACACACACACACACACACACACACACACACACACACACACACACACACACACACACACACACACACACACACACACACACACACACACACACACACACACACACACACACACACACACACACACACACACACACACACACACACACACACACACACACACACACACACACACACACACACACACACACACACACACACACACACACACACACACACACACACACACACACACACACACACACACACACACACACACACACACACACACACACACACACACACACACACACACACACACACACACACACACACACACACACACACACACACACACACACACACACACACACACACACACACACACACACACACACACACACACACACACACACACACACACACACACACACACACACACACACACACACACACACACACACACACACACACACACACACACACACACACACACACACACACACACACACACACACACACACACACACACACACACACACACACACACACACACACACACACACACACACACACACACACACACACACACACACACACACACACACACACACACACACACACACACACACACACACACACACACACACACACACACACACACACACACACACACACACACACACACACACACACACACACACACACACACACACACACACACACACACACACACACACACACACACACACACACACACACACACACACACACACACACACACACACACACACACACACACACACACACACACACACACACACACACACACACACACACACACACACACACACACACACACACACACACACACACACACACACACACACACACACAATCCCATACTAGTTTAGAATTGACCTCTACCTCTTAATTGAATTAATTGTTAGTTATAAAATGATTTTAGAGTAATTTAAATATATTTTAATTAGTAAATAAAAATTAAGTTATTAAAAAAAAATCGGTTTTTCTTTCTCCCCTTCCTTTTACCCTAATAGGGTGTCGGATTAAATCGGTTTTTAGGTATTCTAATATGAAAATTGTCGTTTTCTAGTATAGTGGGAACGTAATTTCGTTGGAAAATTTACGGGAACAAGAGCGAGTAAGATACTAGCAAATTGACAACAATGTTAGAGTGACCAGTAGTCTACTGAACAGTAGCGTAGATATCTAATTTTAAATTAAAAAAAGTTATTATTTTACAAACATTTGATTTTTAAGTGCAAATGGGACATTCGCATGTCCTCAAATTATGTGGGTATCAGTAAATATTTTATTTTACCAAAAAATTTCATCTTCTATAAAGTTTAAATAAAAAATATCGGTGTTAACTTCTGTGATATACCTAGGTAGTGATAACACTAATCGACTCGACTGAACAGAATTTATTGTAAAATAATAATACTTACCTTTATAAAAAAGTTGTTAACAAATGTAATTATCACATGATAAAATATTTACGTTTTATTCTTTCTTTTACGCTTCTTCTCCTTATATTTACTTTAAGTTGAGCCTGTATTAACTCTATTAGGTTCAAAGTACAATAATAAGGAGGCAGTCTAAGCACAGTATGCCTATTATTACTAGTGGAGTTATCAACAACATATTCGTTCCGGTACTTTCTACTAGGAGCAATATCTAGCAATTGCTTTTTACTATAAATATGATGTCTTGAAATGACAATCACACTATTTTTAGGTAATTTCGGAAGACGAGATTTTTCAAACCATGATTCAAAAATTGAACTTTCCATATCTTAATGATAATCTAGAGATGTGTCTTTATTTTTTTGCAGATATTAATAATACATCGTAGATCCATCCATTCAGTACTGAACTAAAACAGTTTTTGTTATTATTCGTCCAACTTTTTTTCACGGTGTCATACCAAGTCTCATCTAAATAAACCATATTTCGTTTCATTTTTTGATACTCTGTTATCTGTCTGATATAATTGTTTTTTAAAGAAATTATTCTAGTACTTTTCATTAGTGTCTGGCGCTTGTCTATAATTTTGTACTTAAAATTATTGGCTTTAAGAAATAATCGAAGTGTTGCTGCTGAACATGAAAAATATCCTTTCGCACCAATTCACTTCGAATGCTTTCAATAGTTGGAAAAATATTAGCCGCATACATTTTGTATATTGTTCTGCTTATAGGTTCAATTAAGTGCGATTCTATTTGTCTGAATTTGCCACAATCCTTTCTCCTCTGTCTAGAAGATGTTTAACCTATAATCTTGTAGCAGCTTGCTTTGGGCACTCTGGAAAAAAAAACAGGTTTCTGCAACTGCCTCTGATTTAGAGAATTCAGAACACAGTCCTTCATAAACATGCTTCAGCAAACGTTTGGCATCATCAGAGATGTATTGAAAATATCTCTTACGTTTTACCACACAGCTTTACCCAAGTGCAAAACACTAGACGGATAAAACGTGAGTTTTCCCATAAAATCTTTTATGGTTTCGGTCGCTCAGGCAAATATTGATACATCTTATCCGAAGGATGCATAAGTCTGCCGATAAAAGTTAACGCATTATGATTTCGATGTCAGTTGCCACATGTCAGATGATTTCAACAGTTCGATGAAAACTTAAACTGCCATATTTTCAAACATAATACCAGGCACATCTGAATGTAATTATCGATGACAAATGAAAACTTTATGTTATTACACATCTGTCATTGATAATTTTGCAGTTAATAACTACTCCTGTTAGAGTATTTTTATTTTAATTTTTATTGCCTGCTTTTCTTACAGGTACATCTATTTTTACAGTCTCACCAAAATACGAGGCGACTATAATGTTATATTCTTATTTGAATACAGTCAACATCATTATTGCAGATCGTTTAATAAAACAGATTTTTAGTTAGGTCATATCTATTTAGATAGAAATCAGTCTTCTTGATCAGTTTTAAACAAAAATGTCAATCAGTTATCACACAAACAATCACATATTACATGCACTATCCACAATATAAAGACTTTACATAACTTTCGCATGTTAAAAACATATTAAAATTAAGTACCAATGGCGACAAAACACAAAATCTGACTAAATGTTTTTTGTTTGCAATAAAATGAATACGTTTAATACTAAACATAAAAAAAAGTTTACGCCACTGGCTTTACAACAGTAAAATAAACAATATTAGTTTTAACGTCAAACTAAAGATAAAACATTTGTAATATACACTTAATACTGTACCTACAGGATGCTCTTAGGGTTGCAAATTCAAAAGTAGTAAACCTAATATGTTTATGAGTCGAAGTAGAACTTTGAATTTTAATTTCAATATAAGTTTAGAAAACAGCTAGCCCTTGAAAGAGTATAAATAACAAAATACACATGGTAAATCTCCCATCTACATCAAAATTCAATGTTATTTCCTAATAAGACAAGTTGTGACATTGTATTCGTCAATGTAACAGATGATTTTTAACAGTTCATCGACCAATCGACATTTCAAAAAAAAAACAAGGATATTTTTTGCTTATTAAAAATCGTTGACAAAATAAGTCAGTAATGATATTAAATTCAGCTATAGTTCATTTAACACTCTATCGCATTCTAACTGTATTAATTTGAAGCAATCATAAGAAAGGAATTTTAAAAAAGTGTTGCTTCAACTTTATAAAGTGTCATTAATCTTACAGAGAACACTAAGAGTAAAGAAATCGTATAAATTGTAGATATAATGACAGGTTAAGTCTATCTGAATTGACACACAGTCACAGTAATTGACGTTTGCTGAAAATATTGGACATATCGCTAAATGTATTCTAAAACTGTATTCGTCATGTTTATAATGACTCTCAAATATTCTTATAGAAAAAAATGACTACCGGTTCATTAACAAAAACAAACGCAAAAATACTAGGTTGAAGAGAAACGAGCTTGCATAAAATAGAATGCAGGAATGAATTTTAAGAAAAACTCAGAAAATAAGTAAAAAACTCTTGGTATTTTTTAACCATCTAATGTACTATGCAACAATTTTAATTTTAAAACACCCTGTAGGTACGAATACTTTCCACACCATATAAAAATATCAAATACACTCATCATCTCCAAACGTTCGTTTTAAAACACAAAATCCTGTCATTGACTTTTCGGGCATCCTATAGCTAATCTGTAATTAAAATACTGTATTTTTAAACAATATAGGCTGGAATTAACTCTTTCAATTCTCGCTAACCAAGTACTGGTTTTGATATATTACGTCTGTCATGTATCATTTCTTACATCTGTAAAGTAGGCAACACATTATACATATACAACTTTTTTAGAGAATTTTAAAATTGATACGTCGTATTTAAATGTTAAAAAATTTATATAGGTATATAGAAATTTTTGCAGGAAGATAGTGAGTAAAGACAATAAGAGAGGAGACCCAAAAATTTCGAACAAAGATGGAATAAGATCTTGAATGAATAAGGAAATAAAAGAATTGAAAAATAATAAATTTAAAATATAGTTTTATGAAGACTAAGGCTCCGACTACAGACTAGGAAGAGACAAAGCAAAACTTTAAATAGTGGTAGCGAATTAAATACCGCCATGTAAAAGAGAAAAAATTAAGAAAAATAGAAAATTGTAAAAGAACACCCAGGAAAAACGATCTAAACAAAAATGACCATGTACAGCTTGGGCTTGAATATTCGAATTTAATGTATATGTATATTTAAAAAAATATATAAGTCTACTCGTGAAATACATTCTCCTTCTCACCCCAAATGAACTATTTTCTGTACGATAAAACTTAAAGTTTCTGAACAACTGAACAAACTGTTCATAGTTTTTATGCCGTTTAGTGACGTAAAATTACAAATTCCGGATAGGCGCCATTTTTTAATATTGTAAATATGATTAAATAGAAACGAATCCACCATTAAAAAGCTCTTATATCTCTCTTAGAGTCCTAGATTTTCGTGCGATTCATCGGTGGGGTTTCAAAATGGCGGCCTTACAATGTGCAATGGCAAGAGTGTAAAAAATATAGACTATTCACAATAATTTGTTAGTGATCAGCTTTTACGGAACACACTCGAACATGTCAATTTATTTTTCCAGCTTCCCATTCATTCAGCGATACATCATTTGCAAGCGCGCGTTTCACAGTATATTACTATAAACAAGAACAACTTTCCTCTTTCACTGGAAGTAACTTTTAGATAATTTTTACAATTCAACAGTCGTTACTTTGATATGGCGTGACAGAAGCACAAAATGTAGAAATATACTGAGTGATTGCCATTTAAAAAACAAAATCGATGACGTCATAATTTTGACAGACGTTAATAAACAAATTAATTATTTTAAAGTATAGAAAACTAGAAAAATAGAATGAGTTCTTCGAGCGCTTGCATCAAAACGGGAGAATATCAAATTATTGGTGGTAATCATTTTTTTCCTAATGAAGATTGAACGTTCGTCATTTTGAAACTCCACCAAAATTTATGAACATACTGAGTGACACAAAAGCTTTGAAATGATGTATTTATTACTTGCCATATGACCCATTAAGTGGGAGACTCTAGACGTGCAATGTATATATTTGCTCCCTCATTAAATCCAAAGCATTTCAAGCCAGCTACGACCCTCAGTCTAACGACTCTTGATTCAAAATTGCTGACGAAATTTTGACATAATGATTAATAACACCGCGAATTCTCTCCTCGCTACGTAGAAAAGGGCAAGACATTCTTAATCCAAAACCAATCTTAATTCACGAGCATCATTTTAGTTAAATTGTTAGCAGTACTCAATTTTAAAATCCTCAAAATTTTTCACAGTTCAAGTAGTAAGATAACTAGATCGGAATACCTACAGATAACTATCTTACTAAACAATCCCGAATTATTCTATAATTATAAAATGTTTTATTCTATACAATTTGACCATATAACAACTTTAATATCAATTACATTAAATATAATGTAAACTTTTCGTCTATTACTCTCTATTTTCATTACAAACATCTGTTAAAGTATATTCTTTAACGTAAACGTCCAGAGGATTTGTAGAGAACAGGAACAGAAGCGCTAAATGGAATTCATCAAAACACAAGATATGATCGCAAAATTCGTAAGACATGATATATATTTTTTTTAAATTTCAGGTCTACTGCTTTGTTGTAATTTACATATCTTAAACATAATCAAAATGAAATTAATTTTCTTTTAGTGTGAAGGCAAAATTGGAGAATAGGCAAATAGGTTTTATGACAGGTAGATGCCCTAGACAGCGGCATACTGGAACAACAGCTAGAAAAGAAAAAAAACCAAAAGCACAAAGTATTTGGAATTATGAAAAGCTTACGTATTCAGTATGGAGATCGGAGCTCGGAGAAGGAAGGCGCAATAAATAATTAACAAAAGTCACAAAAATCTGTAAAAAGAAAACGAAGTGTTCATTAAAATGAGAATAATAACCATAAGGAACTTAAATCAAAGGGTCATTTACAGGAAATTTTTATATCTCCCCTATTATTGAAAATACCATGGAAAACACTAAGACATTGAATAAACAGTGTCAATGAACGAATACTTATTAAGCTTTGCAGATGATCAAATAATGATCGCACAAGGATACACAAACAAGTAATACTATATATAAATAAAGACAGAATGTCAAAATTAAAATAAAATAGGAGGGTAGAAAAGGAAGTAGGAAGCACTTGTTTGAGAGAGAAATGACAAAGAAGTTACAGTGGGCGTTAAAGGCGCAAATAGCACTATTTTACAGATGTTTATAGTCACTATAATAAAGTGTTACAGGCCAAACCGAACAATCTGTCAATCATATTTAGATCTTTTGGTAAATATCAAAAGTAGTCTGAGCAGTCTCTAAAACGACAATCAAGTTGTACAAAACAAAAATAAATCCGGTAAAATATACTCAACAATGATTAAAAATATAAACAAGTACATCCAAATTAAAACGCCGAATAAAAAGAATCTGCCAGCAGTTAAAACATATGTTTGTATGTACAATTTAAAATAAAGATGTGTGTGCTTCGAGCACCAAAATTGTCATAATCATAGGCCACATTGTTGTTGACCAAAAATGACCCTTCCAAAAATTCAATCAATATTATTTATATATTAATGTCTTATGTTAATAAAAATGTAACGTTCTTAACAATTAATAAAACTGTAGATAAATATGTTGTACATGTACGTATATTAATGAGGTTAAGTTATGGTCTATCAACGTATTGCAATGTTTTTTTGGAAGTGAACTACAGTCGACCCTCATTATAATGGATTGCTGTTTATAACGGAGACCCTTGAATGTATACACAACTGTTTTAAGCAATTTATAGGGGTGCGTATAAAGGTATTTCTATTAGAATGGGATTATTACCTCAAATCTATATAATTATTACCTTGTTATGATACCTGTTTGGGGTAATAATCCCATTCTAATAGAAATACATTTATAAGGACCCTTGCATAATTTTTTAAAATAAATTGGTATCAACTGTACTATCTAGTGGCAGTTGGGTGGTTAGATGCTCCCACTACTTCTTCCTTTATTGCTGTGTATTCCGTAGCTCAGAAACAAAGTGAACTATCTTTCAGAATTCGTCAGTTATTGCTTATGTAAACACCTATTATTTATATCAGCCAGCCTCTAAATCGTATCGTTAATTGAACCTCGTGTAATACCGAAAAATAAAAATCTTAATTTTCACGATATATATGTGCTAATGCAGACGGGATTACCAATCTTCCAGTTTATTATCATAGTACTCGTAATGAATAGTTTACAACTGATTTTTTTATTACAACAAATATTAATTAAATACAGGGGCAATAAGAAATAAATTCCAAAAAATAAAGTAAAGGCTTTGGTTCTTTTACATAATGGACCAACACGTTCTGATGAAAACATATCTTAAAGATATGAAAATTAAATGTATGCACTTGCCACCTAATAAAACATTTGTGATTCAGTTTATAGATCAAGATATGACCTGCACTGCAAAACAGCTGTATAAAACGATTCTTCTATTATTTCTGATAAAATCCTAGGTCAGATAGAACCACCTCTTAATGAAGAAAGCAGAAAGCGATCAAAGGCACTATTATTCCTAATATTACAAAAAATCAAAAAAAATATTCGGATCACAATTTTCAAATTTGCTCAGTTGCATTTACTCAGAACATGGAAAAATTGTGGTATTTCAGAAACAGAAAATTACCATGATATTCTATAGAAATTAGAAAAGAAACCCGTTTCACTGGACGATGTGGAGTTCTGTATTAAAGCAGATAAAAACGATCGTAGCTTCCAAATTTCCACCGAATACGAAATACGTGCCAGTGTAATTGATGAAGCCCAATGTTTGGAGGACGCAAAAGAAGAGAAAGAAAACACTACTTAACCAAAAATTGTATTGAGCAAAGTAAAATACCATTTGAATATTGTTATTCAATATGTGTTACACTAGGACCACTTGTGGTGAAAAATACACAGCAAACAAAATCACGTACTTACTTCACTTAAATTGACAAATTACTTATTTATGAGATTTATTTGTTATATATGGAGGTTTCTTAAAATGGACAACGTTCAGACCCACTAGTCCGTTATAATGAGGGACTACCGTATATCTAAAATTAAATATATTTCACGCGTACGTTAGTGAGGTTATGTAAGGTTATATTCATACAAAATTGCCTGTCGGTAAAAATGTTACAAATAAAGTTACAATGTGTGTTTTTTTAACAGGCAAAGTAGTGAGGTTATGTTAGGATATAGTAAATCAACGTATTTTATATAAACTTATGTCAGTGTTTTTTATTTCATAAATATACCAAGTTCAGTTATACTTCTGAAAATAAGCAACCATTTTAAAACATGTGCCCCCGAAAATGTGTCTTAAAAGAAGTTTAAAACACATGACTAGAATTCTTTTGTTAATTTGAAAGCTTCAGAACAATAGTTTGAAATATATTATGTGATTGAAATTTTGGCGAGAGTGATGGAGAGGAGCAACTGGAAGAAGATTTGCCCACAGATCTACAGAATTCTAGAGACAAGAAGTGCTACGTCCGTAGTTTTTAAATAGGATTTTTCATGCTCGTTAATTAAATTAAATTAAATTAAAATTCGGATTCAAACAACAACAAATGATTGCCACGTTAGAGGTAGAGAAAGAGAAAGAGAGAAAGAAAGAAAGAGAGGGAGAGAGAGAGGAGAGAGAAATTCAAACACGAATAGAAGGAAGGATGTAATGGGCGGGAGAGTACAGGAGTTAGTTTTAATTTGTACTAGGAAGAAAACGGCTGCGTCATGTATTAGTAATGCAAATTCTTTTAGTTTGTAATTATTTGAGTGAACTACAAAAAGGTGGACAGGAAAGTATGACTCACTTTAGGCATAAAAAACACCGTTTCGGGGAGCTTTTCAAAAGACTAAAATTGTTGTAAAAGTAAAGGACATCAGTAACAACTCGTGGAAAGTGTTTTTTAAACAATAATTGGAAATTCGTCATTTCTGAAACTTTGGTGACAACTACTGAAGTGATTCTGAACTTAGAAATACACAATTCTAGCCCACAACGTTTATAAATGTACCAAAATGTATACTGCTGCAATATTTACATAAAAATTACTATATCATTTCAATTACCATTACCTCAAGTTTCTCTTTTATGATTTTAATGTATATCGTATATATTCAAAACATTGTCTACTTCAACTAGAAAGCTGTAAATACCTTTGAATTCTTGGAAAAGTCAGTATGGCAACATTAAAAACACTACATTATGTACCTAAAATGAACTGTCATTAAGGTCCTAGAGCGTGTTCCATCATTTGTATGCACAACGACTCCAAACTGTTTTCTATATCTTTGCTATCGGGTTTTTTGTGTTTCGTTAGGTTGAATGGTTTAGGACTAGATTCCGACGCACTTGCGCCACTGTTCGAAGTATTTACGTAACTCTGGAGATTCTGATTGAATAGCCTTTGGCTGTTCTGAGCTGAAAACAGTTGATTTTGAAGTGTTACGCTACCTATCGAATGCCTGTGAGTGTTCCACGACGGGCTGTTCTGCATGTTGGGGAAGGATGAACTCTTTTTGGTGTAGCTGGTGGGTTGGATGGTGCAGCATATTTTCTGAAGCTTCTGGGAATCCATGCGGTGTGATCTACAAATAATTTTACTTTTAATACAAATTTATGAGAAAAAAATCTGTTCGTTTCCGAGCCGTAATTGGGGGTGAGTGTCCGTAATCCGGACAGAGTGGGTGAGAAAGCTCTCATCCCCGGCACAGCACATCCAAATGGCTAATAGGGAAAGCCCTATGAGTAAATAGGACCATAGGATAGGTGTGACTAAGGTATAACCAAATAAACACTCGCTGGTCGACTGAGAATACGACATAGGAGCTGCAGATCATTAACTGTAGATTTTGTTGATTGAACGTGGCACACACACATACAAAAACGCATACACGCACAAAATATTCATGTACATGTGTACCATGCTCAATCGAAAAAGTACCAAGCATCAGCACCACAACTAACTCATTATATGGTGAAAATTGTGCTGCGACTACTTCGCTCCACAAACCTGAGATTTAACACCATCGTGCCCAGGGATGCATGGCACAAGGGTGAAAGTGTTGCCTAAGCGGTGCCCCAGAGAGCTGGCGAACTCTAAATAATCTGGCTTCCAGAAACAGATGTTCCTGTCTCTTGTTACTGTTTAGTACCTACTGTTTTATAAGGACTGGGAATTGATATATGTTCATATTCAGAAATATACTATATAGTGTGCAATGTTTAAACTTACCTATGATTGTTAGTATGCTTTTTCGGTTTACCATTGTGAACAGGAACGACAAGGTCATCTTTCGTCAACTGGCATTTCCACATATTTAATCTCTTCTTCTGTTCTTCAGTAAAAGCTTCTAAAGTTTCGGCTTTTTCACACAACGAATGGAACGACATCAAGTAATCGTCGGGTAATTGTCTTAACATTAACATTTGCGTACAAACTAGAACAAGGAAGTGGTATGTTATACAGAACGTATAGATTTTTTAAGTTTTCATAAAACGTAATCTTTTTATTTTACTATTGTAGCATTTTCTTTTCCGTGCATATCATAAAAAATTATATAAGTTCCTAAAAACACTTAAAGTACTACGTTTTAGAATTTCTAACAAGAAAACATACTTTAAGTTTATTGAAACAACCAATATAATTGCTTAATTCTGAAACAAGATAAAGCAGCGATTGGCAGATATGTTAACTATTCAGAGAATAAATAAATTCTCAAAATCCCTTTAGACGGATTTCCATCCCATTCTCGTTGAGACAGAATTTTTTTCGAAGTTACTTTTCATCTGATCAACGAGGAGGCCGGTCAACTGTCCGCTGATCGTTACCGGCTTTTCACCACATGGGCGATTGTTTTATTTAGAGTGTTTGAAAACATCTATATCTTTGGAGATCAATTGTATATTTGGGCAGTAGTGTTAGTGACACTATCCAGTTAATAAAATAGTACGAAGTAAATCAAAATTAAAAATTAATTTACTGAAGAATGCCCTCGTTTTGTTGTAATAATAATTAACACCTTTTTCTTAAAAATCTTACACAGTTAAGTATAAGCACTAGCTTTATGTTTCTAAATACTTAATGAATGCTTTGTAATATGTCTTCCTTAGTGTTAAAGTTACTTTTTTATATTGTTTTATAAAAAATCCCCAAATAAAAAAATCAGATGGATTTAGTTCTGTTAAACGAGGTGCCACCTAGTTCCAATCCACCAATTGTGATATTTTTTAGTTAAATAATTTCCAACGAATTCAGCATTATAGGCAGGTGCTCCATCTTGTTGGAACCAAAATATATTCCCTCTCGACCAAATATTCATTCATAAATTCATTTCTAAGATACCTATATATCCGGCAACAGTTAGTTTATTATCAAACACATGATAAACCAATTTATGCTTGACAAAACAACTAACGTTAAAACCGAATCTTACTTGCCCCCTGATCGCCTCAATTAAGTGGGGATTTATAGTGTATATACAATATAGTTCATTGTGTCGGTTAAATATTACTGCATTGGATACGCGAGCTTCATCGCTAAATATGACATTTGTCTTTTGGCATCCAATATATGGCAAAAGCATATAGTATTTTTCATAATTTTACCTAACATTTAGAAAGCCTATTCGATGCAATTAACATTTTAGATAAAAAAATAGAAGACAATAATACTATATCGTGAAAAAAAAATAGAAATGGAAACGAAAAACAATAAAATACAGTGTGTTCTAATTCGTGATAATTTTATTTTTATAAAATACGGAATCAATAATTTAAATATAATAATTCAGTTTGAATCAACAATTAGCCGTTAAGTATTTACATAAGGATTAGATACAATGACGATTAATGAATTAAATGTTCGAAGAAACCACCAGTTTGAAAAATAAATTCTATTAAAATCAATGAATACGGGAGCCATTGTACTATAGCGTACTTATTAAACGCCCGGGAAATGTTGATTTCAAGTAATTTGGTACCATCTATACATCTTGTGTAATAATAATAACTCTTCTTCTTCTTTCAGTACCCTGTCCGATTATCGAACGTTGACGATCATATTGGCAATAATAACTTTGTTACCGACAACTAAATGATCTAAAGAGAATGATGGGCAAAATATCAGAATATAGTGAAGAGTAAAACATTACAGTGTAATAAGGAGTACGGGCGGATTATGGCTCAAAATTAAAAAGACAAAGTTCATGCGGATTAGTAGAAACAAAAATGATAATCAAAATTTAGGCATTGGGAGCAAAGCGACAGAAAGTAGTAAAAGTGTGCTTATCTGGGAACGCTAATAACTGAAAAAAATCAGAGCAAAAATAGAGATAGCACGAGCAAGTTTTATATGATTGAAGGCAGCTTTATCTAGTGGAGACTATCAGTAAACTTGAAGACTCGTTTAATTAAATGTTACGTGTTCAATATACTTCATTACGGTGTCGAAACTTGGACTTTAAGCATATAATCAATACAAAGAATGAACTCTTTTGAAACGGGCGAACTCTGTACATAGATTGACATAGTTACTAATTAATGGAGAGGTGCTAAAAAAATGGGAAAAGAAAAAAATATCTCAAAAAAAACTAATGCACAGTGAAAATTACAGTATCTTAAGACATTCCTTTATCAGACAAAAAAAATAGTGGGCAAAAGAAATATCGGGAAAAGACGTATATCCTGATTAAGAAATTTGAGGGAGTGGAAATGGTTTTAAAGTTAGAATAGCCATAACGATATATAACAATCGCAGCGAAGATGGTACCCGATGAAGAAGAATTTGTGCATCTAAAACCGTACTTTTTAACCGTTCAATTTTCTAGGATACTGCGTACGCGCAGTAAAACCCGTTATTTATTATTCCGAGACAAATAGATAAGAATAGATGAAACGTGTTTTTTTTTAATTGGGAAGAAAAATTCATCCGTAAATAAAATATTTTTCAAAAAATTTAGTTATCGAAATCATAATTTATAATTGTTGATGTTTTTCATTTGATTAATTATTAACATTTTTCTGCAATTTTTAGCGAAAAAAAAATGTGGATAATCCAAGGAAGTCCTATCTATCACAGCAATGTTGTAATCCTTGCAGGCCCAATTTATTTTTATCGGCGAAAAAAACATTCCTTGTTTAATTGTAGCAAATTTGGGTCTAGTGAACTCACAAATAACATTTTCTGCTAAATTTTAGATAATTGTTCACTTTGCATGACACCTTTCATGTCCATTCCAATAGACAATGGGTCTAAATAAATCAAAAGTTCCGAAACAAAATTTGTTAACTTACAATATTATTTGTGGTAGAATTGTGGCAATTGCGTCTTTTGAAAAAACATACATTAATATAACATTTAATGCAAAGCACATGATTTTTTCCTTTACAGCCAGTGCTTCGTCTGCGACCAGAAAAAACACCGACCCGAGTAAACGACCGGATATGTGCTCATAGAGCTGAAGTACTGCGGAAAACAGCAGGAATCAGCTCAGAGACATGCGCCAGTCAAGGGACACTTGCGTACAATGGGACTGCTTCATAGAGACTTAGGCTGCGGACTCTGTAACAGAGACCCTGAAACAGTCGACCATATCTTGCATCACTGCAAGGCATTACGCAGGCGGCAAACACTTCCTACTGGCCGCAGTACGACCGGTTTACAACATAAGGAAGGAAGACTACGATGGTGCTAAGAAGGCACAAATGGGATCAGGACTGGAACGGGGTCATATTTAGTAAGGGATCGTAATTCTCTTGGTCGAAGATCGGTTCGCCGAAGACACGTAGAAAGGGGAAAATATCTTCTGCGTAGAATGTGAGACAGCGCTTAGCAACGTTCGGGCTGCCATAATATAGGAAAGTAGCATGAACGTCCATCATGATCATCATCTTGGTGCTACAGCCCTTAGAGGGCCTCGACCTTCTCAAGCTTTCTACGCCATTCTATTCTGTCCCTCGCTTGCATTTTCCAGTTGCCGACTCCGATCTTCTCGGCATCTTGTGTTACCCCGTCCATCCACCTTAGCTTTGGTCTACCCCGTCTTCTCATTCCTACGGGTTGCGCTGTTAGAATCTTTTTTATCATGTTTGACTCAGGGGCCCGGGCTACATGTCCTGCCCACTCCAGGCGGTTTCGCTTAATTATAGTGGTAATATCTTTACCACCAAACGTATGCTTGTAGATATTCTGCAGTTCAAAGTTATATCTACGCCTCCATACTCCGTTCTCACAGACCGCTCCGAATATCTTGCGTAGCACCTTTCTTTCAAAAATGGATAGAGCGGATTCATCTGTTTTCGTTAGCGTCCATGCCTCTGATCCATATGTGAGAACGGGGACTATCAGTGTTCTATATACAGCCTTATACGAGTTTTTTGAGACAGACGTTTGTTAGCTAAGTACTTTGATAGACCATGATAACACCTGTTTGCAATTATTATTCGCCTTTTTATTTCCTCAGATGTGTTATTATTGGGGTTAACCGATGTCCCTAGATATATGAACTCTTTGACTGCTTCGAAGTTTTGGTCATTGATGATTAAATTTGTGTCAACATTTCCAGCTCTTGTGTTTGTGTTAGTCGCCATGAATTTGGTTTTATTTTGATTTATCTGTAACCCCATTCGTTCTGCTGCTGCTACTAGCTCGGTTAGGATTTCCGCAGTTCTCGCCCTAGTTTTTAATAGAAACGTGAGAACGACGTTCTCACGTCGTCTGCATATGCTAGAATTTGGACTGATCTATTAAATATTGTTCCCCTGCTATCTAAATTAGCGTCTCGTATAACTTTTTCTAAGGCGACATTAAAAAGCTGACACGCCAGCGCATCTCCCAGCCTTAACCCCCTATTTATATGAAACGGGGTTGACGAGTCGTTTTGAATTTTTACTGCCGATAGCATCTTCGCCATTGCCACTTTTATCAAACATATGAGTTTTTTTGGAATTCCTAACTCATTCATAGCGTTGTAAAGACTTGGTCTTAAGACACCGTCATATGCCGCTTTAAAATCGACAAAAATATGATACATATCTATGTTAAACTCTTGCGCTTTTTCGAGGATCTGTCGTAGTGTAAAGATCTGGTTAATGGTTGAACGTCCACGCCTGAATCCCGCCTGATATTCTCCTAGAAACATTTCAGTATAAGGCTTTAATCTCTCGTGCAAAATATTTGACAATATCTTGTATGCTGTATTTAGGAGAGTAATTCCGCGGTAATTATTGCATTCCAGTTGGTTTCCCTTTTTGTGTAACGGGCAAATTAAGCCTAAGCTCCATTCTTCAGGCATTTGCTCCTCAGACCAAATTCTACAAACAATTTCTCGCATCACCTTGGTGAGCTGCTCTCCACCGTGCTTACATTCATAATGTCTTTGAACCCATTACAGATTACGGTGCCCTATTCATAACACTGTAATGTTTGCCCGTCAAGCAACCGTCAACGTTCTTTCATGGCCAGCAAGATCACAAGGCCTTTCTCCCATTGAACATGCATGTGGTGTGATAAGCAGAAGGTAGGGCAGAGTGTCTGCTCTGCCGATTGATTTGCAGCACCTTCGGAACGAAATTAAGAATGCTTGAACCTACAGGAAGATAACGACCACCTCATTGGAAGCATGCACCGCAGAGTAAAGAAGTCCATTACCTTAAGAGGAGTATATAATTGTTAGCCCAATATAGAGAAATTAGTCCCAAACCATCAGTAATATTTATTTCAAGATTGAACAAATGAAATTCTCCTTCTTGGGTTATACGCACATAAAGTGCCATCTTTCGTTTGTCTAGGTGTACTTTATAGTAATCAAGTTAGAAATATTAATGGGTTAGTCAAATTTACCAAGTGTAACATTCATACCTATGCGTACATTAAGAAAGCTTATCTTAAAATGTTTTAATAATTCGTTTTAAACATAATTTATAAAATGATAAAAAATTCTTACCTTTGCCCATCACCTTAATAAACAAAGTAGGTAAATCCTCCCCACCTGATATTTGCAATGGACTTTGGACAACACTCTTCAACTTTTTGAGAGCCACATTCAAATCGCCTCCATTCATCACTTCGGTTTCTAATTCCATCAGCATCACGCCTCGTTCCTTTAACTTGTTCACGCTTAATAGTATCTTGTGTCTAGCGCCTTTCGTTATGCCTATGCTCTGAAGCGTTTCTTCTTTTAGATTGACCATTTGACTGTAGGTTAAATTGTTAAAGACCCAACTGTATTTGTGTAGCCTTAAGGATTTTAACCAGGAAGTGATGCTTTTCATCGCCGGGAGATTGTTTTGTAGTTTCAAATCTTGTAACCTAGAACAAGAATAATCATGGCAAAATTACCTTCTTTTAGTCGTGTGAGTATGTGTGTATGTATCTGGAGTGTGCCTCTCCAGAGAGATTGCACTGGTATACACTCACGTTCACTGATTCGAGCTGCACACTTCAGAGAAAGCTGGAGTATTTCGGACATGTAATGAGAGGTCCCAAATATAGGTTGTTACAAAATATCATGCAAGGAAAAATAGCAGGCAAACACAGTCCAGGGCGAAGAAGAACCTCATGGTTGAAGAATTTGCGAGATTGGTATGGTGTTGATACAAGCATGCTATTTAGTGTGGCAGTGAATAAAATTAAGATAGCTATGATGGTAACCAACGTTCTGAAAGGACATGGTACATGAAGAAGAAGAAGATAGACAATACTTCACTGAGATTGCTGTCAAACTTCAATGAAGATGGTACCGTAATAAGATCTAACTAGCGTTCCGCACATTACGTATTAAAGAATAAAAATGTAAAATGTGCCAAAATGTAAGTAACTAGCTAAATCTTGTAATTGTAGTATTTGGCGAATCAACCTGTAGAAATTGACACGTCATAGTGACATCAATGAAAACCTACACGATAGCTAACATATGGTGACAAAAGATTGGTAGCGGACGGTTTAAGATGATATGCAACAAAGTCATAACACAGGTTAGTGATAAAATTTTAACCTAAAATCCAGAGTTTCTATCTAAAATACTAGATGAATACCAGAATAAAATAACGTTTGCTCTAGCGGGGGATGTACCGGGGTTCAAAAAAAACTCGAGTACTAACAATTTCTCTGTTCTGTTTTATTTAAAGACAAATACGACTCGAATGTTCACTGTTTGAAATAACACCCATCAAAATGTTGTTAACTGTTCACCGCGACGTAACAAAAATTTCCTTACCTTGTTTCTGAATGACTAGATTGTAAGTTACATAATCCTGCCAACAAAGACTTCTCACTCGATAAAGAATAACTTCTGGGTTTACATGGTGGCTCGTTAAGGTTTTCTTGCGAATACCAATTATCTTGATTGTGGCTTGGATTATCTGGACCTGGAGTAAGACTATTTGATCGCCTCTGTTTAAAGTTCTGCTGTGAATCGGGGTTGGGGCTTACAGATTCGTCGCTGGATTCAGTTGCCGATGAGTGAGCGAATGTCTGGGGCTTCAGTTTCGATACGACCTAGAAAAAATATCAATAAAAAATGTTTTTTGAATATACACAGATGAATATACTATTCATAGTATATTCTATTTATAGCAAGCACACTTAATTATAATTTAAGTAATAATTTAATTATATTCACAATATGAAAGTGTAACAGAAAGACAGCTACAAAAGTTGAAGTAAGATAACATCAGAAGCTTTTAAGTAGCTTTGACACATTAAAGAAGATGAAATACAAACTATTAAATTTTGACAATTAAATGTAAATAAAGACAGTCTTCAACTCTTGTGACAACGTTCAATATAAAAGGTATATAAAAAATGTTATAAACTATTCACTGAGCTCGGGAAAATTTTGACAGAGACATCGTCGGAAACTTACAAAATGCTGCCATTTATTATTATTAGCTGTAATTAACCTCTGTTGCAAACTTCTTTAATAGAAAAAAAGAGAATAAAAGCTTTTCATTTGTAAATACTATGCCCTATATGTTTGGAACTGGCAACTCATTATAAATGCAAATCTTCAAGGCCATAAATCATTGCCTTACGGATGTGGTTGAAACCAATAAGGTTTTTTTTTTTGAAAAATTACGAGTTATGCAATAATTTGTTTAGTTACACATTATACTTAAAAAAAAACCATGAAATTAAAAACTCTTAACACTAATAATAATAAGAAAATATAAAGCACGAATTTTGTAAAAGTTATATTACCATTCGTAGATAATTATCTGTATTTTCTTTCCGCTCTTAAATTTTTACACGAAGCAACTTCTCTCTTTTAATAGCAGTACTATTTTTGGATTTATAAGGCATATCTATACTATTACATTCATATAATACTTTGCCTCAGGGGATAATCCTTTACTAATGACTCGGGAGAATTTGATTACCGTCCGTGTTATTAGTTAGCAGTTCAATCCATGCTTTAAAATGGCATCATAGCTTCAATTTGTTGCTGTAAAACTTAAAAATGGCGAGTATTCTCTTAGAGAAAAAACGACTGTGTTAAATGTTCATGATTCACTTGTTCATCAACAAACTTTATTAACGGTTAATAAAGTTGGACTATGTGCTCCGGTATGATAGGTGTTAGCAAAAGTACCATTTACAGATTTTTAAGTGAAAGAAAACAAGGAAACATTACTGAGACAGAAAGACGTGAAGGAAAACAACTACTGGAACTTAATGAATTTCATAGAAACGTCCTTCGGAGAAAAGTTTATTCTCTCTATTTAAACAAGGAGATTCCAACATTCGATATAATATTAAAGGCAATAAGAGATAATAATTTTCCTCACTTTGGCCGCGATAAGTTATGGAAATTACTTAAAGAAATCAATTTTTCCTATGAAAATCAAAATTATATTGAACGACACAGAAGAGATTGTTTGTTGGAGAGGGTAATATTTAACAACGATTAAAAGATTTAGATTAGAAGGAATTTTCTACCTAGTAAAGTTGTCGTTGTTTGTTTTTGTTGATTTAGATTAGAAGGAATTTTCTACCTAGTAAAGTTGTCGTTGTTTTTCGATAATGCAAGCTATCACTCAAAATTAGTGGAAAAGTTACCAACGCTCTTATAAAAACAAGTAGATATTATTGACTGAATCCAACGCAAAACAATACCGTATGATTAGACTATGCTTAAAACGGAATTTTTACGAATTGCAGGGCAACATAAATCGTACTACAAAAAAACACGGGTGTGGCAGTCCAGTGGGACTGCCGGTAGAAGTTATACTTCTATACACGCGTTCGCCGTTAAAAATTTATATACGAGTCAATCTGCACAATTATTACATATTGTAATGCTATAGGTAAGATAGAGCAGAAAGAGAAAAAGAATTAGTTATATAGGTATATGGTGCATCGTTTGCTGTATATAAATATATGACCTGTAATAGGAGTATAGTAAATGAAGGATAGTATCAATATTTTAATGAAAATATATATTTTTATTTTTATATATGTATAAAAGGAGTTGAATGCAAAAAAAAATGTTACACATACTCTGCAGTAAAATTCATTGTTTATTTTGTTATTAATATAAAAATTACAATACAATAAATACACTGCAACATAATTCAATATAATAATACAATATAAATTAAAATGTAATATTCATAAGTATTTAAAACTGCCAATATAACTTACTTTACGAAGATAAAAATAAAAAAACAACAACTCGGATTATGTTGTAAATTTTCATTTTATTTTAAAATTTATGTTTTTTGCGTATATTACATATATTTAATAAGATTAACGTAAGGTTTTTAAATATTTCAAAAATAAAAAAGGAAATTCATAATTGGGATTCGAACTCACAACCACCAGCGTATGAACCAAACACGTAAAGGATTTGCCAATTAGACATGACACTAACGGATTTCAAAATTGACAGTTCTCGGTAAAAAAGTGATTATTTTGAAACACAAAAGCCTAAAATAATTATAAACGTTTAATTTTAAATAATACAAAACATATCACATAAATAATTATATTAATACATATTATATTATATATAATATTATATATATATATATATATATATATATATATATATATATATATATATATATATATGTGTATATATACAATAATATATATAGATAATATATAATATAGAGAAAATATATCTTCTGTCTCTCTCTTACTCATTATCTTACATATGTAATGGTTTCACAGATTCACTCTCATGCAAATTTCCAACGCCGACCGTGCGTACATACGCCGACAAAATATAACTTTTAAATTAAAGGTTGTCAAATAACTTTTATTAAAAATACAGAAAGTGAGAAAAACGTCCTGAAAGAAACATCCAAAAACAAACTCGACACATTCGAAAGAAAAGTACTGAGGAGAATACTAGGACCTGTGAGGGAAAACGGAATCTTCAGAATTCGATATAACAACGAGCTCTATCAACTGTATAAGGAAACACCCCTGTCAGACTTCATTAGAATACAAAGATTGCAATGGGCCGGACATGTGATACGAATGGGAGAGGATAGGCTACCAAAACGAGCACTGAACGCCAGAATGCAGGGAAAGAGACCAGTTGGAAAGCCAAGAAAGCGCTGGGAAGACACAGTAAGCAGCGACGCACAAGCACTTTTAGGAGTCCGTGTATGGAGAAGAGCAGCCACAGACAGACAAGGGTGGAGGCAAAAAATAAAGGAGGCCAAGGCTCATTTTGGGCTGTAGTGCCGTAGAAGAAGAAGAGAAAAACGTACAAAACCAGATACACAATGGTAAATAAAAAACTAGATCCTGAAGAGTAAATGTTCGTGAATTAGTCTCTATAGTACAATAAAAAAATAAAATTATGTGCAGGAAACACTAACGAAAAAACGTAAACAATCCATATGCTTTGATGCCGTACGTCAAAGCAAAAAACAAGTTAACTACAAGTTTTACAAAAAAAACTACTATACAATATAATAAACTAGACAGCAACTAAACACCACAGGTACTTTTCAAGACATTATAATGTTTTAACTGAAGGAAAAACGCGGTAAATTGCTACAATATCAAAAAAAGTCGTATCATTACAAATAATGGGTCCGAGGAATCTTTGCTACGTCACACGCCTGACTCTGCTGTCAAATGTCATGCGCAATATCATACCTTGTGTTCATTTTACCATGGGTTTGTACTGTTATTTCTATGTGAACAGGGTGGACTCTTTGAAAAATAATATTGAAAACTACATTTGAACACGAGAACACGTCTGCAGATTAGTAAAGATATGAATTTGTAATGAGCTGCCAGTTACAAATAGATACACTTTAATCTATAAACGACTATAAAATTTCAAAAACAATCATTTTAACCATTGTTTTAGTTGATGCAGTTTTATTTTGTTAATAAACTGCATGTGAATATATATTTTTTTAAGTAAATACTGTTTATGAGCAAGTGTGCTTGAGTTCATGAGTGAATGAGTTCAGTGAACAGGGTATAAGTACCTATAACATATAATGCGATCGAATCAATATGATTTGTTTATTAGCTTTCTCGTAACTACTAGTGTTACTCACATCAATTTTACATTGGTGTAAGGTAAAGAATCCCAATTTTAACACAACAGAATGTTTCATTTAAAACCCCTAACTTTGGTTTGACATCGTGCTATGGAAAATTGTGTATATATGTCACTAATTTTAAAACATGCACCTCAAAGTTGCTTACAACTTGTATTGAGTACTTTTTTCATATATTTTATAATGACCTACAGTCCATCTAATTTACTTACCGTTGCACCTCATTATTATTGACAGAGATCGAAGTTGACATAGTTGCCAAAGTATAAAAAAATCCTGAATCCATTTTAAAACAAATAGGTTACATAATTATTGCAAAAGTGGATTATACAACAAAACAAATTAATATTTAATGTAAATAAATAGAAACAAAACAAGAGTTAAAAAAATAATCTTGTTAAAAACAATTTGAGCCGCTTGTATGCGTCGTATAAAGATGTAAAATGGAATACATAGATATTTATTTTATTTTATGTAAAATGTAAAATAACAAGTGTCAACACCGCAACTGTCAAATAAGTGTTACCAATTTATGCCAAAATATCACCTTCGTTCGATTACAGTTACAGTGTGTTCCGAACAAATGTTCTTCATAAAAACGCTTTTTAATGCATTTATACAAATTAAATGAAACATATTATTGTGTATTTCTTTAAGTTAACATTAATAGAAATCTTTAAATATTATTTCTACGCGTATATAATATAATATGTCTAGTGGTTGTAATGCCAGTGTACTCGGCAAAGTGATTCTAAAAAAGAACACACCTACCGCCTAAATATTTCGTGTTGGTATCATGTGACCTCACGGGCTATGACGCGGATGACGTACAACGGTAGTATATAGAAGTATATACCATTTTTCAAAGTAAAAACGTTGCACGCCACAATTTATATAAAGTGACCCTTATATTTAAAATTTCCAGAACGTCAACCTTAGAGTTAAAATTTTCCTAACACAGCTAATAATACGAAACCCATACGGAACTGCACGATCTTTCATAGGCGTCAACATGGTAAAATAATCAAAAAAATGAAATCATCATTATATTGGGAATTTTAGAATTATATTGATTAAATAACCAAAAACATTTGTTATTATTAATAATATAAATTTTATGAAAAAACTCTCTAAGTCTAATATTCCACAAAATAATAATTTTAATTAAATAGATTAGACAATTGTACGCAACTGATACAGGAATACTTTAAATTTTATTGGCAGTTCGGCGTATGGCAAAATTGTTTAAAGTGTTGCCGCTTTTTTAGAGTAAGAATTTTGTTTATGTTTTGATTTCTTACACAATTTGATCATAATATATTATATATTAATAAATTGTATTTATAAATACATATTAAATTTAGATTAATAGCTTTAAAAACTAATTATTGTTGTGTATTGTGATTGTGCAATGCCAAAACAACTAAATAGTTTGTAGAAAGCTGACAAGCTTTCATATAAGATAGATTATTTTGAACAAGAAATAATGGCGGTACGTTTTTCCTATTAATGCTCTAAAAAAGAAAAGTTTAAAATTTAGAATATATAATTTTGATTAAAATGTTTTCTTATGTATTTTAGTGTGTTGAAGTAGTCTTAAAACTAAGTGTATTTACTGTTAATATAACAGTTTGACACATAGTTGACATCTTAAAAATTCCTCACTTACTAACTATTCTGATGTTTTGGCAACGCTGTGGGGTTCTGACGTCGTGAATCTTGAATGACGTGCAATCATTTTTATATGAAAAATTCTATATATATATATATATATATATATATATATATATATATATATATATATATATATATATATATATACTAAGTGATATAGAAATCCGAACAGCTATTATAAATTATTATATTTTGAAAATATTTTATACAATTCTACACAGTAGCAAAATAAACGATCAAAATTGCAAACAAATTACAGGGGCAAATCAATTAACAATGTGTTGTTGCAACACTCGGGGGTAACACACTCTTAGATGCGCCTGGGCTCACTTCTGATTCGGTGGTTAATATCCTCATGGGGTATCTTACTCCATGCTCTAAATAACTCGAAGTACTCCAATTTGAGGAGAATGCTCTAAATTAGAAGTCTCCGACCAACCCCCTTTCATTACTGTTGACAAGCCATTCTTTCTCTGCACCATTCAAGACGAATAACTCGATGTTCATGGGTAGGAGGTAGCACCCAGTGTGCCGAAATGAACATCGACCACAACTGTTAATTGGACATAAATAAATTGTTCGCATCCCAATTGGTCTTCCACGTTCTGCAAACCATTGATTTTCAATAGATCCGGTAGTGGAGAAGTGGTCTCTTAGAGCCATCAACCTTAGGCTGACGCTCTGTTACTCTTCGTGTCTCTCTGTGCCCCTCAATCTTCATGTTCGGTCTTCTTGACGCTATGCGCGATAAAATCTTAACATAGTATTTACACTTCTGCGAACCGTATTCGAAATTTCATAGTAAATGACTTTCAAGAAAAGCAAGATCCACACAGCGCTAAATTTTGGCCAGTACTAAACTTAAAGTTAAAATTTTAGAAAAAAAAAACAAATTAATACATACATTACAAAAAATGAATAAAAAACGAACACATAAACCGATATAGCTGAAATTCTAATAATTTATTAAATAAATGGAAATAAATAATATAATGTAAATAAAAATAACGTAAATCCACTGACGTGATTTTGTCGGTAAATGCGCGTTACTGCATTTAATTCCAGACTATAGCGGTACGTTCCGATGCCGGTTGATTTGGTCAAGTGCGCGTATACTTATAAAAAAAACGTGAATCGTGCTTATGATTATTATTATCATAGAAAGCTGTTTTTTAACATATTTGCATAATTACGCAAATAATATAATTTTAATCTTTAACAATTGTCAACTATCGCTTTGTTTTGGATACTGATTGCTATTAACAATTGCATACTTCAAAAGTGTTAGATAAGTTAAACGACAGATTTAGAAAATACGCTTTTTAACATTTAGGTTTTAGACTAATAAGAGTTAGTGATATTTTTATACTTTACACAGTTGCATATTTAATTTTCTGGGGTTTCTATAAAAAATTATAATATACAAAATATAAATTTAGTTAATAAAAACCTATTTTTTAGAAAAGCAGTTATTTTTCCCTGATTTTTCTGCTACTTACAGTAGTTTATGTTATATTGGATCCATATGAAAATAAATGTTACCTGTTTAAGTAAATTCTTAAAAGAACTCTTGTCATCATTGTTGAAAGCGGGATGAATGTACAAATAGGACATAATTTCAACACATTCATTATAAATCTTCATAGGAGGCGTTATAAACTCCATAAAGACCTGTTTGATAACCCTCAAATAACAATCTGCAGTTTTTTTGTTGTCTGGTTTTAGAAGTGGTAGGTGAGTTAGCAGTAAAGATAGTGCTACCTATAATAGAGAAAAGTTTGAATTAGTAATTGTCTATAAATAGCTCCTTAACCACACACAGCCTAACAGTTATCATTTTACTAATACCAAGTAGGTATACCTACAACTATTCTAATTATCTCACTTTACTGATGGCGTTGTGAATTTTTCTTCTTTCGAAAAACCTTCTTATCGGTTTCAAATCCTTTGTAGTATGGTACAATTGGTCCAAAAAAGGCCTAACCGCGACATCCAAAGGAAAAGTTTTCCTTAAACACCAAATTGTTCTATATGGTCCACATATTGTTCAGTAAAAAGTTACACCATTTTGAGCGTCGGGTTTGGGGGGAGAAGTCGGTAAATTAGTAGTTTTTTACGTTTTTCGTCAATATTTCTAAAACTACGTTGTTTAGAGTGAACAATGTTCTATACAAAAATGTTCTACATTAAATTTGAAACAAAAAAGGTCCAACGGATAATCCTTATATAATCCTTATATACATAATTAGTTTTGAAAATTGTAAAATTAAACTCGAAATAAAAATGTTAAAATTTACAAACAGTAAAAAAATTAAATAAGTACGAAGAATTAACATTATTCTGTTAGTCTAAAAAATAAATCCGTAACTTTATAAAGTGCCTTCTATCTTGAAATAAATATTCTTAATTTCCAATCACACTCAATTTTTTTTATTAATTTCATTTCTATATAAAATTTTTTTAACGCACAACTTTGTGTTTTGTACAACTGTATTCGATTTAAAAATTGTAAATTAGTAAATACACAATGGAATAAATTTAAAAGATGGTCTGGAGTATGAAGTGACATGGCCATAGAGCAGGTGTTGATGAGGTGATTAAAAAGCATTGGTGTATGGTGGATTGACCGAAGGCAGAGGAATTACAGCGACAACAATTGCAACTTGGATCAACTCCATGCCAGTATGTTCTAGGGTGGGACCTACAAATACGCAGAGCACTTAGCATTGAAGTAAAAGTTGAAGACTTTTAATGGGTCTTATTCACTTCTTACAGTACACTTGCAAAGATGTGGTTGCACAGTTCGCCAAGCATTGGTTGACGCTGACTTATTAACAGTTTTTAACAGCTATTGTTGAAGCTAAGAAAGACGTTGAATCTTGTGTTATTTGTGGTGACACGGACCTACTAGTATTGTTGACTGTCCACGCACTATCAGAAAAGAAATTGAAAATGGTGGTACCAAAGAAATGCAATCAGCAGGAAAAAGTCTATACTATTGCTGACATTCACGAGGCATTGGAAATATGAAGGATGTACTCCTTGCAATATACGCCTATACAGGATTTGAACATTCGTTCAAAACCTACCACCAGGCACAGCAGTGGCTGCATGAGAAGAAGAATCCGCTCGAGTGGGGTGAAAATACCTGACACCAATTACAATGGTACGTACTGCAGCTCCCGAGGAATTACTTTCCCTCATAGTGTGTACTTGCAATAACGAATGCATCCGTAACTGTGAGTGTATAAAGAGTGGTCTAAACTACTCAAGCCTATGCAGCAATTACTCAGGCCTATGACGTGATAATAGGGACACAACCATCATAGACGAGGATGTAGAAGAGGAGGACGTTGTATTTGAAGAGGACTGAAACTGATGAATAAGTTTAACCGTAACTCCGAAACCGTTAATTTTAGAACAATTATGCATAGAACCTTCCTTGTTATAAATTTGACGTAGAAAATTTTTGTATAGAAACTTCTTCACGCTAAACCACATAGTTTTTGAAATATTTGCGAATAAACGTAAAAACCTACTAATTTACCGACTTCTCCCCCAGTACCCCCTAAACCCTATGGTCGAAATAGTGAACTTTTTACTGAATCATATGTGGACCATATAGAACAATTTAGTGTTAGAGCGTAACTTTTACTTTGGATGTAAGGGTTTGGGTCTAATTATATCATACTATTTGTGAGTTTTGGTAAACTTAACAATATTCTCCCAATTTGTCCTATCTTTCATCGTTTATTTACTTACTCGGTAAGGCGAAACGCGTGCGTCGTTTAGCTCACGAGGCGGCGACTGTCACAGTATACTTGAGCCAAGGAGACAGAATGACGTTTCGTTGCGTTGTGCCGTTTGTCGGTTTTGTGGTTCCGATACGGCTTGCTTTTCGCACACCCGGTTAGGGTGTGTGAAAGGAGTTTGACTGGAGCGGTACATATGTCAAAGAATAACACAGGTGTCCTAAGAGCAAAATATGCTCTATGTTTTCTGTTTCGTCTTCGGACAGCTCTTGGATGTATTCTCTCCAGCGTTTTAGGTTTTCCTCCGACTCAATTATGGTGTTCCTATTTTTGTCTAGAAGTGGCAAAATATGGTTTCTTATTGATAACCCTACCATTTCTTTGAACTTCAGGTTGAACAAGTAACAATATTAATCTGACTTTCTTCGATTTCTTGCATTTCCCCTCAAAGTATACTTGTTTTGTTTCTCTAATTTTGTTTACTGATATCAAAATATTGATATCAGTCTCAATAAACTTTAAATTGCAGCGTTGGCTGCAAAATAAACGAAAATGTTGCATAACATCGTGACAACTAAATGTTCGGACAATTACTATTTTAATATTGGGTTACATCGCCAAGCGCCTTTACAATCCTGGTAAGTGGCAATCCTGTCTGACATTGTTCGTACTAAGGATTTACACAAGTAAGGTTCGGAACTAACCCATAATTCACCTAATTTATTCTTCAAATTGGCAACGGTTCTCTGGGGATCATTACGCAATTTGTTTCATCTTATGCCATAATGTCTCAATAACATTAAGGTCTAGACTGTTCGAAAACCATAAGAGGACGTTAATGTTATTGTCTTCAAACCATTTTTTAGCTGTTTTAGGTGTACGGCATGCAGCACCGTCTTGCTGGAATATAAAATTCAAGTCCTGCTAGAGATCGTGACCACTTGGTACAAGACTATTTTTCAAAATGTCTTACTTTAATTGTGCCTTCCACCACCTCATATCTTCCTAGACCAGCTGATGACACGCACCCCTAAATCATAATTCCTTTGGTCTTCCACTTCACAGTTCTTTTAAGAAAATATGTATGGAAGTATTAATTTTTAGTTCTTATATTCCGCTTTCGAAAGTCTCCCATGCAAACATCAAACTTCCATTCGTCACTTAATATGATTCGGGACCGATCATCAATGGTCTATGAAAACTTTAAGCAACCGCTTCAATTGGATAACATCGAAGATTTCAAGGACCGTTGATGACTGGGCCAGAGTCATATTCAGTGAGGAATCGAAGTGATGTTTGCGTGGGAGACTTTCGAAAACGAGTTATCATAACTAAAAATGAAGCATTCCATGAAGATTGCCTCAAAAGAACTGTGAAGTGTCGCAAAGGAATTATGATTTGGGGGAGCGTGTCATCGGCTAGTCTAGGAAGATATGAGGTGGTGGAAGGCACAATAATTAACGCAGCAATTCAGGTATCAATAAATTTTGAAAAATAGTCTTATACCAAGTGCTCACGATCTCTAGCAAGACTTGAATTTTATATTCCAGCAAGACGGTGCTGCATGCCATATAGCTAAAATAATTAAAAAATGGTTTGAAGACAATAACATTAAAGTGCTCTCATGATATTCGAACAGTCCAGAACTTAATGTTATTGTAGCATTGTGGCATAAGATAAGACAGGAATTGTGTAATGATCCCCAGAGAACCGTCACCGATTCAATAAAATAAATTAGGTGAATTATGGGATAGTTTCGACCCTGACATGTGTAAATCCTTAGTACAAACAATACCAGACAGGATTGCCGCGGTTGTAAAGGCGACTGGCGATGTAAACCCATATTAAAATAGTAATTTCTTGAATTGTCCGAACATTTAGTTGTCACGATGTTATGCAACATTTTCGTTTATTATGCCGCCAACCCTGCAATTCAAAGTTTATAGACACCAAACCATTTTAATATTTTGTTATTAATGATAGAGTTTAATTTATTGTTGATCTGGTTCTTTTGTTCAATAAGCAATATTGTGAAGATGAACGATTTCAATAAATTTTCGTTTGTCCGAAAATTTAGTTATGAGGGCTCGTATTACGATATCTCTCGTTAATCTTGACATAGTCTATCTGATTTCTTACTTATCTTTTCTGGGATATCTGCTGCGACCTCCACGTATATAACCGTCTTGTTGGCAATTTAAAGAATATGTGTGTGTGATTAGTTCATGCTCTTGGCAAACTTGTACTAACAGATCCCCCTTTCATTATATGCTCCCCCAATCTGTGGTGTCCCACTTACTATTCTTCCAGATCTTCATTTGGCAATTTTTGCATTAAAGTCTCCCATAAATATAGTGATTTCCCCGTTCTTATTTATTTTTAAGGCATCATGAATATGCTGATACAATGTTTCTATTTCATCTTCCTTTCCTTCTGTCGTTGGTGAATAAACCTGAATCAGATTGAATTTGGTGTGAATGTATTATTTGTAGGGGCATCACTCGTTCGGAAATCGAGACAAAACCTTGTACTGCTTTATTCACTTCTTTATCGATAATAATTTACTACATGTTTACGCTGGTTGTCAGTTCTTCCAGAGTAGTATAACGTACCAACGTTTGTCGGAAAGCATCCTGAGTTAGGCCACCATGTTTCGCTTGCTCCTAGTACATCAACTTTCATTTCTTGAAGAAAATTATGAAATTTACCAGGTTGATGCGTTTTTCACGTTCCACATACCAATTTTCATATTAGACAACTGTATTTTGTTTGTTTGGCAAGGATTTCGACTCCTTCTAACGATCTAGGAGTCCTTTTCCTCTCTTCCTCTGTCGGATCTTAGGTTCTTATTCCCATAATTAGCAACTCTTTTGTATGTAGTACTGATTGTCATGATATTTGACCAGGAATATCCCCGCGGGTCTTTAAAGTGGTAGTCATCTCGTGGCTCTCCTCAACATCAATTGCCGTTGACTATTCCAAAATAGTTCCTCCGTATATGACTACAAACCTAATCATAAATTGTTTCATATATTCTTGATTTGGACTCACGATTTGGTAGCTAGCTCATTAAATCTTTGTATATATAAGGGCATTCATTATTGCTGATAATCCTTGCTTGTATTTCTTGACTAACGATGTTGTCATTTAATATTGAGTCCAGGTAGGGGAAAACAATATAAGCTCGATGTCTAGTTTATTTGCTTTTGATTTTGTAACCTGCACATATTTTCCTGCCTGACAAAATTTTAATATTAAATGCATTCGTCAACTTTTCGTTTACTTCCATAACTGCCTTGGATCCATTTTTATTACATTCTGACAAATTGATTTTTTTTTTCTTTTTCATAATCAGGTCAAGAAATGGACTACCTAAGCTCTGACGTCACATAAGAAGTGTATGTGTCACATTGTGTGTATTTGTCGCATAAAAAGTTGGAAATACTACTTTTTTTATTTGTTTAATGAAGAAATAAGGACTTTTGGTTATGAACATACATTCTGTGCTATTGGTATTATTTGTTGTTTGTGAATTTTTGAGGAAAGAATATTAAAGCATTAAGATATTTACTATGACTGTTTATATTTTAAGGTTATGTGATTGTTTGAATAAAACTTTAAATATTTTTTACTTATTTGAAGGTATTTTGTTATTGTTCTTATCGGGGTTATTTCAGAATGAAGATCTGAATTTATTTGCGAAGTTAAAAAATATTTAAATTAATGTTTTATTCTTTTTTAAGTGGTAGTGATTTTATCCCCTAAAAGACTAAATATAATAGTTAATAGTAGTTTTGTTGTCATTACTGAAAAATTTAGTAATACTGGATATATTCAACATATGTTTACTAGCCATTATATGCCCAGATCTAAAACAATAGTAAACTCAAAAACAATTACAAAATTGAGAAAACATTTTTTTAAACACCCATTATGGCAATCTGATAGAAAGGTTTTCACAGAATGTCATTTTACAACTTAAACTATGAGAAAACGAATATATTTAGTCTTTTACAGGATAAAATCACTGGCAAGGAAAAAAGAATAAAACATTAATTTAAATACTTTTCAACTTCGTAAATAAATTCAATGATTTATTGATTTATTTTAAAATACCCCTGATAAAAACAACAACAAAATACCTTGAAATACAGTAAAAAAAATAATTAAAGTTTGAATCAAACAAAAACATAACCTTAAAACATGAACATTAAGAGTAAATATCTTAATAATTTGATATTCTTACCTCAAAAATAAGGAAGAACAAATATCAATCGCCCAGAATGAATGTTCATAATTAAAAGTTTTTATTTACTCGTCAAATAATTAAAAAATATATTTCGAACTTCTTATGGGACAAATACACACAAAAAGGATTTGTCTGGGAAGGTTTTATAAGCCCCGCCCATTGTGACAAACAGAACAATCTATGTCTATCAACAGATAGGTGGAACCTTCCAAAGTTTCAAAAATTAAGTACATATTTCAAACATAATTTTTTCAGCAAACTAGATAAAAAATACATACCTGTGGCGGTTCAAGTAAAAAACTGGAAATATGTGCAGTGTCATTGGCATTTCTTTCTAAAATCTGTGCTGCAGGGGTATTTACAGCATTTATGGACATCTCCAGAGTATGTTGCAAAAACCTGGCATTTGCAAATGGTAGCCCTACCATTAGGTAGTACAGACCCACAGTTCTTTCGCAACCATCCCATTTGAGAAACTTGATTCTGATTTCGTTGAGCTGCTCACAAAATTCTGAGAAATCTCGTATGTGACCATTCTCCATTTGGAAGTCTGTGGAGAATAAAGGACTTGTGTAGTGCTACATACAAGATCAGTTTACTTTTTATCTCTGTACATATTGTATAATTCCGTTGCATGTTATAATGAAATATTACACTTAAGTAGTGGACATTGTTAATTAACAAGATATTTGGCACATTTAAGACTAATAACCCTACTGTAAACGATATGGATAAATATAATAAGAATACAGATTTTTTCATGTAGCAACACATAATCTCAGAAAATAATTTGATTTTAAATCTGAAAACTTATATGTAGTTCCGCATAAATGTAACATCTATAGGTTAAAAATATACAGATACAAAAAAATTATAGATAGTATTATTAAATTAGCAAGATAACTAACAGATATACTAACATTATGGTTCCACTTGATAGACCAAGATTAAAATTATATTTCACCCTAATCTCCCCTTCACATTGTGCATCACAGCCCACAATGGAGCATTCTACCGAGCAATAAATGTGATTGTTTCTTATTGAATTTAACACTGTTTACAATATTCTCTCATTTATTTGATTGCAGCAGGTGATTTTAATGCAAAACATACAAGATGGGGTTCAAGATTGATAATAACACGCGGAAGAGAACTTATTAAAAGTTTAAACGAAAATAACTTGACTACAATTTCTACTGGGCAACCAACCTACTGGCCTACAGATAGAAATAAAATACTCGATCTCATCGATTTTGGTATGATAAAAGGAATAAGTAACAACTTTTTAGATATTAAACCTTCCGTTGACCTTTCGTCGTATCATTCTCCCATATTTATTGATGTGATGGAACATGTATATAATACAAATAAATACCCCATGTTTTCAAATCATAAAACAAATTGGAGTCTGTTCAGATTTAATATTCAAAATGCAATTAACTTAAATCTTCCTCTTAAAACAAATGAAAATATTGAGGAAGCAGTTCATCACCTTACATCAATCATTCAACAGGCAGCTTGGAGAGCAACTCCAAATCTAAATCAGAGTAATAACTGTGAACCATATCCACATCATATAAAAATCTTAATCAGTGAAAAGAGAAAACTAAGAAAACAGTGGCAAACTTCCAGATCTCCTGAGAACAAAACTGAACTAAATAGGGCTACTCGTTTGCTTAAAAGATAACTACACAAATACAAAGATCAAGGCATAAATGAATTTCTTGAAAGTCTCACTGCGACGGATGACACAAATTACTCTATTTGGAAACTCTCTAAGAAACTTAAACATCAGATTAAGCATGATGGTCCCATTAGAAATAAAGATGGTGATTGGGCCAAGGCCGATGAAGATAAAGCACAAGCATTCAAGCAAAATATCAAAATTAACGAAATTAAAGAGATAGTTAAACATCTCAATACTAAAAAAGCTCCAGGGTATGATTTAATATCGAGAAAAATCTGCAAAAATTTACCCGAAGAAGGATTTCGGCTGGTTATGTACATATTTAACGCTATACTAAAGTTAGGCTATTTTCCGTTTCAATGGAAAATGGCACAAATTATTCTAATACCGAAACCAAATAAAGATCCACACGAACTATCATCCTATCGTCCAATGAGTTTGCTTCCCATTATCTCTAAGATATTTGAGAGGATACTCCTTCAAAGAATGAATTCTATAATCGACAGACAAAAGTTAATACCTGATTATCAGTTTGAATTCAGGCAGAACAATTGAGCAGGTACATAGAGTTGCCAAAGTAGCAAGAGATGCAATTGAAAAGAAAGAATACTGCGCTGCAGCCTTTTTGGATGTCTCACAAGCATTTGATAAAGTATGGCATGAGGGGCTGCTATCTAAAATAAAAACTCACTTTCCTCATTCTCTGTATGCACTTCTAAGATCCTATCTTACCAATCGATACCTCAGGGGAGTATATTGGGACCAACTTTATACTTACTCTATACGGCAGATATTCCCACAAGAGTAAATAGCACTATGCAGATGATACTGTGATAATGGCTTCTAGCTCGGTTCCTGTTACAGCCTGTCAAAATTTACAAATTCATTTAAATGAACTAGAGGAATGGTTAAAACTGTGGCGAGTTAAAGTAAATAGCAGCAAATCAGCACACATAACATTTACTTTACGAAAAGAGGGTGAACCATCTGTGAGCATAAACAATACCATAATACCCAAAAAAAGTGATGTTAAATTCTTGGGAGTACATTTTGACAGCCGACTAAATTGGAGAAAGCACATCTGGACAAAGCGACTGCAACTAGGATTAATATACAGGAAAATGTATTGGTTCATGAACCAAAAATCCAAATTAAGTCTACATAATAAATTATTACTGTATAAATGTATTCTAAAGCCAGTTTGGACCTATGGTATACAGATATGGGGTACGGCATCTAATTCTCACTTACTGAAACTTAAGCGTTTCCAATCTAAAGTTTTGAGACATATTACCAATGCACTGTGGTATGTTCCCAATTATGTCATACATCGAGACCTTCAGATCCAAAAAAGACACCGTTGTCTCACTCAGTGGCACTTACAAAAGTAAACTACTGCACCATCCAAATACACTTGCCCGAGACCTACTTAAGCGACCGAGGAGAGGAAGACTAAAACGCCGTAATCCCTTAGACCTTTCTATACCTTTACATACATAAACATATACTCTACCATTTTATAGCTACAACTTATACTATATATACCTATAACTTATAATTGTGTGTGTGTAATAGCAATAGTTCTATTTTTTTAATATGTTAGTAAATGTCTTTGTAAAGTGTTATTTATATTTCAGATATTTATATATATTAGAAATTTATCTTAAAGGATTTTTGTCACTGGACGGATCTCCCCTGTGTTAATTACGTGATAAACTTATTGATTATTGTTTTTATTGTAGAAACAGATTACAATAAATAAAGGATGTAAAAAAAAATTTATTTGAGAAGGAGCTACTAGGTATGACAATAAAAATTCAACATGCCAAATGTTTAAACAACTGCAAAAAGAGTACAAATAATAAAATGGTACTCAGAAGAGAGTATCAAGAGTAAAAAAACTACTAATTTATTTATTACAGCTCTTCAGATTAAACCAACACCTTTAGAAAAAACAGTATTGGCCATTATTCATCAATTTGAAAAGTTCGGCTGAATTAATGAAAGAAGAGGCACAAGGTAGTAATCAACCTTATAAAATATAAAATTTTTTGTAGTGGGGACTCCGAAGTGGTTTGAGTGGTCAGACAAGTTTAGTACAAGCGAACCAGTGGTAAAAGTTTTTGTTTGTTTTGGATATTTGAATACATGTGATAGTAGTATTCATGAAGAATGTGGACATCAAATTTGTGTATTATTTAACTCTGAAAATATTATTTAGCTAATTGCATTTATGTGTATATTATCAATAACATGCGAAGGAATGTTATTATGTAAAAACTGTTTTTGTGTAAATTATTATGACTATAAAATTTGCCTCTAAACATAGGTGTGTTCATATGGGCTCGTTAGGCGTTAATGCCATTTAAGAATAATGTGCTTTATTTTAGGGGAATTACGCTTCAAGAAGCTCTAGATATAGCTTATGATGAAGGAAATCTGCAGATGAAGATGAGAGTGGTTTAGCAGACAATTTGTCGGCAGGACAAATGAGTGCTCCAGCTGAGATTGTATTTGCGAACAAAAACAGACTTGGACTCAACCTTATAATATTAATATTTTATCTGCATCAACACATGTACATGTTCCAAATAAGGACAGTTATTCACTAAATTTAGCCATCAAACCAGCAGTCACCAATTTTGTTGAAGGAGATTTGCAAACCGGCAGTTGTTCAGAGATATTTGAATGTTTTTTCTCCGAAGATTTGCTTCAAATAATTTTACATAACATGGTAAACTATGCTTTATTTCAAGGAAAATTTTACATACAATTTTTTTTTTTTCAATAACTTGTTTACAAATCCAAATTTATTAAGTATGTACTCTAAAAGCTAATGGTTATAGTGGAACCGGCACTTAAGGATAAACCGCTTGCCAAAGGACTATCCTCTTCCTTAAAAAAAGGAGGTTGAAAAACAAAGAAGAGACTTTTCATACATTTTAGACAGGGAAATTGGAATAGTGTATGTTAGATGGATGGACAATAATGTTGTCACCCTTGCTAGTATGAGTTATGGTATTGAGCCAGTGAAGGCAGTAGACAGGTTTAACAGAAAAGAAAAGAAAATACTTCCCATACCAAGACCTAATCGTATAGCGCAATACAATAAAAATATGGGTGGAACTGACCAAATGGACAACATATCGGTAAATTTGTCTCTTTGTCTACCTTTAGAATATAATTTTTTATCTGATTGTAGTTATCATATTGGTATTAGGTCAAAGAAATGATACTGGCCCATATTTACTTTTCTAATTGATGCTGCATTACAGAATGCATGGATTTTGTACAGAAAAAGTGGCCGAAAAATTAGTCAACTAGATTTTAGACAAAGTATTTACCAGGTGCATAAACAGGTAGAAGGAAGCTATTCAGTAGTACTCTTGTATTTATTTTCTTTATTTCAGATGTATTTAACAAGATACAGGATACAACCGAAAGCTACTGGAAGAACACTGTAAGGAGCAGCGAGTGTTTTTTGAGATAGCAATGATATTAGATATGATGGAATGTACCATTACATTATTACAGTCCCCAAAGGTAAAAGGGGAAGATGTGGGGGTGACAATAATTGCAATAGTAGAGGACGAACAATGTGCCGTTAATGTAATATTGAACTTTATATAGACTGTTTTTGAATGTTTCATAATTAATAGTTAATTTTTATAAAAATAATTTTTTTTTGTGTATAACATAGGTTGTGCCTAACGAGCCCATATGGGAACAGCTATTTTTAAGCATCTTGTTTTTCCTAATAAAAAAATATGATCAAAAGTATGTTGTAGGGTATTATTTTAGTCATTATTATTGTTATTTCTAAAATTTTAAGAATTTTTTTTCTCTCAGCGTTAATGGGTTAATGAAAAATACTCTTACTAAAAAATAATAAAACTTTATACTGTTGTAATGGGGAAGTGAAGATGATTTCAAATATAAAATAAAATATAGGATGTAAGTTTGGTTTGCCACAGTGTTATCAAGCATATGTGCACTGCCACTCACCAAGTTCACAACTATAGCGTAATAAATAGATTCCACCTTAGAACTACAGCAATTAACACAACTGCAGGACAACAAAGCATTGTGGTAGAAGGAATAAAGTACTACAACATTATCCTGGACATAGTGAAGACAATGAACATCAATGCCTTCAAACAAAAATTAAAAATTTAGTTTATGGGAACTATTTTATAACCTCCTCACACTGAAATTTTTTACATTTGTTTGTTTTTTGTGTCCTATTAGTATAAATAAGTTTTAGTTTTCTTTCTGTTAAATAAATATCAATAATGATAATATCTGTACACATATACAAATTGTTTGCACAGTTAAATCATATTCTTATTCAAAATTTGTAATGTTTCAAAGCAATTATATTAAGATTATATATTTTTTCTAGTTTGACTCACGTAGTCTTCTCAGGCTATGCAATTGTATATTTAGCATTTTTATAAGTGATATTTTTACTTTCATGGAATAAAGAAATACTTACTTAAATAAAATATAAGATATAATAAATCAAAAATTTTGAATAAGTAACTAAAAAGTAATAATTTAAGGAACACAATTTATTGTCAATGAAAAAGTAATACAATTATCAACCTTGACACAGTGGCAGTATTCATCCAAATGTCCAAGCTACTCAAAAGACACAGTTTGAATTTAGAATTCAAAATCATATGCAGTGATAATCCATCTAAATGTAGATGTAGAGTCTAGGATCTTGTTCTAAGTAACACCTGAAGAAATTGGAAGTACTAGGGAAGTACTATTGGAAGTAATATTTCTAAATACCCACATCACACCCATATAGTTATAACAAAACAGTAAGAATATTTGGAACACATGATGAAAAATGAAAAAAAAATATAGTTTTCTGAAAACCATAGTACAAGAAAAAGTGTAGGGTAAGAAATCTGTATATAGAATACAAATGCACAAAATAGTCAAAGAAGAAAATTGTCTTTCGCAAAGATTAATCTTTTTCAAAATCTCAACAGTTGCTTTATGGATTTGATCACCAATAACACTGTTAGTTAAATATTGAATCCTGTTTTCTCTCACTTCTCCTGTACTCTCTAACTTCTGAATTACTATCTAAATTTGAGATCTGAAGGTATGAGAACAGATTTAACATTTACCTGAATTGTACTTTACTTAAATATATCATTTCTATGTATCAATTTATTACTTTAGCATGCATAGTCTGTAGCAGTCTTGCTTAATAAAAATCTTAGGTAAATAGCACAATTTGCTGTGAAATTCTTATGAAACTAATGCCATGAACTGGACTTGACAAAAGTGACAATTATAATGTATGTAGTGCAACTTTTAAAATAGAAGGTTTCTTACAATTCTGTTTGTTTTTCTTAACCTGATTTCATATTTCTCTAGATTAAGCATAAACCATTGAGTTTTATATTAAATATACATGGTTATCATTTTTTTAAACGCAATCCAATCAGCCTTTATATCATAAACAATGAATCATTCTAGATGTTTAACAAATTTACAATACTTGTTATTCTTACAGAATTTAAAATTCGAAACTGCAATAAAGCGGCAGTGATCCAATTAAATATGCATTACTTAACTGCACATATGAGATTTATTACTTTTAAAAATAAATGCATACTAATTACACAGTGGTTGTTTTTGGAGAACAAAATTTAAGTTTATGTTAAATATTAACCTACTTTTCTCCTATTTAAATGAATGATTTTCTTACCTTAACAGATCCTTATAGTTCAGAACTAGTCACAATACCGTTTTTATAAGCTACGGCTGGTTGTCTCTTTTTTGCAATTTTTTTGTTTTTCAATAGAAACTTTTTAATTAATACTTATATGTCATTTTGTTATCTACATATTAAAAACAGGAACAGACCCAGTGTCAATAATTATGACAGAAGCTGACAGTCTCAAAATTGGACTACTTTGTTCGAGTCATAGACATATATAAATATACTGTGCGCAGTGTTGCCAGGTGACATGAACCATTTTGCGGTAGGGCGAACTTAAAAAATACGGTAGAAAACGGTAAAAATACCATAAAAATGTCAAATTTGTTGGTTTTTACATTATCTAATGCCAATGGTCTATTTAAATGACTTTTTATAACAGTACGTTCATTTGTAAATAATTTTCACCAGAAAATACATACAAAATGTTTAAAAACATAATTTTTATTAAAAAATTAACCAAAATAAAATTTAAAAACATTAATTGAAATCCAAACTAAACCTGAAAAATATGGTAAAACAAAACACAACACAATTATAAAAAAATCAACCATTAGATCTCGTCAATATCCGAGTTCTGCTCGTAAATGTTTTTATTAAGAAGTTTTCCTATATCATTTTCTACCTTAAAATTATAGCAACTTCCGTCTGAGCCAACTATTCTCTTACCATGTAGTAGTGCCTAAAGAGGCTTTGTGATTAATGTATTTCTCTGTTTATTTTTTAATGTATCTTCTTTCTACATTTGCACTCGAATGGGAAAAAATTCGAGGGAAAAAATTCTTTCTACATTTGCACTCGAATGCGGTAAGTTCAATACATTAAAAACAAGTATGTAACAGCCACACCGCTCCATGGCTGAATACCACCGAAGTTACCATAACAGTGTCCACCGAGAGTGAACGGTGACAAGAGACATATATATGTTTTGTTGTTATAAGATGTAGGTTAAATTGTAATACATGGTTTTCCTTTTAATAAAATCGTGTAAATCAATATTCACAGTCATTACCTAACTATTTTAACTAATACCCACATCACAACTGGCACCCAACTTGGGCAAAATAGTTTAAAGTTCGTACTGTGAAAATCGTAAAGTTTCATTGTGAACAGAAAAAAAGTGTTTTTGCTCCCGCCATTGTAAGGTGATTAGTGGACATTTTCACTTAGTTTAGTGCTTCACAACAATAAATCTACTGTGTATGTGACTGCTGTGGAAACTCCGCACAGACCATCCAAAAACATCCTGTGGGAATATCAATCTTCCACTACAGACCATTCAAAACATCCTGTGGGAATATCAATCTTCCACTAGGCCATTCAGAAACATCCTGTGGGAATATCAAGCTTCCATTCAAGGGTATTTACAAGAAATAAGCAACAGAAACTGTAAGCCTTTAATTTTTATTACTATTTTTGTGTTAAACTTGCAATCACGGCAACAAACGATAAACACAGTTATTCGCTTAGGTCGACGACGGTTTTTAGTTCAAGCGAATCAACATCAGCAGAAATGTCTTCGGTAAATTTAACAAGCGAACAGTTTCAAGCCTTATTAAATACAATAGCAAGGCCTATTTCGGACTCAGGTAGTTTAGCAAAATGCGCTTCTCGCTTCGATGGATCAAAGGGGGCTGATGTAAAAGCTTTTATAGATGCGGTCGAGATCTATAAAGAGTGCACCCACGTATCTGACGCGAACGCATTAAAGGGTATACCCATGCTGCTAGACGGTTTCGCCGCCACGTGGTTTCAAGGTGTTAAAAATACGGTAAACACGTGGGCCAGCGCCATTAATTTATTACGATCGACTTTTGGACCTCAAAAACCAGCCTACAGAGTGTATCGGGAACTGTTTTCGACGGAACAAGATGCTAAAACTCCGTGTGACATTTTTGTATGCAAAGCGCGCGCGATAATAGCTCAGTTACCGGCAGATACATTAACCGAAGCCACTCAATTAGATATGGTATACGGTTTGTTGCATAGGAGAATACGTGAAAAAGTAGCACGTGATAAGATCAATACATTTAGCGAACTCTTAAAAGAATCGAGGCAAATTGAAGAATCGTATGAAAATCCGGAAATAAACATTAAAAACGAAAACGAATCAAAACGGGTACGGTGTAGCTTTTGCAAAAATCCAGGTCACGTGAAGGATGAATGTCGAAAATTGGCCGCAGTCAGAACCAGGGAAGCAGATTCTCGAAAATCTTCGGTTGAGCCCAAACCTAATCCTCCTCTAGTAACTTCTCGTACTAGCCCTAAACCAACCTTTTCCACTTCGAATCAGATTTCATGTTATGGATGTAAGACTCTTGGATTCATTAAGAGTAATTGTCCAAAATGCAAATCATCCAGTAAATCCTCAGCAGTATCTGAATTTATGCTTGCTGAAACAGTTAATGTCGACCAACAGTTTGCCACAAACCTATCAACTAAACCCATTGTTCAGGTCACTATTGAAGGTCATGTAGGTCATTGTTATCTTGATTCGGGAGCACAGTGCAGTATTGCTGGCTCTCAGCTAAGAGATATCCTCTTGAAGGATGAGGTACCCTTTTCCACAAAAAGTGTAGACATGACCCTAGCGGATGGTAGGACTACTTCTACTACTGTTTTGGTCTTTGATTTAGTTGTTATCTTACAAAACCGCTTTCATAGCATTTCCTTAATTTCTGTGCCCACACACACAAATAGTCGTACCTTACTGGGGGCAGACTTCTTAAGAAAAGCTAACATCATTCTAGACATTCCTAATGACTCATGGTTTTATGGTGATGTCTCTAATATCTCCTACTCATTTGCTCCAGATCCAGCTCAGGTCAGCTCTCCTTGCCAGGTCAATAGCGTTACTCTTGCTCATTTAGAACTACGAGTAGATGAAGGAATTTCTCTATCCTTAGAAGAAAGATCCAATCTTAACAACATTGTTAAGGAAAATTCTGATTTATTCGTATATAATATAGACCCTACTCCATATGCTGAACACTCCATTGTATTGGTTGATGATGTACCAATATCTGTTCCACCTTACCGTATGTCAGAGCCCAAAAGGCAATTACTGCGTCAGGAATTAGATAAACTTTTGGCTCAAGGCATAATCGAAGAGTGTGAGTCCCCATATGCTTCACCCGTGGTACTTGTGCCTAAGAGAGATGGAGGTATCAGATTAACAGTAGACTATCGACGCTTAAACGCAATAACACGTGCAGATAAGTACCCCCTGCCACGTATTGAAGATATTTTGCATGCAGCAAAGGAAACCCGATTTATGACTACCCTCGACTTAAAATATGGTTATCATCAAATCTCTGTACGAACAGCTGATCGTGACAAAACAGCCTTCGTGTGTCCATTTGGCACCTTTCGTTACACACGCATGCCCTTTGGTATGTGTAACAGTCCCGCTAGTTTCCAAAGGATGATTGATAAATTTCGTGCTGGTCTTCAAAATCTGAATATCCTAGCTTATTTAGATGATCTGATAATATTATCCCCATCCTTCTTTGATCACATAGACGATTCGAAACAAGTATTCAACCGGATGCGCCTATTTAAATTATGTCTAAATAGAGCAAAATGTTCATTCGCCTGTGAGGAAGTCCTATATCTCGGACACATCCTTTCACCTTTGGGTATCCGGCCAAGTGAAAATAAAGTATCTGCCATATTAAACATGACACCACCCCTAAATGTTACTCAACTGCTAAAATTCCTGCAAACATGCTCATGGTTCCGTAGATTCATCGAAAATTTCTCCCATGTTGCTAAACCTTTGTCGAATTTAACCAAGAAAAATGTGAAATGGACCTGGGGAGCAGAACAACAAGAGGCCTTTGAATGTCTGAAACAATTATTGTGTTCCGCCCCAATCCTACGACAAGCTGACTGCCATTTACCTTATATACTTCGTACAGATGCTAGCAATTATGCTTTGGGGGCATGTCTTCTCCAGGGGGAGAAAGAGAACGAACGACCTGTAGAGTATGCTTCGAGACTTCTGACTCCTGCTGAACAAAACTATAGCACTACAGAACGAGAAGCTCTCGCTGTGGTTTGGGCAGTGAAGAAATTTCGAGGATACTTAGAAGGCGCTACTACAATAGTGCAAAGTGATCACCAAGCCTTAAAATGGCTAATGACCTTAAAGTCCCCTACTGGACGGTTAGCTCGATGGGCTTTAGAGCTTATGCCATATGACCTAAAAATAGAATATATCACAGGAAGAAAAAATGTAATCGCAGATACTCTATCAAGGCCTCCCATGACAGAAGTTCCCATCATAGCTGAAGTTCATCTAGTAAGAGTAGATTTTCCAACTCTTAGTGTTGCTGATGTTCGAGAAGAGCAGCTTAATGATCCAGATGTTGCCAAGATTATTAGATGTTTAGAAGATCCCTCTTCTGAGACAAGCGTAGATTTCAAGAGGTGGGCAGAAAGAGGATATATCATGAACAATGTGATATACCGTTATACTCCTGAAGTAGATGAAGAAGAGCCCCAATTGGTAGCGGCTAGTACACGTATTCCTCACATACTGCATGAGTACCATGATTCCGCTACTGCTGGTCATTATGGAGTGGAGAAGACATATCAAAGAATAATAAAACGCTACTATTGGTCTGGAATGAAGAAAATTATCTCTGACCATGTAAGTAAATGTCTTGAGTGCCAACGCTATAAAGTCTCTAACCTCAAACCCGCTGGTCTCCTACAAACCCCTGTTCAGTCCCAGAGGTTTGAAGTGCTATCTATTGATTTATTTGGGCCTTTGCCCCTCTCTCCTCAAGGTTATACATGGATTCTGGTAGTGGAAGACACTGCTAGTCGTTGGGTAGAATTATTCCCGTTAGAATCTGCTACTGCCGCTGCCTGCGCCAAGTGTTTCATAGACAACATAATCTTACGATACGGAATCCCTCGTCGAGTCGTCAGTGACAACGGTACTCAGTTCGTGAGTGCGGTAATGCAACAAGTGGCGCATTGTTTTGGGTACCAACAGAACCTTATACCTGTATACCACCCGGAAGCTAACCCCGTCGAACGAAAAAATAGAGACATTAAAACTCAGTTAGCTATTCTAACAAATAATGACCATTCGTCTTGGTCTGAAAAGTTACCCGCTATACGGTTCGCGATGAACACTGTGAAGTGCGACTCAACCGGTTTCACTCCTGCGTACCTCACGTTCGGTCGCGAGTTACGAACTCCTGATGATGCAAATCGTGATTTTCGAAGCATCATAGCTAAGGACAACTTCGTGCCACAAATCACGCCCTATCTAATAACTTTGAGTAAAGCTCTTAGTGAAGCCCGCGAGACACATGAACAATCCCAAGATAGACGTAAGAAGTATAAAGACTGCCACCGCCGCTCGGTTTCGTTCGAAGTAGGTGATATTGTGCTAGTCGATTCGCATACACTAAGTGACGCGTCTAAGTCCATAACTTCGAAGTTCGCGCCGCGTCGTGACGGACCCTACAAGATGACCAAAATGCTGTCCCCTACAACCTATGAAGTTTCACACATCGACACTCCGGATGTTCCTGCTGGAAAATATCATGTCTCAGCCTTGACGCCTTTCCATGCCGATCCAGAAGATCCGTGCCCTGCTCCAGTTCAACCTCTCCGTAGAAGAGGTCGTCCAGTGAAATCCTCAGAAGCCGACCCTCCTGCTCCACTGGTCTCCTGCCCAGAGTCTTTGACCCTTGGGTTAGACGATAGCGAAATGGGCCCCCCTGTTGGAGATGACCTTGCTCAAATTGAAGCTGAACCTGAACCTATTGCCAGACGTAGACAACCCCGACCAAAACGTTGTCATTGCTGTCCTGTAGAGCTCTATTCCTGCTTAGACTCTGTTGCCCCACCCGCGAGTCGCCAGGGTGGTGCAAAGGGGGAGGATGTAACAGCCACACCGCTCCATGGCTGAATACCACCGAAGTTACCATAACAGTGTCCACCGAGAGTGAACGGTGACAAGAGACATATATATGTTTTGTTGTTATAAGATGTAGGTTAAATTGTAATACATGGTTTTCCTTTTAATAAAATCGTGTAAATCAATATTCACAGTCATTACCTAACTATTTTAACTAATACCCACATCACAAGTAGGGATAAATTGGGGAACATATTTAGTCCACTACCATAATTCATTTCACTTACTTGACTCCAAAATGCTAGTATATCATTAGATTCAGGCAACTCAGTGTTTCGTAAAAGTCTCCACTCATTATCTAATGATTGAAGATCGCCCTGATTTATCCCAATATTGCCCAATTTTGGTGAAATATGTGCAATTGAATTAATTTTTCTACTTCGCACCAAATCAGGATATATGCACTGCAAATCTTTCAAGATGTTATTTTTTATGGGAAAACTTTTTAATAATTGGTCCAGACCCTCTATATAAAATTCTAAACACTTTAACTTTACAAACTCTAAATCATTTTTATCTACACTAGACGTAGAAATGTCAGAACCAAAATACATCTCCTGTATATTATGTATATGTATATTATGTTTTGTCAAATGCTTTAAATTAAAAAAATGCGGTAGAATAAGGTGTTAAAACGGTAGAGCGGTAGATCGAGGTGGAAAACGGTAGATCTACCGTAAAAACGGTAGACCTGGCAGCACTGACTGTGCGTTTCATCAGCCCAAGTGAAGGAACTATTTTTTAAAACTATGGTATACAGCCACCCACTGGGATTATCGGTATTATTATGATTATTAGGTTTAGGGAGGCTTGATGGAAAAAATCTGCTTGTAGATGGAATACTAAAACAATACGTTGAGAAAAATAAACGTTTTTGTATTACCGCATATGCAATCCGTAATACGAATAGTATTTATCAAGGAATCCTGGTTGCATATACCTACCATCTGTATCTTTATAAATATCTAACAAAATTGTAAATATTTGTACAATTTTTTTTTTTTAGTATCGTTTGTTTTAATGAAACTTCAACATTTGTAAGCAATATAAAATTTAATATTCAGGGTTATTCAAAACGCAAGCTCAAAAATGTATCAACTGTCAAATGGATCACAAAGGGTATTATGTTATTTGGAAAGAACTTTAATTCATTCAAGTTTCGTTAACATTATTAAGATATTTAGTTTTTAGCTAGTTGACACTGCACTTCCACAAGATTTTCTTTTTGTTGTGTTTTTCTTGCCTTGAATTTTAAGAAAAGTTTGTCATTCTTGTGGTGTAACTGTAAACGATGAATTCATTTATTCATCTCGTTTTGAACTGGGCACAGGCTCAGGATTCTTGTACAGATCTTTTATTTTGCTAGATCATTATCTGCTTTGTTGGTTATGCCTGCCGATAAAACAGCTATCTTACTTAAACTAGATCCTTGAGCCATATCCTCACCATTATCAAGGTCAGTTACTTTAGCTGCTAAGAATTCGACATCTGAAAAAACCTCTGGGTCAAACAGAAATATGATAGTTTTGCTGAACGGTTTATCCCATTTGTTGTTATAAAAGCCTTTAAGTAGCCTTCGAAAAATATCTCGCTAATTTCAAACACTGACCCGGTTCAACCAGGATGATGGTTCAACCATTTTTCTAATGCTTGGTCTAAATAAACGCTAAGTGGACCCATAACACCAAAGTCCAGCGACTGCAGCTTGGAAAATGGTTACAAAGTTTTCTCTGGCACTAACAATAAAATCGAGATTTCTGGTGTGCGATAAATGTCCTTCTAATATAAGTAAGACGCGCTCATGGATACTTGTCTTCACAATACATATGAAATGAGCAAACCACTGCTTAAAAACTTCTGTACGCATCCAACCACTTTCATTACAGGCAAATATGGTATCCGGAGGAGCTCCGTTTGTCAGTGTAGCTTTCATTCGCTTACTGTTGAAAATAAGAATTGGGGGTACAAAATTTCTTGCATCTGATACACAAACTACAGCTGTTGTCGAAATTCCGATCTCCGCTGATGTTACACTCGCAACTTTTTTAGAACCTTTTTTTACCAATATTCTTGAATTTCGCCCGAGAAAAGTAAAAATCGATGTCTCGTCAGCGATATACACTTGGTGAGGAGCATAATTATTTTTGCATAAATCTCTCTTAACAGATTAAAGAACTTTGTCATAACCGGTTTGTTGAAGGCTTCTGCTCTAGCAGCTGGGGTCGCTTTAGGACATTTCAAGGAAATTTCTAGGTGTCTTCTTTTAAAACCATTCAACCAATCTTTACCAGCAGCTTTTTCGACACGGGAAAACTTGTGGGGCAGTTTATTTTTTTCAGCAAGCTGATACACTAATTGTCGCAAATCACGCAAGGTGAGTCCATACATCCTACTTTTAAAATCTAGGATATGCCTTACTGGTTGCTGTTCTTGTTCTGGCGAAAATACAGGGCGGCAGCTACCAAGTGACTTTTACTCTAACAGAAGAAGACAAGCACACAGGGCTTGCCAGGCCTTTATCCAGCGAAATCCCTGTGATAATGGAAAAGAAATAAAAATAAAATCAGGTATCAGAATAAGCACATGGAATTTGAGAAGTCACTACGAGCCCGGTAAGATACAAAATACCATACGTGGGATGATAAGACTCAATATACCAGTTCTTGTGATAAGCGAAATGCGGTGGCCGGGGACTGGTAAATGTAGCATAGACACTAGCACTAGGAGAAGAAGGCACTAACCACCGGAATGGCGTCGCATACATTGTACATAAAGAAGTCTTTTGCTGTATTAAATCTGTAAGTTACATTTCGGATAGAGTCATCGTGATGCAATTAAACTCAAAACCAGTAGATAAAAAACTGGTCCAAGTTTATGCGCCCACAGCCAGCAGTAGTGAAGATGACATAGAGAATTTTTGTGATGATATAAAGAAGGTAATAATGGGGGACTTTAATGCCAAAGAAGGAAAAGGTAGACAAGAAAACATTGTAGGGAATTTTGGACTTGGACAACGTAATGACAGGGGAGTCCGTTTTGTACAATTCTGCGCAGAGAACAATCTACGTTTGATAAATACATTCTTCAAACTACCCAAGCGTCGTCGTTTATATACTTGGAAGTCACCAGCAGATACTAAAGAGAAGATCATAAGAAATCAGATCGATTATGTAACAATTACCGAAAGGTACCGAAATTCAATCAAAATAACTTAAACACTACCTGAACCCGATGTCTCCTCAGATCATAACTTATTAATCAGTGACATAAAACTCAAACTTAAAAAAGTAAAACGTCAACAACCCACTAACCGAATAAACACTGACTGTATTCGAAATAGTAGTCATGAAATTATACACGAGATAGAAAAGAAGTTCGAAAAATCGAAATAAACACATAACGTCGAAGACCACTGGAATCATGTCAAAACCATTATGCAAGAAACAACTAAAAAGTATAAAACTATTAATAAGCGCAAACAACGATGGATGACTGATGAAATATTGGGACTAATGGAAAGTAGACGAAAACAGAAAAATAAACACACTGAAGAATACAATAAAATTCATAAAGAAATCAAAAGGAAAATCCGGGATACAAAAGAAACATGGTACAGCAACAAACTTCTTGAAATAGAATAACTGCAGAAATAGAATGACACGTTTAAAATGAACAAAAATGTGAAAGAAATAACTGGAACATATAGATCAACTGCAAGTAGTTTACTTGATAAATAAGGAAATATTATACTCAATGAACAAGACAGATTAGAGAGGTGGAAAGAATATATTGAGGAGCTGTTTGATGACGATAGAACAGAAATTCAAATCGAAAATAAATCGACTGGTCCAAACATAACACATAACAATGAAATGGAAAGAGCTATAAAGCTATCAAAGAATAGGAAAGCAACCGGTCCAGATAAAATTCCAAGCGAAATAATCAAACTACTCGACGATGAGAGTAAACATTCTCTTCTAAGCCTCTTCAATAAAATATACGAAACAGGACATATACCAACAGACTGGCTACTGTCAACATTTGTATTGATACTGAAAAAAATAAATGCCAAACAGTGTAGCGATCATCGCACTATCAGTCTGATGAGTCATGTACTAAAAATTTTCCTAAGAATACTGCACTCGAGAATTTACAATAAAATAGAAGTACAACTAAGTGAAACACAATTTGGTTCCAGAAACAACCTTGGAATCAGAGAAGCACTCTGCAGTTTTCAGGTCATGGTTCAGATGTAGGGATATCAAACAATCGGTATATATGTGTTTTATCGACTTGAAAAAGGCCTTTGACCGAGTAAACCATGACAAACTTATAGGTGTGTTGTAAAAGATGACCGAGACCTCCGTATTATTAAAAATTTGTATTGGCATCAATATGCAAACATACGAATTGGACACAACACGACGAAAGCAGTGGAAATACGACGTGGAGTGAGGCAAGGATGTATTCTATAGCCTATACTTTTTAATATCTACTCCGAATTTATTTTCAAAAAAGCCTTAGTTAAAGATACTGGCAATAAAATCAACGGAATTAATGTCAACAATCTCAGATATGCAGATGACACGGTACTTATTGCCTCCAATGAGGCAATAAGTACCGTGTCATCCTCCTACCGTGAAAACCTGCAACGACTTATAAGTAGGGTAACCTAAGCATGTGATAAATATGGGCTAAAACTTAATAATTCTAAGACAAAACTTATGGTTGTCAGCAAAATGGAGTTACAACCAACCAACATCAGAGCGTATGGAATAGGGTTAGAAAGAGTCAACAATATTATCTATTTGGGCGCAAACGTTAACAATAACTGGGATATAATTAAAGAAATAAGAATACGCATTGAAAAAGACAGAGCAGCCTTCTATAAATTAAAGAAAATTCTAATTAATAGTCATATTACGTCAAACCTTAAAATCAGATTAATACGCTGCTACATATTCTCCACATTGCTGTATGGTATGGAGAGCTGGACCTTTACTTCTTCTTCAGGTTCCTTCTCCTATCGGAGGTTGGAAATCATCATCGCTATTTTAATTTTATTGGCCGCGCTTCTGAATAATTCTAATGAGCTGCAACCGAACCACTCTCTCAAATTTCTTAGCCAGGATATTTTGCGTCGACCTGGGTTTATCTTCAGTTGTATCTTGCTTGCATAATTAACCTAAGTAATACGTACTTCTCGCCCCTCATTATATGACCCAGATATTGAATCTTTCTAATTTTAACAGTTTTTATGACTTCACATTCTTTCTTCATTCTTTGTAACACCTCTATATTAGTTACTTTTTCAGTCCACGATATTCTGTGGATTTTCCTGTGGACCCTTACAGAGACATTAATAAAAAGATTGGAGGCTTTTGAGATGTGGATTTATTGATGAGTATTGTAGATAAGTTGGGGTTCAAAGGAGTAGTGATACGCAATATAAGGTGTTGCTTCCTGATAACACCTCTAGCCACTCCTACTCAATTCATATCCTCACCTCCAAGAAGTGTTACTTAATCACACGGATGGACCCTTGCAAACCTGAGCAACCCTACTGGAGATTGGGTAACCAACCCCAGTGGAAAGTAGGGTCAGGGTCGACGAGGAAGGGAGAAATGGTCCTCCGAAAAGGGGGTTAGGCATAGGGCTAACAACCCCATCCTAGAAAACACACCTGTTACGAATGTTCAAGGAATGAAAACCAGACTGATCAAACGACGACGACTGCGCGAGAAAAAGGTACATGATTTAAGAATCGCGACATGGAACATCCGATCCCTATACAGATCGGGAGCCCTCCAAAATCTGTCCGGTGAACTGAATAAATATGAAATAGATATAACAGCTCTGCAGGAAATGAGATGGACCGGGAGTGGCACCATTGACAAAAGACACCACATTATATTCTATAGTTGCGACGCTAAAGATCACGCACTAGGTACTGGCTTCATTGTAAATAAAAAGGTTAAGCACCTCGTATGAGACTTTCGTGCTATGAACCCTAGAATGTGCATCCTGAGACTAAGGGGAACATTCTTTAATTACAGCATCTTAAATGTGCATGTCCCTACAGAGGAAAAGGAAGACGATGTCAAAGAAAAATTCTATGAAGAACTAGAAGCTGCATACCATTCATGCCCAAAGAATGACATTAAAATTATTTATGGTGATCTCAACGCAAAAATAGGAAAAGAACTACAATACCTACCAAATATAGGTAAGCACAGCCTTCATGAGGTATCCAATGACAATGGCATCAGACTAATAAATCTAGCAACTTCCCTTAACATGGTCATTGCCAGCACATGCTTCCAGCGAAAAAATATTCATAAGGGAACGTAAAGATCTCCAGATGGGGTTACAGTAAACATGATCGATCATGTTATTATTGACTCAAGACATCACTCAGACGTAATAAACGTATGCAGCAGAAGAGGGGCAAATGCAGACTCGGATCACTATCTAGTGGAAAGTAGAATAATAGCCAGAATCTCAAACATTAAAAAAGAAAAGGGATCCAAAATTGAAAAATATGAAATAAAAAACTTAGCAGACAACAGCAAAAAGCCAAAATACAAAGAATATATAAAAGTAAGGCTAGAAAACAGACAAAAGCACGAGGATATAAACAGAGAATGGGAAGCGTGTAAAAACATCATACAAGACGCGGCCAAAGAGATCCTGGGTCTACAAAAAAAGCCCAAATCAACTGAAGGACAGTGGTTCGATGAAGAGTGTCGCAACATAACAGAGAGGAAAAATAATGCATATCAACGACTACAACAACGAGATAGAACACGAAAGGCAGAGGAGGAATATAGAATGCTAAGGAGGGAAGAAATTCCTGTAAACTTAAAGAAAAAGGTGTATAACACATGCATACTACCAGTTTGTACTTACGGCTTGGAGACAGTAGCCCTTACCAAAAAATCTGCTAAAAAATTAGAAACAACGCAAAGAGCAATGGAACGAATCATGCTTGGAATATCACTAAGAGACAAGATTAGAAACACCGAGATAAGACGTAGAACGAAGATTAGGGATATTGTGGAAGAAATTGCAAAAATGTAATGGCGCTGGGCAGGTCACGTAGCCCGATATAATGACAACAGGTGGACACGGAGAATTCTAGAATGGAGACCAAGGACGACAACAAGAAGCACGGTAAGACCTCAAAAAAGATGGGTAGATGACATAAGAACAGTGGCAGGCAAACAGTGGATTAGATTGGCGCAAGATAGAGAAAGATGGAAGCAATTGGGAGAGACCTACATTCAGGAGTGGATGGAAAATGGTTGACAAAGAAGAAGAAGGAGGGAAGAGAAGTAAAAACTTAACAAAAGTAGAAAAGAATTTAAACCAAGAACAATGATGTGTAGAGGCAAAGAAGGAGATATAGTAACTCAACAGAGTGAAATACTACAAAGATGGACAGAATTCTTCAAAGAAAAGTTTGAAAAAAATGAAGATCCACTATATGATGGAATTATACTGGATCAAACGGATACCAGAGAAACAACCCCACCTTCAGTGGCTGAAGTGCAAGAAGCAGTTACCAGACTGAAAAACAACAAGTCACCTGGATTAGACAATATTAGCGCAGAATTAATAAAGGAAGGTGAAGACTCCCTATTGAATGCGATACACGAACTAATAGTGAACATATGGAATAATAAACTACTGCCACAAGACTGGAATACCGAAGTAATTATTCCACTACATAAAAAGGGAGATCAGTTTCAAATTTAAAAACGACCGGGCCATAACGCTACTGACTGTGGCATATAAAATACTGTCAAATATTGTGTATGACCGATTGAGACCATATGCGGAACAAATAGTTGGGGGATATCAATGTGGTTTCCGCAGGCAGAAGTCCACAATAGATCAGATCTTCGTCTTAAGGCAAATCTTGGAAAAGACTAGTGAATTTAATATAGACACACATCATCTTTTTATTGACTTTGAGAGTGCCTATGATAGCATCCATCGAGAATTTCTGATTTATGCATTGAAAGAGTTTAATATTCCAACTTAACTCATTGATATCATAAAAGAAACACTTAAAGTACAAAGCCAAATTCGAATTCAAAACGAACTAACAGATACAATTCATGTGAGAACGGGCCTACGACAGGGAGATGCCCTATCCTGTATTCTATTCAACATCACATTAGGGAAAATAATTAGGGAGTCCAAAGTCAACACCAGAGGAACAATAATAACAAAAAGTGTACAAATATTGGCATTTGCAGATGATGTTGATATCATAGCTAGAAGCGAAAGAGAGATGACAGAAGCATTTAATGCGATAGAAAGACCGGCACAAAACAGTGGCCTAAACATTAATGAAATAAAAACCAAATACATGAAGGCCAATAAATCGACAGGCCAAAGAAACCTACAGAATCTGACAATAGGAGACTATAACATCGAAAGCGTAAAAAATTTTACATACCTAGGTTCACTAGTTACCGCAGATAACAATGTCAGTGAAGAAGTTAAGAGAAGAATACATATCGCTAATAAAACATATAATGGACTAATTAAACATCTAAGATCTAACAGCATCACAAGAAAAACCAAATGCAAAATATACAAGACCCTGATAAAACCGGTCCTTGTATATGGATCAGAGACATGGACACTATCGAAAAGCGATGAAAACCTATTAGGCACTTTTGAACGAAAAATCCTTAGACACATATATAAGGGGGTAAAGGAAAATGACATATGGCGCAGAAGATATAACTTTGAACTATACACAGCATACAGTGAACCCGAGATCATAACATCCATAAAGATCGGACGTCTGCGCTGGATGGGCCATGTTGAACGAATGTTGGAGACTGAAACACCAAAACATATTATGAGGCAGACACCAGTAGGAAGAAGGTCAAAGGGAAGACCCAAACTTAGATACATGGAACAAGTGGAACAAGATCTGAGAACACTTAAGATTTCCAACTGGAAAAACAAAGCAAGGAACAGAACAGAATGGCGGAAAATCCTAGAACAAGCCAGGACCCAGAAAGGGCTGTCGAGCTACTGATGATGATGATAATTGTAGATAAGTTGGGTTGATCGAATAAGGCATGAAATAGTTTTACATCGAATGAAAAATAGCACAGCAATAACAAAAACGATAAAAATTCGAAAGTCAATATTTCGGTCATGTAATGAGACATCCAGAGAGGTATAACTTTCTACATCTCATAATACAGGGTAAGATTGTCGGAAGGAGAGGCCCAGGTCGAAGAAGAACATCCTGGCTCCGAAATCTCCGAGAATGGTATTAAGAGACCACCGCTAATTTATTTAGAGCCGCCGTAAACAAAGTTTAAACAAAGTAAAAGAAAAAGAAGAAATGTTTCTTAGCTTACTTTATTCTTGTTTATAATCGCTATTTTACAGTTCAGGCAAGTTATATTACTAATCTTTTAAAGTGATTTACTGTTAACTTGTATGTCGTCGCTAACTTATGTTTCTTTAATAATATTTCCAATGGGAAAGGCAAAGGATAATAAAACAACACAACGATCTTAAAAACTTTACTACACGTAGAAACCAAATGGTTAAAACAGTGATTTACAGTAGATTTGATTGTGTGTGTATACAAATGTGCATGCATACATAGTTATCATGCATATGGTATATATTTAAGTATATAAATATGCTATTTTCAGGTGTACACAAAACTTTTTTTTAAATATGGTTTAGAAAATTTAGTTATTTCTATCACACCATTAACTTTGAAGATTTTTAAGAGGTAATTCCAAATAGCACATTAGTAACAATTGGCAGGTAACATCTACATATTTATGTTTGATCATTAGATGATTATCCAGTCATATTTGTTAAGTTTTTATTAAGAACATTAAATTTAATAAAGTAGACTGGTAGTAAAACAGAAAGCAAAAATTATTGAATATTTTACATTTTGCTTTCACTGTGTCTTCGTTTATTTCATTGCGATTTTTAAGATGTTAATAATAGAACTGTAAATCAACATGCTATTGTTTTTCTTTTTTTTTAAATCTGAAAATAGTCACAATGCTACTATTTTATTCATTTGCTCTTTTATTAGATATCGACGATCCTATATATGAATCTGGGTCTGTACCCTGTACCCTTTATTGCAAAAAATACCAATGAACATGTCCAAGCGTTTTTTTAACACGCCTCCATTTATTTATTACCCACTTTATTCCTTTTGGCTGTTTCACCCTGTATATATATGTATATATATATATATATATATATATATATATATATATATATATATATATATATAGCATCGAGAAAAGGAGTACGACCGTCAATCCAATATGAATTAAGGAACACTCGAAGAGTGGTGGGTTTTTCGGTCAAAGTGGAGAAAAAAAAAAAAGACAAAGAAGGTGGCTACTTCATCTATTTATTGAAGACGTTTCGCTTTCTAATCAGAAAGCATCATCAGTTCATCTAAAAAGAACAATATGAAAAACCAAACATCCCTAGAAAAGTTATTATAAGTGTGTTACCTCAAAAAGATTGTAGCAGTCAATAATATTAAATACTTATGTAAAGAAGCTTACGACAATGGACATTATAAGATTACGTTGTATAAACAATTAATTGGAACTAAATACAGTTTACAAATTAACTCAAACTTAGCACAACAAAAGACCATGTAGTAATTGTACATGTATATAAAAAATATGTAAAAAACTTAAGTAAAAAACATTAATTTGCAGAGAACGAAAAAATCATAAGATGCACTTCCAACACTATATTAGTATATTATTAAAATTAAATTTAACTAATCTACTGTTGGAAGTGCATCTTATGATCTTGTTGGTTCTCTGCAAATTAATGTTTTTTACTTAAGTTTTTTACATATTTTTTATATACATGTACAATTACCACATGCTCTTTTGCTGTGCTAAGTTTGAGTTAATTTGTAAACTGTATTTAGTTCCAATTATTTGTTTATACAACGTAATCTTATAATGTCCATTGTCGTAAGCTTCTTTACATATTTAATATCATTGACTGCTACGTATCTTTTTGAGGTAACACACTTATAATAACTTTTCTATGGATATTTGGTTTTTCATATTGTTCTTTTTAGATGAACTGATGAAGCTTTCTGATTAGAAAGCGAAATGTTTTCAATAAATAGCTGAAGTAGCCACCTTTTTTGTCTTTTTTTTCTCCACTTTGACCGAAAAACCCACCACTCCTCTAGTGTTCCTTAATTTATTTATATTTATATATATATATATATATATATACATATATATATATATATATATATATATATATATATATATATATATATATATATATATATTGTATATGACCAATTCCACAGAAAATATCCACTTTTTTTGAGCCAAAAACATTGATATTGAGAGTACACTCTTGGGACCAATTTTTTTTATTCTTTAGTACTTAAAACTAAAGAAAAAAATAGTGCCCCACCCGGAACAAGGTTAATCGTGGTTTGTTGCGAGATTTAAAAAATTGAATAAGCGAAATAATAGTGATTTTAAAGTGTAAAAATGTCGCTACTTAAAATCACTGTTGAGTCTGTTCAAAAGCGCCTACAAACCTTCTTAAAAAAGAGAAATGAAGGCATTTTTTATACTTTTAAAATAATGCTTTCGTTTTTCTCCACAAATATATAAATAACTACTGGTTTTTCTCTTTATTCGCAATCTACAGGGCGAGTTTTAAGTATGGAACGCCTCAATTACCTCGGAAAAGTTTTACACGATTTTTATAGATTTTATTGTCTAAGAAAGAGTCTTGTGATTAAAACTTAAAGAAAAATTAGTCCCACCACTCAAAACGAGGGAAATTATGTCTTTTTACTATTACCTACTTCGCTGATTCAATTTTTAAAATCTCAAAAAAGGCTTGATTACCCCCGTTCCGGGTGGCCATACCTATTATTTTTTTCTTTAGTTTTGAGTACTAAAGAATAAAAAAAAATTGGTCCCAAAAGAGTGCTCTCAAATTTTAAAATCAACGTTTTTGGCATTAAAAAAGTGAATATTTTCTGTGGAATTCATCATGTATCATCCCAAAATTATTATTCTAAAAGGTATTATTCTCAATCAAATAAAATGTGACATTATTTCATATTTAGAAAAATGTTTGAAGTTAGTTACCTAATAATTTCAAAACTATAGTACTTTTTCCAGTCTCAATGGTTCACACTGTATAAATATTTTTAAATTATTAAAATATACAGACTAATATTTTAATCATTTCTTTTTTAATTCTAACCAATATTATTTTTGAAACTGATGTGCTTTTGGATATATATAAAATAGTTTCTTAATTATTTAAAATCCATCTTACGAATATATAAAGGAGAATTGACAACGGTACGTGATATGACGAAATTACCAGTGATGATGAGGTATTAAAAGCACTGTACCTAAAACACAACAAATAGTTCATTAACGACTTTATTGTTATATGTATACTAAAAAGACATTTTTATCATATTATTTATTATATTTAAAATATTATTTATAAATTTATTTTTCTTCACTACTTTTAGACAGTCTAGAGACCTACACTCACCGGCACCCTTATAATTTCTGACGCAATTGCCCTGATATTTTGATTTTTTTTTTCGGACTTTTACAAATTTTAGAAAACAATGAACACGGTGTAGCAGAAATCCCTTAAGATAGTTTTGAACGAGAAATGTCAATTGAAATTTTCCAGATATTGTTAGAAAATATCAAAAATTAAGGTTCATCATAAAGATCATCTTATCCTTACTTCAGTGTTACAAGGACGCTGCACACTTTTAATTGCTTTTACTATGACATTTCTGTTTATTGCTGTTAATAGTGTTTATTGCTATTGTGCTTGTGTCAATTATTGGCAATTTGAAGAAGTCTTTGAGTGCAGAAATAGTTGCATCTATTGTTGTTCTTATTCAGGACGGAAGAAGTCAAGTTTGCGTAAATAACAAATACTGAGTTTCACGTAGTATAGTGCCATGTATCTTTGCTCATTTTATGACAGTAGCATACCCCAAAGAAGAACTACTCATCGGGACGACCGTTCTATAGTATTAAGAAATTGTAATTTAACTACTAAGGGAGTGTGGGGGAATTTTACGCAGCGGATAATTGTGTGGTCGGCGGACAAAAGCAGACAAGTCAAAATTGGAGTTTTTTCAGGAAGCGAAAAAAACTGTTTTAAAATTAAACGCATAAATAAATGTAGCTTTTATTGGTTAAAATGATGTATATAACATACATGTATTACAGTACAAATTAAAAACAACAAAAATGTTAAATATTTTGGATTTTGATTGACTTGTCCAGTTAGGCACGTCTCTCTTTATTGACTTATCTTATAAGGTACAAATAAAGTGCTAATTTTAAAATAAAAAAAGAACATAAATATTACCTGTTACGAAATAAACATTAAAAATACAATATTAAAAGAACAAAAGCATCAAGTTTGAATTTAATTTATTTCTTCATCATCACTACTTACAATATCGGGGTGCGTATTTTGAGTTGTAGCATTAGTATGCAAGCCTTGATAAAAACTGTGAAATAAGGTAGGAATTAGAGGTAGTAGCGAGATAATGTCTGCTTTTTTCTCTCTAGAAATAGGGACTGGTTGATTTGTTATAATTGCAACTTCCGACGGTAGTTGGCCCCCTCTTCTGTTGAAATCAATAATCTTAAATGGGTCTTCTCTATTAAGGCTGTCTTTGAATTGAACGATTGCCAAGTCTTTCGTATATCAAAGCCATCTTTTGTCCAGCCATCGGAACTGACAACCATCAGTGTCTTTATTCCTTAGTACCATGCAACCTTTAAGTAAAGATGAGAAATCAAAGAAGTCTGTTTGTGACATTTCCATAACAGTGAATTTAGAGCTGCTTGAACGTACAAGTTGCATCCAATCATAAGGGTGAAATATTTGAATTTCAGTTTTCTTCTTTTTTTTTCTCAATTATACTATGATCAGTATCTACTTCCAAGTGACTGTGGCCTGGTACCATGAACTTATGATCTATTAGCTTAATATTAGATGAGGATCTATGCAGAACCCACGTAAACATGGCTGATACATGAGAATTACGGTTTTGTCCCCCACATGTGTCTGAATAATAAATTACATGTTCTGTCTCAGGTGGTACGATCGTTTGCAGGTGTTTGTACAGACAAGATGCCATGTGATTTGCTCCTCTGCCTGCAACAGATTCATACCACATGTAACAAACAGCTTTTCCGGTACTGTTATCATGAACCGTCAAATTAAACGTCCACAACTGTCTCTTATAAAATGCAACCGATGACTTTAAATCTGGAGTTGGTAAACACTGTTGTAGGTCGAAAGTGTATGTTCTTAAATGTGGAACAGTTTTGGCAGTTTCTGTGTCGTTCCTTTTTTCATCATATGCTTTATCAGCTTCCATTTGGTGGGATTTGTGGTCTGAAGAGAGTTTTTCCTTCTGGTCGTCTGTACAAATTTTTAATTGCATAATAAATTTATCGCAGGTATCAAGTTTTGGCTTTTTAAATCACCTACTTTCAAACTCAGAATAGCTATTGATTTTATGTATGCATTTTGCTTTGATAAAAGATTTTGATGAGATGTGCATACTTACACATTTCACACGGTGTACGATTAACGAAAACATTGAAAGAGATAAGCAACGTGAGAAACGCAATGCAATCAATACCCAAATTACAAATTAAATGAATCATTCACATAATATCCTGTTTCATGACTCCCTCAGTCTTTTCGCTAGCCAGCAATTTCACTAATAACTGTAACTAATCAGTTAAGTCAAACTTTTGGTTAGGTATACGCCGATCTAAACCAGATAAAAGGACTTGATTGGTTAAGTTCATCTCTAAAATGGATAAAATTGTGAGTATGGAAAAGATCACCATCTGATATGGAACCACAGGTATAACATTTGACTTGTCTGTTTTATTCCAGCGGTAGATAATTTTTTTTTAAGTTATTTTAATAAATAACACAATTTTCTCAAAAATTGACTTGTCTGCTTTTGTCCGCCGACCACACAATTATACGCAGAGTCGATTCAAATATTCTGGTTTTAGCTGGTATCATGTGCACACGTCCAAAGTCTAACAAAGCATATCAGTTGGAGGGCACAGATATCGCTACACGTGCTTAAGAATTTCAGTTGTTATTGAGGATATCGCTACACGTGCTTAAGAATTTCAGTTGTTATTGAGGATATCGCTACACGTGCTTAAGAATTTCAGTTGTTATTGAGACTTCAATGATAATAGATAGATTCCTATAAGAAATAGCCGCGCAAAGCGTAAAAAGGTAAACGTTAATCTTTCTTGTACTTTTGTTTTTATGTTATCAAATGAAAACGTGATTCTTACTGAGAATTTGCTTTTTAAAGAGGAAAGACCATCGTTTGTGCGATGAGTGCGTCTGGAGTATACATTCCACAGATGTTTATCTTCCCCAGGAAGAGAATCAATGCTTAACTTCAAAATAATGGCCCAATGGGTTCTGTATATCACTGCTCCTAAAATGGCTGGATAAATAAAGAGCTGTTTTATGATTGGTTAAAGCACTTTAAATATCATGTTTATTCCAATACACAGTTCCCTCTTTTATTAATATTTGACAATCACACCAGTCATATTTTACTCGAGATATATTCATTTTGTAAAGTTAATTCAATTTACCTCATATATATCCATACCTGCGGACACTTCCCATAGGCTAAAGCCCCCCAACCTTTTATTTGTTAGCTCTTTTAAGGGAGCCTATAATAAAGACTGTAAATTATACCTCAGAGCACATCCACATTAGAGAATAACTAACTTTCAGTTGGATGACATTGTTAACAAAGCCTATCTAAAATCTGCTACAATAAAAAAAGGGATTGCTGCCTTTAGGCTGCTGGTATTTATCCTTTTGACCCAGATAAATGTAAAGATAAAGATTTTTTGCTTGCTCAACAGTTTCTACCAGTCGTAGAAAATGAAGTAGAACAACACAGAGCATCTGATACCGAGCAACTGGAAGATCAGATTATTAAGGAAAATGGCAACTCCAGAGGCAGTTCTACAAGTAAATTCTGAAAAAGATCCAATTCCTGGGGCATCAAAAGCCAACATTTCTTTTTCGGATTTATTACCACTACCAAAAGTCCACACAATCTCAATAAAAAACTAGGATGAGTACAAAGAAACGATCTGAAATCCTGACATCCACATCGATGAAGAATATTCTCGAGGTAGCTGACTTCAAGAGAAAAAAGAGAAACGAGAAAAAAGTAGCTGCTATAAAAAGAAAAAATGTTTGCCAAAAAGGCCCAAAATCAATCCGTGTTAAGATTAAATTTCAAGAAAGTGAAACGGAAGAATCGGAATATGACGAGAAAGACATCTGTGATGATGATGAACTAGACGATTTAGATCCGACTAGTCCAGAGAACATCTGCCTGATTTGTAGAGAATTCGGGAAAAAAGGAATTCCTGGAATGCAGACGATTGAAGAAATGTGATGTTTAGCGATCAGTCCAGATTTTGCCTACGTTCCCCAGTTGCTCGTGGAAGAGCCTGCACGAGAGAAAGTCAATGATATATCAAGTGCACTGCTAGTCCTGCAGTAAGTTTCAATGCGGTTAAGTTATGGGATTGGTTAGTATATTTTTGGAGGCATGTTTAGAATTATACATTATCGCTAGGAAATTTCTGACCGCTGATAGGTACATAAATGCGATACTGCAAAATTATGTTACTCCATATGCACCATTTATGCACCCTTATAGCGCACGAATTTTCAGATGATACTTAAATTAAGTTGATATTTAGCCCAGTCTGGTTATGCAAAAATCATCGATTTCACGGCAACATTTTTCGCAGATATCTGAAGCTTTTAATACATAGGTAGGGGTTACTAGATGACGAATAGATGAAAAAGTACTCGTATTTTAACGTTACATTTTTTTTAAACAATAATTTATGGTCACAAGTTTTTTCCCTTATATTTTACATAAACAATATTTATATAATTTTTTTATATCAAGAATATCTTTATTTTCCCGTTTTTTAAATTAAAATTGATAAATAATTTACGGATATTTGCAAAAATAGTTTTTTGCACTAATTTTTAAATTTTATTAATTTTTTAATTAACAAAATAAAGTGTTATTAGTACATTTGGACATCGAGGAATTACCGTCTTTTAAATTTGTGCGAAATTTTCCCCCGATCGGTCAAATAGTTTAAAAGTTATTTAATTTATTTATTCCTGAGGACGAGGCTAAATATTTAAACTATTGAACTTGCTCTATTAATGATGCTTGACACATTTAGCAAATTTCGTAGGATTCTTTAAGACTTAAACTATCTCAGAAGTTAAAGGCATATTGCGTTTTCATCGAAATTATTTACAAAATAAACGTTTGAAAAAGGATATCTTTTTTACTTATAAACAATTTTAATACATAACTTCTATATTTTTCAATCTACAGACTTGTACGTACAACCATTGGATAGCTGGTAAAAAAACTCACATTTAAAAAAAACCTTCTGTGACCAATAGGAACGAAGTTAGAGACTATTTTTAAAAAAATCATATCTCCATTGTTTATAAACATTAAGAAGTAAAATTTGCACAAATATTGAATGACAATCTAAACTTTATATTGAAACTTATAGATATAAAACTCATCTAATTTTTCGAAACTTACAGCCCTTCGAAACGAAGGTACTTTCGAAAGATCGACATAGGATAGTGGAGGGGATAACTGTTTCAGATCCGTTTTTTTTTCGAGATCGGAACTTCAAATTGAAACACGTAGGAAAAATTTACATTTTCTTTGGCTTCCATTGCAGCTAGAAGCCTCTTTTTTTTTAATCTGGGGTAGTTCGTCGAAATATGAATAACTACATAGTTTTCATTGGCCGGGAATCTGTCGCAGTATTAATAATGATGACATAATTTTCACCCCCCGGAAATCTCGGAAAATAACGTATATTTTTTTTCGTTTTGTATCAAATGATGTAATAATACTTATATATTTTATAAATTAAATTTCATGCAATTTTTTACACATTATACTATTATATTCCTTTACACCTTATATTAATTATAATTATGTTCATTTTCCGGGATTTTCCGAGATTTCCGGGGGGTGGGGGGTAAAAATTGTTATGAATTTAATGTCATTGTTATCAATACTGCGATACTGCGACAGACTATTCCAGCCAAATTAAAAAAAAAGTCAGCTTTTACGGTGAATTTCAAATAGACTCAATTTTTACGAGGTTTCCCATATTTCCCAGCGTAGCTGTTTCTTAAATAATTGGTCCAGACACTGGTAAACCACGTTCCCGTTCCGCACAAAACCAAAAATACAAAGAGTCGTCGAGAGTCTCATTTATAGCATTCATAGCTTTGCACCGATTGTCCAAATTCTCCTTTGTTACCATTTTGAAACAAAATTGTTTGATTTTAGTTTTATTTTTTTTTTCCGACACCATATGATGCTGACACCTGATGATGCTACAATTGTTTTTAATGATTCGCCTTTATCAATCCTACCTAATGCTTATACTCTCTTTTCCATTGTCACTACAACATTTTTGACAAAAAAAAACACGCAAACACAAACCTATCTGAAGCACGATACACACACAATACGGGCACAAGTGAGCGGAACGATATTATGTAATTAAGAACAGAGTAGACTTTGACAGAAGGCACGGCGGGCTAAAGGCGACGAGGGGGAGGAGAATACAGGTGCCTGTTGTTTCCGATAATCGGAGACAATGAATGTCGCTCTGCCGCCGTGTGCCATGAGTCATTCGCTCACTATCCATCAAACATTGATGCAATATCGATTTACTACACCATTACCACTCAAATATATTACGTTTTTATTGTTGAAATGTTTGTCTGATGAAAATCGATCTGGGTTAGCCGGACTTCCGAGTTATCGGAGGCTGAATTATCGGGGTTCCACTGGACGTGTTTGGCGGAGGAAGGCGATGGATAGGGACGGCTGGAGGAAAAACATCTATAGTAGAAACCCTCAATTTAGAAGAGTGATATCATAGTTTAAACGCGGAATATCCTCAAATTTAAATGTACACAGCGGCCCTCGAAAACTGCCTGTTTTCTCGATTGCAATTTGCGTTTCCTCATAAGAAATTACAGAATATATAAAGTAGTATATTTATTTGTGCTTCTCTATAGTAGACTTGACCAGAAGTTGTCGAACAGTGTAGCCAATTCTTGTTCACAAGTAGTAATTATGGTCATACAAAACCTGTATTCTTCCATGCAGCGATTATTACCGTCATAAAAATACAAAAAAACCTGATCTTTTCAATAGTAAAAATTAAGCACAAAATTGTAATAAAATAAGTTTTATTTATATGTTCCGTTTCGTTACATATTTAAATTTATAAAATAAAAATCGATATTTTAAAACAATATTTTTCAATCGTTTGGCAACTTTGGAATTAGCGAGGGAACTCCGTTTCAATTCAGATCCACAGAAAGCCGTCAAACTAGTTTTTGTCGAGAGAGTGCCCACCAACAATAGGTTATTTACATTGGCGTATCTGAGAGTAGGGTATTTTATGCGATAAGTTTGTGTTATTGATAATACGAGTGTTATAGTTTGTCGTTTTCTAGTAAATGTTTAGTTATATTCTGTGATTATTTGGTTTGAGTTTTATTGGAGTTGGACGAAAAACCGAGTTGTTCCAAGAGAAGGCTACAAAATTCTGATGTTGATTCCAAAAATGAAATGCCGCAAAAGAGACGGAAAATGTTAACGTCCGAAGAGAAGGTAATAATACGAAACGTTTATGAAGCAATTGTCGGCAGCAAAATGGAATTAAATGTTAGCCAAGCGGTCGACATTTGTAGCAGTTTAACAAAAGTATCCATTAGCTGTATTTATCGTGTACTTAAAAATACATCGAAAAATAAAAAGCAAGAAAAAGGTAAAACTAGAGGTAGGAAAAGCATTGTTTTGGATGACGAGACAAGGAATATTATACGTCGAAAAATTCATTCATTTTATTTTCGGAATGAAATTCCAACACTGAAAAATATTTCTCAAGAGCTCGAAAACGATGACTCCTTACCCAAGATATCTCGTAGAGTCTTAACTAGGACCATGCGTGAAATGAACTTTCGATATGTAAAACTCAACAGAAAAAGTATGCTATTAGAAAAAAATCAAATTATTGTGCGGAGAAGAAAATATTTAGAAGAAATACGCAAAATTCGCAGCACTGGACGCAAAATATGTTATTTGGATGAAACCTGGATTAACCAAGGTTGGAAAAGGTCATACAGTTGGAAAAGTTTGGCAAGATTTAAATGTCAAAAGTAAACGCGAAGCATTTATAGAAGGCTGGTATACAGGATTAAAAGCTCCATCAGGAAAGGGACGGCGTTTAATCGTCACCCATATAGGAAGTGATACAGGGTTTCTTGATGATGGTTTTCTTCAATTTGAGTTGAAAAAAATAGGTGATTATTAAAGAAATTGAAAGGGAGGATTCAAGAATGGCTTACAGAAAAGGGGATTGCATACGAAGAATCAATGCTCAAAATTTAGCTCCTTGACATTGCACGGTTAAGGAAAATTGAATATCTTAAATATGCTGTAGATGAAACTGCAAAAGATTATGGTGTCAAAGTTCTGCGTCTACCACCTTATCATTGCGAACTTAATCCCATTGAACTTATCTGGGAGCAAGTGAAAGGAGATGTAGCACGCAATAACAAAACGTTCAAATTAAACGAAATTAAGAAACTTTTGATTCAAGCAATCCTCCATGTAACTCCAGCGAAATGGGCTAAATGTATAGGCCACATAATTAAAGAAGAACACCGTATGTGGGAACTTGACACTCATATCAAAGTTTTACTAGAGCCAATTATAATTACACCAATAACACAATTAGGTGGTGAAGATAATGACAGCGATAGCAGCACTGCATCTTCAGGTTTAGACAGCGAATAATATTTTCTAATAGTTTAATAAGAATATCAGCATAAAAAAAACCAAAAACAAAAAAAAACGAGAAGAACATAGTAAGTGTGTATAGTGTTTGTATTTAAACACATCAAACATTATTTTTATTTTGTTTTTATAGAATTTTATTTTGTTTTATAGGATTTTATTTTGTTTTGTTTTATACTGTTTAAGTGTTTTGTTCATTTTATTTAATAAGACAATATGGCTCTTGGCGAACACCCATTTAAAAAAAGTATCGCGCCACAAGACATACCTCTGGGGTGGTGTGGAAACTGTCTTAAAATTTGTTTTAAAAAAATTTCATTGTGTAACTGTTTAAGGACGGGTCACGTCAAAAGACGTTTTAGCGTAACTTCCGCGACAGCCGGTTGGCATCAGTAAACTTTCTGCAAAATTACTTCTTTTTTATAGCTTTTTGTTTGTGGCATTCTGTATTTTTAGGGGAATGTAGGGAATGAGCCACAAAATATTTATTCATATGTTTATTTATTGACGTTTCGATCTCTATATCCAGATACCGTTTTCAATTATACAAATGATAGTACTATTTATTTTCTATGGCTTTTCGCTTGTCGTTCTGTATTTTTAGAAATGATGTTGGGAATAAGCCACAATATATTTATTCAAATGTTTAATTTACGGACGTTTCGATCTCTATAAAGAGACCGTTTTCAAACATACAAATGACAGATATATTTATTTTTCTATAGCTGCTTGTTTGTGGCATTCTGTATTTTTAGGGAGAAGGTTGGACATAAGCCACAATATATCTATTTACATGTTTAATACATTTACGTTTCGATCTCTATTCCGTTTTTAAAGATAGAAAAAAAAAGAAAATAAACAATATAAGATTATAAAAATATATAATAATAAACAAATAAAATAAATGTAACTACCATTTATATCTTTGAAAGCGGTCTTTGGATATAGAGATCGAAACGTCAGTAAAAACTTGTAAATAAATATATTGTGGCCTATTTCGAACATTAATATTTGAAAAATAAAATATAATTAACGTTAAAATAAAAGTAAGTGTACGTCACTGGATTTCCAAACAGCTTTCCTCATTTCTGGGCCTTTAAACGATGACTCACTCTCTCAAATAGTGAAATTATACCATAGAGCGTATTATTCATTTCTTTAATACATTTTCAAGAACTATCTAATACAATAATACGACACCAGAATATTAACAGAAAGTACCACTAATAAAAGATTTTTTGTCAGAAATTAAACAAAGAATTCAAAAATGATTTTTAATTTGAAATATCTCAGTGGCGTATTATTTTTTTCCTATTAAATTTCATATGCATCTCAAGCTGTTTCAAATCAATAAATAAATTCTCAGTTTGTAAGAAACATTTCAACACCCCGTATCTCGGAAAATGAAGCATTTGGGGACATACGTTTATATAGCAAACTGTCATTATTTTTTATGCAGAATCACTTCCTGAAGTTTGTTGTAGTCATTTACTAACATTCTATATATTATAGAAATGGACTAAAATCCGACACTTTGAAGCTCTGTAACTCAGAAAAAATTGATTTCTGAGTCTTGGGAATATGAGAACTTTTGCTCAGGATGCCAAGTGAAACCACTTTTACATAAGAAAAGTGTCGTCGTCTTTTATGATCTAGAAAACATAATATGAGATGACGAAAAAGAATGGATATATAATCGCTCACAGAACAAAGAACATAAACAATTTATATTGAGCAATAAAAACATTTCAAATAAAGAAGAGGACTAAAATGAGATTTTAAACTGCGTTGGCCTTCCTACTATTACATATGATTGCAAATATTAGACAAACAGAAAGCTAAAAATATTTAAAAAATGGTTCTGAAACTGTTTTCTTGTGTAATGTTTAAGTGAAGTATTATGTTTATACGGAATTAAGCCACAATTTGATTATAATGAAAATTACATTTTGTTTTTGGAGTTTCAATTTCCACTCCGAAAATCGTTTTCAATAAAGATTATTTCAAAAAATAGTAAGGTGTATTTTTATAACCAAAAGTTGTTTGGAAGTTCTGTTTTTTTAAAACTTGATGGGTTACATTCTATGGCCTCGATCTTGTAAGTGAATAGCCATGCTCTTTTAGTTGAAAATTCTGAGGGTGGTGTATAATGACATTTTGCAATGTAACGGTTATTAAAATCAAATAGTGGCTTAAATATATATAAACATGTTATTTATATTAATAAAATATCTAAAGAATAAAGTAAATAATCAAAATAAAAATAAAACAATTTTAATTTTTTAATAAACAACATCAGGTGAATAAAAAGAAGTGTAGAAATAAGATGAAGAAAGAATAGAAGCTACAAAAATAGTCAAAAAAAGAAAAGGTAGTGAAAATATAAAAAGAACTTGGACCAACAAGAAATACAAGTTTACAAGATATAGAAGATTTGGTATAAAATTGTAAACTATGGAGAAAGTAGCTTAGGAACTAAAGTAGACAAATCTTGTACCTCTAATAGATAAAAGAATGTGCGACGACGTAATTTCTAAAATGAAAGATAAGAGTTTATTTTATATTTTACCTACCAAAGTTGTAGTTTTTCATTACTAGCCACCCCATCAGCATTGGCCGTTTTTAATGGCACATTTACAGTCGTTAGTTGAGGTCCAAAACTGACGTTTGGAACAGTGGCTTCGCATCCAATCTGAATGCTGTTTCCTTTGATTAAATTTCCACCTACAACTAACCGTAAAAGAATCGTTTGTGCTACTAGGACATCCACTTCTTTTTCGATAATCGTTGGTCTTGCTACCGGAATAGCCTAAAACAAAAAACATCATAAGAGCTTTCTTGTGTGGAATTCTAATACACTAAATATGCGACAACTTATTGGTAGAGGATTATTGTGAAATGTTATCGAAACTTTACTAAAGATAGATATACAAAAAATATATTTCAAACAATAAAAATACACTATAGCTGTCAATAGAATTTGTAATTTTCACCATAACAAAATAGCTGATGTAAAAATTTAGAGTGTTCACTAACAAAAATAGTCGCTAACTAATTCTATAAAGCGATTTTTTCTTCTGGTTTTCAGGAAGAATCCAGTCGTATCAATTACGTTAATGCTGCAGTAGTAGAGAAAGTTGACAGGAATATTACGATTGATTTTCATTTACTACTTCATGTAATTTTTTGTATGTTTCTTCACAAATTCTGCTTAACAATATTCTTGTATTCTGTCCTGTCGGTTTTACTTTCCTTCCCCACTGCTTAATATTCATGGTTTTAAGCTATTGCTCTACATCGTGTATCCATCTTTTATGGGGCATTCCTTTTGTTCTTTTTTCGTGTAGTTTCCACCTCTGGATTATTTTTACAGCTCGATTTTCCAAAATTCTTTATAATATAAATAACTAGCTAGTTTAGTCTTTGTGACTACAAATATAACAATATCTGCGCTCTGCGTTAATCCATCTAACTTGTTGTTCATTTTATTTCTCCACATAGCTTTCTTAGTATTTTGCGCACAAATATTCTCAGTTGATTATCTTCAGTGCTTAAGAGACTCCACGTTTCGAATTCATATCAAAAGGCATCACGGGTAGCGTTACAAAATAGCGGTTCTTTACATCAACATATATTCATTCTAAGCAGGGTTTAAATTAAATTCTGCACAAGAAATAACTAACAAAATACAGACATTAAGGGAAAAGTAAAAAATTAAATGTTTTTTAACTAAATATTTTGCCTACCACATAGTGCATCATTATAAGGGGTTGAAAATTGGGACAGAAGTTACTGGGGGTGGAGATAGGGCAAGCAAAATAAACGATACTTATGCGTAAGGCACTCAGGGTTTATTTGGAGTAGCTGGGTCGTGAATAAGTGAATGGCAAAGGGGTTGTATTGGGGAAACTACAAAAATGAAACAAAGAGGTATTTCCTTGAATCTATTGGAACAAATGGACAAACAAAACAACAGAAAGGACCTCTAGCTATTTAAAATAAGGACGCCGCTTCGAGGTGACAAATTATAACGATTACAACAACTAGTTGTAACTATATAAATAATTATTAGAAATGCAAAATATATCCTTTTAAATGAAACTCAAAAAAGGGGTTATAAACTTTTTTTTTAAATAAATAAAAAAAATGGTTTAACATTTATTGTTGTCTCACCACAAACAGTTACAAAAATAAATGGCAGAAATTACTATATAGATAGTTACAGAGATAAATACCAAAATAACAAAGAAACACTTACTTTGTCCTAGGTATCTATTTACAAACTCAGTTTACAAGTGGGAGGTGATACAAAACTTACAAAAAATATGTTACAAATAAAGAAATATATTTAAAATGAAACTATTCATAGAGAGGTTAACCTTCTTTAAAAAAACCAAAACAAATTAATGTCAAAAATAATAAAACGAGCTGTCATATGTCAACATTGAATTTAAAACAGAACAATTAAAACGATAGCTAACCACGCCCCAAGACATATATTTTTAATTATTACAAATTCTTAAAATTTAATGAAAGCAATTATTATTATTAAAAAACGTCTATTTTACTTTGAAATTTAAACTCAAAAAAAGTTAGCTTGATTGCACTAAACTATTGCACTTTAAAAGATTTCTGGGGTTACCTTCTCTACCACACGGTCAAATCCATCTGTGAAAGATGCTCTGAGACGGCTTCTTAAGGCACGTACAGACCTACAAACGCATGCCGTGAGCAGCCACGAATACACATACGTGTGCAAATGTGGACGGCGCTTTCGTAATCTCTCGCCGCATGCGTTGCTTCTCGCGAATGACTTGAGCACACATGCTGCGAGCCAGAGTGGTGTCGGTTTTTTCGCACACATCAAAGAAACATACGTGTGCGTTCGCGCCCAGTTTAGACGGATAGCGTGGGGATTCATTGCATTTGCAAGACAAGTTCGGATTTATTGAGTTTTACTCATTTTATTGATTTATGTGTAAAATGGAGTGGTCAAATGAACAATGTTTGCAATTAATAGATTTGTATGAAGAAAACTCTATATTATAGGATCCACAAAATAAGTTTTATTATTCAAAAACAAAAAAAGAAGATGCATGGGAGTCGATTTCAAGAAATCGTGATATAGATTCAGCAGTTGTAAAGAAGAAAATGAGCAAAAATTGTCCAGTATTAGATTCTAACACTAAATCTACTAGTAAATCGGAATTCATTTGTAGGGTTCTTCTTTTAAATAAATGCGTCGTCCACCATCGCCTATTTTTTCTTTGTTTTTTCTTTTTTATTGAACTAATAACCACAAACGCGGCACTAACCATAAGCAGCTCCTCAGAAATTTTTTCACGAATGGATGGAGCGCCTTGAGCACGCATACATATGCGGTGATTTCTAATTTCAACGAATGATCTGAGCGCGAATGGTTTGAGTACGCACGCATATGCGTGGCTTCGCACCGCATGCGTGTGCTAGTCTGTACGCGCCTTTAGGACAAATACAAACTTGAGGTTGAAAGTTTGGAACACAAACTTTGGACTGGACTTCTTAAACAACAGGAACAGCTAGAATTAGACTACAACTGCACATTGAACTTTACAATTAACTACCACTACACACTAGATTTCCATAAAAAGGGACGAAGAACGAGAAAAAAATACAAATTCGACGTAGATATTTTAATAATTATTATATTAAGTAATAGGTACAAATCTTCTGATAAAGGCCCGTATTTTGTTTTTGTATAGTCCATTGACCCAAATATTAAACGATTATCACCAGTCGGAGTAGGCCGTTATTTATTCATTAATGGTTTTTTTAAGAAAGATGTTGATATTAAACTCGTCGCTAGTAATAAAGTGAAAGGTATTTTTAATTCTTATACTTGTGCACATAATCTAGTTAATCAGGATATAATTACTTCTAATAAATTTATTGCCTATTCCGAATTTCTTTAACCACAAAAAAGAAATAATTAGACAGATAGATATTTTTTTGGACGAAAAATATATTATGAATAATATTATTTACGACCAAAAAATAACCGAGGTAAGACGTATGAAAAGAAAGCTTATCGGTTCAGATAATGAAACTATTTTTGTTCCTAGAAAAATGATAATTTTAACATTTGAAAGAAAAATCAATCTTCAATATATTACGTCAGATTTGGTAAGGTTTCAAATTGAACAATACATATAGCCTGTAGTAAAATGTTTAAATTATTTTAAATTCGGTCGTATGCTCAGGTAGTGTAAGTCCACTTCCAGCTTATGCAAAAATTGTGGCAAAGATCACGAAGACAACTCCCGCTGTAGTAACTCGCAATATTGTCTTCTCTGTAAAACAAACGATCATACCACTTTAACGAATCAATGCCCACCTTATTAACATCAATATAATATAAACTAAAATAATGGCCATTGAGAATACCACATTGAAAGAAGCTGAGTGTATAGCAAAAAAAGCCATCCTATGCCAATATTACGACACATAGTAATTTGAATGGCTTTTCTCAACTCCTGCCAGTCACAAATGATGGTACAGTATACAATTCATACGTTCCTAAACCTAAACACAGTTCTAATCCTCTTAAACGAAAAGCCATATCCACCACTTAATGTAAAACTGCCATAAAATTTCCTTCAACTTCTCAAATTAAAAAATCAGTGTCACAACCATATATTTCCTAACCCATATCAGAATGAGTTTATTGCATATAAAGAAAAAATAAAATTACAAATTCTAAAATAAATTTTAGATAAACTAAAAAGGTTCTGGGTTTAATTACAAAAAGTCACTCAAAATAAAATCAGAAACATACTTTCTTGTTAACCCTTAACTGGTCCGGTACTGTAGAAGTAGCGTAACTGGTCCGGCTGGTCTACGAAACTCAAGGTTAGTAGATGTTAAGTAGGTTGTCTCGTAACTATGTGGGCGAAGCGAGGGGAAGGCAGAATGCCTACGTCACTCATACGACAAAGTCAAATTTGACAGTTGATGGACAGTTGTCTGCACGTCTGAGTTTAAGTTCACGTTTGTTGTTGTCTCTATTCTATAGTATCATTAGTTCGTTTATTTGTTTAGTTATTGTTTAGTTTTTATTTTTAAGTATAGGTATAAGGACAATATTATTTATAGAGACTTATTATTTAGTTATTTGTGTACATAAACACTTGTGAAGTGTGTTTTCGTAGCCGTGATATCAAGGTTTGTCATAACAATTATATGTAGTTTTGTATGTTATAATAATGATATATTTTTTAGATGAGATAAGTATATATAGCTTGAAGATTTGTGCTTGAAGGACTAATCATTTTTTGTATTTTAATCTAATAATAAATTATTTATATTACCTATTGGTTTTTTTTGCCTACCACTAGATATGATAAAAATGCTGCAAATTCCAGGAAAAAAATAATAAGTTAGTTCCTACATATTTAGTATTTTTGCTTTTGAACTTTTTCTACTGTTTTTTTGGGTTTTTGTGCGAAATAAACTGTTATCTCCATTTAAAACACACAATATTATCACTATAATCAATTCTATTTTTTGTCATCAGACTATTGATTTTAGAAAAAAAAATTGATATAATTACTAATATAAGAACCACTTAACATCCCTATACCCAAGAAAATCCCAAAATATATTGCAAAACCTAAGTTTTTGAACCTTATATTAGCATTGAAGCTTATGGCAATTTTAAAAGTGTCGTATGGGTGACGTATTCCCGCCTTTAAAAAGCGAGCATTTGATTGGTCTATAGTTACGAGACAACCTACTTAAATATCTACTAACCTTGTACGAAACTACTGTTTTCAAGATAGCAGAACAACACTTAAAAATAATTTTTTTTAATATTGTTCTGAAGCTATTTTCTTGTGGCATGTTAAAGTAATTACTATTTAAATGGGAATAAGCCACAATTAAAAGTTAAAGTACGTTTATTGACGTTTTAATTTCCACTTCGGAAATCGTTCTCAAAATACAAACATTAGTAAATTAAACAATTTTTTTTTTTAAACAAAAATTAATTTTAAACGTACTTTAACTTTTAATTGTGGCTTATTCTTATTTAAATAGTAATTATTTTTTTTTATTCAAAAAAAAATGTTACAAACATACCCTGATATATTTATATAAAAGTGAACGTATTAGATTTGGGCAATATTTGGGTCAAGAAAAAAATATTAAAATAAAACTGACATCCATACAAATATTTGTGAAAAAGTACATAGTTTTGTAAAGTAATTAAAAAAAAAATATATATAAAAAACACTATGAAAAAAAATGTATTCCTATTTTACTCTGACACAAACTGCAAATCTTGCGTTTTTCTAAAATAAGAACATCCGTCTGATTGTCCTCTTGTTCTTCTTGAACTCCAAGTATATGGCTAATTGTAATACGTAATTGACGTGGAATGTTCGTCATTGTCATTCGTCTTTTCATGTGAACTTGCACTAACCGCATAGCCAACTCCAAAGCAAAAACACTTTTTTCTTTTATTACTGGATTGTTTTTGTAACACTGATGTAGAATATATGAATTTGCTATAGAAATGTCCAATATGCGGAAAAAAATTGTTAATCATCTGATGATTAACATCTTCGAGTTCGACGGATTGAGGTGCTTTTAGAAGAGCATTTCTCATCTAGGGAATAATAATACATCGCATCTCATTATAATACGAAATAATTTCTGTTTTTTCAGTAGAGGGATCACTATAACGTCTACTATGCGTTAAAGATATAAGTACTGTATCTTTTCCCACTTTTCCTACATGAGAAATTAAGGTACATTCTTCCCTAAATCCATAAATTGTTGACCCTTCAGGTCTGTTTCTGTTGGGCAGAAAAGATGGAGGTATTTCAGCATTATTTTTTTTCAGTGTGCACACATAAGTCAAGTTTTTCGTTCGTAAAATATTCACTAATTGAATAGAAGAGTAAAAATTATCAGCTGTGATATTTCGGTTCCTACCAAAGTGCGCTTCAGCTAAGCGCAAGCAAGAATTTCATCAATTGTGGCAGATTGGCCAAGTCCGCATATACTTTGACAATTTTCCTTGAAAGTATTGAATATAAATGAAATAGCTGCAGTTGAATCATCTTTTTTGCGTTTCTCCCTGTCGTCAGGATTGTCCAATCTGATAGCAAGTAAAAGAACAGCAAATCTTTGTTTGCTCATGACTGCTTTGAAGATTTCTCTTCCACTTCCATCTGTTGCAAATAAACGGTCTATATTTTCGTGACTGGAGTTGAAAATGGCAGTGTAAACAAAGATGATGGATACAACTAGCACAATATTTCTCACGCATTGATCGTAATTTTGTGTTTGTATTCTGCTCAATATGTTGTAGAATGTTATCACTAAACAACATATTCCAAGCTAATTCATAATTCATCACAATCTGCAGGTTCGTCAGAATAAGAAAATTCGTGTTCAGATTCAATGTTATGGTCTTCCGAAATATCGTCTACATCACTCGTTTTGATGGCCCGGCCATAATTTCTAAAAATGTACGACACACAAAAAAGTCACACCAACAATCCGGTGTCGCCTGAGGAACTACTCTCGACCTAATTGTGGCGATAACTTTTTAGGAACCGAGAAAAACTTGTCGCAAATACACCCACTTGTCAAGTTCCAATAGTTTAAGGATTAGATAGAAGGACTTGCCTATGGGCGGTGCCAATTTCCAGTAAAATATAATTAAAAATATGAAATCGTCCGTCAGACGACGCCAGGGTTAATCAGAAAACCATAGTGATGGGGAATCATAAAAATTAATATTCTTCAGTGGAACTGTCAATCTATTATCAAACAGACTAATTTGATTAATTTTCTCGAAAGTCATACAATTAATGTCATTTTTCTTAACCAAACTTAGTTGTCACAAAATAAAAATTTACATATTAAAAGTTTTTATAATGTTATGAGTTGATCGACGTGATGGCTATATAGTCGTTGCTGTTTTAGTTGCAAACAGCATTTCCTTTTCAAAAATAAAATTCAAAACAAATTATAATCCAAATATAGAGGTATGTGGTGTTTTTCTAAAACAAGTAAAATTATCAATACTATATATTTAGAAACCTGCTAAAATATGTGTCTCAGCTAAAGATTGGGAAAATTTATTTGGCCAAATTAAAGGCAGTTTTCATTGGTGGCGACTTTAATAGTCGTGACTGTAGATGAGGTTCCATACAGGACAGTACACAAGGTAATATTCTTGTGTACTTGGTAAACGGGAGTCCTTCAATGATAGATTTAACATTAGTATCTTCTCGTTTAACAGGCTTTAATAGGTAGGTGGTAGATATTTGGAAATGTTTAATAACTTACCGAAGATTAAGATTCTGCTGTAATTACTTAAAAATCATTTGAACCAAAGTTCGGCTTTCTCATATAGTGGGACAACGAATATAAAAATTTAATATCTTATCTAAAAGTATATCTAAAAGTATAATATTGTCTCAAATCTTGAAAATTATTTAAAAAATTTAAATGCATCCAAACTAAATGCAAAGTTGTTTTAACAAAAAACCTAAAACATCATGGATCAACTTTATATTTATAAATACTATTAATAAAAATACACCGCTCAATAAAATATGGAAAGTTTTTAATAAAATAGCTAACAAAAGTTATCATTCAAAAGAACAACCAATTTCGACAGAGCTAATAAAACAGTTACTTGAAAAGTTCGCTCCACCATACGTGCAATACCAATTAAAACACATAACAATATGAAATTCTAGTAAATTCAAATTACTAAAACATCCGACTAACATCCAAGAACTGGATGCAGCTATTAAAATATCAAAATCTACTCCACCCGGGAAAGATTATATCACTTATTCCATAATTAACCACCTCCCCGATAAGGCTAAAAATTGTTTAATAAAAATATTTAATGATTACCTTCTGGAAGTAAATTACATAGACAAAATGAAAGAAACAATTATATATGTCTTTTTATTAAACCCAACAAAGACAACAACGTTGCAATCCTTGCAACAACAAAACAATTTTGAAGAGTAAAACACCTAAATTGAGATACCTACAAATCGCCACCTGGAACGTTAAAAGTATGTACGAAAGTGGCAAAGCACATAACATCGTAAAAGAAGTCAAGAGACTCAAAATCGATATAATGGGTATCAGTGAAACTCATTGGCCCAACTCGGGAGAATGTAATATCCTAGACCATGCAATGTACTACTCTGGTAACGATACCCCTAAACACAATCATGGAGTTGGAATAATCGTTGCACCTCGTTTAAAATCGTCAATAAAATCCTACATTGCACTATCAGACCGAATGATTCTTTTACTGCTGTATGCGTCCCCATTTGATTTGAACATAATACAGATATACGCACCTACAGCTGACAAAGAGGAAACAATAATGGAAGACTTCTACGAACAACTAGAAATCCTAATTAAGGCAACCAAAAAGAATGAAATAACACTTATAATGGAAGATTTCAAAGCGAAAGTAGGACGAGGCAAAACAGGAAAGGTAGTGGGAAATTTCGGACTTGGTGAAAGAAACGAAAGAGGAGATCGTCTAGTTCAATTTTGCCAAGAACACAACCTAGTAGTTACTAACACTCTCTTTAAGCTCCCGCACCGTAGACTCTATACCTGGAAATCACCGGCAGACTCACCTGGTAAAATAATCAGAAATCAAATAGATTATATCGCTGCACCAATCAGGTTTAGAAACTCCATCAAAGCTGTAAAAACTTACCCGGGTGCGGACGTAGCATCAGACCACAATCCGGTGGTATGTAAGTTTGAAGTAAAGTTAAAAAAGCCAAATGTAAAGAACAGGCCCGAAACGCTAGATATTAGGAAGCTTTCCAACAATAATATTCAACAACAGATGCAGGAAAATTTAAATACCGAAATATCAAAAATCCTTAAAAATAACAATGAGCCGCTGGAAAAGTGGAGTGAAATTAAAGAAGAGATTAGGACTTCAAGCACTAAGTTTTTACTACCTGATAAGAGAAAAAAAAAAGACTGGATGACTGCAGAAATCCTTGACATGATGGAAGAGAGACGGATATATAAAACTAAAGATACTGTTAAATACCGCTAAACCCATAGACGAATTAGAGCTGAGATAAGAAAAACTAAAGAGAAATGGTTCTCGGAGAGATGCGAAGAAATCGAACAGTGCGAAAAGGTATACGACTATCACAATATGCATAAGAAGATCAAGGAACTCACAACAAAGAAAAGCTACAATATTTTATCGAAAGGGCTATGCGATGATAATGGAAACCTACAACTAGACCCCGACAAAATAGTTAGAATCTGGGAAACTTATGTGGAACAACTGTTTAATGATGACCGTCCTAGTGGGTATACACTGAGCAATAATGATACTGGCCCTTCTATTCTAAAATCAGAAGTGGAGAATGCTATAAAGGGTCTTAAAAATAACAAAAGACCAGGCAACGATAACGTATATGGGGAAGTATTGAAAATGCTGAGCGAAACAAACAGTCAATTTCTAGACTCACTCGTCAGACTCTTTAACAATATTTATAACAGCGGGGAGTTTCCTGAAGACTGGCTAGAGTCAACTTTTGTTGCCATACCGAAAAAACCAAAAGCAAAGTCTTGTGATCAACATCGGATGATAAGTCTAATTAACCACATTTCGAAGGCATACACCAAGGTTATTTACAACAGAATAAGCAAAAAATGCGAGGATAACATTGGAGATTCGCAGTTTGGGTTTTGGAATTCTCTTGGGACAAGAGAAGCACTTTTTAGTCTACAGGTACTCATCCAGCGCTGCAGAGATATAAACAAAGACGTGTACATATGCTTTATAGACTACGCAAAAGCATTCGATAACGTAAAGCACGAAAAGATAATTGAAGTTCTCCATAAGATCGGAGTCGACTACAGAGACATTCGAACAATAGCGAGTCTCTATTGGGGCCAAACAGCTAAAGTGAAAGTAGGATCTACATTGACCAATAAAATTGAGATCAAGAAAGGGGTACGACAGGGCTGTATCTTGTCTCCTATTGTCTTTAATATATACTCAGAAGAAGTATTTAAGACAGCGCTGGAGGAAAGCACAGAAGGCATAAAGATAAATGGAGAAATAATTAATAACATAAGGTATGCTGATGACACTGTGATTCTAGCAAGTAGCATGGAGGAACTGAGTTGCCTAATGAGTAAGATACAAAAAACAAGTGCACAATATGGACTCAGACTAAATATCACAAAAACCAAATGGATGTTAGTAAGCAAAACCCAACAACCACCACAGCAACTGATATTAGACAATGAAAGAATTGAACACGTGGATTCGTACATCTACTTGGGAACAACAGTTAACTCAAATTGGGATCAAGCGAAGGAAATACGTATAAGAGTAGAAAAGGCAAGAGCATCGTTCACTAGCATGAAGCAAATTTTCACCTCTAAAAGCCTCACCCTACCTCTCAAAATTCGACTTCTGAAATGTTATGTATTCCCGGTTTTGTTATATGGAATGGAGGCGTGGACAATGACCACAACATTGATGAAAAAAGTAGAGGCCTTCGAAATGTGGACTTAACGACGTATATTACGTATATCCTGGACTGAGCACGTGACCAACGAAGAGGTACTACGCCGGATAGGTAAAGAGAGAGAGGTAGGAATAAGTATAAAGAAAAGAAAGTTGGAATACTTGGGTCACGTTATGAGACATAATAAATATAGAGTACTACAACTGATCATTCAAGGGAAAATAGACAGCAGAAGGGGTCCAGGGAGGAGAAGACACTCGTGGCTGCAAAACTTGCGGCAATGGTTCGGATTGTCATCTGCTGAACTATTCAGATCTGCCGTAAACAAAGTCAGAATAGCCATGTTGATTGCCAACGTTCGGAACGGACAAGGCACATGAAGAAGAAGAAGAACAAAGACAAAACTCTCTCATCGTCTTATTGACCCATTTCTCTATTGTCTTGTATAACAAAAACTTTCGAAAGTATTATCAAAAATCGTCTTAACTGGACAGTCGAATACTATAATCTTTTGCCAAACAGTGTGGATTTCGATTTGGTTTTGGTATACTAGATGCAATGAGTTACTAAACAACAAATATCCAACTAAATTTTTCCAAAAATAAATATTTAGCATGTTTTTTTCTAGACCTAAAAGGCGCTTACGACTGTGTTAATTTAACAGTTATGCATTTAAAGTTGTCGAACTGGGGTTGTCCCCAAATTTATCCGCTTATCTATCAAATATTTATAACAACCAAACTTTATGTATCAGAGACCATAGTAATCAGTTTCATGGTCCAAGAATAACTCATACAGGATTACCACAGGTATTATGAGGTTTTTTTCCTGGCTTTTTCCGCATAATTTACTACGGAATCACTAAAAGGAGATTTTTACTGTCATCATGGCATTTGTTTGTCTTTTTAAAGACGAATTACATGCTATGATTTTGTCTGACGGATATTCTCAAGTTAAAGTTGATTTCATGTAATTGAATGAACTATCTTACAAGTAAAGTCGTCCCTCAACAATATTGGCAATATCATTTTAAAGTCGTCTACTTTAAAATGTATAATGTATGTCTGAATTGTCAATATAAATGAGTCAGATAAAATTAAATTATTAGAAGAATTTTTTACCAAGTAACAAAAAAAAACTAAAAAATTTGTTTAATTTACTAATGTTTGTTTTTTTAGAACGATTTCCAAAGTGGAAATTGAAACGTCAACAAACGTACTTTAACCTTTAATTGTGGCTTATTCCCATTTAAATAGTAATTACTGTAACATGCCACAAGAAAATAGCTTCAGAACAATATTAAGAAACCGATTATATATCTTGTAGCGACTTACTTTATTCGTACTGACTTAAAACAATACATTTTTACGGGTACAGCATAAGTGTTAATTCTAAATAGTCGTATTTTATTGAATACTAAAATTATAGACAAAATAGTTAGTGTTTTAATAAAGGTACGTTTTGATATACAGTTATATTATAAGACTATGTAAAATATTGGTTTTCTTGAAAATGTAATTTTATAGTGAAAATTTAAAGACTTAATTACACCATTTATATTTTCCATAATTTACTGCTTCTTTTAAGATGCAAGTTTTACGACTTGTTACATAAATAGGTCTTAAATATAATGTAGTATAATGCGAGTTAAAATAAACGTTTTGGTACATATCCCAAATTCCTTTTATTTTCTAACGGACTTTTCCTGTATTGCGGAATCTACTTTTATAACTCAATAAATCCAATGAAGTGCTAGAAGATAATAAAATCAAGAGGTATAAGATTTGTTAGTTGTCGTTAGTAATATATAACCCTTTTATCTTATGAGTTTCAAAAGTAATAAAATGGTGGAATTAGCTGTAAAAGAACTGGAGCCTTATCATAATTGAGATTTCATCTTTCCTGCTCGTCGGTCAAAGCTTGGTAATTTTAATGGCTTGATTTTTAAAGGTTTTAAAAGAAAATGTAGATATTTAATGTGTTCTAAGAAAACATAAAAAATACCGTCTCAATTTATAAAAAATAGTTATAATAACTAGATATAAATTAAAAATTATTTCTTTAACTACAAGTAATGTCAATCCAAAAAGACAATAGTGGAAATATAATTGTTTAGGTATACAACACTAAATTAGAACGTAATAACGAAGTAGCAGTAGTATTATATTTTAATACGATAGGAAAAAGGTCCAGATGTAAAGGAATATTTTAATAGTGGTTATAGCATGAACTTACTTTTTCTCAGGGATTTTTCGGGTTTTTGTTACAAGAAATTTATAAACATTGATAAATATGTGTTTGTTACTGTTCTGAAGCTATTTTCAAGTGGCATCTTAAAGCAATTACCATTTTAATGAAAATAAGCCTCCTTCTTCTTCTTGTGGTGCCTATCCTCTGTGGATGTTGGCAATCACGTTGGTCCATACAACTTTGTTGACAGCTGCTTTAAATAGATGTATGGTAGTCATTCCTGCCCACTGTCTAATGTTCTTCAAGTACGATGTCCTTCTGTCCCCTTGAGATCTTTTACCTTCTATCTTGCCTAGTAAAATTAGTTGAATTAATATTGTTCTGAAGCTATTTTCTTGTGGAATTTTAAAGTAATTACTATTTAAATGGGAATACGAGACAATTAAAGGTTAAAGTACGTTTATTGACGTTTCAAGTGTTTTATTACAAACTAATGTTTGTATTTTGAAAACGATTTCCGAAGTGGAAATTGAAATGTCAATAAACGTTCTTTAACCTTTAATTGTGGCTTATTCCCATTTAAATAGTAATTAGTTGAATTAGTTGATACTTTTCATTGCGCATCACATGCCCTAAGTATGTAATCTTTCTGATTTTCACGATACGCATAATTTCCAGATTTTTATTCATACGTTGGATCACGGTGTTGTTTGTAACATGATGAATATATAAAATTCTGAGCATTCGGCGGTAGCATCACATTTCGAAGGCTTCTAATTGTTTGGATGTTGCTTCCGTCAAGGTCCAGGCTTCGACTCCATATAAAAGAGTAGAAAATACATAGCATCTTAAGACTCGTGTTCTTATATCAATGTTCAGGTGCATATTATATAAAATCTTCCTGAGTCGATTGAAGATAGCTCTCGTCTTTTCTATACGACATCTTATTTCCTGTGAGTGGTCCAATTCCTTATTTAGGCTGCATCCAAAGTATGTAATTTTGTCGATTATTTTCAAGGGTTCATTATTAGATGTGAATTGGTGCTGTATTACGTCGTTTTTACTTACTACAAGAATTTTGGTCTTCTTACAGTTTAATTTCATGCCGTATCTGTCACAGCATTCCACTACACGGTCTATTAATGTTGCAGATCCTCCGCATTATCAGCAATTAAAACCGTATCGTCCGCATATCTTAAATTGTTTATGATTTCACCATTGATTTTTATACCTTCTCTTAAACCATCAATAGCTTCCCTGAACAGTATTTCCGAGTAAGTATTGAACAACGTCGGTGATAAAATCCAGCCCTGACGTACTCCTCTTTTTATCGTGAAGTCTTGTGTGGTTTCATTGTCTGCTCGTACAGTTGCCCTTTGCTGTAAGTATAAATTTTTAATTAGGCGTAAATCTTTGTCATCAATACTAGATTCTTTCAGTGTCTGAAATAATTTTTGATGTTGCAACTTTGAAAAAATGCTTTTTCAAAGTCTATAAAGCATGCGTAGACTTCTCGAGCAATTTACGTCTCGAGCTCTTTGTATCAATACTTGTATGGAAAATTGTTGTATGGAACACAAAACAAAATTTTGTAGTGTGAAAAATTCTTCTAATAATTTAATTTTATCTGACTCATTTATATTGATAATTCAGACATATATTATACATTTTTAAGTAGACGATTTTAAAATAATATTGCCAATATTGCTGAGTTGCGTTCCTGGGACGACTTTATTGTAAGATAGTTTATTCGATTACATGAAATCAACTTTAACTTAAAAATATCCGCAGGAAAATCATCAGGTAGCAGCAGGGAGCAACAGAAGGTGCAGGTTTCTTCCTGGAGCGTTCTCGTATTCGTCTTGGTACTAAAGGCGCTTTAACATAATTGAGTTTAGCGTGGTTAAGAGCGGATACGTAAACCACACCCACCAAGAATAGTAGGGTTATCTACTCCACAAAGTTCATAACTCACAAGCGATACCACTCGCTTGATTCTCGCTAGGGTTCATCTCCCTTCGGGTAGAATTTAGCTGTATGACCTTTTGACCTGTTACTGGGAGCGATTGTTTTGGCCCATATTAAGTATCCTTTTTTAAATGGACTGGGTTCCTCCAAACGTCGATCAGCATATTTATTTTGCCTATCTTGGACGTTGTCATGCTTCATCCTCAATTCATGCCATATTTCAGCCATATTTCGTTTTAGGTATAGGGTTATCTGAGGTATAAAATTCTCAGATTCTACAACTTGGCGGATATATTGATTAACTTGATCTAGAGTACGCAGCTTACGTAAAAAAGTTAAGTAGGCAACGGTTTGTTTGGTGAACTGGCTCCATACTGAGTTCATTGCAAATCTAACCATTGGTATCTTCTCAGGCCAAGTGTTATGCTCAGCTCCTACAAGCACAGCAAGTCTTCGTTTTAGATCTTTATTCTTGCGCTTTACCATGTTAGCAGAAGGGCGATAGAGTGGAGTAAAAGGCTCTTTTATCTGTAAAACATAGCAAACTTGTTGCGTTACGTCAGACACGAATTGCATACCATTATCACTGATAATTCTTCGGGGTAGGAAAAATCGTAAGAATACCTCGTCAATAAGCTCCATAGCGCATTCTTGCGCGGATACTTGAGTTAAGGAAAATACCCCCACCCACTTAGTACATGTGTCTTTGACTATCAAAATACAATGTTCACCTTTTGATCCTTCAGGTAACAGTCCAAATAAGTTGATGGCAAGTATTTCGAAACTTTGCGCATACACAGGGGTTTGTAACAGTCCACCTGATTTCTAGTTAGAGGCCTTAAATTTTTTAACAATCTGGTCATTTATCAATATAATTAGCGACAAAACCGTGCATGCATGAAACGAAGAATTTTTAAGTAATTCTTCTCAAAGTACGTTCAATGCCATAATGGCCAGCAGTTGGCACATTATAATATTTCTTCATAATAGTTTCACACTCATGTGTGGATATTACTATTTGAGCCTCTTCTTCATCTTCTTCCGACGAGTAAGGATAGAGTACTCCTTGTGTAAGCAAGTATCCACGATTTGTCCATTTTACATATTCATTCGAATTTGGGTCTTCGAATGATTTGATTATTTTTGCAATATCTAGGTCTTGCAATTGTTCCACCCTAGTCTCATATGCCGACCGATGGGACAAGTCAATTTGCATTTCACATATCACGCAGAACAGTACATCATTGTGTTTACTTGGTCATCTGGAAAGTGTATCGGCTGCCATGTTACGTTTGCCGAGCAGATAATCGATTGTTAAGTCATAACCTTGGACCAATAACCTGAAGATTAAACTGATCTAGTCTATCGAATACTGACTTAAAATCATATAAATGTTCATCAAATGAGCTGGATAGTACGATAAGATAGGTAACTTAAAATAACAACGTTACTAAGACCAGGGCGAAAAGGTCCATGAATATTTGGAAAGTAATTGGAACTCCTTTGAGACCAAAATGCACCCGTTATATTCCGCGACATTAACTTGATGATATCCGGATCATAAGTCTATGGTAGACATAATATGTGTATAAAAAGTTCGCTTAGCGGCGTGTAATAAATCGTCCATACGCGGCAACGGATAAAAGTCACTAGTAGTCACAGCTTTTAAACATTGATAATCTACGCAAAGTATCGTCACCGAGTCCAGCTCGTTCATATTCAGCTAGCATCGTTCCTTCATCCTGTCTTAAATTTTCACAGCAATAAATTTCAGTAGGTTCTGTACACTTGGCTTCAAACAACAACTGCTGTTGTGTGCTTTCATTTGCAAATACCACTCCTTATTAGGCAAATCTAAGGCTATTTCTACATTGGCAAAAAATCAATACCAAGAAGAGTTTTATTAAGTACGTTAGGAAAAACTATAAACTTAGTAGGCACCATTTTATCTATTATTTGTACATCAACTACCGTTGTCAACACTTGTTCGTTTTTACTAACACCAGCAGAAAATTTTAAAGAAATTTGTTCTGTCTTAAACGTTTGACCTTTATTTTCCAAAAGGTTGTATAAAGTTCTACCCGCTAGCTACATTTTGTTTGACACCTGTATCGATTAACCCTTGACCTACATGACATAATATGTTGATGCGTAAAACCGGTCTAGGTTGAGGTGAAAGAAATGTATTTACGGAAGATAAATCTAAAAAGATGCTTCCGTAAGGCTACAAACTGGACAGTTTGCTCTGATAAAATCTGGTTTATCAGAACTGTAACAAGTTAAAAGGTTGTTAAAGCCATTGTCCGGTGACTTTGAAGTAGTGGGTTCGACGCTAGTACTAACCGTACCTACCTACGCGAAGAGTCCAAAATTACTTTCGAAGTCGTAGGTGCAGCTCGATATTTAGTGTTAAGCAAGTAATTTGAGACAATCTTCCTTAGAATTGGCGGAAACACGACAATAACTACAACTCAATCGTTTTTAATACGATTCAAGATTGAAGGAGGCTTTATCCTCCTTAAAACTAGGTTGATCAAAGACATCTTCAACTCTAAATGTTTCTGTAAGCAAATCATAAAAGTTGCAACTGATTCTCGAGAAATCTTTTCTCTAATGTCTATGTGTAATAATCTGTACACCATATCTTCTTCTTCTTTCACTTTATAAGCAATTCTGCTTGTTCATTAGCGGATTAAAACTTCTTCTGCCGATTTAGGACTTATCTCTCTTACTATTTTGACGACACAGGTTTCCTCCATTCTGCTTATGCGGTTATTCCATTCTTTTTTCTATTTTGTGTCTATTGAGTTATACACTGTACGGTACATTTTCTTCTAATGTCTTCACTTCTCTTTCGATCTCTCAGCGTATTTCCTGTAATTCTTCTCAGCACTCTCATCTCTGCCGTTTCCAGTAGCCTTTGCGTTGTGGCTGTGTCGGGTCTTGTTTCTGCGGCATATGTAATTATTGGTCTTAAACCGGCTTTATAAATTCTTGATTTCATCTCAGTGTTAATGTGTCTGTTTCGCCATATAGTGTTATTAAGGCATTACCATCATATCTAACTGAACTAATTCCGTAACACTACCTGGTTCTAATTGTGCCGGTTTTTTTTTTCGGGCCAAACGTAATTTTTAAAATCTTGATACGTTCGTCTTTTGTAGATATAGTGTCTTTAACACCTTAATACCATTTACCAGCAAAATCATCAAAAAAACACTGCGATTCCTCGAAACACGTTTTCGTCCGATAGTAATGCGCAAATCTTTATGCATTTCTACGGCACTAATAAAAGCATTTACAGTGTCTTTTTTATCATCAAAACGGGCATTTCGAAAGATTACCACTTTGCAACGACGGCGAAGAAGGAGCATTTTGTACAATCTCGACAAAAGTTCTTGGAATTGTTCATTAGTTAGCACTATATTTTGACTCATCATGTCTACAGTTTATGTCTACGGATGTATTCCAAATTTCTTCAGAATCTGACTCGAAATCACTCATGGAAATCAAATGTTCGTCAAGGTCACTATTTTGCGTCGAACGTAAATTATACAAATGATTTTCCATGCACAAAATAGGAAATGTATGTCTCAATTTAAGTAAAATACCTCCAAGACCTTACTTTCTGCAGACACTGTATTAAATATAACTTTGAAATAAATTTACACGAGAATTTCACATTTCAAATGTCACATTTTCAAAACTAAACCCAAAAAGACACAGGGGAGAACATAGAACTGCAGTTATAAATTACCTTCTGAATAAAACAATTTTTATCTGTGAGAAGGCTACTAAATGAGCATAAGGTTTTTCCTTCCAAAAAAGAGGAAAGTCAAAGAGACAGCACTCATCTTAGTCAATGAAGAAAAATGTATAGCAAAGTCATGAACAGAATGTTGAAGACTCTGGTTTCCAATACCGAAAGAAGAAGTCAGCTAAATATACCAACATTAATAAGTTAATAGAAGGTCATCGACACATCTACTATAATTAACTACATAAGTAAAGAAAGATCACAATTGGATATCAATCCAAGGCTACAACACGTCTTAGAATTTCACTAAAAATATGTCTATTTTCCCACAAGATCGAGGCCGAGTAAGTCAACTGTCAAATTGGTTTTCTGTCAAATTTATAAACATGGCAGGTTAAATTTAATAGTTTCTTAATTCAAAAAATTTTGAAAATGACTTCCAAAAGGATTGAAAATCGAAATGTCAAAACATATAATGTAAAATGTAATTCTTATTAAAATGAACATCCCATGTTCAATATTATTAAACTTAAACATGTGACAAGAAAAAAAACAGTTTCAAAACCTCTTTCGAGTTATTAGCTCTGTATCATTTCTTTTAGTGTTATTGGAATATAACTCGATGACAAAAAGCATTACTAATTTATTTTAATTACTAAAATTAATAGATATAATTCACAAAGAAACTAAAACTTAGACTAAACTAAATAAAAAAACTAGACTAAACTAAATAAAACCTATTCAAATTTTTTTATTTAAAAAAACTCTTTATGAAAGATAAAATAATATAAAAGAAACCTTTTGGGCTACATCAGATCACAGAACGTTTTCGGAATGACAATTGCATGATCAGAGTTTATCTGTGTGTACATGTTTGAAGCCCCTAAATATACTAAGTGACATAGAAATCCGAACACCCAGTTTAAATGATTTTATTTCAATAAAATTTGGTGTAATTTATTTATCTTACTGAAAAAAAAACCAAGTGATAAAGTTTTTGGCCTTATCAGTTGGAGATTCCGGTTTTTATACTTTTTGTTTTTAAATTCACTAACAATCTAAAAATGAATATTTCAGCTGTACAATTATGTCAACTTAGCGAGTTTGATAGGGGCCGTATAATGGGACTTCGGGAAGCTGGACTTTCTTTTCGGAAGTTGCAGTTAAAGTGCAAAGAAGTGTAGACACCGTGGTTAGGTGTTGTCAGGCATGGCTTCAAGAAGGCCGTACGCAAAGGGCAAGGGGCACTAGACGCCGCCGTAGAACAGCAGACCGTGAAGATCGCCGCCTAAGATTATTGGCCTTAAGAGACCGTTTCTCCACTACCAGCTTCATTGCAAATGAATGGTTTGCAGAACACGGAAGACCTATTAGCATGCGAAGTGTTTACCGACGAATGAGAAGTTTTGGCCTGTTTTCATACCGACCACACTGGGTCCTCCCTTTAACTCCAGAACACCGCCGTAATCGCCTTCAGTGGTGCAAAGAACAGTCACTCTGGAATCAGGAATGGAACAGTATTGTCTTTAGTAACCAGTCTCGATTTTGTTTAGGCAGAGTTAGAAGGCGACGTGGTGAAAAGAGGAATCCACAGTTTTTTGTTGAAAGACATGTTCATCACACTGTTGGAGTTATGGTTTGGGGTGCTGTAGCTTATGGTTCTAGGTCACCTTTAATCTTCATCAGGGGTAATATGAACGAGCAGCGTTATATCCAAGAAGTTCTAGAACCCCACCTTTTACCCTATCTTGACACCCTGGCAAATCCAACTTTCCAACAAGATAATGCCCGACCACATGTTGCAAGTGTCACAATAGACTTCTTTCAACATAATGATGTCACATTGTTAGCATGGCCACCAAGATCTTCCGACTTATCCCCAATTCAGCACGTGTGGGATATGATGGGTAGGAGATTGCTCAATTTGCAACGTCCTCCTCAGACTTTACAAGCACTTCGAGAGGAGTTGGTGGTTGCCTGGAATGAGAAACCACAAGAGGACAGTGACCACCTGATCAGAAGCATGCCTAGGCGCGTTGGAGAATGCGTAACACATCGGGGTGCATCCACACATTATTAAAGGTAAAAGAGCTTTAAAGCAATGCAATCATTTTGAAATTTTAATCATTTACTTATTATGCTTCATTAAGTACTTATACAAAATTTTATTAAAATAGAATCATTTAAACTGGGTGTTCGGATTTCTATGTCACTTAGTATATCTGGGTAAATACCCGTTATATATAGTTAAATTAATTTTAAGTTACATTGTTGCTGATAATATTCTAGGATGTTTAAGTATAAGTCCTAGCAACGTAAGACTCCAACACTGGGGTTGCTGACCCTTAGAAAAAGTGTCTATGAGGACATAGCAACTGAGCCAGCAACCCCAGTGTTGGAGTCCTACGTGCCATGAAGTAAATTATATCTATAACTTAAATATCCTAGAATATTATCAGCAAAAATGTAACTAAAAATTAATTTAGCTATATTTAAAGGGTTTTACCCATATATTTAGTGACCTCAAACATGTACACCTAGATAAACACTGATAAAGGAATTGTCATTCTGAACACGTTCTGTGATACGATGTAGCCCGAAAGGGTTCTTTTGTATTATTATACCTTTTATAAAGGATTTTTTAAACACAATTTTTGATATTTATGGCATACAGCCAACTAAAAGAAACTCGTTTTCCTTGTGGATTTTAAAACTGATTTAAACTTAAAGTTTATTATTTCGTAATTTAAAACTTATTACTTGAAGCTATGCAGAAATAGTTATCAAACAATGACGTCAGCGGTTACTTTGTATCTTAGCCGATTATGTCTTTATTTGATGTACAAAGCATTAATGACATACTTTGGGAACTTCTCTCTATCGGTTGATAAAACCGAGCAATTCCTTTTAGCTGCCTTTAATGTAATCATCCAGTAACTTTTGTCAGAAATTTAAGAGTTTCTTATTAACTAGATAGAGCTGCGGGAATAATATTTATTTTATCTTTTTCACATTTTCACAAAATACAAAATTCGTTTTTTATTAGATCGAAAGCCAATTCTTGGATATTCACAATTTTAACTATTATAAAACTCCAATAAACTATATACGTTATATAATTCGTACGCTTGAAATTATTAATTCCTAAAAACACTGTTTCTAAACCTGTATTTTGTTGGCTCCAAGTGCCTTCAATTAATACCGCGTTCTAAATGCTGTCAAAAGTCCTGGGAGGTGTGTACAAATTTGGAGAATGTTGGTTTTTTTAAGAAATTATGTAATAAAATGCAACTGAATGTTATTATCGGTACCTTGCCTAGGTCGATCGGTTTTTTGAAGACTGTAAAAATAAATGTCAACACACCAAAAGTATTTTCAACTATTACACGACTGCTTAAAAGTCTGTAGTTAAAAGTTTGTTAATTCCTGCCAATATCGTAATTTCCTGGAAAAGGTTTCATTACATTTCTGTAATGCACAAGCCCAATAACCTAGAAACACATAAGTAGACTGTTTTGAAAAATGCTCCCATCACTAATCTTATGTCGGCAAAAATAAACTGATAATTACTATCAACCAAAGCCATCAACACTAGGCTATAAGTTCCTTTATAGTTATAAAATTAGCAGCCACTGTGGGCTGGACATTATATTACGATGTGCTTGACATCTATAGCTCATACATATCGAAGAAATTTCTTTTTGAATCCGTCTTCTATAGCTAACCATTGCTCTGGTGTTTCTGGTAACTGGAAAAATATTAATTGTAAAGACATAAAATAACTTATACTTATATAACCATATAAAAGATAATTAAAAAGTCATGAAAGATTTTATATTTTTTTCAGCCTGAACACAGTGATGAAGTGGTATCTTTGACACAAGATATAGGTAAAAACAAAGAAAATGAAGAAAAAAAAAGAAGAAAGGACGAAGAAAATATGACAAATTAGACAAATAGAAAGACGGCAGACGATACAAAGAAAAAAGGTCATGCTTCACAAAAAAAAACGAGCAGGTCAAGCTTTTGACACAGAAGTTGCACAACAACAGGTGAATCAGAGTTTTAAAACACTAACCCAGGTCTTGCTAACAGGACAAACGAGAAGATGATTGCGATCTATACGGTAAACTTTTAGCTACAAAATTAAGAAGTTATCCGGTAGACCAGAGGCAAAAAATTATGTATAACTACTCCTTTTTTAAGTAATTTTGCTTCCAGACCTTTATCTACCCATACACCCCAACCTTCTTCTGACTATTCACACGATTCTCAAGTATCTAGGTACTCACAATATTCTCAGCCCTTTGTCTATTCACGCCAAAGGACTTCGAATGATACTTAAAATAATAAATAATACAAACTTTGGTAACTGTCCCTAGTGGCCAAATATCGTAATGTTATTGCTAAGCGTATTTTTAGTGATATTGGAATTCTTACTTTAGTCTATTTTTATCATAGGATCAATTTTCTGAAGCAAAAATTTAAAAATCTATGCGTGACAATCTGCAAAAATTCTCCGGATTCCTCACAAGTCAGTTCTTTAAAAAAATTTGTCATATTACTTATTATTAACCAAATAAAAGGTTTTTTTTTTCTTCCTCATTTGTTTGTAAGAAGTTAAGATAATTTTGTAAACTTGACACACAGAGCTGTCGCCGCAGGAATTTCTATGCTCTCCATTGCTGATGGTAGACTGGTGCAGCACTGCGGTAGCTGTATGTAAAAGTCATTTGCCTTAAATTCTGCCGTGGAATTATTTCGGGCAGGACAGTGGGCATCGCGAGTAGCAGCATCAATGGCTGCATGTGAAGGGGATTTAATAAATCATATAACATCGACCTAGTGTCATTATCATATTAAAATTTACCATAATTTTCATGTAATATAAAGGTTTATACACTTATTTACGTAGCTAATTTCAACTGTTGTTTTTCACTGATGATGGCCCGACTGGAACGGAAACGTTTTGAAGATTTGTAATCTTTTTGGATAAATTTTAAATATATTTTTTAACAATATATACCATTATACACCAGAAAGCTTTACTTATATGTAAATATTTTCTCCTTTCTTGCAGTTGATCTAATCTCAATGTATAAAACTATTTCCAGCAGTCAAAAGCAAACAAACTTAACTTGCTAATATTTATAAATTAGTTACGTTCTCAAATCTAAATCGAAACGAATAATCCCTCGATATTGCCGTATGTTTAAACTTACACCAGAGTGGATGTTTCGCAAGTTCGATTTGAAGTTCCCTTTAAAAAGAAAATGAATACAACCGACAAACTCAGAACTTTCTCAATTTTCCGAAAATTTTCTCTTTGGTGCAATGCTTTTTTACTTATACATAAGTATTTGCAACGTCAAATCCAGTTCCGTGATAAAATGGGGAGCGATGAGTTGATTTGATTTTTCACGATCGAAATTTATATATATATATATATATATATATATATATATATATATATATATATATATATATATATATATATAAAATACATATATAATATACATACATAAAATCAAATCCAGTTATTTATTTAAAATCTAATTTTTTGTTTATGAAATCAAATAATTGTTAATATTATAATTTAAAACTTTATAAAGTTTTAAATAATTAAAATCAAATATTTAATTATCTCAATATATTTTTATTTATTTTAGTTTAACCTACTTAGGTTTCAAAAATTGTTACAAGACAATAATAATAACTTTTATGTTATTTGGTATGTAAAACTGTTTAAAAGAGACAATCAGGAGACTTTCTTTTATTCACGTGGCCTGAATATGGTAAATAAGAAACATAGCCAATTCACATGGCTAATCATTGCTTGGTTATTTACAAATTTTTAGCATTTAATACCACGTCAATCAAAATTTAAGAACTTTAAAGTTAATACAAAAAATGAATATTTCACCCATGGCAGTAACACTAACTAAACGCCGAAAAAGAATAAGACAACCTGAAAAATGGAAATATAATGTGAAGAAACGTATCAGGTAAGTGTACTATTTGTAACAGTATGGCTTAAATTTCTATTTGAATTTAAAATCTCTTGTTTTTGATCCACGAATTTTTCAGGAGATCTGAAAACAGTTTTCTGTCTATTTCAGATACATCGAAAAAGTACCAAAACAACCGCAGTGTCAGCACAAATTAACAGCTTTTAAGTGCAGAAAATTGGAACTAAGTGAACGTGCAGTAGTCAACAAACAATTCTACTATAATTCAACAAAGATTGCATAACATGCATTTATATTAAATAGTACTGACATACAGGATGTAAAAAGACGACGTAAGCAGCAAGAATTGCAAGAAGGGATGTCCAGGATATCAGCAAAAACAACGATGTACAAATATCTTATTAATTTAAGTGATAATACAGTTGTAAATGTCTGCCTAAAGGCAGACAAAGAGTTAAAACAATCATTGAAAATTATCATCATCATCATTGGTGCTACAGCCCTATAAGAGAGCCTCGACCTTCCCAAGTCTATTACGACAAGTCAGTTCTATCCATTGCCAACCGTTGCCAGTTTGTCACAGGTTGTGACATAAAGATTTTTCTAGGAGGGTTGTTCTGCTGTGATCTTGCCAGATGTCTTGCCCATCTTAGTCTTCCTATTTTTATAAGAGATACTACGTCTTTACCACCAAATATATGTTTAAATCTGTGATATATCTCGTAGTTGTACCTCCTTCTTCAAACACCATTTTTACAGAGGCCACCGAGTATTCTTCTCAGGATCCTTCATTCAAATATAGGCAGGAGGTTTTCATCTGCCTTGGAAATGATCCATGTCTCCGATCCATATGTCAACACTGGTTGTATAAGGGTTTTGTATATGGTTATTTTTGTTTTTTGGCTTAAGTTTCTTCTTCTCATATGTCTACTCAGTCCAAAATAGCATTTGTTCGCTAGAATTATTATTCGATTGATTTCTTCCGTCATGGCGTTCTCCTTGGTGATCAGGGAGCCTAAGTATGTGAATTTGTCCACTACTTCAAAGGTAGAGTTGTCAACCGTGAATTGGTGGCCGATGTATCTGGCTCCATTGTTGGGCGTTGATGCCATTATCTTAGTTTTCTTCTTATTTACTTGCAGGCCCATATTTTTTGAGGCATTTGACAAGGTGGTATACATTTCTTCTAGCTTGGGTGTTGTGCAGGCAACATTGAAAATTATAAAAAGGGGAATAATGTATCTATTGAAAGAAGGGGTGGAGACAGAAAGACAACAAAATTTTTAACTAAGAAGCAAAGTGTTGTGGCTCTTAAAAGTAAGCTAAAACGCATTAAGTCACATTATTGCCGTAGCAAATCCGAACGGAGATATCTGTCTGACAACTTAAACATTACTAAGCTCTACCGTTTTTATACAAGTGATCCGTCAAATGAGTCTGCCAAAAAAGAGGCTTTTTCCGAAAGATGTCCAACAAAAATTTGAATTTACACTTTCGTACACCACGTACAGATATGTGTTCCACATGTTTATCCCTAGAGGAAAAAATTAAACAATGTGAAGCAGGTGAGAGCGCTAATTTAATACGTCAAAAAATAATCGACAAGCTAAGAGCCAGGGCATTCTATAATTTACTGAAGGAAGAAAATAACAACATAATCACTTTCTCCTTTGACCTTTAGAAAAACCTGCCCTTACCAAAAGTGCCAGACCAGCAGGCATATTACAGCAGGCAGCTTTATTTACATAATATGACTGTCTTTCAGCGATACTCAAAAGCTGCACTTGGGCCTCAGAACTCATTTAGCTATTACTGGACCGAGGACCAATACGTGAAATCTTCCAATCATGTAGCCTCTGCAATCTGGCACCGTTTATGCCAAACATATATGCCAAAGGTAACCACTGTGAGACTTGTGTGTGACGGATGTAGTGGTCAAAACAAGAACAGGATTGTGCTTACTATGTGCTTGACATGGTTATGCAAGTTTGCTCCAGTGAATATAAAGACAATGGAGCTATTATTCCCTGTTAGAGGGCACTCATTTATCCCTCCCAACAGGATATTTGTGCTGATCGAAAAAGAAATAAAAAAAAAACTGAAGTTGTAGCAAATCCTGCAGAATATTTCCTGCAGGAATAATCCTGCAATTCATTTTGGAGACACTTGGCTCCAAAATCCAAGGTTGGAATACTACAAAGCATCTTTACAGAACATGGATCTACCAGGCATACCTAACCACGAAGACTCATTCTGTGGTTCACAAAGTAAAGAAAATATAGCACTATCTGTGTAAGTATGTACAGCGTTAACAGGCCTTTTAGGCCCATTGCTGGATGGATAATTTCCATCGTTTTCTGTTCTTAGCTATCAGCTTCCATTCTCTGATTCCCATATCTCTGACATCTTCCATCACTACATCTCTCCATTTCTTTCTTGGTCTTCCTCTCTTTTTTTCCCCTCAGGTACTCTCCAAGCAATATTCTTGATCACTCTATTATCTTGCATTCTTTCTAGATGACCGAGACATTCTAGTTTACGTTTTTCACCACTTTTGTAATGTTAGCATACAAATGGTACACTTCTGCATTAGTTCGTCTTCTCCATTCTCCCTCTACTACTTTTCCAAACTAAACTAAACATTCTGCGAAGTATCTTTGTTTCCCATGCTTCCAATATGTTCTGTATGGTTTTGTTCATAGTTCATGTCTCGGCAGCGTATAGCATTGTAGGTCTAATTATAGTTTTGTATACTCTTATTTTTGTATTACGAGATTACGCACTATCTGTGTAATTTAATTAAAATTTCAGTAAATAAAATTAATTTTGACAAGAATGACTTTTGATTTAACTTTGGATGAATTTTTTATTTAACCCATTTTAAATGACTTGGAGGCAGTGAAGTTTGTACCAAAGTAACCAAAGTTACAGTATTACTATCACAATCGCCAAGATTAATGTTTCTTTTTAAATTTTCTCAGTACATACTTGACAGACTATAAAAAATGTATGTGAAATAAAATCGTCATAACATATTTACAACAAATTTTAATAATCAGGCAAATGGTAACCGAAATAAAGCTACCACAGAATTTCGCGGTTCCTGTAAAATTGGCCAAGTTGTAGATTGGCGATTTTGACAATAGGCGACTTAACTGGTTTTCTGTCAAATTCTTCAATAGATAAGTATTTTTCATCGCTTTTTGACATCCTTTTCTAGAACAAGTATTTTTTTGTTTTCATCTCAGATATATTTAATCTAAATAAAATTTTTATTCTCAAACTCTTTAAACTTCTTTTCTCAGAATTTCTCGTAATGCTGTACAAAGATTGATGTATGATGTATATGGTCTCGGATATAATATGAATATGGATGTCTGCATGTGTATTTTGTATTTTGTGTGTTGTGTATAAACTACTACATGCTAAATCAACTAATCTACGGTTAAAGACATCTATGTCCTGATGTAATGTCCATAGTTGATCCACGGTGTTTATTTGGTCATACCTTATTCACTATTGTCCTATATATATATATATATATATATATATATATATATATATATAGAACTTTCTATTAGCTATTGGAACACGCCATATCGGTGATGAGAACTTCTGCATCCAGTCTGTCCTGCACGGATTTCTCCTCAGTCTCCGATTGGCGCGGATCTTAGTCTTTAACACTCGTAATTATTTATTATGTGTTGTAAATATTCTAGTACGCAAGTCCCATATTGCAAATTGTTCTTTCTCTAATTGTACAATATATTATGTAAAATGTATAGAGTATTTAATACACGCTTTTACAATTAACACGATTAAATTGAAATTCCATTTTAATTAAATATTCTGGTCATTCAGTTGACGAAATGAAATTGGAATTTTACCACCAATATCCAATAACTTCTAATTAAAACTGTGAGTATACGAGCTATGACATTTATTATACATATTATATAAATACAATATACAGGGTGCCCCCAGATAATTTATACAAATAAAACTATGTTAGATGTCAAATAAAGAACATCGTTTATAAAATACTTCTTCTTCTCCTTTTGCAGGATATAGTAGTCTTAGAATTCTGTTTATTCTATCACTCAACTCTGGCGATATTGATTTGCACCTATCATACCATCTTTTCGGGGGTCTTCTAGTGGTCTTTTTGTATTAAGTTTATGTGTTTTTGCCCATTTTACGATTCTTTCTGGGTCCATTCTGTATGCTCATTCCTTATTCTATCTCTGAGAAAAATTCTTCATATGGTTCTTAATACTTTCATTTCTGTAGTTCTCAATGTTTCAGCTCTTGTTTTTGCTGCATGTGTATCCCGATATTCGGGCTGTCTTATTGACTTGTTTTTTCAGTTCATCTGCAGTAAGCATATCTATCATACGATAAATCCTATTTCAAGGTATTTCAAATTTCTGACTTGTTCTATTACGTGTTTGTTAATTATTAGTTAACCTTTCCGTTATTCCGGCTCATATGGCACAGAGTCACCTTCTCTGTCGTTCATATCAGTAATTCCTGTCTGACGCGTCTAAGTCGCGAGAGCGGGCATCTGTTGTTTCAATAGCTAGTAGATAGCTAAGTTCAGATAGGGATCCAATTTCGTGGAATATAACACGACCCCCTTACCCAGGGATACGGGTAAAAACCACAAAGATGTAGAAGTGCAGAATATATTATTCGGTACAATGAATTTAACGGAAGTGGCAACCCTGAGTTTGGGGATGGTATAAAAAAAACCTGGTGAAGGGCAGCGGCGATCACCAGTAGTAGGATTAGGCACAAAGAAAATGGTCCTAAACCGGCTTCTTACTAGAATACCCTAGGTGAAAGAAAAATGAAAAATAGCATAAAAATTTCCTAAAAAATATTTATCCCTAAATAATCCCTAAAAAAGTTTACATTTGTCTTGTTTTGTAATACTTTTACTACACTTCAAGTTAGCCTTGTATACTCAGTACCTATGTACAAACATTATATGACCTAATAACCAATATTTTTTATAATAGTAAACAGACCAGCCAGAGGAGCAGTCGGTTATTCATTCATTACTCGTATTGTAGTCTAGTTGATATTCGTAATGTGAACACTAACTAATATAAATAAGTAATGTCCTACATAGGCTATTCCGCTGTAATTAAGTAACCAATAAATTTCATATCCAAAAATCAAGATGTAGTTGTTTAAGAAGAATCGCCAAGACCACGAAAATTTTTTGTTTTATATTATTTTATATACCCGAACAGGCCTTAAATGGCCAAGGGGTGCGAATAATCTCCTGCTCAACTGGATAAGGCACACAAAATTGCTACGTGGAATGTCAGAAACCTATTTTCAGCAGGCAAACTACAAAATCTAATTCAGGAAATAAACAGAATAAACATCAATATTAATTATAGGCAAATCGGGGTGGAAAGGCACAGGAATAATCAGTACTAGTGGAAAAACACTTTACTATTTATGCGGTGAGAGCACAGATCCTAACCATAGACATGGAGTTAGACTTCTGGCGAAGTTTGAAGCTTGAAGTTTACTTCAACCTCCAGCAAAAACCGTTACTACCTGACTGGATAATGGCAAGAGTGATCAAAATAATGATTTTTTTTTTAAATCAAAATTATTTAACGTGGAGTCAAACCCAGAAAACCACAGAAAGCTCATATAGCTCCCGCGCAAACTTTAATTTCGTTTTAATTAGTTTTGTATTTACAAAACAGCATCAGTCCATATTTGTAGAGTAATGTTCTCTTAAAAGGAATAGAAAAGTTCTTAATATTAAAAGAGAAAGCTAAAAAGTGACCTCTCATAATGAGCGAAAAAGAGATAATTATGTATAAAAGTCACTTTCATGTGTAGTAATACAATATCGGTAAACACAGCTACTCAGTTTTACAAAGAATTAGTCATATCAAAAGATCAAAAAGTCACATAGCTAGATATTAAGTGCCAGCCGCCATTAACGCTAACGGACAGGTTGCAATTGTCAGAGAACAACAACGCAGAAAAGGATTTCCACTCAACAGGTGGAAAGAGATACCGCGAATATTTGTACTTGGTAGTGTATACATTCCCGACACATTATTGTATAAGACTATAATTAAGTATTCTTTAAAATAACTACAAATAAACAACAAACAGTTCATCAATTTAGATATTAAGCTCATCCAAATAACAAGAAGGTATTACATGCTTTGTTAACAAATGTTTACGAAGAATTTTTCGTATATTCTGGCCTAACACCATCAGAAACGAAGATCTGCTACACCTGACCGAACAAAAGAGGGTACAAAATGAAATTAAGTCCAGAAAGTGGGGTTGGATCGGCCACACACTCCGAAAAAATAGTTCCAGTATCGCAAAGACTGCCCTAGAGTGGAATCCCCAAGGGAAAAGAAAAAGTGGTCGCCCAGTACAAACTTGGAGAAGATCCATCATGGACGAGATAAGAGGCCAAGGAAAGTCTTGGAATGAGGTGAAGGCCTTAGCGCAAAATAGAACCCGATGGCGCGTTTTCACTGAAGCTCTATGCTCCACTTCAAGTGGAGTGGAGTTCAAGAACCTTACATATATATTACATGCTGTGTGGCATGAGACGATGAGATTATTCTCAGATATAAAAACTTTTTTTTACGTTAAATGTGACTTAACACGTGATGCTAGGTAAACTTTCGGTAACTATCACAAAAACATATGACAGTTGAAATGATAAAACCAACCTACCAACCTAAAGACAGGATGATCTTAGCAATTGTTTAAACCCTAACAAATATGAGGCAAAGGAAATGGAATGAAAAAAAAGTAAGACCTCACTAAGTTACTTGTTGCGTAAAATGAGAAAACGATAAATTTCACTGAGATGGTCAATCTCGCCTGTTCAAAGTTGAAGGCTATTTGAGAATGTGACACATCTCAGGGAAAGTTCTTTTGAAATAATTATTTTTAGTGGCTAAAATTTCTGTATGCTAAAAATCAGCAAAGTGTAATCGTATTTGAAAGATTACAGTAACTACTAACTATTACAGTAAAACGTATGTGGATAGTAATATGCTTTATTGTCTATGAAAATTAAGATAGATTAGCGAACATCTGTAAAAACTACAAGCCGTGTAGCGGAAGACCCGCCAAAAAGGTGGAAAGATAATGTACGGTCAACAACGACTAAAACACAATAAGAGGCAGACAAACGGGAGTAATCCTAGTCGCACGAAGAAGAAGAAGAAAAAGTCTATGAAAATTGTACAATTTTATGGACAAAGCTTACAAAAATTCAAAAAAACAACAATAACAATTTAAAATTTACTGAAATTGCATCAATCCTCAATATCACAAAATAAAAGATAATAAAATACACAATCCATTGCAAAATTTAAATAAATTGCAAATTGCATAACAAAACCTTACAAACTAATAAGTTTAAGTTGCTGAATGCGATACCCAATATTTTCGTTGCTTGTACATAAAGGTAATGTAATTTCTTCGTTATTTGTTAAAAAACTCTTCTACTGAATGATATGGTCTTTCAGATAGATATGCTTTTGTCATTTTACGAAACTTAAGAAGAGAATTTGCAGATTTAAGTTGTAAAAAGAGATAGTTGTATAATTTTTTTTGCCGAATATAACATAGATTTCTTTATTAACTCAGTGGACAGGATCGGCAAATACACATCAAACGTTGAATTTCTGATTGAGTAGTCATGATTAGGTCTTGCTGGAAAAACACATAGGTATTTATGAATTAAGCAAACAGTTTCTAAAATATATAAAAAGGGAAGAGTTAAAATCGCGTGATTTTTGAAGTAGCTTCTGTAATGTATTGTTCTACTGAGGCCAAAAAGATACCGTATTGCCCTTTTTTGTAATTTAAAAATAACATCAGATTGGGCAGCTATACTAGAACCACAAAAAGGAAGACCATATCGACCGGTGGTACACGACATTTTTTCTTAAAGAATGTTCACTACAGCCGGCGTGTACCAAGGGTTTTTTTTATAGCCCTTTTTCTATCCGAATTGTCGAATAAAGGCCTCTCTCATTTCTCGCCATTCATCCCTGTTGTGTGCTAGGCGTTTCCACATTGGTCCTGCGACTCTTTTGATATCGTCGCTCCAGCGCATTTGAGGTCTTCCTCTTGGTCTCTTCGCATCGTACGGTCGCCAGTTTCCGACTTCTTTGTTCCATCTACCATCTTCGAGACTTTCGTTGTGTCCAGCCCATTTCCATTTTAATTTAGCTGCTTGTTTCGCGGCGTCCTTTATTTTTGTTTTGTTCCGGATTGCTTCGTTCGTTTGCCGATCTATTAGTGAGATACCAAGCATCTGTCGTTCCATGGCTCGCTGAGTTTTTCGAATCTTGTCCATGTTCTTTTTTGTGAATGTCCAGGTTTGAGCTCCGTAAGTGAGAACGGGAAGGATACAAGAATCGAACACTTTGGTTCGAAGGTTTTGGGGTATCTTTTTGTCTTTCAGTATGTATGAGAGTTTTCCAAATGCGGCCCATCCCATTCTTACTCGTCTGCTTATTTCGGTAGTTTGGTTTTCTTTGTTTACCTTGATATTCTGACCCAGATATATGTATTCTTCTACATGTTCCACTTTTGTTCCTTGGATGGTTATCGTCGGTTGATCATCTTTATTCGACATTAGCTTAGTTTTACTCAGATTCATTTTCAGTCCTTTTTTTATGGATTCCGTATGAAGCTCATCGATCATCGTCTTCAGTTCTTTCCGGCTGTCGGCTATTAGTACTACGTCATCTGCATATCTTAGATGGTTTAAATACTTTCCGTTTATCGATAGTCCCTTCGTTTCCCAATTTAGTGATTTAAAGATGTCTTCAAGTGCGGCAGTAAATAGTTTTGGAGATATGGTGTCTCCCTGTCTTACTCCTCGGTTGATTTTTATTGGCCTCGTTTTCATTCCGTTATCCATCGTGACTACTATTTCAGCGTGTTGATATATATTATGTATTAATATCCTATATCTAGAATCTATTCTGCTGTTGACCAGTGCTTCCTCAATAGCCCATAATTCTATGCTGTCAAAAGCTTTCTCGTAGTCTATAAATGCTAAACAGATTGGTAAATTGTATTCGTTAACTTTTTCCCTTAGGACCTTTAGTGTGTGCAGATGGTCACATGTACTGAACCCTTTTCTAAATCCGGCTTGCTCTACTGGTTGATATACATCGAACTTTGTTGTCAATCTATTTGTAATTATTTTTGTGAATGTTTTATAAAGTTGTGATAGTAGGGATATTGGACGATAATTTTTCAGATCTGTATTGTCCCCTTTTTTGTGTATTAATATTGTGTTAGCAGTATTCCATTCCTTTGGTATGTTTCCTTCAAATAGGCATTTATTAAAAAGTATTTTTAGGTACCTGATGACTTCTTCTCCGCCTTCTTTCAACATTTCTGCCAGAATTCTATCACTACCCGGTGCTTTATTTCTTTTTAATTCTTTAATTGCATTTTCTATTTCTACTTTGCTTATTTCGGGCATTACTTCAGAATTTACGTTTGTTATTTGTCTTTTCAGATTTTGCTTTGAAGAGTCGGGGGGATCGTTTCTTGAGCGGTATAACTCAGTATAGAAGTTTTCAACTATGTTTGATATCTGAGCTTTGCTTGTTTCTAGTTGGCCTTGTTGATTTTTCATAGTTATAATATTTTTCTTTCCTAATTTAGGTTTGGTATATTTCAGACTTCGATTTTTCTCTATCACTCTTTCTACATGTTCTTGTTGATGTTTTTTTAATATCGTCTTTTATTTGTTTTCGTATGGCTCGATTAAGTTCTTTGTTTTCTGTGGTATTTCTTTTGTTTAGTGACAGGAGCTCTTTTCGTTGTTTCAGCATATTCTTCGATTCTGCACTTATTTTGGATTTTTTGTTGTTATGGCGGGTTGCTACTTCTGAGCTAGCATTCAATAGTTCTTTTGTTATAACTGAGTTAATTTTATTAACGCTGAGTTGTTCTAGATTCAGTGCTTGGGCGGTTTTTAATTTGCTAGCATATTTTTCTTTATCGACTTTTAGCTTTATCGACTTTTAATTCACCAATATAGTTTTCGCTTTCTTCTAGTCGTTGTCCAATCTTAGCGTTGAAATCTCCTATTATAAGTATGTAAGTGCTGTGATAGTTCGTGTTGGTTTCTATTATTTTCTCGTAGAACTCATCTATCTCTTCATCGGGGTGTGTTGAAGTTGGGGAGTACACTTGGATGATTGTTAGGATGATTTTCTCGTTTATATTCATCACAATCATTGCAATTCTTTCTGAGATTCCCACATATTGTTCTATTTTATTAGCATGTTTCTTAGAAACCAGAAATCCTACGCCGTTTAGACTAAGTCTAAACGGCGTACCACGGGTGGTATATACAAAAAATAGCTTTTAAATAGAAAAATATGGTTTTAAACATATAAAAAATATATTGATAATAGTCAAAATACAGATTGTTTGTTAACATATATATAAAAAAAATACGGATGAGAGGTAAAATCTCAGAATTCTGCGTTGTCGCAAACGTGCTATAGTTGCAGACATTCGATTTGTCACCACTCTTATGAAGAGGAATAATACTGGCTGTGGTAAGGGCCAAAATCATTATTTCGAAATAGTCGATTTTTTTTTCTTCCACAATGAATGTATTAGAAATAACTTTCTCAAAATTAAACATAGGTTCAAAACCAAAAATCAAAATCAAAAGTTCAAAATCAAAAACTACACAAGAAAGCCCTGAACGTAGTATTTCCACCACCAGAGAAAAACCCAGTACCTTCTGCTCGATTACATATACAGGCAAAATATCAACAAAAATAGCCAAACACATAAAAAAGAAAGGAATAACACCAGCTTTCAGAACAAATAACAACCTAGGCAAATATATTAAAAACAACAAGAGCCAACATAAAAAACACTTACACAGTGGTGTGTACAAACTTAAATGTGGCGACTGCCCAAAAACTTACATTGGTCAAACAGGTAGAAATTTTAATAAACGAATAGCAGAACATAAAAGGGCTTTCAATAATAGAAAAACAGATTCTACATACGCACTTCACCTTCTAGATCATAATCATTCTTTTAATGACGAATTTAAAATTCTCCACATTCAAAATAAAGGCCTTAAGCTATCTTTGTTAGAATTTATGGAAATCAACAAATTAAAAAACACAGATATAATTCTGAATGACCAGCTTGAGACAAACAGTTCTCCCCTCCTCAACCTATTTCATTAGAGACTATAAAGTGTAAACCCATGCCAAAAACAGATCACTTGAGAAAGGCAATCAACCGAAACAGCTGTAGTGATAAGAATTTAAAATAAATTTTGTGGAAGTTTTGAAAACAAAGTTTTCAGTGTTTTATTATTACAAACATAGGTTTATTCAAGTGAATTATGTTTTTGTGCATTAAATAATTTTGCGAACTTTTTGTAAAATAATTGTAAAAAAATAAAACAGCTATAAAATCTTAGAATGTACTTAGTGTCATCACAAAAATATAAAATATTGGGGTAAGTAATAATGAAAAACACAAAACATGTAGGTTCTAAGGAGTATTGGGATTAAATAGGTCTTCAAAAAATTTTCTATTTTCTTTCTTCAAATAGGGAACCATTGCCAACAAGTTCTGTTTTTTTTTCTTCAGAAATCCTACTCTGGCAGGTCAAGTTAGGAAGAGTTATTTCTGCAATAGTTTTAATTATAACATTTCTCTTTAAAACCTTTGTGTGATTTCCAAGTTTCCAATTCATTCAGAGTTTCTCGTAACTAATAACTAATAACTAATCCCGGATTTTTTCGGTTAATGTTAATCCTTTGAGCTTTTGAAATTTGAAGCTTGGATGTACTGATTGAACGTTCAGAAGCAACTTTAAAATTGAAGAAGTCCTCATGGTTCATTATGTAACAAGAAATGGTGTTTTTTTACAGCTGTTGTCATCATTCTTACCAAATCTATAGGTACCTCACACTTCCCTTGCTTTTTTCGCTTTTCAATTTGGGCGAAATCCCTGTCGCAACTCATAAATGAATACTAGATCCTTGTGATTTATCTCATGGAAATACCCCTTAGAAATTAAATAGATCCATAAAAACAATTACATTTTATTTCTATTTTGTCCGGCACAGTTGTCGCTCCAAATTGTTACTTTTAGTTTCTGTGTCCGTATATTAGTAAATGATTTCAACACACACGACGCAATTTCATTCCCTCCACGTCCTATTATAACCTCATGCCACCAAATCATGAAGCCAGTGTTATTGTCCCATAGGTGAACACAAAGGTTGTAGCTGGAAAGCTGTCGCATATAATACATTTGACTATGACTTAGAGTTGGCAATGATGAGACCAGCTGTAGTTCCATAGAAACTGTCATGGTGACACTCGTGGGTTGCTAATAATTCTGATGGTCTTTTCTCATTGCTTCTACAGCTGCTTCAGCTTTTCGGTGGTGAAGTTCTAACTTAAATTGAGCATCTTTCTGTGTGGGATCTTTTGTTTGCATGTGCAGTAAATCACAGGTAGCACAGGTATCCGTTCTAGGCTTACGAAAGCTTACATTGGGAAAATTCTTTTTAAAAATGTAAAAGTAAAAATGATAGCTCACTGCTGAATCAGGATGAGCTTCCTTAAGCGCCAAGTAAAGTCTATTTATATTGAGATCGGAGCTCAGATACTGTTTCTCGCTTTTTAAACGGTTGTAATGTCCCACGTCTCTGGGAAATTTGTTTATGTGCTCGATAATCAATGCTCTATCTTCCGGCATGAACTTTCTAATTTCTTTCAATTTTTGTTTATATTGTATCTCTTTACACTTGAAGATGCATTTGCACAATATCTAAAACCAAATTTCAGAATAACTACTGCCCAAAAATAAAAACAATATTCGACTAACCTTATTTTCAGGAGGCTGCTTGGCAGGAACTTTTTTATTATTTTTCTTTGTATAGAACTCTTCCCCAGTATTTCTTTTTTTCTGCCTTTCCTTTTGCTTATTGCCCTTTCTAGAAGTAGCACCAGCGTTCATTCTTGTATGATTTTAAGATAATACAAAACGAGATAAACAATAAGAACTTTACTAATACAATACAACATCAAAACAGTACTGAAACTACTGTCATATTTATTGGCACGTACCACATTTTTTACCACGCGACGTTGTGGCGATTGACAAACACGCACTCTGTTGAGAACTTTTTAAGTACGTAATAATAACCCGGCGACTTAGCGCAATATATAGGTTGTTGGTTATGGTACTTGGAACATTTTAAAGGTATAAAATAAAAATGAGATTTTTTGACACTTACCAGATTATTTATTTCATGTCTTCATATATAGGTATATATATATATATATATATATATACCTTTTTTTACATACATTTTTACCAGGTAACAGCCTCCTCTATAGGTTTTTAAACACTCTTGTGAAACTATTAAAATTGGAACGTGAGCAAATTTAATATATGTTTACTCTTGAAAGTAATGCCGCTTTTCTCGAAACACCCCAACGGTTCAGTAGTTATATGGCTATATCCTTGAAAGTAACGAATAAAGTCGTCGTCTAAATCAAGAACGATTGCCTAAGTCTATTTTCGTGAGTGTATTGGATAAAATAATAAATAGAGACATCCGGAAGAAAAATGGAAACTATTTGTTGGTATACGGTCTGAAAAACTCATCAAGGAAATTCAAGTGGTGGTAGTTGACTTACTTCTACCGACATCACGAGAGACTGTATTTCATTTTAAGGAACTCACAAGGAGCGGAAAAATGTTGTTTGGAAAAAGAATATTTGTGGAAACAAAGTTGGAACACACTGTGGGCCAAGGGGCAAACAATATGATATCAAAGTGGGAAGATATAATGTATCAACGGAATTTATATACTGAAAATAATAAATAAACATAAATTTTCTAATCATTTTATATACCTGCAATTGAAGAGATCTCTGGAGAGCTATAAATAGCCTTAGCAAAACATCAAATAGTTGGAAACAGATTTATTTAATTTAATTATGGAAGTGAGATTCATGAACTAGAGCCTTAATAGATACTTAGAGAGTTTATTGGTAATAATAATACAAAAGTACTTTTACAAGTCAGATACATATATATATATATATATATATATATATATATATATATATATATATATATATATATATATATATATATATATATAAGAAGTTATTAGTCAATATTAATAGATAAATATTAATTTAAGTATATAACAAAGACAACAAACATAAATATAAATCACAAGAGATCAAAATTCAAAAAATGCTCCTGAAATGAAGAAAATGCATTCACTATAAGGTATCACTTAATTTTTGCACTTAATGAATTGATAAAAGTTAAAAGCTTTTATTCTAGCTGTCACTATTTTATAAAACTTCATGGCTAAATACCTTGTACCATTTCTGGATCTCTCAGGGTAGCCAAATTCTGTTACAAGATTACTGTTGTTTCTAGTGGGATAACCGTGAAAATCTACATGCGTTTTGTATCAATAACAACATTATCATAAATGAGATACTTGTACAAGTGTACCCCCAGAAACTTCGCGTCGGTTGCACGTTGTGTTAGAAGAATGTGTAAAATCAGTGTTATTTCTTAAAGCTAAATTTGTGCTTTAGGGTTGTTTAAAAAAAGACGGTTAGTTAAAAACCAATTAAATAAGTTTTCTTCTCTTCTTCTTTGTCAAAGATTTTCCATCCACTCCTGAATGTAGGTCTCTAGGTGTAGGTTATATTTGTCTGGTCTGGGCTCAGTATTTTTGTTTTGCTGTAATTCATTTTTAAGCCTACCGCTCCTGAAACTGCATTTAATTGTTGTAACATATCATTTAGTTCTTGGATATTATCGGCTATTAAAACTATGTCATCTGCGAATCGCAAGTGGTTTAAGTATGATCCGTCGACGTTGATACCCTTATTGTTCCATTCTAGTTTCTTAAAAATGTCTTCTAGAGCAAGGGTAAATAGTTTGGGAGAGATGGTGTCTCCTTGTCTTACTCCCCGTTGTAGTCTTATGGGATTAGTTTTTGTGCTTTCGTGCAGCTTTATCTGCATGGTGGCATTTTCATATATGTTTTTAATTATGTTAGTGTATTTTGAATCTATACGTGCATTTTCTAGAGATTCAAGCACTGCCCATAATTCGATGAAATCGAATGCTTTATGGAAATCGACGAACGCCATATGAATTGGAACATTATACTCGGTGCATTTTTCTATCAGTGTTCTTACGGTGTGCAAGTGGTCTATGATACTAAAATGTTTTCTGAATCCAGTCTGCTCGATAGGTTGATAGAAATCGAGCTTATATGTTGGTTAGGCCTTACGAGGCAGTTGGTTATGATTTTAGTTAGTAATTTATATAGATGTGAGAGCAAGGATATTGGTCGGTAATTCTCGAAGTTTTTTTAGATGTTTGGTAATCAAGAGTGACAAATTCAGAAGAGTGATAGCTTACATAGAAAGTAGTGTCATCAGTACGAGGCACCCTACGGCACCGGGTCAACTTTGAAGTAGTGAGTCAGTAGAACCTATTGTGGTGCAAATCGGTGCAGGCTCAGAAAATTACTAAATTAAACAGTGTTAACTGCCTAATTTTTATTAGGTTATTAATATAAATAGGAAATAATATTGGACCCTAAACCTCGCCTTGAGGGACAGCATACATCAGAGATTGTTTGATGATTGATTGTTTTTAAAAATCACACTGGTTGAAGTGAACTTTAGGATAAGTATTATAAAAAATTATTAATTTATTATGTTTTTAGAGGTTGGACAATTATATTTTTAATGATTTTACTAACTTTTGTTTTATTAAATTATGATCATTCTCTTACTATTTTTTATTTCTGAAGTCAGTATCACTAAAATTCACTGGCTAAAAACTAAAACACGGGATATTTCAAGAGAAACCTCAAGTTCATTTATTAGTCTCTCGGCAGTCGAGCAGAAGTGGTTATTAAAATTGTTCTGAAGATATTTGTAATTTCTAAATACTAATTGGTTATTAAAACTATGTGCCTTAAGTTTAGAATTGTCAGTGACATTATTTTTATGTCCATTACCATTAATAATTATTGTGCTATGCGGAAACATAAGTTTCCACTCATATATGTGCCCTTCAGTCACGTCGATAGTTGAATAAGAATATCCTTCAATTCTGCATCTGCCGTAATTATGAAGAAATTGGATCCATTTACCTTGTTGACGTATAAAGGACACAAGGTACTTTGCAAGGCTCGGCAATTATACCATGCTTTATTATTTTTTAGCTCCTTTAAAGCTCTTTCTCTTTCGAATCTCTCAATATTTGGTAGCACCTCTTATCCTATGTTTTTTATTTTTTTTAACGTTATCTGTTGTTGGTTTATTTGGCAGGCTTTGCAAACTGTACCTACAAGGTTTTGTAGAAGTGTTCAACCATCTTCGGTATTTTATATTTGTCCTTCTCTTCCTTGATAATAATAATAATTTTTTGAATATCCAGTGTTGGTATTAGATATATTAAGCCTCTTTCATTGTCAATGACTTGCTGTATTAAGTTCTTGTTCCATTTTTTGATGTCACATTTTAGTTCCATTCTAATTGTTTCATTTCGCTCTACGTATTCTTAAGTACAAAATATTATGAAGGTTAAATATGTGATGACAAGACAACAACAACAAATAATGTATTTAAGATCCAGAAAATCAAAAAACTCAAAATAAGGTCATGATTAGGGTAGGTAGGCTACTAAAACAGACATATATATCCCAGATTCATAAGATAAGCAGTTTACAACATTCAACGATTTAAGAATCTTTTATTTAAAGGACCTTAAGTCACTAATGTCACCAACTTCGTTAATGCAGTTGACCTTGCATGGCAAGCGGTCTCAAATTTCATTATTTCTAAAGACATTAAAATTATTGTATAAAATAGAATTCTTTTTATTCTTGTTTAGGTACATCCATGTCTTAAAGTTAATAATAAACGAGATAATTCGATAATTATGCTTCTCCCCTCCCTTCTACTATTTTCCCCCTTAACTCGATCTCGGAAAATATCGACCGCACAAAAAAATTACGAAAAAGAAATTGTAGAAAATCGTAGAAGTGAAAGTGTTGCATTTATAACAATTTTAGTCCTTACCATTTTTGTCGAAAATTTGAAAACAGCGAAGATATTGAGCAGAAACGTTTTTCCTTTTTCATTTTCAAATTCAAGATGGAGGTTAACGCAACGGTTGGTTGGATTTTAAATTTACACTACCATTTATGCCCCTAAATGTAAGAATAATATAATTTAGGGCAGCTCGCCATGCAAGGTTAGGCTTTTTTTTCGTCTAACGCAACTTCACTATACGTGCTACCCACAATAGGGATAGATGAATAGATAACGCAAAAAGAGCAATACGATCCCTGGAAGAACCGCAACATTCATAACCACTATACATCTGTTAAGATGTACATATTCAAAGGAAAAAATAGCTGAATCGGTCATTTTAAAAACCACCTATATCCACATTTTGTCAAAAATATCTTAACAACTTTATCATGTAGTTTGAACCAGCTTCTATCATTTCGAGAACAAATCACATTAATCCCAACCTTACTTAGTGAGATAAACATTCTAAAATTATTGACTTCATTTGAAAACCACATATATCCGGGATATAATGTTGTTCCATCTCCTTACAGTTTAGTTCATTTTGTTTTTTAATTTTATTTTATTATTTTAGCTTCATGTCAGTAATTCTTTAAGTTTGTGTAAATTAGTTTCCAGAAATCCCTTGAAATACATTCATTCTTACACATTTATTTGAAAAATTTGTCTGTTATAATCGTTATCTTCAGAAAGTAGGTATTTTAACATTTACAGTTAGTCGAACCCAGCGGTGATTGTTTGATACGTATCTATAATATGTTCTTGAAAAGAATAAAGTGTACAATTTTGTGTAATTCAGGTTTTTTCCCAAGGGAAAATTTTATAGTTTTTCGTAAAGAGCTCCCCTCCACTAGGGACTTTTGTTATGCATTTTTGTAGTTATAAGGTATTTTTGTAGTTAGTAGCCAACGAAACTTCTGTAAAAAAGTTCTGTAAACACGTATAGTAAGCAATAAATAGTTCTATGAAAATTGTAGTCGTATATTATTTTAATTTGATAAAATAAAATTTAATAGCAAGTATATCTCACGGTAAACTAATCGTGGGTCAATTCAAATGTGTAAATGATCCGTTAGGCAGCGCACTCATCGCTGACATTACTATTTAAAAGCAACAATAATTCGGTGAAAATGGATACCGACGTACGTAAATAAAAAAGAAAGACGTAAACAATGTGTAAAAAATGTTATTTTCAGGTGTGAAATAGTTAAAAAAACTCGGATGCAAGTTATAGAGTATATAAAATATAAATGAAACAGGATTCCCAAAATTGAACAATACAAAAGTTGCAAGTAAGTATTTCTTACTTCATAACCTCAAACAGTCCCTTATAAAATGTTACTTTTAGATGCAGGAAGAAGTGTAGGTATTGCTCAAGTCGCAGTTGAAAAAAAGTTAAAAAAGTATGCAAAATTCAGAGGATTTATCACAAACGATGAACAAGATTCGTATTTACAAAATCTTATTTCACCTAAAACTGTAGTTCGGACGCATCCAGTACAGGGAGAAAATGTAAAAAGAAAACATCACTGCTCCTCATATTCATATTTATTATTAGACGTATGTAAACAAGCTTTTGTGAAATTACATGGGATAACAGACAACAGAGTACTTATTACTATAAACTGTTATTATTATAAAAATTCTATTATTAAAAAAATTCGAGAACACATTGAGTCCTTTCCCAGAAAAAAAGGGCATTATACCAGTGGAGAATAGGAATATTTAAATGAAAAACTAAGTGCGAAAATCATGCATGAAATGTTTGTGGTGCTACATCCTGACTTGACAGTTAAATATAAATTTTACTTAAAAGTGTTCAAGCGGAATTATAATTTTTCATTTGGGAGGTCACAAGTGGATACATGCTATAAATGTGAAGAGTAAAAAATACTTAAAACTCAAAACAAAAACCCCCAATGATACTGCAAAACGTGTAGCTACAGCAGAAAAAATGGTTCATTTGCGTTGAACTAAAAATTTTATAATAAAATGAAAGAAATCGCAGAACTATGTCAAAATGATCGTTCTGTTAAAAGTATTTGTATAGATTATATGCAAAATCTGATGCTCCCATGCATTACAGTACAGAAATCTTTTTATCTGCATTAATTGATTATCAACGTATTTGATACTGGAAAATCATTCTTGTACCCATATCATCAAGGAGTAGTAAGGAAATGTCCTAATAAGGTTTGTTGTTTTATTGTTGATTTTATTATAAAACAGCAATTTCTATCTAAAGAGGCAAAACATCTTCATATTTTCATGGACGGATGTCTGGTTTAAAACAGAAACCACACTACAGTACGAATGTATCCTGCTTTTGTTCAACTTGGTATATTTCAAACCATGGATCAGTACTTTCCTGTTCTGATATAGGTCATGTGATCGCGATTTTGCAGTTATTAAGCGAAAATTAAAAAAAATTGATCGAATTTTTATACCATTTCGGTATGTTGAACTAGTATTGTCATCGAGTGAGAAAAATAATTTTACCGTATTTTTGATTGAAAATAACAGCTTAATAAAGGATTTTAAACAAGAGTGGCCTAAATGTTATAGAGAAACATGCTTATCCGTGAAAACTTCTTGCAGAGATGTACCAAAAGATCAAAAGTAAGCATTCACCATTGCATCGTTTAATCACCTTTCTTACTCTAATACAACAAAAGGATATGTGATCGTACGTGACTTCATAGATGGTTTTACACAACATTCGTTCAAACTTTCAATAACTGATACTATTTCTGATTTCCTGTAGAGAAAGCTTCTTCTTCTTCTTTGTGTGCCGTGCTTGTATTCAAGCGTTGGCTATCGTGATATTGACAAGCTGATGAAATGATTCTCGGTCGGCAGCTAGATGAAACAGTTCCTCGACCGTTCGACCTGTCCATTGTTTAATGTTACGCAGCCAGGACAGTTGTTTTCTTTCGACCCAACGTTTTCCTTCGATTTTGCCCTGAATGATTAACTGGAGTAAGCGATATTTGGGTCCTCTCATTATATGACCGAAGTATTGGACCTTTCTCATTTTGATGATGTTGATCAATGCTCGCTCTTTGTGCACGGTCTCTAGCACGCGTTCGTTAGATATGTGTGCTGTTCACGGGATTCTGAGCATTCGACGGTAACACCATAACTCAAACACTTCTAATTTGTTAAGATTTTTTATTTTTGTTGTCCAAGTTTCACATTCATACAACAAAGTGAACCAGACGTAGCACTTCAATACTCTTACACGTGTGGTCAACGACAGACTTCGACTGCATATACAGAACGCCAGTTAATAAAGTTTTTCCGTGCGAGTTCTATTCTGGTCGAAATTTCCTCGTCACTTTCAACCCTTCAGTCAATCCAGCTACCCAGATATCTAAAGTGTTCCACCCTTTCCAGGATTTTGTTATCTAATCTTAGTACTGAGTCTTCGATATTAATTTTTCCGACCACCATCCATTTTGTTTTTTTTTTTGCGTTGATTGTTAAGCCCTTTTCAGTGCATTCGTTGTTTACAGCATTCAACAGGGTTTGAAGATCTTCTAGACTCTCTGCCATTATTGCGGTGTCATCGGTGTTTCTGATGTTGTTAATAATTTCACCACCGATCTTAACACCTTCGCGGCGATTATTTAACGCTATTTTAAAAACTGGTTCAGTGTAGGCATTAAACAACATCGGCGACATAACACATCCCTGTCTGACACCACGCTTAATAGAAACTTTAGCTGAAACCTCTTGGTCCACCTTAACACAAGCGGTCTGATTGTAGTAAAGATTTTTAAGCAATCTAATGTCATACGTGTCCAGACCAACTGAGTCTAAGCATTGAAATAATAATGTATGTGGTACTCTATTAAAGGCTTTTTCGAAATCTATAAAACATACTTAAATATTTTTCCTAAACTCGATGCTCTTTTGTAAGAGTATTCGCATGCAAAAAAGAGCTTCTCGAGTACCCATACCGTTTCGGAAACCAAACTGCTCATCACCAGTTATCCCCTCACAATGTTTATATATGCGACAATGCAATATTTTCATAAAAATTTTGAGCGTGTGACTCATTAAACTGATAAGTCGATAGTCGCTACACTATCTGGCATTCTTTTTCTTGGGATTAGTTATAAATATCGATTCTAACCAGTTGTCTGTTAATTTGCCGTTGCTGTATATCTTATTAAAGAAGGATGTGATAATCGCAACACTCTCATTATCTAATAGTTTTAACAATTCTGCAGGTATTTCGTCAGGACCAGAAGCCTTCCTTCGTTTCGCTTGGTCGATAGCCTTCTGAACTTCTAAAATTAGAATCGGTGGGCCTGTATCTCGGTTAGATGTTATTTCTTGGTAGATTCTTTGGTCATCGTTAAATAATTCTATTATGTAATTTTCCCATTCGGTACAGCGTTCTTTTTTATCACTTAAAAGTCTACCACCAGAGTATTGTAGAGATAGCATACACTGACTAAAAAATTTGTATTAAAGACAAGAAAATGGTAAATTTACGCAACTTTAAGCCTTACGTAGAAAATGAAGAAGTAGAAGCCTGTAATAAGTTCTATTTCGAAATTTTTGACTGGCCTACAACATCAATAGAGTATAAAGATGATCAGTAAAATTATTATTTTTTGTATACATTACTGTTAATTTTGTTCTATTCAAAGATTAATATGTAAAATATATTATTAAGGTGACATTGCGAAAACGTAGTTTTACATTAGAAAATTTTCAAAAAATAGTTATTTTATCTACAATATAAGATGGAAAGCATTACATATATTATGTAAGTTAGTACCAAGCGACAATAATTGGTCTCTCAAACAATATATTGCGTTAAAACAGTTTTTCTCGTTTTTCTCAAAAGCACTACAACTGAATATATGTGTTTTTTTAAAATGACCGATTCAACTACATTTTCCGCTTTACTGCCATCTTATAGACAAACCCGCTGATTTTATTTACAACTACACCACGAAAACAAACATATTTGCACGCATCCCACTTTTCATCCTTCGGGACTCATAAAAGTGAAAAACTTTTGATATTTACTGTTAAGGAGAAATTAGTCCCATGGGACAATATACTTTAACTAGATTTTTATAGCGCCAGTAAAAAGTTAATCGTGATGCGAAAAGCTTAGCCATAATCTGGAAATTCTGAAAATAAGAAGAAGCTGTTTTCGTAACCTAAATTGATGTAAAATGAAGAACGACGTAGATACTCGAAAGTTTTGTTTAATGATTATTCAACGAGAGTATGCACAATTCTCGCAGTAATTCAGAAAGTAATATTAATCAATAAGCAAACAACTTACCATTGGTAAATGATCTTAGTGTGCTTACACTACGAGAAATATAACATTGTTTTATATAATGTATTACACGGAAAAAGCAACACTTAAGAAATATGAAATACTCAAATGATAGTAAGTTTTATTATTATTTATGAGCTAGGTATATTTTTAGACAAATGTAAAACATTTACTTAACAATTTGTTTTTGAAGCGAATAATAATAGTAAAATGCAGAGCAGATCGTCACGACACGGCAGAGTAGGTCATCACGACGCGCAATAGTTGGAAGGGTCAATTTACTCGACAAGGAGAGTTCGTTATTCAACATGGAAAATTTTAGTTAATTATTAAATAAAACTATACTTTTCTACTAACCTTTTATTTATATCATATGAGTCTAGAATATTCCGTAATTTTTATTAGGACACTGGATCACAATGTAATAGTGGTTGATATTTACAAAAAACAATCAATGTTGCCAATTAATATTTTGGTGTCTTTATGACATTCTGATTGAATTATGACGTCGTCTATGCGAGGATGCCAATGTTTGTTGTAAGTTTTAAACATTTTAAACAATGTAGGTAATGTACACCTTTTTCACAATGTGAAACAACAACTTAAAACAAGTTGTTTATGTTTTGCTTTTATTCTGCCAAAATGGCAGTTTTTCATTATTGATATACCAAATATTACACAAATGATGCGGGATTAATCTAATATTTGCAAAATGTTGGATTAATTAAAGAACAATTTAAACATAAAATTCATAATTGTTGACATTATGTGCAGTCAGACAAAAGAACGGGTATAAGTTGAACCATAGTTTTTAGTACAGTAAATGTAAGATGTATCCCGTGTGCATTAGTACATTTTTTGAAGGACTGCGAGTACCCGTCAGAACTGTATTTTACACAATGTAGTTTAAGGCAGATCAAGTGACAGTTAAAAGTGGCACAAAATTAATTTAAAATAGTTAGTGTATTAAAAGTGTATTAATAAGGGCGATTAACAATTGAGATATTTTAACGCGTGAGCGAAGCGAGCGCGTTAATGTTCGAGATTGTTAATCGCCATTTTAATTCACGAGTTCATTACAAAACTTTTCCGTCGACCGTACTTTTCAGAAATAAAGATATCTTAGTTTAAATATTTATTTACTTAACGATAAACAACAATTTTTTTCAGCTTTTATTGATTTTATTCAAAGTTTCCTTAGTGGTAGTTTTATTATAGTAAACATTAATATTCGAAATGGTACAATGACTGAAATTAAGGGAAGATATTGATAAATGATTATCTGCTATATAGCATTTTGACAAATTTATATTTAAGTCTTCTTGGACGACTGTAAATTCTGTGATAGAAGAAGTTAAATTCTGGTGGAGTTAAATTAAACTCTTCGTCAATATCCATCCTTTGATTTTTCAAATACACAGAATTTTAAACAAAAAGTAAATAATGACATACAATGACAGATAGTACTAACAGCGGCTACTTCATTTTAAATTAATTTTTTAGTGGGAATATAAATAGGTATATGTTTGGTTGCCTACACCACAGGTCACTGCCAATCACAGAGCGTTTAATTAATTTATGCAAGCAATGTATGTTGTGTTGCCTATAATGAAATCGTTCATTAATAGAAAATCATTCATTAATAGGGGTCATTAATCAATGATTTTGAGGGTGTTAAAATTGACCATAAATGGACGGTCGACGGAAAAAATAATAAATCAATAATACAACTACTTTATTCAATTTAAAAATATTTTTTAAATTGTAGAAATACAAAAATCATAGTATGCAGCTTCGCGCTAGTCCCCCTGTAGTATAGCCTGTTGTATCATTTTTTTTTTCTGTGAAATTATTTGGAGCTTCCCCTTAATAAGGGGTTGTTTAATAAACAAAAATGTTAAGTAAAGGTTTAATAAAACTACTTAAAAGTAATTTTTATGCTTTAAACTTCTCTTTCTTAATTAAATGGCATAATAAGGCCTCTCTGTTTGGCTTATGAGATAACCATTTCTTCGCATTTCTAAAAGTGTATGAAAACATATGGAAAGATCTGAGTAGCTGGACTTGCAGCCCACTTTGCTACCTGTTATCTCTATGGATTGTATTTCTGTTATATTGAGGTACATTTTGGATTTTATGTGCCTCCTAACCGATAGTTTCCAGTCATGAATAGACCAGTTCTCGCCAAGGAAAACACATATTTAAACTTTTTAAATACCATGTGGTAATCAGTTAATAACAAAATTTCTTTAGTTTTCCGTAATGTTTTTTCTACTCTTCCAAAAACCCGATCTACATCAGCTTCGAAAAAAGACGCCATGAGAAATGGTTGACAAAAAGAAATATATATTTTTCGAGGAAAGTGAAACAAAACTGGAGCTATAAAAAAAATACTTTGTGCTGATTCTAAAAAACCCATGTATGCTTTAGACCAATTACTAGAAAAGTACAACCACTTGGTTGTACGCTCACAGTGCACAGTATCCAGTGCACAGTATCCAGTGCACAGTGTACAAATCCCAATAACAACACTATGTAAATCCCCGTTCTTCCGTTTAGATAATCCACTACCTCTAATGCATCTTCTTCTTACTCCAGCAGCTCCGATGCTATTTGATCCAATTCTGGTGATTTATTGTTCTATAATTTTTCTACTACTGTTCTAATGTCTGCAATTGTTGGTGGACTTTTTCTGATATCTTCTTCGTCTAATGATATATCAGGGTTCGCTTCCTTCTTATCTTCCGCGAGCTTTTCTTTAAAATGTTCTGTCCATCTTCTTAGTACTTCTTGTTGTTTTGTCAATATATTGCCCTCCGTATATCTAAACATCATGATCCCTCGGTTTGAATGCTTTTCTCCTTTTCTTTAGTTTTTGGTAAAACTTTCTTATACTCTGTTAACTTACTTAGTTCTTGTAGTTCTTAAAGTTCTTTCTTCATCAGATGCTATTACCCGTCTTCTCTATTATTACCTATCTCGTAAATGATTATATAAAAAATAAAACCAAATGAGAATAATATGTTAGCAGCCACACCTAAGCAAACCATATACAAGAAAGGTATCTCAGTTCTTAGTTAAAAAAACTTATAGCTCTAAAAAAAGCCAGAAAAGCCAGAGCTAAAGACAAGTCCCTGCTGATTTTAATCAACCCCTAACAGGCTTTAAGCTAGTATTATATAATAGAGTTAGTAATTGGTAGAAAGTAACAACTAAAGATCTATATAAAAAATCAATTAACATAAATTATAGTTTTGTCTGGAAATAATCATAATTTTTTTTGCCTTTACCTCTATGCGGGGTCGACTTCCTTATTTCTCCATAAATTTATATGTTGAGTGACAAATATCAACCCTTGCCACAAACATATCCTGTCTAAGCATTTCCCACCAAGTTTTGTTAGGTTTTTCTCTCCTGCTGTTTCTAAGAAATTAAAACTCGACAATTATTCGCATTGAATGATTCCCATTTCAACATTAAACATGTAGTAATCATTTTAACTTATGCTTCCTTATTTTCATTAATTGGCATTGTCCACCAGTGGTAATCGTTGTTTTTCTTTTTAAAATGATCAATATGTAGTAGCATTGATTATGCTGATTTTATAACCTGGTCTATTGACCTGTTAAAGCGTTGTTCACAATTTATCGTTAATAAATTCGATGTATTATAGGGTTTCACAGACCATCCTTTTTTGTCAATGTCGAGGCCAACCGCCTTTATCAATATTTTTGCCGAAGAGAGCAAAAATACCTATCCCAATCTAGTTATTTGCCGACGAAGTATGAAAGAATTTTCAAAAGCACCAACCTTCGACCCTTTTAAGTACTACCTTACCTAAATCCACCTGTTTATTTGATTTTAGCAGCTGTGCTTCTACCAGGCATTAAACTTTTAATGTGAGTTTTTATGAATCTATTGACCACTGTTTGCTTTTATGTTTAGTTCGGAACTTTTTTAGAAAAAATTACATATACTAGTTTCATTATTATCTTTATAATTTTTGTTTTGAGTTATCTTTATTCATTTATATAAAAAAGGAATGACAACTATTTCATTTTATATATCAATTAATAAGAGGTCTCCCGATAAGAATGTCCTGATGTTTTTTTAAACGAAAACGGTAAAAATTGGTGTAAATCAAAAAAAAATTTTGATTGCAAAATATAATAGATACCAATTATGTTTCGAATAACACATCATTCAAATGTCCACCGCGACTATGTTTGCAGGAGCGAATCCGATGAACCCAATTTTCGGTCACTTTATGCAAAATATCAGCATTAATCTCACGAATGGTGTGCTCTATGTTCCTCTTCAAGTCTTCAATAGATTGTGGTTTGTTCACATAGACCAATGACTTAACATAGCCCCATAAAAAATAATCCAACGGTGTTAAATCGCAGCTTCGTGGAGGCCAAGCATCTGGTCGCTGAATTCTCCTGGGATCTCTGGCATCAAGAGAAATCAATGTTTCAGGGAACTTTTCCTTCAATAAATCAATGGTTGGGACATGTGGCACCGTCCTGTTGGAAAAACAAGCCATCCAAATCCATTTCATCCAACTGAGGCTACAAAGAATCCGTTATCATCATTCGATACCTTTCACCGTTGACTGTTACACCATGTTCGAAAAAATAAGGTCCGATGATGCCACCATGCCATAAACCGCACCAGACAGTGACTTTTTCTGGATGCAAAGGCTTCTCAAGAACCTCATGTGGATTATTTTCACTCCAAAAACGTCAATTTTGCTTATGCACAAAGCCGTTTAACCAAAAATGAGCTTCATCGGAAAAGATTATTTTTTTTTAAAAATCGCCATCATTTTCGAGTTTGTCTAGAGCCCAATCAGCGAACAAACGACGCTTATGATGGTCAAGTGGCTTCAGTTCTTAAGTCAGAACAATCTTGTAAGTGTGTAGGCCTAAATATTTTCTTAGAATTCGCCAATTTGTCATTCTGATGAGTCCAAGGTCTTGAGAACGACGATTTACGGACACATGCATTCTCCGCTACAATGGCTCTTACAGCAGCAATATTGTCCTGAGTTCTTGCATTTCGGCGTCTAGTTGGTGGTTTTGTATCGTGCGGAGTAAATTCACGTTCAAACTTGTCCACGATTCACGATTTCCACACGCACATCAGGACGATGATTTGGTCCATAACTTTCACGTAATGCACGATAGGTATTCACAAAAAAACGATTATTAGCATAAAATTTTAGGATAATTTCCAAACCTTGTTCAAGCTTTTATCTTGCCATGGTAATTTGTTAGTGTACTAAATACAAACGTCAACAAGTGACAGTTTTACCATTTTTAAAATGGCCGCTATGGCATTTCAAAAACAGGGCGTCCCTATTGGGAAATAGGGACGTCGAAATAGAAAAAGTATAATATTAAGAGTACTGTATTTTTCTGCGATTAAAATAATGTTATGTGTAATTCTTTTATGTACCTATAATCAAAGAATATAGTAGTATCATATTTTAGGCAGAAATGAAAAGCTTTACGTTTTTTTACGAGATTATGTCTCATATATTACCTAGTTATTTTCATTTATTCATTTTTGAAACACTTTAAGAAATTATTAAATTAACTTATGTTCAATTGAGTTTTTTATTTTAAAACTGTAATCTGTTTAGTTATAAGTTTACGGATGGCAATTAGGTCATATGTAAAATGTGTTTTTGGAATCTTATATACTAAAAGGCTAAGCCCTTTTATTGTGCGCAATACTCCTCCTAAACGGTGATAGATAGGAGAATAATTTTTTCGAATAATTAAACAGATTGTTGAGTAGATTCCCCCTAAGGTTTAAAATTTAAAAAATTCTAACCGGTTTAAAAATGGCGGCCATAAAATGAATTTTTCCTATAGTAAAGTATAGGAATTCAATATTATACACAATGCAACAACGCGTCAATTCTCGAATGCTGGAATGCAAAAACAAGTGTTTCCACTTAAGGAATAACGATAATGACCACTCAAAATTCGGGATCCTCCTGTCTCCGATTTTAATTTATGGGGTCTGTTTTACACTATCTGATGAGTTGGTATTTTTTTATTTTTATGTTTAGTTAGAAAGTTTTCTGTTTCCAACAAGTTCAGCGTGTGTGATGTGTTGTGATTGATATTTAGAGATTTAGACTACGTTTTGAGTTTAATACTTGAAGAATTAAATAATGAGGTAAGCATTACTTTGTTTTTAATTTATTAGTTAAAAATATATTATTAATTTTGTTGGGAATAAGCCACAATTTTACTTTAAATTAGGTTTATTTTAAATAAATAAATAAAAAATAAACTTATTATGAAGTAAAATTGTGGCGTATTCTCAAAAAAGTGGAACAGTAGGCGGTAGTGTAGACTAGCGTACATACTGTTTTCTGTATTTTTAAAATTTAAATAATATTTAAATATAAATTTAGTTAGTTAGTCAGTTAGAGTTCTCAAACCGACTTTTTTTTCTTAAACGTGGCATTTTACAATCTAAAATATGCAAAAAAAAGTTACTTCCGGTTTTACTTCCGTTTTTTATTTAAGATGGGCGGAGTCTAACAATCATATTGTTTCCGTTTCCTAGTGTAAATCTTCCTGAAAATCCTAAAAAAAACTACTGTATCGATTTTCAATTTAAAAAAATTGGCGTCGATACAGTTTATTTTTAGGATTTTTGGAACATTTACACCAGGCGACGGAAACGATGGATCGTTAGACTCCGCCCCTCTTAAATATCAGCAAAACTTACATCAAAACTCGATGTCGAGTTGGTCCGCTAGTATTTAGTAAATACAGTTTATTGCTGATATTAGCATGTATTTGTGTATATTTTTCTGTACATATACACATGTGTACATATTAATAAATAATTTTTAAAAATTAATTATTTTATTTGTGTAGAGAGGATATAATTTATTTGAAGTATTTTGTATAATATTTTGTATGAGTAAATCCTCCTCCTTTCAGTTTATGAGTAAATATGTTAATTTTTATTGTTTTTTTTTATATCTTTGAGAGAAATGTTTGGTTAATTTATTTAATCTTGAGTTTCTTCATGAGATTTAGGTTGAAACTCATAGGTAGCCATTTTATTTTGTAGTTTAGCTATATTTAGTGTTTCTTGTTTTTCTTTATCAAATTGTAAGCTAATTATTATCTATCGTTGATCTGTCTTTGATCTACACGTTTCTATCATCTATATCCATACCCATCCCAACGAAGCTCCTGACTTGGTATCGTTAAATTTTGGTGAACGAAAAGCTTTTTTACATATGTCTTAGTTAACCTGAAACCTAAGTAAGGTTTCTATGGTTCTTTAATGTTAAATCTAGTTTAAGTTTACTTCAAACAATATTTTAGGGGGACCTTATACCTGCACTATGTGGTATCACTGTGCGCACTGTCATGGTATCTTTTTTCTTCCTATCCTTCTTCTTAATTTAAGCACAATTTCAATATCAATTTTTATTTTTACGAATTATTTCAATCCACAATTATTACCACAAAATGTTAAAATTGAATGTCAACAAATGAAAAAAGAAGTTTTAATACTTACGTATTTTAAATTATTCGCCTGCTGAACTTCCTTGTACTTTAAAAGTATATTTGTTTAGGATAAGCTTGATTTTCTAAACTTATTTAACTTTCCGATGACCAACCTTTTTTTCTTACACGGATAACCAACGGAGGTCAAAAATGACAATTGACAAAAAAAATAACTTGTTTTAAGAAATAATTTTTGATGTTGGTATTATATCAATAAATGATTAATAAACATTAATAAAACACATTTTTAATTACAACTAAACAAAAACAGGAAACATCATTCTGAACTTAAAACTAACGAAATTAAAAAATGTATACTAATTTACGTAGCCAAGAATAGAACAAACAATTTTTTTTTAATTTTGGAATGTCCCTTGCAGATAAAATGTTAGCAGTTATCGCATTTTGATGTGAATTTTCTGTTGGATAATCGACTGCAAATTTTACGTAGGCTATGTTTCCTGGGATTTTCAGTTGGCTTTGCATCTTCAGAATCTTCTGAAAATTTTATTAGCGCCATATCTATGACTGTTTGAATGTATTTATGTTAACTTTGACGCGGTCGAGATTATATAAAGGCTTTTACTAGCTCAAGGGACATATCTTAAAGAAAAAGCCTCCTTTGAAAAGATTCTCCTTTTTTGTAGTCTTCATATTTATCTATGTACAGAGCAAATGCCTTTATACCACTTATGTCAATAAAATGAAAAATGCAACTTGAGGCCACCGCTTTGTATTACGATTGCATGAATATTCCTTGAACATTTTATCCAAACTATCTACTGCACCTTTGTGTTTGGTAAATCTATATATCTATATAATTAGCCTTCTTCGGTCCATCTTTGGACATAGGCCTTCCCAATCCTTTTCCATTCGTCTCTGTCTGTCGCTATAGTCATCCACTTGGAGCTCACGTGCTTCTTGATATCATCTGCCCATCTCATTTGGGGCCTTCCTCTGCTTCGTTTATATTCCCACGGTCTCCAACATAAGAATTTTATTCCATCGGTCCTCTTTTTGTCTTATACTGTGTCCGGCAAATCTCCATTTCAATTTTGCAACTTCTTGTCTAACATCGCTCACTTTTGTTTTCTCTCTTATCCACTCGTTTCTCTTTTTATCCATTAGTCTTATGTGCAACATTTGTCTTTCCATCGATCTTTGGGTTTTTATGATTTTGTAAATGTTTGTTTTTGTAAATGTCCACGTTTGGGAACCATAAGTGAGAACAGGGAGTACGCATTGATTGTATACTTTGGTCTTAAGATGCTGTGGATATCTTTTGTTTTTAAGAATGTAGCTTAGTTTGCCAAATGCAGATCATGCCAGTCTAACTCGTCTTTTTACCTCTGCTGTTTGGTTTTCTTTGTTAAGTTTTATAGTTTGACCCAGATATATATAATCTTGTTGTTTTGGCTTCCTTTATATTGGCTATTAGTTCCGTATATCTGTGGTCAATTCTGCTGTTAATCAAAGAATTTTTCACTGCCCAATGTTCGACAAGGTCGAAAGCCTTTTCGAAATCTATGAACGCTATATATAGAGGAATGTGGTATTCATTTGCTCGTTCTATAAGTATTTTCATACTTAGTAAATGGCCACTTGTGCTGAATCCCTTTCTAAAACCAGCTTGTTCTTTCGACTGGTATCCGTCGAATTTTGTCGTCAATCTATTGGTTAAAATTTTTGTTAGGAGTTTGTTTGGTAAAGTCCAAAATAATTTACAACTAAGAGGCTGTTTCTTCAGCAGACACATTTAGGTCAGAATGTTGCGTGCTGAGCAGCAAAACGCTCCTATTTTTTTTTTTTCGGTACATAGGAAACTAAAATGACATTTTTTGTATACAAAACTTTTCTTGGATTTAGTCCTTACGAGTTTTTCTAATTATCTCTGTATTTTAAATTGTTGTAGAAGTCCCTTCAATAATAGAATCGAGGTGAAAAAGTTACACCATAGCCAGATCCTCATCCATTTAATAAATCCAAAACGACACGCTTACCTGTAAAAGAAAAAATCGTTTAGCACTATTTATATGATGTCGCTATTTATAATTATTACCTTGCTCTTTTTCTGTTATATTATTTGCCATACCTGTGTAGACTTGTAGATTCCAGCAATAGTTATTAGTCGAATCATACAATAACCAAATTTTATGCCATATTTATCTGGCTTAGATTTCATATAGACCCTAAAAATGGTCATCTTCCACGAAAAGACACAAGTTGTTTGTCGATAGATATATCAGGATTGGGAGTATAGGCCTTTTACAGTTTAAGCCAAAAATTTCATATATATCTTGTACTAGAGCTAACTTATCCGAAGCGTGTCTTTTGACAAGCTAATAGAGATTATTAAACCTTAGAAATCGAAAGACTTCATTCTCTTATGGGATATTGTTACACGAAAAATAGGCCTCTGAAACCCTGACTTTTTGTACTTCACAGCTCCAAAATTGGTTCGTGATTTGCTTTGAAGCATCCGGCAATAAGCAACAATCAGATAAAGGCATATAGTTCTTCTTTACTGGCGGGAATCCAATCGCCTAAAATTGGTTGTGCGCGAATATTAGTTTCACGAATGACAATGTCTATAATTTCTTTTTAAAAACAAGTTTAAAAGCTTTTGTCTTCATGGTGAAATTTGAGCTGTACTCAGTTCTACTAGGCTTTTTAGCTACGATGTTCCTTGCTAAACGTTTAGAGCTTTTAGGTTTCTATCTATTTTACCATGTGCCATCTTTTGCTAAAATATTTTCCCCTTGGTATTATTTCATCTTCTATGTCATCATAGAAATCGCTCGCAGTAACTATCTGCCGTAAACTAGCAGTGGTAACATATTTGCTGGTCATATCTCATACACAAAACAATAAGAAACTACACATATGTCCAAAAGTTTGGAATATTTGATCTTTTTATTGATTTTTATATATAAACTCTTCTAAATAATTAAACATCATTTTGTTTCAATTCTCAACAATACTAAATAAATCTCAAAACCAGATAAACGATATGCAAAAAAATTATTTATACTCTTGGAGTGAAAAACTTGCAATGTGCAACTTACATTTAAAAGTAAATTAGTATAGAAAAAAATAGTTTTTAATAAAACTAATAATTAGTAATTCCTCAGTTGGCCTATATGCATGCCTGTAGGCGATTTGGCATGCTGCCGATTAACTGGTCGAGCTGGGCTTGCGGAATTCTCTCCCATTCTTCACGGGTAGCATTTTTTAGTTCTAGAAGTGTAATAGGGGGATTGTTTCGCTTCTTGATGCATGTTTTAAGAATGTCCCAAGCATGTTCAATAACGTTCATGTCAGGGGAATTCGGGGACCACTGTAATATAGATATTTCTTCTTCTTCCAGAAAATTTTGTACTGCTGCTGTTCGATGAGGAGATGCGTTGTCATGCATAAACACAAATCCATCACCTACTGCCCCTCTCAATAGACGTACGATAGGATTTAAAACTTCTTCGATGTACACAGCACCAGTGACTCTTCTCTATAGAACCAGCAGTGGCGTCCGTGTACCACTCATAATACCACCCCAAACCATAATACTGCCACCTTCAAATGAGAGACGCGGTTGGGCTGTTTCTAGCCAGTGTTGTTCGCGAATCAGATACGAAGCCAATTTTTGACTCATCAAAGAAAATCACGATATTCCAGTTAGGACCATGATGCACCATTTCTCTAGCCCATTGCAACCTTACTATTTTGTGATGGTAGATTAGTTTAGGAATACGTAGCGGTCTTCTACGATATAAATTTGCTGCCTTTAGTCTGCGTGTTATTATTTGCCGTGAAATATTCAGTCCTTGAAGCCTAGAAATTTCTCTCGATATACCATTTGTAGATTTCAGACGATTTCTACGAGCTATCAATGGTATTTGCTGGTCTTATGCTGCTGTTGTACATCGACTTCTACCACTTTTGGGACGATACCTAACGCCATTTGTATCTTGGATTTTTTTTTTAATTTTCGATACAGCACTCTGAGTAGCATCAACAATATTCGCGTTGACTAAAACCCTGTTGTAACAAAGAAATTACTCTAGGTATGTCAAAATGAGATATCACGTGTCTAGGCATTTTTAAACGGATTAATTCAAAAAACAAAAACTGAAAAAATGTGTAAATACGCCAATGAGCGTATGTGTATCAGAATGTGATCAAAATCATACAAAAACGATTCAAATTGTTCATTATTTTCATTTAAAAACGCTCTAGAATGAATATTAATAACAATTTTAAAACCACCATAGGCGTAGATATATTATTTGTACGTATTCCAAGCTTTTGGACATGTGTGTATATATACGTCAGGAAATAATATTAATAACTAACTGAAGCAGGAAGTAACGTCGGGAGCTGCAGCAGACACAATATACAAATAGATTTTGGTGATGTGCAATGCAAAATTACTTGAAATTCCACATATTAGATGGTATTTACTTGGAACGTGGAAGGTTAAGGGGTGGTCGTCTTTGACTCCAAATTCAGAAAATATTTTTTATTCGTGAAATATAGGGCACTTTTTTGCTACAAAAAAAGATACATTGGGATCAAAATTGATCCCACTTGTTCATCCGAAGGTTGATATAGATAATATTTTATTTTATCATAAAATGTTTTGAGGGTATTTTTCATTCAAACTTCAAAGTTTATATTGCCTTCTCAGGTTTGACGCGTCTACAGGTCAGATCTCATATATCTTCTGCGTTCGCATTAATTATAAAATATTATTCGTCATTAGATGCCCCACGTAATGGGGCAATTAAAAATAGGACGCCGATGATATCGCCAAACATTTTCAATTTAAACTTAAATTAATATTTCTACCGGTATCATCATTGTACAGTTGCATTATTAATCTGTAAAACTTTTTGACACTAAACTCCCTCTACCTACTGGCTTTTCTACTCGCCAAACCGGCCATAGCCGCAGCTCTTTGTTCATTCGTGTGATATTTAGAGATCTTATTGAGCAAAGAGAATTATTATACAAACGTACATTTTGAAACTCGAACCATTGTTTCCATTTATTCTGTATCGTTATTCCAGAATCCTTTCCTTTGTGCTTATTTTAATTTAGCCGCATACCTCGACTCAAAGTAAAATTTAAAATAAAGAAAAGAACAGAAAAAAGATGGTGACGGAAATAGGATCGTAAATGGTGTATTCCCAAGTGCATTAGCATATTCTTCATTGTTCTGTACTAACAGAGGCGTGCATTGATACTGAGAAATGTGGGTGAAATACGATAGTACGGACAATATGTTACACTTATAATATATTATTATGGTTTGAGTTATTAAAAAAATATATTCACGAGAATGCCTCTACTCATGCGATCATAAAATAGTTAAAATCAAAAAAGTTATTAAAAAAAAAAATTACAAAATTTAAAGATTTGACGCTAATTACATATGAGTGATTTTTTAGTTGTTCTGCATTTTATTATGCTGTTAATAAAGCATTCGTTAGAAGTATAATGCATTAAGTTCAATTTCAATATTTTAGGGATATCTGTACTTCAGCAAACATATGAGTTTTCAAATATATTGTAAAATGTGAAAAATATGCAGAAATAAAATCAAGACACTTGAACGAATTTATCTATTAAAATAACAATAAAATAATAAACACCTATTAATTCAATAAACAAAGCAGTAAGGAAATTAAAAATAGAAAATCACCAGGAGAGGACAAAATTCAGATCGAACCCCAAAGTATGGACAACCAAATCTGACCAAACAACTATTAAAACTAATCCAAAAAATAATAAAATACAGCAGAATACCACAAGAATGGAGTTAAGCATAAGCATCCTAATACCTATCTTTAAAAAAGGATATACATCGAACCCGGAGAAGGATACAAATTTAACCTATTAAATACAACAATAAAATTAACATCCAAAGTGATAAGACAAACTGAATCAAATACTAAGCTAAATTATAATACTAGCAAATGAAGAAGGTTTTAGGTTGGGAAGATCATGCACTGACGTTATAATGACGCAAGTGCAAGAGAAATCATAAGAATACCACAAACTAGCATGTAGGGGAAGTATGCCTATGATGGCATGCTGCCTTTGATGGCATACCACGTGTAATTTGTAAATCGTTTCCTGTCGAACGATATCGGCTGCATAGGCATGCGCATAGACAGTGTTTATTTGCAACGGTAAAGTTACAAACACTTATTAGTTCCACAGATAAGTCTGTAACGGAAAGTGTCATTTGTTGATTGTTGAACTATTATAACACACGTCAACACAAACAGTTTTTTGCCGCTTCTCGTCTGAACTTAAAATATCCAAAGTAAGTATGCAATTTTGATTAGTATCAAGCTTCAGTAGGCAATGCATTTTAACTTCTGCCATTGTGGTGCTAGAAGATAACGCTCTGCTTTAAATCTGATGCGCACTTGCCTATGACGGCATAGCAGATGTGTTCCAATGATGGCACAGTATGCCATCATGTGCACGTTATATGCCATCAAAGGAAAATGAATAATAATTTCAAAAATTTCAAAAACTCAACTTTTTACTTATATTAAGGTAAAAGTAGATAAACAATACCATTTTGTAGGGTTTTTTTAAACAAATTTGGAGCTTTCAAATCGCACAAAATTTCAATAGTAAATTTAAGTGTATATCTGAAATGTTCTTAAAGGTTTAGTACAATCCTTAAAAATTGGATTGTCGTTATCTAGTTATACCTTAAACAGTCGAATATCTCCTGATATTAGATATAAAGGCTTTGTTTTGTTGCAGGGCCTTTGTTAATATGGCGTCTATCAAGAAACATAGTCAGGAGTGGTCGGAAGAGAACATGAATATGACAATTCAACACATCCAAGAAAAGAAGATGGGATGGCTGTTGGCTTCCAAAACTTTTAATGTTCTGGCTACAACACTCCGTAGATATTTTGCAAACAACTCCGGTGGAAGAAAAGGAAAATTGGGTGGCCGAAGAATTACACTACATTCTCATCTTGACCAAGAGTTAGCTACTCATGTGATTGATATGGAAACAAAATTTTTTGGTCTCACAACGCTAAATTTGAGACGATTAGTTTTCCAACTTGCTGAGAGAAATAATATCAAACACAAATTCAACAAAACGACTCGTCTTGCTGGATGGAAGTGGGTGAGGGGTTTTTTAAAAAGAAATAATACCATTTCACTTAGAACACTAGAAAATACATCTCTCGCGCGAGCACAAGCATTTAATAAGAACGATATTAAACCATATTTTATTTCTTTAACTAAAGTTTTAGATACATACAATTTTCAATCCGATATATATCCGATTATACTCAACGTTGATAAATCAGGTCTTAGTACTGTTTAAACAAGGCCTCAAAAAGTGTTTGCAACCAAGGGACGGAAAGGGTGGATGTCTTCAGACATTTTTGTTCAATGGCTTAAACATTTCATTCACTATACCAAAGCTTCGAATGAGAACAAAATATTATTATTGTTAGATGGCCACAGTAGTCATTAGGGACTGGAAGTCTTACAAGTTGTAAAAGAGAATGGTATTGTACTTTTCTGCTTTCCACCGCACTGTTCCCACCGGGTGCAACAACTCGACGTGGGCTTTTTTAGTCCTTCTACAAACCTATTATAACCAAGAGATTCAAAATTGGTTAAAACAAAATCCTGGAAGACTCGTTACGCACTTTCAAGTTGCTGGGTTGTTTAAAACAGCTTACCTTAAAAGTGCTACTTCTGCTAATGCCATAAATGCCTTTGCCAAAATAGAGGTTCAACTTTTTAATCCGGATATTTTTGAGGAATGGATGTTCGCTCCATAATTGGTTACAGATAAACCTATAGAGAGCAATCAAGATCGAACTCAAAACATCCATCTAAACAATCCAGATTATAATCTAGAAGAAAACCTAGAAAGTGGACCAACGGGTCCTTCTAGAAAATACTCAACAGAATACTCTTCACATAACAATCCAAGATTTATCGCCCATTCCAAGTGTTTCGCAGTCAAACACAAAAAAACAAAAGAAGCGTGGAAAAATAGGAGTAATAAATTCAACCCCTAAAATTCAAGAATTGAAAGATAAGGTTGTTGAAAAAGAAAATGTAGAACGAAGAAAACTGGCAAACAAAGTTAAACGACAAATAAAACAGAAGATAGAACCTAAAGGAAAAGCTACGTACAACAGTGGATGAGAACGGAAATCTGTGGATGCCACTTTTCCTGAAAAAGGAACATTATACCGAATGGCAAAAGAAGGGATAGAGAGAAATGATGAGAAGGAACAGGAATCCACGAGCGATAACGAAAATTTTGAAGATGATGATTCCGACGTCGCTTCCTTGTATTGTAATGGCCTGTATTCCCTCTCAAAGTCGAAAGAATGCTGGATTAAATGTCAGGAGTGCCAATCCTGGTGTCACTCTGAATGCGCTGGGGTCGATAAAAAAGGTAAGATATTTTTATTGTGATTTATGTTCTTAGGTAACTGGTTTCTTTTTTATTTGTTGTATTATTGTTCTCTTTGAATAAAATACGAAAATTCAACTAAAACATATTTTGTTATATTATACTGTGCAGCAATGCCATCATAGGCAAGGAATGTGCCTATGATGACACACTTAACATTTCTGATATTTCAATTTTTTAATATAAAAATCCACATTCCCTTTGACCTTTATATGTTCAGCTTAATTGGTACATTCAACTGAACTAGAAAAAAAATTGTAACAAATATGATCATGTATTTTAATAAAAAAAACGAGAGGTGAAGTTAAGTATGCCATCATAGGCATACTTCTCCTATATGTTTCGTGGACCTTAAAATGGTATTTAACATGGTCGAATTAAATGGCGTTATCCACTTATTTTACGCAAGCAAGATACCTCTAGGGATAATCAAAACGATCAAAAATATGTACCAGAACAAAACAATAAAAGTAAATGTAAAAGAATAATTAACTGACACAATTAAAGCTAACAATAGGATAAGATTGGAGAATTCCCTCAGTCCTTTATTGTTTCACCTGATCATGGATAAAATAATAAAAAATGTAAAAACGAAAATAGGATACGAAATAGAAAGAAAAACCTAAAATAATCTGTTCTGCAGACGACGCGATACTAATCTCTCAAAGTAAAGATAATTTACAGCATACGCTGTAATAATCTATCTATATAAAAGTCTCTGATGACAAGTCACACCGTTTCTCCAGTAAACTAACGACGCCATCTAGGAAAGAAATCTGAACTACCACTATTTGACATTTCATTTTAAGATGGAATTTTGTTTCTTTTGTTTTTAATACAAAATAATTTAAAGTTTTATGTTAGTTTAGATTTAAAATCCTAACGCCATCTGAACAAATAAATCTGAATTATTGACATTTCAACCTATGAGTCAATCATACTTTGTTTTTGAAACGATACGTTTAATTAATAATGCAAAAAATATTAATTACATATTAATATAATTAATAAATAATAATATTAATATTTTTAAGGTACGATTTAATACAAAATAATTTAAGTTTTATGTTAGTTTAGATTTAAAATTCTAACGTCACCTGGGAAAATAATCTGAACAGATAACTGTCAGATAAAATAAATTAAAATGATCTGACATATAAAATATAAAATATTTATTTGCCAAATAAAGTACTGAATAAAAAGTTATCTAGAAAATAAATTGTGTTTATTGTAGTTCGTTATTATGTTGTTGGTTATCGCGAAATAAAAAAATAACCTAAATAGTGTTGTTTAGAGTGTAGGTTAGAGACATGGATATTAAAAGATTTAAAGAAATCGTAAAGTATGATCTGTATGATGTTTAATGTTCTTAAACTTAGTGCGAGAATATTTGATGCAGAATTGAACATTTAAATTTTTTTAATGATAAAGACTTTTTTAAAATGTTAAGATTAAGTAAACCGACATTGATCTATATAAAAAATAAATAGTTGTTAATAAATGATTATAAAAGTATACATCTTTTTTATACATCTGGTGTATACATCTTTTTTATTTGCTTAGTTTAGAGATTCAATATTTTCATAATTTTGATAATTAAAAAATTGATTAATTAACCTTTTTCAGGAGATATTGGTACTATTGATTTAATAATAGTAGTATCGGATTCCAAAATAAAAAATATGCACATAGTACCTAGATTGTCAGATTCTGTTTATAATTATAAAATACATTTAACTATATACAGGGTGAGTCATAACTATTGGGACATAGACTAAGGACAGGTTATTTGGACCAAAATATGGCTATTGGGCCAAATATGCCTTAATAAAATGTTGCTGAAAAAAAAGATACAGGGTGTTAAAGTTAATTTTTGTTTTTCATTTTTTGCTAATAGTTTCCCTGTATATTTATAAATTGCTATCAAAATTGGCACAGAGGCATAATGTTAGACAAGAAATAGTATTTTATTTACAATTTTACGTTTTGTCATAGAGGGCGCCACGTGGAACATTCCTAATGATCAAATTGAGTCTAAACTTTTTCTGATGAAACTTTTTAGTAATTTTTATTAGAAAATATGACGTAAACATTATTTTCACGTAAAATTGGTACTATTATTTAAACATGATAATTTCAACCGTTTTCAATAAAAACGCAGTCGAACTGCTTAGAGTCTTAAACAAGGATTTCAAATATTATTTCATTTATGAAAAGTATGCTTTAGACGGTCAGATAATTGTTGTTGGTAAATGTCTTTTGTTCAGAGTAAATTATTTTGATGTGACAGTGTAGTGTAATGTTGCATTTTTTAAAAGTAAATATTACTTTTTTTATTGAAATGCCTCGTCACAAGAGAAGGCAGCCAGAAGGTATGGAATGTTATATGCAAACAGAAGGCAACCAAATCACAAAACTTTTGCAAGATTATATCGTAGTTTAGGTGAAACTGGGTCATTTCACACTAAAAATCGGGGTGATCGACCGAAACAAATCACACCTAATCGAGAAGATGAACTTTTGGTTCGAGTAGATGAAAATCCTGAAATAAGTTCACGACATCTATCAGCAGCAACAGGAGTAAGTCAGTCGTCTATTGTTAGAATTCTAAAAAAAGAGAACCTCCATCCTTATCACTTCACTCCTGTTCAAAATTTACTTCCAACAGATCTTCCACGACGGTTACAGTTTTGCCAACGTATTCTGAATAAACATCGCAATGACAGACACTTTATTAAGAATATTATGTTCACCGACGAAGCAACTTTTACCAGACGAGGGGTTTTTAATTGACGAAATAGTCATTATTGGGAAGAAGAAAACCCGCATGCTATTAAAGCTAGACATTTTCAGCATAAGTTTAAATTGAATATTTGGTGTGGCATTATAGGCGACCAACTACTAGGGCCTTATGTTCTTCCTCCGAATTTAAATGGAGATTCTTATTTATTCTTTTTGGAAAATATTCTTAGTTATATTTTAGATGATCTGTCACTGGATGTAAGAAGAAAAATGTGGTTTATGCAGGATGGAGCGCCACCTCATTTTTCATTAGCTGTTAGAAATCATCTTAATGACGTATTTCCTCAACGATGGATTCCGCTAGATTTTTATTTTTGGGGACATATGAAGTCCTTAGTTTATGCCAATGAAATTAATACACGAGACGAACTTTGGAGATACATTCAAAATGCAGCTAATCTTATAAGAGGACAGAATAATATTTTTTTTAACGTCCAAAAGTCCTTTATAAAAAGAATTAGAAAAGGCATAGAAATCGGAGGAGACCATGTAGAACATTTAGTTTGAGTTTTTGTGAGTTCTTTTAAGTTGAAGTGTGTTTAGTTTTGATTTGTCGTCAAAACGGAAACCTTACGTTAGTTGCAACTTTGTTTATTAGGTTGGTATTTGATAGTGGAATTGTAAATAAAATACTATTTTTTCTTGTCTAAGATTATGCCTCTGTGCCAATTTTGATAGCAATTTTAAATATACAGGGAAACTATTAGCAAAAAACGAAAAACAAAAATTAACAAAAATTAATCAACACCCTGTATCTTTTTTCTTAGCAACATTTTATTAAGGCATATTTGGCCCAATAGCCATATTTTGGTCCAAATAACCTGTCCTTAGTCGATGTCCCAATAGTTATGACTCACCCTGTATAAAAAAAACTCGGAGTAAGTATACAAAATATCCAGAGTGTAGTAGGAAATTTTCAAAACTTTCAATAAATCTTGTTTATAATATAGGAATTATGATTTTAAATTCTGACAATTTTGTGATACTTCTTGGATATGATTTTCTAGGTACCTACCAGGTAGGAATAAATAATTCTGTATTATTGATAAGAAGTTTAAATGTGGATAATATAAATGGGTTCTTACAAGGAGATTATGATTATAAACTAAAGCCATTTTTAGGAAGTCCACTAAATAATCCAATTTCTATAATGAATTTCATATGACAACCAGATATGCAACATAACTTTTTATGTATGGAAGAGAAGGTTTAGGTACTATTTCATTCAGTGGAAGTGGCTGTATGGTTGAAAAGATTCAACCGTTCTAATCTACAGCAACAATCTACAAGTATAAGCTAGCGAGAGATCAAAATTAAGGCAATTTTGAAGATGAATTGCTAAATGAAGATATTACTGAACTTTTTGAAGTTAAAGATGTTTGAGCTAACTTTATATAATATTTTAGTGTTATGAAAAAACCTGAAAAGAATCATTAAACATGTATTATTTTTTTATTTGTTATTAAATTTTTCTTTACATAATTTAATTTATTCCTACCACCACAAATTGTATAATCAAAAGAGATATTAAAACATTGTGATTTCTTTGACGATCAATTGAATATTGGTGTGTTCCGAAATAAATTTTACACTTATCTTACAGATTACCAGATTAGTAACCGAAACATAATTTGACGTGAAAAGACGGATACATTTTATTTTATAAATAAACGTGTATCCTTCAGATAACTATCTCTCAGATAGGACACTATTTATTTGGAGGTGAAAAGACCTCCAAAAATGCAAAAAGTTTATTATTTTAAAAATTTAATTTTTAATTCTTTTGAAAATTTTGTTGATCTTCAAAAATTGGCTGCGAATTTGGTGATCAGTAAAAAATATAATACAAAACTTGAGCTTTCCCAACAAATAAACTGCCAAACTGGAATTACGCTGGTATTATGCGTAGGTTGATTTTTTAAGGTGACTTTACGCAAAAAGTTCAACGACTTTCCAAAAGTGACTTATTTGTTATGAAAGTTGTACAACAGATTAAAATAATATTCTGTTGTCGTCCTAGCCTTAAATAGGAGGAATACAGGAAAAATTAAATTGAGTGATTGTAGATACAATTGATTGGACCCTTGTCGCATGGTGATGGGTAAAATAACTAGTTTATTATAACCGCCTGAAAATTTAGTTTGATAATTTCCTCAAAAAAGACAAAATACATGGTTATAACAGCAAATGTACTAAGATGTAAATTGGAGCTGGGTGCATAGATAATAGAACAAGTGATGGAGTTTAAATGTTGGTGTCAGTCACAGAGCCCGAGATTGCGGCAATGTACGTTACAGAAATTTAAGAAGCCTCTGCGTCGCGAACTCCAACAAAAAGGCATTCTGAAATTTTGGATTTTCGCGTAGATTCGACCGTCGGTCACCCGGTAGCTGTTTTGACAACATTTGATTCTCAATATATAAGCCGGCGAGGAGGCTTTTAATTAAATTAATATTGGCGGTTATACGTATCAGTGGGAATTGTTTTGTAAGTAATAATTATTTATGTGATTAGTGTATAATTGTAATATTTCTAATTAAGTGAGTTTTTAAGATAAATAAAATTAGTTAAACGACGTTGTGTTTTACTTAATATCTGAACCCACAGAAAAACGTAACAATATCTATAATATGGATAAATCAAAATAACCGTAAAAGAAATGAAAGACAGAGTTTATAAAATAGTAATCAGTAACTTATAACGTCTCCTAGATCTAGATCTGTTATCTGGCGATGATGATTGACATATCTATGCTATCTCAATCAATTGCAAGCAAAATCAAATACTCGCAAGTTAAGAGATATGTACTGTAATATTTTAAAATTCTGAGAAATTAAAAAATATCTAACGCCTGGTTTGATAATAAAACTCGTTGGGTCTAAAAACACATTTGAAGAAAGACGTAAATCAGTGTCATTTTGCTCGTTCATAGAATACCATGTGTCGCTTTGATACATGAAATAAAATACATTTCGTAGTTAGATAATTTCCTAGAATGTACCTGATAAAGTTGAAAAGATAAATAATTAACGAAATATCGAACTTATAAAATAAATGTAGTTTCTATTCAAGCCACAGTCCGCAGTCCCGACATTTCAACACGATTCCGTATACTGCTTGTACTTTATTCAGATTAATGTCACTCTTGTGCGATGTTAATCTTCCGGACAAATTTCTGGACGTTTATCCAATATATATTCTATTGCAATTATTACAGGGTAGAGTGTACACTACATTGGAGATTTTTTTAATATTTAAGAGTGTTTTAAGTTTGGTGTATAATATCGATATTGTTTTTATATTTCTGGTTCCAATTTTGATATTAAGTATTTCTCTAAATGTATTTAATAGTATTTGTTAAACCTGGAATATATGGTAAAGAGTAGTACAATATATTTTGGTTGTTTGTTGAAACTTCTGTTTGATTTGTCTTTATGACTTGTGAGACACCAAAAATACGTCTATTTAGAAGGTTCGCTAGAAATGAATTCTCTAACATGATCATTTTTAGTTTTTTAAAACCGGCTGTTCTATATTCAGGAAGTGACCAAGTGAGAACGAAACATTTTTATATACTATGTTAAAATTTGCAATGAAGGTTTGCATTAACATAGACACTTCCTCTGTTAAACTAACCTAAAATGAATATAAAAAATAGTCTATGGAAACCATAGTAATAAGTTTTGACTGAAAGAAAAAGACAATCAAATAATATAATGTCAAATGTTAAGTAATGCTGCTAATTTGATAGATCAATCCTCACAAGGGTCAGCCTGTTGAAGATACAACAACTTCATTGTCTAATGTAGTTTTTTGTATAATTTTTAGTTTGTTTTGAGAAAGAGTTAAATAAACTCGAAAGCTTAACAAACCTTAAAGAGTTTTACTTAAAGGCCAGTATTTGACTACAAAACTTAAAATATCCATATATATTAATACTCACCTAGTCACTAAAGCCGTTTCCAAGAATATATCTAGGAACTAACTTATTCAAACATAGTTTATAGTTCTGATGGTAAAAATAACTTACACTATTTTGTTTTTATGCCATAGTTACTAATAGCAACGACATTGCTAAAACGTAAAGACCCTGTCAAGGAGCTTTCTACGCCCTTTACACATTTTCAAAAGCATTAGCATATTCCTTTCAATTCTGAGCCATTTTTCTTTTTTCGTGGTTTCGTTCCAAGAAATAAATTTAGTGAGATAGAAATGAAATCACTTTGATTCACATTGTTTTACATCAAGTAGACGGTTAACGTAAAATAAAACCTTGTCCCTTTGCTGATATTCACATTGCCGGAAATAGGACACATTTTTATCTTGAGTAAAATAACGGAATGCGAGTATGAGGCTTAATAAAAGAAATAATGTTCCCATCACAAAAGTTATTATATTTATTTTGTATGATTACTTGTTTCATAAATCTTAAAATATCCAGTATAATCTTTTTTGTTGTTCAATCTTACTGAGCAAAAATATATTTGGCGTTCTACACTCTCTAATAATTATGTCGATCAGACGTGTCAACAACTCCAAATACAAACATTGCTACGTATAATATGACGTTGACATAATATTTGACAGCTCTAAAAATGGTAGTAAAAAAATTAAAAAATATTGCTGTATTACCTAAACTACTAAAAAACGCCGTACAAAGATAAACTAAATTATTTACAGTCCTTACATATACCAAATAAATGTTCTAAACATAAAAAACACCGCAATGTTCGCATATATATATATATATATATATATATATATATATATATATATATATATATATATATATATACATGTATATATATGTATATATATACATGTATATATATATATATATAAAGGTAAAAGATAGCGGCATAGCTCGCAACAAAGTAAAAAAAAAATATAATAAAATATGTGTATAAGATGGAAGGCCACCGTATATACGTATTCCTGACTATTGGTCGTCTTCAGTCGCCAGAGTAAAAAAAAAAGAATATATATATATATATATATATATATATATATACATATATATATATATATATATACATATATATATGTATATATATATATGTATATATATATATATATATATATATATATATATATATATTGTTTTGTTCCCACTTCTTTATTTATGTATTTGTTTTTGGGCTAGCTCAAATTGGTAAATAATCTCATGGTTTTGCGTCATTCGTTCACAGAAATGCAAAACCAATACTCAGAGAAAGCTCATGGATAAATAAAATTCAAAAATAAAATATAAGTGTATATTAAAAAAATGTTTCTACCAAAGAAATAGACACAAATTTTAATGACAGCTTAAATTGCAAAACACAAACAATCTATGAAAAGAGTAAGTATTTAATTATAAAAAAGATAAAAAAATACCGCAAGTTATTTTAAAATAGAAAGTTACCCAGTATAGATACAATAATAAATTATAATTGCAAGAAATAATTTAAAATATTGCGAAATTGTTTATATAAAAGTTCCTGTCAAAATAAACTGGAGTCTGTATGCGTCGATGAAACAGAAGAACAGAAGTTAGAACAAGAAATATAGAGGTATTTCTTTTACCTTGGAACAATTTTTATTTACGATGTCGGATAGTATTATGTGAGTACTTACAACTGCTATCACTTATCACTGAATTTAATTTTAACCTTTCAAAAAGTATTACTTTGTACTTGTTACTTTTCTGGATGCCTACAAGGCTTATGTTTAACGAAGACCGATACCTTTTTACTTTTTTTTCTTAAACACAAACTGCTCCTTTCAGCTATCGGGAATCAACTCTCTACACTGTCTTTACACTCACTGTCGTTTTTTTCGTTCTAAAAACTCTCTTGGATTTACACCTCCTTCCATCAATAACTTTCCTTTCTTTTCATTGGTCAAAAAAAATATGCCTCTTTCTTTATTTCAAAGTTTTCAAATTTTCCAGTCGTAAGTAGGTACTTTTCGTTAATCTTACGTTTAAACACAAATTGTTCTTAAATGCATTTTAAAACCAATAAACAATTCCATGAATATTATCGATAAGATTACAAATATGTTAACAAAGACAACTTTATACTGGGTAAAATCAATTACTATGTTAACAATAGACAGACAAATAGGTATTTTACATTTTAAATGCAAGAAACAAATATTTTTTAAAAAACTACTTTAACGTATTACAAAATGAAAAATTTTATGTATACAATAGATAGATTTTCTTCTTCTTCTATATATATATATATATATATATATATATATATATATATATATATATATATATATATATATATATATATATATACATTTCGGTAAAATTTTCATCTCCCAATTTGCCTTATTTCAAATAGAGCTTCGGTAATATTTTGGTTTGTTAATTCTTTTAGACGTAACCGAATTTCGGATTATTAACCGCGTAAATAATTTGGCTGTTTATATCAGCAATATTCATTATGGCGGAAAATATTACTACAGGCAACCTTCGGGTACAACGAGCAGAGTTATAGTTCGCCATTAGCTTGTCGAGTATATCAACACCACTTTTTGTGGAATTATAATCCCTTATTATTACTGACTTCAAACGATTACCTGTATCGTTTGTCTAAATCTAACTCATCATTGTGATGCATCGTGGACAAAAGTAACACTTTTTTTGCTTTAGGCATGTATGATAGAAGTGTACATTCACAGTGAAATTAAAACATGCTAGACTTTGGTGGTCTGGTGGTAGGAACAGTAAAGTCTAAGGGCAGTTCTCGCTTATTTTTGCGGATAGTCTACAGCTGTCACTTTTTTGGATTAAGTTGTCTAAATAGTGGAACTTTAGTGAACCAATGATCATAACATTGTGATATTCCCATTTATTCTTTGAATTCGCTGTGAGAATCTCATGATAACATCTTGAGCGCTGTTTAATAGTCTTTAAGGTCCTTCTGGTTAAAGACCAACATACACTTTCGAATTACTGGAATAGTACATTTTAGCGTCACACACTGCTAAAACTTATATGTCGTATTTGCTTGTTTTCGATGGGATACACTAACAAAAATTACATTTCCCACGAAATCCCAAAAAATTTAATCAATTGTTACAAATGCTGAATTATGATATCATTTACGACATTGTTCTACAAACAAATCAATAATATGTTTGATTGCAGAACGTATATCCTGTTTATCCTCCTAACGAGAAGCTTTATGATCTAAACGCAAAACTTCAAAACCTAAATGTTCTAAGAGACATCACTAAACGAAACATTTCTATTTCCGATCCATCAGCTTTCCATAAATCGTCTAAATTTAGATGACTTTCAAAATCATGAAAAATTTCATCTGAATTTGTCATTAATATTTTCGTTTATATACTTGGTCCTGGTAAAACCTTTATGATATTCTAAGACCTTGTCTTAGTATTTTTCGGTAACGGAGATATTTTTTCCATCTTGTTTGCCTATCTTTACCCAAAAACTTGATGGCTCGAAATATGCGATACTAGTTTCTTGGTCTGAGTCATATACTTCTAGAGGTACTAAATGCAATCTGCTTCATCACAGTCCAATTCCAAATATTCTTCATCTTTGACGACAATTTGGTTTGAAGAACAATTTGCTAATGATGAGTGGAAATCTCGTCAGAATCATGGTCCGACTGCTTAGTGTCTGTGGCGACTGATATTAACAAATATTGAAAATATTGAAGTCGCTGTTATTCCTTTTTATAAGTATTCATCTACAAATACCAAAATGATAAGATAACGTGTAGAAGATACTGCGTATATATTTGCGTTGGTGCGTTAGACTTCAGACCAATATTACCTGCTGACCGAACAATTTCACACTAACGGTGCCGCCAGTCTCGATGAAACGTCAAATGAAGTGGGGGACTACTAGAGCGGCGTACTTTTGCAAGTATATCTGGGGTTTTTATAGATATTGAGGCCCTAGAAATAAAGGGGTATAGGTAACAAAAAGTAAATTTTGAGTAAATGCCGTTCAAAGTTAAGCCTTTACTGTAATTGTCATGATTAATTAATGCTAGTTTTTCTTCTCTGGTTTAGTAGCTGTAGGCATTATTATTATTACTGTATATTATTATAACATAAAGATAAAAATATAAAAAGATCATAAAGTTTTTGTACAAATTTATTCTTCACCATAACACCATAGCACTAATACATAATTAACTTAAGATTCATCGACATCACTGTCGTTGTTGACCATCATGTCGCAGATTTATCAAAAACTCATGGTAAATTGGAGGTACGTAGTTGAGTAATTGTTGAAGATTTGAATATTTAGCTTGCTTAATGAGTCGCCTTTTGTCAATCGGTACTGGCAAGAGATCTGGCAGAAGGGCAGAGTTTTTGCCAGGTCGAATGGGTTTCATAGATAGCTCTCTAAACTCTTCTACGATACCTCCAGCTTTTTTATCGTAAACCAGGGTTAAAGGTGTATCCTGTTCAAAATGTAACTATTGCACGCTCTGTATTTCACTAACGCTCTTCTTGAAGTATGATGTAAGTGTTTCAAAGTCTAAAAAATCATCATTTTCCATCTGTACTACAAAGAACTTTCTACTTGTAGAAGCTATTAGCTCCATCCAATGTTAAGGTACATAAAAGTTCTTTTTTAATCTTTTTTTTTTAATTTATCAAATCACAGTCTTAATCGCACTCATTATAACAATGGCCACTTATAAAAAAGCGATAATCTACTGCTTGAATATTAGAGTTTCTAACAATGTAAAGCCAAAATTGTCAGATGACTCTTATTTTGGACTTTACAGTTGTCGCCAAATGCAGTTATGTGTTTCAAAGATGGGAAATGGCTCCTAATATATTTTAGGAGACAGGATGCTATTTTCTGATATCCACTTGACGCCTGGCCTGGCCTTCGTGTCTCATAAAGAAATGAGTCGTTCCAATCTATAGGTTATGGACACCTAAGTTATATGTCTATAGTTACCTTAAATAATATGCTTTAGAAGTTAACACATTAGGAGTTGGCATAGTTTTTTGCAAGTCAAAGATGATCGATCACAACTTTGATAGCATCCTTTAGTTCGTGACACTCGTCCTTTGCCGTTCTTGCGGCTTCCGCCTTACGCAAGTGGAAAATTTTTTCTGTCTGAGAAGGCCAAATAATTTGGCCTTTTGAAACTAAGCTTGAACTAAGTATTAAACATATTCCTGTAGAAGCTTTCACTTACTGGTCCTTCCTGTTTTTCCTATTGACAGAAATCACAATAAAGTTTGTATATTATTTTAAAATTACACTCCTGAGGAGGATACCTGCTTTTCGGATTTTTATTTCTAGTGTCGTGGTTTGTGCACCTAGAAAACTTATTAATATGCTCTTTTATGATTTCAATTACCATTTCAGAAATTTTGTTCGGAGGTGATTTTCTTTCTCTTCTGTCTATTCATGACACGCCTGAGGAGACTTTTTTTGCTTTCAACTACATTTTGTAAACGTTTGTTGGAGACATTAAGAGTTTACATACTCTAAAACTTTTTAGGTTATAAACACATGACACCTCTTTGTTACTATTTGCATTTAGTTTTTTCTTTTTATAGGCTTAGTCTATATGGATCGATTAAAAGAAGCTATTTGGGAGATTCCAGTGTCCAATGCTCAATACTTTTTAAAAATTAAAAGTCTTTATTCTTATAAAATAATATTGGTACATTTATTCAAAAAATGATGATTTTTAAGTTCTCGGAATTTTAAGCTTCATGAGAATTGTTTTTTTTTTTTGTTCATGTAAGCTTCACCTGAATTTATTGCTATTTTAGCCCTGTTTTTTCCACTTATCTGACCGAATCCTTTTCTTGCCAGTTTGCTTTGGTGGTGAAAATACATTAGCAGGTAAGACATCTATCACTAGCTTTGTATTCCGCAAAGAAACAAAACGAACTCTTCTTTAAAACACTGTCCTTTATAATAACGTAAAACGCAGCAGTTTACATTAAACTATTTCTTGGAGCTATACCATCCAAACTGATAACATACTCAACTAACAGTCTGACACAGTGGAACAGGGGTACAAGTCCACTTGTATCTATTCTCTTTTAAGCCCTACTCATAGTTGGCTTGGAGGCTAAGTAACATGCCGCTATTAAGCAGCACCTGTTAGACTTATCGCTTAGATCTCTTTACCTTCAAGTAGAATGAAAGATTTCCAGTTCACCGATGCAGTTTTCTCAGTATTTACAAAAATGTCACTTATACCCCTTTAGTTCTAGGGTCCTCATTTAGAGTGTCTGCCGGTGTGTGAGACCGTACGCGACTATTGGAGGGTTAAGTTACTTTTTACTTTTTTTAATTTACTTAGTAAAATGTTTATCGTTAAATAACTGGAAAACGAACAATTTGTTGGAGAATCTATTTAAAAATACGGAAATATACCTTCAAAATGAGCTTTTACAGAAGTCTTCAGGATAAAAATTGAAAAAGTTATGGTGAAAACAAGATGGGCGTCACAAATGTTTTAAAATAAATATTAAAAGTAACGTCATTACCAGTAAAACTAGAACATATCATAATCCTTGAGTAAATCACTTTATTTATGCCACAATAATATTTTCCAGAAGTTTGAATATTATATTCATTTATTTATTTAAATTAACATACATGTGACATCTATGGCCATTGGCACGAAGTACAGTTTACAGTATACGTGAGATAAATGACTATATAATAATATAGTTAAAATTTAACATAAAAAACAACTTTTAGCATTATATTTTGAGAGTAGAAAGCATAGATTTAGAAAAAAAAAGAAATTAAATTTAAATTAAAAAATTCATTTAAAACTGTAAAAATAAAGTATATTATTTTATCATAGAGATACTAATGTAAGTCTAAGATTCATAGTATTGACCTCTCAAATTTTTTAACCAACTTTTTTTTCTAAATATATGTTTTCGAAAATATTATTTACCATTTATTTGCCATAAAAAATTTATTTCATGAACTATTTCGTAATTTAAAAATGTTATAATTTAAGTTTTATAGTTAAAAAAAGAGTTGGGAGGGTCGATACTTTGGATGCTAACTGTATATAAAATGAAATATCAACTCATGCTGGCATTATAAATGACATTTAACCAAAAATGCATAAATAGAACAGCCATACATTAACTGACGTACCGGTGAAGCTGGCTAATGCATCAAACAATCAACCATGGAATACATTATCATCATCAATATTCGATAGAAACGTTAGCGAAGATCTATGCATAATGCAGTCTATTCAGTTGTATTAAGTGACAAGATTTATTAAGCATTGCCTGGTAAATATCTATCCACGAAAAGTGTAATCCGGGAAAATGTAATATGGAATAGGAAATGGATGCAAGATGAATTTCTAAAAATAGATTCTGAAAATTTGTTGCTTTCCGTGTTCGACGTGTAAATTATAATAATATGCACATGTAGTGATACAGGGTTGGCATTTTCTAGAAATGTTATAACATAAAAAACGTTAGAACATAATGAAAAATTCATTAAAGAAAAATTTTTATAAAGGATTGGTTGCTTGTGGTAGCGGGTAGATACTCTTGTACGATCCCGGTATGAGATAGAATTACTTCAGGTATGCAACCCTGCCCACGCGAGCCATGGCTATCCCCCAACCCGCGCAGGGGGAAGTCATGTCTCCACCCCAAGATCCCTACCAAAAACAAATCAATCCTTTTACATATCCATTCCCAAGGAGTAAACCTCACACGAAAAAAAAAATCATTAGGGAAGGCAACGGGAAACCACCCCAATTAACTTTCCCCTAGTATAATCACAATGAATCAATTCAATATAAAAACGGCCCTTAATCCCGGGCACCCCTTAAGTGGGGAGAGGGTGCTACAAATCCCCCGGTTGCCACAAATATTTAGATTTAAGCATGATAAGAAGATTGGTACATGGAATGTAAGAAGTTTATTCCAGGCCGGAAAGTTAATAAAGTAATTAAATAAATGCGAAGACTCAACATTGACATACTTGGATGCAGTGAAGTTAGATGGCTCAATTTAGGCCAGTGCGAAATAGAAAACCACACAATATACTACTGTCGAGATACTACGACAAGAAACAAAGACAGAGTGGCTATAATAGTAAATTAAGAAGTTAACAAATGTTTACTTAGTTTTATAGGAATATCAGATAGAGTTGCAGTACTCAAAATTAATGCTAGACCAGTTAATGTGAACATTATTCAAGCATATGATCCAACTTCGGAAAGCCCAGAGCAGGAAATAGAAATATTCTATGAACAATTGAAAGAATCCCTAAAACATACCAAAAAACAAGAAGTGAATATCCTGCTAGGAGATTTCAACGTCAAAGTAGGCAAAGGATGTGTTGGCAATACTGTGGTACACTTTGGACTAGGAACGCGAAATAATAGAGGAGACCACCTTGTTCAGTTCTGCCAGGAAACGGATAGTGCAATAATGAACACCTTTTTCCAATTACCACCTCGAAGACTCTACACCTGGAAATCTCCAGCTAACTGTCCAAAAAGAATGATTAGAAACCAAATTGACTACATCATCATCAACAAACGATTTTAGAATTCCGTAAAATCCGCAAAAACATATCCGGGAGTAGATGTTCCATCAGACCATAATCTTTTACTAGGACGTTTCAAACTCCACATGAAAAAAGTCCATAAAGGAAAAGCACAAAAACGTCCTTACATCCAGAGGTTGAAAGATAAAACCACAAGAGAAGAAGTCAAAGAGGAGATCAACAACAAAATAAACAGCATGGTAATCTCAGATATTGATCAAGAAAACATAAGTGTGGATGATATGTGGAATAAAATCAAAAATATCTGTAATTCAGTGGTAGATAATAACCTTAGACCAGAAAACAATGTGAAGAGACAACCATGGACAAGACAAAAAATATTAGAGCTAATGGAAGAACGAAGAAAACACAGAAATAAGAATAAGGAAAGGCACAATGAAATAAACAAAATTATTAAGAAAAAGATTAAAGAAGCAAAAGAATCATGGCTACAAGATCAATGCATAGAAATAGAATCCCTAGAACAGAAGCATGACACTTTTAACCTACATAAAAAGATCAAAAACTTAACGGGACGAAACGGATCACGAAGTCATAACTTAGTACTAGACGAGCACAACAATTTGCTCTACGAAAATGAGAGAGTACTTAAAAGATGGAGGCAATACATGGATGAAAACATGTTCAGTGTTTCTGGATATTCAGGACCAGAAATAACGCTCAGTGAAGTAACATAATATGCAATAAAATGATTATAAACCAACAAAGCACCTGGACCTACTAACATACAAGCTGAAATATTGAAACTATTTGAAAACGACCAAATTAAAGTTCTAACGAGTCTACTGAAACAAATTTATATAATGTAATGTAATCATGAAACTGCAGAATTTCCAACAGATTGGCTAGTTTACACTTTCATCCCTCTCCCCAAAAAATCAAATGCCACCAGATGCTCTGATTACAGAATTATAAGCTTAATGAATAATAAAAAGAGGAACGACTGGGTAAGATCCAAAACAAAAGTCGAGGACATAGCAACAAAAATTGCCAAACTTAAATGGAGCTTCGCGGGCCACACTGCTAGACAGAAAGACCAACGTTGAAATACTACAATACAACATTGGAGACCTTACGAAAGTAAACGACTAAGAGGAAGACCACAGATGAGATGGGTTGATGATATTAAAAGAATAGCCGGAACAAATTGGAAATATGTTGCTCAGGATAGAGACCGATGGAAGGAGTTGGGAGAGGCCTATGTCCAAACATGGACGACAGAAGGCTAAGAAGAAGCTTAATGAGCGATGCACTTAAAATCCTTCTTTCTGTTATTCACTCTCGCATATACAGAAAACTTGAAGGAAACATTAGCAGTGTTCAGTTTGGGTTTAGAAGCGGACTGGGAACGCGAGAGGCCCTATTTTCCATACAAGTATTGATACAAAGAGCTCGAGACGTAAATTGCGAAGTCTACGCATGCTTTATAGACTTTGAAAAAGCATTTGACAAGGTGCAACATCAAAAATTAGTTCAGATACTGAAAGAATCTAGTATTGATGACAAATATTTACGCCTAATTAAAAATTTATACTTACAGCAAAGGGCAACTGTACGAGTAGACAACGAAACCTCACAAGAATTCACGCTAAAACGGGAAGTAAAGGTGGAAGTAATTAAAAAACATTAAGGAATGATATGGCGGTGAGAGGGTGCCTTTCCCAGCAAGTTTAAATATGACAGAATGTCTCCCCCTTCAAATAGTAGTTGACATGTTTTTCCGCTTTTCCTAAAAATTAGAAGTTCAAAAGTTATTTAAGGTGGATAGTTTTATCTAAAAAGCACTGTATACACACATATTAAGTATTATAAGTATTATAAGTATTCATAATAAATTTAAGTATTCAAAGTCAGTAACATGAAAAGCTCACCCTATCTGAGGTTATCGGACAAAGGGAAAAAAATGTTAATGTTACTTCTTTTTTTTTTAAGAAAACGTTTCGAGCAGTATTTCTGTACTTCTTCAGTTCCAAAAATTGTGAAGTAATATATAGATGTAAGGCAATATCAATTACAATGGCTTTAGTTACTACAAAGTTAAAAAATACATTTAAAATTACAAATAAACTACGAAAAATGTGACATATTGTAGCTACAGTGTAGTAAGGTTTCGTTTATTTAAGAATAGGTCAAACCATGAAGTTATAGAAAACAGTATCTTGTTTACATTTCTATGAATCCTTATTTTTTTAACCTTAAGTGGTATACATATAAATAACTACGTAAGTGGTATACTCCGTAATAATATAACCCGGGAGACGGGTTAACGCAATTTGGAGAATTATGTAGGATTAACTTTTTTATGGATGTATTCATATAAATAAATACTTTTTTTATTTAATACATTTAATTTATAACAGTCGAACATTAAATTTGAAACAAAAGATAAAAAATATAAATAAAGGATATTATTGACGTGACAACGTCTTAAATTAGATTGTGGCTCGGAGTCATTTAAGAAAAAGTGTAACGCCCACTTACGTCTGTTACAGTGAGTCGCCGAACGAGAGAGAGGCCCGCCGGACCGGCGAATGCCTTGCGTCTCTCTCCCACTCAAACATGATCGGTCCGCTGCGCGCGGCACTAGAGAATTAGGCGCGTTGAATCGCTAAAGTTGAAAATCGTTGAAAGTATCGTCAGCTGTGTCTGTAGTGAAAATGTGGAGTGCTTAGATTCGTTATTTACAACAACTACAACAATAAAGGTAAATAATTGTACACTAATATTTCATTATCGTAAACTATGATTGATTGATTAATTGTTAGATTGACACAAAAGTTGAGAAATTGAGTTTATAGGTTATGTCATACTATTGACAAATGTTGATAGTGTTAAGTAAATTATTAGTTTAAATCACTCTGCAATCAATCGTAATTCAGTCGATTTAGAAGAAACAGCGCGTATTTCTAGTCAAACATTTAAAATAACAAATTATAACTTCTAACCTGTCAAAACAGGGCGACCAAACAAACGAACTAAACCGACCAATCACCACGCGCGGAGTTAGAATTTAACTGTGTTTAGCATAAATTTCAAATTTCAATTTTAGTAAATGTTTTAATTTTCAACTTTACCATTTACATTTACAAATTTTAATTAATTTCAAATTTATTTAGCAAAAATTTGAACCTTCGATCTGAATAAGTGTTTTGATTTTCAAATTGATTCTTTAAAATTAAAAATATTAAAATATATATAATCAGAAGTGAACGTCACATAACATTATCTGTACTTATTATTATTTAATATGTAGGCAAATACATATGACCATACTTGGTAGACACAATTGGAAATAGTAATTTTTTATAACTGAAAAAAATAAATATATAAAATACTGGTAGCAAACAATAACTTCAATGATTGATATCTCCGCAACTAATTGATATATCGAAAAAATTTTCAAATAAATTTTGTAGAAAATAATAAGATCAATAATATAATATAAAATAAATCATCCAGGAGCTAGTATGCAAGACATTGGAAGTTTACTATGGCAAGGACTCGGTCCGTACGTTTACAACAGCCAGTACGTGCCACCGTTCGTGCAAGTTGATTCTAGTATACCGATTCTTCTGTGTGGTGATTTTAGCAAAAACGTAAAGTCAGACAACTCGTTTCTAAATTTCATGAAATGTACGTATAATCTTGATTGCGTATCAAACGTTTCTAAGTCAACTACGTTAAAAGGAACAACCATCGACTTGACTTTCGCAAGACACATTACAGCAGAAACACTTCCTTTCATTTCATATTTCTCCTATCATCGTCCTATCCTCAACAAAATCACTCAAATAGAAATTAGTTAAGTTTAAGTTTACATGTACAATGTTTTAGTAAACAAAATATATTTCTATAGTTAAAATTTGTGCAATTCTTATTTTCATTCAATTCCTTGTTCCTATTGTGCAATTTAATAATATTCATATCAATAAATATTCTACCGAGAAAAAGACGTTGTCACGTAAAATCTTCGCCCGTAAAACCGACTTTACAGGCAACCGATTTTTTTAAGCATATATTAAAATTTTGTTTGCTTTTTATTCTTCTTGTACGATTGTTTATTCGTGAATAAATTTATTGCAAATTGTTTTAGAGCATTGTAAACAAATAGGTTGGCCACATTTGCAACAACAAAATTTTGTTCTTCTTGTCAGTTGCCAGCTACAAAATTTACAGGTTGCTCGTTTATCAAATACGTCGTTTCCCATATTGCACATTGGTGTAGAAATTAGGCCTAACAATCTTGTTATAATCCCTCGAATATCATCTTGTAAATAAACGTTTGCAATTCTGGTTCGCAGAAATAGTTCAGTCAAAGATTTTGCCAACATTTTCATGAATTTTCATGAAAACACCTGTATAATATATAAGCATTTACAGTACTTATATTAAAAATTGCGAAGAAAACAGCCATCGGCCAACGTCTTGTGCGCCGGTCACATGAGTAAGTAGCAAATTTTTGATCTAAGCTGTCAACGCCTCGTTTAGTTGTATTGTAATAAGCGATTATTTCAGGCTTACCGGTAGAGTTGTCGACTTCATCGGAATGATGCATCGAAGAAACCACTATAACAGCTTTTGATGGGTTTGTGACATAAGAGAGCAAAGTCATTTCATTTATAAATTCATATATACTAGATTTTTCTGGTCGACTTCTGTTTGGCAAAAAGTCGCTAGGAATTTTTCTTCAATGTTACCACATAGGTAAGGCCTCTTTTCTTTAACTCAGGTATGGAACTAAACCAGTTGTTCGCTGTCACATTACGGTTTGAACCTGCGATTAAGTTTGTAAGTCTCAGAACTGATTGTGTGGGTATGGAGTATTTTTTTTTCATTTTCGGAAAGCGTCATACCATCACTTCCTTTTCCACAATATATGTATCCATCATAAAAATAATTACTTCTCGCATCACTCATGTATAAAATCTTTATGCCATATTTTGATGGTTTTGCTGGCATGTACATTTTAAATTTACATCGACCTCTGAAAGATAACGTTTCTGTGACTGTAACTCTAGATACAGCTCGCCCTGTACCATCTGTAGCAAAGATACTCTCAGTACAAGACCTTTAGGACAGGTGAGGTGGTTTTAAGTAAATGTTCAAATAATATATGCCCACTATGGGTGTTGTTTTAAATTAGATTTATATTTAACCTGTTTTATTGTTTTAAATGATAATACAATAAATGTAATTAATTTAATTGAGTATAAATTAAGGTAAATTGTGGAATCCAATTCTGTTATTAACATGACTGGCCTTTTGGCTTTGCCAAAGCCATTAACTGAGGAAAAAAATTCTATTATTAAAAAATGAAAATTGTCTGGTTGATAAATTGAAAGTAAGATAAAATCTTGCACGAGAGCAATGACGTCATGTAATCAACTAAATTATAGTGGGAGATTATTGAATTAAATTCCACTGACAAATTATTTGTATGTTTTGTTGATGTATTATAGATGGTGTGAAAGCTATATAGATTTTTACAAAAAGATTCCAATATAGATTGCAATAGATAATTACTAAGACGTTGGTGCAATTAATCTCAAAAGAGACAAATATTTACTCGTTATTGTTTCATAATAATTAAAAATTGTACAATTCATAAAATAGTATAATCAAAATGTACTTTTTAAAAGATTTCTGTCTTTATATTTGAAGCATACAACATATGCATTATAAAAACATCCCAACACTGCCAAACCGAAATATTTTATTTCATGGTTCACATTTGCAGCTATATTCAGCTTGTACTTTCGGTAAACTCAACTCTTCTCTCATATAATCGAAGATGATGGAATCTATGAATTATTTTAGCGCCCTATTGATAAATCATATAATTTTCGGATTCACAAAAAACGAATTTAATTTCGATCCAAGTCTAAGGTTTAAGTAATCAAGTAATAAATCATATCTCTATTATTTATTAATATAAAGTTAAAATCTGAAAACTGAACAAATTATAAATCAGATTTCAATTTTATGATCCATTTTATAGATGGCATATACCGAGAAGGAGTAAGAAGTTATAACCCGTTAAAGTGATGGTACTCGTTAAATACCGTCTGTTCGAGCTCCATTTTTTTAAGAATGGAACTTCTATTTGGAGCGCGCTAAACAAATTTGCAAGATCTCGTTTTCTATGGCACGCAGAAGCTAGATTTTTTTTAATTGCGGTAGCTAAATATGAAAATAATAACTGTGCTCTCTTTTTACCTCCCGGAAAAATTGGAAAATCCCAAAAAAATCAAATAGTTAAATTTTACCATAAAAAAAAACAAATTTTAATAATATTTCGTAAAAAATATTTAAATTTTTTATATTATTTATATGAATATATAATAATAATTTTTATTTTTTCTTGTGAAGTACAAAAAGATTTTAGAACCATTTATTCACAGTGAAAAAACTTCTTAAAAAATAAGTCGTTTCATATTTTAATTTAAATACATTTAGGTAAGATATTATTTATGTATTTAAATATTGAAGCTCACAAATTTAAACAGTTTTTTCTAAAATGTACAAGAAACATTTTATAGAAGAAACAATCAGCTGTACGTCTTTGAGGATTTGTCATTAACTATTACTTATAATATTACCTTTTAGAACCTTCAAAATCAATGATTTTTAACAAATTTATTAAAGTAGATACAATTATTTACATTAAAAAGAATACAAAGCTAAAAGGGTAATGAGTTATAAAACCGATCTTAGAAAGGATGGGTAGACTATATTCGAAATAAATAGGAAAAATGTAAAGCTAAAACATATAACAGAGATCGGTAGAGAAAATTTTGTGGTAAGATTTATGTCGTAAGTGGATTATTGTAGATAAAAAAAATAAGCATAAAGGTTAAAAACCTTAACGTAAATTGTAATCAAAATAAAGAAATACTGATTAATATACAGTCGACAAAAAGTATTATTCTTTCATCCATCTACTAATATGGGTCAGTGCATCTCTGTACATAAAAGTTTTAAATCAAACTCCTGGGAAGGATATGCAGAAATATTTCAATACCTGATTAATGTTAATAACGAAGTAGGAAACATAAATCTGGAAAAGTTTCTGGTGAAAATTAGGGCTTTACAGATAGAACGTTATTTAATTTCATTTTATGAAAGAAAATATTACTTCTATTGTTTAAAAATAAATAGTACATACAATTTACTGAAAAATTTTATTCTTATTTAAAATAACTAAACAATATTTTTTAAGAAAAACTTAAGCTTGAAAACAACAATAAAAAAGAATTAAAATATCTAAAACAGTAGGAATATTAACAGATTTGTGGGTTAATCTGCAGTGCACTTCTAAGGGAAATATTCACTCATCCTAAATATCTAAGATATCAAAGAGATTAAGCTGCGAGGGTAATCTTTTTATGTTATCGAGTTCTAGTTGACTTATGTTCCCTATATCCCAAGTGTAACATGGTCTTATTTTCTTAATTTTCTAGAATTAAACACCTATGAATAGGTATTCGTTTAGTCTTATCTGTTTTATATTTCTAGGAAGTTCGACGAAGGACATCAGTAGTTTGTAGGATTACTGCTATCGTCTGATCACATTTAATTCATTACTGTCTTCTTATACGCATGTGCTGTTAGATCTCCATTTTTGGCAACTGACTTATTATATATATATATATATATATATATATATATATATATATATATATATATATATATATATATATATATATATATATACAGGGTGGTCCTTAAGTAATTGTACAAACGAAAACCGTAAATTCTACACTTTAAAATATTACGATTTAGGCCAAGTTGCTTTAATCAAATGTTGATATTAAGAACGATACAGGGTGTTAAAGAGCAAATTTAAAATTCTATTTTTCGCTATAACTTTTATGTTTGTAAAGATTTATGCATAAAAATTTACAACTGGGTACTTTTAAATATAAGAAATTATAATTCGATGCACACTTTGATGTAGCTGATAGAGGGCGCCACATATGCCACATATGTGGCATAAATTTGCACTTAACTTTTTTGCTCTTTAAGTTACCTGTATTTGTGACAAAAAATATTAAAGATACATTATTTTAACAAAAAAAAAGGTATACTTCTTAATAACTTCAAAACCTAACAGTTTTCGTGATAATCGCATTTTACAAATCAGCTGCATAATTCTGGTTTAAGGCAATTACTCCAGGCAACGAAGGAAAAATAGACAAAAACATTAATAAATCTAAATTTTGGTATAAAATACCTTTAACTAAAGTTAATAGTTAACGAAATATTAAATAAAATAAATAGATCAACTGGATAATTAATAATAGGATTTGACAAAAACAGAATAATAGGATTGGACATCAAACATTTTACGTTTTATGTTAAATTACAGTTATAATCAAAACATTTTGTTTACAAAGCAAATTAAGAAATAGTTAAACTAAATAACTTAACTTTTTGTCAAAGTAAGTGTTCGATATGTCCACCATTTTCTTTAATTCATTTGTCAATATATTACATAAAAGATCATCTCATATTAAATAGCATCATTGTTTCTAAAGAAACTGCTGCAGAATTCATTTCGTCTCATAGTTGGTGGCGAATGTTTATGGGATTCTTATAGACACGTTGTTTTAATACACCCCATACACCAAAATCAAGCGGATTAAATTCTGGGCTACGTGGTGGCTATATTGTATAATGGATGAATATATTCTTTTGGATACATATCCAAACCGTATGGTATATTATGGAACTACATCTTATTTGTCGCAAAGGTTAAATAATGTATTAAATTATGGTGTATTTGATTTATTGGTTACTTATATAAACACAGAATAACCTATCGATGACATTACTTATTTATATGATCACGTTACAGCTTACGAGTAACTATAATTACATCTAGAACAAATGGTCTATTATGATTAATTAACGAACTAATATTATGCTAAACTAAATTACCTGTGTGTTTACTATATTTATAACAATATCGGTTATTAGGCCAACGATGATGTTTTTGTAAAAATGCTGAGTCTTTAAGGTTAGATTGGTAGCAAAAGTATTATGAAACAAGACATATACGTGTTATTCAATACCTGAGCTTTAGTTTTTAATTGTCCTGGATTTGTTTCCAATGTTGCCAGTTATTTCGTACGAGTTTTTTTATACTAGTTGTTAGATCACTGGCATTTTGTATATTATGTGGTATACAATTGGATACAGCAGCTTCTTTGGCAAAGCGATCGGCGTTGTCGTTACCCATAATACCGATGTGGGAGGGAATCCATATGATAGTGATATGGATGTCGTGGATGATAAGATTTTGGTAAGTGTCATGGATTTTTTCTTCAAGAGGGTGATTAGTAAATAGATTATTGATGGACTGGATAGAGGCAAGGGAGTCTGTACAGATGGCAATATGTTGATTGGGTGCTGTACAGAGTTTAAAGGCTTGGTAAATATCATACAGTTCATCAATGTGAACTGCATGGGGTAGGTATCTGACATGAACTAACGACTGTTTCCGTAGTGGTAACCGCACAACCAACCCCCGTTTCGCTCTTTGATGCGTCAGTGTAGAGTACCCGATCGAATTTCTTAAAATTAAAAATTTCTAGTAAGGATTTCCTAATCAAATCCTGGTTGGTTTCTGCCTTATTAAACTTTGTAAGTGACACATTAAATTTCGGTCAAATTTTGGTCCAAGGAGAATTTTGCGGGATCGGGAGAGGGTTAGTTAGGGATAAATTTATATGTGGTATTAAAGTTGGAAGTAGGAGGGCGATAGTGTGTATGCGTGGAGCAGGAGGGTGAGTACTAGTATAGTTGGGTAATGTCAACAGTGTGTGTACTGGATTAGAAAGGTTAGCTGAAGTAGAGGCAGCATAAGAAAGGAGGAGATATTGGCGCCTAAGCCAAAGAGGGGGTTCGTTGGCTTCGCGGTAGAAGCTCTCAGCTGAACTGCTACTAAAAGCTCCTAAACAGAGGCGGATAGCAGTATTATGCACTGAATTAAGGGTTTGTAAGGATGTTTTGGATGCTGACATATATATATATATATATATATATATATATATATATATATATATATATATATATATATATATATATATATAACGCTGCCGTAATCGAGTTTAGAGCGAATAAGAGACCTATATACTTTTAATAGTGTACATTCGCTAGCGCCCCATTGGTAGTGAGAAAGTGTTTTGATAATATTTAAACGTTTTAGGCAATCTGCTCTAGTTTCCTGAATATGTTGTTTCCAAGAAAGTCGGGAGTCGAATATTAGTCCTAGAATTTTGCGGTGATTGACGACTGGGAGAGGGTGATTATTCACTAAGATTTTAGGGGCAGTGGAGAGTGTTTTTCTGGTGAATTTAATGAGTTGTGATTTTGTAGATGAGAGGGACAGGCCGATGGCAGCCAATCTATTTTGTAATAAGTCCACTGATATATGGAGAAGTTTGCAAGAAGTAGTGGTCGCAACACCATGGCAATAAATTACAAGATCATCAGCATATGTAGTAAAATTGACTGGGGAGGAAAGACTGTGGTATATATGGTTAATTGATAAAATAAACAAGTGGGGCTTAATACAGAGCCCTGAGGGACCCCGTCTTGTTGGATGTGGGGTGATGATAGGCAACCATTTACAGAGACTCTGAAGGATCTAGAGCTAAGAAAGTGCTTGATGAATTTTAAAATATTACCATTAAGGCCGTATAATAATAGTTTATCGAGAATAATCTGTCTAGGTATTTTATCGAAGGCAGCTTCAATATCAAAAATGCAGGCAATCACTTCTTGACTGTTATGAATAGCTTCCGCGATGTGGGTATGAAGGAGTACGAGGTTATCGCTTGTGGAACGATGTCGGCGAAAACCAGATTTTTCTTTAGGTAAAATTTGGTGTTTGTCAATAAATCATAAAAGACGTCTGTTTATCATCTTTTCCATTAATTTGCACATGGTGCAAGTGAGAGAAATCGGTCTATAGGACTGAGGAAAGATTGGTGTTTGGCCATGTTTTAGGACAGGTATAATTACGGATGTGTTCCATTAAGTAGGAAATATTTGAGAAGATCAGATAGAGTTATATATGTCTACCAGGAAAGTGAGGCAGCGGTTAGGTAGGTTTTTAAGAAAAATATAAGGGATATCATCAGGGCCGGCGGATGTATTTTTGCATGAGGATAAAGCAGATGTAAGTTCAGAAAGTGAGAAAGGAGAATTAATATTGTCGATATCTTGTAAGTGCTGTGAAGTGAGGTTGTAGGAGAGCGGTTCTTTTGTAGAGGATGAAATTAGGGGTTTGAGTTTGTTGTGAAATTGTTTCTCAAATGTATTAGCCAGGGTATTGCAAATAATTTGGCTGTTGCTAGAAGAAGTGCTGTTAGAGATTAAATGGGTAATTTTGGTGTTAGTTTTTTGTCCCTGAACTTGTCGAATTTTTTTTCCACATTTGGGAGGAATTTGTGTTATCATTCAAAGACGATACATAGTTATGCCAGGATTATATTTGACGCGAAGCTTTATGTTAATAAATATTGCCATACATTAAGTGTTGTTTGTCTAGTTAGATTTTTATTTTTTTCGTTTAGCTGTTACATTCTCAAACACAGTATAAGGGACATATATGTATAATTCTAAATGGTTGACCCGAAAAAGTTTGTTGTTTAAATTACCTTATATGTAATGACGACATAACCTGGATGATTTCATTAATATATTATCCATGCCGGAGATTCTGGTTTAGTTAAGTTGCCCGTTTATTTCTTATTCTCGATCCTTAAGCGATGTTGGAATATCTACTAAGCTAGTTGCGCGATGTAAGATACACATCTCAGGCTACTTGTGACAAAAATTTTCATTGTCTTACGTTGTACACTATTTTAGCTATGTTATAATTTCTATTATAAGTATCAGTATGATTTGTGACTCTACTTTATGATTAGGATTGCCTGTGTATTACGGGGCCTATAAAAACAACTACTACAGCGACGTTGGAAGTCCCGCTGAATTTACCACCACTTCATATCTTTATACAGGGCAAAGCCAGATCTGTGATGTACAGATTAATACATAGTAAGCAACACATAAGACAGGTTTATAGTGCTTACAATAGAAAGCTAATTAAGGAGCTAAGAGCAGATATTGTAATGGGGAAATACATCAATGCAACAGCTACGAGATGTATATTTGATAATAAGTTCAAAATTAATATACCAGGCAGAAGACTGAAAAAAAGGTGTACCTATACAAGCGAAAACTACCTGGTACACTAATGGCTCAAAAACAGTGGATGACGTAGGAGCCGGTGTAGTAGAGGCAAAGCAAATGATACATATATCCCAGTAAGTCTATCTAAGGATGTCACAATTTTCCAGGCGGAATTAACTGCAATCGATCACTGCGTGAAAACAATAGATAGGCAGGAAAGAACGTACCGTCCAATTACCATCTTTATAGATAGACACACACCGCTTAAGGCACTCAATTCGGTGGAGGTCAATTCTAAGCTAGTATGGGATTGTGTGGGTGCCTAAATAAATTAGAAGACCGTAGAAAAGTTACGGTAGCCGGGTATCGGGAAACGAGGGTCATAAGAGCACTAAAACAGCGGATAAAATGGCCAGATAAGGCTTAATAATGTCATTTGTTGGACCAGAACCCTTCTGTGGCGTTGCAAAGGTAGTAAAAAGAACGGCTACAAGAAAGTGGGTAGCTCACAAATTTTGGTGGGGAATCACCACGACAAAGACAAAACATTCGCCAAAATTTACGGTAGACCTAATAAGCAAATAAAGGAAAACAGACAAAGCCATAGTAGGTCTGCTGACAGGACTATAATCTGAATAGGCAGTTAAAACTGATGAGATTGGTAGATGATGACCTACGCAGATTCTGTCACCTAGATAAAGAAACAGCAGAGAACATTTTGTGTCCGTGTGACAGGCTGACCAATATACGGTTTGTTGCATTAGACGAAGAAAAGCCAGCGGAAAAAAGCTACAAGGAAGCTTCAATCTTGAACTTATTGAACATTTTAAAAAGGATCAAACTAGGAAATATAAGCTAGGGTTAAAGAAATACAATGGATCTGAAAAGATTTCAGTGAAATACGCCAAGAGCTACTCATTGAACCTATGTATCTATTATGATCAGGAAACAAACTACTCGGGACATAACTGCACTTTACTATAGTGCTCAAAAAAAATCTGTTATTATATACAAATTTAAAAACTGAAAATCAATTGGATGAATGGAAAGGAGACCTATTAACAACAAGGAAATAGATATTGAATAGACGGGTGGAATACTTTAACCGGGCACTTATATAGAGCAAGAAGAAGAAAGCCTAGAAGACGAAAGAAATGAGGCAAGGGGAACAGACGAGAGGGAAGAGGAAGCACCAACGATTTTTGAAGTTAAAGACGCAGTTAAAAAACTAGTCAGAAACAAATCTCCCAGCTGAACTATATAAAGAAGGTGCTACGATACCTTAATGGCATTACAGCAGCTTATAAAAGAAATATGGACACAGAAATCCCTCCCCAATGATTGGAATACTTTGCACCATACACAAAAAAGGAGATATCTTTGAATACTCTAACCACAGAGGAATTGCGCTTCTAAATGCAGCGTGTAAAATATTTTATTGAACTACTGATCATTACTCAGCCTAGGCTAAAGACGGGACAAAGTAGGTCGATCAATACTCGACACAGGCGGGAAATTGAAGCGATCGATCAATACTCGATAGTTAGGTATGGAAAAGGACGGTACTACTCAATACTCTGAGACCCGGGGATAGGAGCTCTTACTACATCAATACTCCGGATAGAACTCGGTTTTCTGTTATTGTTTACGGCGTTTTATATTATTACCAGTGTTTCATCCTCAGCGTGCGTAGATGGTAGTGATAGGTTGTTAATGGGAGTATAGATATACAGAGAGAGAGAGAGAGAGAGAGAGAGAGAGAGAGAGAGAGAGAGAGAGAGAGAGAGGACTGGCCGCCTGTAAGCGGTGACGATGTCATCGTTACAACATGGTACAAATTGCGGTGTAGTGCCACATGTGTATTATGCGAGAAGTGCGGTCTTGCACTTCACTTCGCTAAGTCTAAGAATTGTTTTAATTGTTTAACATATGGCATAGTTCATAAAAAACACTTTAATTTTTTATTAATTAGAATTTAGTTGCACAAGAGTTTTTAAGTATTTTTCTAGTTAAATATAATGACAAAATTACAAGGTTTTAAACTTTTAAAGCATTAATCAGCAGTTTCTTGTGGTTTTATTCTTATTATTTTATAACACCAAACTTTAACTAACAATTCTTGAGTAACACTTTTAAAATTACTTTTTTAAATGAAAACTAAATCAAGAAATATAGTAAGACATCAAAATTGTGATGTTTATAACTCGTCATAAGTTTTGCTGAAATTAAAAACAAACTTTTAAAACATTATATCTTTCACGCGAGAATAAATACCTTCTATTTCCCATAAATCTACAATGTCAACGAGGCGGATTCATTCAATGTATCCCTAGTACTTTTCGTTAAACTAACATGAATTACTAAAACTTTTCTTGTTTTCGAAGACTGTAAGGAGATTTTCATGAATATTTTTTTCTAATACTTAGCCAGTGTGTCTTTTAATCGAGGATTTAGTAAGGTTAGTCGAGTAAATGTGTTAAAAATAATTTTGCAAGCTTTTTAAATGCTTACTTGTAATACACTAACAATAGAGTGCTGTTCTTTTACTTATTATGAACTAACTACTTCTAAAAATGTTGAGCTTCTTTTTAGTCCAGGTGGAATCTGTCGAATTGTACATCATAATGGACATTTTCCATAGGAGTCTATTCTATATATCTCAGTAAAATTTACCATTCACTCATTTTGCACAACAATGCAATACGTATTTTTGTGTTTTGGGAATTTGCTTTGTAAGTTGGTGGCTCCCTTTTTCTGTCCCATTTTTCTTTTGCTTTATAATTATTGTTAGGGTTAAATAACATCCGAAATCACCCTGTCTTTAGCAGCCAGTTTAGTTTTATTCATCTCAATTGTCAATTACTTTGGGATAGTCACCTTAAGACTAGCATTTTATGTCAAGTGACATTATCATTATTTTCTTATTAGAAAGTTTTCACAACTGAGAATAGTTTTATATCCTTATGCCGGAATGCATACAATACCTTTTTGTCGTTTGAATGAGTATATTATACAGTACGTTAAGTTTTGAATTAGATATTGTACACTACGTAAAGCGCTACAAACGGCAACATTGCCTCGTACGAGGTAATTGTAATTCCCGATCTACTCCGACAAAACGACAAAAAATCATTAAAATAATTTAGAAGCACGTAACAACGGATGGGATGCACATCTCTGTCATTCGAATTAGATTTTTGTGACATAAACTCGATAAAAATACACTGACCTTTACAAAACGGTGCATTTGTATCGGTTTTTAATAATGTGAACAATTTTTTGTGGTTGAATTAAAAATAAAAATACATTTTTTTAAGATAAAACAATAAAAACTCGCAAAAAGATAAAACAAAAAACATACTCTTATTAAAGATACAAAATAATTCCTAATAAAATAAGAAATCTGTAACTTTTCTGGTGACCCTTCTTGGATACCGATGGATACCGTCCCTATAAAATTCATAAATCCAACGAACAATTCCCTGGAGATCAATATAGACGTTTAGAATTTTTTTAAACTGCAATGGAAATGTCACATCAAGATGAACATTTTTTAGAGAACGTTTTGTTCACCGATGAATGTACGTTTTTATTGCAGGGCCGTCACAATTCAATGAATGCTCGGTATTGGTCTCGAGGAATTCCTCGTCAGATTTATGTCGCTCGTACCCAGCGTCCTCGAAAAGTAAATGTTTGGGGAGGCATAATAGGGAATCATGTCATTGGTCTATTTTTTATAAACGGTATGTTGACTGGACGGAAATACTTGGAACTTCTACAAAATCCCTTCGTAAAATTGTCCCAGCCCTTCGTAATTTACCAATACCTTTCGATTCCATATGGTTTCAACACGATGGTTGTCCCGCACATAATTCTCGCATCGTCAGTGAATATCTCAGTGCGACTTTTCTTAATCGATTGATTAGTGGCCACGGAGATATTTCTTGGCCTACAAGATCACCTGATCTTGCAACTTGTGATTTTTTTATGTGGGGATATATCAAGTTCAAGCTATATGGAATTGAAGACGATAGGCCTAATTCTCTCCAAGAATTAAGAGAAAAGATCTCTGATTCAATGAGAGGTATTAGTCCAGAAACATTAACTAATGTTAGACGAAACTTTTGTAATAGATTGGGTTGTTGTTCTGCTGCTAATGGAATCTTATTCACACATTTATTGTAAATACATTTCATTAGAATAATTTTTTTTTATTTTTATAGAATTTCTACCTATTTAAATATTTTTGGAAGTACATTTATTTAGAACGTTCTTTTATGTTTGAAGAATTTTTACTTAATTTTCGAAAGTACGACATTGTTTTTTCAATAAGATTTTCATGTTTTACTATAAACACTTCTAATAAAGACTGAAATAAATGTTTATTGATTTAAAGCAAAACGATATAATATCTGCATAATTTCAAATTTTTAAAAAAGTAAAACCTTCATGTGTGATTTGAACCCTGAGCGCCTGCATGAGAACATCGTGACTTGAACTCTGATCCATCAAACTTTTATATTTCTTTAGTGACAGTTTGGGTTATTGTTCTGCTGCTAATGAAGGCTTATTTGAACATATTGTAAATACGTTTATTTACAATATTTTTTTATTTTTGTAGAATTTTTACTTATTTAAACATTCTTTAAACGTTCTTTTAATTTTGAAGAATTTTTACTTTATTTTCGAAAGTACGACGATACTTTTTTTTCAATAAGATATTTATGTTTAACTTTAAACACTTCTAATACTAGTAACGACTGACATAAATGTTTAGCGATTCAAAGCAAAACGATCTCTGCATAATTTCAAATTATTAAAAAAAAAAGAAAACCACATGTGGGTTTTGAACTCTAATCGTCTGCGACGTCTGTGTCGAAGTGTCAAATTCTTACCACTAATCTACGAAGGATTGTGATTATTCCGTGACAAGAGTGTATGAAACTCCTCAAATCATAGTAGAAATTATTCTTGGTTAAAAATTTAAAACTTTAGAAATAATTACTATTAACTAAATTATTTTATTCACATTTTTGGTTTATTGTGGTCAATCAGTTTTTACTTTATGCGAAATTAAAAAATGGAAATACGTCACACATACGTTACACATAATAATTATGACCGAGGTGATTTAGCTCGAAGCTAACGTCTAAAGGTGTGAGACTATCGATAGTGATAATGTAATGTAATGTAAATTATAGGTTTCTACCGACTATTTCCCACCTCTACGAGTTTCATCTCTTTTTATTTCACAATGTAACTGTGTTTTCTATCTCTTACGTTAGAAAGCCGGGTGGTAAGACACTCATCACTGTATATAAAACAACAGAATTATTATATAATTATTGCTAAGTTCACTAGACGCACATTAGCTATAATTAAGCTAGAAATATTGTTTCGCCGATAAAAATAAATTGGGCCTGAAAGGATTAAGACAAACATTTCTTTTGGTAAAGGCCAATCGACCTTGTGTTCTAAATACCGCATAGTAAGCAACAATTTCCTTAATTGACTACTAAATATAGCAAACAAAATAAATAGATTTATTAAACTTACCATTGTTGTAGTGTAGCAATACTTCTTTACACCGTTACAGTCAGCTCCTGGATTAAAGAGGACTTAGTAACAATCATAATTCTACCACTCTCTCTAGGGGAAACGAGACATTGACCGTTATTTGTCTTTTGGTTTATATACACTTTCACTTTGTTCACAACTTTTTGAGTTACCAGAAATGAAGCGAAACGGAAGAAATGCGGGAGATAGGCAGAGAAGCGGAAAAAATAGGATTTTATATATTTATTAGATTATTACATCAACGCAAGAATATAAGTTTGAGTGCTTTGTACCGTATACTTATGTGCTCAGAAAATAACTCAATTTAGATGTGCAAAATAGGAAACCTTATTCCCATACGAGGACTGAGTAAAAAGTTCTCGGCGTTATATTAAACAATATAAGTTTTTGATTTAAAAACTACTTTTATCTCTCACTGTCTATATTCTTCACTCCAAGACACTTAAATTTTTTTTAGAGTTTTTAATTTAGTTGTCAAAAAATATTTATAATCCACACTATAATTTTTTTGGTCTTTGACAGGTGTAAAGCTACTTGACATTTGTCAGTTTTAATAATTGTAACATTTAGAACAATTTTAAAACTAAAAAGAAATAAAAATAGCTACTCACCGGTTCTCCATTAACGTACCATCTTAACACAGGAATTGGATATGCAAAATCTGAGGTACATTCTGCAGTCAAAATATCACCTTCAGCATAAACAGAAGCTAGACCGTCTATTTTTGGTTTTTCTCTTGGTAACGCTATAAAAAACCCAAAATTTATTAGTCTATAAGGAAAACATATCGCAATTATTAGATAAACAATAAAAATAAAAATTTCATGTTGTCAGGCGATAAAAACGATATAAAGGTGAAACTCATAATCAGTTTCCCAATGAAACCATGCCCCTCGAGGTTTTACTAGAAGGTATTATTTAACCACTCAAAATCAGCAGTCAGGATTTGGCAACGAACAAATCAGTCAACTTGATGGAAGATTTTTTGACGTGAGAAGAAGTAAGTGGTATATCAAAACCGTATACTTGAGACAAACTGGAACACAATACTACATCCTCAACACAAGAGCAATTTGTTTTTATTATCATCTAATCTAGGGCTTCCACAGTAGTTGGTCCTTATAACTGCATCGGACTCAATATTAGCAATTCTCTCAGATCTGATCTGCTTAAATGTAATTTATGCTCTCTCTTCAGATTATTTATCTAAAATGTAGGTAGTTCTTCTCTATTTACTGCATAAAGCTGAATTAATAGTTGAGTCGCGAGAGATTTGACCTCTAAAAATTATACAAACAAGCTGAATTTTGCTGAAAATATCAATTTTGGGACCCCGAAAATATCCAAAAAAGTTTGCCACTACTACTGCCGGACTTTCCCCTTAAACCCCCCTCCAATGGGGGGGGACGAGAAACATTGATATTACCGAAAGAGGTAATAATTTTAAACAAAAATATTAATTAGCACTTTTTATGTAGAATGAACAGTTCTCTCAGAAATAATGCTTGAAGCGACTGTCAAAGTTACTGGTGCGAAATCAAATTTATAAAAATTCGATATCTTTTGAGCTGTGTTCTATCGACAAAAACTGAAATGGGTTTTTGAAGGTGAAAAATACAGCTTTTGTATGCAAATTTTTTATGTTGCCGCAATAAAGTTAGTTGTTGAAAGCTGTTAAATAAATAAACCTTGCGAGATTATTTCTATTTCTTACGATTTTTATAAGATCAATAAAATGTATCACTTTCGTTGATCGGTTCCTGTAGAATTTCTATTTTTAGAGCCTAATGTTAAAAATTCATAACATAAAATTTCGATTCGATTTTAAGTTTATATATATATATATATATATATATATATATATATATATATATATATATATATATATATATATATATATATATATATATATATATATAATAGGCGAGTCTTCTACAGCTGGCGCCGTTTCTCTCATCCTTACTTTCTGCCTTTTCTGTCGAAACAATCTTCAATATTTAAATCTCTGGCGGTCATTGCATCTTCAACATCTTCTCTCCATAACCGTCTTGGTCTACCTCATTTTCTTTTAATGGGCGAAGTCCATTTTTCTATCTTTTCTGTCTTCCATCTCACCCTATAAAGTCTAGTGTGCCGGCAAGATCGTCTTTAATAGTACATTTCCATTGCCTTAATTTTTATTTCTTTTTATTTTATTGATTTCTTAAAGTTCGGCGCCGTACAACCCAATACTTTCTATTATTGTTTTATAAATTCTTCTTTTATTTTTTTTTGTTATTTTATTATTCCACAATAATGCTGGTAGCTGTTTAATCGCTGATCTTGCTTGGTCAATCTTGCTTGGACTCCCAAGTATTTGAAGGTTTTAGTTGATTTTATAGTTCTATTTAAATTTGTAAGCTTTCTGATTTTTTTCCTGTTACTAAATACTTGGTATTCTGTACATTAATTGTAAGACCCCACTTGGTGTACTCCTTTTCCAGTTTCCTTAGCATATGGTCTATATCGCTCTCGTCTGCAGCTAGAATGGCTTGGTCGTTAGCAAAGAGCATCGTGTACAATCACTTGTCTTCGATTGGAATGCCCATACTGCAGCATTTTCTTTTCCAGACTATGAGCGCCTCATTCAAATATATTTTGAAGAGTCTAGGTTCTATACAGCAGCCTTGCTTGAGACACTTACTTATAGAAATTTCTCTAGTTAATTTGTTTCCAGTTTATTGTTTATCATCATATTTTGTTAAAGCTGTCGTACTGCTTTTATATTTTTTTATTTATTCCTTGTTTTTTCATTGCTACCCAGAGCATTGAAAAGGGTACACTATCGTACTTTGTCAGATCTATAAAGACTATATGAGTTAAAAGGTTGGGGCTGATCTTTTTTCAATAACATGCATTAGAGAAAATATGTTGTCTATATAGGATCTGCCTGCACAGAAGCCATTTTGTTGTTCTATATCTATCATCTTTTTCAATGTGATTTTTGATTATTTTTCTAGAGTCTTGAGAGTGAATTTATGACACTTAGCCCCCTGTAGTTTGAGCAATTCTTTCTATCTCCTATTTTGTAGATGTTGTTAATATGTGCTATTATTCACTTCGGTGGTAAGTAATGTCCTTTATAGAATAAGGTGAAGACATACACCAGTAATTCCCGCTTCTTGTAGGCTGTGTTTTAATAATTCGTTAGATATACCTTGTGGTCCGCATGCTTTTCGATTTTTTATATTTCGTACTGCATCTTCGACTTCCTGTACTTTTCATCGTATTCATCGTATTCCACTTTATATGTTGTTAGAATGGTGTTCGTGAATAGCGGTCTTGTTTCAGTCAGAAGTTGTAATTAATGTTCGATCCAAGATTTTTTTTCTATTAAATCTGTTCTACTGATTTCTTTTCTGTTTGTTCTCAGGTATTTTACTGTTTTCCATGCTTCTCTTGGTTTTGTGACCCAATATATTTGTTGAACTCTTCGTATTTACTTTCTTAGGAAATATTTTTTGCTTTAGTTACTAGAATTTTTACGTCTCTGTTGGACCTTGCGTATGTCCGTCTATCATCTGGGTCATTTGTTTTCAGCCACTTCTGATATGCTTGCTTCTTGTTGTGAACGATGCCATTGGTCCACCCAATGGAGTATTCTTTTTGTTCCTTGTATTTAAAGTTTTAACAAATATGAGACATTTGAAATATGTCCAACCTTAAAATCAAAGGTTCACGTTACAATTTCACGTATTTTATTAATTATATTTTATAAAATTTATTTCTATAAAGAAGATTAAATACGAGCACAAACAGGACTATTTTCAATAGCAGAGAACAAAACAACATTTATAAAAAGTTTTCCAGAAATTTGAAGAAGAAGCGAAAAGATACGGATTGATAATAAACCAAACAAAAACGCAATATATGGAAGTGAAAGGAGACACATGATAAAAATATATTAAAATGAAAGGAGCAGAGGTTGTCTATAGTTTTGAGAAAGTGTCAGAATTAAAATACTTGGAGTAACCATAACGAACGCGGAAAAAGAAGAAAAAGAGATAGACAAAAGGTTAATGAAGGGAAGCAGAGCGGTAGGGTCACTAAATTCATTACTGAAAGCAAAAAATGTGTCAAGAATAGTTAAACTGCGAGTCTACGAGACAGTAATCAGACCCAGAGTGATGTATGACCGTGAAACGTAAATTATGAACCAGCAGGAAGAAACGAAAGTTGAGATTTGGGAAAGAAAGATGCTCAGAAAAATCTTCGGGGGAATAAAGACGGTAGAGAATATTTGGAGAAGACGAACAAATAAAGAAATAATAACGATGTATGGAAAACCAGCAATTAAGGCAAAAATACGGGCCCAAAGAGCTAGATGGCTCGGTTAAATTATACGAATGCCAGAGAATCGAAATATTAAAATAATACTGAAGGAGGGGGAAATGGGAAAAAGAAGAGGACGTCCAAAGAAGAAATGGTTGGAAGCAGTAAAGCAAGACTTATCAGAAATAGGCGTGAGGAATTGGAGAGAGAAAGCAAGGGACCGAAAAATATGTATGGAAATAACCAAGTTTTTAGAAGCAAGGGGCCTACAAGGCCTGAAGCGCTGTTATTATATTAAAATATTTCAATAAATTATGTTTGCTCCTAACGCCACCTGCTAACTTATTAACAAAGTACACGTTGTTTACTTCTGACAGACCTGTCAAATTCAGACAAGATATTAAATTAATAATAAAATATGCATAAATATCATTTGACAGTCAATTTTTTACTTTTCATATTATAATGTTGGTATTTCGTAAGTTTTTTGCAGTTTTTAATTTAAACCTACTTAAAATAAATATATGATGACTAGAAACAGATTGATCGAGATTAGTGAATCGATGTGAAGAACCACTATTTCGTGACGCTAGCCTTGACGCATTCTCCTGGTGACGCTAGTCCCGTAAAGCTCATCTCAATATTTTATTATAGAAAAAGAAATAATATAATGTCACTATAAAAGCGCTGCTTTAAAAAATGATTCACGCGTTTAACTGACATTCAAAATTCTTGGTCGCATCAAGCATTCTTTCTAAGAGAATCGTTCAATCTACAGAAAAAGTGATAAACATTTTTGTTCAAAAATATCTAGGCTACATTTCTTGTTTGAAATATTTATTTGTACGGTGCCAGAGCGGCGTAAAAATACTTGGTAAATTGATGTTTTCCGTTTTCCTCCCTACGAGGGGGGTTTTAGGGAGAAGCCCGAGGAGTATCAAACTTTTTTGCAGTTTTTTTGGGGTTCCAATATTGATTTTCTTAGTAAAATTTAGCTTATTTGTATGATTTTTAGAGGTTCAGTGGCATTTTCGTCTCAGCCGACTGAAGTATAAAGGCTTTTTAGTCTACAACTTCGGAAGGTTTGGAAACTACAGTCCCTTAAGTAAGTTGCCAAACACAACAAACTAACTGTGTTGAAAGTGTTAGAATATAAGAAAATTGATGGCAACTAGATTACTAGTATTCTTTCAAAAGAAGGTGCTGGAATTTACTTTATCGGACCAAAATCATTCTGCGCTAAAACAAAACAGCAACATTGTGGAAGGTGTCCTAAAATTGAAACTATATAGAACAATATTTTAGGTCAAATGCACGCAAAATGTCATAACCTTCTGCTCGCTATATAAAAATTCTCTTAGAACTTAAGAACACACTGCAAGTGCTCTCAATTAACACTTTTCACTCAGATATGATACATGTAAAATTTACAAAGTGACAGAGCAATTTTGCTTCTTCTTCTTAAAGTTCCATCTCCTATCGGAGGTTGGATATCATAACGGCTATGGTCACTTTGTTAGCTGCTGCTCTGAAAAGTTGTAGTGAACTACAGTTAAACCATTCTCTAAGGTTTCTCAGCCAGGAGATGCGTCTTCTTTCTATGCTTCTTCTTCCTTGGATCCTTCCTTGCATAATAATTCTCAGCAGCAATTTTGCAGTTTCTGCTAAAATGCAAAGGAACTGGCCGAATATATTTCCTGACTAACAATTTAAACATTCTAGAAAAATGGGGTCTAGGGGAAAAAATAAAAGATAAGAATGTCTAATATTGTACAGTAATGGCAAAGGAACATAAAAATATAACAACATGTTCACACACCACCAGCGACGATTATACACATGAAAGTCAGGCCAGTAAAGAAAAAAATGCTGAAAAAATCTTATACAGGATTTTGAAGGTCCTAAAAAAAGTTATAGCTGAGTGAGGGATAGGTGATGGCAAATTCTTATAGGCATACAGCTGGTTTTGCTTTGTTTTTTTAAACAATCATAAAAAGTGAAGAAATCATTTTTTGCCAATAAAACGTTTTTTATACATTTTAGAGAACGATGGTTTAATTAAAAGTTGTAGATCTTAAAAAGTTCTTTAATTTGCTAGTATCTAAATAAAATACATAAACAATTGGCCAAAATAAATACAAAAAATCCCTATTTTGTAGTAATTTATAAATGTTATTACCTTTGTTTTTAGCATAATGACATGTAATATGACTACTCGAAATTATGGCAATTACCGAGTTATTAAGACTTAGTTTAAGACTTGGTAAGAATTTAAGTATGCTAAGCATCTGCTAGATTGACCAAATAGTTTGTAAGGTATTCAATTTGTTTATACCGGAGGGTGATTATTCAAACAACTACTGTCCTTGCTCAAACAGTGACTCTAGACATATTTAGTAGTAGCAGTCGATTGTTTAGGGCTTCATTTTTAAGACATACTAAAAAAATTTTAAAATTTTATTAAAATTGCCTTAGAAAAGGAGTTTTTTAGTTTATAAACATTTAGAATAACTTTGATATTTTTATGTCGTGCATTTGTAAGAAGGCTCACTGAAAAGATAGTGAAAAAATACAATAAAAAAAGAAACTTCAATGGCCAATAGGAACCAAGATAGCATTTTTTTTTCAAAATCATACAAAGAGTAAGGTGATAGTATTCAATAGATCAAATGAAAGATATGCTGAGCTGGCAAAGTGAAATTGAGAACAAATATTTCAAAACAGACTAGAAGCATATGCAGGAACTTAAATTCTATGCGGATGATTTAAACAAAAGTAAATTGCAAACAATTTTTTTTAATTTACTCAAAATGGTACAAACTGAAAATGTCCGCTTTTAAAACTAGACCCCTTATACTTGATCAATAGCAAGTATAATTTTTTTTTAAATAATATTCAAAAAATTCCTTTTATTTATTTTTATTTTCACAATCGCTGCAATAAATCGTTTTTCTCGATATTTTAAATCTGTATATATTTTTTAAATAATATTATAATACATAATATATAATACAAATAAAGTGTTAAAAAATAATTTTGTCATCAATTATAAACTAAAAATTACCAGACCATTATCAATTCGCTTATTCTGACGCTTCCCAACTTCCCTTACCTGACACGTTCTGTATAAGAGAAACGTACAATTTCCAATTAAACTTTTCTTTTACTTATTTTCCTGTTCTTGTCGTGGAGATAAATGGCCTTAGAGGCTATCAATAAGATTATTGTAGATTAAGGGAGATAGCAACCCATTCTGCTTTTTGGTAACGATCCAAGATCCGAAATTATGGCCTGGAGAATCTCTTTCATTGTGCTCTCTCTGAATGACGCGATAATGTGGTCGTGCTTGAGTTTATTTATGACGTAATGGCCCAACTTATCGGGAGCTATCACCCTTATTTTTTTCAAATTGGACAGCGGATGGGGCGGAACTGTTGTGGAAGGGGTGGAACGTAGTAATATTTTGTTGGAAACCAATAAAAAGGCCTCATATTATAGAGACGTTCATAAGTCGACATTTGTGTTTGTGTCGACACAAATCGCTACCAAAAAATGTACCAATGTACCAATTTGTATAAAAAATTGCCAGAGTCAGAATTTCACGATAAATATAAAGTACGTGTCCAAAGTCTGTTTCCGCCCATATATTACTGAATGATCAAAATGAAATTTTTTAATTTTTGGATAACTAAACTGTAGCACACATTCATGTAGTCTTATAACGTTTTAATAATCTTTAACCTTCCTAATATGGAGTGAACTAAAACGTCCAGCACGGGGTGAGATGTGGCCGCATCCCAGCTGTTTCTATCGCAAATACTATTTTTTATTTGTATAACTTTGTCGCTGATGTTTAATTGTGCTATAGTAACCTTTTATTTATTTCATTTTGATGTTTGTAGTAATAAAATGTAAAAAAGTTGCTCAAAAAAGCGTTTCTACTCATATCTACGAAATTCGTCTAATATACAACATATACATATTTACAGTTAGTTTTTACAATCTTTACACACTGTAACAGTTAAGCAGTGTAGTGTATATGCATTCCTCTTGCATTGGGCACATGTTCTTTTCACTTTGTGGTCTCTTTGGACACCTCTAACACCTTCCTCTTTTTGGCTGCTCTTCGTTGGGTTGAATGTGTTCCTCCAGGATTTCATCTCCGTTGGTCCCAATGGTATCTAATACAGTCTTTATGCACTTTGGTTTCTTAGTTAGTCTGAAGCATACAGCAGGAATTCTAATTCTGTTTCTTATATGGGGTTCTACTAACTCCTTTGCCAATTCCAAAAGAAACAGTCGCCTCTTATCTAAATTTACTGAATTGAATTCCGGATTGAGATTTTTCCATAAAACAAAAGCATTTAGTGCCGCTTTGTCAACTACATAGATTCATAAAAAATACTGCTGGCCACCTTTCAGACTATCTATTGCAAGTATATTCTGCTACCACCTTGTCTAGGGTACCTACTAAATCCTTAGTACCGTTATAATTTAATATCATTTCTGGGTTTTTTTTTTTTAATTATAAATATCCATATGTTAGTAACGATAGTAATAAAACGGCCTTATACAGTGATGAGTGTCTTACCACCCGGCAAAATAGCGGAAAGGATAGAAGACAGATTAAGTTGTGAGATAGTATGAGATAAAGCTAGTTCTTGACGTGGCTATTTCACTTCAGTCATAATTATATGGATGACCTCGAAAATATTTTATTTTATTAATTTCTGATGTTAGAATAAATGATTGAATAAATTAAGATATATTATAGTAAAAAACATTAATTATTAGCGATTTTAAATTATAAATCTTTAAGTTTATTTAATAATAAAAATAACTTAACTGAAATATTTGATTAAACTAAAGGTAGGTATGTTCTATCCGAAAACAATTATTGTATGTGGAATTGGCGTAATAGTTAGAGACGTGGTCTAGTGACAAGAAGATTGAGGTTCAATTCATACCAAGGATAAAATTTTTGTTTTACTCAATCAAAAAATAATAGAAAATATGATACATATTAGGTAAAAAGTTTTCGAAAAACTCATTATTTACAATTTATTCTTATTCCAATGTTAAAAAATAGAAATACAAAATAATTCAAATTCAATTTCAGTTTTACAGTCTTCAGTTGTGATTGCAAAATAATCCGGTTAAGACTGTTTAATGCCAAATCCATCACTAAATTCTCAGTGTTAATATCAATTCCTCTGTACAGGTAATGATTTTCAAAACAATTAACAACATTGTAATGGAGCCGCACGAACAGCTGCCTGCTTTACAGCTAATCAAATCATCAAGCCATCAAAAATAATAACATACCAAGAAGTGTTTTTGCACGGTAAACAGAAACTTTTTATTGAAAAAACAATTCGTGAAAATGGTTTTAACGGTCGAGGAAAAAGTGCAAATTGTTGTCTGGCATGTGAATGGATTATCAGACAACATGATTAGACAACAATTTGTAAATATGTTTCCAAATAGGCCGGCTCCAGCACGATCAACAATTCAGTCTATTATACGTAATTTTTTTACTTATGGATCGGTGTTCACTCCAAGAGGAGTTCGTAGACGAAGGGAGGTAAATCCAGATTTGGAACTAAGGGACACTTTGATTTGTGCAAGTATTGAGCAAAATCCTACCCAATCAACATCTCGTCTCGTAGAACAATATGGAATTTCAAGATTTAGAGTAGGTAAAATTTTGAAAAGATATGGATACCGTCCCTATAAACTTCATAAATTTAACGAACAATTCCCTGGGGATCAATATAGACGTTTAAAATTTTGTCAAACTGCAATGGAAATGTCACATCAAGATGAACATTTTTTAGAGAACGTTTTGTTCACCGATGAATGTATGTTTTCATTGCAGGGCCGTCACAATTTAATGAATGCTCGGTATTGGTCTCGAGGAAATCCTCGTCAGAATTATGTCGCTCGTAGTAAATGTATGAACACGGTTATGTCTGTTTTATATCTATTTCTCCACGTTTAGAAATACAGTTTTGTATTTCTAAATTTCTCCTTTGGTTTGTGTAAATGACTATTTTTTCAACAATTCCAGTAGTAATGCTTAAACAGGTCTGTCATGATGCTTGAAGACAATATTAATGGACCAGGTCCTTGTGGAAAGAAATCAGAAGGAATTAAATACACAAAATATATCAAATTTTGAACTAAATTAGTGGTCAACTTTGACATACACCAAGTATCGGGTATAGCGCGAGCGCACCCCGCACCCATTTTCGCTCCGTTTTTTGAAAATACTTTTCGCCGTGATTAAAATTTCCAATCAAAGAAAGTATGCAACATGAGCTGCAAGCGCACCCCACCCGGTACCAGGAAGGTTAAGAACTGTAGACAGGCGCCATTTTGTAAAATAATTGTAAACTAGATCAGGTGATAAGTAATACATTGTTTAGAAACTCGATTCGAAATCTTCTTAACAACATCTACATAACTATCAGTTTTAGTTCTTTTTCTAGTTCCATGACTGTTATCAATCGTGGGATATCATACTGGATACTTTTTTTACTATCATGGATTTACTGATATAAGCTTTAAATAATATTGTACTTTTGTAATGTATTGTAATTTTCTTTTTTCTTGGATATTTCACTGTATGATCTCATAATGTGGCCGAATTATTTCAGCTTGCACCTTTTTATTATATTAACTAGTTACGTCATTTAGGTAAATTAACACAGTAATACAACAACAGTCATGTAACAAAGTTCGGATATAGAGCTCTCTTTGACTTCCATTTTCTTTGTCCATTGCAATTTTTATTCATCTTTGACCGGTTGGTCTCTTTAATTCATCTGTCCAACTCATATGTGGTCTATCTATGGGTCGTTTTGTTTCCCAGGGTTTCCAGTGCAGCCTTTGTTTATTCTAAGTATCGTCCTTCAGCCTGATGCTAGGGGCTGCAAATTTCCACTTAATGTTTGTTGCTTTTTCTATGACATCTTTGAATTTCATAACTTTCCATATCCACTCATTACGTTTTCTGTCTTTCAAGTCCATTTCCAACATTCGCCTTTCCATCGCTACCTGGGTCTTTGCAAATTTATCTAGTAGGACGCATTGTTCACAGAGTTTTGTTTTAATATTTTGTTTTAATTTTGAATGTTTGTTAGTTTTGAGACATTGTGGTCATCTAGAAATTTGAGCCAGTCTGATGTTACTTGTTTAGGGCCTGGAGATTGCCCATTTTCGCTTGGTTTGATGGCTTTCCCTGCATCCGCTTTTAAAATACTAGGATCAGTATGCGGCCTCCTATCCAGAATTTATATATATTTATATATATATATATATATATATATATATATATATATATATATATATATATATATATATATATATATATATATGTAATATGTATATATATATTGAGATGATTGGTGTTTAAAGAAAATAATTTATAAATTATATACTAGATAATATTAGATATAAAAAGTATTTGGTTATTTTAAGAAGTTATATACTAGAGAATTTAATAAAAATTATTTATGTGAGGGCATTTTTAAGAAATTAGCATGTAATAAGTGTAAAAAAAGTTTTATTTTAGTAATTATAATGTTATATATTTAATTGAGCCATGTGACTAGGCAACCAAAAATACTCTTTAAAGTGACGTTTAAGTAATGAATACGAATATAAAGTGGGGTTATAATAATATGTTGTTTAAAATGTGTAGTTTATTAAATTAGAGTGTTAGTTACTGATTTAAGTGTATATTCTGATCTGAAAAGCCTAAAGGTCAACAAATTTATCAATAGAAAATTAAAGAATTCTCCAGAGTACAGAGTTTGACCTTTGTTTACGGTGGAACATTCTTGAATAATGGTTATGTCTGTGGATCGAACATATACTTTTTCCAGAACATCCATATAGAAAAAATAGAACAAAATCGAATAGGATTTCTTACCAGATGGTTCTGGAAGATTGAAAAGGTATAAATACTCGGTGATTTGGATTCAAGATGGCCAGTTTTAGTATGAAAGTTAGTTAGAGTTAGCATCAGTTACAGTTTAGTCAGAATCGGTGATTTAGTATTAAAATTTGATAATATTGGAAAGTATATTAGAAGAATATTGGTTGGATATTGGAAGAAATTAAAAATTATATTATGATTGGAGATTAGTATAAATCAACTTATGATAATTATATGGTGATTGGATATTGGTATATTGAAAAGAAGAATAAATATTAAAATTATATAATATATTTGGTGATTGGATATTGGTATATTGAAAAGAAGAATAAATATAAATGCTGTTTGCTGGTTTGCTTGGTGGTTTATAAATGCTTAAGAAGAAATATATTTTAAATTGGTGGAAGCTGATAATTGGAAAAAGTAATTTCACAAAAACAAGGATAACCGAAGCACGAAGACATTAAGTGGTGATTAGAATCTATATAGTGGAAAACAGTTCATTTAGACATTCAGTGACAGAAAGGTACAAAATTTTGTTAATATAATTTAGTTAGTGTCATAACAATTTCAATTTTGAAGATAGTTTGTTTAAATTTTACATTGTCTATAGAATTTAATTAGTTTCATAAGAATTTCAATTTAAAGATAGTTTATTTTAAATTTTCATTGGCTAGGTTAGATATATATGTGTGTTTCATAATAGATATAATAAAGATAATTTAAAAAGGTACTTACAAACTAATTCTTTGAGAACCGCGATAAAAACCCTATATATTATATTATTAAAAATACTCATTGCTCATCATTCACAAACAATACATCATAACAATATATATATATATATATATATATATATATATATATATATATATATATATATATACATATATATGTAAATACTTTTTTCATTTTGGGTGTGGTAGTCAATAAAAAATAGAGCTTTGCTAAGGCATACTATTTATTCTGAATCCAAGCTTTCGGTGGATTTTTTGGCACCTTTATCAAGATCTACAAAAAAAATTACTATGTTGTAACAATTTGAATCATGCAATAAAAAAGCTATAAAAAACTTACCCGAATGTAAGATTCGTGGCATAAATAACAACGTTAAATAACATGGTATGTACTAAAATTGCAACTAACCTTAAAAATGTTACTGTTTAAAAAGACACTTTGAAAATTAATACATACGTTAAAAAGTTAAAAAACAAAATGAAAGACGACATGTTAAAACAGTCGTCATTGCAAACTTGATTTCAGTCACATTTCACGAGCAGAAAGAGAAAGTGGGAGGACAATTATTGTTTAATAGTTTGAAGAAAATGCAAAAAACAACTTTCAAACTAATGTCTAACAAAATACTGTTTATGAATTTTGACCAACTGTATTACCAACTTCAACCAACTTCAGAATAAATAGTACGCCTTAGCAAAGCTCTATTTTTTATTGACTACCACACCCAAAAAGAAAAAAGTATTTACATATTTTTTCCAAACTAGTCAAAAAAAATTTTGGACTACTATATATATATATATATATATATATATATATATATATATATATATATATATATATATATATATATATATGTTACGAGCAATATCCGAAATTGGACAATCCTAGCATTGTACAGAAAATCTTGTCCACTTCTAGCATTGTACCCCTTTACTGTACAATCTCCGAAATATATTATATAATCGGCGGACTTTGTATAAAAGAATTGCTGTACAATGTTCGAAGTTCAATAAGTAGCCATGCGTCAAAGTTTGAGATAATATATCAGATATCGATTCATATCGATTTTTACGATTATTTCCCATTTGTTATTAACGACAAACAGAGGTTATAAATCCATAATTAACCAGCGTTTTTGACTTTTGGATTCGTAGAATTAACTTATTTTAAATTATCATATATATCTCTTGAAAATCTAAGATGTTTTACAAACATCTTCCCTATATTATAGTGATGTATCTATCTCTTGAAGCTTTGAAATGTTTCACTAACAATATCTCTATTGTAGAACAATTTCTTTTTCGATTCGATTTTTCAATTTTTGATTTGGTGTGTCGCTTGTCAATAATAATCGACTCGAACGAATGAGCATTTCGACAATTATTTTGATTATTTAGGACATTGTACAGTTTGGGGGTACAATGCTAGAAGTGGATAAGACAAGACAAAATAACAAAATAAAGAAATTAATAGTTCAAGTTCGGAAAATGGCAACCTTTATTAAAATTATTAAATGCAGAAAGCAAAATTATTAAATGTCATTATTCTGGAAGTTGTGCCGACGATATAATCAGAAGGTTCTCATTTTTATTCGAAGGCCCTGTACGAACAAAATTAACAATTCACATTATTTTTAAATTTGAAAACACTGGTTTTGTCAACAATTGCAGAAAATGCACGGATAGTGATGAAGATGAAAATCAACTAGCTTGTGCAATTAATGAAGAACAAGAACAGCGTGAAACTGCCGTATGTAGTCTAACTGAAATCAATTATCCTTGTAACACACCCTAATTTCAAAAGAAACTGATATTAGTGCTAGAACTCTATGAAATATTTTTAAAAGAAACAAGTACCACTGCTAAAAATTGTAAAAAACTCTGGAAATTTTCCCTGCTGATAATGAACGGCGAACGGTGTTTTGTAAGGACATGACGGAACACATTATTCGTGACGAAGATTTCATGAAAAAAATCTTGTTTACGAGATGAGTCTTCTTTTGCTTAAACTGGCCATCACAATCTGTTATCTTACAATTTATCTGTTATCATACGATACTCTACAGAAGATAGACACATCAGTATTTCTTACAAAACATAATACCGTTAAAAAGTCAAAGTCTTGGCTGGTATTTTAGATGATAACGTAATTGGTCCTTTTTTCATTATAAGCACTTTGTGTTCTAGTAAATATCTAAATCTCCTGAGATATGACATAATTCCAGCAGTTCGAACATTACCTTAGTATGGATGAAATTTAGTTGCAACAAGACAACTGTCCAGCTCACAATGCATGGAAGGTGTTATATTACTTAAACATTCCGTTTTTAGATAGAGTTATTAGTACAAATGGTACCATAAAAATGCCATCTCGCTCGCACCTTTGAACTTTTTCGTATGGGGTTATGTGAGCATTACCGGAACACCCGAAATCTTGTCGAACATCCGAAGGTAATTATATAATAGATTGGGCTACTGCTTGGCTGAACGTGATTTAATTTTTGAAAATTTAACTTAAAATACTTTTAATTAAAATTATAAAATTGTTATTTTTAGTATAAATTGTTTTAATTTATGCCGTCAAAAATTTATTTTGTTATTTATTAGGAATTATTGAGATTTAATCTAAAGAAACTGTTGATTTAATCTAAGATATGAATCTGCTTCTAAATCTTGTAATCACATAGTTGAAATATTTCCCCAGAATCTAAAAAATAAACTTTCTTTCGGCAACAATGTACAGACAAGACTGCCAATAGTGCTTACGGGTCTATCGCAGACATGTGGTTACATGTTCTTACATACATACTCTTGGGCATACAAGTCTATATAATATTTTTTCTCAGTTTGTTGCGTTGTTTTAATGCCCTATAGTCAGAATTTTTTTTCCATACCTGTCTATATATATATATATATATATACAGGTATGGAATACCCTATGGACGGAAGAAAGAAGAGGAGGCCTATGTCCAAAATTGGACAGCAAGGTCTGTATAGATATATATATATATATATATATATATATATATATATATATATATATATATATATATATATATATATATATATATATATATATAAACTAAGGTACACTCAAAGAGTGGTGGGTTTTTCGGTCAAAGTGGAGAAATAAAAGACAAAGAAGGTGGCTACTTCATCTATTTATTGAAGACGTTTAGCTTTCTGCTCAGAAAGCATCATCAGTTCATCTAAAAAGAACAATATGAAACCAAACATCCATAGAGAAGTTAAAAACATGTGTGTTACCTTACAAAGACATGTAGCAGTCAATGATGTTAAAAATATGAAAAAGCTTACGATAGTGGACATTTAGAGTTAAAGTTGTATAAAACAATTAATTGAAACTAGGTATAGTTTACAAATTAACAGAATTAGCACAGCAAAAGAACATGTGATAATCATACATGTATATAAAAAAGTTATTATAAAAACTTAAGTAAAAAACATAAGATTTTGATGTGTAAAGAACTAGAAAGATCAGGAGAATGCACTTCCAACAATTTATTTATAATCAGTTAAATGTTAATTTTACTTTAGGTAACATTATTGAATTATTTAAGATTAAAATATAGTATTAAAGATAAAAAATGAAGTTACCAGTCTTTAGCTTACTGAATCTCGCAGGTAAATGAATTTACAGATACTTTATATATATATATATATATATATATATATATATATATATATATATATATATATATATATATATATATATGTTCCGAAAGATTTCCGCGGTTAGTACAATTAAATCCAGAGCTAAGATTAATACTATTATAAGAATTAATGTTAAACTCACCAGTCTTCCTGGTTGAACCGCGTTGATTTTCATTGCGCCGAACTTTCGACATCTTCTCTGATGTCTTCTTCAGGGCTTCCTAGGTCTCAGTCTTCCGAGCCCCCAGACACTACTACACTGATCAATAATCACTTCACTAGCGTGAAGTGAAGTAGTAAAGTGATTATTGATCAGTGTAGTAGTGTCTGGGGGCTCGGGAGACTGACACCTCGGAAGCCCTGAAGAAGACATCATAGAGGATGTCGAAGTTGGGCGCAATGAAAATCAACGCGGTTCAACCCGGAAGACTGGTGAGTTTAATATTAATTTTTATTAATATTAATTTTTATAATAGTATAATTTATAATATATATATATATATATATATATATATATATATATATATATATATATATATATATATATATATATATTAATGACATAAAAAATAGGTGTGACATGGAATGCAAGGCCCAAAAAGTATGTAAGTATTTACCAGTATATACAAATAAATAAATTTGAGGAAGTTGAGAGGTTCCAATATCTAGGAACACGAAATACCAATAATAACACGAAAACCAAATATAGACAAAGAAATCCAAAATAGGCTAATGAAAGCAAACAAGTGTTTTTAGGCGTTAAATGGGTTACTAAGAAATAAATGCGTGTCAAGAGGAAGCAAATTAGGAATATACAAAACAAGTATTAGGCCTATAGAAACTTATGCATCATAGACATTGGTATAAAATAAAAAACAACAAGAAATTGTGCAGATGTCGGAACAAAAAGTACTAAGAAAAGGAAGAACAATATTCAGAGGAAAAATGGAGAATGGTGTTTGAATTAAACGAACAAATGAAGATCTAAGAGAGTTATATGGTGAGCCCAGAATACTAGGAATAATAAGGACACAACGACTAAGATGGCTACAGATACGGAGGATGCCAGAGGATAGACTACCAAAAATGCTACTGTCAAGTAGAATAGGAGGACGTCACAGAAGAGGACGACCCAAAACAAGGTGGAAAATGGATGTAGATGATCTAAAAAGACTCAACATCACAAATTTTGGAATGACAGCAATGGATAAGAAGAGATGAAGGAGACTGGCCAATCAAGCCATGGGCCTTATTATAAGAATTATTTTGTTTGCCTACTGAGTCATCATCATGCAGCCTCTACTGTTCACTGCTAGACATAGGTCTCTCCCATTTTTCGCCACTCTTCACGGTTCTGTGCATCTTGTTGCCTTATACTCATTAGGCATCAGGTGGCAACAAGACGCCTAATGAGTATTGGACGTTAATTGTAAAATGTGGATAAAATAAAAAAAATGGAATTATGGTGGATCTACAAGATGTTCATTAAAAGCATTTACCCGATATATTATAAAAAATATTACTTTTTATTCAAAATATGATCCTAACTTTGTGAATAATATACTTTAACTATTCAAAAAAAAATATTTTTAAATGATCTACAGGCGATCACTAAGATATGGATGTGGCGTAAAATGAGATATGTTTGGTAAACGAAATTTATCAGTATATAATTTGTAAACTGTAACGATATATTACAAAACTAACACATTATCTACTAAGTATTTATCTCTTTACCTGCCACGGTGATGTTGTGGGTTTCGGCAGCCAGTCTAAAAGCCGGAGCTTCGCTGGAAATTTCGCACCTGTAAGCTCCGCTGCTGTACCGGCTTGACAGTTTATGTAATCTCACTTTACATCGAGTTATATCACAATCACTTTCATGGGGAACTACACTGACACCTGACACAGGAAACATTAGCGTGTGTGGATTTTGTCGGGGCATGTACCTGAAAGAAAAGTTTAGTTAATATTGTTAAAGTGTACAGCGTGTATCAAAAAGGCGGGTCATCAATTAAACTATATTATAATAAAGTATCTCGATTTACCGTAAAACTAAAATAAATTAACATGTTGGGACACATGTGTATTTGGACACATTTTAAAATGTTTATTTTCTAATGAAAACAGGAGCATAGCAATATTAAAAAGAGTATTAAAAAGAGACAAAATATATGCACCCAACAAAATTTCATGGGAGTTGTGATCACCAAACCCCAAAATGTGTTCGTTAAATTAAATTATTATTTTGACACCATTAGTCTAACACAATATTTATATTAATATATATATATATATATATATATATATATATATATATATATATATATATATATATATATATATATGAAGCTAAGATTAATACTATTACAAGAATTAATAATATTAAACTCAGCAGTCTTCCGCGAACTCTCGACATCCTGTTTGATGTCTTCTTCAGAGCTTCCGAGGTCTTAGTCTCCCGAGCCCCCAGACACTAGTACACTCACCAAATAATGCATTACTGCTACTGGGAACAGAGGACGGTGGAGGTTGGAGTGGGAGTTAGAGTGGATGTTGGCGCGGGAATTGGCGCGGGGGTTGGCGCGAATATTTCTGACAGTGTTTATTGAGACAATTTGGCCTTTTTTCAATTTCTCTGGCTTCCCGGATAATTCTTGGTTTATAGAAGCGGATGGGGGTTCTGGAGTTTTCAAAATCCATGTTGTGACCTGTATGAAGTTGGTGTTGACCTAGAGCTGAAATTGAATCGGAATTGTGAAATTCAATGTTTGTAAATCCTATTTTGGATTCTAAGATTTGTTTGGCCTATTTGGATCGGGGCAGTCTGAACAAGGAATAAGTGCACTAGCCTAAGTTTCTGCCGATGCAATGATAATTTATGCAAATGCTGTTATCATTAACTTCTTCACTGCTACCACTTTTTCAAAAAAACTTTCGAAAACAAAATTACTTTTTAATTAACACAACTTAATTTTCTTCAACCATTTAAATTAACTGGCATTTAATCTCTTTTTGGCTTCAGATGGTATCTTTTTCATGAACAGGAACATAGTTTTTTTTTCCATTCTTTTAAAAACTCATCAAACAAACATTTTCTCCGTCTCTCTCCATTTTCAACCAATGATCTTTTAGTTTTTCAAACAAGCAAACAGAATTTCCAGTTTTTACAAAATCGATCAAATTATTATTTTCTTGTTTTTGATACACACCCAACAACAGAATCTGCATAAATTAAATTTTTAAAGTTTTCCATTTTTAACAAAATAATAACTGAATACGGTTAATCGTTTTTTTATAATCCCCTTTTTTTAATTGTAATTTATTACAATCTAAACTTTGTTTACTATATTTGTTTAGACATAAATGTTCACCGTAAAGTTCCTTTTCAATACCACTGATATCGCATCCTTAGATCTAGAAATAACAGTCTTATTTTTCCAGTATTATATCGTAGTGACCAAGTCCTGCTCCCTGCAGGAGTAAGACAGATGAACGTTAAAAAATCAGTAAAGGCTATGCTAGAAACTCTTTTAGCCCAATCAAAACAGCCCAAGGAAACGTCGGCGAACTGACGAATCCTTTGTCTTAACAAACAACATTACCTTCCACATTACCTTCAACATTAATCTTTGACAAATTTAATAATTCATTAGGCCAAAAGATATCCTGTATAATATAATAATATAATAATGATATATAATAATCTGCTATGCAGACGACGCAGTACTACTCTCTCAAAGTGAAGATGATTTACAACGTATGCTGCACCAATTTACTATAACTACCAGAAAATTTAACATGTTAATTTCTCCAAAAAGGACAAAATGTATGGATATAACATCAAATTTACTAAGATATAAATTGGAGCTGGAAGATCAGATAATAGAACAAGTGATGGAGTTTAAATATCTAGGCATCACATTATCTAGCTACGGATAGCTCGAAACCGAAGTGGAAGAACGAAACACTATGGAGAAATAAAAATATCAGGAAAGAAACGAAAGGCAGAATTTACAAAACAGTCATCAGACCAATAATGACATACGCGGCAGAAACAAGACCTGACACAGAGAGGACAAAAAGGATGTTAGAAACAGCAGAGATGAAAACACTAAAAAATTGATAGTAAGACACTATTGGACAGAGCTAGAAGTACAGATATACTACATAGATGCAAGGTGGAGAACATCAAAAACTGGGTAAGAAATAGAAGAGTAGAATGGAACAATCATATAAGCCGAATGACAACAAATAGAGGAGTAAAGACGGCAAGAGAAGGTTCCCCAATAGGAAGACGATCAGTAGGAAGACCATGCAAACGATGGAATGACAACTTACTGGAGGCACATTGAAAAACAGACAGAGTCATGTCTATACAAAAAGAAGAAGAAGAAGAAAAGATATCCATAAGATCGATATTGAAATAGACTTTACTACTAATAGACTAGGATGTTTTAGAGTTGTAGAAAAATTGTAGTGATCTACCTCTACTAATGCATATTACCGATAAGGTTATTTAAAATATATTTTTTACACTTAATGGCACTTGTTTTACACACGTGGAAAGAAGGCATTTCAGTAGGTGCAGTTAACCCGGCATTACACGCGGCAAAAAACTTACGTTGTAACACGCACACGGTCAGATCGACTGTATATATAGTTTTGGTTTTCATTCATAAAAAAAAAACAAGTAGAACCTAAATATACACCAAAAATCTTTTATTTTAAACTTACGTTACAATTTTTCATTTATTGTTGGCTTTTATAGCATTCAGTACAAAGTTGGGAAGTATGTTCTCGGAATAAATACTTTTGACACTAAACGCATAGGGTTTTCGTTGTTCTGTTCTTTTTCGACGAGCGAAAATGATATCTGCCTGGAACTTCATACTGGCTATAATGCGCAGATACCTCCGTGATGTCCAATATTTCTTTTATACGACTTCTCATAGTTATTGGAAACATAACCATTTCTCGACGACGTTCAAGTTGCGGTGTAATGAGACTCATTACTAATGATTTCAAAAAGTTTTGGCGAGTACTATGAGTATTGTTATTTTTGTCAGCAACGATTATTTATTCCAGATATGTTTAAGGAAGCAAACAATAACATTAGAGCCCATCGACAACTTTTTTGTAGCACAGAGTAAGTTCCTTTTATCTCATCAACGGTATCAACACCTCCCTTTCTTGTAAAATGTAATCATTTTTGGCTTGTATGCATCGTCACTTTCACGATAAATCTCGTCTTTGTATTGCATTATTGACAATAATGTAACTATTTTGTTTTGCTTGGGCTTGTAGGATACCAAAGTCATGTCTTCGGTGAAACCAAAAACGCTCTAAGTAACTTTATGCTCTTTTTACTTTACGGTAAAAATCTTCTTCTTCTTCTTTCTACTTTATAAATAGGCTTAATGCCTGTTTTACTTCGGTTTTTAGCCTCAATTGACGTTGTCTGACCATCTTTTACTCGGTCGTCCCAATGATCTTCTTTCATTTGGCTTCTTGCTATTCGTACTATTCTATTTTCTGTCATTCTTTCGATGTGTTTATATATCCTGGTTTTCGTTTCCGTTGTGAGGTATTTGTGTCTCCAGATTGTGTTGTTGAGACATCCTGCTGCTCTGTTTGCCATGTTCACTTGTTTTTGTACTCATTCTTCCACTTTTTCGTAGCTTGACAGTTTTATTCCCAAGTATTCAGTTTCCATCACTTGTTCTATTATTTTATTATTTACGACTAGTTTACATCGTCTCGGTTCCGCTGATATCACTATCGTTTTAGTTTTCTCTGTTAAGATCTCCATGTTGTATATGAGCGCCGTCTCTTCGAATTCTTTAATTAATCTTTGTAGGTCATCTTCATTTTCGGCTGTTATTATGGCGTCGTCGGCGTAGCATATTATCCTTATTTCCTTTTCTCCCATTCTATATCCTCTTCTTTTTTTAACTTTCTTTATTATTTCATCTATTATCAGATTAAATATTAATGGGCTCAGCGAATCTCCGTTTCTAATGCCAGTTTCATATTTGATAGGTTGCGATAGTTCCAGTGATATTCCCTTTTCATATAATAAATGTATCGCGTCCCGAACTCTCACTCTATCAAACGCTTTCTCCAAATCTATCAGACACATATATGCTGGTTTATTGTATTCCAGCGACTTTTCTTTTATTTGTCTTATTACAAAAACTGCATCCATGCATGATCTTCCTGTCCGAAATCCTTGCTGTTCCTCTTGCAGATATATTCGTTCGTCTATTATCAATTTGAGTGTTGTATTTAATAGATTTATTGCTCGATAATTATTGGGGTCTTTCTTATCTCCTTTTTTGAAGAACATCACCATGATCGCTCTCCTCCATTCATCTGGTATTCTGTTCGTGGTGTATATTTTATTAATAAGAATTTGCAGTTGTTGTACAAGGTGATCTCCAACATATTTTAAGAGTTCCTTTGGTATTTGATCTTCTCCTAGTGACTTTCTGTTTTTTAATTTGTTTACTCCTTCTTTCACATCGTTTTGGGAGATTTCGGTCTTTTCCTCAGTTATTATATTTGGCGTTTCTGATAAAGGTTCTTCGTTTTGTTTTTTAAACATTTCTGTCAGGAAGGCCACCCATGTATCCTCTTGTATGAGTTCTATTTCAACTAGTTCTTTCGGTAAAAATCTAAATAATTTATTTTTTAATTACTATTTAACTGGGAATAAGCCACAATTAAAGGTTAAAATACGTTTATTGACGTTTCAATTTCCACTTCGGAAATCGTTCTCAAAATACAAACATTAGTAAATTAAACAAATTTTGTTTTTGTTACTTAGTGAAAAATTCTTCTAATAATTTAATTTTATCTGACTCATCTATATTGACAATTCAGACATACATTATACATTTTAAAGTAGACGACTTTAAAATGATATTGCCAATATTGTTGAGTTGCGTTCCTGGGACGACTTTACTTATAAGATAGTTCATTCGATTACATGAAATCAACTTTAACTTGAGAATATCCGTCAGAAAAGATCATAACATGTAATTCGTCTTTAAAAAGACAAATACATGCCATGATGACAGTAAAATTCTCCTGTTAGTGATTCCATAGTAAATTATGAGGGAAAAACCAGGAAAAAAACCTCATAATACTATCCCGACATGGTAAGTATTTGATCTTGCATTTAGTTTACCTTCAATAAATACCAAATTCCGATTTTATATGTTTGTTATTTAAAAAATATAAATGATGTATTCTCTATATGTTACTGACTTACCAATACTGGTATTTTCTTTTTAATAACTTCCTCTTTCAATATGGGTAACCAGATCCTACTACATTCTGCCGAGGAATTCGCGACACAATTGGTCTCATTTAGCATAATTAGAGCCGCTTCTTTGATTTTTCTCTTTTTACCATCCGTTTCTTTTAGGACTATATTTGAATCATTCCATTGAACCCTATGTTCATTATCCCAAGCATGTTTACATATTTGAGATCTATCAAATTCTCTATTTTTAATATAGGATTGATGTTCACTTATTCTAACATTTAATGGCCTTGATGTTTCACCTAAATAAAACTGATCGCATTCACAAGGTATTTTTTAAATGCAATTCTTTGTCCTTTCTTGTTCATTGTTAGGTTTGGTTTTGGACAAAATAGATCTCAACGTGTTTGTCGTTTTGAATGTTGTTGAAATGTTGAATTTATTTCCTATCCTTTTAAGCTTTTCCGATAATCCTTTTATATATGGTATTGTTATTTTCCTCGTATTATCCCTTGTATATGCTGTAGGATCTCGTTTTAAGTTGTTTTGTTCTATTCGATCGATTGTTGAAAATTCCTTATTTATAAACGATAAAGGATAATCATTTTTTAATAAAACAGATGTTAACAAATGTTTCTCCTCCAAGAACGAATTTTCGTTAGAACAAGTAATTTTGGCTCTATCGTATAAGGATTTAATGATTCCCTTTTTAATATTAATATTGTGATTTGATTTGAAATTTAAATATCTGTTGGTGTGTGTTGGTTTTCTATACACCTGAGTTTCGTATCCAGTATCGTTCTTAGAGATTAAAACATCCAGAAAAGGTAATGTGTTATTATATTCCTTTTCCATGGTAAATGTTATTGTCTCTTCTTTATCGTTTATATCATTTAGGAATGTGTTCAACAACTCTGATCCATGAGGCCATATTGAGAATACATCATCTACATATCTCCACCATACTGAGGGTTTTAAATTTTGTTTAGAAATAATATTTGTTTCAAAATCTTCCATAAATATATCGGCTAATAATGGAGATAAACTAGAGCCCATTGCTAGTCCAAAACTTTGTTTATAGAATTCATTATTTAGTTGAAAATATGTATTATCAGTACATACTGTTATTAACTCCATTATAGCTGATATATTTAGTCTTGTTCTAGTTGCCAATGTATCATCACTCTCTAATTTTGTCTTGACTATATTTAAAGTCTTATCTAATGGCACATTCGTAAATAAACTATTTATGTCAAAACTTACTAAAGTGTTATTTGAATTAAATTCAATATTTGATAATTTATTTAAAAAATGTTGTGTATTTTTTATAAATGTGTCATTTTTATTTTGCAATTGGTTTTAAAACATTTAATAAAAATTTTGATAGTTCACTACAAGGAGAAGTCATGGTACTACAAATGGGTCTAAGTGGTATATTCATAAATAGTTTATTTACGAATGTGCCATTAGATAAGACTTTAAATATAGTCAAGACAAAATTAGAGAGTGATGATACATTGGCAACTAGAACAAGACTAAATATATCAGCTATAATGGAGTTAATAACAGTATGTACTGATAATACATATTTTCAACTAAATAATGAATTCTATAAACAAAGTTTTGGACTAGCAATGGGCTCTAGTTTATCTCCATTATTAGCCGATATATTTATGGAAGATTTTGAAACAAATATTATTTCTAAACAAAATTTAAAACCCTCAGTATGGTGGAGATATGTAGATGATGTATTCTCAATATGGCCTCATGGATCAGAGTTGTTGGACACATTCCTAAATGATATAAACGATAAAGAAGAGACAATAACATTTACCATGGAAAATTTCATATCATAATTTACTATGGAATCACTAACAGGAGAATTTTACTGTCATCATGGCATGTATTTGTCTTTTTAAAGACGAATTACATGTTATGATCTTTTCTGACGGATATTCTCTAGTTAAAGTTGATTTCATGTAATCGAATGAACTATCTTATAAGTAAAGTCGTCCCAGGAACGCAACTCAACAATATTGGCAATATCATTTTAAAGTCGTCTACTTTAAAATGTATAATGTATGTCTGAATTGTCAATATAGATGAGTCAGATAAAATTAAATTATTAGAAGAATTTTTCACTAAGTAACAAAAACAAAATTTGTTTAATTTACTAATGTTTGTATTTTGAGAACGATTTCCGAAGTGGAAATTGAAACGTCAATAAACGTATTTTAACCTTTAATTGTGGCTTATTCCCATTTAAAATGCCACAAGAAAATAGCTTCAGAACAATTTATTTTTTATTTTTGCGAATTGTGCCCGTAACAGTTAGTTTGTGTTTTACTGGAAGAAAGTTACATTTCTTCCAGTTCCAGAAATTGGTTTAACTAATCTTTATGCGACTGAAGAACTTTATAGGGTCCATCTGGTTAAGTCTCAACATACACCTCTAGATTATAGGTGTAATATGACGTGGAATAAACAAGCGCTAATATTTTGCAGGTTAATTCGGTATATATTGTCGAAATCCACATTTGCAGAAATGACTCGACCATTTAATAAATTGTCACAAATTCACTTAGAGCATAATTGGCTTTGCTTCGCTCAACAAATCCATCAAAAAATTCTCTCTTATAGGAGATTCCTTATCGTACTGTTTTCTCTCTATCATCAAGATCGTCAAAGCGAAACGCTCGCAACAAAAATTTGAGATCGATTATTTCCCATTGTAAGACGAAAACAGAGGACTTCCGTCCTGTGCCTACAGATCTCTCAAATGTAGGTATCATGACCGCAAGACTCCAGCACAATGTAGAAGACCAATAAGTGCTTTAATTTCTTCCATATTTGTACTGATGGCATCTCTTTCTCTACTGTAATTCGTCGGAAGTTTTACAGTGTGGAAACCACGTATGGAATAAAATTGTTTGTGTCCTTATTATAGAAAATAATAAAAAACTCTGGGACACGTTAACCTTTAAATTTAAATGTGCGCTTTTTAAACATAAATTTAAATGTACAGGGTGATCCACGCAAGTCTGGCATAGTCCAAAATCTTTATTTTTAATTAAACACCCTTTATATTTTTATGTTTTAAAAGATACTTAAAAACCTTATTTCAACGAACTATATCATGTAGGCCTAATATGAATAATACAAAATGAAATTTTGAAATTAATAATTTATCACGTGTTATGGTAGTACTTTAAATTAGCTAAATACAGACAATACACTTCTACTCTAAGTGTCAGTATATTGAGGAAAACTTCTTTTTAGTAACCGTGTTAACATGTTTTATCATGAATAGGTAAAATCTGTGTAGATAGTCCGCTAAATTGTTAAATAATGCGGATTGTTATCAATCAGTTATTGGTGTGTTGACATTTTACTTTAAAATAATAAATTCCTAATTAAAAGCTAATTTCTTGCAGAAATAAAAATGAAATATTTAAATGACCCACCGAATTGAGATTTTAATGATGATCGGTTCCGGAGAAAATTATAGAAGTCAAGTTAAAGTAGTTAAAGTAGCAAACTTATTTAATCAGAGGTATTCTCAGTTGCCTAACATGCACAAGGTACTGTGTCTAAAATTTAAGCACAATTCAGAGAACTTGGACATGTCAAACCATTAAAAAGAAAACTGAACTTCATTGAAGATGAGGTGAAAGTGGATATTTTGTTAAGTGTCGCAGAGAATCCAACGTCAAGTTCACGTCAAATTGCACGTCAAGATAATGTGAGTCTAACAACTGTTCTAAGGTATCTCCATGAAGAAAAACCTTATCCATATAAATTGACTTTTGTGCAGGAGCTAACAGAAGACGATCCAGATCGTAGAATGGATTTCTGCAAAAGAATGATGGATAAAATTAACACAAATGAAATAGCTCTTGGCACAATTCTTTTTTCTGATAAATCAACATTTACATTGAACGCAGAGGTAAACCGACAAAACCTCATTGGATGCGTGAGATACACTCAGTATCCTCAAAAGTTGAATGTTTGGCAGGTATTATAGGAGATCATATTACTGGTCCTATATTTGTAGATGGTAATTTGCAGCGGAAAAATATTTAAGCATGCTAAGAGACGATGTTCTTTCTCAGTTGGCTAACTTATAATCCAATAATAATCCATATTAATGCAATAGATCCGACCCTACCGCATGAAACTGTCTGGTTCCAGCAGGACGGTGCAAGACCCCATTATTCTTTAATGGTGAGAAATTACTTGAATGAAATCTTTTTAAATAGATGGATTGGACGAAGGGGTACTAATGAGTGGCCAGCTAGGTCGCCAGATCTTACGCCTTTGGATTTTTTCTGTGGGGTTATCTCAAGAACAAAGTATATGCAACACAACCAACTAGCATTGAAGACCTTAAAGAAAGGATAACTACAGAAATACGGAATATTTCACTTCAAACTTTAAATAAAGTTCGGGGCGAGTTTTATAGGAGACTGTGTTATTGCCAACAATAAGGTGGAGAACATTTTGAGCATTTATTTTAATGTAATCCAACCAATCACCTCGAGTATTCTATGAATTAATTGTCTTGAAGAAAATTATACTTAATTTCAAAATTTCACTCTACATGATATGGTTCGTTGAGATCAGGTTGTTAAGGAGTTTTTGAAAACATAAAAATATACAGGGTGTTTTATTCAAAATACAGATTACGGATATGAAAGTCTTACGTGGATCACCGTGTACATTCAAATTTATGTTTAACAAGCGCACATTTAAATTTAAAAGTTAAGGTATCCCAACGTTTTTTATTATTTTCTAAAATAAGGACACAAACAATTTTATTCCATAAGTGGTTTCCACACTGTAGAATATATTTGTTTGTGTGTTGAATTGAATTTCGCTAATCCAGACGGAGTCTGGAAACAACAATTGCCAAGCATTGCTGGTTTTTGCTTCTCTGGCCTTTCCAACTACTCCAGAAGATTGAGTCACTATGTTTTTCCGAGTCTTTTTTTTTAAACAGCTACTGGAAATTTATTCAATAACGTCTTTTTGTCCCTTCCCACAAAACAGAGACAAGTATTTAAATATTGCTGAGTTTCGTTAAAATCTGGTAGCTCTTATCCTTCTGATTGCTCTGAATTAGAGTCGTGATCATTGTTCTCCAAAACGTCATCTTGGTCTTCAGAAGGTTCACCTATCTCATCATCGCCCTCAATTTCTTTCTCGTAAGAACCCATAATCTTCAAATAAAAAAATACTATTACAAATCACCATACATGTGACTATATTTTCCACTAAAATACTAGACTTAAGAAATATTTAAAAAAAAACACACACACAGGGTTCACTTACCGTATTATTAACTGTAAAAAGAACACCAATATCACGGTCAAAAGCACCGACGATAAAAATAAAAAATCGGTTGCCTGTAAAGTCGGTTTTACGGGCGAAGATTTTACGTGACAACGTCTTTTTCTCGGTAGAATATTTATTGATATGAATATTATTAAATTGCACAATAGTTGTTTGCAGTTGAAACGCGCTGTTTCTTCTCAATCGACTGAATTACGATTGATTGCAGAGTGATTTAAACTAATAATTTACTTAACACTATCAACATTTGTCAATAGTATGACATAACCTATAAACTCAGTTTCTCAACTTTTGTGTCAGTCTAACAATTAATCAATCAATCATAGTTTACGATAATGAAATATTAGTGTACAATTATTTACCTTTATTGTTGTACGTCGTTGTTGTAAATGACGAATCTAAGCACTCCACATTTTCACTACAGACACAGCTGACGATACTTTAACCACACGTGTGAACTTGTATTATGACGCTTTCTCGGTTTTCCAACGCCAAGAACGCTCGAGAAAGACAGAGACAAAAGCACGCACCGATTCAACGCGCCTAATTCTCTAGTGCTGCGCGCAGCGGACCGATCATGTTTGAGTGGGAGAGAGACGCAAGGCATTCGCCGGTCCGGCGGGCCTCTCTCTCGTTCGGTGACTCATCGTAACAGACGTGAGCGGGCGTTACACTTTTTCATGAGTGACTCCGAGCCACAACCTAATTTAAGACGTTGTCACGTCAATAAACTATATCTCTCAAATGCCAAATAAAAACTGAAATAATATAACGCCAGTCGGTAAGGGGATAACCGCTTGGAGCAATCCAGGAAGGTTAGTACCACCACCAATATACAAGCGGCGTCATTTTAAAACTTATCACGACTCGGTCCTTTCGACCAACACGCGTGTAGTCCAGGGTTAAGGTGTACAATCTTCGCTTTGCTGTTGACACAGTGTTTATAGCCAAAAGTTAGGAAGAGCTTATATTGATACTAGACAAATTAAAAATAGTTAGCTAGAAACGTAGACCAATAATTAATAATTAAAACAAGATAAAAGTAATGAATGTCGATAGAACCAACAACAACAGGATATCAATTAAGAACATTTAGAAATAACGTATACATATCCGCTATGTCGTCAGAGGGCAGAACCGCTATGTTGAACCTTATTAAAACATGGAAAAACACATACCTTACAAAAAATACTAAGATCAGTCTTCTAAGAACACTGATTTTCTCAATATTTAGCTATGCCTAAACGTGGACCATCCAAATAGCAGATGGGAGAAGAATCAATGCATTTGGAGATTGAGGTTGGAAAAAAATGCTTCGAATTCACTGTACTGCCAAAATTTTTGATTACCTACCCTTATGATATTTATCGTTGTTGTTTAATCTTAAACTTACGGACACGCATAACAAATGTATGTATTTCTTAAGTCAATTAATAAAAGACAAAATGTTTTACTTTACTTTGTAATATGCGCCCCTCTTTTTAAAGAGAGAAGGAATATTGCTGAAAACTTTCGGCTGACTAATAACAAACAAAGCTTAAAAGTAAATTACTGCTTTACTTTAGTGTTTTATCTTTTACAAACAAATACATTAAATTTGTGTTTTATTAAATGATTAAAAAAAAATGTTTTACATACAATGACCAAACAACTAACATTATTTCCGCCGGGGAATTAATTTAGTTACTGGTTCTCTTTATCAATAACGTATCACTGTCCGCTCTAAATACTTAAGTAGCTAATCGGTCTACAAACTTTTATAAACATATCTTGTTTTAAAAAAATCAAAACACAATGGACAAATTAGCAAAAAGCTCCAGCAACGGTATGAAAAATTGTATTTAGCCCGTTGAAATAAAAAATATAGAAAGATCTATAAAATCGCATTTAACAAAATGTAGTTTCCTCATCGGAGCATCATATTTTCGTGACGTGCTTTGTCAATTTTTTCGATGAGTTAGGGGATTATAAACTCATCAGTATATGTCTATTTTTATCGAATCATCAATAATAGCTGTTTGCAAACAAAATTGAACTAATTTTTCCATATGAAGAAATACATACAAAATTTTAATAAAATGAATTAAAATTTCTATTTTTATTGAATATTTTAAATATAAACCAAAATTTCAATTAAGAAAGACAATTAAAGCATTCATAAAATTTAGAACCCAGGAGAAGCGTTATCAATAAAGTCGTATTAAAAGAAACTAGTCAGATCTTAGTGAGATTAATTTCTTAGAATTAATCTAAATTTAAAGATGAGATCTCCATGAACCATTTCATTTACCCATTAACTATTTCAGCCCTGACAATTGATGGTGTATATATTTTTTCGGAATAATAAAGTTTTTGCACGGTATGTCACAATGAATGAAACATGGATCCATCAATTTACTCTAGATTCAAATCGGGAGTCATCTGAGTGGACAGCATCCGGAGAAAACGCGTAAAAAAGTTTTGAGGGACGCAGAACTAAAAACACGGGGCACAATATGAAACAAAACTTGGGTAAGCAAATTTACTCAGGAAGGTGAAAATGACTTGGACTTTATCACCTGTATGACTCATAAACCAAAAAGATGTTCACTGTACTTTGAACACAGGAGAGAATATGAGTCTGGAGATAAACAAAAATAAAACTAAGCTTATGGCATTAGTTACTGACTACATAATTATAAATATATTGGGACAAAACTGTAACATCGCTGACTGTAATTTGTTTATGCAGGTTAATAATAATAACACTATTATTATACTTAATTAAAAAGAAATAAGTTTTATTGTTTTATAAGTACAAGTGCACAGAACTAGTGTAAAGAGTAATATAGAAACCGATGACAATTGACAAGTAAGTCATCAGTCATCAACAAAAAGAAACGTGGTACCAACATACATAAAATAATTATAGCACTGTATTGTACAGCAACACTCCCTCTCACTTCTGCAAAAGTATAAATGAATTAAGTACAAACTGCAAACAAAATTAAAATAAAGTAATAAACTGTAAAATTAAACATTAGTTTGAGAAATATTCAAACAATTTCTCAATAATTCAAATTGAGTAACAGGCAATGCCTTGGTCATAATATCAGCTAACTGTTTATTTGTTGGAACATACTCAATAACAAATATTTAATAGGATATTGAAAATCAAAAAAGTTGACTTTTGAAACAGAAACTTGCTCCAGCCATAACTGTGCTGTACAATAAAGTTCTATAATTGAGGCCATCCCCGGAAAAAGGGCCCATAAGCCTATGGGCCGTTTTTCCGCAGATCGTTTAAATAGATCCGCCATGATGTAAAGTTCATTTCCGCCAAGTTTGGCAACAATGTCTCAAACCTGTGCATTCGATAAACAAAACATTTAACTACCATTTTAACAAAGTTGTGTTCGCGTCCGTTGTTCGTTTGCTTGTCGTTAACGTAAGTGTGTTATTGAGCTTTAAAGATGTATTCTAACGACGAGGTAGTTAGACAAAAACTGACAAGATGTAAGAAGATTAATGTGACGCGAGAAAAAAGAAAAGTTAAAAGGTAATCAAGTAAAATATACGTCACCTGGGCAGGTCGCGATGTTGCAGCTAAGTCATTTCAGTTAATCATAAAATGCTACCTGGACAAATGTTTTAACCGTTTCAGTGTCGATGATCAAAAACATTTATTTCAACACTTTTATTTCCAAGCAAAGCCTCAACAGGACCCTTTGGCTCAGTGCATGAAAAAACTTAATGTGGACCGTAGACGACTCAAGATAAATCCAAAAGTTTTACGAGCGTATACATGGGAATATTTCGTATCTCAAAAGGGTGACAGAATAAAAACATGTCGGACCATGATCCAAAAACTTTTTCAAGTATCTGTGAAGCGCATTCGTGTAGTACAAAAGAAGGTAATCGAGGGGGTTTCATTTACAGAAAAGCGAGGGACACATGCCAACAGACCCCACAAATTGGCTCCCAATATTCATGACTTGCTTAAAGAGCATTTGGAAACTATTTTGTTTAAGAAAAGTCATTATTCCCAACACAAATCCGAACTAAAATATTTTGAGAATCCCGAATTAAATATTAAAAAGCTGTATGAGCTTTTTGTACAATACTATAAAGAAAAGACATGCACAAATCTAAAGATGAAATACAAGGCATACTTTCAGTATTTTAAGTCACTGCGTTCATACAGTTTCAACAATCCCACAACAGACGTATGTGATTTTTGCACAGAATTTAAACAAAAACTATCTATTAATCCTAACGATACCTGTGCAATTTCCTATCGCCTTCACAATATGAAAGTAAAGCGACTTATAGCAATGAGAAGAAGTCTTATAGAAAGAAGTAAAACTGACAGTAGTTGCCTTGTTATTGAATTTGACTATGGACAAAATCTACCAGTTCCGAAACTCAATGTAAGAGTGCAGTTTTATAAACGTCTACTTTGGTGTTATCTCTTTAATATACATATTCACAATGATAAGCCATCTTTTATGTATACATTTATGGAAGGACGAGAAAAAAGGCGCCGATTCCGTTATTTCATTCGTCTGTGACAGCTTGTGCAAAAAAATTAATGCCGATGTCACTGAAATCGTATTTTTGTCGGATGCGTGCGGAGGACAAAATAAGAACATTTCAATGGTAAAATTTGGAATGTGGCTAGCACACAAGTTTAACGTCAATATTCGACATATATTTCTGGTTCGTGGCCATTCCTTTAACCAGTGTGATCGCAATTTTGGGCTGGTAAAGTCATCTTTAAAAAAGAAGGAATACATAGGGACGTCAAAGCCATATTTGGACGTAATAGTGCATTGTCGGAAAAATCCATCTCCTTTTAATATTGTAATGGACAGAACGCTAATCAAAAATTGGACTGAAAGTTTGGAAGAACTCTTTATAAATAAGCCAAAAACAAAGGGACTTGTTTTCAGCATTCAACAGTATGTACAAATGAAATACAAAAAAGACGGAACATTGGCTTGTTTTTAAACATACATGGAAAATTACATACCATTCACAATTTAAAAAGGAAGAAACATAAACACAAACATTGATCTTCAAACTGTCCCAGTGGTTGGAATAAAGCCGGCGAAGGAAAAAAACGTGAAAGATCAATTTTCGTTTTTGACTCAAGAAGATGAACAATGGATATGCTGGATACTAGAAGAAATTTCTGTATAACTTTCTTTGTATAATAATAACTTTTTTTAATGTTAATTTTTACGTCATTTGTCAAATAAAGATTTTCTTAAAGTTATTTCATACTTTCGCAAATGATCTGTGGAAAAAGGGCCCATGACAAGCTAATGTAAAAAAATTATATTTACATAAACATGTGTCTATATCTTTGAAACATTTTATTGCAACTTTAGTTTAAATGCTTTTAAAAACATTTTATTGCAACTTTAGCTTTCAATAAAGTTCAAAGTTTTAATCTTTGTTTTCAAAATACTTGTTAAATTTTCAATTGCGTTTTTCTCAAAAGCGCCATTTGCCATATGGGACCTTTTTCCGGGGATGGCCTTAATTATTACATGTATGTTGGTAACACTTTTTATTTTTATTAGTGACAAGTAAGTCTGATGACTTACTTGTCACTTGTCACTGGTGTCTGTACACTTTATACTTGGACTTATAAAACAATAAAACTTATTTTTTTCTGATTAAATATAATAATAGTGTTATTATTATTAACCTGCGTAAACAGGTTATGTGCCCACCTGCAGAAATTTAGAAAAGTGTTTTTAAGTTTGTGTTTTAAACAAAGTAAAACTTGTTCTGATAAAAGTGTAGTTTGCAGGAAAAATTGTATTCACAATTTTCGTCCAACAATAAATTTTTTATGGCTAATGTAAAATAATTTAATGGAGCCGGTTTTGATTCGTGAAAATTTCGTTTGTAAAGAGCATTAGAAAGACATGGTGTTCTTGATGTCATTTCGCAAGAGAAACCTGCTGGGGCTGACGATAAGTACAAAGACTTTGTTAAAAGTGATTCGACTGCAAAGGATATTATTGCTCACTTAGTTGAGGATAATATTTTGGAAATAATTAAAACCCAAGAAACTTCTATGGGAATGATGGAAGCTCTTAAAGCTGTTTACGAAAAGTCAGGACTTTAGTCTCGAGTACTAATCCAGAAAAAGTTGCACAACTTAGTACTTAAAGAAGACATCAACTTGGGTGAATTTTTGGTGAATTTTGATTACGACCTTACGAGAATTAAATTATGCAAGCGGTAAAATAGATGATAGTGAAAAGATCACCACACTTTTATCTGCAATGACTGACAGATTTAGTTAAGTTGTAACCTCCATTGATATATTATTTCGTTCTGATCCATCCAAAGTAACTGAAGATTTTGTGAAAAATAGTTTAGTGGCAGAAGATGATCGTTTAAAAACAAAGGAAGTTACCAGTGTACCTGTTCCATCGCATGCCTTTGTTGGTCAAGATAAATATAATGGTAAGAGCAAACATACTTTTAGAGTTCGTTGTTATCATTATTATGAAATGTAGCATATTCGCTCCAAATATCCAAAAAGGTAATCTAAAAATTATGAAACAGCTAATATGAGTAATGTTGAAAATAAAGAAATTGCATTTCTTGGTAGTAACACAACACAGGAAGTTGCAGTCAGCTGTGATTCAAATGTAATGAATAGTGTACATCGGGTTGTGGATAGTGGTTGTTCAAATCACCTATTTATGTCAAAATACATTCCATTTTTGACTAATTCCAAAGAAGTGGATAGACAAATAAATGTAGCAAAGGTTGGTGAAACTGTAGCAGCAAAATTTCAAATTAGTTTCTCCGCTATATCTAAAGAAGGACTTTCAGTTACTTTAAATGATATTTTTGTTTGTGACAATCTTTCTTACAACTTATTATCAGTAGGAAAAATTGAAGAAAAAGGTTTTTGTGTGATTTTTGAAAATAAGGAAGTAAAAATCATAAGGAATGATACTGCAATAATTACTGGAAAATTGATTGGTAATTTGTATTTTATAATATTGCAATTATATTTAGATGTGGTTAACATTGTTCGTGAGATAACTAAGTTGTGGCACAAGCGGGTGGGACACTCTTGTAGATTTCCTGTGAGTTCAGTATGTGAGATATGTTTGAATGGTAAGCAGACACGTTCTCCATTTTTAAAGAGCATCCTTAGTGATAAGGAAAGCTCGACGTATACTTCAATATGCATCCACAGATGTGTGTGGAAAAATTAGCCCTTTTACCCATGATGGTAAAAAATATTATGTTTCATTCTTGATCATTTCAGTCATTTTGGAGTATTATACCTGATTAAAGAAAAGAATGAAGTGGAAACACGCTTTAGAAATTTTGTAGCCTTAACTGAATCAAGATTCAACCTAAAAATAGAATATTTGAGATGTGATAATGCTGGGGAGAATAGTTATTAAAGCTTTAAAGATTGTTGTGTTATTAAAGGAATATTCTGTATCCAGAAATCCAGAGTAGAATGGATGAGCAGAAAAATACAATCGTACTATTTTAGATAAATTTAGATGTTTCATTTTGGACAGTGGTCTTGACAAGTCATTTTAAGGAGAAGCTGTATTGGCTGCTGTGTACTTAACAAATCGAGGCTCTACAAGTACATTGTCCAATTACTGTACACCAGCTTAAGTTTGGTATGGTTACAAACCTAATATAAGCAAAATTAACTTATTTGGATGAAATGCTTATGCGCATATTCCTGAAGAAGATCGATTTGAAAAGTTTGCTGAGAGATCAAGAAAATGTATTTTTATTGGCTATTGAGACAATGGATACCGCCTCTGTGACCCTCTTAAATGAGCGGTGTTTACATTTCGTTCAGTTAGATTTGATGAAACTTGTAAAAGTGAATCTCCAGTTCATCTGATGAGACATAGAAGTGTGAATGAGCAAACTATTATTGAATATGTTAAAATTGAACCTTAAGTAATACAACCTGATAGTAATCAAGAAAACGAGATACGTAGAAGTTCAAGTTACATTATTAGTTACGAGTTACATTAGTTTCATATGTACCTAAACGACGCAAAACGGTACTTTTGATGTCCTCAATGCACTACAGTAATGTACTAAACGATGAAACAAACAAACCCGAAATTATCTAGTTTTATAATCAAACAAAAGGAGGCGTCGATGCATTAGATGAAAAATGTACAGTGTATTCTACACATCGTAGAAGTCAAAGATGGCCTCTTACTTATTTTTATACAATTTTGGATATTTCTTTCGTCAATGCGTTTATAATATACTCATTCCTACCTGGAAACCCCCAAAAGTCGAGGTATGAATTCATCAAATCTCTGGCTCGGCAGCTTGTACAAGATCATATGGAAAGAAGACTAACTATTTCTCAAATTCCAAGGCAGTTCCAAGGCAGTTGAGACATAATATCACTTCTATTTTAAAAACAGACATTCCTGAACAGAAAAATGCTATTTTAGAAAAAAGAGTAAGGTGCTAAAAATGTCCACGATCATTATATAGAATAGTTTGATAGTTTGCGTTAGTTGCAAAGCGCCAATAGGCCACATGTGTGAACCACACATTTGCAAAGATTGCCTATAAGAATGGATTGTAGTTTTTATGATGTTTTTTGTTTTTGGTTATTTTTTTTTGTTGGTAGGTTAGATTGAATGTTTAAGTTTATGTTTAAAAAAAAAATTTTTTTTGTTCCTCATTTTTTGGTTACAGGATAATGTTAAGTCTAGTTACAAAATAACTCAGTTTTTGAGGCTGTTTTTAGTTTAATTTTTTATGCGTGATAAGTATTTCAAGTACATGTTTGTTAAATTTATGCTCTAACAAAATTTACGACTTTAAGTTATTGAAGTAATTTTTTTTAAATATAAACAAATATCAGTGTCTAATTTTGCAAAACAAATTGGGGTCAGTGTGACTCCAACTCACCATACACGTAACAAAAAATGGACCTCACCAGTTACGGGTTAAACATACACAATTATGAATTATGAAGAAATCGGTGAAAATTGTAAGGTTCGGAATCTGACTTTACCTTATCGTAATGGGTTTTAACGAGCCATCAAAAAAATTGTAACTAAATAGGTTGTGGATTTTGCAAATCATAAATTTCAGTTCGTGACATTTGTGTCATTATCATTGTCAATATAAACATTATTAATAAACAGGTTATATTCAGTAGTAATATCCCTAGGACATTGATAACAGACGAGATAATTTCATGACAATCGAAAGCTCGTTCCTTGGTAACAGCACGAAGCCGAAGGCTGAGTGCTGTTACCAAGCAACGAGCTTGAGAAAATTGTCATGAAATTATGAGGCATTCATCAATGTCCGAGGGATATTCGGCGGATAATTTTTCGAAAAAAAAAATCATAACTCAACATAACGAAACATTTATTTATTAAAAGTACAGTTAGTGAAAGTACAATTATTAAAATTTAAGTTAACATTAGATTCGTTTCTGTTCTCTACTATAGAAGATCTATTACCACGCGTAATATTTATAATCTTGTTGTGGTGTTCTTGATCGAGATTCAAGTATGGTTTTATAGAATTCTGATTACCATGACCAGTAATTTTTGGATGAAGTTGTCAAACTCGATCGTGTTGTCATAGGGATTGAAAATTGCACTGAATGCAATTATCAGTCTAATGTTGACATGATTGGGTGAAATTGTTCCACATGACACATAATGACGAAATTTGAATGGTTGTTAGAACAGTCGAAAAATTATCAAACTAATAGAATTCAAATAAATTTAAATATATTTAAAATATTGTAAACAATTTAGTATAAACCAGTTAGGTAAGGTATATTTTCTGTGCAAGGAACAAAAATCTCAATCTGTGTTATTTTTCGAGCACAGACTACTGTAGTTAAAATTTTTCTATTGAACCATCTAATAAAAATCTAAAAATTATTTGGTATTACGATTATATTCAACTAAATTGGTGAATTTTATAAATTAAACACGCAGTGTATTTTTCCTAAAACCCGTTTGTTTTTAAAGGTAATATTTGTATAAATAGTTTATTTTATATATCTACGAAATATTCTACAAATAGCGAATTGATTTATAAAGAAACGTCTGCAAACTTTAATTTGGAAACTATACCATGTGAACATATCTCCCAATCTCTTGTAATATTGTTATTGTACCATCTGGCGTTCCGAAGTAAATCCGTGATTCATCAGTAAAGACCGTTTGACCCCATTCGTTGTTCCCTCAAGCTTGATTCGATATAGCCTGGTAAAATGGAAAAAGCGATCCCAGACTGAAACTGACCATGAAGTACAGGGTGACAAGTGCAGACAGGGCAAAAATATAATAAATCAAGATGAAACTAGTTTCTCGGTGGAAATATAACAGTGTGATTTTTTTAAAATTAATATTTTGGTAAAGTTATAAAAATAGATCAAAGAGAGGGATATACTGTTAGGTACTATAATAGAGAATAAATAAGAAAAATTAGTAGATAAAGAGAAGATAATTAACCCTACGCACCCTTTTCATTTTTATTTTTTTTTTACATACCTACTGCTAAAATACTTAGTATTCTGAAAAGTATTCACAAATATTCTAGCATGTTTGTTTTATCTTTATAAGCATATGTACTTGATTTTAGATAAAAAAACTGTTTTACAATTTGTGAAACTAACACAATTTTTTAACTGTTTGACAACATCATGAACACAATAATTTTTTATCGATTTCTTGACCCAACAAAGATATATGTTATGATAATATAGCTTCAAAAAAATATTACGCTTCATTCTAAATTGCATACTTGGATGAAACTTGGCCTGGAATTTTCTAATTTTCATTTAAATATTGAGGATGTGCTTGCGCACCCTTGGTGCATAACGGCATCAGTGACGATTGATGACCATCACGACATCATCCGTCAGTCAGTTACATACTGCAATTGTAAGCACGTGTAATAGCTTTTCGTAACTGTGAGGTGGTTTATATTACGTAAATAAGAACTAAAAATATTTGTTTGTTGCACATAAGGGAATATTCAAAGTGATCTAAAGGTGAGTTGTCAACTTTTTTTGTTTCAAAATTACCTGTCCAGGCTGAAATTCGGTTTTTTTTTATCACAGCCAATATGAGTCAACCAAATATTTCTGGAATGTCGTTGGGTCAGAGCCAGAAGCGACCATTCGGACCTTTGACTGCACAGGAGATGTATGATCGAACACGACCTTTGACTACTTCAGGAAATAATTGCATGTTTTGAAGAAGATTAGATATAGAGAATGCAGATGAAGTAGAAGTTACATATATCCCTCCTAGTGTTGATGAAATTACTGATGAGGAAGACCTAGATGATAACCTCATTCAAGAAGATAATATTGATGCAGAAATCGCTGGAACATATGAAATTTAACATTCCAACAGCAAGTGATTCTGAAGAAGATGACATCCCACTCAGTAAAATTCGCAATAAAATGTGAAAGCCTAATCAAAATAAAACGAAAATTTTACCAAAACGGGAAACAAACACCACTCCAGCATTCTCGACTTATCCTGAAAGTAATAACAACAGTTTATTACAGAACATCAGAGCCAGCCAATATTTTCATTATTTTTCGATGATGAAGTCACAAGCCAGATTATACATTTGTCAAATACTTATGTAGTACAAAACAATCGTCACAAATTCGATATGAATGAAGCTGAACTAAAACATTTTATCGGTATCTGCATATTATCGGGTTAGCATACTTTGCCACAATGTGACATGTATGAAGATGAAGATAAGGAAGTAGCCAGTGTGAAAATAAATTGAGAAATAAATTCCGATCAATCAAACAAAATATTCATTTGTCTGATAATACTCAATTAGAGAAAGATAATAAATTTGCTAAACTTACTCCTATCTTTCATATAATGAATATAAAATTTTTACAATTTGGTATATTCGAACATAACCTTTCAATAGGCTAGGAAATGGTACCATACTTTGGACGTCGTTCATGCAAGATGCTCAGTCGGGGAAAACCTGTAAGATTTGGATTTAAATTATGGTGCCTTTGTTCACATACATGTTATTTATACAAATTCATACCATATGGAGAAAACAACATAATAATTTTGATTCGGGTAATAGTTTGGGAACGAAGGTAGTTTAAGAGTTACTTTCTGTCGTTGACAAACCCTGAGAGCATCGAGTCTTTCGGACAATTTCTTGTCTTCTTATGCTCTTTTTGTGACACTGCAGGATCTAGATTTCTTTGCCACAGGTACTGTAAGAGAAAACCGCACTGCAAAGTGTCAATTAGAGAATAGCAAAACGTTCAAAAGGACGGCACGGGGAACGGCAGCAGAGTGATAATTCTGCTGTTACGGTAATAACAAATACCTGCACATTACTACCTCTTGTTCAAATAGAACGATACAGTCGGAAAGAACACAAAAATATTCTCGTATCCCAGCCTAATGTAGTAGCCGAATACAATGTGTTTATGGGTGGTGTGGATTTGCACGATAATGGAATTGCTAATTACCGAATCAGAATCAGAGGGAAGAAATGGTGGTGGCCTCTATTTATCAATCTTATTAATAGCACAGTCGTAAATAGTTGAAAGATTTACAATATTGCAAATGATAGTAAAATGTCACAATTACAATTTAGATCACTTCTAGCAGTGTCACTTTTGAAATTCGAACGTTGTGCTGAAATAGTGAACACAGAAGTAGACGTCCCTCCAAAGGACATCTGCCTCACCAGGGTTTTGGACGTCCCTCCAAAGATAGTTTGCCTGGCGATGTAAGATTTGATAATATTGGTCATTTGATTAGAAGACACAATACAAGTGCACGAAAGAAATGTAGGTTGTACAAAAGTCATACTATATATTTATGCAAAAAATGTTAAATTAATCTTTATCTTGAATGTATCGAATCATTTCATACAAAATAATAATTATGTTTTATGTATAACAGTATTGGCCAAGGGTGCGTACACGCACCCTTAATTTTTTATATATTATTGTTAATTTTTTTGTTAAAAAATCATAAACATGTCTTAGTTGAGGTATTTTTAACTAGTTTCGATAATAGACCAATTGCTTGGTCGTTAATGAGTTAAGGTAGTTGAAGAATTTTACACGTAACTATATAGAGAAAAAGATAAGAAAGACGGAATCTTATTGGAATAAAGCTGTTATAGTTATAGTAGTCAGACATAAAAAGTAAGATATAACGAAGCCAAAGAACTATTGTCTTATTATCAAGCTTGTATCAAAGAACTATTGTCTTATTATCAAGCTTGTATCAACCTAGTAAACAAACAGGATTTAGAACTAGATACGAAACAAATGATCATAAGCAAGCCATCAATTCGGCAATTAAAAAAACCATTGAATATAATAGACCCCCGATACTTGTCTTTGTCGACTTGGAAAAATCATTTGACACGGTCAACCAAAGTAAAATGCTGCATGCTCTTACGTAATGTAGAATAGACCCCCACATCAAATACATCTATGAGCAAGCTATAGCTTGTGTAAGATATAATGGGACTTTTCGAATTGAAGTAGGCGTTCGGCAAGGACAAAATATCTTTTAAATTATTTATAACTTTGCTAGAATACGTCTCTAAAACAATAGATTGGAACAAGGAGGGGATCAATGTTGATGGAAAATTATTAAATATTCTTAAGTTTGCAGATGATATCGTTATCATTGCAAACAGCTCTAAACAGACGCAGATAAAGCTCCACCAGCTCCATACTGCCGTGAAAAAGTGGGTCTCAAATTAAATTTTTCAAAAACACAATTTATGACTAATTGGCACATTAAAATATCCATAAAATTAATTTTCTTCACTGCAAAAATATCTCGGTTGAAAACAGGGACATCAAGCCAGTTGACTGCTACAAATATTTGGGCCATGGGATCAGAATATATCTATAATATTTTTGGGTTAAAGATTTCAATATATCTGAAAATAAAATGATCTAATCAGTACCTTCTGTCAGTGATGCCATTTGGTGCAGAAACCTAACACTCACAAGAACAACAGTGAGTAAACTACAAGTTGCAGAAAAAACCAATAGTGTGAGGAAAGAATAATGTGAGGGGTTCTCTACGTACGTAAGCTGCTAAACGTAAAAAGTCAGGAATAACAGACGTTATTGAAAGAATAACAACACCAAAGTGGAACTAGGCAGGTCATGTACCAAGAGCAGTTGATGATCGGTAGGCAAAAAGCACTTTGAAATAGAGGCCCCGAATACTAGCTAATAGAAACAGAGGTCGACTACCAACGGGATGAACTAATTATATAAAAAAACTGAGTAAAAATTGGATTCAGATAGCGCAAAATTGGACTAAGAGGAAAAGCATGCGGAAGACCTATATTCAGTAGTGCACCACGTAGTGCAACATTTGTGAACTCTTAGAGTTTTTAAATTTTATGCATTGAAGTTATCATTATGTAGCTCCAAAAATCAGAAAATTTGGTTAAAGTGGTTCAGATTATCAGGAAGAGAAGTTACAAAGTCTTGTTGTGAGGAATATTACTGTCCAATTTGAGTCTTAGTAAGCCACACTTCTACGGCTGCAGATCCTGAATTATACTTTTGGCAGACACAGTTGTGACCGCTTGGCCAGAACTGTAGATTACTGAATGTAGGCTTTCTCTTATTCTTCGGACCTTCTTCTTCTTCTTATGCAGACATGACTCTGTCTGTTTTTCAATGTTCGTTCCATCGTTTTCGTGGTCTTTCTACTGATCATCTTTTTATTGAGGAACGGTCTCTGACCGTCTTTACTACTCTATTTGTTGCCATTCGGCTCATATGATCGTTCCATTCTACTCTTCTATTTCTTACCCAGTTCTCGATTTTCTCCACCTTGCATATGCGTCGTATATAATGTACTTCTAGCTCTGTCCCATAGTGTTTTACCTTCAATTTTTCTAAGTGTTCATCTCTGCTGTTTCTAATATCCTTTTTATCCTCTCCGTATCAGGTCGTATTTCTGCCGCATACGTCATTATTGGTCTGATGACTGTTTTGTAAATTCTGCATTTCATTTCTTTCCCGATACTTTTATTTCTCCATATTGTTTTATTTAGTTTTGTTTGCTTTATTCACTCGACCTTTCACTTCTGTTTCGAGCTTTCCGTAGCTAGATAATATGATGCCTAGATATTTAAACTCCATCACTTGTTCTATTATCTGATCTTCCAGCTCCAACTTGCATCTTAGTAAATTTGATGTTATAACCATGCATTTTGTCCTTTTTGGGGAAATTGACATGTTAAATTTTCTGGCAGTTATAGTAAATTGGTGCTGCATACGTTGTAAATTATCTTTAATTTCAGAGAGTTGTATTGCGTCGTCTGCATAGCAGATTATTTTAAGATATTTTTCTTCCATTTGGTATACTTTTTAAGTTCTTACTTTTTTATCATTTTATCCATAATCAGGTTAAACAATAGATGACTAAGAGAATCTCTCTGTCTAATTCTATTGTCAGCTTCAATACGGTCAGTTAGTTCTTCTTATACTTTAACTTTCATTATTTTGTTTTGGTAGATATTTTCGATCGTTTTGATTATTTCTAGAGTTATCTCTCTTGCGTACAATGAATGGATAACGTCTTTTAATTTATTCAGGTAAAATGTCTTCTTTAGGTCCACAAAATATAAATACGCTAGATATATATAAATATAGCTTCAGTGCAGAATCTTCTCGACCTAAAACCATGTTTTTCTTCTGCTAGTGTTATAATTTCATTCAGTTTATTTGTTATCACTTTTGTTGTTAATTTTAGTGTTGTGTTTAATAAGTTAATGTCTCTGTAGTTTTCCGGGTCAGATTTGTCTCCCTTTTTGAAAAGAGGCATTAGAAAGCTTGATCTCCATTCTTGAGGAATTCTGTTTTCTTCTTTTATTTTTTTGATTAGTTTTAGTAGCTGTTTGATCAGATCTCGTCCTCCGTACTTTAGGAGTTCGTTCGGTATTCTGTCCTCTTCTGGTGATTTTCTGTTTTTTCAATTTCCTTAATGCTCCCTTTACCTTTTCGTTCTCAATATTTATTTCTTCGCTTGCCATCACCTCTGGTGTTGGTGGTTCGTTATTGCCGCTTTTAGCAAATAGAGATCGTAAGTAGTGTGCCCATGTTTCCTTCTGAATTTGTTTTTTTTTATTAGTTTTCTTTGGATCTACTGTGCTATTCGACTGTGCTACCGTCGAATGCTGAAGATAAGTTGGGTTGAAAGAGTTACAAACTTTGAAGTAATGCGAAGGATAGGAAAATTTTGTCAACGATCAAACGAAGAAAACTCGAATATTTGGGTCACCTGATGAGAGGACATAAATACGCATTACTTCAAAATATAATGCAAGGAAAAATAGAAGGAAAACGGAATCCAGGCCGTAGAAGAATGTCATGGTTGCGTAATTTGAGAGAGTGGTTTGGCTGTACCACTAATGAACTCTTTAGGTCAGCTGTAAACAAGGTCAGGATAGCCTTGATGATTTTCAATCTCCGATAGTAGTGGCACAAGAAGAAGAATGATCTAGGTGTTTCACTGGATGAGAAATTTAGGTGGTTTTTTCGTTGACTCCAACACCGTTCGTCCTATGGTGCATTTCTGGGTTGTTTCCTTAGTCCTAACCCTCTGGGAATAAAACTTAAATATGATAGATTGAAAATATTACGAATTTCATTATTATTTTGCATTTAATATATCCAAAACATGAAATTAGTTAAAGGAAGCCGTAAAGTTTTTATTGATTTTCTATATAATTTAATCACTCACTCTCTGTTACTTCAACCTCTTGATGGGATCGAATAACTAAAATTAATACTCCAAGGTTTCCTGACAATATGAGAAACATTATTTCTACACTTAAATTCGATAAAGCTTATCAAGATGCATTGTCGGAAACACTCCTCGCTCTTGACAAGTTAAAGTAGAAAATTCCCGATATAAAAAGCATGATGCCGAGATGTAATAAAAGAGCTTTTAAAAAGGCTATTCGATAAAATAGATGAGATGATTACACAGAGTGTACTTTGTAACTAGAGCAATTACAAAATATATTTCGATATGTATGACACGTAAGTACTTAAAATATGGCGTTTTAAAGTTATATCGGTAATTATAAACTTTATATCAGTTTACATTGTCTCAATTTTTAATATAACTGCTACTGGGCTACAAAGTAATTAATATTACAATTTATCTCTATATATTGTGTTTTATTATATCCAATGAGAACAGCCTCATAATGTCTCATACTTACGGGGTGATGGAAAATAAGGTATGCAGACAGAACAGTCAAAATAAGTAAAAGCATTTTGTATTGTGTCTCACCTCATTGCTGTTGTGTTTCTAACATGAACGATCTACCGAAGATGCCAGCTCGAATTTTCATTCTTATCAAACCTCATACCTACATTGAGATTCTTGTTGGCATTACCCTTTATTGCCCCCCAAAGAAGACGGACCACGGTATTGACACTAATAATATCATACCACGTAACCCTCCAAATATAGCTTATGGAAGAAGTTATGCGACACAGACTGGATCATTATCATCAACCTGTATGCGTCCACTGCTGGGCATAGGTCTCCCTCAGCTCTTTCCATCTGCCTCTGTATTGTGCGGCTTGCATCCAGTTATTGCTAACACTCAGGTTAGCAGGTCGTCTTAACTATCAGGTCGGCAGTCCATCTAGTTGGTGCTCCGTATTGCTTCTTGCCTTGGTCTCCACTCTAAAATACGTTTTGTCCATCGGTTGTATAATAAGGTGGCGACGTGTCCTGTCCAATTCCATTTTAAGGACGAAATTTTTTCGATAGCGTCTGTTGTTCTTGTTCTACGACGTATTTCTTCGTTTGGGATTCGGTCTCTCATAGAGACACACAACATCTGGCGCTCCATAGCCATCTGAGTCACGCAAATCTTATTAACTCCCTTTTTTGTGAGTGTTAATGTTTTCGCTTCACGATTGTTATCATCAAATAATTTTGCATGTAGTTGCTACGCATTATATCGTTCCTCGTTTGTTTACAATGTAGCTCCTGTGTCGTTACATAGCGTCGATATTCCTGTATAGACTACAATGTTCTTTTAGTTTTTTTTTATGTAAATTAAAATCATGATGAATGTTTTGGAGGTGCTCAATTTCTTTGCAGTATTCTCGTAACCACATCTCTATCTTCTTGCGAATTAAACGATGCCTTCTTATGTTTTTTTTTTCATAATTGTTGTTCTTGAGATTTTATTTATTCTCCGTGAGATTTAATTTAATATAATATGTCTCGTGTCATCCTTTCTTTCTTTGGTTTTACTTCTTTGAGTTTTAATATTTCTTTTATTCTTTTATTGTTCATCGAGTCTGATGTCACGCCAGATTTCTTCAATGCTTGTTTTCAAGGGATGATAGCATAATTTTATGCATATAATTTAATGTATCTACAAACTACAACAAAGGAAAATGTTCACTAAATTTTTGATTGACATGTTCTAAGTAAGATAAAGATAAATTCTCATTAATAACTGTACACTAGAGGAAATAAAATATAATAAAAGAATTTATTTTTGTGATCATCTTTGCAATAATTATCTCAGTTTAAAACTAAGACAAAGAATGGCTAAGTGTTATAGTTGGTCTATATTTTTATATGGAGCAGAAGTGTGACACTAAAAGCATCAAGCGTGAACGGATTTAAAATTTTAGAAATGTAGATTCATATAGGAATTCTAAAAATACCTTCAATTTTATACACTTAAAGATTATATAAAGCCATCTTTAGTTTATAAAATATACATTTATATTTTTTACTGTCAGTACATTTAAAGAATATATTTTATAACTTTACCTGAAAAATTCTTGGTCGTCCTTGTACCATTTAACAGCATACAGCTCTTCACTTCCCATATCAAAGTGACAGTCTAATTGAAGTCCATCTCGAGGATCAACTACATCAGGAGCATCCATATGGGTTAAACGTAAACCACCTGATCCTGTAACTAACAAAAAATTATCGAATGATTGAATGAATTGATTCTGTCTCCGGCTTCTGCACGCAATGTAGCTTTCCTTCAATAATTTTAAAGTGTTTGTTTGTCCTTTTGTAGTGTAGTGTGATGTACAATTTTATGTTTATGACATTTTGTTCTTGTCGGATAGGCCGCAATTGACGAAATGCCCCTGAAGATGATCTAGGGATCGAAAGTACTTGGGCAAGATTAAATTAAACTGTGTTCGATATATGCCTTTTATTTGATCAAAGTTCATTTATTCGAGCATTCAACCTTATATTTACATACTGATTTGTTCTCTTAAAAGCTCTCTGGTTCTCGTTGGGACCGCTTCAGGGTCATGCGTACGAACTTCGCGGCAAACTGTAATCAGTTTGCCGCGAACCATAAACGATTTTAAGTACCTTAGTTTTGTACCAGGTTGACGTGCATCGCAAGTTTTTTTTATTTTACGCCAAAAAACATTGAACAAATAAACAAACTCTATTACTTTGTGAAGCTAACACAATATAAGGTAAGTGCTAATATTTTAAACATGCAAATTTTTCTGTACAATTCGAATAAGTTACACGAAATTTGTAATTTACGTTTCTAACCTAAAAGCTAATTTTTTAGTCTCATATAAACAATTGATTATTTTTTGTTATAAATCGTTAACACAAGAGGCATACTTTACAAAAACGGTTAAAATTTGTATGAAGAAATTACCGCTCAGATGTTATAATAACATTATAATCAGATGAAAGACTTATACGACAGCTTTCCAGTTTTTTATCGTTAATTTGTTATAGACCGGTGACTAGTGAAACTTTTGATTAATAAACTTATGTGATCTTTATCATCATCCTACATTATGTACAAAATAAGTAATCCAAGGGCTAGTAGTAGGCGAAAATATGCAAAGATAAAAGTTAACAAAAAAAAATAGTAACTGAATACCAAATCCTAAATGTGACTTGGGACAATAGTATTATTTTCATGTTTCAAGCTGTCGGGTACGACCATTTACGGAAGAAAGTTCATTTTACTTCTTTTGGTAAGTATGATGGTAAAAGCGACATAATATTTATCGATTATTCTTCGATAAGTGACACTAGTCTAGTATATTGCGGTACTATTAATTCGTAATTGTTTCAGTTAGAATGGCTAGAAAACAGTGGTCCTTTAGGGAATTAGAAAACCTTGGGTCAGATGAGATTGAAAATAAGTTTTTTGAAAACAACGAAGATGACATAAATTTAGCATATAATTCAGATTTTGACGGAGACAGTGATGCAGAAGATGTTTTGCCTACATCGTTTTCAATCGATGGTGTTTCAACGTCAAGAAAAATATGTATCATCTATGCAATGTCTGAAAGACTAAACACGTCGAAAATAATTTATGACTCGGATGATTCTATCGAGGATTCGGACTACGTTCCTGATACTGCATCTGAATTAGAAAAATCTAATAACAGGAGCATTAGGAGTGAGCAGCAAATTGAGGAAAGCGAGTTTGACCAGCATAATGGAGGAGAGGATGGAGAAGACGAACAAAATGATGAAGGTGGATTGGATAATGAAAACGGTTAATTTATGTGGTCGAAAATAGCAAATCATCCGGTAGGCTGTAGGGTACAATAGCTTTAATTTTAACGAAAACACATTACGCATTGTACCAGAAAATTTAGAACAACCTATTCAATATTTTTGTAATTTTTCAAATAAAACTGTATTAGATTAATATTAGCAGAGAATCGAATAAATACGCAAATCAAAAAGGAGTAAATTTAGATTTGAATACAGATGAGCTAAAGGCGTTTTTAGGCATTTTAATAATCATGGGATTTCATCAATTACCTGGTATAAGATTATACTGGTCAACAGAAGCGAATTTTCACGTAAAACGGATTAGTAAAGTCATGACACAAAAGGGATTTCTAGACATTCTTAGATATTTACACTTGAATGACAATGAAAACATCGCTCCACGTGACAGTCCCAATTTTGATAAACTGTACAAAATTCGTCCTCTGACTAACATTCTTAACAACTTATTTTTAAATTCTTTTATGCCTTCTAGTCATATTGCGATTGATGAAAGTATGGACGGATTCAAAGGGCGCACGTTCATGAAATAATACATGCCCCAAAAACCTATCAAGCGAGGTATTAAAATATGGGTAAGGGCTTGTTCCGTAACAGGGTATAATTTAGGATTTTAAATTTATGAAGGTAAGTGACCTATTACCAATAATAAGTGGGATCTTGATGATAGAACTATTCTGAAAATGTCACAACCGTTTCAGGTAAAGGTTACTGCGTGTATTTTGATATATTTTTTAATAGTTTGTTTTTGTTACGTAAATTGCTAGAAACGGATACTTTTGTTTGTGGAACATAGCGTCAAAATAAAAAGCACTATCCCAAACAACATCTAGTAGCTGATAAATCTTTTAAAAGGGGAGAGTACGATGATTGCACAAATGATGATTTATCCATTTGCAAATGGAAAGATTGCGGCCAAAAAGCTGTACTACTTGCTAGTAATTTTCACGATCCCTCATCAAAAACTACAGTCAAACGAACAAATATTAAAGGTGAGAAAGAAAAAATTTCTTGTCCTCAAGTAGTATATGACTATAACATTCACATGTCAGGTGTAGACAGGTTCGACCAATATATGTCTACTTATTCAATTCAATGGAAAAGTCGTCGATGGTGGATGAAGCTAATTCTAAAATATGATGTAGGTAAGCATATGCTAACACCAGGAACAAAACGGCGATGTGTTTTGTGTAGCACTAAAAAAAATGCAAAGAGAACAAATATTGAATATAAACAATGTAGTGTAGGACTATGTTTATCATGTTTCGAACCATTTCATAAAAAATAAATATATTTTGTTTTTAAAATAAGTCTTCCTTTATTGATACCATCCAACATTTCTTTCACTTCAAGTACATAAACGGTCAGTGGTTCCTAATCGGACCACACCTTAAATCATAACTAAATTAAGAATAATTTTTTTAAATAATTTTTAAGTGTTTAAAAAGATATTCCTAAGTCATCAAATCAATCATAATAGACAAAATCCAAAAAAAATACCCCGTGTTAAAGGGTTAAATGAAAAGATAATTAAATTAACGTTTTACTCTTTTCAATGACCTTATTGTATTTTTTAATCTAGGATCTTATTATAGGTAACACATGGGAGCTTATAGGATATTTTTAATAATCATACTGCAATATTTAATGGCATTTGTCAAAATTAAAGATTACTTTAAAATGATACCAATAACTATGCTAAACATGTATAATAGTAATAATAGTATAAATAATAATAGTATAAATATTGTACTTTATTAAAGTATCCTTTAATAAAGGCGGCTTTATTCTACGGTTATCCTACGGTTTCAATAACTCCCTACTAACATAAAATAATATTTTTTCTTTTATTGTGTGTCTAATTTGATTGAATATAAAAAAATCTAGGCTCTATATAAAAATAAAACGATGTTTTATATATTAAAAAAGTATTTTGTTTTAAAACTGCAGTTTTGTTTCATACAAAGTATAAAGTTCCTTGGAAGCTTTTCATTTAATTGATATTTCCCGTGTTCAAAGTTAGTGATTGGACGACTATTTCCGAAGCAAGCAATCCATTTGCTGTAATCTCGCTTACCTGACAGGTACAAAGGAGAATCTGGAACTTTATTTTCAAACATGGATTAATTTGAAAAGTTTATCCGGTGTAGATCAAACATAAGTTGTAAACCATCGTCGCACACGTAGAAGTAGCATAAAAATTTGTTTTTTATTGATTGAGTGTTTTAATTAACCAAATTAAAGATAAGGTAAAGATAATTATTATACTAATTATTTTTGTAAATTGCCACTTATTTACTTTTTTGTGAAACGATTTACCACACTAAGGCTACTCAGTTTGTTGTATTTTTTTATTGTAGTACTGGGACTAATCGGCTTATTGTATGTTATGAGTCAAGTAATAGTCTAGGCGGGATCTGTTTTGGATTGGACATTTTCCATAGGAAGCTATTTTTTTGCTGGAATCTCTTCAGGATGTGCCCAATATCGATAATCACGATATGCGCCAGTCGCAAACCCTGTGCTGAATTTTTTATTTAACAAAATCTGAAAATAATTGAAAATTTCTCATTTTTTTGCTCCTTGCATTTTCGTTTATAATTTGGAAAATATTGATCCTAGAGAAAAAATTGTAAGAAGTTAAAAGTTTCGTTATTTAATTTTACACAATATTTCGTTAGCTAGAAATTGAAAATTTAATGTTTATTGTTGAAAAAATAGCAATAATTGAAAAAAAAAAGTACAAGAAAATGAAGTTAATCCTTTAAATGCTTTCGACTTTCTAAACTTGACTTACAAGCTCCATATTCCGCCTAGAAAAACTTTTGAATATGTTTAAAACGTGTGCTAAATTTTGTTAAGATCGGTCGGATAGGTTTTGCATAATAATTTTGCAATCCAGCCTACTGGAAAAAAATCGCAAATTTTCAAATTTATAGTAGGCCCTAAATAAGCCTCTCAGATAGTTGCAATTTTTTTTACATATAAAGGAAGGCTCAAACTTTCAAACGCTTTTTGTAAAATTCAAATCGGTTCACTAGGAGAGTCTAGAAAATTTTTTAAAGTTTTAAATATTTTTTATATATATTAGGCTTATAAACAAATGGAATAACTTTACGAGCTTTAAACATAACAATTTCACAACAAAACAAATTTATACACTTGAAGAACATTAAAAGACGCCTTTAAAAAAAAAAGATACATTCGGCTTACTGGTTGCCGAGATATTAAAGGTCAAAGTTGGCATACATTTGCCGTGTAACCATAAGTGATGGAGGGCTCGTTTTTAAACACATACCCTCGTCTTGTCAAGTACTTTTTATATGAAAAGTTTTACGTAATGCGCTTCATGGCAACATCCATAAAAAAGACAAATAAAAAACCATTTTCGCGTAAAATGTCGCTCGGAATGCATGAGAGGTGGTGGTGGGGGACATTCACTCGAAATGTGAATCGGCGAGTTGAAAATCATAGCGCGCGCTAAAAATTGCATTATCTCGGCTTCTTGTTAACCAATTTTGCTCTTTTTTTTATGTCGATGTCTCCGACGACAAGGATTTTAAATATCATATTTTCAAATACCATTTTTAATTGCAAATTGGGAAATTTGCAATAAACAATTGTATGTTAAACAAGTAATTGCATTTTTTCTTCATGCATTTTTTTGAGCTTGCAATTTATACATTGAAGTAAATTGTTACTTTTAACTTGTTACTTGTTAACTTGTTAATTGTTACTCGATCTGTAAATTTAATGTTTCTTCTCCTTCATCTGTAGCTTTATCTTGTGCCTCTAGAAAATCTAAGGAATCCATTTTTGTACAAAGTTTTTTACATTTGCAACTAATATTTCTAAATAATGAGTCAGGTAGTAATACCTGCTCAGTTTGTATTGGCTCAAGACCATTTTGAGTTAGTTCCCACCCCCACTCAGTACCATTCAGGTGATTTCCAAGCCACTGCTGTACTTGGAAATATACACGAAGCGAGTGTTGCTCAAAATAAAAAATTTTATTTTTGCAACCTTTTTTAAAGCACAAGTAGCGAATTTTATTCAATGTAAAATCGCACTTTGAGTGGCCCATATACAATTCCGATATAATTTTACATCCGCTGCGTTTAATTTCTTCCTTAGGGCACTTTTTTCATTAAAAATGGTTGCTTCTTGCCATATATCATTATTTGTTGAAAACAATTTAACAATTTTGCTTTTTCCTTGATAAAAAAATGCAGAGGTTGTATCACAACCTTATAAATTTTGAAATTGATATGTTTAAAGCTCGTAAAGTTATTCAATTTGTTTATAAGCCTAAAAAATGTTTAAAACTTTTAAAAAATTTCCAGGCTCTCCTAGTGAACCGATTTGAATTTTACAAAAAGCGTTTGAAAGTTTTAGCCTTCCTTTATATGTTAAAAATTTTGCAACTATCTGAGAGGCTTATTTAGGGTCTACTATAAATTTGAAAATTTGCGATTTTTTCCAGTAGGCTGGATTGCAAAATTATTATGCAAAACCTATCCGATCGATCTTACAAAATTTAGCACAAGTTTTAAACATATTATAAAGTTTTTCTAGGCGGAATATGGAGCTTGTAAGTCAAGTTTAGAAAGTCGAAAACATTTAAACGATTAACTTCATTTTTTTGTACTTTTTTTTCCAATTATTGCTATTTTTTCAACAATAAACATTAAATTTTCAATTTCTAGCTAACGAAATATTGTGTAAAATTGAATAACGAAACTTTTAACTTGTTATAATTTTTTTCTAGGATTAATATTTTCCGAATTATAAACGAAAATAGGAGCAAAAAAATGATATATTTTCAATTGTTTTCAGATTTTGTTAAATAAAAAATTTAGCACAGGGTTTGCGACTGGCGCATATCGTGATTATCGATATAGGGCACATCTTGAAGCGATTCCAGCAAAAAAAATAGCTTTCTATGGAAAATGTCCATTATGGTCTGAATTTCTACAGATCCCGCCTAGACTATAATTACCTTGTTACTAACTAAAGTTGTTTTCCTTATTCTTGCAAAGAATCACTTATTACATCCAAATGATTGCGGTACCTCGGCTGAGATCAATCCAACAGATTATCTAGTAAATTTTCTAATTAAAGATTAAAGAATTAAAGAGATTTTCTAATAAAAATTATCATCCTGCCGAATTTGCTGTCATTACAAATAATTTAAAATAAATAATGAGTAAATAATAAAATTTTATAATTGAAACAATCAACGCAAAATAGAAAATTACGAAGATATAGAAAGAGGCATCGATAGGAGAAGAACAGTTAGGATTTATGCCAGGAAGGAGGACAACGGATGCTTTGCTTTGAGACAATTAATAGAGAAATACGGAAATAGAAGAAAAGAGAGCTACGTTTGGTATTTACAGATCTTTTCTCTACAGATCGATTTTAATACTTTTAATTTCTCTAAAAAATTATTAAATTCAGTGACACACATCCTATTATTTATTTTTTTTGCTCTGTTTATTTTTAGTATTATCCCCAATTCTTTGTTTATGAAGTTTTCTGTTTCGATTTTTAGTTGCTCTTCTTCTGATGTATCTATTGGTAAGCCTTTCATATTAAATCTTTTTTCTTCTTTTTTTTTGGCATACTTTCATCGTTAATTCTATTTCCTCCATTTTTTGTTTCATAATCGCCGTCTTCTTTTTCAGATTTTCGTTTTCTTGTATTAACTAGTTCATTTGTAGTTTATATTTACTGTTCTTCTTCCTGATCTCCTTTATTTCATCTACAATATTTCCCATCATATCTTTATACCCTCAAGCTCCTTGTTTTTTTATTTTATTATTATCTACTAGTTGTCTCATTGTTTCATTTGTATTTATCTTATCTGGTAATCGGTGTATTTTTTACTTCTGCCCAATAGTTCTTCTGGTTCATCTTTTTTCTTCCTTTTATTATCATCGATCTAGTATCGTCACTGTCTGTGTTTTAACTTCCTTTCTTCTTTTTTTAAATATTAATAGAAGTAACTGTTCTTTTTAACTTTTTAAACGTTTAAATTTTATTTTAGTTTTGCTGTATATCGCTCACAATGAGTTAGATTTCGCAGCTAACTTGTTATGAATAAATTAATTATTATTGTTAAACTCGCCTTTTTGGTGAATAGTTCCCGGACTGTAAAGCTTTATTTGCAATCCAGTACAAATTGGTGTTTTTTATTTTTATATTCCATTTACGTTAATTACTTAATTTGTGTATTAACGAACGCTTGGAAATAAAATGTATTTTTATTGGTTTATCGGACATCTCTATTATTTTAAAAAATAAACTATTTTGTCAAAAGATTCAATATTCCAATAGATACTTCACATTCGATAAAAAGTGTATGGTTATTCTGAAATTTATTGAGCAAAAAACAGGATTTTCGGATCGTGAAACTGTATCCATAGTAAATTTGCCAATGTTTCGGGCTTTAACCCGACAAATAACGCGAATGCCGGGAAATTGCCGGTTTTATAACTAAAACGATACCAGCGCGATAGGAGAGTCTTGATACCTTCACCGTCAGAGTGATAAATGATATCTGAATTTAAAATCGCGCTATAAAAACGTTTGGAAAGGGAACTTATTGTAACGTGTTTAAAATAAAGTATTCTAATCTTTTTATTTTGGAATATCACATATTTATGATTGGAGACCTAATAAAGCAACGTATGTAGATACTGAATGTAAAAAAGTGCAACATAACTTTTCTTATTCTTCTTCTTAGAGTGCCCTTTTTATTTCTGAAGGTCGGCAACAATTCTGACAAATCTTTCTATATTCTGTGTATCGAGACCCGTTCACCCTGTGATATTTTTCAACCATGAACATTTTTTCCTACCTGGACCTCTGCTTCCTTCAATTTTCTACTCTATCCACAACCTCAAAAGCTCATAATATATTCCCCGGTACACATATCCTAGATAACTGGTTTTGTGCTTCTTGATAATGTTAAAAAAACTCTCTGTCATTGTCCCTTTTACGTAATACTACCTCGTTATTGACATGGTTTGTCCATTGTATTTTCAGAAGTCTTCTAAACACACACATTTCGAAAGACTCCAACCTTTTCACATAATTTTTAAATAATTTATTTCCTAATTAGGATTTTCCAAAGAATATATCTTCTTCTTCTTCTTTTATTTTGGCATATTGCGAGTTTTTCTTCAACGTAGCTTACTACTCCATTGTAATATTATCATTCCTGTGTTTTTCCTTCCTGTGCTTTTCCTGGGTGGTTATAGGTTGGTAAAGGACCTCGGAGGCAGTACGAGTTGTCGATGCTCACACTGCAATAAAACTCTGAGAAACGTCCACTGTTTTCTGACGAAAAAGTCGGAAGTTCTAGGAATAGAACTCAGTTCTGCCAACAAATCCTACTCTCACGTCCTCGAAGGCAATAGGCCGCGTAACCACTGGGTGCATGGCGCACAATGGGTGTGCGTTATGTAGCTGACGAGAGAGGGTGAAAGGCGAGTTTCTGGCGCCTTAAAACTGGAACATATCGGCTATGGGAATAAACCCAGACAGAAAATTCTGGTCCTCCAGGTTGGGGGTTGTGCTATGGACCAGCGATCCATACACGGAAAAATACACTGCTACGAAACGAATACTATTGCCTCGGAATAGGACAGATTATCAGGACAAACGACGTAAGCTACGAATAAAGGACACTCTATTAGGGACATGGAACGTACTAAGTTGGTATCGACCTGGAATTTCCACAAGAGCAATAAAACAGCTGGAAGAACTACAATACGATGTGACTGCAATCCAAGAAGTCAGATGGACTGGGTCTGGGACAATCCAAATGGAGAAGTCAATAGTGTTATGGTCTGGACATAAAAAACACGTCATGAAAGAGGGTGTGGTTTTGTAATAAGCGAAAGGATTAAATCTGCTATACTAGATTTCAAAGCAATTAATGATAGAGTCTGTAGCATAAGAATAAAGGGCAAATGGTTCAATCTATCGATATTCTCAGTGTATGCACCAACCGAAGAAGCAGCAGAGGAAGAGAAGGAAGAATTCTATGACTCCCTAACCCGATTATACACGGAAGCCCCAAAACATGACATCAAAATAATATTAGGGGACTTAAACGCAAAAACAGGCAAAGAAGAACACATAAGGCCGGTGACATTACCAATGACAATGGTTCAAGGCTGATTGAGTTTGCAGCAGGGTGCAACATGATTATCAAAAGCACCCAATTTGCCAGGAAAAACATATATAAGGTAACATGGAGATCAAATGATGGAAGAACGAGGAACCAAATTGGTCACGTATTAATTGATGGGAGGCATTCCAGTAGTATAATAGACGTAAGAACTAGACGGGGACCAGATAGTGATACAGACCATTTCCTAGTAAAGGCCAAGCTCAGAACTAGAATCTCAACACAAACAACAGACAAACAGATGAAGATCGAAAGATGGAATGTGTCTAAATTGGAAGAAGAAGAGGGGAAGAGACAATACCAACTAGAATTGAGAAACAGATTCCAGGTGTTGGAAACGAAAGAAAATGAAAGAGAAAATATAGACCAGAAATGGCACTCCATTAAAAGGATCATTACAGAAACAGCAGAGAAGTGTATAGGTCGAAAGAGAAAAGTAAAAAGAAATAAATGGTTTGATGAAGAATGCGAGGATACCTTAAAAGAAGCAAACAAAAGAAGAATCGACTACCTAGCAAACCCGACGGATGAAAAGCGTGAACAATACAATAGAGAGAGCCTTAGCCAGAAGAACAGTAAGGAGAAAAAAGAGACAAAATTTACAACAACAAATTGAAAAAGTAGAACGTGAACACAGAAGCAAGCAAAATAAAAAATTCTACAAAGAAGTAAGACAACATAAGAAAGGTGCATATATAAGAACACCGAACTTTGTGAGAGATAAAAATGAGCAAATGATTACAGCTGAAAATAAAATAATCGAAAGATGGGTTGAATACTTTGAAAGTCTTCTAAATGTCCAGGTAGACGAGGATGGAAATAAAGCAAATTGTGAGTACCAAACGGCAGAGATAGAAGTACCCCCGCCAAGCCTGGAAGAAATTATCACGGCGATAGAAACCCTAAAAAATGACAAATCCCCGGGACTAGACAATATTGATGCAGAACTGATTAAAAAAGGAGGGCATGAACTTAGAACTAAAATACACCAATTAATGAAAGAAGCCTGGGAACAAGAAATAATGCCAAAAGAATGGAGTGGCTGTATTATCATGCCAATACATAAAAAAGGCAGAAAGGATACATGTGGCAACTACAGGGGAATCTCACTAATCGGTACTACATATAAGATATTAGCTTCAGTTGTACTAATACGATTACTGCCATATACAGAGGAAATTATTGGCGATTACCAATGCGGCTTTAGGCCTGGAAGATCAACAATCGACCAAATATTTACTATCAGACAAATGCTAGAAAAGTATTGGGAATATAATAAAGAAGTACACCAGATCTTCATAGATTTCAAACAAGCATATGATTCCATAGATCGCTTAAAACTGTGGAGTGCAATGATGGAGTTAGGCGTACCAAAGAAGCTGACCATGATTGCGCGAATGTGTGTCAACAATTTCTTTGCACAAATTAGAATAGGAGGCAAAACTTCAAAGGCTTTCGGCATAAGCACCGGACTCAGACAGGGAGACCCGCTGTCCCCATTACTATTTAACCTAGCATTGGAATATGCAATGCGAAAAATCTATACCAGAGTCAAACCAGACATAACTGCCAGAGGAGCAAAGATTATTCTCGCATTTGCAGATGATGTAGATGCAGTAGCACAGACAACACTGGAAGTTAAGGATATAGTATCGAACTTTGAAGAAGCAACACTAAGCGTAGGCCTGAAAATAAACGAAGAAAAAACTAAATACATGGTCGTATCAAAAAAGGAACGACAGCGAATAAGACAAAACATTACCATAAACGATCATAATTTTGAGGTGGTCAAAGGATTCAAATACCTAGGAGCAACAATTACCAGTGAAAACACAGGAGAACGGGAGGTTGAAATACGAATACTGGCGGGGAATAAATCATTCTTTGCCATTCAACATCTAATGAGGTCAAAGCTTCTCTCAAGGCGTGCCAAAATCCAAATGTACAAAACCATAATACGACCAGCAGTGACATATGGAAGTGAAACATGGACATTGAGAAAGAAAGAAATCAATAAGCTATTAGTATGGGAACGCAAAATCCTGCGAATTATATATGGTCCTTGCAGGGACAGCGTGACAAATGAATGGAGGAGCAGATACAACAATGAAATAGAGACTCTCTTCGGGAAAGGAAACATCGTAAGATACATAAAAGCCAATAGATTAAGATGGGCAGGCCACGTGGTACGGAGTGATGACGACAGACTGATTAGCAATGTGTTTTGGGAAAGACCAGATGGTAGAAGATCGACAGGAAGGCCTAGAAAAAGGTGGAAAGACGCAGTCAGGGAAGACCTGAAGAAGATGGAAGTAAGGCCATGGGAAATAATAGCACAGAATCGGAATCAATGGAAGGCAATAGTAAACGCGGCAAAAACTCACGAAGAGTTGTAAAAGCCAATGATGATGATGATATGTTTTTCCTTCCGGTTGGTTACTTGTCTTGGGCCCTTCTAAATATTCTGTTTTCTATAATTCAATTAAAGTATCTGTTTTATTCTTCCTTTCTATTTTGTATCAACTTATATATTCTGTTCTGTCCCTCCTAAACGTGTTTTTGATCTCATTACTCCGTATGGTTATGTTTTGTTAATTTCAGTTCTTGTGTCTGCGCTGTATATCATCGCCAGATGATATACATCTGAGTATATACTCTTTGTAATCTGAGTCGCCAGATTACAAATCTGCATACGCGCGGTTTTGTTTCTGTTTTAAGGTGTACGTTTATTACTATCGTATCGTTGACACATATTCCTATTCTGGTGGCTTTTGTCACTTGTTCCTTCACTTCTTCCTCAACATTGTTTTGTTTGATAACTTTATTCCAAGATACTTAAATCCCATTACGTTTTTTTTTATGAGGTTTTAAATTAAGTTTACCCTTTATTAGTCATATTCATACGATTTGGAATTCTTCTTTTGTTTACTTACTTTATCACCTTGATTAATATTAAATTAAATATTAGTTCATTCTACACAAAAAGTGCTAATTAATATTTCTGTTCAAAATTATCTAAACTACATTTTTTATTAGAAATATTTTTTTCTGCGGCCTACAGATTCTTGGTAAAACGGTTTTTTCCATTTTTTTCTCCCCTATGTAGGGAGATTCTAGGGGAAAGCCGGGGGTTAAAAGTAGTAAACTTTTTTGTGTCTTTTTTAAGGTCCCAAAATTGACATTTTTTAGCAATATTTAGCTTGTTTGTATTATTTTTAGAGGTTCAGTGGCATTTTCGTCTCTGACGACTGGAGTAAAACGTTCAGAAGAATAATGAAAACAAAGAATACTGTTTCGAAAAGGTTAATCTATGGTAGCGGGTAGATACTCCTCTATGATTCTGATGAGATGACAGATCTCCTTCAAGGATGCGCCCCTGCCTAAGCAAGCCTTCGTTTATATCCTAATAACATACAGGGGAAACGATTGTTCTATCCTCAGTCCATATCCAAACTTTTTATTTTCCTTATATTATCCTGGATGGATTTACCCTTCTTCTTCTTAACATGCCATACACCAAAGTGCGTAGGCGACTATCTCATTACTAGAATTCTGTTCTTGGCGGCGTGACACAGCTCGCCTGTATTGTGTATTCCTGTCCATTCTTTAATATTCCTTAACCAGGATAATTTTGTTTGCGGCCGGCTCCTCTCCTACCTTCGATCTTCCCTTGTAGGATTAACTGTGGTATTTCATATTTTGCTCCTCTCAATATGTGCCCAAGGTAACCAATCTTGCGTGTTTTAATTAATTCAAAGAGTTCTCTTTCCACGCCGGCTCTCTTAAGGACGTCATCGTTTCGAACTCTATCCACCCAGGGTATGCGCATCATTCTTCTCAATGACCACATTTCAAATGCTTCAAGTTTGTTGATAGATGTTTTTTTCAAAGTCCACGTTTCCATGCCATAAAGCAAGATGGACCATATGTAGCACTTGACCATTCTGTAGCGTATTTCGAAATTTAGGTTTTGATTACATAGGAGCGGTCTGAATTTCACAAAAGCTTGTCTTGCCATTTGTATTCGGGTTTTTATCTCTTGTTGTGGATCCGATTGGTCACTGATTGTGGTGCCAAGGTATTTAAAAGTTTTCACGCGTTTTATGCGATCGTCACCTATGCATATTATCGGGTTTTCTGGAGGGTTTCTGCTAATGACCATATATTTCGTTTTCAAAATGTTGATTTTGAGGCCATATTTTTTACCTATGCTATTCACCCTATCAAGTAATAACTGCTGATCTTCCAAATTATCAGTTATAATCACTGTGTCGTCCGCATAGCGTAGGTTGCTAATTGGTATGCCGTTCACCTTAATGCCTAATTCCGTGTCTTCTAATGCTTCCGCAAATATATTTTCAACATATAAATTAAAAAGCATCGGAGAGAGTATGCAGCCTTGGCGGACACCTTTCCGGATTTCAAATTCATCCGTATATTGGTCTTGATCAATCCTCACCTTTGCCATTTGGTTCCAGTATAGATTCTGAATAATTCTGATCTCCTTCTGGTCCATGTTGGCCCTATGTAGTAGTTCCATCATGATATCATGTTTAACATTGTCAAATGCCTTCTCGTAGTCGATGAAGATGAGGTAGACATCTTTTCGTTGATCTAAACAGTTTTGTATTAAGGTGTTCAAACATAAAATTGCCTCTCTTGTTCCTAGTCCTCCCTTAAAACCGAATTGTGTTGACCCGCTAAGTTCTTCTAGTATCTTGTACATTCTTGAGTGTAATATCCTAAGGAAGAGTTTTAGCAAGTGACTCATTAAACTGATTAAGCGGTGTTCATTGCATTTTGTGGCATTAGCTGTTTTTGGGATCATCACAAAGGATGACTGCAGCCATTCTCGCGGAATGTAACCAGTATCATAAATTCTATTGAACAGCTTTACCAAGATTTCGATATTCTCCTCGTCTAGTAGTTTTATTGATTCTATATTAATTTCATCTGGACCTGTTGCTTTATGCATCTTTGTGGTTCTAACTGCATATTCTATTTCACTTCGCATTATTGATGGCCCTGATAAGTTTTCGGAAGGAAGTTTGCGCGTTGATTGTGTTGGTCTTTCCTCATTAAAAAGTCTTTCTGCGTATTCTTTCCACGCCATTGCTATCTCCTCTTCTGACTCTATGTATTCGTTTCTGTCGTTGCGTATTCTTGTTCTGTGGTGGCTTTTGTGTATATTCGATATTTCTTTGATCTTCTTATGTAGTCCAAAACTATCTCCTTTTTCCTGCAATTGTTCTATTTCGTTGCACCTTTCCACCATCCAACGTTCTTTTGCTTTCTTAATTTTCTGGCGAATTTCTTTGTGTATCTGTTTGTATTTGTCTTGATTACGTTGTTGTTTATGTTGCCTTCGCTTTTCCATTAGATCCATAATTTCGTCCGTCATCCATTCGTTATGCTTTCTCTTTCTGATCTGTGTTTTAACTTCCCTGTTTACTGCCAGAATCGTTCCTTTAATATCATTGACCATCTCTTCGATATCATCATTTTGTTCTATTATTGGCATTCTTTCATTAATTTGATTTGCATTACTCTTCTTCAGATGTTCGTCTCTTATCAGTTCTCTTGTATTTATAGGCGTGCTGGTGTTTGTATTTGTTCTCTTAATTTTTGCTAGTTTTAACCTCACATCTGCTATTAGCGGATTATGATCGGATGCAATATCAGCACCTGGATATGCTGCGATTCTTTTGATAGCGTTACGAAATCTTCTGTTTATTAAAACGTAGTCAATTTGGTTTCTAATTATTCGATTTGGACGGTCTCCTGGTGATTTCCAAGTATATAACTTACGAGGTGGGAGCTGAAACCATGTGTTCATGACGACAAAACCGTTCTCCTGGCAGAATTCACACAGCAGGTCGCCTCTTTCATTTCTAACTCCAAGGCCGTACTCTCCAATTATGTCTTCATATCTTCCTTTACCCACCTTGGCGTTAAAGTCGCCCATTATTATGTTTATGTCCTCTTTCTTTGTTAGTCTTATTGCTTTTTCCAGATCTTTATAGAACTTAGTTATTTCTTCTTCTGACTTATCTGCTGTTGGTGCATATGCTTGTGTCACATTTATGTTTACTGGTTTGCCTGTCATTTTGATCAACATGACTCGTTCGGAAATTGGAACAAAATCTGTCACCGATTTACTGATCTTCCTGTCAAGAGCAATAGCCACTCCATGTCGGTGATGTCTATCTGTTAGGTCACTACACGAGTAATACATAGTAATCTTATCTTTCGTAAACTGTCCAGATCCAGTCCATCGGACTTCACTGATTCCCATTATATTTATTTTTAGCCGATTCATTTCCTTTATAAGGTTGTGTAGTTTTCCTGGTTCGTAAAGACTATTAACATTCCATGTTGAAATTCGTTGGATATCATCTATTTGGCACCGGGAGATTCTTCGCACCCTCTGACCATCTAAGGCCTGCCCGGGACTGAGGGCCATTGTTTTGTTTTGTTCTGCCATAATGAGATGAGTTATCCTGGGGAAAAGGTAGTGTTGTGGTATCCCGTTACTTTCAACACCGCAGTACCACAGCTATTCAAACTGTCCTATGCACAGTCATGCCTGTGGAATTCCAATAACAAGCCGGTCCAAGATAATTTCTTTTGCGCCTTGCGTTGGTACTGGTGATCGCTGCTGCCCTTCACCAGGGTTGAGGACTAGGAGGGATAAATATGGAGGGTGTAGGATAAAGGTTATGGGACATGAGATTCCACGGTGTGGGATGGTGGAATATCATGAGCTAGCGTGGGCAGGGTCTCTAATCCCTGAAGTAGGTCTGTTTCCACCGGGATCGTGAAAAGTACCCACCCGCTACCCCCTTATGGATTTATCCATAACGACCCTAAATTGAAGCTCCGGGCCTGTGACCTACACTCGAAAAAAATCATTATGCAAAAAACAACCCAACACAGCCTAGGAATATAGATGAAAACAAGGATATACAACTTATTCGATTTAGGAAAGAGGATGAGAATATGAGAATAGGAACGTGAAATGTACAAGGAATCGCAAAGAAACAAAATGAAATGCTCCCAAAAATCGAAAAACTAGACACAGATAATAATATATTGGTCTTAAATAAAACAAAAAAAAAGGATCACGAAGAGAAAATTATAGAGAAATATACACACATGTAAAGGAGGTTATTATTGATAATAAATGAAAAATACATATACAAAATTCGGCTTTATCTAACTGCCCCACAAACTACCTGGGCCCATTAATCCCAAGTCCCTGCTGCCCCATCGCCGAGAAAGTTGGGGATTAAGTCTTAATGACAGGAAATTCCAAATTTGATTATAGTTGAAAATAAAAATATAAATATTTTCAGTTATTCACTTCAGTTGCAAGTATTATGGTATAGATTTGTCCGTTAGTGTTTTTACTTTTAAATGGCGAATCAAACGACTACGTTTGGTCAAAGGGGAGAACTTTTATTAATAATTAATGAATATAAATATTCAAAGGCCCATGTCTCCAAAGATGGAAAAGTTAGATGACGATGCATCAAAAAAGGGTGTCAACAAAAAGTGTACACAAAGGAAGGTGATGAAAATTACGTTATTCTTAAAAAAGCATCAGTGAAGCATATTCATGCTTCAGATATTCACGTTGACTGGCAAATTTTTAGTAATTCTACAAAGAGGAAAACTGTACAAGATATATGTGAAAGACCTTTAAAGATTGTCTACAAGAAATTGAGGAATTTCTTGCGTTCGAAGAAATATCTATGCTGCAAGACGAAAATCCACACCATCATTGCCCAAGTCACAGGAAGAAGTTCTACAAGTGTTAGTGAACTTAAATTTAACAACAAATATAGGTCAAAACTTTTTTTTATCTACAAAAAATAATTCCGCAATTTTTAGTTGTTTTACAAATCTTTACTTTTTGTGTAATGTAGATTCTTTGTATGTAGATGGAACTTTTCAATACTGTTCTAAATATTTTGACAGATGTTTACTATACATGGCTACAAAAGTGGTTTTTATGTTCCTCTAGTATTTTGTTTGTTAACAAATAAATCACGGCAAATACAAAAGTACTTTTGATACATTAATAACAATATGTACAGATTTGAATTTAAATTTCAAATCGAAGCGAATAATTTCTGATTTTGAAATAGCAATTCAAAATGCAGTCAAGTTAGTGTGGTCCGACATTATTATTTTTTGTTGCAAATGTCATTTAACACAAAATTGGCACCAAAAAATTCAGGTCTGTCCTGAGAATATAAAAATCAAATTGTTATTGGAAAATATTTAAAATAGTTTTTCGGCATTCCTTATTTAGATCCAAATGATGTTGGTGACTTTTTTTCTGATGAATATTATGCCAGAAGATGACAGAGTTTTGCAATTTTGTGATTACTAGTTGATAATTATTATTTAGTGGAAGATTCAACATTTCCACCTTACATGTGGGCTTCAAATTTATCATCTCTTATATTTAGTACAAACGCATGTGATTATTTCACTCGAAATTTAACGAATGTTTTTATAAATCACATCCTGACATATTTAAATTTACAGACATTTTGTTAAATTTTCAAGCAGAAGTATATGTGAAAATTAGAACTGCACATAGATTCTTGAAAAACGGCAAAAAGAAAAGTTGATTTTATTGAAAATAGGCTAAATGAATATTACGTTAATCAAAACATTACTAAATTAGACTTCATTAAGTCAGTTTGCAATTATTATGTAGCTAACTTTTAAAATCTAAAATATAGTGTTCACTCTTACTTATTTTAATCACTAATCAGACATTAGAATTTAAGCATTGTTATTGTTTACTGTAGTTTTTGTTATAGTATAAGTTAATGTAGATTTATAAATAAACTTTATTCATTTATATTGTTATAGTTTCATTATTTAATCATTTAAAATGTTCGCTTATGCTTTGGGAATTGGGTTCCTTTTTGAATACAATAAAGTAAAATAAAAACTATATATGCTCACATAAATATTATCCAAGTATGTACCTACGTATCGTGGGGCAGTTCGTAGTGGCTTTTAATCCTACTATAAAACTGAACCCATTAAAATCTAGATAGCGTGGGGGAGTTCGTAGTCGCCTACAAAATTACCAAGAAATGAATGAACGAATAATGAAAATTAGGATGAACATATTTGGCCAACTAATAATTGTTGGAGTATATGCGACCATAAGCAAAAAGGAAGATTTTTTCAACGCACTGAAAGATATATTAATAATAATACATGGAAAGGAATAATAATAATGCATGGAAGGTGCTGCGCTGGAACATCAGCTCAAGCTCGCTCAAGCGGGACGATCGAGGCAGCGCAAGAAATGGACTGTGTCCATGAACGAAAATATTTTGCGCTTTTATTATAAGGTGACAAACCTCGGTCAAGAACCGATCGGCTATCGACAACAACTGTATGCCGAATTTTGCAGGGAGTACCCAGAAATCCAAATATCTAAACAAAGAATAGCAGACCAATACCGGGTAATTTTAAGAAACAATATTATCCCAGAGACTAGACGCGACATCATCAGAAGTGAAATCGAACGGGAGATCCTTAACCAAGAGCAAGTTGCAGATCAAGTCCCTAATGAAATCGCTAATTAGCAGATTCCTGAGCTTCTCATACAAGAAACTCAACCTAATAATACACGGCACGACAATAACGAGTTGCACGATAGTTTGGTAAACGAGATGGCACGCGCCGTACAAGAGTTTAGTGGAACAAACCCACTTAGCAGACCACCGCTTCTTCTTCTTCTTTAGATGCAAATCCACTAATGGATGTTAGCGATCACATTTTCCATTAATTCTCTATTTCTTGCAATATGTATCAGAGATTGTATGTCGTTAATCCCTGTCCATTGCCTTATGTTTCGGAGCCAGGACATTTTCTTGCGTCCCATTCCTCTCTTGCCTTCAATTTTACCCTCGATTATAAGTTGGAGGAACTGGTATTTTTCATTTCGCATGATGTGACCTAGATACGCCGTTTTCCTTTTCTTGATGGTTTCGAAAAGTTGGCGTTCTTGGTTTATTCTTTTAAGGACATCTATATTTGTGATTTTCGCTGTCCATGGTATTTTTAGGATACGGCGATAGAGCCACATTTCGAAAGCTTCTAATCTGTTTATATCCCTCGTTTTGAGTGTCCAGCCCTCTACGCCATATAGCAGCACTGACCACACGTAGCACTTAGTAAACCTTAGTCTCAGTTGAAGATCGAACTCTGAACAAGTCAGTACCTTCTTGAATTTTACGAAAGACCACCGCTACCAAAAATAAACTCTTCTAAAAAAACTAGGAGCGCTGTTACAAATTGTGAATACTGAAGTCCTACCCAATTATATCGTGGAAGCCCATACATTAGAATATTTGCATATGCTGATTTACTGTGCAGCAACAGCAATTGCTAATGTTATGGGCATTAAGATCAGAACACGACGGGGTAACAACATCGGAAGGACTGGCACCAGAATAGCACCCTGGGAAAAACGACTGCTGAGGAAGATTGAATTACTGCGTAGGGACATTGGACAAATAACAGAATACATAAGAGGAGCAAGAAGTAGAAAGATCATCAAAAGAGCTAAAGAAATATTGTTTAACACACTAAGACACTCACGACATGATCCAGAAAACAACACACCCCAACAATGTCTGGACACATTAAAACAAAAACTATATGTTTACTCAGGTCGCCTAAGGAGATACAAAGTTAGTAACAACCGGAAATGTGACAATATACTTTTTGAGCAAGCAGAGAAGGCTTTCTATAGGAAACTTAATTCTACTGTAGAAAATACAAATAAATCCTACCCAAGCCAAGAAGAAATTCATGAGTTTTGGGGAAATCAACTTTCGACGCCAGCTACTCATAAGAACAATGCTGGATGGATTAAAGAAACGACAAACAACTGTCAACACTACAGTAATATTCCCTATGAACCTTTCACCGCTGACGAAGTCTCGAACATTATCAAAAAGCTTCATAACTGGAAATCTCCTGGAGCAGACGGGGTTCAAAACTTCTGGCTAAAGAAGTTTTGGAGTGTACACGAGGTCTTAACAGTATTAATGAATCATGTTATTTTTAATCCGCAGGAAATACCACCATTTCTTACTCAGGGAACCACTTATCTAATACCGAAGGATCAAAATAACACCCAAGATCCAGCCAAGTACCGCCCAATTACTTGTCTTCCAACTTTGTACAAATTGGTCACATCCTGTGTAGCCCATCGTATCTACCAACACTGTTCTCTAAACAATATCATAGAGCGTCAACAGAAGGGATGCGCTAAGGGTTCCATGGGCTGCAAAGAACAACTTATAATCGACTCAGTCATTTCCAACCAGGCGTACACCAAAAATAGGAACCTTTTTACCGCCTTCATCGACTACAAGAAGGCCTTTGATTCAGTACCGCATGAATGGCTTATAGATATATTGAATACATATAAAGTCGATGATAATATAGTGACCTTTTTAAAGCATATAATGACGGAGTGGAAGACTAAAATTTACCTTCAAATACCCGGTATAAACAACATCGAAACTGAAGATATCCCAATTAACCGGGGCCTTTTCCAGGGGGACTCGTTGAGTCCTCTTTGGTTCTGTTAAGCGATGAACCAACTATCTCAGCTACTGAACTCCACTGACTCAGGTTTTAGAATCAAAAATAACAATGCTGTTGTGGCGAAGATTAATCATTTGTTGTATATGGATGATTTGAAATTAATAGCTTCCACTCAAAACCACTTAGATCAGATGCTAAAAACTGTAGAAAATTTCTCAAATGATATTAGTATGCATTTTGGACTAGACAAGTGCCGTGTACTAAATATAGTCAGAGGAAAGGTTCAGCCCGGAGGTTTCGATATGCAAGATGGCCAAAACATCGAGGCAATGGGTGAAAATGATATTTACAAATATCTCGGAGTAACACAAGCCGCGGAAAATTGACCATAAACAAATGAAAACTGAACTAACTTCGGAATTGGTGCGAAGAGTAAGACAACTAAATCGGTCATATTCTAATAGTAAAAATGTGTTTAAGGCATTAAATACGTACGCGTGTTCCGCGCTAAGCTACTCATTTGGTATTATAGAGTGGTCAAAAACGGATATAGAGGGTCTTCAGCGAAAAGTAAGAACACTTCTCACAAAGGCGCAAAAACATCATCCACGCAGTGCAGTAGAGAGAACAACATTGCCACGGTATCAAGGGGGAAGAGGACTTATGGATATAGGTGAGCAATTGGATAAACAAATTGCTTATTTAAGAACATATTTTTAGATTCAGGCTGAGACATCTGCTTTACATCGAGCAATCTGCGCAGTAGATGATACAACGCCACTTAAACTAAGGGAACAAGAAATGTGCATAAACCATCTGACTAAGCAAGAAAAAATGCGCACCTGGATGAGTAAACCTCTGCATGGGCGACATCTCAATGAGATCAGCCAATAATATGTCGACAATACAGCGTCGAACTATTGGTTGACATCAGGAAAGATGTTTCCCGAGACTGAGGGTTTCCCACTTGCCATTCAGGATCAGGTTATTCTAATAAAAAATTACCTGAAATATATTATTAAAGATCCTCAAGCCCAAAATGACAAATGCCGATATGAATGTCAAGCCCAAGAAACCATCCAACATCTTACCGGTGGCTGCCAGGCATTTGTCGGTACTGATTATAAAGAACGCCATGACTCAGTAGGAAAGATTATCCACCAAGAACTAGCTGACAAACTAAGACTTCTCCAAACCGAGCATCTTCCTTATTATCAATACGTCCCTGACAGAATGCTTGAAAATGACAACTACAAGCTATACTGGGACCGCACTGTGCTCACAGGCCAACCAGTGGCACATAATAGACCGGATCTCATACTAGTTAATAAACTTACTAGGAAAACAACAATACCCAACACCAATAATTTACGTGTTAAATACAACGAAAAGATCGCCAAGTACAGAGATCTAGAAATACAAATCAGGAGACAATGGAGAATGGAAAGTACCCAGACAGTACCCATTATTCTATCTACTACTGGTGTTATTCCCAAAAACCTCCTAGAGAACATAAAACAGCCGGGTCTAAATGAACATCTCTATAAGGCCATACAGAAAGCTGTACTCCTCGCGACGTCCAGATGTGTACGAAAATTTTTGGGAGATACTCCAACATACCAAATCACCTAGGGCTCGATAACACGGAAAGAGTCCCACCAGAGCTTAATCCTTTTGATACCGTAGGTATCTGGGATGAGTGAATTTTCCCCTTAGAGGTAGTGTGAGCCGTATGGCTAAATCTGGATACATGGAAAAAGATATACAAGATTACCAGCAAATTAATGACGAATAATGGAAATTAGGATTAACATATTTGGCCAATGATCACTTTTTCGACGAGGCAAAGGAAAAAGAAGGTATTCTACCAATTGTAGACTTTAACAGCCACATAGGAGAGGAAAATAAAGATATAGTGGAACGATTCGGAGAAGAAGAAATTAGAAACGACATTAATTAACACAATATTTCCGCATAAAAACATGCATATATACATATGGAAGAACTTAGCAAAAACAGATCTATTATTGATTTCATAATAGTAAGAAAAGTCAGAAAACCAATATTATAATATGTAAGAGTATACAGACAAGCAGAATGCGCAAGAATCCACAGATTAGTACTGGGGAAATTCATATACATGGAAAGACAACCAAAAGACAATACTTAAAGAGATGATGAGATGCAAAAAATCGCAAATTCAAGGTATAAAGTAGATCTTCTACAACAATTTGGTATTCGAACATTATATCAGAATAGCCTACAGAATATGCTACAGATGAACGAAGAATGGACCCTAACAGAAATGCGAAATAACTTAACACAGCAGCCAAAGAAGTGCTGGATATTAAACAACACAAGAATAATTATTTGGAGAAATACAGTGACGACTCAGAAGAGAATATTAAAAGAAAAAAAGTACGTCACCCTCAGAAAATAAGCGAAATAACGAATAAGGCTCGAGAAGAATGAATAGTGGGAGAGAATGTGCAGAGACATAGACAACACGATAGAGTATAAAAGATCAGCAACAAGGAAAAAAATATCAGAAATAATAAATCAAGTACAAATTCATATAGATTACATAGTACATTAAAGAAGTGGACAAAGCATTATACAAAATTATTGCAAGAGAATAGACAGGGGTACATCTCACAAGACCTTGAGATAATAATAACCGTGGAAGCCGAAATCATAGAGAAAGATATAACTTAACCACTAAAGAAAGCCAAAAACAACAAAGCACCAGGACCAGCGAACATAAAACTGAAACTACTGAAATATGGAGGTGCAAGGATCGTGTCCTTTATACAAGTGTTGTTTATTAAAATCGAAGCAGGAGAAGAGATTCGAGATGAGTGGAATCTATCATACATGTCCTCGATTTTCAAAAAAGGTGACAAAAGGTCAACAAATAACTATAGAGAGATTAGTGTAATGCCTTCAATAGCAAAAATCTTTTCCATAGTTATACAAAAAATAGAACAACACATGGACCATTATAACGAAGAACAAGCCGGATTCCGAAAAGTCTGATCATGTCTAGATAATATATCATGAGACAAACTATAAAAAAGAACAAAAAAAAAATATTGAAATACATAAGACTTTTGCCGACTTGGAGAAATGGATGAAAAATGGGCGAATATCACAAAGACTGTATAAGGAATCAGAGGTACAAATAAAGTTATGACAAGATGTCTACAAATCACCAAAGATGATAGAATAGATAGAATAAGAACAAAGAAAATACGAAACAGAATCGAAGTAGAATTCTCAACTGCAAAAAAGTTAGAAAAAGGAGACGGTATGGAAATAGACAAAATTAATTTAAAATCAAAGTAAAGCAATTGAGTGGACACTAAATCAAATGGTACAATCTAAGCTAATAATATCAGAAACAGATAGATTAAGATAATAATAAAAAGGTCAGCTTTAGGTGTTATTCACTCTTTGCAACTGCAGTTTCCAGGTTTCTCCTTAACCTCCAGACTTTACCATTTTCTCTTGTTGTTCTAGTTCCATGACCGTTATCGTTCGTTGGATATCATGTTGGCTACCATATTCGCTATCGTGACATTATTGACAGCAACTCTAAATAATGGTGTAGACGATTTTCCGTATCGTTGTCGTAGATTTTTCAGCCATGATGTTCTTCTTCTACCAGGACCACGTTTACCTTGGATCTTTTCCTAAATAATAAGATGTAAGAGTTCATATTTTTCAGGGTGTTCCATAATGTAACCGTAGTATGCGACTCTTTATTGTATTGACCAGTTGTGTTGTTTGGTTCAGGCGTTTAAGGACCTTCTCATTTCTAACTCCGTCGACCCAGATTATTCTTAGTAGTCGTCTGTATACGCACATCTTAAAGGCTTCCAAGCATTTAAGCATCGCGTCACTTAGAGTCTACGCTTCCACTCCATATAGCAGTACTGGAAAGATATGCATAAGTTCGCGAGTGTCAATAAGATCTTGACTGCAAAGTGCGTTTCTAATTTTGACAAAAGTGGCTCGAGCTTTTTCTATTCGGCTTTTAATTTCTACAGTTGTACACAGCTGTCATTGATATTATTGCCGAGATACACGAGTTTCTGTACTGTGTCCATGTCCAGTACGGCATTTCCGACTTTTGTACCGTAATCTTGTATATAATTTTGTTTGCTACCATATATTTAATTTTCTTAACATTGAATTTTAATCCATACTGATCACAGGTTTGCTTTATTTTGTTAATTAGATTTTAAAGGTCTTCTCCGTAATTAGGCAGCACTAAGATATCGTCGTATTATCATCTGAATCCATATTTCTACTGCTACTACTCGCGATAGAGCCAACCTCCCCACTCAACGAGTCGAAGGAAGATGGTTCTCTCAAGCAGTAGCTTGTAGTAATTTATTTTCACGTTTTCTTCCTGGATAAATTAATTTTCAATTAAAATAATTGTCAGTTACTTTGGAATGGTTTGATGTAGCAACGCCCACGTCTAGCTTTTAAAACTAATATATTAGCGTTAATGACCTGGGCCGGTTTTGTTTCTAGTTTTTTGTGTTAAGAGTAAATAAAATTTCCTTCGCCTTCCTAAATTTATAGAGGTTATGCACTTACCTCTCTTCCAATGTCTTTGCTACAATTACCATTAACACTTTTATTTTCTATTACACACTGCACGCAAAATCAGCAAAATTATCGACTCACAATAACCAAAAATTGAAATTATTACGGAGCAGAATTTACACACGTCTATTCCTTACACTAGAGAGGTTTTCTAATATAAGGTTTTCTAATTTTATTAATGTTTGTATTTTCAGAACGATTTCCGAACTGGAGATTGAAACGTCAATAAACTTATTTTAACCTTCAATTGTGGCTTATTTCAATTAAAATAGTAATTACTTTAAAATGCCACAAGGAAATGGCTTCACAACAATATTATGTTTTCAAGATATTAATTGAATATAGTTGGAGAAATAAAGCAATCCTTTCTTACCATCTAACGTTTTTGATTAAATATTTCCATTAAAATCTAATATTTTGGTGTTAACATATGTATAAGCTTTTAATTACATATTTCATGTCCTGGATAACTCTTTTTTCATAAGGACGAAGATTTTGAATTATGTAATATTATTAAAGATCATTCACATATATTATATTTTACTAACGCCTTCCAGGAGCGCATCAAAAATATTGGCAATACAATTTTAAGATAGATAAGATTAAACTATTAAAATTATTTTTCAATTTCCAACAAAATAACTTCGACGTAGCTAAGTCAAAACGTTAAAAATAAAATACTTTTAATTATAATCTCGATTTATTTCCAGAGAATAAATATACTATTTCAAGTAAAATTTCACAACTAAATAACTTTCCCCTTTTAAACGCCAACGTTCCAATTTTGGGAACACAACAAAAAATATGTTGGATTTACAAATAATGAAATATTTACACATATTGTAATAAATATGCTTTCTGTATGTCCCATTCTTACTTTCTGCTAGATGATATGTTTTTTCTACTTACAGAATTCATCTAAAAATCAATTCAAATAACGTCCACATTCATGTCACTTGCTTTTTTTGTACTATAGTTGTTGTTGATAGTCCATATGTACCGAACTGTGGTTTATTTTTATATAGAGAAACAGTAAATGAATCATATAAATGAAATATTTACAAAAACCACCTTTAGGTAACTTATTTTTAAAGATGTTCAGCATTCATTGTTCTCAAAATGGGAATATTGGCAATAGCGAAACACTGTTATTCAAAGTTCCCTACAGAATGTCCGCGCACAATTGTAAGGCTTGAGTTAGTCTCCACGAGCTTATTAGAAGAAAGCACATGGTGTTCATAAAAATTTTGAATTCTAGTTAAGTTTCAGTGGAGAAATGAATATCTTTTTGGAGCCAAATAATTTTGACAAGTTGGCGGCAAGAAAAAAAGCATAATACCTGCTTAGATATATATTTATACACTTAGATCATCTAGACGAAGGCACATATATTTGACAATTACATTCGACGACCTGGAAGCTTTAATATCTACAGAACTAGTTGATATTGTTATTCTCTCTCCTGATTCAGCTGATTAATCTGGTACTGAAAGCAACGAGGATACTATTGACGAGCAGGTCTTAGATATTTTTGATATATCAGACAAAGTACCCGGTGAAGTAGAAACTCATGCTTATGAATCTACCAACGAGGATAAGAAAGAAAATATATCGGTTCAACGTAAATGAAAGAGTGAGCAGGTTGGGATTCAATCTGAAGCTTCCTTGCCACCAAGAATAAGCAATGCACAGTTTGCCAAATCTAAGTTCGAAATTTTTCCATTATTTTTCACACTTAAAATAATTCAATTGATTCGTCACTATACCGAACTCTACACTCAGGGGAATAGATACAAATATTCACAACTTTACTGTTTCTGAGAAATAAGTTCATCAGTTTTTTGGAGTTACTTTTGATAAGCAGATATCATCATGTTCTCTCTGGAGATGATACTGGTCTACTGAAGTTTTAATTTACATTTTTTGAATTTTGTTATTATGTAAAAAATAAAATATGTTTTTACTGCAAATAATTTACTTTGTTATATAGTTGTGACCTATAGATGCCAACGTTTCCATTTTGGGAATATGTTTTTTTCTCTAAAAACACAGTATTACATTTTTTCCACAAAACAAAATGATAAAAGGTACCTCAATAACATTATTTTTAACGATATTTGTGAGTTTTTTACAATTTTTAATGATTCGGCGTTTAAAGGGTTCAAACTATAACTTTTAAAATTGTTAAAACTCTATAATAAATACAAAATCACTTACCCAAATGCAACATAAGGAAGAAAAAGACCTTTCCCAAGATCGCCGAGGCACCGATGAATGCCGATCTGATCGGCAAGTCCAGTCCTGCGTTCATTCGTACTGTCTTCAATAAACTCAGTTGATTATTTTTGTCCCATTATAAATAAATGTTGAGGACGGCAGCATTACTGAATTATGCATTACTTTATTTAGCAGTGAGAAGTGTCTCTCATCCTAAGTGCTGAATATCAGTGTCTTGGAGACCACTCGGGCCCTATTTATTTTACTTTTGTCTTCTTCTGCTTCAAAGGAAGTGTTCGTATTGTTTGTGCCGGGACGAGTTTGTCAACATAATTTGTTCTGAAACAATAAAAATTTAGATAATGGATGTATTCTTCCCCTTAATTAATTGTAGGTATTATTTATTATTTCCTTTGAAGAAACTGGATTAAATGTATAGTCGAGATACTTTTTGTTATTTCTGTTAAGAAGCAGACGCGGCAGGGGCAGTGAAATTTCTACAGATCGTCCTCAAATGACTGTATATATGTTATATAGTAAAGAAGAGCTTGTTATATTTAAAATTTAAATTCTGAGGTAGATTTTGTAACCGTAAACTGCTATTCAGTCTCAATGTGCATGGTTGCTATTTTGATATTGTCTTAATGGCAATGATAAAGTTTGTGCTTTAAAATCAAAAGTTAATAGCTGATATTTCAAAATTCTTCCGAAAAAATATTAATTTTTAACGTTTTAATTTTTTTTTAAAGAAGTAAAAGTATTCTGTGCAATCGTTTGTTCTGGAGATCTGAACATGATAGCACGTTAAAATCAGCTCCGAAAATATCGAAAATTTGCACATTGTGATTAATTTAATTGCTAAATTTTATCCAAGTGTTATTCAAAAGTATTTTACATCACCTGTGCTGGAATATTCCTTTTTTATCTATTATTAACATCGAATTACATTTTTATACTGGGTGAATCACAAATAGACAAGGCGAAACGTTCGGGTTCATTCGGAAAATATTCCCATGAGATTTGTTTACATATTCAATTTTATGAGATGCCTCAAAATAAAGTTTGAAAGGTCGCCCAGACGAAAATTTGTTCAAATTTTTTTAAACAATTTTTGTTAGTTAACTTGTAACTATCAATTTTTAGTACAATCATCTGAGAGTTATCCCCTAAAAATCATACAAACAAGCTAAATTTTGTAGAAAATATTAATTTTGGGACCCCAAAAAATATTACCACTTTTACCCCGGGCTTTCCCCTAAAAATCCCCTCGTATGGAGAATAAAAACACAAAAAATCGATTTACCAAGAATCTGTACGCCGTAGAAAAAAATGTTCCAAATAAAAAATGTAGATAGATAATTTTAAACAAGAATGTTCATAGACACTATTTTGTGTAGAATGAACGGTTCTCTTAGAAACAACGCTTGAAGCGATCGTTGATTTTGAATGTGTTATGTGCGCGAAATAACACATTCAAAAACTAACACATCGACGGTAAAAACTGATATCTTTTGATCCAAGTGTCCTATCAACAAAATTAGAGATGCTTTTTAAAGGTAAAGCGTATGCAGGTTTTGTATTTTGCCGAGAATAAAGTCAGTTTTCATAAAGGTGTTAAATAAATAAACTTATCGCGATTTTTGCAGTTTTTACGATTCTAGTAAAATGAATAAAATTTATCACTTTTATTGACCAGTCGTAGTAAAATTTCCATTTTTAGAGACCAGTCTTTAAGACCTATGACATGAAATTTCCAATTTTAAGTTGTGGCAACAAATATGAGGCATTTGAAATATGAATAAAAAACGCAGAATTTAATGTTTTACATTACAAACGAGCACACGTCACGGGAAATGAATTTAAGAAGACAGTTTCGGGTGTAGTTTACTGCAGAAGTTTGGTTCTTTTCAAAAACGTACTAGTGTAATTAAAAAAAAAGTTTTAAATGTTTTAGATTTTTTAGTATGTGAAAGTTTAAATACAGCGTTTTTTAAGAATATTTCACATGCCTGACATTTGTTGCCAAAACTCAAAACTAAAATTTCATGCTATAGGATTTAAAGGTTAGGCTCTAGTAATGAAAACTTCATAGTGGCCAGTCAATGAAAGGGATACATTGTATTGATCTTATAAGAATCGCAAAAAATGACAAAAATCGCGCCACGTTTATTTATTTAACACCTTTATAAAATGTGAGTTTATTTGAGGCAAAATACAAAAATTGCATACGAAAGCTATACTCTTTACCTTTAAAAAACATCTAGATTTTTTTTTGATAGGATACTTATATCAAAAGATACCGAATTTTTACCATCGAGTTGATACAAATTTTATTGAACACTGATTTCGCATTTTATTGAACACTGGCATTCAAAATCGACGGTCGCTTCAAGCGTCGTTGTGAGAGAATGGTTTATTCTATACAAAAAGTGCTATAAACATTTTTGTATATAATGATTTTGAATAAAATTCTTGGTTAATCAATTTTCCTTTTGCCTTTTAACCACTCTACGAGGGGGATTTTAGGGGGAAGCCCGGGCGTAAAAGTAGTAAACTTTTTTGAATATTTTTGGGATCAATTAATATTCTCGGCAAAATTCAGCTTGTTCATATGATATTTAGAGGTCCAGTGGCATTTTCGTCTCTGACGAGTGGAGTATTTTTCTGCCAGACCATTTTTTTTAGGTTTTTTTTTATTATTATAAATAAAGAAGGTTAATTGTAAGTTTTCTCTAAAGTTGGTCGTTTTCTAGTTATAAATAATTTAAAACTGAAAAAAAAAACGCAAAATGTCAATTTTTAAGGGTCAAAAACACAAGTAAAAAATATTATTTTTAAAATCACCAAGTACCTAAATTCAAGTTATAGCCTTCTTCTATCAGCTCCCGATGAAAATTCTGGGCTTATTTGATTTTAAAACTTTGTTTTTTAATTGTTAATGAAGCGCGTATGGCAGGGAGGCTGCTCATTTGTACAATGAGAAATCAAACCAGTAAAAACTTGGACCATAGATCTTGTTTCTCCCTCTTGTAGCCCGAGCCATCGTCCTATCATTTGCTCATGAAAGTGATTAGCAAAAAAATCTCATGTGAATATTTTTCCGAACGAACCCGAGCTTTTCATCTAAAATTCAAAAACTCAATTTGAAACAAGTTAAAGTGAAAAACCGGTCCCTAATCGGTAATTAACTGATTGGAGACAAGCCCAAATTGAAAAAGTTCAGTATGTCAATTATCAATAATTAATAATAATAGACTACAAGGCCTTGAGACATTTTTAGGAGGTTATTTGACCCAACATGAATCACATATAAATCAATACTACAATACGTAATAACAACTTTAGAAACTATGCCGCTAATGCTTATCGATACACAAAGCATGGGGGTTCAAGCCGACCCTCGCTCGGTCCATAGTATGGTATTATATTATCATCGCCATGTAAAATAAATGCATTACTTTAAAAATGCCAGCGTTCACTGTCAAAGCACAGCGTCCAGCCTCGAGCCAGGTATCGGACCATAGACTTGGACTACCGTTGGACAATAGTATTCGAGCTTAGTATTTTTTCGACCCTCTATCCTATAGATAAATTCACATTCAGATGGCAGCGTTCCAGAGATAGGCCTGTACTTTCTATATGCCAGAAATAACTACATTGTTGTCAGTTTTTAATCGTACCTACAATCGTACGTTATGGGCCGGCTCCTATAAAAGAATTATAATTTCGGAAATATTTATGAATGTGAAAGGGAAAAATACTACATTTTTTTAATTATATAATTTTTCTGTTGGTATTTTAAAAATAGAAAGTTATATTTCGGAAATCTGGTCTTTTCGGAATTATATCTTCTGTTCAAAATTGTTTACAATTCGTGGAAATGAAATAATTATTTATATAATCCGTTTTTGATCTTAATGTCCTTCTAATGACACACTTTCTCTACCTGCATTTACAGTTACAGACATTAAAAAATAATTTAAAATTAAAAAAATATACCTATTTATAAATTCAAAATTATTGTCTAATGCCAGCAATTATAAATTCAGGTAAATACTTAAGAGTCATTAAAAGAATTTTCAGTTGATATCAGACGTTTGTGTCGTGTCAGTGTCAAAATGGCCGCGAGTGTAATAAAATTCAAAAACGGTAATTTGTTAAATAGTGAATGCAAAAAAATAGTGTTAAATGTTTTTAACTATTTATCAAACAGTAATAATGATAAAAGTGTATCAACAATAGTGCGGGAAGTTTCTGCTATGACTGGAGTCTCTGAGCGAACGATATTCCGATATAGAAGTGAAAGTAAAAATGGTCCACTCGTAACTCCTATAAGAAAAAAAATAACCGGTTATTTGAATAGTCGTGAGAATAGATATGATGAAGCAACTCGGTCTAGAATAAGACAAGTAGTGCACGGTTTTTTTATGGACAATATTCCTCCAACCCTTGACGTAGTACTAGAAAAAATTAAGCAAATGGAGCATCTTCCGAATTTTTCCAAGAGTACGTTGAGAAGACTATTGCACGACATGGGTTTTATATATGGCAAACAAGGTAGAAATTCAATATTAATAGAAAAACAAGAAATAGTCGCTTGGAGGCGTCACTATCTCCGGGAAATAAAGAAACTGAGGAACGAAGGAGCCAATATCATTTATATGGACGAATCATGGGTTAATACTGAAATAACCAATGGGCAAGTATGGCAAGATACAACAATAAAAAATAGCCGACAGGCTTTCGTAAATGGACTTACCACAGGTTTAAAAACTCCGACCGGAAAAGGACCAAGATTTGTTTTAGTCCATGCAGGAAACAAAGACGGATTTGTTGAAGGTGCTGACATCACTTTTCTTACCAAAAAAGGTGCTGAAGATTACCATGAAGAGATGGACGGAGATCTATTTGAAAAATGGTTTGAAGAGATGTTAATACCGAATCTCCCAAAAAATAAAAAGAATGTCATTATCTTGGACAATGCATCTTATCACTCTAGGAAATTAAATTTTCCCAAACAATATTGGGTGAAACGTCAAATTAAGGAGTGGCTCTATGAAAAGGACATTTATTTTGAAGATTACTTAAAAAATGAACTTCTGGAAACTGCTAATGTATTTAAAAATATTTATGACAAATACAAAATTGATTGTATTGGTGAAAAATACAGGAATCACAGTGACGAACAATGCCGCGTAGATGTACATATCTTAAGACTTCCGCCTTATCACTGTGAACTGAACCCAATAGAAATGGTGTGGAGTGAAGTGAAACGGTACGTGTCCTCTAAGAATTCAAGTTTCAAACAAAACGACGTTAAAACATTGATTTATGAAGGTTATGATAAAGTACAGAACAATGGACATTGGAAAAATTACGTCAACCATGTTATAAAATTGGAGAATAATTTTTGGACAGTAGACAACATTCAAGATGACATTGAACCTATTAGAATTTCATTAAACGATGACTCTGAAGATGAACTAGATTATGAAAATGAAGATGATTGAAAATTGTTTTTCGGGGGTATTCTTTTCTCAGTAAAGGTAATAAAATATTTAGTTGATCTGGTTGAAATGTAGCACACTTAAATAACTCATTAATCGACATAATTTCAAGTAGTTATATTAGACGTCATTATGCAAAAAATAAAGTTATGAACATTTAATAAATTAGTGCACAATTGAGGCCCCTAGAACACAAGGGGTGTAAGTGCCAAAAACAAAGTTTTGAAAAATCTTTGTTCAAAGTTCGATATAAATTTAAAAACCTAGGTAGCACTTTTTCAGTTTTCAGCATGTTTTCAATTACATGTAATTTTTGATGGTGTTATTGTTGTTAATGTAGAAAGTTTGAAGCCAAAAGTACGTGCCTGTTGTTAGATATCAGTTGCTAAGTGATAAGCAACTGCACTTACACCCTTGTGTTCTAGGGGCCTCAATTAGGGGTTTTTTGCAATTATCTCAGTCATTTGTTTATGTATTTTAATTTACAAACTAAAAAATTAAAAAACTGTTTAAGATCTGCAACATTTATTTGAAACATTTTTCCCTAAAATGCACGAGGAACAAAATAAGCAAAAAAATGATTTTTTCCAAACTTCATCTTTCTTTAAAAATTAAACAAAGCAAAATTGGCTGTAATTCTTCAAGGAATTATCATCAGTTATCCCTTATCTACCGTTTAGAACATTAAAAAACCTGTAGAATATTTTTCATATTTTTTTCCCTATTAACTGCGGTATTATGTATAAAAGCATTTTAGGAATTATTACCATTTATTTCATTCACGAATTTTCTATTAACAACTTTAGCTTACCTAAACATATCTTAGTTTACCGTGAGTTTGGCACTGCTTATTTTACAAAAGTAGCAAAACTTACAATGGCAGTAGAATTGGCAACGCTGTTATCCTATATCCGTACACTGCCATCTCAACGTGACTTTATCTATAGTACTCTACGATCAACACTACGAGGTGCCGACCACCGACCCTCGTTCCGACCATTGTATCGATCGCCAGGTAAAATAAATGCATTTTATTTTAAATGCGAGCGTTCACTGTCGGTGCTATGATCTAGGCAAGGATACGATGCGATGGTCTCCGTTATGAACGTACCCTTAGATTTCTCACCCCTGTTCCAGCCGCAATTTACTGCGTTGCAAAAAAAAATTATTCTATATATCGATCCAAACATTCTCATTACATTTTTACGAATATCTTCGTGATGAATGTAATTTATTTGAACAAAAGGGGTAGCTCTTATCACAACAAACGGTATACAGTAAAGAAATTAGAAATCGCAAAAGAAAATTACACTTTGACAAAGCAGATACAGAAGAGATCCTTAAACTGCAAAATAAGATTAGAACCCAAGTGCTGTATAAAACAATTAATTATTTGGCAAATAATCTGAAATATAGAGAGTGTATGTGTGAGTGTATTCAATTAAAACATTTTATAATGTCACTACTAGGCCAAGTTGAGGCCAAGTCAAGTCACAGTGCTACTTTTGTGATGGAGCTTTTGCATAAAAATAATATAATTGCAACCTCTCCAAACGTAGAAATAGCACTAAGAATCTTCTTATCGTTGTTGGTTACTAATGCAACTGGTGAAAGATCATTTCCCACTTTAAAACGGGTCAAAAATTATTTGACAAATACGATGACGGAAGAAACATTAAATTCCTTCGCTGTTTTAAATATTAATAATGATCTGCTTACAAAATTAGATTTTAATAAAATCATCGACCTATTTGCAAGTAGGAAGTCCAGGAAAATTTATTTGTAAATAATTATGTTAATTTACTTTATAGGTTGTAAGTTTGTGTCTTCGTGGCTTTTGTGTATATTTGTAATAAACTACCTAATAATATTAAACTAGTTTTAATGAATTGTTAACGTAAGACGCATCTATATCTACTGGAGAGTGGCGGTAGGTATAGTATGACTTAGCCCCCGGCGGTCCATGAACTAAATCCGGCACTGCATATAACACTGGCGAATACCAACTTTCTTATTTCAAATACAACATCCTATACTGCCATCCTAAGCAAGAAGGAAGTATCTCCACAAATGTAAGTTTCAAGATAGAGCAGATTTTAATAAACAGGGCTGAGCCACTATGAAAATATTTATGGATTCCGAAATTGTTTAACTGTGTTGTAGTTCTTTTTTGCATATCATTAAATAAGTGTATTTTTTCATAAGATATTTTTATAAATTTTAATGAAAATGGCGGATACCGCTTTTAAGCAAGGTATATTATTACAACCGGTAATTTTGAATTACATAAAAAAGCAGTTACTTTAATTAGTTTCAGGCTACTGCTTTTAAGTGTAATATTTCTTTGATGGAAAGCCCGGTAACAACAAAAATTATTTCGTTTTATTAACTTTATTAGTTAAGAACCTTCATATAAAACCATTAAGCTTAATTCTATATTTTGTTTACATATAATTAGTCAAAACAGATTAATAATTATTAAAAAAACACAAAATTCACTATTAAACATCATCAAACTCCGATCTTAAATCGGCAGCTGAATCATTAACGGGAAGGCTCTGCCAAAATTGTCTTCGATTTTCAGGTATTAATGTAACCAAATTTTGCAAAATTGGCTAGATTTGGTTACTTTTAATTTAAAAAAATTTAATTCTTTTGTTTTATTGGAAACAAAACTTGTTTTATAAAATAAATTAAAGATAATTTGCTTAGCAACCACTTCAGCCATGTCTTTCAAGTAGGGTCGGGGCGTTGTATGGTTTTTTTTAAATTCATGAGTTGTCAGACCAAAGAAACAAATCATCTAGCTTTATATTTTTGGTCCCAACCGTTCTGTAATTATCTGACTGAACGCAAGACACAAAATCAGCGAAGTCATATACCTTTTTCATTCGCTGCAAAGACTGTTCCACCTGATGGTGAAAACTGTCAGCTGGCTTAAAGCAATGACTTGATTTAAAATATCTAAAGGTAATTTTCTGTGCTCCAATTATATTAGAATTGATAACGTATATTAAGTATGAGAGCCAAATGATTATATGTTCTACATCGACATCATGCATGTGCAACATAAATCTGTAAAATGTACTTATTAAGTCTTCCTTTTTCCTTTCTGATATGCATTGATGCCAGAGGCACGCAGAGGATTTGATTTTCTGTTTCTTTCCACGGCTACAAAGGTTTCGTTGAAAACTATAATTATTTGGCAAAAAATAACTTTTTTGAACAAATTAATTAAACTGAAATATTTAAATCTTTAGATAAGCATATTATGTATAGTTCATATGAACACTTTATATTTGGATGAACTGTAATAAAATTCCTATGCATACTTCGAATGGTGATATCACCCAGAAGATAACTCTTGACAGGAGAATGTTCTCTGCGATAATGGGACACAGAATGGTTGAAAGATTCAACATATTTTTGTATTAATTCCCTGTCTACTCAGGGTGTTTTTGTATGTATTCCTCTTCTATCAAATAAAGGTACGATATTCTCAATATCTTCTTTCTCGAAAAATGTCCTTTTTCGAGCACTTTCTACACTACCGCGTCTTCTTTTGACCTCATGAACTGTCACATTTCACGAAAAAAAAATCCTTCTCTGTAACTCATTTATCGACCAGTACTGCTTGTTTATTGATACCAGGTGATTCTCATTAAATAATGTTTTACGTAGAATATAGTGTTTGTCTTGTTGCTTCTGAGCATGTTCTTTTTTCCTTTCTTTTTTTATTTTATCATTCCTCTTTCTCAGTTTTTACCTTTTTAGTATTATAAGTTTCATCGGAATTTTCACTGCAAGATACGTAAGAAATTGTTGAAGCTATGGCACCTTTTGAACCAGCTGTAGTAATGTTCTTATTGTTACTGTTTTTATCGATTCTGATTCAATACCTTCTGAACTAGACTGAAAAAAGTTATCATTTTAGTGAGTCATCAGAAACAGCCTGAAAACTCGTTAAAATGATTGTAGCTTGCAAAGCTGAATTTTCACTTTCGGAGATTTTCGGCCTGACGGTTTCTAGTCAAAAGTTAATATATATTTTACCTCATATCTCTTCACTGTCACGCGCTTCCTCATCAGAACTTGGATTTATAATTTTCGATATTTGCAGCATTTGTATTATTTTCTTACCACGGGTTTCCATGTTTTAAATATCTAGGTTAACTTTTAACAAAATAATATATTATGACAATAACACTATTAACAATCGAATCGATAATAATACATATCTATTAAAATTTTTGAAGGAAACAAATGTACTGTAATCTTTATTATTGATAAGAACACACAGAGTGACTGATTAGAATAAACTGAAAGAAACTTACGCTTCCGGTTTCACTTTGTTTACATCCAGATACTAAGAATTGTGGTGGGGCATGTTGCGATAAGGTCAAGCAGTTGCTAGATGAAATAATAGTATCTTCATTTTTTTTTAGTAGATACTTACTGCCTTTAAGGCTTGTACAAGGTACTTACTGCCCTTTAACTAAGAAATACCTAACAACAACTTGAGTTACTGCAATTTTAATAGTATACCAGACCAAGGAATGAACGCTCACTGCTTTCTAACTTTGTTAGGTATATCAATAATGGTAAAAGAACCCTTATAAAAGAGCAAATTCAAAAATTGTAAAAATATGAGATACTGAGTACTTGCTTAGGATGGCAGTATATATTATTCAATTTTTGGATTCCTCAGAATATTCTAAACAAACATATCTTACGTACAATGTCCTATATATACCTTTAACTGTTTCGGAAAGATTAAGTGATTTCAGATTTATTCCCAAATTGGCTATGACTCAATGCATATTTCCTATGTAGGTTGTAATAATGAAAAAGTAAACAAAAACTATTTTACGTTTTTTTACTGATATGAACTTAAAAAAACTTTGCAAAAAATACATTTTGCAAACTTTGCTTTAAAAATTTTTTTGTCTGTCTATGTGACAGTAGTTGTTAGTTTTATAGTCGTTTGAATTTCGTGCATGTCAGAAAAATGGTTCATTTAACAGAAATGCACAAAATAACAATTCTACAGATAATTGATTATGGAGATGATAACACATGAACAAGGGACAATTGGTAAAATAAAAAAGTAGTTTTGCGAGTTTGAACATGTAAAGCAGATAAAAAAAAAGCAGTTGCCAATGCAATAAGTGATGATGCTAAATTGAATATTATGCTTAAGTTTGAGAAAACTTAAGCAAAACAGCCCCAATTTTTAATGTTAGCCATTCATCAATTATTCAAACAATAAAACAAAATAAATTGCATTCCTTGATAAGTATGGTATCAAAATGATACCAACTCAGGGACACTGTGATATACATGTTTTGTTTTCTGATGAGTGCACCATTATACTTCTCAGGCATGCTAATTGTCAGAATTGCCGCTATTGTCTTAAGAAAATCCTTACTGGATGAGAGAAGAACATACACACTATCCTCAATAGGTTAATGTATGGGCAGGAATCGATGGAAATAATATCTAAGGTACCTTTTTCTTTAATTGCAATTTGAATTTCGATAATTATTTAGCACCTTTCCAAAATAATGTTTTACCAACTTTGGCAAACCTATATCCCGATTTAGCAAACGCACAAATTCCAGTGAATATGATACTTTCAGCAAGATGGAGCACCACCCATTACCAAATTAATGTTCGACAATGCTTCAACCGACTATTTCGAGATCGGTGAAAAGGGAGGCAAAGATTGATCTTCTAATGGGGATGTTTTTTTCTTTACTGAATGGCCTAGAATGTGAAATCTAGATATTGGAAAAAACTGAAAAGGAGAGTTATAAATATAGTGCCAAATTAAAAAAAAACTGATGTAGAAAACTAAATTAACACAAAAACAGTGTTTTAACACTATAATTAACAGTAGTAGAATTTTTTCTCTTGCAGTTAATAGTGGTTGTGAATAAATTATTGCTTGTTCTTATGCTATAATTATGAAATATATAATGTATGTACTATATTTGATAAGAAAACAGAAAAAAAATCAAGTATTTTGTCCAAATTTGACACACGTTACGACGTTATAGCATGAAATTAACAGGATTGAAAAGGAAATAAGCAAAAAAATTATTTTGCAAACGCGTTCAAATTGCCAAGAACAAATATTACCGAATTCTGCTGTGGAAGTTTATTTTTATAAAAAGTGATTCCTTATATTCCATTTTCTCCACAACCTTTATAACACGACGGGAACGCGGTTGGTTTTTGACGGTAAATAAAACATTCAATTAAAATTTTCTTAAAGATTAATTTTCACTCATAATATCAAATTTTCTTTTTTTTTTTTTCAAAGTTTTTACTCCGTGGCCATTAGAGAATGTATTTCCGAAATCATTTTTATTAATAGAAAGAAAATAATTCTCCAACCTAAGGTAGATTATTTATTCTGAAATACTTGCTTCTTATATCTTTTGCAATCGACACATTGCAAAAAGATATTTTTAGCGGAAGCTGTAAAATAAAATAATTTTCACTCTGTGGAAAGTTGAAAGGTTAGTCATTAGAATATAATAATTTAAACACTTATATAACATAATCTTTGTTTAAAATTTTCTACTTTTTTAAAACATAAATTTAAAGAAAAAAAAATCGGTTGCCTGTAAAGTCGGTTTTACGGGCGAAGATTTTACGTGACAACGTCTTTTTCTCGGTAGAATATTTATTGATATGAATATTATTAAATTGCACAATACGAACAAGGAATTGAATGAAAATAAGAATTGCACAAATTTTAACTATAGAAATATATTTTGTTTACTAAAACATTGTACATGTAAACTTAAACTTAACTAATTTCTATTTGAGTGATTTTGTTGAGGATATGACGATGATAGAAGAAATATGAAATGAAAGGAAGTGTTTCTGCTGTAATGTGTCTTGAACGCCAAGAACGCTCGAGAAAGACAGAGACCAGTGATGTTCCGTGGAGCTTATCCAATATCGGGAGATGCCTTCGGCAAAATTCGGTAGATTTCGGTAGATCATATGCAATGACGTAAATTATATATATATATATATATATATATATATATATATATATATATATATATATAATAATAATACAGTGCGTCCAATTAAGTGAACACCATAATGGAATTTTTTTTTAGTTTTTATGACCTAAAACCTAAAATCAATCATCAATTAAATTTTTTGAGCCATATACACGAGGTTTGTCAAAAAATATGAACATAAAATTCATATTTTTTGATAAACTGCCTATATTACTAAAAAAATTTAATATTTGATGATTGTATTCTAAGTTTTAGATCATTCAGAACTTTTTAGAAAGAATAACTTTTTTCCATAAAACTAAAAATAGAAAAGTTTCCCATTGTGGTGGCGACTTAATGGTTCAAAAGTTAAAGACCTTAAATAATTATGCTGAACTGATTATTAGAAATAACCATAATTCATTGAATTTTGTTTAATAAATAAAGAATCAAATTATTGGGACCAAATGCTCACATCAGCTATTATGATACAAATAAGGTTTAATAATATTTTGAGAAATAGTTATAGGTCATAATATTGACAGAAAGTTAAAACGTTCTTGTTCAAATAGATGTAACAACCATTATCTGCTAATGGATTAAGTCGGCAGTCAAAGAAAACCGACAGCACACACACCGTCATTTAGCTAATAATTTATCACTTGATACTTGAGATTCTTTGAGAATTGAAGAGACGTGTGTGAATGATTATGATTACGGAATGATGTTTATACAATATGTTATTATTAGGTATAAAATTACGAACTTGAATCTCGGGGTATTTCGCTTTCTTTGCATCTTTGCAAATATATTTTTAAACACTATAGGGAAGTATCAAATGAATTTTAATACAAACGTATTAAAAATACCAAGTATTAGGTTACACTGAAAAGTTTTTTGATGGTAACAGAAATAAAAAGATAAATTGTATTATCCGAATTTATTTTCAAGTCATTGTGATATTTGTTTTAAAATTAGGTAGATTCAAGGGGCAGTTCGGTAGATCGGTAGATAGGAATCAAATTCGGTAGATCTACCGAAAAATCGGTAGACGGAACAACACTGACAGAGACACAAGCACGGAAGCATGCACCGATTCAACGCGCCTAATTCTCTAGTGCTGCGCGCGCAGCGGATCGATCATGTTTGAGTGGGAGAGAGACGCAAGGCATTCGCCGGTCCGGCGGGCCTCTCTCTCGTTCGGTGACTCACTGTAACAGACGTGAGCGGGCGTTACACTTTTTCATGAATGACTCCGAGCCACAACCTAATTTAAGACGTTGTCACGTCAAAAAATATAATAATCAATGCCACGGTTAAGTCTTTTTAGTTACTTTTTAACCCTTTCGCCACTATCGGGACATATATGTCCCGACGGATATTTCAAAATAACTGTTGGACTATATTCACCCAAAAATACGTAAAAGTTGATGTTTCTAAGTCTTTGTGGAGGTAGGCAATACAAAATACAGCGTATATTGTGATTCATTTTTAGTTATGGCGGCAGAAATAGTACACGTGTTGTATCGCTGAAGTATAAAAGCGAGATTATTGTAGAAATCAAACTGCTGACGCTTTGAAAAGCCAATTCTATATAATATACTATTGGATTTAACAGTTACAGGTAAGTGTCACTATAGATAAAAACATTTGGTTCTTTGTTGTAAATGTAAGTTTTTTTGCATAAGAATGTGTGTGGGATATATACGTCCCAATAATAATATTAAAAGGGATTGTTTGTCCCAATCGTAGGAAAATATATTAAAATGATTTCTACATTTTTGGTGTTATTACGTGTTTTGTTAATTTGTTCTTTTTTAGAATGAGCCGCAAAGTATTGACAGAAAAAGAATTAGTGGAAATAGCTGGGCATTTGAGTAATATCTATATATCCTCTGAATGCGATGAGCCATTTGATGGTTCTGCTGAAGATAGCGACTTTGAGTTGTCGGATAATGACATTACAATAGATGAGATGAGTGAAATGGATGAAAGCGAAAGCAAAACTGTAATAGAACCAAAGGTAACTAACACAACAGACTTTCAACAAACACAAATCCAATGTGATAATTCTAACAAGAATGTTAAAATTTTTAAGAAAGTTACATAGAAATCTCCTGAAAAAAGCTTTGTACCTAAAAAAGAAATTCCAACTGAAGCAAATGGTGTAGTTTTGTTAGATTTGGACAGATCATCAACGGAGTTAGATGTATTTCTAAAATTGTTTCCCAGAAGTCTACTAGTTCATATAGCTGATTGTACGAATCAGAGATTATCACTCATTCAGAATAAAAATATACCAAAAACAGACATGTATGAAATAATGCTTGTTCTAGGTTGCACGTTAGTAATGAGTTATAATCGTGTATCCAGTTTTTATCATTACTGGTCGTTTAATGAATCTCTTTCCAACTTTTTTATAAAGCGGTCTATTAGCAGAGACCGATGTACGTTGCTTTTGTCCAAAATATATTATACTATTCCACAAAAACCAGAGAATTGTTCAAAAACTTATTACTTGGATGACCTTGTATATTGCTTAAAAAAAACATTTCAACAAGCTCGATCTGAAAGTTCTCACCAATCAATAGATGAGACCATGACAAAATTCAAAGGACGATCTAGTCTCAAACAATATCTTCCAATAAAACCGATCAAAAGAGAAATAAAACTATGGCAAAGATCAGACGCCAAGAATGGATATATCTATGACTTTGATATATATGCAGGTAAGGAAGTTTCACACTCAGATGGCATCCTTGGAGAACGAGTGGTCAATAAGCTGGCAGCAAGTATCTGATCTCCAGCAGTTTGTATCTCTTTCGGCAGATTTTTCACAAGTGTGAATTTGATGCAAACCTTACCGTTTGCATGTGTCGGAACTTATATGAAAAATCGACAAAACACTCCTGTTTTCGAAAATAAACTTGCGAATAGAGGTAGTAGTAAATTCTTAGTCACTGAACTTGGCATAAGTGCTGCAAGGTGGTTGGATACCAAGGAGGTATTACTTATGTCGAATTGCCATTCTACTGCAATTGGTGTCACTAACAGGACATTAAAGAATGGCAATAAAGCAGAAATTACATGTCCTGAATCTATTACCTTTTATAATAGTTTTATGGGTGAAGTTGATCTCGCAGATCAAAAAGTATCAACCTATGATCTGGACAGAAAATCAACCAAATGGTAGAGGAAGGTTTTTTACAAAGAGACGCCTCAGTGCAAAAAGTGGTCCTAGAACAAATCGTCAAAAATCAATAAATAATGTGGGGATTCATCTACCATCGGAAGGAGATACAAGGAGACGATGCTATCCTTGTAGCCGCAACAAAAAGGAAACTAGAACAAAGACAATTTATGTTGCATGTAATTTACCTTTGTGTAAAAAATGTTTTTACCGTTCCATTCGTAATAAATAAATATTTATTTATTTATTATAGAGGAATTTTGCTCTCTTAGCTCATATATATTTTTGTTCTTCCATATCCCTCAAGTATTTCAATAGTATGGCCGCCTTGTTAACTTGTTTTATCACCTCATCTGTAGTATATCTATCATACCATACACATATTTCGTCATGATACTATAACCACAAGATATGCTCATTTGCCGTTCTAATTTTAATCGACTTTGCGCATGACGTCATAGCGAGACAAAGCCAGGGGACTTGAATGTATTATATTTTAACGATGCATCATATGGCAACGTTGTTCCATTACTGTAATGAACAACTTCGAAACTTAAACTGTTAACGGTAAGTATACCTCGATGCCATATCCTGCACTAAGAAGTCATAACTAGTTACTTTCTGTGAAACCGTGGTTTGAAAATTAATAAGTAATTTGTAAAATTACTAAACATAAATTAAATATAAAAGGTCCGCAAAATGTAAAGAATTTGACCATAAAGGATAAGCGGGTCATACTTGAGACTATGAATATCATTTAGATATTTATTTTACAATCTTTGTGATTTTCTTTTGCGGATATTGTAATTATCTTAAATATTTTGATTTAGAATTCGTATTTTAAAATACATTTTACATCTAAAAAAAGTAATTTTACATCTTCTAACATCTACATCTTTTACGCTAACATTTTCATATTTTGCAGCTTCTATTAAGTTTAAATAATTTTTGTTATTTGTAATGTGTCACCATTATAACTACGAAAAATATGTTCCAGTTCACTACATACTACATACATCCAAAGTAACTTTTGACGTGACAACGTCTTAAATTAGGTTGTGGCTCGGAGTCATTCATGAAAAAGTGTAACGCCCGCTCACGTCTGTTACAGTGAGTCACCGAACGAGAGAGAGGCCCGTCGGACCGGCGAATGCCTTGCGTCTCTCTCCCACTCAAACATGATCGGTCCGCTGCGCGCAGTACTAGAGAATTAGGCGCGTTGAATCGGTGCGTGCTTGTGTGTCTGTCTTTCTCGAGCGTTCTTGGCGTTCAAGACACATTACAGCAGAAACACTTCCTTTCATTTCATATTTCTCCTATCATCGTCCTATCCTCAACAAAATCATTCAAATAGAAATTAGTTAAGTTTAAGTTTACATGTACAATGTTTTAGTAAACAAAATATATTTCTATAGTTAAAATTTGTGCAATTCTTATTTTCATTCAATTCCTTGTTCCTATTGTGCAATTTAATAATATTCATATCAATAAATATTCTACCGAGAAAAAGACGTTGTCACGTAAAATTTTCGCCCGTAAAACCGACTTTACAGGCAACCGATTTTTTTTTAAAGACCTATCAAAAATAAAGTATTACTTCAAGTTTTATTAAAATGGGCATTAGTATATATTATTATCTATAGAAACATTTATTATTATCTATAGAAACATTTGCTCTGCTGTTAAAGTGTGTCTAAAACCAAAATACTTACATGTTTTTTAATATTTATTTTTTCCATTCTTCTTTTGCGTCTATTTTCAGGCGATGTTTTAGCGCTTGAGGATTTTATTAAATGAACTGAATGTTTTCACCACAAAATTTATATAACAATATATTATACAAAGTCTTTACTACATCAATGAATAAATAAAAAAAAATTGGTTGCCTGTAAAGTCGGTTTTACGGGCGAAGATTTTACGTGACAACGTCTTTTTCTCGGTAGAATATTTATTGATATGAATATTATTAAATTACACAATAGGAACAAGGAATTGAATGAAAATAAGAATTGCACAAATTTTAACTATAGAAATATATTTTGTTTACTAAAACATTGTACATGTAAACTTAAACTTAACTAATTTCCAACGCGCCTAATTCTCTAGTGCTGCGCGCGCAGCGGACCGATCATGTTTGAGTGGGAGAGAGACGCAAGGCATTCGCCGGTCCGGCGGGCCTCTCTCTCGTTCGGTGACTCATCGTAACAGACGTGAGCGGGCGTTACACTTTTTCATGAGTGACTCCGAGCCACAACCTAATTTAAGACGTTGTCACGTCAATATCATTCACTACGTTTTGAAATACACAGAATAGCAAACTCGATTAACACAGCGATATAATTAACATGAACACTTATGAGCATTTAACTTGCCGTCATTAAAGTTGTATCAGGCTTACGTCACAAGAATATGCGCGTTGACTTATCTTGTTTTGTTATATGTAGTATCATGTATATTCATGCAGCATGAATTGTTCTATTATGTGTTGGTTCTGTATAGTAGGCGCTGGAGTTCATCTTTATTTTTTGCCATGATTATTGTATTATACTCATAGCAAAGGATACTCAAAGCGCGGTTTCCTATTTTGTAGCCAATGTTGGTTTTATTTACGCTTTCTTTTATCTTGTTCATAATACAAGGAGATAGTACATAAAGAATATAAGGAGATATTTGAGGAGAATATTTGTATAACTTTTCCGTTAATTATATCATGGTATTTTTAAAACTGTATAGAATAAGTTAGACCTTTATAAGCTAAGTTAAACCGTACATAATTTTTTGTTATATTTATGCAATACAAACATTTCTGTGTCGTTTAGTCTGAGGTTTATCTACAAGGCTCCGAATCAGAAACGTCTCACAAGACAACCGCAAACACACTAAATTTCCAAAGACGTGCAAAATGCCTTTCTTCCCACAAAGAGAGCAACTAGATATTGCCGAGTGATTTATAATGTATTCGCAGTGAATAGTTCAAATATTGTCCGTCTGTGTCCACAGCGGCGGAACTGTGTTTAAGGAGACATCCAAGCAACTGTTTGAATTAACAATATTCCGCATCAGAAAGTATTTTATGTTGACTGTGCCAGTGAATACTCATGTTTAATGGAATGAAATTCAATATGCCTGCTACTTATGTTTGAGATGTGGCAAAATAGGTATAGACATGTCTGATATCGGAGTCGTGAAGTTTAATGTTTCAATGTAGTTTCAAAGTATACCTAGGTGGTCAAAACGTTTTGTTAAACGAAGGCTATTAGAATTGTTGACAGTATCTCGAAAAATTTGTTGCGATCATAAAACTAAATAACTAAAAGACATTTTCGTACTATGATGTTTTATAATTTTGAAGATATAGTTAGAAAACAACTCTTTATTTAGTGTTTCGGTTTTATATTGAATGTCATTTTCAAAATATTTTTTAAATAAATGTAATCCTTAAATATAAGGTTTTAAACATTAAAAGCCCAAAGGCTTATGGTATAAGAATAAGTCAATATACGAATTATTTATAATTGAAACTACACAATGAAGGAGTAACATTAAAAACTAAAAAAAAGAAGGAGTAACAAATAGTTAATGAACCCTCAATCACCCTTCTAATACCACATAAAGAAATATGTTTAAAACGAAACAAACTGTGTTCTAAACATTCAGAAAACAGTCTGGTTATAGTCTAAGATCCCACTACAGCATCACTACCAGGGGCGTGCGGTGCATGGATGCAAGGGATGCATTGCATCCCCTAAAATCTAAAATTTATTATCAGTAGTTAAAACTACATAATCATATTTCAAATTGATTTGTAATATTTCAAATATTTAAAGATAAAATATGTTTTTAAAGAAATCATTAAATTACTTTACGAATGACAATTACTGGCAACAGCGCACGGTGACTAATATATTTGGATGCATTTTCTGAAACCATTTTGCTCGCGCTAGCATCGCTTCAATTCGGCAGGACACGTCGACTCTCGGGCCCAATTTGTATAGGTTTGGATCGGCATTTTTAAGAATATTAGATGCAATATTAGATTTGCTTATCATAAGCAAGGCAACTGGAGTAGTTCGCATATAACATTGTAATACAGCGCGTTTGCTGTGTTTTGCATTTATATTAATTCGAGTAGTTTTTGCTGTGTTTCACGTGTTTGTATATATATATATATATATATATATATATATATATATATATATATATATATATATATATATATATTAATTTAAGTAGTTTTTCCGAAATGAATTCAGATTTACCCCAAATGTGTACAAGTTCTCAATCCTGCCAGGAAAACAGTAATGGACAGTGCTGTATTGTGTGCGATTTATTAAAATGTGGATTTTCAAAATCTAACTTTCAAGAAAAGTGTAATAGCCAAAACCATTACTGGAAATTCAAACCAAGTTGACGAAATGTACACGTTATTTTAACGAAAATATATACGATTCTTTAAGTGGTTGACAGGTTGTAAAACTCTCTCGAGAATATTTTGTTTTCCGTGTATATTATTTAATATAAGTGAGAAAAACGTGTGGAATAGTACGGGTTACTCAGATTTAAATAATTTGCACAAATCTATAAAACGACACATTTTAAGTAAAACGCATTTAGGAGCAGTTATCAAAGAAAAGACTTTTGGGAAAACACGAATTGATCACGCTCTAGATAATCAGCTTAAAGTTAGTCGCCACATGCATAATGAGCAAGTAAAAAAAATCGTGAAATATTAAAGAGACTGATTCACATTACATGTTTCCTTGGAGAACATGAACTTAATTTCCGAGGGCATAATGAAAATTATGAATCTGTAAATAGGGGAAATTTTGTGGATTTAGCAAATTTTTTATCTGAATATGATGAACTACTAAAAAGTCATTTAGATCAATCTACTGTATTTCGAGGTACCTCGAATAGCATACAAAACGATTTGATCAAGTCTGTGGCAAATATTGTTCTGCAAAAAATCAAAGAAGAAATTAAAGAAGCACAATTTATTTTCATTGTTCTAGATGAAACTACAGATATCTCAATTTGAGTCAATTGTCGGTTGTTCTGCGTTACATCAAAAATAATGGTGAAATACAAGAACGATTTTGGGGATTTTTGGATATAACTGCAGATAGATCGGCAGAAGGTATATATAGACATGTTTGTAATATAGTTGAGGAACTGGACTGTAGTTCCAAACTTGTCGCTCAAAGTTATGATGGAGCTGCCGTAATGGCTGGGCACCTGGGAGGACTTCAAACCAAAGTTAAGGAGAGGCTTCAAAATGCAATTTTTGTGCACTGCTTTGCACACAGGCTAAATTTAGTTCTAGCGAAATCAGTCGCATTCAATAAGACTTGCAAGGTATTTTTCCAAACCTTGAGCGGAATGAATTTAAATTTTTTGCTTCAAGTATTTTCTGAAATATTTCCTTATACAGACATTTTATTTGATGTATTTCAGACTAAATCGAATGATATTGGATTTTGTTTAAAAAAAAATAACGAATTCGAAGTCCAAATCAACAGACAGAGGGGGCAATTTGATATCATGTGGCAAAAAACTTGCGACCTCGAAGAGATGGAACCCAAGAGAAAACGCGTTAGAATTGACGATATCACAAAAATGACACAAAAATATCTTATAATTGACTTTTTTTGTAAAATAATAGATAATATTTCCCAGTAGCTTACAAAAAGATTTAAAAACCTTTGTGAGTTAAGATTTGTGGAGTTATGCTACTTCAATAAATATGTCAACTGTAGTTTCCCGGAAGAGGCTTTTAATTGTCTAAAAAAACATTATGCAAACTTGTTTGACATTCTTTCCCTGCATTCCCAACTGTGCGTTTTGTATGCCGCTCAACACTTTGTACAAACTGATACTAGTTCTAAAATGCTGACATTTCTTAAACAAACTGAACTGGATGAAGCATATAGTGAGGTTTCAAAATTATGTGAATTAGTGATGACAATACCTGCTACAAGTGCGTCTGTAAAACGAAGTTTTTTTGTACTAAAGCGGATTAAAAACTTTGTCAGAAATTCCACAAGTAAGGAGAGGCTAGCTAACTTAGCGATTTTATCAATTGAAAAAGAACTTATTAAAGAAATGTCTGAAAATCCCAGTTTTTATGAGTCTGTCATAAAGGAGTTTGCCAAGGATGACAGAAGAATAGAGCTGCACAACAAGTAAAAAGGTTAGTAAGTTTTTTTATAATTTCCTTTAATTTGCATCCCTTTCTTATAATGACACGACACGCCACTGATCACTACGTTCATAACGTAGTCAATAAAACACTAATTTTTACCTATATTTAAAATTAGGAGAATACATTGATGATAGGTTCCCAGATAAAAAAGACCACAAATATTTTAATTAAATTAATAGTAATTAATTTTTGAGCAAACAATTTATTTCGTTCAACTATTTTTTAAATAAAACAGGCTGCTCATGACGTATATGTATGATTTTTATATCAAATTAAAAGTAATTTTTCCTAATATGATGATATAAGGTTGTCTGAGAAAAAATGGTTGCAAATTAGGGTTGACTGTTGTTAAAAACGCAACGTATCAAAGATAAAGGAAAGGTAAAGGATAAAGATAAAGAAAAAGACAGCTAGCGCGCAACGCTACAAGTTTGAATTGTCAGTTGTGTGAGGTTATAAAGCATGCGTCGATAGATATATAATAATATACATATTATTACTTGTCAAACCAGTGTCGTTGCTCGCTAACTCTATTTTACTTTATCTTTGTTACCTTGCTTTTTGAACAGCTGGTAACATTAATTTGCGACCATTTTTTCTCATGCAACATTATATCATCATATTAAGAAAAAAATGTTTAATTTGATATAAAAAACATGCATCTATGTCACGATCAGCGTATTTTATTAAAAAAATAAAAGAACGAAATTTTTGTACAAAAATTAATTACTATCAATTGAATTAAAAATATTAGCGGCCTTATTTTGACTGGCAACATATTATCAATATATTCTTTTAATTTTAAATGTATGTAAAAATGTGAGTTTAATTAACTTATCTCAAGTTGCATCATCTTGCTTAGCGGCTATTTTCAATGTATATAATGCAGCAAAAACAACTGAATTACGTTTATTTTACTAGGAGATTTTAAGATGCAAATTAAAAGTGTTTGATGAAGCCTTATAAGATTTATAGAGAAACATGAATTAAAAACAACGATTGCTGTGTAAATAAACATTTAGAGTATGCTTTCTCGTTTAAAATTCGAAGTGTTTCTCTTTCGAAGACTTTACAGAGGGTGGAAGAAAAGATGATACAATATTATATATGTATATACACTCGCGATCATAAAATTCGGTCGGGTCACCTTGAAAATCGCCGTTATTTCATTTTTAACGACCTTTATCGTAAATAATAATAACACAAATACAAAATAATGCATGTTTCTAAAAATTGTTGTCTGCTTAGCAGTTTCCCTTGTAACAAAGAATTCAAATAATGCCGATTTCGCGGAAAACTATACACTTCCCAAAATGAACGGTACCTGTAACTGCCGCTTGTTTTAAATGTCTCATTTGTGCTTCGACTTTCTGTTCAAACGCAAGAAACAAACGTTTATTATTGCCACCATTAGTGTTTATTAGTGCCATTATTAGTGTTTATTATTGTTTACTTTTTGCCAAAAATGCCTTGACTATTGTTGAAACGGCACGCATTGTTGCGTTTGTCGAAAGCGGTCACACTCAACGGCAACTCGCAAGAACTGTTGGCGTAAGCCTTTCTACGGTTCAACGAGTGCTTGAACGCTTTCAGTAGACGAGTTTGCTAACCGGACGACCTGGCTCTGGACGAAGAAGAACGACCACGGCACGAGATGATCGTTTTTTTGTGTTTCAGGCTTTACGAAACCGGACCTCAACTGCGGTTATGCAACGAAATTGCCTACAGGAAGTACGAAATTGTAATGTTAGCGTTGCAACAGTCAGGAGAAGACTTCGTTCTTCTGGACTATCTTCTCGGGTAATGGCTACAGGACCGCCACTTTTCCGGGCGCATCGAGTTGCACGACTAGCTTTTGCTCGACAATACGTGCATTGGGGAATTAATGATTGGAGCAAAGTGTTATTCTCAGATGAATCCCGTTTCTGCCTAACTGGGTCCATTGGACATGTAAGAGTTTGGAGGAGAACCGGTGAACGATTTTTACAAGCTTGCATTGCTCCAAGATACCATTTGGTGGAGGCTCGGTCATGGCTTGGGGAGGTGTAACTTCTGACTTCCGCACAGAATTACCCTTCATCGAAAATGGGTCCTTAACTGCACGAAGGTACATTACGGAGATTCTGGAAGAACATGTTATGTCCACCATGGCAGGGCTTGGAGAAGACGCCGTTTTTATGCAGGAAATGCGCGACCGCACGTTGCCAGGATCAGTATGCAATACTTGGACGAGGTTAGAATTACGAGGTTACCCTGGCCAGCTAGGTCTCCGGACCTGAATCCCATCAAACATCTCTGGGACGATTTGAAAAAACGTATTCAAACCCATACACTTCCTCCTAACAACGCACAGGAGCTTAAGGATCTGTTAGTGAGAGAGTGGAGTAACAGACCACAACATGTAATCCGGAGAAAAAATGAGAATATGCCCCGTCGTCTGCAAGAGGTTATTAGAGCAAGGGGAGGCAATACACGATATTAGTCATTGAAATTCCACAGATGTTTTACCATGTTCTGTATTTTCCATTTTTTCTTTCCTATGTCTGTTTCAACAATTTGGTTTGTTTTCTGCTTCTTCAATAAAAACAATAAAAAAACCTTTTTTTTTTTCTTTCAAAACAAACATTGATGACAAATAAAAAATACATTAGCCTAAAAAAAGGTTATTACTGCACCTGATGCAAAAATATTAAAGAAACTTAAAATTTTCAAGGTGACCCGGATTTTATGATCGCGAGTATATATATATATATATATATATATATATATATATATATATATATATATATATATATATATATATATATATATATATACGTCCATTTCCCATCTTTGGTATTCTTAGATGTATTTGCTATAAATAATCATATATTCCATATATAACGTCCCTGATATTTGACCTGATCAGCTGCAAATTGGAGGTATCTAAGAAGGTATTATTTACCTCGACACCTATTCTATGTACTTTCCATCTTTAAGGTTTGCGGATTTTAGTAACGGTTTAAGGGACACAGCATTCCTGTCTAAACCTTTTGTTTATTGTAAAACTGCCAGTGTGGAAATTTCTGATTTTAACTTATAACTATCAACCTGCATATAAATTTTTTTAATGCCAGTTAATACATAATTTTGCTTTATATTTGTTTTCACGGAATTTCTAAGCTCTTCTATTTCATCATTCCAATAAAGTTGATTAGTCCAGTCGTCAGAGATTTCATCCCTAAAAATTATACCCACCAGCTCAATGTTGCCAAGAATATTAATTTCGGGACCCCAAAAAAGATGCAAAAAGTTTACCACTTTAACCCCTGGGTTTCCCCCTAAAACTCCCTTGCAGGGGGTAAAAATGCAAAAAAATCAATTTACCAAGAATGTGTACGCCGTGCCGTAGAAAAAAATATTTCAAAAAAAAAATGTAGCCGATATAATTTTGAAGAAAAATATTAATTAGCACTTTTTGTGTAGAACAATCTGTTTTCAGTAGTAATATCCCTAGGACATTGATAACAGACGAGATAATTTCATGACAATCGAAAGCTCGTTCCTTGGTAACAGCATGAAGCCGAAGGCTGAGTGCTGTTACCAAGCAACGAGCTTGAGAAATTTGTCATGAAATTATGAGGCATTCATCAATGTCCGAGGGATATTCGGCGGATAGTTTTTCGAAAAAAAAAATCATAACTCAACATAACGAAACATTTATTTATTAAAAGTACAGTTAGTGAAAATACAATTATTATAATTTAAGTTAACATTAGATTCGTTGCTGTTCTCTACTATAGAAGATCTATTATATATAAATATTATTTATACTTTGAACATTCTCATCGCCGAAACGTGACATTTTGAAATTTATTTGGATGAAGTTGTCAAACTCGATCATGTTGTCATAGGGATTGAAAATTGCACTGAATGCAATTATCAGTCTAATGTTGACATGATTGGTTGAAATTGTTCCACATGACACAAAATGACGAAATTTGAATGATTGTTAGAACAGTCGAAAAATTATCTCAGAAACAACACTGGCAGTTACCGGCGATTTTGAATGTCAGTCCCGGGCGCGAAATCAATGTTTTTGTATTTAGATTCAACTGAAGTCAGTTTCTATGAATCTGTTTAATAAATAAACTTTTTGCCCTTTTTTACGATTCTCGTAAGATCGATAAAATTTATTACTTCCATTGACTGGTCGTAGTGAAATTTTTATTAGATGAGACCGGTCTTTAAAACCTATAACATGAAAATTTGATTTTGATTTTTGGCAACCAATATGAGGCATTTGAAATATGACTAAAAACTAAAAATGTTAACTTTTACATTACAAACGATCGCAAGTCACAGGAAATGCCCCCAAGAAGATGGTTTTGGATGTAATTTATAGCAGAAGTTAAGTACTTTTAAAAAACGTACTAGTGCCTGGCCTCCCAAACTTATTCGTACTGTGACGCCCTTGGGACTTTTTAAAATAGCCTTGCTATTTTTTTGCTTCGCCCGTTCAACCCAATCTTCAATAATACTAACCAATTTTAGTACTAGCCTAGTAACAGGTAATAGTTAAAACAAACACAGTATTTGTACATTTATATTTTTTATTAAAAATTTAGGTTAATTTATCTGGTAGTATCCCGAACTAATATCGGTGTGGAACAAAAACGCACGCAGAAGGTACCAAGAAAAAGAGACACAACCCCAAGAAATCGCACCAACGCATTTATTAGGTCATACAATTTAGCAGATAAGAAAATAGCACAGAAATACAAAAGCTATGTGAATAATAGTCTACAAAAGCACTTAAACCAGAACTATGGCTTAGAAGAAACTTGGCAAAAACTTAAAGAATCCCTCTTAGATGGGGGCAAGCAAATCTGCGGAATAGCTAAAATCAATAAAAACAGAAAATGTACGAATTGGTGGAGTAATGAAATAAAAGAAGAGGTCAAATCCAAGAAGTTAGCGTGGAAGAAATATCTAGGGAACCAGAATGCAGAAAGCTATCAAAAATATAAGCAACAGAGGGCAAAAGTAAAAGACATGGTGATTAAAGCAAAAAAGAAAAGCTGGGAGGATTTTGGGAATAAGCTGGAGAAGGACTACCACACTAACCAAAAACTATTTTACAAAACTCTGAGAAGCCTAAGAACAGAGAACAGACAACAAACACCAAAACAAATTAAAAACAAAGATGGCCACATCCTCTGCGAGAACGAAAATATTATGAACAGGTGGAGAGAATATTTCGAAGACCTTCCGACTCAAAAAGACTATAATAATGAAATAGACAACACTGAAGAAAACCCATATGAGAACCCAAACCAAAATGAAATAACAATAGAAGAAATAAGAGAAATAATACTCAGGCTCAAAAGAGGAAAGGCAGCTGGCTATGATAAGATAACTGCGGAAATGCTAAAAAATATGGGAGAAAATGGAAATGAAATGCTTAGAAAAGTTTGCAATAAAGCATGGAATGAGAACAAGATCCCAAAAGACTAGGAAGTGGGCGTTATTCTACCCATTTTCAAAAAAGGTGACAGACGAGAATACAGCAACTACAGAGGTATAACTCTCCTGAGTATCCCTTCCAAAGTTTACGAACGAGTACTGGAGAAAAGACTACTACAAGAAGTAGACCATAAGCTGGAGCAGTCACAGAGCGGTTTAAGGAAGGGAAGAAGCATCCATGACCATGTTTTTACACTCAAGCATCTAATATAAAATGCACGAAATACAAGCAAGGAACTATACCAAGCCTTCATAGACTTAGAAAAAGCATTTGATAGAACCCCGCGAACCAAAATAGACAAAAGCCTAAGAAACAGAGAAGTTGACAGCAAACTCAGAAAAGCTATTATGAGCCTATACAAGAACACAAGAAACAGAGTAAGAACAGATAATATGGAATCAGAAGAGTTTAGAGTCAATGATGGCTTACGACAAGGAGGTGTACTAGGCACCATCCTGTTCAATATTGTACTAGATGATGTAATGAAAGAAACTAGAGAAGAAACATCGAGAATATTTGTTGGACATAGAAACCTGGAAATGATACAGATAGCGGAGTGCGCATTTGCAGATGACCTCGTCATATTTGGAAGAAACGAGGACGCACTTAAGAGAAACCTCCAGATATGGAGAGATAAACTCGAAAAACGTAACCTGAGAATTAATGAGAGTAAAACCAAGGTCATGGTATGTGGGAAAACAGACCAACATACAAACATTAAAATCAATAACTATACTTTAGAACAAGTCGAAACCTTTAAATACCTGGGAGTGCAACTAGAGAGTAGGGGTACACAAGAAGCAGAGATAAACAATCGAATAGCAAATGCTTCCCGGATATACCACGCAATTAAGAGCACATTCCTATCGAAAAAAGAAGTATCCCAAAAAGCAAAGATAGCTATCTACAACACAGTTTTTGTACCTATCTTAACATTTGGATGTGAAAGCTGGCCGCTCACCACCAGACTAAAAATAAACTGCAAAGTATTGCAATGAAGTATCTAAGAAGAGTACTAGGGGTGACCAGAATGGACAGGATACGGAACGATGAAATAAGAGAACGCCTTATAGTCCAATCAATAGAGAAGAAAATCGAAGAAGCCCAACTGAGATGGTACGGCCACAGGGTAAGGATGGATAAAAAAAGCCAAGTGAAACAAGTGTGGGAAGCGAGAAGAACCTTGAAAAGACCGAGGAGCAGACCCATGAAGACCTGGGACGATGAAATTGCCGCCATCCTATACAGGAGAGGAGTCACCAAGGAGCAAGCGAAGAAATTGGCAAGCAACAAGAAGAATTTTAGGAAGTTTGTATATGAAACCTAAAAAGAGACTTTACACCCAACACCTTAGGGTAGAAGGGTTATTGATTATATATATATATATATATATATATATATATATATATATATATATATATATATATATATATATATATATATATATATATATATATATATATATATATATATATATACATATATATATATATATATATATATATATATATATATATATATATATATATATATATATATATATATATATAATTGATGGATTCGACCGTTACTTGATGGAAATTCATTTTATGTAACAATAAAACACTGAAAACTTTGTTTTCAAACTTCCACAAAATTTATTTTAAATTCTTATCACTACAGCTGTTTCGGCTGATTGCCTTTCTCAAGTGATCTGTTTTTGGTATGGGTTTGGTATGGGTAGAGACTATAAAGTGTAAACCCATACCAAAAACAGATCACTTGAGAAAGGCAATCAGCCGAAACAGCTGTAGTGATAAGAATTTAAAATAAATTTTGTGGAAGTTTGAAAACAAAGTTTTCAGTGTTTTATTGTTACATATATATATATATATATATATATATATATATATATATATATATATATATATATATATATATATATATATTAAAAATTTAGATCAAAATCAAAACATAGGCACAAAAGTGAAAAGTGATGTTTATTTATGTAACTTGCTGGTTAATATGGGGGATCTGCTTGCTTTTTTGAACACAGCTTATGAAACCGGGACTCCAGTTTGTAAATTGCCACTCTTATTTATTTTTCTTTATGTTTATGTGTGACCTGTACTTGTTTTTAGTTAGTGCAACTGCAGAAAAGCCCGTTTCGCACAAGTACGAAGTTGCAAATGGTAATAAAACCTTTAATGCAGCAGTGCTGATGGCATGATATTCATGAGAAAGTGAGCTCCAAAATTCGAACAGTTTGTCGTATTGAAGCTTTAGGCTGGAATCACAGGACAATTCTGTCAGTTGTTCTTCTTCCTCTGTTGAAAGTGTCGATGGCGTGAATAATAGGAAAGGGTTTCTGACCCAGTCATATACCTCCATATCTTCGAAAACATATTTCTCAAAGTGTTCGCTCAATGATAATGTGTGGTGTAAACATATTTTTTAAAAAGGGATCAAGGACTTCCATCGATTTGTCTTGTAGAATACCTTGTAAAGCAGGGAAACAGTCAAGTTCTTGATCTTCTAATTTTCTCTTTCGTAAGAGAAACTTTTTCTGAAGCCCAGTAATTTTATCTGCCATTTGCAGGATATGAGTATTGTTTCCCTGCAAAGACTTGCAAAACTTCCCTGCAAAACTAATAAAGTACGTTGCGTTTGGACAGCCAACGAAAGTTACAATAATGAATTAACGAGGTGTGCTCGGTCCTCATTTCTTCACAAAGTTTATGGAAAAGTCTTGATTTCATGGGTCGTGTTTTAATGTAGTTCACCACTTTAATAATACTATCCATCACAACACTTAATTCAGGTGTAACGTTTTTTGCTGCTAAGGCCTCTCTATGTATGACACAATGTGTCCATTTTACACTTGAAGCATGGGTTTGATGACAGCTTGTAGTCCTCCATACTCTCCAGACATCGATCGGGCACCATCCATACAAACGCCTACACAGTTATCCCAGTTAATATTATTTTCAGTCATATATGAGTTTAAAATCTCGAATAAATCAGTAGCTTTACAACTTTCACATATTTTTTCTGCAAAATAACAAATTCTCACATATATATCTGTTTCTTGTAGGTACCGTACATAACATATCAATTGAGCATAATTACTATCGGTCGCCTCGTCCAGTTAAATGACAAATAAACCTGAAAGTTTTCCCACAATTTGCTCATTAATATCTTCTGCCATGTCGTGAATACGGCGACTAACCGTATTGTTTGAAAGAGGTACATTTTTTATTTCTTTAGCTACCGATTCTCCAATTATCACTGTTACCATATCTGTGTCTCCTTGTCTTACTCCCCGTTGTAGTCTTATGGGATTAGTTTTTGTGCTTTCGTCCAGCTTTATCTGCATGGTGGCATTTTCATATATGTTTTTAATTATGTTAGTGTATCTTTAATCTATACGTGCATTTTCTAGAGATTCAAGCACTGCCCATAATTCGATGGAATCGAATGCTTTATGGAAATCGACGAACGCCATATGAATTGGAACATTATACTCGGTGCATTTTTCTATCAGTGTTCTTACGGTTAGGCTTCGCTTTACAGTTAGGTTTTCGATTATTAATTTTAGAATAAAGGTTGGTTGCATATATCTAAAGTGTATATATTTTTATGTTTAAAGAAACCATTGGCTATTTTTATTCTGTTTTTTTTTACATACATCATTTCAGTCTGATTTCATTATCAGTGCAAGTATATGCTCTGTGAGAATATACTGTCTGTAAATTGTTACAAGAACACTTTGTACATAAACAATTGTACATAAACACTTATTCCAGAAACAATTGGAAAAAAAACAAGATTTATAGCTCTTTACCAGATTTTATGTAACTGGGATATATACGACTTACTTTTAATCAATATCTTAATGGTATCTTAATGTGTATCTTAATGGTATAAACTAGTCACATTACCAATTTATTGTTATGTTTTAAAAAATATTTAAAGCCCACGAGCAATAGTAAAACAAAACTCAAAATAAGCTAATCCCTTACTGAAAAGACAAACAAATGAAAAAGCTACTAGCACTGATTTTTCTGCTTTCATCAATTTTACAATTAAAGTTACTTATAAAGTTATAGATTTACGTGAAACCCCTTGCATGATTAGCACCCCTTTTCTACGTTTATAGCGGTTCCAACGCCAAAGATTCAAAACCGTTATTACCAGAAATGCAGCATCCCTTTGCAAATAGAACTACCATTATGTAAATTTTACTACAGTTCAATTCTGTATTTACAGAAATTTATGAGCTTCATGTTCGAATTTGGCTAATTCTCTATTTTGGTCTATACACTGGTATGTATTTAATTTTAACCATAATTATATCCATCCAGTCCCTCTGAAAAGATATTTTTAAAACACTATTCTAATACATAAAAACAAAAACATGCTTTTTAATATGAAAAATTTATTATTCTACAATAATTAAATATAAAAATAGAAAGTTTGCAAAAGCAGAGAAATACCTCGCACTAAAGAAATAAAAAGCAATAGGACACAGTGTTTGTTCTCTGTTCTGACATTAATCTTCGATTCGCGTAATTTAGTATTTGTTTCATTTGTTGATTGTCATCCATTGTATTTATATGTGTTTTCTATTTCATTTTGTAGCTTTTAATTCCTAATGTGAAGGGTAGCTCTGTCAGATACCAAACATGAGGGAAAGACTAGCCACTCAAATATCAGAAACGAAAAGTGACCAATCAATACCTGGTCGCAATACTCCGGCCTGCAGTACTCTAACATGAACACTCGCAAGGCGTTTGGCCTTAGATCAGTGATTCCCAACCTGGGGGGATCGCCCCCCGGGGGGCGATTTGAGATATTCAGGGGGGCGATAGAGCGAAGGGGGCGATATGGGGGGCGACAGAGAAAAGGGGGCGATAAGGGGGGCGTTTAGCATCCGGAAAACGAGAAATGGGTAAATGAGAAAAATAATAAAAGAGAAAAAAAATACAATACTTTCGATCGGATATCCATAGGATAATAAAAAGTAAATATATGTATACCAATGCAGGTAATAATAACACAAACATCTCGTCCAGTCACAGAGAGCTGTGAATCATAATACAATTTAATTCTATACATTATCGTTATAATTATACATTATAACGAATTCTGCATTTTCCTTTGATCGAGCTTTCGTATTGTGCGATCATCCGCACAAAAGAGAAAGAGAGAGAAGTGGGATAAGAATGATGAGAAGTAGGTACCACTCTTGCCGATCTGACTCGAACAAAACGCGAACGGCCGAGGTTGTCGTCGCTTCAAATGCGGAGTCTTTTGTTCCCGAGTTTTGTATTGTGGTATATAAAGTTGTTTTGTTTCAACTGACAGTCATTGTGTTCAGTGAGTCAAAAAGTGCCAAGCCGCACACAATTGGAGAAGAACTCATCCCAGCTGTCAAAGAGATAGTTGATACTATGTTGGGACCCAGTCAGGTCGGCCAAGTAACAGATGCAGTTCCTCTCAGCAATAATACTGTCTCCAGAAGGATTGATGAAATGGGAGCGAATGTCGAAGATGTTCTCTGCAACAAATTGAAAAGCAGAGAGTTTACTGTGCAACTTGACGAGAGTACCCTGAGTGACAGCACAGCTTTGCTGCTGTCATATGTCCGATTCATTGACGACAATGGAGAAATGGCCAAGGAAATGCTGTTTGTTAGAAGTCTGATTACTGATACAAAAGGATCTTCCATATTTGAGGTCGTTAAGAGATTTTTTGAGGAAAAAGAGATTCCCTTATTAAATATGATCGCCTGTGCTACTGACGGTGCAGCAGCAATGACAGGACGCCATCGGGGATTTATTGCACATCTGAAACAAGCAGTACCTGGAATTTTGTGTGTTCACTGCGTCATTCACAGAGAGCATTTGGCTGCCAAGAATTTGAGTGGGAGGTTGCACGATTCTCTTCCACTTGTCATAGATGCGGTAAATAAAATTAACAACCAAAGAATGATCGAATATTTCGTACACTTTGTGAAGAAAATGATGAGATATTTAATACATTGCTACTACATATGGAAGTCCGCTGGCTTTCTAAAGGCAATTGCTTAAGGCAATTCTTCAGCCTCCTGGATACTATTATTGAATTTCTTAACACTACTGACCCCACACTGAGTACAGAACTACAAGAGAAGCGAAATGACATCGCTTACTTATCAGATATTTTTCAAAAATTAAATGAGATGAACCTGCAACTATAGGGGAAGAACATAAATATGGCCAAAGCGAAGGGAGTAGTCGGAGCATTCATTGACAAACTATCTATTTTTAAAGAAAATATGCAGAGAAGAGATCTGACCAAATTCCCCAACTTGAAATCTTCTTGTGTTGATTCTGAGGATCTTCAAACATACTGCCTTCACCTTCAAACACTGAAAGAAGATCTGCAGTATCGATTCCAAGATTTGACTAGTCTGAAAGTGCCAACTTGGTTTATCAATCCTTTCAGCGTGGAAGTTTCAACGGTATGTCCTTCTCTTCAAGAAAACTTGATTGATTTGAGACATGATGTTGAAATTGAAAGTTTTTTTCGGGAGTGTGGTACGAAAGATTTTGGCCGCGGATAAAAGAAGTGTATCCAATCTTGTGGAATGCAATCAAATTATTATTATTGACATTCCCCACAACATATCTAGTGGAGAAAGGTTTTATTTCTATGTGTATATTGAAAAACAGACAAATAAATAGGCTCGACATAATAGAAAGAGGGGATTTGAGGTTGTTATTAACCAACATTGAGCCAGACATAAAGAAATTATGTGAGGGACACCAGGCCGAAGGAAGCCATTAACAATTCTTTTACACACATATAACCATTTATCATTTTTTATATACTATAACCTATATATTATAACCTTTTGTATAGATTCAATATTTGTTTCAATTTAATTGGGTGTGGGGGGGGGGGCGATTGTAATATTCATAACTGGTGAAACCTGTCTAAGGGGGCGATCATGGGAAAAAGGTTGGGAACCACTGCCTTAGATGACCACTCAATCCCCCGGTTTGTAGTTATTACCAGATAATTACTCTGGTAGAACTCGTTTCTCTGTCAATATCTACGCTGTTTTATACCTTTGCTGGTATTCCATCTCCAGCGCGCTTCGATGGTAGTGGTGGACCTCTGGTTGGAGTACAGGCAGGGAGACAGAAAACTGGTGATAAGCACTGTTGGCGCATGATGGCTGCATGTATTTTCTTGCATCTTTATTTTTCTGTATACAAACTCTTATAATGGCTTTCCTCCTGAGAAATTTTATTTCGCTAGCTAGTTAATTACTATTTTTGTTCTTAGGGGTATTACCGATGCCAAAAATAATCTATGGGGATCACGACTAACTATAACGAAAGGTAGAAACCTTTAATGTTCATTACAGAAAAACAATTCATTCTTCTTATCCACAGGACAACCAACATACTGGCCAGCAGATAACAACAAATTCCGATCTTCTAGATTTTGCAATATTTAAAAGTTTACCTAATACGCATTTAAAACTAGAGCCTAGTTTCGAACCAAGTTCGGACAATAGCGCCATAATAATAACATTAAGCACAACTATAGCATACAATCAAGCGCCAATAAGACTATCTAACAAAAAAACAAACTGGGAACAATTTGAAAACACCATTAACCAGAATATAACGTTAGATCACCGATTAAAAAATTCTGATGGGCTGGAATTAGCAGTACAAAAGCTAACGGCTGCAATACAAAACGCTGCTTGGAAATCTACTTCTATAAGTAAAAAACGGTAATCCTAAAAACAACAATGTGTCATTACAGATCAAATAAATTCTAACATGCACACACAAATTATAAGACACAGCTAAATAGACTAACACACCAGCTAACGTCAGCGCTAAATCAAGCTCGTAATGACACCTTTTATTTCTATATTAACAATCTCTCTCCAGATGACCAGTCTATATGTAGAGCAACTGAAAAATTTAAGAAACCAACACTACATATTCCTTTTATAAGAAAACCTGATAGAAGTTGGGCGCAGGCTGACAATGGAAAAGCTAATGTATTTGTAGAATATGTAGAAAATATATTTACTCCAAATTTAGGTCAAAACATAAATGATGATGTGGTTAGCAGATATCTAGATGCACCCTTCCAATTATCACCTTTAATAAAAACATTCTTTCCTTAAAAGGTTCACAGAATAATAATGAGTACCAACTCTCACAAAGTCCCAGCATACGATTTAATCGATGGGAGAACCCTAAAACATTTACCTAGGAAAGCAGTTTTCATGCTTACTATTATCTACAATAAAATTCTGTAGTTAAGGCATTTTTCAGTCCAGTGGAAATATGCTCATATTATAATGATTGGTAAGCCAGATAAATTCCCTACAGAACCTTCTTCCTATCGTCCGATATGCTTGTTACTCTTAATGTCCAAGATATTTGAAAGAATTTTGCTAAACAAAATAAGCAAATCGGTACTTCTGAAGAACATAATACCGAAACATCAGTTTGAGTTTCGTCAAATCCGTTATTCAACAACCCAACAGTGTCATAGAGTAGTAAATAAAATAAAGAAAAGTTTGGAAGAAAACTTTGGAAGAAAAGAAAAGAAGGCTTCTGATAAAGTGTGGCACAACGGTTTGCAATATAAATTAAAATCTTTACTTCCTAGCGATATGTACATGATCCTGATGTCCTATATTAACAAACGTTCTTTCAAAGTAAAAATCAATAATAATTTCTCAACTTATCACCCAATCCAAATCGGAGTTCCTTAGGGAAATGTCTATGGTCTCTTCCTATACTTAATCTTTATTGCTGATATACCTATTATAGATGACGTCACAGTGGTTACTTTTGCCGATGATATAGCCGTTTTAGTTTCAAACAAAGACCCAGATATAGCATCTAAAAAGCTGAAAAATTACTTGCATCAATTAGAGAATTGGTTGACAAAATGGAAAATTAAAGTCAACAATGAAAAATCAGCCCAAATCACATTTAAAACAAGAAGACGCACCTTTCCCCAAGTTTGTCTAAATAACGCATCTATTCCTGCTAGAGACGTAGTGAAATCCTTTGGATTGCATTTGGACTAAACGCTCACTTGGGATATTCTACTAAATGGTTACGGCTCAACAACATCAGATATGCAGATGACACCATAGTATTTGCGGACAACTTAGAAGACCTATAAATTCTTATGAACAAAATCTCGTATTACAGTCAACAATATGAACTCAATATAAACGTTAAGAAGACAAAGCTTATGATAATTAGCAAGAAAAGGATAACAGAAGGTCAATTCTACGTCAATCAATCCCCTGTAGAAAGAGTGACGCACTACAACTACCTCGGCACCATATTAAACGAAGAATGAACCAGCAACCAGGAGATTAGAGCACGCATCGGAAAAGCTAGATCCACCTTCAATCGAAGGTGGGCCTTCTTCAAGAGTCACAACCTCTTTCTTGATATAAAAGTAAGAATGCTTTGATGCTACGTCTTCTCTGTCTTTTTTTATGGTGTTGAATCGTGGACCTTGAACGAAGATATGTGCAGAAAACTAAAAGCATTTGAGATGTGGCTATATCGGAGAATACTTAAGATCCCGTGGACTGACCGAGTTACAAATGAGGAGGTCCTCAGAAGAATGAATAAGCACCGAGAGGTACTGACCACCATCCAATCTCGAAAGTTACAATTCTTCGGACATATTATGCGAAATGAATCCAGATATGCTCTCCTTCAAGCCATCCTGCAAGGAAACATATTTGGAAAACGAGGTCCAGGAAGAAGAAGAACATCTTGGTTAAAGAACCTCAGAATCTGGTACAATACAACATCTGTGCACATTTTCCACGCTGCTGCAGATAAGATAAAGATTGCCATGATGATCGCCAACATTCGTAACGGATAGGCACATCAAGAAAAAGAAGACTTGGCATAAAGTCACAACTATCACTGGAGAACAAAATAATGCTTTACAAAGTTATACTAAAACCAATATGGACTTACGGCGTAGAACTCTGGGGCTGTAGTAACTATTCAAACACAAAATTTTTATATAACTTCTAATCAAAAACATTGCGTATGATAGCTAACGCTCCTTGATATGTGAGTAATGCAACCATCCACAATGACTTAGGAGCACCAACCGTAAAAGATGTCATATCACTCCACGTTAAAAAACAAACAAGGGCCAAAAGTCATAATTCAACGCACCACAACCAACATAATATCGGTGAATTATATTAGCCACCAACGGAGAAACGAAGACTGAAGAAGTCTTGGCCAGAAGACCTGGTTACATGGGTGAAAATGGAGGACTATCGCTGAACGGTACCCCAATCAAGTCAATATTGACATCACATTTACAATGCACTGTTTATGAATAGATTTGTAAATACACACTTAAAGATAAAAAACTCAGAATTATTTTTTGTTCTTATTCTTATTTTCAAGTATATAAGCAATAAAACTATCGTACGTATAATAACCCGTGCGTAAAAATATTGTACATCGGTGTATTATACAGATGTGTAGCAATAACTTCACCTCTCTAGTATTGTCTGCTTCCATGTCACCATTTAAATCTTAATAATTACCTAACATTTTGACAGGTCTAACTAGTTATTCGTGCCCTGATTCAGTAATACTCAATTCAATTATTCAAATATTTTCATATATTTTGGAATCAAATATCCCATAACAGTAATAATTTCTAATAATCCTGTAACTATAACTAATAATTTTTATTTGAACCATGCCCTAATAAATACGAACTAACACTAGAATATTAAACTTGTTGATATTACAATGAATATATTACAATATTAGTAATATTGTTCTAAATTAGTCAAACATAATTATGTCATTCATAGCATTCCCAAATTAACAAATTAACAACCTTGATATATCCTAATTAGTAATATAATTTGAAATTATGTAATTATATATATATATATATATATATATATATATATATATATATATATATATATTTATATATATATTTATATATATATATATATATATTTATATATATATATATATATATATATATATATATATATATATATATACGTTCAAATTATCGGGTAAAGTGGTCTATAATAAAAGTCTTTCTTTTTTTCTAAATTACTCAATATTTCGCCATTTATTTAAAAGCTTCCTCAGGAGTAAACTAAAAACAATTTGAACATTACAAAAAATGGCGTACAAATACATTTTAAAACACTCACAGAATTTAAAAGATTTCGCAAATAAAAACTGACATTGAAGTATTTGAAATATTGAATGTCAAGATTAAATTGTCTTAAGCACGTTCGTTACAGCTATACGATAAAAAATTAAAATTATTTCAAATGTAAAAATTGAAATAACAATAAAAGAAATGTTAGAAGAATAATATTTATTTGATGAATTATTAAGGTTAGTTGTTATTGTTATAAGATGAATGTTGGCTATTTTTAATATTTATAGATTTTGTTCAATATGTTACAATATATGTTACTTAACTGTCCAGTGTCCGTTTTATAATTTAAAGTGTTTTTATTTTTGTTAATGTAATACATTTCAAGAAATAATCTACTTTTGTAGTTATCAGTCTTTTCGTAACAACGGATATCCTAAACAAATTTAAAAAAAAACTGATTTACAGCTCTAATTTCTATGACGGTCCCGTCCATGATTCTTATAACAAATCAATCAAATATAAAAAACTTCCCTTTATTAATGGTCTAACTCATTCTGTCATATCCATATTCAAAAATGTTCCTAATATTAGTATAGCTAAATATAATACCATGAACAGCAAACAACTATTTTCAAAAATCAAAGACCCAGACCAACCTTATATAAAAGTAATGTCGTTTATGAAATACCGTGTTTAGAATGTCAAAATAGCTATATTGGTCAAACATCACAATGGCTAAAACAACGCATCACACAACATAAAAGTGATTGCCGCTTGAGAAAAAATACTTGCGCAGTGGTTGAGCACTATGAAAACACTGGTCATATGCTAGACTATAACAAAGCTCACATTTTGGCACAGACTGATAACTACAAAAGTAGATTATTTCTTGAAATGTATTACATTAACAAAAATAAAACACTTTAAATTATAAAACGGACACTGGACAGTTAAGTAACATATATTGTAACATATTGAACAAAATTTATAAATATTAAAAATAGCCAACATTCATCTTAATAACAAGTAACCTTAATAATTCATCAAATAAATATTATTCTTCTAACTTTTCTTTTATTGTTATTTTTATTTTTACATTTGAAATAATTTTAATTTTTTATCGTATAGCTGTAACGAACGTACTTAAGACAATTTAATCTTGACATTCAATATTTCAAATATACTTCAATGTCAGTTTTTATTTGCGAAATCTTTTAAATTCTGTGAGTGTTTTAAAATGTATTTGTACGCCATTTTTTGTAATGTTCAAATTATTTTTAGTTTACTCCTGAGGAAGATTTTAAATAAATGGCGAAATATTTAGTAATTTAGAAAAAAGAAAGATTTTTATTATAGACCACTTTACCCGATAATTTGAACGTATTTATAAATTATTTTTTGGTCGAAATAATCACTTCTAATATATATATATATATATATATATATATATATATATATATATATATATATATTCTAATTAATTTTATTGAAATAAAAAAAATAAACAAAAAAACAAAATTTGTTTAATTTACTAATGTTTGTAGTTTGAGAACAATTTCCCAAGTGGAAATTAAAACGTCAATAAACGTACTTTAACCTTTAATTGTGGTTTATTCCCATTTAAATAGTAATTACACTTTCAAATTTAATCTCATTCGATTTTGAAAAATTGAGAATCATCATTTTTATACCCTGTATTACCTTTCCACAACATTCCTAGTTGTATTATAGATTCATTATAAAGATTATCTGCTTCTATTCTAGCATCTTGTCTAGCTGTGTCATCAAATATGATTTCAAACTGTAACCACACTGATCAGCTATAAAAAATAGTACAAACCTAACAAAGGCTCCAGCTTCAAATCTTTGTATGCCAGTATTACTAAATGTTGTTTGATCATGTACAAATAGCCATTTTTCAACAATATTTCTAATTTTTAAACTAGTCATTGATTTTTTTGACATTTAATACAAAAATTTCTTTTCTGAACAATATATTTCTGCATTTGCACCTCCATAAGAATCAATTCGTATTAAAGTACAAATAACTGCCGATATGTATCTTGAAAATCATAGCAACCAATCAACAATCAATTTTTATATTAGTATTAGAATTAGTTTTAGTATTCGGACAATATGCCTTTTAAAAATAATAGTAGGAGAGGATTACATTTAGTTAAACGGTAAGTAAATCTATTAATCTTTTGTTTATTCCTTACCGACCGTCTAATAGTTGATCTACCACGTAAAACCAAAATCTTGAAAATTTAAAACTTGATATTTTGTATTGTGTTGTATGTATTGTATATTAAAATATACGCGCTATATATCGCTACTTCAATACAAAAGAGCCACAAACCGGTAATTGTAAAATTAAGTATATTTACTTTCGAAATATAATAAACACTAGAGACCTCGCCCTGTGGACAAGGCATTACAGCCTGCAAGTCATATACTGCAACTATTAATATCTCAGTAACTTTTTGTTTGTCTTTTTCTTTTTCTGATCTTGAAAGAATTTTCTTTTTCATCTGGTTTTTGTTTCGCTTGTAAACTTAGTTTGTCGTCAGCATTATTAGAGAATGTACATTCTTCACACTGGTCTTTCTTGGGCTGACAGGAGATATTAAAGTCTATCACAAACATGTGATCATGCATTTGGTGTGGAATATATTGTTTATCCTCAGAAACACATTTATTAACATAATTTCGGTGTAAAACAGCAATGGTAAGACCGCCTTCTATATATTCGCGTTTAGAACGAGATACATACAATAATGGTTCTCGATTCTGGGAATGATGTTAATATGATCCCTGACGTCGTCGTAGAGATGGATTAATCTGGTGATGATTATTGTGTCTTCCTCTAAGATCTTCATTCTGAATGCCTTTGACAGTACAGTTGTTGTTCTTCTTCACAACAGTTCTGATGGTTTTCTCGGAAATATCTAGGGTATTCATGAAGAATATTTTGCATACTCTCTTGGGGTGCGTTCATAACGGAGACCATCGCTCCGTCTCCTCGCCTAGAGCGTAGCATTGACGGCGAACGCTCGCATTTAAAGTAATGCATTTATTTTACCGAAAATCGATTAAATGATACCATCTTATATTATATATATATATATATATATATAAATATAACTTATATAAATGATATAGGGGTGTATTCTGTAACACTTCCGTTAAATTTTAGAGGCCTCTAAAATTTTAGCGTCCGCTAAAAATATTTTTGTATTCTGTAACTTATGCATCCGTTAAAATCCTAACCTAAACCGTTAAAACTCCCGCTAAAACAGAATATTTTGGAGGATGTCAAAACTTGTCCTCTTATTTTCAGCAGTCCGTTAAATATTATTTGATTATTTTTGTTTGGTTAGGTTTATATGATTATTAGTTTGTTATTTATATATTATAGTGCAGATAAACAATTAAAAAAGGCAAATGTCTTTTTATGATATATTTGGCGAAGCTTTAGTTGATGAAATAATAAATAATAATGTAAGTCTTAGTTTACTTTATGATTCATGTGTACACCTATAAGAAAATTTAAATGTTCTATTCTTTTTGTAGAGCTGAAATCAGATTACATCAAAGGATAATCCGAGATATGATCAATCCTTTCCTATAACACATGGACTTTTTTCAATTCATTAGGATTAATTTCAGTTCCTGTTAAAATTTTATTTTCTTTTAAGAAACTTGTTGTTCGTGGAGCACGAGACATAATAAAATTTTATTAAAATGAAAATAAAACCAACGCGAACACAAATAAACTAAAATATATTTTCAATATTAATAAAATAATAAGTCAAGCAGACTGTCAATTTCTCCTTCTTTCTTAAGTTTTTGGCCTCCGACACTTAGTTTTTGGTCAATTTCTACCTTACAAGTAGTTTAAACACGACCAATGTGCGACGTTGCCGTATCTGATTTAAAACCTTTTAGAGGGTTCCTCTAAAGTAATATATTTTAGCAGTCCTCTATAATATTTCTTTATAGAATGTCAATGTTACCTAAAACTTTAAGAGGGCCGTTAAAAGTTAAATTTTAGAGGCCTCTTAAATTTAACGGAAATGTTACAGAATACACCCCATATTCTTTCAAACATTATTATTTCATCATCCATATGATCGGCTATAAGGACTATGTCATCCGCAAATCTCAAATGACTTCTCCCCATTTATGTTGATACCATACTCATTCAGATGTGCCTTCTTACAAGTATGTTCTAAAAGCGTCGTGAATAGTTTTGAAGAGACGGTGTCTCCTTGCAGTACTCTTCGCTGTATACAGAATTTATTTGTTTCTTGTTTATATAGTCTTAAGCTAGCTGTGGCATTTTGGTAGATATATTTGATTATGTCAGTGTAGCGCTGGTCTATTTGGCGCTCTGTCAATGCTTTTAACATTTTCTGATGGCTTGTGGTATCGTGGTATCGAATGCTTTCTCGTAGTCAACAAATATCAGTGCCAAGACAGGTTCTTTATCACTAGTAAGTGGTCGTTAGTACTGTATCCCGATCTAAATCTAACTTGTTCTCTAAGCTGATAGAAGTCCAATTTAGCGTCCAGTCTGTTTTTGATAATTTTTGTAAAAAGTCCATATATGTGTGAAATCAAACTGATAGGACGGTAGTTTTTTAGATATATATAGTAGATATATATAGTTATAATATATTTCAACCACATATTTCAGTTTTTATTTCAAATTCTCGTCTTCTTAACTTTTACTCTCACTGTCGTAATTAAGGTTGATTATAACTGGGTCAATGTTTCCCATTAAATTCTAGATATTCCACGTCGACTTTTCTACGCTTATTACACGTTGCAAGTAATTATTCCATTTTTGTGGAGTAACTTGAGAATACGCTTCATGTATTAAGCTTTCTACTTGTTCTTTTTTAAAATTTGTGTTGTTTCACAAGGACCACAACAAGTTTTCTGGAGAATATATGGAAGAAATTTAGTTTTAAACCAATTTACGAGGTATATCCATTTCATCATGATAATTGCTGTATTTTTATTTGCTAAGAAAGTTATTTCGGCGCCGTTACTAAAACGATCTTTACTTCCTACATGTAGAAAAATGAGACGTGTACTAAGTTTAGTAGGGGCTTTCAAGCTTGTATCGAGTCGACTAAAAAATGAATACGTGTGAGATGATACGAAAATATCCGTCCATTCACAATTGTTACTGTATCAGATGTATCAATTGTCAATTAATATTGACACCAATATTTAGTTATGATTCGTCCAGATATACAAGGTTGTAGTTTTATTTTTGAGATATACGAATTTCTGGTAAATATCTTTATAGCCAAGAAATAATTTCGTATTTTTCTATCAAAATAGACTTTCTGTTACTTTTCGTGTACACAAAGCCCATATCCTTAATTAGTCTCTGCAGTGTAGCTGTACAAAAATTAGGTAAATGTTCATTTTTATTTACTACTATTAGAATAGCAACTGATGATGGTGATACACTCATGGACAAAAATATCGAATATTTTGGAATTTTCCAATTTTTTTTGTAGTCTCTATTATTTCAAAATAATTTTAGATTACTGATGATACTCATAGCACACTCCGATACTCATATAGTATGCTGATGTATTCAACTTGTTTGAAATATTTAGACGTTTATTTTGACGTTTATTCAGCGTTTAGTGCCATAGAATAACATAACCTTATTTTTGATCAGATAAAAGGCATATATCGAGCACAGTTTAATTAAATCTTGCCCAAGTACTTTCGATCCCTAGATCATCTTCAGGGGCATCTGAAATAAGCCAAGAAACGTTTTTTTATAACCAAAGAAATTGATTAACTTCGATAAAAACTCGAAGTTTATGGTTGAAAAAAAGGTTTTTATGTGATTAACGTTTATAGACTTACTTCGTCAATTGTGGCCTATCCGGCAAGAACAAGATGTCATAAACATATAAATGTACATTACACTACACTACAAATGGACAAACAAACACTTTAAAATAATTTAAGGAAGGCTACATTACTTGAAGAAGCCGAAGACAGAATGGCTCCTGATCTAACGGAAATGTTGGGGTGACATGTGACAAATGACGACTTGGATGAGCAGTCACAATCATAGATATGTGATCTGCACCTTTTACAATTCTATGAAACTAAGTATTGACCAAAAGTCCAACTGACACCACTATAGGAGGTCACTGATGAAATATAAAATTATATAGAATATTTTTTTAAGTATATTGAATAATCCAGATCTCACACTCAAACATGTCTGTGATAATTAAGGTGTTAGTTTGAGAGCAACTGAAATAGACGAAAAGTAAGAATGCAAGAAGCGGACTAAACAATATATTAGACAGTGGGTGGTTGACTACAATAAAATGGTCTACCAAGCACTATCTGTAATGTAGAAAGGAAGAGATCTGACTATGTAATTAAAATACTAATAATTGAAAATCAAAATGGAAAGCAAAGTATATAAATGGGGTGTAATCCAAGTAGTTCAGTTGAACCCACAGTCAATGGTATAACTATAAAATTACTATGGATGTGCTCAGTGCAGGAAGTCTAAACAGTCGAGCTGGGTCCCCTACGAGGTGAAGCTGTAATAAAGTTTTTAAAAATAGGTTTAAATTTAGTACAATTTAAATTAATTTGAGTATTAAGACAGTGAGAGTTTTCATTTGTTTCCCTTGTAATTTCCAAATCTTCCAATAAATCCAACTCCATATAGTTTTTCTTTCTACTAATGTCATGTAAGATAGATGAACCAGTGTTGATGTTAAAATTGTGTTTACTGGATAATAAGTGTTGACCAAAACTTGAATAGTTTGGTCTAAACCTATTTTTAAAAACTTTATTACAGCTTCACCTCGTAGGGGACCCAGCTCGACTGTTTAGACTTCCTGCACTGAGCACATCCATAGTAATTTTATAGTTATACCATTGACTGTGGGTTCAACTGAACTACTTGGATTACACCCCATTTATATACTTTGCTTTCCATTTTGATTTTCAATTATTAGTATTTTATTTACATAGTCAGATCTCTTCCTTTCTACATTACAGATAGTGCTTGGTAGACCATTTTATTGTAGTCAACCACCCACTGTCTAATATATTGTTTACTTCGCTTCTTGCATTCTTACTTTTCGTCTATTTCAGTTGCTCTCAAACTAACACCTTAATTATCACAGACATGTTTGTGTCTAACACTAAAAATTTCAAACTAAGTTCTGAAAGAATAAACAATTAATTAATAAAATTCCTATTACGTTGTATACCGTCCAAGAAAAAGTGCAACTTGTAACATGGTACTTTCAGGGTCATTCAATACGCGATTTATTGTTGCCTTCGAAGATAGACCCTCACCAAGTGTTACAACAGCTAAAAATACCATTAAACATTTTCAAACTTCGGGATGTGTAAACAGTTGTTGTAAAAAGTGTCATGAAGGTAATGAACCACGTGTTAGACCTATCGATGAGGAGCGTGAAAACAGGGATATTGATATTTGTGCTTTTGTGGAAGCTAGTGAACCCTGTAACAGTGTACAAATTGCTAGGGAAGTTAACGTGAATACTCGAACTGTGCAGCGAGTTCTCAAAAGGAATGGGTATCACTGTTTGAAGATAAAACCAACACAAGAACTGTTTCCAAAGATAACTTTAGGCGGATGAAGTTTTGTGAATTTATGTTATATAAACAGAATGAAAATGTACACTTTTTAAAAAATATTTTATTTACTGACGAATCTATATTTTCATTACATAAAAAACACAATCCACCTGTTACAAGGTGTTTTTCTCGGAAAAATAAGCACCTCAGTGTTGCAGTGCAACCGCAGCATCCGCAAAAGTTACATGTTTGGACTGGGATGTTGGGCGACCATATTTTCGGTCCATTTTTTATCGATAAAAACCCAAATGGGCCCAAATATTTACAACTTTTACAGAATGAGCTCATTCCGGCAGTTCGACGCCTTCCCGTTAATTTTCTTAGCGCCTAACGATTTCTTTTTTTAGGTTTTCTCAAAGAAAACATTTATAGGCATCAGTTTGAAAGGGCCACAAACCTAGTCGAATTAAGGGCAAAAAATACTTCATGTCTCTGCAAGCATTACACCAGCCCTACTCCAAAATATGAGGAGAAATTTGTATGACAGATGTGGTTACTGTTTAGCACAAGGAGGTGGAATATTTAAGCCCTTAATTCATTAATCTGCTTTCCTAATTTTTATTTTTTGTTAGGTACATTTTACGAAGTTTGTAGGTTCTTAATTAGATACTATTTTTTATGTTTAAGTTTGGAAGAATTTTATTGTTTTTTTATTTAAAAGTACAAACGATTCTTATTCTGATTTTTTTTCTTCTTTTTTTTTCTTATTGTTATAAGCTTTGTCCATAAAATTTGTAGAATTTTCAGTAACAATAAAGCATATTACTTATTTACTTACTTATTTATTTGTATTGCTATTTAAGCTAAAAAATAACCAAAAAATTAGTCTTAGAGCATTATAATAAATATAATCTAGAGATGTAGAGATCTCAATTCCTATGGTCAACAAAACAATGTCGTTATCTGTATATATTATATGCTTTCTCCGATTTTCCGGGTTTGACTCTGGGTTAAATAATTTTGGTTTTGAGAAAAACCATTATTTTGACGACATTTCGGCAAGGTCGCACTTGCCATTGTCAAGTCAGGTAGTGACGCTTCTTTCTGAGGCTTGAAGTAGACTTAAACCGCGAGGGACCTACTTGTTTACCTTTTTTCACTTTATTTTTAAAATCTACATTACAGAAAGCACCTTTCTGTAAGCATGTTCTTAAACACAGGTAATGGTTCTATTTTCCTCGCAATTATCACTGATACTGTTAGCATCTGGTTGATATGTTGTCATTCTCAGAGTTGTCAGAATATCTACTACAAGAAAGCTCATCAAATATGTTTTTACTCTTAATTTCTTCATCCATGGAAAATTTTTCATTGGCAACGTCAGATTATCTACTACAAGAAGGTTTAGCAAATATGTTTTCGCTCTCAGTTTCTTCATCCATGGAGAAATTTCCATTGGCAACATCATTGAACATAACAGGCTTTAACTGACAGTAGGTTTTATGGTTCTCATGAACAGAAACATGGTTTTCTTCATTAGATGAATCAGATTCAGGTACATGAGGAATGTCTGAAAAATAAGAATACTTTAATTATTGCGATAATCCTTAAATAGTTTTATTAAAAATTAAGCTCTTGTTATTAAACATGGAAAAGTAGGTTAAAGTCTGCAAGATATTACACTTCACAATAATTATGTACCTAGTTTAAGTTAGTAATGTGTAGAAAGAATATGTAGGTACAAAATTTTGAAGATTTGCAGAGTACACAGAAAAAAATTTACTTACCCTCATTGTTTTCTTGTAAACACATTTTTTTCTTTTTGATTGCTTTTGATTCAGAAATTTCTGGTTGTTCTTTTATATCACAATATTCTCGGTAAAGAAAAAAGTTACTTTTATCCATAAACCAAGCAAAATCATTAGCTTGTAAGCTCAATTTTTACACAGCTGACAATCGGTTGTCCATAGAGATTGGACTATCTTCTTTTCAAGAATCAGTGTGCCATGTAAAAAAGGCCGATTTACCACATAGGGCTTTTGCCAACAAATATCATAGTGGACATCCGACTTGCAATTTTACCTGGACAACCACCTATTAAGCATCATTCGAAATGAACTATTTTCTAATATCAAGAGTTCTAAGAGATCCTCCGCTGAGATATATAACTTGCCCGCAATAACACTTTAATGTCTCCGTGATGTTTGTACAATTAAGGCATATACATATGCGAAATTATTAAAATAATTTCAGATTTATTATAGGACTGTATGATATGGGTTGATTCAAAATAATTAGGAGAAGTAATTATTGTTATGTATACACTCGTGGTATTCAGATAAGTAGGTTTCGGTTATCGCATCGCTGGTTTTAATTTGCGGTATTCACGTGGGTTGTTTCTCGTACGAGGTTTAATCGTCTTTAACGGATTAGCGGGTTTTCTCTATATATATGGTACTGTTTCTGTTAACTGGTCGTTATCAGCAAGAGAGGCGCCAGCGAGAGAGCACGTCTATTGTCTGCCGAACTAATATCATAGAGGTGTGCGAAAAAAGCGTATGTTGTCTACGAAAATTAACAGTCAAGAGAGAGCAAAAAATACGTCCGTTCGGTACAGACACAAATATCAGATAGAGTGGTTTTTGTTTGCTCGTCCAAAAAGTTTGTATATCTAAAGAAGTGGGGTTAGTATGAAATATAGTTTTGTTTTTCGCATGTGATTCTTTGAAGCAGTATCTTGTAATACATTTTCCAAAAGATAATGATCCTAATATATCTTATGTCACGCATATTAAAAAAAAAACGACTCATGAAAAATCGGTTGGAATGGTAGACGGAAAGTGACAATCTCTACCCAGACGGTGAGCTCGGTCGTAGAGAGACATGGAATGGATTTGATTTTACACCTGGCAACAAATATCCAGTTATCTTTCAGTTACCTAGTCTTTCTATTTCGAAATAGATTTCGTTTAAATAATTCATTGATCGACCCAAAGATAGTTAATAAAGGTTTACCTCAGGGTTTAGTTGCTACTTAACTTATATTCATTAAACTTACATACTATGGGAATGGAGTGTAACATTTTACAATATGCAGATGACTTCTGTTTTTGAGAAAAAAACAGATTTCAACAATGTGTTATTGTCCTTAAAGTAAATATGTCATTGTAAAAAGTATTTTAATGGTCATTGGCCTAAAAAGTCAGGTGTAGTATCTTTTTTGAAACCTAGATTACCAAACGTTAGTACTTTAAAATCTCCCAGCTAGAAATCGCTAAATATATTCACATTTCTCTAAATACATATATACCAACAGACTAATAGTAGATGCGCAAGAAAAACTAATGCTCACAAGTTCTCTAAGAAAAATTTGTAGCTTCGTGTGGGTAAAAGGTCACTCTAATATTCCAGGCAGTTAAAAAGTAGACCATTTATCTAAATACGCTACTGTAGTGAATCTAGAATTCAACAAGTTGTCCAAATTTGATTAATTTGCAGCTAGAAAGAAACACGTCAGACTTAATTAGAAAATTGATTGGTAATCCTTTACTAACAGTAGCAAAAATACATACTGTAATATACTTATATTGTGTACCTACTACATGATCTACTACAGTAAACGCATACCTGTATAAAATAAAACTTTCAGAAATAGATAATTGTGAATGTGACGGCAGTTTTAATGACTTTAACCACTGGATGTTTCAGTATCGGTATAATCAAGAAGCCATAAAATTTTTATTTCAAGCCATCTCCCAACAAAAAGTCAGACTGCCGCAGATTATTAGATCGATTTGATGGGAATTTTTAAAACGTATCAAACAACGAAAAACTTAAACTGCCCTTTCCAAACAGTAGTATATGAATGCCAAATGTAGGACATTAGTTGTAAAATTTTCCACTGTCTTTCCTTTCCAAATAAGGGCCGTATGCTTTAACCCGATATGACAAATATGATTTTAATTATTATCATCCGAATGAGAGAAATTGCATTACGATAGACAAAAACGGTGCTATTCAAACAATACTGCAATGTTATGCAAAGTGGTTTATGAAATTTATCAGGATTTCATTAATTGAGGGGCTGAGAGGAAAAGTGGTACAAGTGACATTTAGATAGTTTTGAGAAAATGAGAGTTAAAGTTTAAGTAGTGGCACAAAAAGACCAAACAAAATTTTAAAATCTAATCAAGATATTATTATTAGTAAGTTCTTAATGTTTTCATGTGCAGTTTTTACAATCATATACATTTAGTTTTTTTGAAACATTTTTTACAAAATGTACATGTACCATTTTTGTTGTTTAGAGTAAAAATGGTACAAGTAAATATTACCATGAGTAAATAAATAAATAATATCTTTTATAAAAGAAATACACGTAATTTTTTGAACATTTATTTAAGAAGCTACATTAGATACGAAAACAAAATGTATATTGCACAAAAATACAGGAACAAAAAATGCATAAAAATAATAACGAAATGATATTATATAGACGTGCTACCAACTGAGCTAAATATCTTCCTCATCATCATAGTCGCTCAAAAGTATTTTATCATTGTCGTCTACCTCATCGTCATCTTCATTGTCCTTCTCTTTTCTTTCTTCAGGTTGCATTGGCTTCTTTTTCTGACCTTGTTTTCCCTTCTTCGCAGTGTGATTGAGCTGATTGTAAAATTGATGGTAAATTGGTGGCACAAAGCATAGTAGGTCTTGTAAATTCTTCCATTTTTCATACTTCAGACTCATGGGTGAACTATTCAGTTGGCTAAGACTAATATTCTGAGGTGGTCTTCCACGCATCTTCTTCATACAGTTAACAGTTATAAATTCAGTCTCTTCATTGAGAGTGTACTTGAATTTCATAGTAAATGGGTCTTTCTTCTCAAACCGAATCCATTTTATTTCTCTCCATTTTATCTGATTATTCTCATCATCCTTTTTAATATTTTCCTGCACGTACTCGTTGAAGTTTTTGAGTGAAATGAAGTGCTCCATCTTCATTTCTTCACATTTAAACTTCTTAGAACTGTTTCTCACAGCATTCATCCACTCACTGGGTACAAAAATATAAGGTACTTGCTTTTTGTACTTTTCAATGACTCCGAAATCTTCATCGCATTCCATGAAGGTATGTCCCGGTTCAAGGAATTTGTGGTCTATTATTTCTAGCTGAGTTTCTTTAACCACATACATAAAAAATTTCACAATATTTTTATTCTTATTTTGTCCCGAACAAGAATCACTAAATGCAATAAGATGTCGTGTATTTTGATTAAGACCAGCAATAAATTTCCAAAGACATGAAGAAACTTCCTTAGAGCCTCTGGATGCTACCGATTCATCCCACATATACATTGAAGCACATTTCTTGCCCAAATTATGGACTCCAAAATTATATGTCCATAATACTCGCATATAAAACACTTTGTTGGTTGTAAGTGCTGGTGTAGGTAAAGTTTTTTGTAGATCGAAACAAACTGATACCACTTCTTCATTCCTTGAAGTTTCAGCCACTATTTTTGCCTCTTTTTTGGCTTGTATTCCCGATTCGGCTTTTCGGTGATGAAGCTCTCTCTCGCACATTATTTTCTTTTTATCTGACTCACTTGTGCACGATTTTATTGATGTTTCGAACTTATCGCACTTATTACAAGTATCGGACAAGGGATGATGAAAACTTAGATTAAATTCGGTATTAAACACTCTCCTGTAGAACCATTCCTTGACAGGAGCTTCGTTATTTTCTTGACAATGCTCTAGGTAACACTTATACATTTTTCTTATGACCAAAAATGAAGGAAGGTACCGTCTACGGGGATTGTAATGTCTGGTGTAATGGCTGGTATATTTTGGAAACATATCAATATGTCGTTTTACCTTATCAATTACATCCTGTGATAGTTTATTAGGACATGGAGCTCTTCCTCTTTTATCAACAGCGGTGATTCCAACGTCAGATATCCCATTTAAAATTCTCGAATAACGTCCATTGCTGATATCCAAAGTTTTTAAGAAAAACATTTTGCAAACTCTCATATTTTTTAGTTTGATAGTAACGCTCTTTCCTTTATTAGTAACAGCTTCTGTACGTCGTCGTTTGGGCAAAGCGATCTCTGTACAAGACGTCATGAATGCATTCTGCAGATTCCAATTTCCTAGACCCCAGAATTGGTTAAATATTTCCTGTCTTTCTTCATCGGTAAATTTTTGACACTGAAATCTGCAAGTATGTATATAATTTTGCAAACTTCTTGCTTTTACTAACTTGTTTTTATAGCCTACGTATTCCTCACCTGCATTTCTTTTTCGTTTTCTTACTTGCCTCTTATCTAAATCGCTATATCTCAAACGTTTTTTGCCCTTTTTCTTTAATGACTTGTTTAAATGAACATCTGCAATGTTTTGTAGATCAGGATTACTATCGCTACTACTTTCTTCTATTGGACTATAGTTTCTGTCCTCTTCTGAATCGTCATATTCCGAATAACTGTCAGATTCTGAAACAAAAAAGAAACATTTTAAGGTTATGCTATAAGTTTCTTTCAACTACTACTTTTTGAAGACATAGATAAATATAATAACCCTATAAAATAACAATTGAAAAAATATAAAACGCATTGAAGACTTACCTTGCATTATTTTAAGGCTATTTCACAAATTGTATTAATATTCCTGCACACTTTTAAAACGTGGCTGTCACAAACAACTACATAAGGTTTAGAACAAAAGTGGGACATGTAACCTTGGACCACTTATACAGAAAACCATTACCAGAAATTGGTGAGAGCTTTTACTTCTCACATACAGATGTCCGTACTGTAGTGTGTTTTGTACTTGTACCATTTTTATATTAATAAATCTCAACATCCTCTAGCCACTCATGCACATATCTCACTTTTATACAAAATGTCACTTGTACCACTTTTCCTCTCAGCCCCTCAATTACTAGAATAAAACCTAAACACAAAAAATCCAAACATAACATTAAATGACTTATTAAAATTTTAGCCAATAACAAACTTTTTAATGGTCATTACCTACTTGTTAGTACTTATTGTGATCCGGTGTTTTATTTCCTTGTTTAGGTGAGAACTTTATGGCCCTTTTGATTTTCTGGAAACATAAAAATTTTTATTTTCTAGCTGTTAATGAACCCTTCGTTTTCATAATATATATATATATATATATATATATATATATATATATATATATATATATATATATTATGAAAACGAAGTTTTCACTTAAAAACTCTTTTTAAAGTTTATACTTAATAAAAATTAATGAAGTTGCTTAATTATTTCCTTTATTAAATATAACAACTTACCTTGACCTGACCGTTCTCACTCCTAAACTATTATTTTTAATTGTACTGTTCCTATTTAATTTCAAATTACATAAACCATTTTGAACAATTTTGTGTAGCAGCAAAAATGATATTGTTTGAATCCGTAAGGATTGGTAAGATAATTTTATTAAAAATTAGGATGGTCTTTGGATGGATTAGGATTGGTCCCCTTTTAGAGATATATAAGATGTATACGTATCTGCTTTAAGAATTTGGTCTTCTATACAATGTGTGGTATATTTTTTCTGTCGAGGTAAGTTAATGCGTAAATAAGAATGAATTAAAAAGTTGAAAGATAAGATAAATCAAAACAATATTGCTCTTTCATCTTTTTATTGGGAAAAGTTTCATATATAGATCCACACACATTATCAATGCCTGATTTATAAAAGTATATATATATATATATATATATATATATATATATATATATATATATATATATACATATATATATATATATATATATATATATATATATATATATATATATATATATATATATATATATTATGATTGTTTATTTTGACTTTAATCTTAGTTTATTGAGCCAATAAAAAGAATTATAACTTATTTGTTATCAAAAGTAAAATAATCCTTATATTACCTGTGTTCGATGGATTCAAAGGATTTTCTAGTTTTGTCTTTTATCGGGCAGAGAAGAAAGGATAAGAATACAAATATATTATATTACAAAGATTTACGTTTCTTTATTTTATATGAACGAATAAAACAATTATTAAATTCTGTCGTTATCTTATCAATCAGCACACAAGAAAATAAATCAAATTTTTATAATAATAAGATTATAAAGCTACATACATTTATATTACGTGAAAACCAATTTTACTTAAAATTTTCTTTACTTGAAACAAGAAACAACAAAACTTTAAACTTTTGATTAGCCTAACAAAACCTCAGTTCTTAAATTTGAATGCTAATGACCATGATGTCAAACCGATCCTTCACAGATATAAAATTCAATTGTACAAACACTTACAGCTTATTTTCTTCTTGAGTTGTATGTTGGAACATACCCAGAAAAGTTCAGTCTCCTCAACGATGTGATCTCTCCTCTTTGGCACCTCGGCTCCTTCTTAACGTCTCTGCAAACCTCCTGCAGACTACACAAAAAACGCCTGATTCACTTCTCCAAACTCAGCTACTTATTTATGACACCAGGACCTCCTTTTGTCAACTTGATGCCGTAAGAATACTTTCACATATACTTTATAAAATGCCCACAGTAGATACAAGGACCTCTTTTAATCTACTTGTTATCTCCTTCTGCAAACTATTCACTTCTTTTCGTTACGCCGGTATCCAAACTCACGAACCACACCCTATCTTGAGACAAACGACTGCTTCCTTTCGATGACCAAAATATAACTAACTCCTCCGGTCTCCTGATCGGCTCACAAATTCCCATTTAAAAACGACCGTCCAATCAAAAGCTCAAATTGTGTTTACCATGATTTTGGAAAAGCCTAATTTCGGTTTCAGAGAAAAACTAAATAGCTTACTTTAAAATTGGTTTTGTCAATACACAATTTATACATATTTCAAAAGATTAGAATATGGTCATTTAATACTCGACTATACAAACAATGAAAAGATTAACTTATAGGTAAAATGTCTTCTAATTCTAAACAAAGGTTTTTTGATAATTTTGTTTGAAACGGAAAAAGGTCGTTTGCCAAACAAATTTCTATTCTTATCTACACTAAATCTTATCTTAAATTACCATATACAATTTGTTTATATTGATATCTTGAAATTTTATTTCGATGGATTTTTTTATTTATTTTTCTTTGGTTGGGAAAGAAGAAACATAACAATATATATATATATATATATATATATATATATATATATATATATATGTATATATATATATATATATATATATATATATATTTATATATATATATATATATATATATATATATATATATATATATATATATATATATAATGTTACAGGTTTTTAAATATAAAGATGACAGAAGCGTCTGTGATAATGATGAAATTATTATTTCATTACATCCCCTTTCCCAGGGGAGAAAATTTCATGTTTTCATAAGTTTAGTAATCCTCCCCATCTTCCTTATCTTGTGCTTCTTCTTCAGGTGTTGAGATTGGAGTCAGCTTATATATATGGAATAGATTAGACTCTGATTTTGTTCGGTTCACGTGTATTTATAAATTGTGAATCTGAAAAGATCCTGAAAATATTTCTGTGATAATATTAATAGGGTTAACAGAATTATTGAAAGAGAACACTAATAAACCCAATTCAGTTAAATTGCTCAACGGGAAATATACGGACATTGAGAAGGAGGTTGTAGAGTATCACTGGTTGAACTCTAAGGAGATGTTTGGTTCCCACAAGGTCAGATGAACTATTAAAACTTTAAAACCTTATAAAACTGACCAGATGGTATATTTTCCAGGCTACTTCAAGAGGGAATTGAATTATTTATGTAATATAACATTATGAAGTATAGTCATTGGTAACGTAATTCATGGGCTTTGCAGCCAAGAAAACTTAATTCAAGGTTGCGCAGACGATATTGTAATAGTAACTAGAGGAATATTATCCAATATTATTGCCCTTTATTACATAGCGATCTGATTTTTGAAAGAGAACTGCTATGTGAAATCTTCCAAATCTACACTAGTAGCGTTTGCAGAAGATGAATTTTACTGGACTGAGTAAGCTGAAATTATTTGGGGGAAGAAATAGAAAGAACCAATAAGGTCAAGTATTTAGGGTAACTCTAGATTCCAAACTCAATTGGTGCAGAAAAAAAATGAAATTTTCTGCACCATGGTCAAAATCAACCATTGTGCAGAAAATGCGAAATAAAAGAAGAGACTGATATATACACATCCCATGTCATTGCAATCTGCTTGTGGAGTGCAATATGAGGCAAAAATTCACTGGTTAACTGACGATTCAACCAGAAAAGATGGCCTTCGTTGAGGACACAGGACACAGACACAGACTCAACGAGAAAAAAACAGGGTATGGTATAAAGGTATTATGACAAAGTATCAGAAATAAACGTGTCTGGTCTGAATTAACAGGAAAAAGAAATAACGGACTTACGTTAGCTATGTTTTAAGGAGGTTCTCACCAAGGCGAATGAAAATATCGAAGTTAGGGATGATTCTCGAAAATGGAGTATAAAACGAGGAACTATGTCAAAGGGCTAGCGACACTGATATCACGATTCGAACAATAACACTATTACGGAAATGGGTAACACGTATCTTTAGACTTAAAGATATGGTCTTACGTTCAACAGTGAACACAATGTGCTGAATAACTTTGGTACCCTACGTATACATTTGGCACCATTTGTTGAGCTTTGGCAATGTTAACAATTAGTTCCTATTTCATATAATCTTCAAATACTTTTCTGGTCATATATCATATCTCATTATATTTCTGGGCAAAATTACTTGATCGTCCATATAATGGAGAGTATATATGACGTGGAATACCTGGATAAGAGGAACAAATGTATAAGACAATAAGATGGAAGTTGGATTAAAATTATTACAGAGTGAAGACCCTGGACATATCAACGAAATCGACGGAGACCACAGATGAGGTGGGTGGATGACCTGATACACGATATTCGTTCGAGGTGGATCTTCTAGACAAAAGCTGCAGGTCTTGACTATATTCTTGTAGGCGTTGTGGCAAATTAAATGTTGTGGCATAAAAATTAAAGAATAACTACACGTACTCTTTATTAACTGTCTAGTAACTGACCATTTTAAAAAATAAAAAAATATAAAAAGTTTATTGCTTTTTAAAATCGGGAAAACCACCATGTGATTCGTCATATATCTTTTCTCTCTCAAATCTTCAAAATCAATGAAATACTGATTTAATACTGTATATCAGCTGTTATAGAGCCATATATTATCTAGCAACAGGCAGTTTTCACAAAGGAAAAGTACTACTACCCCACAAAGAAAAAGCCTTACCCAATATGATACAGTCAACCTAAAACTTCTAGTACTAACACATAGTGTACTAGATCATAGTGTACTAGAACACTACTAATCACTTCGGCCATTTAAAACCTTACAGTTTACCACAAGGCAGTGTACTGTTCCCAACTGTTTTTAATATTTACACCAATAACCAGCTACTATCAAGCGATACCACGAACTAAATCTACGCTTATTACAGAGCCATGGCCACCAAGGGCGGCACGTTTGAAGAGTTTAAAATGGCTATTACAATAGCTTTTAAAGGGGAGAAACAATACTAGAGCAAGAACCAACTCAAGGCAAAGTCAAAAAAGACCCGAGTATAAGCCTTTCACCTCCGCACCAAGTATGCGTCAAAAAGGTTACAGATTAAATATCTAACTATTCTAAATACTTAAATGTTACATTAGATAGAGAGCACTGAGGTGTATACAATACTGTAACAACACTAAAATAACAGTCCAAGGTCGAAATAATCTCCTTCGTAAAATTACAGGCTCGAACTACGGTGCCACGCCGGAGCAGCATTATGAAAAGAAGTAAAAGTAGGCATCTTGAATCTTTGTCTAATATTTTAATTTAATTTTTAAGGCCAGTGTAAATGTCCATCAAGCCATCCTTAGGTGTGGCGTTATTCATTGTTGCTGATATTTTCTTTTTTTCTTCAACAATGTTTTTCTCCAATTCTGATGCCTTCATGGTGCCTTGGTGCCATGGTGACTTTTGGTGCCTTCTGGCACCCGATTACAATAAACATTGCACAAAAAATTTACAATCTGCTCGAAAATCGGCAAGATTCAAAGGCGTTTCACTCCCTCTTTCAGCTTGTAGCATGGTTCTTTCCTTCGGATATTTGAGTATATAAAAAGAATTTATTTAATATGCTCCTGGCTGATACGTAACAGCACTTCTTGTAAGTATTAAATAAGAAAATAATATGAAACAAATTAGAGAAAAATAATACATTGACAAGGAAACCAAACTGAATATATCATCAACAATGGAGCTATTAACACTATGCAGAGACAACACATATTGTTAACTAAGATATTCTTAGATTTAACTATTATTCTTAGATAATAATTTGTAGATAATGATCATTAGCGATATTTTTATGGAGGAATTTGAGCAAAACATTGTGTACGAACATAACCAAAAACCCACAATGTAGTGGAGATATGTAGATGATGTGTTCTCCATTGGGCCTTCTGGATCAGAAGTAGTAAATAAATTTTTGGTTGAAATCAAAGTGAAAAAGAATTAATCAAATTCACCATAGAAAAAGAAATAACAAAGATTTGCTACCTTTTCTGGATGTGTTCTAAACACATCTAAAGTCTAAAGTCTACAAAAAATCAACCCACACCAACAGATATTTAAATTATCACTCAAACCACAACATAAACATTAAAAAAGGAATCATCAAATCATTATACGATAGTATAATGATTTGATGATCAATGATGATCTAATTTTCATTAAAGCAGTTCATAACACCTGCTCTAATGAAAATACATTTCACGAAGAAAAAACCTGCTAACAAAGGTTTTAACAAAAATGATTATCTATTGTCGTTTATAAACAAGGAATTTCATAAGATTGTCGATAGGTATAAATTGTCGATAGATAAGATTGAATAGTAGAGTATTTTATAGACAACCGCAGGTCATTGGCAGTCCTAACTAACAAACTTCTACACACACGTAATAAATGTCTTCGGTAAAAGCAAAGCCTGGTTATGTATCTCCCTATTCACCTTAGATTGGGATTCATTGAACTGACAAGAATTCAATGTATAGTGTTATCTGACATGTCGTGCTTATACTTTTTCCACAGTTCACGTAGATTCGATGGGAGACATGCCGAAATAATTATCGCATATTCAAGCAAATTGAGCTGTCGACATGCAGCATTAAATAATGAGCATATTACACCTTAGACAGTTTGACTTAATTGAAATAATATTGGCATTCACCAGCAACAACCGCAAGTAGTATTCGTCACTTATCGGATGAACTATGTAAATAGAATTAAGAGCATTAATAAAACTCACTTCTGTGTATTCATTTTACCATGCTTCTGAATGATCAGAAACCGCTTTGCCTTACTTCCTACATTGACATGTCTTCGGTGAAGTGTTCCAAGTGTACTAATTAATTCTAAGTTGGATCTCAGAATAGAGTAACGTTCGTGAAAATGGATCTTACTGGCAACTTCTTCTCATTGCGCCGTCTCCTTTCGAAGGTTGACGATCCAAATGGCAATTGTAGTTTTGGAAACTGCTGCGCGAAAGATCTCTGCGGATGAGCGGTCGAACCATCTCCTCAGGTCTTTCAGCCACGAGTTCTGGCGTCTTCCTACTGATCTTTTGCCCTGTACTTTTCCTTCCAGTATAACTTGAAGCAATTCATATCTTTCGCTTCTCAGCACATGACCCAAGTATTGCATTTTCCTATCTTTGATTATTCTTAGTAATTCTTTTTGTTTACACATGCGACGAAGTACCTCAACATTAGTAACTCTTTGTACCCATGGAATCCTCAGCATTCGTCTGTATATATACATCTCAAAGGCATCTGGCAACAGTGTAGCTAAAAACTCGTTGACTATCTGCAGATGCATTGCTAAACGTACAACTGTGAAATTTTGTATTTGCTATGTAGTATGGTGAAGTTAAAATCGCCTCATTGTAGCCACCAACTTTATTGCGTGATTTCATCGTTGGTCAACGGCATATTACCTTTTGTTACATATTTGCAGAAGTATTTGGTGCATTTCACTTATTTTCAAAATTCTACTTTAGATAGAAGATAGTTTTGGGTAGAGGTGATGAACACAAAACAATTAGTGTATTGTCGATTACACAATCAATTTCTTTCACTTTCATTGCAATAAACTTAAACAAAAACATCATTATGCTGTTATCTGGTAAATATTTTTCAAACCTAATTATCCTATTTGTATTCCGTGCTTGTTTTTAGGCATTGGTCATCGTTGTATGTAAGAGACTGGACAGGCATGGACACACATTTGATACTAAGAACAGCTCAAGATAGAGAGCAATTGGCTGTAGTTATACCCAACCTTCAGTAATGGAAAGGGCACTTTAAGAAGAAACAAATTAAAGCAGATAGATATAGGGAATGCTTAAGAAATAATAAAGAATCATAAAATAACATTTCACTACAACACCAAAATACAGAGTGTTCTATATTAAAAATCTTTTGAACATAAATCTATTTTTTGATATCAAATCTCTACAATTCTACAGGGTGTTAATTTTGCTACGAAAATAATAAAAAACTTAATTATCTTTTAAATTACCTCGTATAACACTTTCAAACCTTATATTGAAATTACGAGAACGTCGAGATAAGTCCAAAAATGTAAAAATTTGGAGTGTTCCATTAAAAAAGGGGGTTTGTTCCACCCTGTCAATATGGGTGACTCTGTACATTTGAAAGTATTTTTACAGTAAGGTCCTATGTGTTCCAATAACAATATATATAATATATATATATATATATATATATATATATATATATATATATATATATATATATTAAATATATCAAATCATTCAAATCAGAACAAGAGATAAAGTAAATGCTATTGACATAATATGTGAAGATAAGTCTCTTCGGCTTTGGAAGTTTAATAGTTTGATTTTTCTGTTACTGTTGGTAGGGAGGTATTAAATTGCTTTTGACATCGTTGGATAAAATAAAAATATTTTAATGTTTGGCCTAGAAAAAAATTTAAAATAAATTGGAATATAAAAAATTAGCAGCAATTTAAAAAAGGCAAACATTAAAAACAAAAAGCAATAAAAAATAGCATAAAATTACCTTTATTGGCATAATTCGGGCAGAAATATATGTTAGTTAAATGCTGCTGTAAAATTCAGATATAAGCGAATTAGCTTAAAGTACGGTCTCTTCAAAGACTTAATTCACCGACTACTAACTAACGTAAATGCGGTATGTTAGAGCGAAACTACAATAATGAGTAATTTAGCTTTCGTATTATGAATGCTGTTCTAGTGATAAAAATGACTGAAACTTTTATGTTTATATTATATCTATATTATTTATGTAAATATGTATTTCTAAAAAAAGCAAAAGATTATCAATGGCCTGAAGAAAAGCCTGAAGAACAGGCAGTTTTCAGAGCTGGACGATCTAAAATTCACAATATTTTCTCATTTACAACCTATATTAAAAAGAAATTCAAAGAAATTCAAAAATACCAGTATGGTATTTTTGAACCTCACTAAAGCTTATGACAACATATATATCAGTAAAATACAATATATGAAAACATAAAGAATACAAACGTAAATAAAATATCTACACATTAAATATTTATCTCTTAAGTGTGTTAGATATACGACGTCAATTTCATTACGGGATACATTCAATAGGTCTTCGAGATTCTGCTGTCCACTGTACATACATCGTCACAATACCATAGGTTCGATGGTAACGGATATCCTAATCTATGGACGTTGAATTTACATATAGTAGTGCCAGTTCGTAGTCTGTTAAGGGATTTACAAATTTCCCGCGATTCCTCGTCACTAGGAGCTAGTTGTTTTAATGGTGTCATCCAGTGATGATCTTTTGATACTATCGATCTCTCTTATTTAGATGTCATTTGATGGTCGTAGTCTTCGGATGCTCTGAGAAAAATACACCGTTATTTAAGCCTACATGGAGTCCGTTGGATACCATAGTGAGGGTGTTCAAGCCCCGCCGCCTTTATACTGTTTTTATAGGGTTCGTGGAACTCCAGATAAAGCGATGCCCGCACCTGCACTAGGTCACTCTGTAATGAGCATACACGTTTCAATAAGTATGACGTTTATTGATTTGGAAGTGGCAGACTTAAACCAGACTGAAGAAGCATAACCGCCAGCACAAAAAGAGACTGCTATTCCGGTTGTCCTCAGTATTTGTAGTGCGGCACGCTGCTCCACATAAAGACTTAGCTTTGTCTCAATAAAAACAATAACTGTTTCCATAAATTCCACACTTCTTAGTTATTATGAATTATTATATATTTTAAACGCTATGTGTCATAAATACTACAGTAATCATTTCATATTCAGGTTTTTGTTAATTAATTAAATTTTTTATCACGAAACTAGAAATTCGAAGATTTCTAATTGACGAAAACAAAAACCAGATTTTTGCTTTAATATGTGCCTTTTAAGAATTGGAAGGCAAAACAGACGAGACGTTGATAAATATGTAAATAGAGAAATGGGGAATCTAAAATTGCATTCCACAACATATCTACCTCAACTAAGTAAAAATCATTGGCGAATTGGTTTCTTGTACTCATAAAGAGTATATTGAAATTAAAGGAAAGACAGTTAAGATTTGATTTCACGTATAGTGCGTCTGTGTATGCGCTTATACGTATTTCATCCTAGAAGGAATCTTCGAAGTGCCTATTTACAGAAGCTATGGACGTGAAAACAATATTTCCTGTCGAAAAGAAAGCAACAATAAGACAGCTTCAATATGGCCGCAATAGCGACATCTGATAGTAAATCACGAAACTAGAAATCCGAAGATTTCTAATTGACGAAACCAAAATCCAGATTGTTTGCTTTAATCTGTGCCTTCTAAGAATTGCAAGGCAAAACAGACGTTGATAAAGATGTAAATAGAGAAATGGGGAATCTAAAATTGTATTTCACAAATAATAACCTAACCTATAAATATAAGAGTAAGAATACAGAATATCGCGAGGTGTTTCATCCTTCCACACATGTTCTTTTATTTTTGTATTAAGTAATTTTTTATTTTTATTTTATATTTAATAGTTTAATTACCGTGTGTGTATGTATTTTATTTGTAAACTAATACGGCCCGTAGACACCGCTCCTAGCATACTTAAGGCACGCGAAGGTATTTGACGTACACACACTCAGTATTAGTATAACCGCTGTACCAGAAGTACTTGTTTGTGTAAACATCCACTCCCAGTGTAAACAGATGCGGTGCAACTAGTCCATACATCCTACATAGTCCAGTGCAGTGCACTGGAAAGAAGACTTTTTCGTCATCACAGGTACCGTAATTTGATTTGCATACACACACAATATTGAAATTAATTGATAAATTTACATGTAACTTATTTCGGCATAAAAAATAATGTGTGTATGTATGTATACGTTAACAGACTTTTTGGGCCCATTGCTGGATGGATAATTTCCATCGTTTCTTGTTCTTAGCTATCAGCTTCCAATCTCTCATTCTCTTCTCTTTGACATCTTCCATCACTTTTCATCTCTCCTTTTTTTTTGGTCTTCTCTCTTTCTTGTCCTCAGGTACTCTCCAACCAATATTCTTGACTAGTCTATTACATTGTATTCTTTCTAGATGCCCGAGCCATTCTAGTCTACGTTTTTTCACTACTTTTGTTATTGTAGGGTTAGCATAAATTTGGTACACTTCTACATTAGTTCGTCTTTTCCATTCTCCCTCTACTACTTTTCCGCCAAACATTCTGCGAAGTACCTTTCTTTCTCATGCTTCAAATCTATTCTGTATGGTTTTGTTCATAGTCCATGCCTCGGCAACGTATAGAATTGTGGGTCTAATTATAGTTTTGTATACTCTTATTTTTATATTACGAGGTATATCTTTGGCCTTAATTATTTTTCTCATTGCCCCATTTGTTGCTTTTGGTTAGTTCCAGATTTATTTCAGTTTTTTTCTTACATGTCTGATCAATAAGAGTACCTAACTATATATATTCATCCACCTTCTCGAATTCTACAACTGATCCATCCTCCAACTCTAATTTAAAAGAGCCCCTGGTGTTTATTCCTTTTTTGCCCGAGTTTTCCATATACTTGGATTTATTAATACTAACTTTCAGCCCCATTTTAGAGCCTTTCCGAATCAATGTTTTTGCTATACACGCCAGTTCTTTTCCATTTCTTCTAATGAGAACTACATCATCAGCGTACGCTTAGTATTGGTGCGCTTTGTATAAAAGAGTGCCGGACCTATTTATCGCACTAACCCTTGCATTTCAGAGCACAAACGGTTTGTCTAATTGTCATTTTTACCAATCTTACTATTTTTTCTGGCACTTGAAATTCTTTTAGCGTCTCTATTAATTTTACAATAAAAAATAATACCAGCACCTATAAATAAACATTTGGATTATTGTTATTTCTCATAATCATTAAATACAATTATTACAATAGTATTAAAGATGACACCTAAATATAAATATAAATATAATAAAGGCATAGTAAAAAACGAACTAATGCAAAAACAAAATTATACCTTTAAATTAGGAATATTTTAATGAATTCAAATTATATCTCTAAAGTAGCAAATAAAACGCTTATTCAAAAATAAATATCTTTGATATATTTCTTTTTTTCTTATCCCTCTATTTATCCAATTATTTAACAAAAGTAAATTCCATTGTAAATTAATTTTAGCGTGTAATATAAAGAACGACTAGTACACCATTAAATTTGAGAAAGGTCTGATAATAATTTAGTTATAGAGTAAGTAAGTGTGTTGGTGATGATAAGAAACCTTTAAATTAGATTGTGTCTTATAATCATCTTGCACCAGTTCGAATCGGCTCTTTCTTACAATTACCATATTAACGACACCAGCTGAGACTCATACAAATTGGACGATTTAATGATTATTCAGTATCTCCTATTTCAATTTTAACTAAAGCTTTGCCTGATAAATTTATAAGGAATCGAATCAAATAAATTAAACAGTATTTTCTAAATTTGTAAAAACTAAAAATTTCTATTAAAAATAAAACTCATGTTTCTAAATGTTTACAAAAATCAATTATTAAAATATAAAATAGTTATGAGTAGTCTAATGGTTTGAATTTCGGCGTTACCCAAAAACTAATGTTAAACTATTCTTCCTGTTCTTCCTTTATACAGGGTGGTCCTAAAGTAATTGTACAAACGGAAACCATAGATTCTACACTTTAAAATATTACGATTTAAGCCAACTTGCTTTAATAAAATGTTGATATTAAGAAAAATACTGGGTGTTAAAGTGGAAATTTAAAATTCTATTTTTCGCTATAACTTTTACGTTTGTAAATATTTTTGGACAATAATTTATAATTGGACGCTCTTAAGTAGGATAAATTATAATTTTATACATAAGATAGATGGCGCCACATATGCCACAGGTGTGGCATAGATTTGCGCCTAACTTTTTTGCTCTTGAAGTTACCTTTATTTGTGTTAAAAAATATTAAACATACATTATTTTTACAAAGAAAAAGTATACCTGTTAGTAACCTCAAAATTTAACCGTTTTCGAGATAATCGCATTTTATAAGTCAGCTGCCTCATAATTCTTAGTTGTGATATTTGTGCGGTAAAGCACTCAATACCTGTAGATAAGCATAATTCATAGTTTATTCTTATTAAAACAACTCAAAGATGATAATGTAACATTACAAAATTTTTGTTATGGCTGCTAAATGTCTGATTGGAGAAAATATTTTTCATCTTCTTCTTAAGGTGCCGTGTCCGTATTCAGACGTTGGCCGATCATGTATACAATGTTTCTTTTCTATCGCTTCTTAAATTTCTATACCTACTGGCGTTGTATTACTTTTTCCCTATTGTAAAATGTTGAAAAACCAAAATATATGGTTTATGTAAGATGGTACACCACCACATTCTAGAGAGAAGGCGTTGAGAACATAGTTAAATATACCTTTTCTGAACGTTGGATTGGACGTGGCAGTCATATTCCTTGGTAATGTGGTGAGATATTGATATAATTATTTAATTTATAAAAAAAAACCCAAAATAATACTTATTATTCATTACGTGAATTGTTGTTTACCCATTTTTATTAGGACAAATGGAAACTAAACACAGGTATGAAATAACACACGTGTCTTGTTTCATAATACTTTTGCTACAAATCTAACCTTAAAGACTCAGCATTTTTACAAAAACATCATCGTTGGCCTAATAACCGATATTGTTATAAATATAGTAAACACACAGGCAATTTAGTTCAGCATAATATTAGTTCGTTAGTTAATCATAATAGTCCATTTGTTCGATATGTAATTATAGTTACTCGTAAGCTTATATGCGTGTATATAAGTAACCAATGAATGAGATTATTTAACCTTTGCGACATAATATACTATAAGATTTGGATATAGATTCGTCCATTATACATTATAGCCACCACGTAGCCCAGAATTTATTCCGCTTGATTTTGGTGTATGGCGCGTATTAACACGGGTCTATAAGAATCCCATAAACATTCGCAACCAACTATAGGAAGAAATAAATACTGCAATAGTTTCTTTAGAACCAATGATGCTATTTAATATGAGATGATTTTTATGGAATATATTGACAAATGAATTAATGAAAATGGTAGACATATCGAACACTTACTTTAACAAAAAGTTTAGTAATTTAGTTTAACTACTTCTTAATTTGGTTTGTAAACAAAATGTTTTGATTATGACTTTAATTTAACATAAAATATAAAATGTTTGATGTAAAATCCTATTATTCTGTTTTTTGTCAAATCCTATTATTAATTATCCTGCTGATATATTTATTTTATTTAATATTTCGTTAACTATTAACTTTAGTAGTTAATGGTATTTTATACCAAAATTTAGATTTATTAATGTTTTTGTCTATTTTTCCTTCGTTGCCTGGGGTAATTGCCTTAAATCAGAAATATGCAGCTGATTTGTAAAATGCGATTATCTCGAAAACTATTAAGTTTAAAAGTTATTAACAGGTATACCTTTTTTTGTTGAAATAATGTATCTTTAATATTTTTTATCACAAATACAGGTAACTCAAAGAGCAAAAAAGTTAAGTGCAAATTATGCCACATATGTGGCATATGTGGCGCCCTCTATCCGCTACATCAAAGTGTGCATCAAATTATAATTTCTCATATTTAAAAGTACCCAGTTGTAAATTTTTATGCATAAATGTATACAAACATGAAAGTTATAGCCAAAAATAAAATTTTTAATTTGCACTTTCACACCCTGTATCTTTCTTAATATCAACATTTTATTAAAGCAATTTAGCTTAAATCGTAATATTTTAAAGTGTAAAATCTACTGTTTCTTTTTGTACAATTACTTAAGGACCACCTTGTATAAGAAATTTTGCTTGTTCATTGTCGGAATTTGTCTCTATGAAAGATTGTCACTCCATTCCTTGCTGGGTCGGCCCATACTTTTTGGTGATTTGTTTCTTGCTATTTTAACAACTCTTGTGTCCGCCATTCTACGGATGTGACTGTTTCGTTTTTCTTCTGTTTAGTGTCCACTCGTTTATACCCATTCCATTACAACTTGTTCTGATCTCGTCATTTCTTATTCAGCCTCTCAGCGTGTTTCCTATAATTCCTTTGAGTATCCTTATTTCTGCTGTTTCCAACTTCCTCTGTATTTTGGCTATGTCGGATCTTTGTTTCTGATATATCATTATTTTTCTTATACTGGCCTTATAGATTCTTGATTTTGTTAATATGCCGATTCCGCTCTGTAGTGTTATTAAGGCATCCTGCAAATCTATTTGCCTTTGTGCTTAATTATGTCACCATAGGGAGGTTAGGGTCTTATTGGGACACAAAGAATTAACCCATATTAGTTTCCCAGGTGTTTTGCAGAGGGTTTCAACCAGTCCAAAAGTTTCCTCTGCGTTTCTGTCCCAATTTGGTGGGTTAGGCAATTGCTCACAATAAAAACAAAATTTGGTAGTAGAAAGGTTTTAGCAAAGGAGTCTAAAGACGAGTGGGGAGTAGAGCTCCGTAAAGAGGGCTCCCAGGATATAGGGGACCCTATATGGGAGCCCGAGCAAGACTAGACTTGACTTACCCTGATTTGGAAAATGCACACTTTTATATGCTTTTCTTTTGTATCAATACGTGCATTTCCAAATCCATTGGCCAATCGTAAATCGAATAGAAGGTAAAAGGCGGGGCGATGCCCATCGACGTACTCATTGGTTCACAGACTAAGGCACGTGATGACAATCTCTTACTTCTTTTTCAACGGCTCCATAGCTGATCATTGTAATTCCTAGGTACTTTATTTCTATTACTTGTTCAATGCTTACTGCATCGCTTCCAGTTTACATCTTATTGACTCTTTACTGATTATTATTGTTTTAATTGTCTAAGTTGAGATTGTCATGTTAAATTCTTTTGCTCTTATGTTAAATCTATGAACTATTCTTTGGAGGCTATCTCCATTTTGGGCTGTCAATATTGAATCGTTTGTGTAACGGAGAATTTTAATTTCATATATACAAGGATTTCCACAGTTTTCACTGTATTCCTTCACTTAACCGTTTTCTCCAATTTTTCCTGTTTAGCCAGTCCCCTTCCTGTAGGTTTCTTTTACTCATTGCTTCGTCCACTTCATCTCTAAAAGATCTTCGGGGTCTGCCTCTCTTTCTTCTTCCTATCGGGCTCCACTCTGTTATTTTATTTATCCACCGATTTTGGTCTTCTCTTCTGACATGTCCGTACCAGGTTAACCTCTTCTGTTCGATGTAGTCTATTATGTCGGAGTTCATTCCCATTCTCCTCTTAATCTCCATGTTATTTATTCTATCTCTTCTTGTTACTCTGCAGCTGCTCCTTAGGAATTCCATCTCTGTTGCTCTTATTTTGTTTTTGGTTTTCTTATTTATTGTCCAATTTTCACACCCATAAGTGAGGATACTTCTTGTCATGGTATTATATATTTTTTTCTTTGTTTTCATGCTGATGTTCTTATCCCATAGTACCGGGTTCAATTTTCGTATGCAGTCTCTTGTTTGTCCTAGTCTATTTTTTATATCTTCCTCCGTTGTTCCTTTGTTTTATATTATGAAACCTAAATACTTATACTTGTCTGTTCCTTTGATTTGTCTACCTTCATCTATTTCCAGCTGTTTTATTTCTGTATTCTCCGTTGTAAGGTATTCAGTTTTCTTTAGGTTTATTTCCATCCCATTCTTTGTATATTCCTGCTCCAGTTTTCTCATCATAAAACTGAGGTCATCCTCGTCTTGTGCGATCACTATTTGGTCGTCGGCAAAACTTAGCGTATATAGATATTCGTTCCTTACTGGTATACCCATTTCTTCGCACTTTCTTTTCCATGGTTTCAGGGTTTTTTCCAGGAATATTTTGAACAGGGTGGGGGATGTGGAGCAACCCTGTAGTAGTCCCTTTGTCGTCTTAAATGTACTGCACATTCTATTGCCCGTTTTGATAGCTACTTCGTTATTCTTGTAGAGTGCTTTTACCGCGTTTATTAATCTTCGTGGAACTTCGATGTCTTCCATTGCTTCCAATAGCTTGGTTCTAGGTATTGAGTCATATGCCTTCTTAAGATCAACAAAAGCCAGATGGACCGATCTATTTTTGGCCATTCTTTTTTCTATTAGTTGTTCGACCGTGTAAATGTGATCTAAGCATGCTTTCCCCGCTGTGAAACCTGCCTGGTCTTTAATTTTAATTTCATTGTTCCCTAATGTGTATCCTCTTCCCTTATCAAGCATTTTTTCGTGACACCCGTTTTCAGCCTGAGTAGTATGAACCTCTACAACAAGAACTTATATGTTTCCTGAAGGCGATTTTTATACTTAATGAGTTATTAACAAATTAAGGTCAAAAAACGGTAAATTTTTGCTTTTTTCTATATATATTTAGGGATTCTACAGTATTCACTGCCTTCCCTCGCTCAACCGTTTCCATCTCTCTCTGTTGTTCCATTCTCCATCGTTTAGTCCTCTCTAACTCATGGCGTCGTCTACTTCGTTCCTCCAGGATTTTCGGGGTCGTCCTCTTTTCCTCCTTCCTATGGGGCTCCATTCGGTTATTCTTTTTATCCATCTGCTGTCGCTAGCTCTTCTTACATGTCCATACCACTTTAGTCTTTTTTGTTCTATATATGTTAGTATGTCTGTTTCTATTGATGTTCTTTGCTTTATTTCGTCATTACTTCTCCTATCCATTCTTGTTACTCTGCAGCATCTTCGCAGGCATTCCATCTCTGTTGCTATTATCTTACTGCTGTTTTTCTTGTTTATGATCGAATTTTCGGCCCCATATGTCATAATACTTCGCACTAATGTTTTATAAATCTGCGTTTTTGTCTTCATATTTAGGTGTCTATCCCACCATACTGAGTTAAGTTGTCGGATTGCTGTTCTTGTTTGTCCTAATCTTTGTGTAATTTCTTCCTCTGTTGTTGCCTTTTTCGTGATTATAAACCCCAGGTATTTAAATTTATCCTTTCCTTTGATTGTTACGTTGTCATCAATCTGTAGATCTTCTATGTCTTCTTCACTTGTAGATAGGTACTCTGTTTTCGCGAGGTTAATATCTAGGCCAGCCTTGGTATATTCTTCTTGTAGTTTCTTCATCATGTAGCTGAGGTCGTCTTGGTCTTGTGCAATCACTACTTGATCGTCTGCAAAACTTAACGTATATAGGTATTCGTTCCGTACCGGTACTCCCATGCCTTCGCATTTTCTTTTCCATGTAGTCAAGGCTTTCTCTAAGTATATTTTGAATAGGGTTGGAGATGTGGAACAACCCTGCAGGAGCCCTTTTGTTGTGGTGAAGTCTCCTATGATTCTTGTCCCTATTTTAATGGACACTTTATTTTCTTTATACAGAGCTTTTGTAGCTTCTATGAGTTCCGTCTGTATTTCTAATTTCTATCTTTTTTTTCTAGCTTTTTTCTTCTATCAGCAAAAAGAGAAGCATTTGAAACAAAATTTGAGAATAAGAATCTTATAAGTCATATAAAAACTTTCAAAATGGCAGTTTTTAAATATCTCTATCATTATTTGTTGCTTATTGTATTATTAAAAAAAGTTATCTTAGAACAATTTGGGAAGAAGTTGGTCACTTTTTTTAATAGGTATAATAGTATCTTTATTTATATCAATTAAAATTATCGTTGAAAAAACATACTTTAAAATTTTAATGTGCAAAATTTAAAAAATAATGCCTTTTAATGGAATTATTCACAAAGCTTCAAAATGTGGTCGTCAAAATCGGCGGGTTTTGAAACTCGCGGTAGCGAGCTGTTAACTGCATCTCTGGTTCTTGTATCTGTATGGTTTATGGATTTCGACGTTTCTTTTTGTAATTTGTGTGTACTTTTTGCATACATTACGAATATGTATTATTTAAATGACTAAATTGTTAAATAAACCATCCAAGTTGTTTAAACAATTTATTTCGGTTTCTTTTATTTTTTTGTTGTACTATTTAAAGTAATTTTTATAGTAAAACATAAATATTTATGTTTAAGATTATGTTATGTTTAAATGTTTATGTAAACTTTGTCAATAACTTAATTGTAATAGATTATATAAAAGAAACAAATTAACCTATTCATATTTCTACGTATTACTTTAAAAATAAAAAATCTCAAATAAAAATTTGGAATTTTTCTCAATAGGAAAATATGCCACATGACATTTCAAAATAATTTCATTTCAGCAAATAACACTCTAACCCTCACTAAACGAACTGCTTCCCAACTAAAAGGCGTCGTATTAGATCGGTTTTAAAAAAGATAAGATAAAATGGGATCAAATTTCGCCGCATTTAAAGTGTTCTATTTTATAATAAAGATAAATGGAAATCATATAAGAAACAAGTGTTTCAGAATAAATATTCTAACTCAAGAATGAGAATTTTTTTAGCTCCCAATATTAAAAATGATTTAGTGTAGTTAGTAATGAGTACATTTACTAACAGTGGTAGAGAAGACCAAGTATATTATAGTGCTCAATAATAATATAATTATGTTCCCTTTATCTACACCGTCACTGTCACGTACTTCTCCAGATATTATTTTTAATGCGATTCTCGTTTAATCCACAAATAACTTTATCCCTCGTCAATGTTCATCGGCCGTCTCACAAAATTTCCGTTTGGCAGGATATTTTCCATGTAAATATTTTGCCTTATGCTAATATCGGTTGTCGAATTTTCAGTAAGTTCTCATGAACTGTTCAACTTTATCAAAAGGCAATTAAACCATTCGACCGAAATTCACTTAGTCGAAAATGGCGGAGAGAGAAAGAGCCAGAAGGCATTCATGGCCACTATGAATAATTTATATCTTGCAAATCAATTATTTATTCAAATATAGGAGTTAAAAAAAGACGTTCAGAGACGTTCCCTTTGACTATCTTTTACGATAAAATTTTCATATAGGACCACGTCGGTGTATAAATAGAAAATGTAGAACCGAAGCTATCTCGGAACCAGGATGGAATAAATTAATGACGAATAATGTAATGACAAAGGACAAACGAAACCAAAATTAAACATAACTAGGCTTTCCTGCTGGGACATAATATCACTAAACCCGTCTAAGAAATAAAAACGTTCTACAACACACCAACAGAAACCATCAACAAAATTAATGACAACCAAAAACTAGTCATTTTCGGAGACCTTAATGCTGGGATAGGCAATGACACTCTACTAAGAGTGGAGCAAAATTCAACGAAGTTACCATCAATGAGAAGGTACTGACTTCAGTTTCATCAATCAGAAGGTATTTCAGAGTCAGTTTCTGACTCTGTTCTAGAAAAGAGATACTTACTTTCCGTGTCTTCTTCAGTTTTAGTCAAACTGCGAGCTTCCAGTGCTTTACGATATCCTGGGCTCTTTCGCTGGTTTGGTTTAGGTCCTCTTGGATACAGGTTTGTCGTAGCTGTTCGAACACCAGTAGATAGTCATTGATTTCTACAGCGCTTCAGTCACATAGATCATCTTCAGCTTAGCCCCACTTTTTCAGATAGTATTTGCAGCGGGTCACTCTATTCCGTAGCCGGTTTAGAGAGTTTATACATGGATAAAGATAAGTTTGATCCGGAAGCTAGTTTCTTTTTATGGCCAAATAGAGGTTATGTGTCATGCTGGCTCCAAATTTTTTTTCTTCTGTTTACTTTGTGAGGTTTCCAACTGTTTTGTGTCAGGCGAGTGGGATGAGAGTTAGCAACACGTACATTCTACATAACTACACATTTTGCAACGTAGAGGCCAAAAATCAATGATAGACTACCTAATCACTAACAGAGCTTCCAACCATCAGAGATACTCGATGTCAGAATCCTAACCTTAGCTAACACTGAAACAGATCAAAACCTGGATTTATGTAAAATTCAGACCTATAAATTAAAATCAAAAAAACCTCCTACATACATCGAGAAATACAACATAGAATCGCTGACGTCGAAAAGTACAAGAAGATTATACTTTTTTTGGGAAGTGATTCTTCAAAAGACATCTGGAAAGGTGTCCCAGGTATGTTGGATTCGGACGACTACGCCTCACCTTAGCTGACCGCTTACCAACTAAACTCACCCCCTCTTTCTCCAATCGCTCTTAGCGAGCATTACCATCTGGTCCGTCAGCTTTGCTTATAACTCCCATCTGTCGCTCTCCGTCTACGCTCCGTGATTGCCATAGCATCGAAGTCGCGCCACCCTACCTACATCTGCACAGGACTTGGTTTGGTGCCATCCAAGTAACCATCCTTGTGCAGAGCGATAGGCAGGAAGGAGCGACCGTGCCGTTATTTCAACTATCGAACTTAACGAGAAAGATCAGACAATAGGTACAAGCAACTCCAGACATTCATATTCCACCCCTGGGGGTTGAAAGAAGATTATACTAGTGTAAGAAGACCAGTAAATTGGAGAGCATTAACATATGCAATTATGAACTAGAAGAGTACTGGATGGAAAAATTTCCTCCAAAAAGGTGCGGAAGAATCAATAGAAAAACTGAAAACAAACACCAATGCAACAAGGAACAATAAACCTTGGTATTGCCAAGAAGTCAAAAAACTTACAGAACAAAAAAGAAAAAGACATTTGTCATACAAAAGTGCCTCTAATATACAATATGTCAATTTAAAACGGTACCACCCTCTATAATTTGGTCCCTATAGAAAATTTAAAAATATGCTAAAACACGTCAAATTTATTTATGAGGACGACATTTGTAGACCAGTTTTCAACTAAATTGTATCAACCCTCTAGCGGGGGCGGACACAACCCTTAAAATTTTTAATAGAAAGGGGATTTAGTGATACCTAATTTTAAAGGTCGTTTAACTACCTTTTTAAAACTACTACGAACATTATATTTGTTTTCAGTACTTTTGGAAAAATCAAATAAAAGCGTAAAGATATTTAAGTACAAAATGATTTGCAATAAAACATAAAAATTCGATGAAAAGTAACTTTCTAAAGTAAAAGTTTATTTAAAAAAATAAAAGTAACTCACTAACACGCAGCTGTTGTTCTTTCCTTTAAATCTTCCAAATCTGGAGGTTGTGTGTTTATAGACAATTGACTAGATATCCCCCAGAGGAAGAAATCTAAAGGCGTTAGCTCGTATGATCGTGGTGGCCATTCTATTACTCCTCTTCGGTCAATTTATCTGCCAGGAAATATATTATTTAACCACTGTCTAACTGGAAGAAATTAATGTGGTGGAGCTCTATATTGTTGAAAGTGAATCAGATTTTCTTTAAAAAAAACGGGTCTATTATTTCTTTAAGCAGACTTAAGTGAAGCTCACCAGTTAGATTTTCCTCAATGAATAAAGGTCCAATAATAGTATTCCCAAGATTACCAGCCCAAACGTTCAGTTTCTGGTGATACTGTATATATTCTTTAAAAAGTTACGGATGTTCGTCACTCTAATAGAGATAATTTTGCAGGTTAACATGTCCATTAAGAAAAAACGTAGACTTATCAGTAAAGCAAATATTTTGTCAAATATTTTGGTTTGCATTTGTTAAATCCGTCATTGCAAAATTCAATCCTTCTTTCGAAATCATCATCAAAAAACTGTTGAAGGATTTGCACTTTATACGGGTAAAAGTCGGGTCTCGCCGTATTCCCGTTCTCCTACGCTAATCCTGTCCCTGTCCAAGGCATGCTCCTCCTCCAAACCTCTCGATTCCATCGCTCTTCTAATTCCTTCATTCCACGAACGTCGAGGTCTACCTCTTTTTCTTCTTCCAGGGGCTTTCATCTGTGAAGTATTTGGGGCCAACGTTCGTCAGGCATTCTCAATAGATGTCCAAACAATTTTATACATCTTCTTTCTATTCTGTCAATGACCGTTTTTGTATCATTCGTGTTATTTCTTACAGATTCGTTGGTCTTCCTTTCCAGCCTTGATGTTCTAGCACTTCCTCTCAAATAATCCATTTCAACTGCCAACAGTCTACTCTTCAGGTCTGCATTAGTTGTCCATACTTCAGAGTCATAATAAAGAACTGATTCAACCATGGTTTGCCTATTCTTTTTTTGTTCCTTTTGGAAATGTATATATGTTGTGCGATTCCATCATAAGGAGTTCAGACATCCTACCATTTTACGTCCCTGATTATTTCGGTGTTTAATTTTGGTTTCTCCCAAGCCGTTCTTATCAACGAGTGCACCTAAATATTTAAATTTTTCTACTTGTTTGATTTCCACGTCCTCTTCTATCAACACTTTAAATCTTGCATCTGAATTGATAACTAAATATTCTGTTTTCTTCATGGTGACTTGTAACCACCATTTTACATATTCTCTATATAGACCCTTTATCATAAATTCTAGATCATAAGAATTCTGAGCTAGGACGATTTGGTCATCCACAAAGTTCAGGGGAACAGTACGTCATTTCCTATGGGGATTCCCATTCCCTGTCAGTGGTTTTTACCAAGCCGTTCATATCAATGAGTGCACCTAAATATTTAAATTTTTCCACTTGTTTGATTTCCACGTCCTCGTCTATCAACACTTCAAATCTTGCATCTGAATTGATAACTAAATATTCTGTTTTCTTCATGGTGACTTGTAACCTCATTTTACATATTCTCTATAATAGACCTTTTATCACAAATTCTAGATCATAAAAATCTTGAGCTAGGACGACTTGGTCATCCGCAAAGTTCAGGGGAACAGTACGTCATTTCCTATAAAGATTCCCATTCCCTGACAGTGGTTTTTCCAATTTTGGAGGGCTGCTTAATATATAAATTAAACAGTAAGGGTGATATACTGCATCTTTGTCTTATTTCCGATTTTTAGGTAAGTAATGTTATCCCTGTATACTTCTGTGATTATTCCTAAACGGTATGGACTAATGCCGAGTTTTTGTAAAGCTTGCCACAATTTAAGTCTTGGAACCGTATCATAAGCCTTTTTTAGGTTGATGAAGGCTAGATATACTTCGGTACCAACCGCTATTCTTTTTTCTAATAATTGTTGGAGTATAAACAAGTTATCAGTGCAAGATCTACCAGGCGTAAATCCACTTTGGTCTTTGCTAATTCGATGTCCTACATCATCTTGCATTTTTCTATTTATTATCTTTTCAAACAATCTCCCGAAAGTAGGTAGGACACTTAATCCTCTGTAGCAGTTAGTATCTTTTCGATTACCCTTTTTAAAATGGACACTTGGTGAGTGGTTTTCCATTCAGATGGTACTTTAATTTGTTGGCAGCATTGATTAGCTAGAAAAGTTATTCGTTCTATTAGGAGTGGACTTCCTGCATTAAGTAACTCTACAACTATATTGCCAGGTCCTGAAGATTGCCCGTTTTTCATTTTAATTAGCGCTACATTCTATTATCATTGTTTTCATATGAATGTTGTGAATTTATTCACAACTGGAACATAACCGCATAATAAAATCGCCAAACAGCGTATATTCAAACATAAGTATGAATGGTAATATAAATATCTGTACCTTTCCCAGGACGAAGAAGAATATCCTGGCTTGCTAACCTGAGAGCATAGTATAGAAAGACCTCAACACATATATTCCGTATAGCAACCAACAAAGTCATCATAGCCAGAATGATCGCCAACGTTCGGAACGGACAGGCACCCTAAGAAGAAGATCTGAAACACATCGATTATTTCTTTTTTTGTTAGCAATCCCAGGTCTCGTGTGCTGAACTCAATACTTTACGGTCTTATCTATACGGGTTTACTTGATTTTTTCAAAAGTACCGAGAAGAAATATAAGTTGTGTTACTACTCCGTGGTGTTACAACCCTTCGTGGGTTTTAGCCGACTCGACAACATGCCTCCACAGTTTTCTGTCTTGAGCATCATCCATCCAATTCTCCACGCCCATAGTGCTTAGGTCTCTTGCTGTATTATCTCGCCACCGCAGACAAGGGCGTCCGCGTGGTCTCCTTCCAGTTGGGACTTCCTCCCACACCAGTCTTACTGTTCGTTCGTCAGAATGTCTTCTGAGGTATCCTGCCCATTGGAGACTTCTGGACTTTATTTCTTTTATGATGTTTTCGTCTGGGTAGAGTTCTTCGAGCTCTTTGTTAGTTCTTATCCTATATAAGTTGAGTGGTATTTTTGAAAAGGTAGTTGAGCGGCCTTTAAAATGAGGTATCGCTCAACCCCCTTTCCATTAAAGATCTTGGGGCTTGTGTGCGCCCCTGCTAAGGATTGACATAATTTAGTTGAAAACTGGTCTCCAAAATGTCCCCCTCACATATAAGTTTGACGTGTTTTTGCATATTTTTAGATTTTCTATAGGGACCTAATTATAGAGGATGGTACTTTTTTAAATTGGCACACTGTATATATTAATTTTTTTATAATAACATCACTTAACCACACCCTATTAATCATTAAATTAGGCTATAATCAGAAAGTGTAGCTTAATTTACAAACAAATATAATTTAAGTAAATGTTTTTTTTTTATTAAAGCAACAATTTTCTTTGTTGTTAAAACTGAATTCCACATCCAACAATACATCATAGTAAAATGAAGGATATTGATTTAAGAAGTCTAAGCCTTTGTGGTTTGTCGAGAGAATGAATAATATAAAGTCATGATAAATTAAAACGTTTTAAAAATGATCCCACAAATTACAACCCCCGACTGTAATAAATTACTAAACAAGCTGTGTAATTCTTACACACAGATTATGAGAAAATAAAGATGATTTAAAAAATAATAACTTCCCTTTTCGAAAATGGATTTCATGTTTAAAGATAATTATGGTATACGAGGAGAACGTAAGACAGCGCACGCACGTCTAATGGACATCCCGTAGACAACGAACGGAACGTTCAGAAAGCCTTTTTATTACGTTCCCCACCGTCTGATACCGTGGATATTGCCCATCCGCAGTAGGGGGGAAATTCATACGTTACAATTTTCTTTGCGCCATGATTCACTCGTTACAGTTTTCTTTAAGGCATAATCTAAACGTCAAATTTTCTTCCGACACTGCTAAAAACACGTTTAAGGAACTCAGCCTGATATTAATTATGACTCGTTTATATTTATGTATATCGGAACGATAAATTAAGTTAACATATAAATAGAAATATCTGTTGGTGATAGAACAACGGTACCATCAAAGAAAACATTTAAAATATTATTTCATAAATGTCGCCACATCGGTATGGAGTGCTATTTTACCTGAAATCATCCTGAGGGAACATCCATAAACTAGGTAGTAAAAAATTTGAACTTGTTAATACCCTCCCACCCCTTCGTCTTAAAGTGCTCTTACAGTTGAAATCCTCCTTCACGTCGACGTCGTAATTACAACTCATGTCCCCCTTTTCAGTGATTTTTTTAAAAATTCAGTGTTATTCCTGGATTTTTTTAAATTAGCCATAAAACTTTATTTACGAATGTATTATAACCCTTACGGGCCTTTTACTCACAATCGTAAGTGTCATAACAAACTACTAAATAAAGGTCAAAATAATTTATGACTTGGTTCAGACCCGAATCGTTCGATTGTGTTATAACGCATACCTACGTTTTTGAGATGAGATGGATGAAGGATGCGTTTCTTAAAGTAGTGTTTTATTTATTGTCATTGCATCAAAATGTAATTAACTGCTTTTGTTTAATTTTCAATGTGTGTTTTTAGCGTTGATGTTTATATAATCTTGTTAAATTGTTATTAATTACAGTGTTTTAAAAAAATTAATAACAAGTTGGAGATCTAACAAGTTGGAGATCTGGTCACACAGAACCGCATTTATGGTATAATTTCACTATTTGAGAGAGTGATTCATCGTTTAAAGGCGCAGAAATGCGGAAAAGCGTATGAAAATCCAGTGACGTACACTCACTTTTATTTTAACGTTAATTATATTTTATTTTTCAAATATTAATGTTCGAAATAGGCCACAATATATTTATTTACAAGTTTATACTGACGTTTCGGTCTCTATATCCAAAGACCGCTTTCAAAGATATAAATGATAGTTATATTTATTTTATTTGTTTATTATTATATATTTTTAAAATCTAATATTGTTTATTTTCCTTTTTTCTATCTTTAGAAAACGGAATAGAGATCGAAACGTCAGTGTATTAAACATGTAAATAGATATATTGTGGCTTATTTACAACCTTCTCCCTAAAAATACAGAATCCCACAAACAAGAAGCTATAGAAAAATAAATATATCTGTCATTTGTATGTTTGAAAACGGTCTCTTTATAGAGATCGAAACGTCCGTAAATTAAACATTTGAATAAATATATTGTGGCTTATTCCCAACATTATTTCTAAAAATACAGAACGACAAGCGAAAGGCCATAGAAAATAAATATTACTATGATTTGTATAATTGAAAACGGTCTCTGGATAGAGATCGAAACGTCAATAAATAAACATATGAATAAATATTTTGTGGCTCATTCCCTACATTCCCCTAAAAATACAGAATGCCACAAACAAAAAGCTATAAAAAACAAGTAATTTTGCAGAAAGTTTACTGATACCAACCAGCTGTCGCCGAAGTTACGCTAAAACGTCTTTTGACGTGACCCGTCCTTAAACAGTTACACAATGAAATTTTTTTAAAACAAATTTTAAGGCAGTTTCCACACCACCCCAGAGGTATGTCTTGTGGCGCGATACTTTTTTTAAATGGGTGTTCGCAAAGAGCCATATTGTCTTATTAAATAAAATGAACAAAACACTTAAACAGTATAAAACAAAACAAAATAAAATCCTATAAAACAAAATAAAATTCTATAAAAACAAAATAAAAATAATGTTTGATGTAACAAAACATTGTACTATTCTATTTAAACACAAACACTATACACACTTACTATGTTCTTCTCGTTTTTTCTGTTTTTGGTTTTTTTTATGCTGATGTTCTTATTAAACTATTAGAAAATATTATTCGCTGTCTAAATCTGAAGATGCAGTGCTGCTATCGCTGTTATTATCTTCACCACTTGGTGTAATTATAATTGGCTCTAGTAAAACTTCGATATGAGTGTCAAGTTCCCACATACGATGTTCTTCTTTAATTATGTGGCCTATACATTTAGCCCATTTCTCTGGAGTAACATGGAGGATTGCTTGAATCAAAAGTTTCTTAATTTCGTTTAATTTGAACGTTTTGTTATTGCGTGCTACTTCTCCTTTCACTTGTGCCCAGATAAGTTCAATGGGATTAAGTTCGCAATGATAAGGTGGTAGACGCAGAACTTTGACACCATAATCTTTTGGAGTTTCATCTACAGCATATTTAAGATATTCACTTTTCCTTAACCGTGCAATGTCAAGTAGCTAAATTTTGAGCATTGATTCTTCGTATGCAATCCCCTTTTCTGTAAGCCATTCTTGAATCCTCCCTTTCAATTTCTTTCATAATCACCTGTTTTTTTTTCGACTCAAATTGAAGAAAACCATCATTAAGAAACCCTGTATCACTTCCTATATGGGTGATGATTAAACGCCGTCCCTTTCCTGATGGAGCTTTTAATCCTGTAGATCAGCCTTCTATAAATGCTTCGCGTTTACTTTTGACATTTAAATCTTGCCAAACTTTTCCAACTGTATGACCTATTTTGCGTCCAGTGCTGCGAATTTTGCGTATTTCTTCTAAATATTTTCTTCTCCACACAATAATTTTATTTTTGTCTAATAGCATACTTTCTATGTTGAGTTTTACATCGAAAGTTCATTTCGCGCATGGTCCTGATTAAGACTCTACGAGATAACTTGGGTAAGGAGTCATCGTTTTCGAGCTCTTGAGAAATATTTTTCAATGTTGGAATTTCACTCCGAAAATAAAATGAATGAATTATTCGACGTATAATATTCCTTGTCTCGTCATCCAAAACAATGCTTTTCCTACCTCTAGTTTTACCTTTTTCTTGCTTTTTATTTTCCGATGTATTTTTAAGTACACGATAAATACAGCTAACGGATACTTTTGTTAAACTGCTACAAATGTCGACCGCTTGGCTAACATTTAATGCCATTTTTCTGCCGACAATTCTTTTATAAACGTTTCGTATCATTACCTTCTCTTCGGACGTTAACATTTTTCGTCTCTTTTGCGGCTTTTCATTTTTGGAATCAACATCAGAATTTTGCTGTCTTCTCTTGGAACAACTCGCTTTTTCGTCCAACTCCAATAAAACTCAAACCAAATAATCACAGAATATAACTAAAAATTTACTATAAAACGACAAACTATAACACTCGTATTATCACTAACACGTTTTATCAATAACACAATCGCATAAAATATATTCACAAAATGCAACACATGCCCTACTCTCAGAAACGCCAATGTAAATGAACTTTTGTTGATGGGCACTTGCTCTACAAAAACTAGTTTTACGGCTTTCTGTGGGTCGAAATTGAAACGGAGTTCCGTCGCTAATTCCAAAGTTACCAAAAGATTGAAAAATATTGTTTTAAAATATCGATTTTTATTTTATAAATTTAAATATGTAACGAAACGGAACATATAAATAAAATCTATTTAATCACAATTTTGTGCTTAATTTTTACTATTGAAAAAATCATGTTTTTTGGTATTTTTATGACGGTAATAATCGCTGCGTGGAAAAATACAGGTTTTGTATGACCATAATTACTACTTGTGAACAAGAATTGGCTACACTGTACGACAACTCCTGGTCAATTTTTCTATAGAGAAGCACAAATAAATATATTACTTATATATTGTGTAATTTCTTATGAGAACACGCAAATTGCAATTTAGAAAACGGGTAGTTTTCGAGGGCCGCTGTGTACATTGAAAGAGGATATTCAGCGTTTAAACGATGAATCACTCTCTCAAATAGTGAAATTCTACTATAGATGAATGTCACAATTATAACCTTTGGGTCGCAATGACTACATAGCTTACCTAGATACTCGTATGTGTAAATAAATTAAATATTTTTGTTACAGGTTCAAGTTCCAAAATTAACTTAGACGACATACGAGCCAATCCGGATGAAATCTATGACCTTTTGGATGATAATGATTCTGATTTTGTGTTCGAAAATGAAGATGACGATGAGTGGCAGTCTACACTTGAACCTACATGTCCCTACTTGAACCTACCTATGAATCAGAAAAAAGTGACTCTGATGATGATAACTCGATAAATGGAAATGTTGCTTCAACAAGTAATGCTTCAAATCCAATCGCAAAAAAAACATAAAAATAAAAACAAGAATGTCATAATGTCATAAAAGAGAACAAAGTTTTACGTGGTAGAAAAGAACATTTTATCAAGTAGATGTTTCAAATGAAGCAATTGAGGCTATTTTCGGCATTTTAATATTTTATTAAATATTTACTACAAGCATGTTTTGATATGGCCGCAGTACGTACAAATCAATACTACGTACACAAAAATGGTAATCTAATAAAACCACATGCAACTTCTGAGGAAATTAAAAAGCTTTTTGGAATGCATGCAGATATGGGATACATCAAATCTTCAAGAATACGTACGTACTGGCAATCAAATTTTAGACATGCTTTTGTAGCTAATGCGATGTCAAGAAATAATTTTTTTACACTTCGCACAAACTTCCAGGTTGAAGATAAAAACAGGGTCTCCAACGAAAACAAAAAAATAATAATAAATTGTGGAAAGTTCAACCTAGGATAGATTTTATTAGAAACAGATGTAGGGAAATTGAAAGACCACAGGGAAATTATTCAATTGATGAACAAATGATACTATTTTTAGGCAGTTGTGAACTAAAGCAGTACTTAAAAAAAACCTAGGCCCGTGGGTTTGAAAAATTTTGTAATGACTACTTCGACAGGTATTGTGACGGACGAAATATACCAAGGCAACACATCGGCGTTCGCAAAATTTAAGAATTGTGGCCTAGGCTCCTCGTACATATTACATTTCGCAAATGCTTTACCAAAAGGAAGTCATATATTTTTTGACAGATATTTCAATTCTGTAACCTTATTGGAGGAATTAAATAAAATTGGAGTGTATGGAACGAGTACAACTATGATGCACATATTACAAGCACTTGTATTCTTCAAAAATGACAAGGAAATGCCTAGAGGAGAATCTGAAGTTTACTAGATGTGATAGTCTAATAAGTCTTGTTAAGTGGAAAGACAATAAAGGTGTCCTGATGTTGTCTAATACACTTAGTATCGAGCCAGAAGCCGTAGGAAAAAGATGATAAAGCTGAGAAACGTTTTGTCGAAGTATCATGCCCTAATATTGTTAAAACATCAGAATCAGAATATAGATGTGGTCGATACATGCGACCAAATGGTGGAATTGTTTAGAAAATATTTCAAAACTCGTAAGTGGCCATTCAAAGTAATCCTACACCTATTCGATTTAGCATTAGTAAACAGCTGGATAAAGTATATTAGAGACTGTTGGGCTAATAGTTCTCACAAGAAAGATATAATGAATTTTATGTCATTCAGGATAGCTTTGGGAGAGTTTCTGATTGGAGGTTTGTGACCTAAAAGAAGTAATAACACAGAAGGTGCAGGGAGCGAAGACGGAGAAAATGAAGATATATATATACAAGGATTTCCACAGTTTTCACTGTATTCCTTCACTCAACCGTTTTCTCCAATTTTTCCTGTTTAGCCAGTCCCCTTCCTGTAGGTTTCTTCTACTCATTGCTTCGTCCACCTCATCTCTGAAAGATCTTCGGGGTCTGCCTCTCTTTCTTCTTCCTATCGGGCTCCACTCTGTTATTCTATTTATCCACCGATTTTGGTCTGCTCTTCTGACATGTCCGTACCATGTTAATCTCTTCTGTTCGATGTAGTCTATTATGTCGGAGTTCATTCCCATTCTCCTCTTAATCTCCATGTTATTTATTCTGTCTCTTCTTGTTACTCTGCAGCTTCTCCTTAGGAATTCCATCTCTGTTGCTCTTATTTTGTTTTTGGTTTTCTTATTTATTGTCCAATTTTCACACCCATAAGTGAGGATACTTCTTGCCATGGTATTATATATTTTTTTCTTTGTTTTCATGCTGATGTTCTTATCCCATAGTACCGGGTTCAATTTTCGTATGCAGTCTCTTGTTTGTCCTAGTCTATTTTTTATATCTTCCTCCGGTGTTCCTTTGTTTGATATTATGAAACCTAAATACTTATACTTGTCTGTTCCTTTGATTTGTTTACCTTCGTCTATTTCCAGCTGTTTTATTTCTGTATTCTCCGTTGTTAGGTATTCAGTTTTCTTTAGGTTTATTTCCATCCCATTCTTTGTATATTCCTGCTCCAGTTTTCTCATCATAAAACTGAGGTCATCCTCGTCTTGTGCGATCACTATTTGGTCGTCGGCAAAACTTAGCGTATATAGATATTCGTTCCTTACTGGTATACCCATTCCTTCGCACTTTCTTTTCCATGGTTTCAGGGTTTTTTCCAGGAATATTCCCCCCCAGGAATATTCCCCCACAGGGTGGGGGATGTGGAGAAACCCTGTAGTAGTCCCTTTGTCGTCTTAAATGGCCTGCATATTCTATTGCCCGTTTTGATAGCTACTTCGTTATTCTTGTAGAGTGCTTTTACCGCGTTTATTAATCTTCGTGGAACTTCGATGTCTTCCATTGCTTCCCATAGCTTGGTTCTAGGTATTGAGTCATATGCCTTCTTAAGATCAACAAAAGCCAGGGACGGATCTATTTTTGGCCATTCTTTTTTCTATTAGTTGTTCGACCGTGTAAATGTGATCTAAGCATGCTTTCCCCGCTGTGAAACCTGCCTGGTCTTCTCCGATTTTATCTTGTATATATATTTCTAATTTTTCCTTTATGGTCTTTCCATACAGTCTGCCTATAGACGATATAATGCTGATTCCCCGATAGTTTTCGCAGTTTTTTCTATTTCCTTTCTTGTATATTGATGTCATATATGCTTGGGTCCATTCTGCCGGTAAGTCTTCTCCATTCAGTGCTCTCTCAAACATTTTATGTATCATACGGAATAACTTTTCCGATCCGTTTTTTATCAATTCATTTGGTATTCCGCCGGGGCCTTCTGCTTTTTTGTTCTTTAAAGTTTTGATCGTTCTTTTTACCTCAGCTAGGCTTAATTCGATTTCGTCATGTGTGTAGATTTCTATTCCGTCTATTTCTGATTGTTTGAATTCGGGGCGGTCTTCGGTTAGCAATTTTTTATAGTATTCTTGCCATTCGTTTTCTTTGATTTGACCGATCTTGATTTTCTCTGTCTTATTTCTTTGGAGCGACTTTAAGATGCGCCATGACTCTGAATTTCTCGTTCCTCCTATGTGCTGTTCTATCTCTGTGCATGTTTTTTCCCATCTTTCATTTTTTTCATTTGCTACTTTTCTTTTCACTTCTTTATTTTTTTTTCTGTATAGTTCCAAGTCCTCATAGTTTTTTGTGTTCAGGTATTTTATATGAAGTTCTTTTTTCTCTTTTATGCATGTTAGTGTGTCTTCGGTTAATTTCGTAGTTTGTTGGGTGTATTTTTGGTCCACTTCTCCAAGAGCTTCTAGGGCTGCTGTCTTCATGCAGGTTTTTATGTGTTCGTATGTTTGTTCTAATGATTCATACCGAAACTCTTCTAGCTTTTGGTCTAATCTTCGCTTATATAGGTCTTTTATTGAGTCTTCTTCTAATAAATTGATTTTGAATTTCTTTTCTTGTGTTGAGCACGTATTGACAGGTGTAGCCGGAGCCGTAACTTGAAGAGTAAAATGAAGAGTGTTTGGGAAATCCTCAAAACAAAATTAAACGATTTCCGGTTAAATTACCTGAACAAGATAAACGTTACGATGGTTATGAACTGAATGATGATTTACAAAACCCACTTTGTTGTCGATTGGAAGCTTGCCAAAGCCGTTCACGCATACATTGTAGTAAATGTAATGTTTACTTATGTTTAAGTAAAAACAAAAATTGTTTCAAAGCATTTTTCATACGCGATAGTTTTAAGTAATATATATGTTTACATTATGTGTTAAATATATCTGCTGTCAATATTTTTTGAATAAAATATTTTGATATCGTCTTTATTTCTTTATTTTATTCAAAAGTTTTTAAGTCCCAGAGTATACAATTGTGACTGTCTCCTAATTGTGAGGGTGTTTTGTATGAAACCAAGGCACACAATTGTGAGGGTCCTTAAAAACGTCGTGAGGGTCCTTAAAAAATTCTGAAAAAAATTGAATGTCATTTGCAACTAAAATACAGTAAAAACAAGACATTGGTATTCTTCTGCAAAAGCTTATCTTGTCGTGGGTCTGTAAGGGATCACAAGAATTATTGATTATTAAAATTAATAATTCGCTTATAAAAAAAATATATTTATATAGATAATGGAGACAAATTGAAATACAACACCAAACGACGTCTGATGTGCGCTCGTGCTCCTTGTTCCTCCTGTCGTATACCACCGTAATAAGCGAAATCACCCCTTCCAACTTCTCTACGACGTAATTTGTGGTTGTCCCTAACCATAGTACTAATTTATTAGATTGTTCCAAATCTCTTTCTTCTTCTTTTTATATAGACATGACCCTATCTGTTTTTCAATGTGCCTTCAGTAAGTTGTCGTTCCATCGTTTTCGTGGTCTTTCTACTGATGGTCTTCCTATTAGGGAACCATCACTTGCCGTCCTTACTACTCTATTTGTTGTCATTCGGCTTATATGATCGTTTCATTCTACTTTTCTCTTTCTTACCCAGTTCTTGATGTTCTCCACCTTGCGTCTACGTCGTATATATGTACTTCTAGCTCTGTCTCATAGTGTCTTACCATCAATTTTTTTAAGTGTTTTCATCTCTACTGTTTCTAACATTTTTATCCTCTCCGTGTCGGGTCTTGTTTCTGCCGCGTATGTCATTATTGGTCTGATGACTGTTTTATAAATTCTGCCTTTCGTTTCTTTCCCGATATTTTTATTTCTCCATATTGTTTCATTTAGGCCACCTGCGGCTCTGTTTGCTCTATTCACTTGATCTTCCACTTCGGTTTCGAGCTTTCCGTAGCTAGATAATGTGATGCCTAGATATTTAAACTCCATCACTTGTTCTATTATCTGACCTTCCAGCTCCAATTTACATCTTAGTAAATTTGCTGTTGTAACCATTCATTTTGTCTTTTTTTAAGGAAATTAACATGTTAAATTTTCTGGCGGTTATATTAAACTGGTGCAGCATACGTTGTAAATCATCTTCACTTTGAGAGAGTAGTATTGCGTCGTCTGCATAGCAGAATATTTTAAGTTGTGTTTCTCCCATTTGGTATCCTTTCTTAGTTCTTCCTTTTTTTATTATTTTATCCATAATCCATTGTTCAAAAAATATTTTCACAATTATTGTTTTTATTTTCACATTTTAAAACCATTTTAATATTATGTTCATATGGGATTTGGCCACAATTATTGTTTGTAATGAAAATCACATTTTTAACTCACTAGTGTTTGATGTTTCGAGTAACACTCCAGAAATTGTGCTCAAAAAGATTATTATAAAAAACTCTGCAAAAATGTATAAACAAACTGATTTAACTGAACTAACCTAATCTTATTAAGTTATGTCATTTTAAAATGAACATACTGAGCCTCAATCTTTTGGGCAGCAGCATGTAAGGGGCTAAAAAAAATCTGAGGGTGGTGTTTTTACCCTAAGAATATCAAATTCTGGCAATTTTGTTTGTTTTTTTTTTGTAATATGTATTTGGGGTAAACTATATCGTTATTCTAATTCTTCTTCTTCTTCTTCCTCTTTATAAGCAATTCTGCTTGTTCATTGGCGGATATGGCCTCTATGGAAGGTTGTCACTCCATCTTTTACGCGGTCGTCCGATACTTCTTCTGCCGATCTCTGCTATTTTGATAACGCAGGTTTCCTCCATTCTGCTTATATGGTTATTCCATCCTTTTTTTCTGTTTTGTGTCCATTCATTTATAAATTTAACGTTACATTTTCTTCAAATGTCTTCACTTCTCTTTCGATATCTCAGCGTATTTCGTGTAGCTCTTCTGACTACTCTCATCTCTGTAGTTTCCAGTAGCGTTTGCGTTGTGGCTGTATCGGCTCTTGTTTCTGAGGCATATGTCATTATTGGTCCTATACTATCTTTATAAATTCTTGACTTCATCTCAGTGTTAATGAGTCTGTTTCACCATATAGTGTTATTAAGGCATCCTGTCAGTCTATTTGCTTTTTGAACTTGATCTCTTACTTCTTTGTCCAGGTCTCCATAGCTAGACAGTGTAATTCCCAGATATTTTATTTACATTACTTTTTCAATACTGATGCCAGTTTGATACAATACAGATAGTTTTCTGAGATGAGATTGTCATATTAAATTCTTTTGCTCTATATTAAATCTGTGGACCAGTCTTAAGTGACGTAAATTGTGCAACGTAGATTTGTTTTTTGTGTATTGTGTATTGCATATGTATTGTTTATAAGATTTTAGGTGATGTTTTTCTGCCTCCTGTTACTTCGCTATTGTTGGTTTAACAGTGAAGAAAGTAAAGACTTTAAAGTAAATAAATGGACTGTTGCATTTTCTTTTCGATTCGAGTCTCACCATTCTCCTATACGTTTTTTGAGGTCTACCTCTCATGAGTGAGACTCGTGAAGACTCTAACTGAACAGAAATGTTTTGTTTAGTTGGCAATTATTATAACATCGACATCTATATCAAGAAAAATAGTCCGAAGTCATACCGAAATACCTTTTTTTTTTTCGTCTTTATAGAGGGGGGATCTGGAATCTTCAAAAGACATCTCAGTCCAGGACGCCGCCTGACTGACATTAGTGCAGGATTCGTTATTTGTACTCCCGCCGATAAAGAAAAAATCATAAAATTTCAGCACATATTGTATGGGCTAGAAGGTTATGCAAATGTTATGAGAAGCTGCAGGAAAAAAATGCAATAACAGTGAACACCATGACTACCAATGACTTCTTAAATTCAAGTATTCTAGAAAAAATTATTGTCAACAGAAAAACCGATATTATAGGACAAAAAGTAAACTGGTTGTTGGTTCAAAAAATTAAAATGGAGAAGGAATGTCCATTTAGTTTATTTTTTAAATTCTCACATAATAATGATGAACAGTTTATGGAAGTTAATTTAAAGCCAAAAGTTAAAGGTAAACCACAGCTGTCATTAACAACTGACTTGGAGCTTTCATGGCCGACTGAAAAACTTATTTCTGCGCCCAAGTTAAATGAAATAAAATCTATTATGCATTTGATTTCTAAAAACGAGCAAAACTTTTTTACACCATTGCTTGCTAATGACGCTATTATAGATAATGTATATGGTTATGATGGTGACGTTGATTTTGAGTTTTAAACTGAAACTGAATGATGAGGCAGATTTTGTTAAAAAGTTCTATCAAAAGTAATAATTACCATTTTTTTATTTTATTTTACCTTTATTGATACCTGTTTGTAGCATTAAATATTGTTTGTTTTCACGTTTTTTTACAATGAACCACAATACTTTTTTGGAAAATAAAACTGTTTTATTTGGTGACTTGACATTTTCTTGTGTTTCCTGAAACCCACTCGTTGCTACTTTATCAATAAAAATATTTTATGTTTCTTGATAAAAAAAAATATTCCTATTTATACATGGAACCAAGTGACTGGTCGTTTTTAAAATTGTATAAAAAATATAGAAATTTAATTTTTTAAAAAGGAACCAAGTACCTAGCATATTTATGTTATAAATGATATTTTTTAAACTACTTTCAGACAACAAAAGTATAAATTACCTATACTAATATTGGACGTAACCTACAATATCTTAAAATAACAGTAGTTCAAAATAATCAAGTATAAATGATCTCAATCAATTTTGTTGATTTTTTCAGTTGTTACTTGAAGATGTTTGGTTCCCTGTTCTATATCTACATCCAATGACTATCATGAATAAATCGTGGTGGTTAATATATGGTTATTTCCCACTTTTCGGGTGTACTCGTACCGTACGAGTCCACACCGTAAGTCGTTCAACACACTTTCAAATACAATACCTACCTGTTACACACCAATGAAATATATAAAAATTTTTAGAGAATAAACAAAGTTTAACCTTGAAAGTTTCCATTTCTGAGAAATAACTCTCCTGCACTGCATATGTGATAGAGATGTCCAGAAGAACTTCAAAGTTTTCGCATTTTCTTAAAAAAATAAAACAAAAGTTATCTGTCTATATTTATGTTCTGCTGTGCGGCACCGACTTAAAATCAAAACCAATAGAATTTTTATTGAATAGCCTATTCTAATTACGATTTTTTGTGCCTATCTATTAAGCCGGTTGTTTATATTTATACATGGATGTATTCAACTATGAGTTATTACGATATCTATTTGAGACTAATAATGAAAGCGGAAAATCTATTTTTATTATCTATTTCATTCAGTATTAAATCTAAAAAGATTAGTGCATTATTGTTTATATTATTGCCAATTATGTGTTATAATGTCCTGAAACATGCTATAATTTCATTTACGTATATTTCATACATAAATTTGTGATTATTTATTACTATGTGTAATATATTCTAAATTATCCATGAGTATTCCTGCTGAATATAGCTTACGAAATTGCCCATATTTGAAACTTCATTCTTAGAGTATACGATCATCAAATATAATAGTGAGAGCTTAACGAATTACCAATAATGAACTCCTTAGGGTATATACGATCATTAACATAACAGTGTTCTAAAACTTGCTATTAAATTATTAACCTAAGATTTAACATAAAGCTTCAAATAGGCCATGTTGAAAATACCGAATGAAACTTGATTGAAACACCTACGAGACTTTGGTGTCAACAAGAAAACTTTTTTCAAATAAACAAAAATATAGTCAAATCTTTCAACGTAATTTTGCATGATGTTTATGTTTGATTCGAGTAAATACATTCTTAAATTATAACAACTTAGAAGTTGAAAATCTGCAGTCGTCAAAAAAAATATAAGCTATGCTCTTAAGCAGCTGGCATACCGGCTTTCTAGCATAAGTTCAATTCTCGGTAATCAACAACGTTGGTAATTTTTATTTAAAAATGATACGAACCATCAACGTGCTTCGGAGGATATATTATGTAAAGCCGTCAGTTCCCCTCAGCTAATGTGCATCCATACTTGTTACCTGCAGTGGGGTTAAAGATGCAACTGGCGCTGGTATAATTTTAAAGTATCTTCTCGAAAATGCCACACGATGGGAAATTCCAGAATATATGGCCATACTAGGTAATAAATTACATTGTTTTATTATTATAATACAGTGATAAAACCAAATCAAGATAAGTGAAATAGTTTTGAAATGAACATTCCGTATTTCGGTTTTTCGGACATAAAACTCCTCCTACCTACACACGGACAGGACCAATCACAAGAAGCCTTTCCAAAGACCGTTCGAGAGAAACGCTCCTTGATTAGCTATATAAGTAACCGCATCGACCATGAGAGTCAGTTTATTTAAGCACCAGCAAGCAGCGTTACTGCCTGTTACTACCAATTAAACCTACGGCTAAGATTAATACTATTACAGGAATTAATATTAAACTCAACAGTCTTCCGGATTGAACCACGTAGATTATCATTGTGCCGAGCTTTCGACATCCTCTTCGATGTCTTCTTCAGGGCTTCCGAGGTCTCAGTATCCCGAGTCCACAGACACTACTACACTGATTACTAATCAATGCATTACTAGTGCTGGGAATAGAGGACGGATCATTTATACCGTCGATGGTAATGTGGTTTGGGTGGAGGTTGGAGTGGGAGTTAGTGTAGGGATTGGCAATGGGGTTGGCGTGAATATTTTTGATAGCAGAATTTTGATAGATGGGTGGAACGGATGGTATTTTCTTTATGAGAGGTCTCCAACTCAAAGGTAACTGTATGAAGTCATCTCTTTTATTGAGACAATTTGGCCTTTTTTCAATGGGGCTATGGTTCTGGGGTTTCCAAAATCAATTTTGTAACCTGTATGAATATGGTGTTGACCTAGAGCTGAAATTGAGTCGGAATTACGAACAGAAATGGAATGTTTATAAATCCTCGGGCAAGACATGATAGTTTTTGTTGGGGGCAAATATTGTCTTTATTCCTCTTGATTTTAAAATTTTGTCAGTGACAACTTTGATGTAAGGAAGAAAAGCTTTGATATGATGAGGGTCTGTGTCTTTGGGTTGAGATTGAGTGGAAGATTGATGTCTGCGGATGCTCCTTCTTCTTCTTCAGTGCCTTATCCGGTCCGGATGTTGGCGATCATCAAGGCTATCATGGTTTTGTTGACTGCTCTGCGAAACAGCTCCGCTGAGGTCATCCCAAACCATTGTCGGAGATTTTTCAACCACGAGATACGACGGCGTCCCGGTCCTCTTCTGCCAAATACTTTACCCTGCATAACAAGTTGAAGAATTCGATATTTTTCTTCGTTCCGCATCACGTGGATGCTCCTATTGATGTGATTTTGCGGTAACCGTTTTAGATGAGGGCTTGTTTTAAACTAGAGAGCTCAGCAAGTCTACTTGCATCACCGCAAAGGCGTATTGATCTGGAGACAAGCGTATTAATGACTGAATTAATTTGTGAATGGGGATGATGAGAGTTGGCATGCAAGTAAAGATTGGTATGGGTGGGTTTCCGATAAACAGGAATGTATACCATTCAGATAGGAGATAGGTTTGAAAAGACACCAAAGCGTCCCTGCCATGAGGCCCAATGACGAATGTATCGTCAACATATCGAAGCCAATATGCAGGTTTAAGCATTAATGTGGATAGTGCTCGGATCTCAAAGTCTTCCATAGAAGAAAGATAAAATAAGTGTTACACATATAATGTTTAATGAGAGATAAGTGGTCTTGATGGATACTTGTATTTAGTTTTCAGAATGTTTAGAGTTTTGTCTATAGGAATGTTTTGTAAAGAGTGAAACGATATCAAGACTTACTAGAATGTCTGATGATGAGATAGAGTAAGTATTGTTTAAGAAGTTCAAAAAAATGAAAAGAATTTTTGACCAAGGTTAAAATATTTATATGCTTGCAAAGTCTTGATTTTACATTAACACGATAGTTTACCACTTTGCAAATCAATTTGGAATCAAACACTCTTTCAACCAAAAAAAAAAAAGAATAGGATACGATTAGCTAAAATTATTTTTATCCAGTAATACTGATTTTGTCACTGAGAAAATCAAAAGACCTTTCACTTAATCCCGTTCACGCAATGAATCGCTATGATATTACGCTCATGAAAGAACAAAATACATATAATCGAATTGTAGAAGCACTATATGTGAAATCAAATCTTAACTGTCTTTTCTATATCTTTATTTGCTCATGTTTTGAGTGTTAGAAGCCAGTTCATAAAAAGTTCTTACTTAGATAAATCGATAAGATGTGGAATACAACTTTAGATTCCCCATGTCGGTTTATTCATCGTCTACTTGCCTTATAAATCGTAGAAGGCACAGATTTAGGTGAGCATCTGAATTTTGGTTTCGATCAAGTAGAAAGGATCGAATTTTTAGTTTTTGCTTTGTTAAAAAAATGTTTGGAAGATTAGCAACTTTGTAACAAGTCCGAGCTATAACTAGATACCCGTTCAGGAGTACTCGCTGCGACAGGTTTAAAAAATATGTTCAACATTACCTTAACGGAAAGAGATGAAACTATTATACTCATAGTATAGTGCGGAAGAAAATTTTTTGTCACCAGCCTACGTGATGAAGGACAAAATTCAGAAATATAAGTATACGGACTAGGTGCTTTCTGGTTCTGCGCTCTACATGTCAATAAAATCATACGTAAATAACATTATATTTTTGGAGAGGCCAAAAGATCATTTTCTTTCAAGGAAACCTTATGGCAAAGTTCTTTTAACATTGGACTGCCACGCTTCTCATTCAAGTTCGGTTAAAATGCTTGAATTTGCAAATCAACATATAATTATTTTACTGTGTCTTCCGAGCCACATAACTCACTACCTCAAGCCGCTTCACAGTACATACTGAACGACGTATCAGTCGCTACCAGTTTTCTTCTTCTTCTTAGGGTGCCTATCCGTTCCGAACCTTAGCGATCATTCTGGCTATGAAGACTTTGTTGGTTGCTATACGGAACAGCTGTGTTGAAGTCTTTCCATACCATGCTCTTAGGTTAGCAAGCCAGAATATTCTTCTTCATCCTGGAGTCCTTTTTCCTTCCATTTTTCTTTGCAAAATGCATTGGAGTAGCTCATATCTGCCTTGATTTCTCATTACATGTTCCAAGTACTACAGCTCATAGTTACAGTTCATCCTCCGTAGTATTTTTTCATTGGTGACTTTGTTTGTCTATGGTATCTTTAGGATCCTTCTATATAACTATAGCTTAAAAGTCTGAAGTTTTGATAGAGTTTCCGCCTTCAATATCCACGTTTCTACTCCGTACAAAAGCACTGAGTACAAGTAACATTTAAGAAGCGTTTTTTTTTTGTTTCTAGGATTCGGTCATGGCTCCTGAACATAGAGCTCATAGTCAAGAATGTACTGTTTGCCTTTCCGATAAGACATTTAATCTCTTGGGTATTATCCCACGACTCATTGATTTTATAGTTCTCAATTAGTTGGATTGTGAGACACGTTCAATTCTCATTTGATTCACATACTCCAGTTATGTTTTCCTTGCTTATGATCATTAGCTTGGTTTTACTGGTGTTTATATCTAGTTCATGTGTTCTAATTTGCTAATCTTTTGTTTGCTAATCTTCTGTAATGCTGCTGGGGAAAATCTTGTAACCCTAAAAACGCTAACGACGGATTTATCCTTTCAATTCAAATGCGATCCTATCCTATCCGATCAAGTCCCCTAGAAGACTAGACAACACAAACTAGTTCAAATGATGAAAATCATTTTCAACATTCAACAATAAACATTTTCCAGTAGTAAATCTAAAAAAAAATTTTCGTGAGAATGAGTAGGTTGATTGGATTCGTTGTGTACGTTGTTAGCTTTGGCTACACCAGTCCTGCACAAAATATGTAGATCTGTGTTACAGGTGTAGAAAGATATGTTTAAATGATGTGTAAAATGAATAGTTAGAAATCTTAACATTTGTAGTCTAGATTTACTTTTGTACTTAATAAAAATGTTGGTTTATACTATTTTCCAGGTATCATTTTATTTATTTCTTTCTTTATCTTACTGGGACAAACTATTCCATAGTATGTGGGAGAGATGGCCAATTGTTAGTTTTCCAAACAATTTTCATGTACACGTTTAGTTGTATACTTATTATACTTGGTTTTTTTTCTGAATAAAATGTTATCTAATAATATACCTCAACATTTTTTTCATTGCAATATTTAAAACCCGAACTAACTTTAAAAATGTTTCTTTGCGGTCATCTATCTTAGGCTTACTGTATTATTATTATTATTATAGTACTATCAGCACTTTTTTAAAGTAACCCTTAACATGATATAAACTCTAATAAAAAAACGAAATAGAAACTAACATGGTTGGATCAAAAATCCATATTACTCAACCAACACGTTTTGTTTTCAGTAACAGCATTGCAAAATAAAACTGTTGTATAATTTACTTGTTGATTTTCCTGCATTATTTTCTACAATTTCCAATTAATCCGCTATTTAATTAATTCAATATTCGTTATTATTTTTTGTTATAGTTAGTTATAATTAAAATATTAAAAATATTCATAAAAAAGTTCCTTTCTATGCACTTGTTAAGTAAAATAGTATCATGCAAACAAATATTAAATTAAGTTTAAATTGCAAATAAATTGTTTATACATTTTTATGAATTTTTTTATTTGACAGAATAATAATTCTTTTTCTTCTTCCTCTTTACAAGCAATTCTGATTCATTGATACCTTTATGGAAAATTGTCGCTCCATCTTTTGCGCGGTCGTCCGATACTTCTACTGCCGATTGGTGACTTATCTCTTGCTATTTTGACGACACGGGTCTCCCACATTCTGCTTATGTGGTTATTCATTTTTTTTTTGTTTAATATCAATTCGTTTATATTCGCTCCGTGCGTGACCATGGTAGGGGTACCTTGAAACGATGCCAGCGTGCGTAGCGGCGAAATATGACAAAATTGGAATCATGGAATCTTTTTATGCATAAATTTTATCAAAAATGTGTGCAAATACATGTTGCGTATTTAATTGTGCTAATAATAGCAAAAATAGTAAGTGTAGTTTTTATAGGTTCCCAAAGATTGTATATAAATTAGAGAAAAGAAAAAGATGGATCCGTGCTATTAATATGAAAAAGTAAATATCACATAATCTCATTTTTATGCAATTGAAATAGGAAATATTTAAATAATTTACCTTAAATGATATTTTATAAGGCTTCAAGCTAACTGCAGAGTGCATGATGACTTTAGCTTTTATATCATACCTTTTACTATTACTGTTTTTAATTATATGCTCTTTCACGTGAAAAACTTGATTTGCCAGTACTAGATTTTTCCCTTTCTTGTCTGATTGGGGTTAAAAAGATATATTATGATGAATTTTGAGAAACCCAGTTTTTAGTACTACATTTATTTTGTACATAAACTAAAAAAATATAATTAAAAAGTTAATTATTAATAATTGTCAATTTCGCCTGTATTTAACAATGTCAAACATATGTCATATGTTTAACCTGAAAATTGGTAGGTCCAAAACAGTCAGATGAAGGCGGTAGGTGTCGCGTCAGTCACGCACGGAGCGAATAGTGTACGTTACATTTTCTTCTAATGTCTTCATTCCATTTTGATCTCTCATCACATTTCCTGTAATTCTTCTCAGTACTCTCATCTCCGCCGTTTCCAGTAGTCTTTGTCTTTCTGATTTATATGCCATTATTGGTCTTACTGGTTCTTTACTGATTATTATTGTTTTAGTTTTCTGAGCTGAATTTGTGATATTAAATTATTTTGCTCTTTTGTTAAATCAGTGGACCAGTTTTTGCAGATTATCTTCATCTTGGGCTATCAATATTGCGTCGTTTTCGTAAAAGAGTATTTTACTTTTTTGTTTCTTATTCTGTATACTCTTTCTTTATTGACGTTTTTAGTGATTTCAAACATGATTAAACTGAAGAGCATTCAAGGCTTATTTAACATATCTTATTCTCGTAATACTAATACTAGAAAGTAAATTTTTTTCATAAATTTTACCGTTTTCTTTACATTAATTTCAGTAAAATATCATTATTAAATTTTGTAAAACAAATTTTGTACTAAAAAAATACTGGGTAAAAAATTTTCTAAGAATTTAATTTTATTTTACTTATTTATATTGACAATTCAGGCATATATTATAGATTTTAAAGTGGATGACTTTAAAATGATATTGCCAATATTGCTGAGATGCGTTCCTAGGATGACTTTATTCTAAGATAGTTTCATTCGATTACATGAAATCAACTTTAACTTGAGAATATCAGTAAAAAAAAATCATAGCATGTGATTCCTCTTTAAAAAAACAACCCTATACTATGATGACAGTAAAATTATTCTGTTAGTGATTCCATAGTCAATCATTTAGTTTACTCTGAATATACACCAAACTCTGATTTTATATATGTATATGTTATTCAAAAAACATAAATTATGTATTCTCGATATGTTACTGACTAATTTATTTAATAAATTCAATTTTTTTTGTGTTAAGAAAATGTTTTCAAAATTATACTAAAATTTCAGAGAAGCATTTATTAGATTAAGACATTTTTGTATTATTTATTTTTGAGATGTATTAGCAGCAATTTTATTTACCAAACTAATTTTATTTGGTGAGTTAACAAAAATCTGTGTCTTTCTAGTTCAACTTTGTAAGAAATTTTGTCTTTTTTAGCAGCTCTTGATAAGAATTGTAAACACAATTGAAAGCTCGAGATAATAAATAGTTAACCAATAGCCCCTTTTATTGACTCCAACCCATCCAAAACATTTATATATTTTTTCCAAACGAGTCACAAGTACTTCTTTTTTCTTACTCTTTTATATATATATATATATATATATATATATATATATAGATCTAGCGGTTAATGGGGGCTCCGTACTAAAACGGTATTATACTAACTCCAGGCGAATATACATCGTGTATATTATTATCTGGGTAGCGCTTTATGTGGACTCCGACCAACACGTCGGATTAAGTGGACTCCGTAATAGGTTAAAACACTTTTGGGATCCGTTTACATTTCTTTGCGTACACAACTAAACTCCTCCGATGTTGCCAATAATTTGATTAGTCGTAGCTTTTTAAATTTTGCAGCAGGTACGTTTTGGAACTTCAAATTTATTTAAATATCAATCAATTTAGTCATCGAGAAATTTCACAAATAGGTACTCGGTTAATGTAGTTAAATATTTTATGGTGGTTATTTATATTACTTGCTTTAATTATTTTCAAACTTAAAAAAGTATTTATTATAAGCTTGGAAATGGCTAGTTTTCGTTTTATTTATTATTATTTTTTGTTAAAATGAATATGCACTTAAACATTTAGTCTCTAAATGTACTAACATCGAGTAGAGTAGTCGTGTAACAGTTTAAGAAAGTAGAAGCCCTTCGGTAGGATTATAATAAACTACATAAAATTAAAAGAAACTCTGTAGACAGGAGATCTTTGTAATTTTTCAATTTCTGCAATTTATGACGTGCAATATTTGTTTCATAAAGTAGTTAAATTTAAACTATAATAATTTATGGGAAGCGTTTAAAGAAGTAATCGCTAACCTTAATTAGAATACGGCACAATAAGAAGATGAAACTTACTGTATTTTTACTTATTATATTCACAGAAAGAATATCCAAAGTAAAATTTAACACGTTTTAATGGAGTTGTAGTGAAATTTGACTTCTTATTACGATACCGGATCCTGTAAAATTTTAAATACATTAAATCTCCCGTAAATTATTAAACTTATTCTTAGAATAAAATAATTAGTAATTAGGTACAATATACCGCTCACAATTATGTGATAATGTATAGGTGTCAAGATTGCACGGTCATGTGCCATAAGGTTTCATCTTTCATATAAACATCGATAGTTTTTAACTTTGGGTGTATTTGATTCCACCGTGCTGTAACCGATCCAACTTGAAAAGTGTTATTTTACATAAAATTAGCACGTTGGCCCTAATAATGACCTATAAATATACATTGCTAAAAATTGTATACATTTATCAATTTAAAACATTCTTTGTCGTCTTCTGATCTTCATCTCCATTCGTTCCTAATTAAGCACATTTTATCCACAGGATACCTCTCTCATTTTTAAATCATTACTCTTTTTGCCTTTTGCCATGGATTTCTTTATTTTGTTTATTCATATCGTTTTTACTCATAACAAATATTGGGTAGATTATTGTATCATTAAACTTTCTCCTTATATGTCCGTATCATATAAGTTGTCTAGTTATTTTAGCGTATATAATGTCGTATGTTAATTCCATTTTGTTTAACAATAAAACAGCAAAACTTCTACAAAATTATTTCTATCTTATCACTACAGCTGTTTCGGAGAGTGCCTTTCTCAAGTCTCAAGTTTCTCGAATCCATCAATCATCCATTGTATTTCTTATACTTTCATTTTAATCCTCTCCAATCAAAGATTTTGAAGCAGCTTTGCTCCATAGTCCATTTTTGTTGCTTTTTGTCACTGTTTCTCCTTTCTCTTTATCATTATCAATACGTAGCGCTACAACACTGGGTAGGTCTTCGCTGACTACAACTTATCTCCAAGTTGATCGATTTTCCACGAATCTGCAATCAAATGAAATGTTCATTTTTTGAGATATGATTGGATGTTTTCTCTCCATTGTATACTGACATGCCCAAGTGGCATTCTTCTGTGCTAACTTCCTTCCACACCAGTTCTACAAGTTTGACATCTTGGCGTCTATGCACGTGTCCGATATACCTTAAGGGATTTATTTTCCTGAACAATATCGTTATGCGAGCTTTCTTTATTCAGTATGTTTTCTTATTCTATACGGATTTGTAGCGATATGATAATGAGTTCTGAAGCTATTTTCTTGTGGCATTTTAAAGTAATTACTATTTAAATGGGAATAAGTCACAATTAAAGCTTAAAGTTAGTTTATTGACGTTTCAATTTCCACTTCGGAAATCGTTCTCAAAATACAAACATTAGTGAGAATGATTTCCGAAGTGGAAATTGAAACGTCAATAAACTAACTTTAACCTCTAATTGTGGCTTATTCCCATTTAAATAGTAGTTATGATAATGGGGTTAAATAAAAATTTCTGATTATTTTCCTTTCAAATATTCGGAGTGCTTCCTTATTTGTTTTAGTCATTCTCCATGACTCACATCCATGTATTAAAATAGGTCTGAAGTTTGAATTATGCTCTGTATTTCTTTAGTGGCATTATTACTAACCGTGATTAGTGATCTAAGATATTTAAAGTGTTCCATACTTTCGAAATTGTAGTTGTTGACTTTAATGTTTTTTCTAAATTTATTGAATTGGTTGATTGGTTTTCTGTTGATTCGCTTGTATTTGGTTTTTATTTCGTTGATTTTAAGTCAAACATTTTTTGTGCTCTCTTCACTTTATTGAAGTTTGTGGACGAAAGAGTTTCTCATTAGAGTTATGAGTTCTATATCATTAGCATATGCTAGGAGTGCTTTGTCCCTTGGGCCGTTAATGGATTACATCTTAAATAGGCGTTATTTCTATTTTAGTAAGCTGTTCATTAATTTTTTGATTATTGGAATCGAGAATCTGTATTTTATTCGACTGTTTTATAACACAGAGTTTCTTGGAGAATATTTTTATCTCTGGTTTCCAGTATCATTAGTACAAGGATTTTGCTGGATATGGACATAGTGAACCCGATGGTATGTACATGATGTTTTCATAACCAACGTTCAAAAATTTTTCTTACTGTAAATTTATGATTATTTTACTAGGAAATATAGTGTTGTTGAATAATAATAAAGTTCAAGCAACAATTCCTATATGCATTAACTCGGTAATGATAATTCTGCTCCCCGATACCAGGTAGCAGTACCGAAAACATTAAAACTGCTACACTCATGCTTCTCATTATCCAATAATTAGCCAGTCCAGAACTATACGCCTTATTATGGTACTGATATTGCTGCTGCTCCTCATAAGTGAATAGAATATGCAAGGAAGGTTTTGATAATTTAATAGGATTTTGTGTGTTAGAATATTATTTCTCCGAGAAAGTGAAGAATATCTATTTGCTATCCGGATTTAATCCATAAATTAAATAATAGAATGCTCTAAAATAATGCTAGTAGCAGCAAAAAAAGCGATCTAATAGTCATCATCATCATCATCATCAATCAGTCATGAGTTGTCCATTGTTGAACATAGGCCTCCTCTGGACTTTTCCATTTGCTTCTGTTCTGCACCTCTGGTATCCAATTGGTCACGATTCTTTTGAGGTCGTTGGTCCATCGCTTTGGGGGTCTTCCTCGGCTTCGCTTGTCAGCCCGTGGTCTCCACTCAAGCAATTTTTTGGTCCAACTGTTGTCTTTCATTCTTGCAACATGTCCTGCCCATCTCCATTTTTTTTTGTAATATGTTCGATAATGTCTTCCACTCCGGTTCGTCTACGAACTTCCTCGTTTCTTATTCTATTGCTTAAGTTTATTCCAAGCATTGTTCTCTCCATCTTTCGTTGTGTCCTTCTCAATTTTTCGGCTGATGTTTTTGTGAGAGATAAGGTTTCTGCTCGGTATGTGAGGACTGGTAGAACGCACTGGTTAAAAGCTTTTCTATTTAAATGGATCGCTATATTTGTTTTAAATACGTCTCTCATTTTTCCGAATGCAGCCCAACCCAGACTTATTCTTTTGAGTAGCTCGCATGTTTGGTTATCTCGCGTTAACCTTATTTCGTGACCCAAATACACATATTTTTCTACAAGTTCTATGGGCGAATTTTTGATTTCTATTAGCTCATTGGGGACGAGATTGGTCATCATTTTTGTTTTTCCATAGTTTATTTTTAAACCGACTTTCTGGGTTACTTGCTGTAGTTGTTGTAGCATAACTCTGGCTTCTCCTAAGTTGTCTGTTATGAGAAAAATATCATCAGCATATCTGAGATGATTGAATATCATTCCATCTATTCTAATACCATTTGATTCCCACTCTAGCCTTTTAAATGCGTACTCCATGACTGTTATAAATAGTTTTGGCGACAAGGTATCTCCCTGCCGCACCCCTCTGCCAATTTTTATCTTCTCAGTGCAATGGAGGTTAACGGTTGTTGTCGCATTTTCGTATATATTTCGAATAATATTTGCATACCTTTGATATATTCTGCATTCTGATAGTGCTTTTAAGATAGCAACTGTTTCGACTGTGTCAAATGCTTTGTGGAAGTCGACAAAGATAAGAGCAAGGGGTCTGTTATATTCGATAGACTTTTCAACTAGAGTTTTAAGGCATTTCAAATGGTCGTTTGTTCCGTGTCCCGCTCGAAATCCTGCCTGTTCTTCTGATTGATAGAAATCGAGTTTTGCTTCTAATCTGTTTGTCAGTATTCGAGTAAAGAGCTTGTATAGGTAGTTAAGCAAACTAATTGGCCTATAGTTTTCGAGATCTGCTTTATCCCCTTTTTTGTGGAGGATGATTATAACCGAATTTTTCCATTTACTTGGAATGTTTTCACTATGCAGACATAGATTAAAAAGTGTTTGGATTCGGGACATCAAAAGTGGACCTCCTAGTTGAATTGTCTCAATGACTACACCATCTTCCCCCGGACCTCTATTATTTTTCATATTTTTGAGGGCATGTTGAATTTCCTCTCGTGATATATCTGGTATATCCTCCGATCCTACATTATGTACCTTTTGAATTGGTTGTTCGATGAGCTCTGGAATAAGTTGACTTTTATATAATGTTTCCATATTTGTCTTTAAGTTGGAAGATTTCTTTTATGTCATTTTCTATTTTTCTCCTCAACGCTTTCATGCTTTTGTTGTCTTCTATAGTTTTTATAATTTTCTCGTTGTTGTATTTTCTAATATCCCGTCTGATGGCTTTAGATATTTCTTTATTTATGTTGTTTATATCTTGTGAGTCAACATTTCCTTGACTTCTCAGCATTCTACGATCTTCCATTTTTTGTTTCGTTTCTTTACTATTTTTTTGTTCTTTTCCATGTTTAGGGCCAAATTTTTCCTGATCTTGTGTTAATGTATCTACTATTTCTTCGTTTAGGTTATTTATGTCTTCTCTTGTTGTATTTCTGAGTAAGTTACTGGTGATATATTTTTCAAACTCAAGTTCATTCGTTGGGCGCATCCAAGGTTTGAATTTTTTACTTTTTATCATCTTCAATCTTTTGTGCTTAATATTGACTTCTACAGTTGCTCGGACCATTCTATGATCGCTTGCAACCGAAAATTGATTTAAGACTGTAACATCTTTGACTATATGTTTTTTGTCAGTGATGATGAAGTCGATCTCATTTTTTGTCTTACCATAGGGGCTCTTCCAAGTCCATCTTCTATGGATCTTCTTATAGAAGAAGCTATTCGTTAAATATAGATTGTTTTCTAATAGGAAATTTAAGAGTATTTCGCCCCTTTCGTTTCTACCTGGTGTGCCAAAATTTCCGAGGGCATTTTCAGCTTGGTCAGTGCTTATTCCTATTTTGTCATTAAAGTCGCCACATATTACCGTAAAATGTTCTTGGTCTTCTGAAACAGCTGTGTACAAGTCATCATAGAACTGTTCTATTTCTTCGTCAGCGTGACTCGATGTTGGTGCATAGACTTGAATGATCTTTATGGAGTAACGGGTGTTTAGTTGTAATTTTGCAAGTATAACTCTTGTGGAAACTGCTTTTACTGATATGATATTCTCAGCTAGTTTTTTTATTAATAAAGAGCCCAATGCCTCCATTCCCATAGTTTTCTCCGACATGATAGAAAATGTGACTGGATTTTAAAGTGGTTAGGCTTTCTTTAGTAGATGTTCTAGTAGATGTTCTTTAACATACAAAAGAGAGGATCGAGGGTAGGGCATAACGGAACAATAAAGCCATATAATTTTGAAAGATTCCAGCGTCTTAGATGCCGTAGGTAATGTTGTTACATAAAAAATAAAAGGGAATATTTAGGTAGCTAACTGATGTTTATGTATATATAACCCTCTTTTAAATCCAGAAGTCTAATTCGAGTCTCTAAAATCAGGATATATAAAATAGTGATCAAACCAGTGCTAATGTGTGGATACGTGACGAGAACGTATTAATTAGACCAGGATTGCTAGAAAAGCCATCAGAGGTATTTTCCGACTTACAGAGGTCCGAGTACTAACCAATACCGAACAGAGCTAATTCCAAGATCAAACACATATATAAAGATAGCAACGTCGTACAAGAAACTAAATCTCAGTGCTAAAGTTGCGCTGGCTTATCCAAAGACTCTATAATAACTGCATTGCCAAGTTAAATTGGGAGGATGCCCCAAGAGAAAAAATGCCTTTAAGACTTCCACAAATGAAGAAAGAGGTAACTTATGGTCAGATTTAGGAATAATGAGACTATCTACCGACCCATTATATTTATCAACACCTGCTATCCTACCTACAATCAATACTTATCTGTTGTGGAATATCAAATCAATTACATGTAATCAAACGAACTGGGCTTAAAAAAAATTATCCAAGGAAAGGCACTTCAGAAATATTGACATAAATTTTAAAAACGTCATTTACCTGGCTGTATTTTCAATAGGAAAGGGAAGACAAAAAGAAGAAAAAGCAATAGAATCTTGTTCCGTTCTGACTATACGATGACGATGATCTTTATATAACATATAGGGAGAAAGAGAGAATAATGTTTATGTTTAATTTAGAATTCGCTGGTTTTCTCCCTTTTGAATTGGGTATGTATATGTATTACCATAGAAAATAAAAGCAAGAGAACTATAATTATAAAACGAAAAGATTACGAAATGAAAAGATTATATAAATCCCTTATATTTACACAGACTGTTTTACAAAAGGTGACCGAATGAGCATAAACGGACAGCTGTTTTACAAACTTAATATTATTAGACGCATTTAGGATCAATTTCACTCAAAATATGATATGCTAAAATATGATACGACACGAAAAAGGCAATGACTTTAACAGCTGATTACCACATAAATATCAATGTAACCCAAGTATAATGATTTTTGCCACAGCAAATTTAAAATGTTCCATACGGTCGAATTTTTATTTGTTGACTTTAATGTTTTTTCTAAATTTATTAAATTGGTCTCTTCTGTTGATTCGCTTGTATTTGGTTTTCATTTCGTTGATTTTAAGTGAAACATTTTTCGTGCACTTTGTTAAAGATGTTTGCGGACCGGAGAAAGTTTCTTATGAGATCCATATCATTAGCATATGCCAGGAGTGCTTTGTACCTTGGCCCGTTAATGGATTACATCTTAAATAGGCGTTATTTCTATTTTACCAAGCTGTTTATTGATTTTTTGACTATTTGAATCAAGAATCTGTAGTTTATTCGACTGTTGAATAAAACAGACTTTCTTGGTGCATATTGTTATCTCTGGATTTTTGTTTGCCGTCTCCTTATTACAACGATTTTGCTGGATATCGACATAGGGAACCTGGTGGTATGTACATGATGTTTCCATAACCAACGTTCGAAAATTTGTCTTACTGCAAAGTCATGATGATTTTACTAGAAAATATAGTGTTGTTTAATAATAATAAAGTTCAAGCAACAATTACTATATGCATTAACTTGGTACTGATATCTCTGCACTCCGCTAACAGATGGCAGTCCCGAAAACATTAAAACTCATGCTTCCCATTATCCAACGATTAGCCAGTCCAGTACTATACGCCTTATTATGGTACTGATATTGCTGCTGCCCCTCATAAGTGAATAGAATATGCAAGGAAGGTTTTGGCAATTTAATAGGATTTTGTGTGTTAGAATAGTATTTTTCCGAGAAAGTGAAGAATATCAATTTGCTATCCGGATTTAATCCATAAATTATTAGAATACTATAAAATAATAATATTAACATAAAAAAAAACGGTCTAAAAATCAGTAATAAAGCATATAAATATTCTTTAACATACAAAAGAGATGACGTAGATTAGGGCATAACGTAACAATAGACCTATATAATTTTAAAGGATTGCAACATTTTAGATATCGTAGATAACGTTGTAACATAAGAAATAAAAGGGAATATTCAGGTAGCTAACTGATGTATATATAACTCTTATAATACTTTTAAATTCAGAGGTCTAATACGACTTCCTTAAATCAGGATATATAAAACAGTGATTAAACCAGTGCTAATGTGTGGATATGTGGCCAGAACGCTAACAAAACAATGTACGTAAAACTCAGGTATTAATTAGATCAGGATTGCTATAAAAGCCATCAGAAGTATTTTCCGACTTACAAAGGTCCGAGTACTAACCAATACCGAATGGAACTAATGCCAAGGCCAAACACATATATAAAGACAACAACGTCGTGTAAGAAGCTAAATCTCAATGCTAAAGTTGCGCTGGCTTTATCCAAAGGCTCTATAATAACTACATTGCCAAGTTAAATTGGGAGGATGCCCCAAGAGAAAAAATGCCTTTAGGACTTCCACAAATGAAGGGCGAAGGTAACATGAGGTCAGATTTAGGAATAATGAGACTATCTACCGACCCATCATATTTATCAACACATGCCTGTTCAACTACCTGCTATCATACCTATAGTCAATACTCATCTGTTGGGGACTATCAAATCAATTACATGTAATCAAACAAACCAGGCTTAAAAAAAGTTATCTCAGGAAAGGCACTTTTAAAACGTTATTTACGTGACTTATTAAAATTTAAATTTTTAATGAAAAGTAAAAGATTAGCCATTTGTTATGGGGTTCAGAGAAGAACCTTCACGATGTTAATTTTTTGAGATATGATTGGATGTTTTCTCTTCATTGCATACTGAGACGCCCAAGTGGTATTCTTCTGTGCTAACTTCCTTCCATACCAGTTTTACAAGTTTGACATCTTGGCGTCTACGCCTACGATCTACCTTAAGCAATTTATTTGCCTAAACAATATCGTTATATGAGCTTTCTTTATTAAGTATGTGTTCTTCTTCTATACGGATTTGTAGCGATATGATAATGAGGTTAAAACAATTTTAATATTAATTTCCTTTCAAATATTCGTAGTTCTTTCTTATCCGTTTTAGTCATTGTCCATGATTAGCATCTATGTATTAAAATAGGTAAAAAGTTTAAATTATGATCTGTATTTCTTTAGTGGCATTATTATTAACCGTGATTATTTATCTAAGATATTTAAGTGTTCCATATTTACGAAATTGTAGTTGTTAACTTTAATATTTTATCAAGATCTATTAAATTGGTCTCTTCTGTTGATTCGCTTGTATTTCTTCTTAGCTTGACGAGTTCTTCGTTTTTCATTCTGTGAACTACTAGTGGGTTCTTTTTACGGAATTTTTTCATCACGTTTAGGTAATCATCAATGGTATATAAACGTTGTTGAAATTTTAGGGCATTTTCAAAATCTCCAAAATCACTACCATTGGGTAAAAGCTATGACTAGGAAAGAAATAGCGTAATGTAATATTTTCAATGGTAGGATGAGTTTCCAAAATCATTTTCAGAATCAAAACTATTTTAATGCTGCGGTTTTGGCCGCCACAAGAGTCTGACCACAAAATTACATGTTTTGCAGAAGTAACATTTTCTTCAATGTGTTTCTTAAGACAAATGCCTACGTCCTGGGCTCCCCGACCAGCTTCACCTTATATCCAAATATAACAATGACTTTTTTATCCTTGGCGCTATGGACACCAAGGTTGTAAATACATAATTGACGCTTATAATATACAATATTTATTAGAATTCTCGAAAGGGGAAGAGTTTTTCTTTAAATCAAAACAAAAGGTTTCCACTTCTGGTTGATCGTTGCTTATCTTCATGTCTAGCTTTCTTTCTTCTAAGTGCACATTTTTTCTTTTTTTAACGCATAATTGTTCGTTATCTGCGCAATTTTTAATTTCTAATTCGAAACAATCACATCTACTACAGATATCTTTTTTCAACTTTTTTCTTTGAAGATTAAATCGTGTTAAAAACATTTTTTTGTAAATCGAAAATTTAACAAGATCATTGTCTGCTTCTTCAATATACAATTCATACATTTTACTTAATGTTATGTCTTTTGTTAAGTATTCTCTTTCTGTGTTAGCTCTTCTGTAATGTGAATATTATAGAAAAATTTAAGCAATAACTGCCACTACTTCTTAACCTAAACGCCTCAACAAGTTGCCAACGTCACCATTGTCAACCACGTTTATGTACATATGTTGCCAAATATTCGATTTACAATCATTAAAACGCTCGCAAGAGGCGCTTGATCCAAAACTAATACACAAAAATTAGTCGCTTGCTCTAGTTATGCAAAATTCAAAATCCAAAATAAAAAGAAAGGTACTTAATCTTTTTAGATAAATCTGGTTATCCGTTACTAACAGGTTAATGGGATTTATTACGTAGATAGTTTATGCCTTTTGCTATCTTCTTCTTTAAGTTCCATCTTCTATCGAAGGTTGGAAATCATCATGGCTATACGGACTCTGTTGACTGCCGCTCTATAAAGTTCTGCACTACTGCATTCAAACCATTCCCTTAAGTTTTTAATCCAGAATATTCTTCGTCTTCCCACATTTCGCTTTCCTCGGATTTTGCCTTGCATAATAAGTTGTAATAATGCGTATTTTTGCCCTCTCATCACATGTCCTAAGTACTCAAGTTTTCGTCTTTTGATAGTTAATAATATTTCCGCCCCATTTCCTATCATTCTAGTTACTTCCACGTTTGACATTCTTTGAATCCATGATATTCGTAGGATTCTTCTGTAACACCAAAATTCAAAGGCGGCCAACTTATTCAGATGGACTTGTTTTAGTGTTCACGCTTCTAAGCCATAAAGAAAAGTAGAGAACACGTAACATCGAAGCATTCTCAGGCTCTAACTTTATATCCCGAAAACAAAGAAACTTTTAAAGTTTAAAAAATAATGCACGTGCTATTTCAATGCGTGTCCTAATTTCTTTTGTTTGGTCTACATCTGATGTTATCCTGTTGTTCCTCTTTTCCACCAGAAAGCGCCATAATCCACAATTTAAGAAATTGGGGCTGGGTCTAGTGATGCATAACGCCGTTCATATAGCAATTTTTTGTCACATGTTTATAGTTTTTCAAAAAATGAACTTCGATTTAAAGATTAAAACTTAAAACAAAATATAAAAACCTATTGAACCTTATTCAGAAAATTTCAGAAAAGAATAACTTTTGTGAAAGATTGTGGGACACAGTCATATTTTAAGATAAAAACTTCAATTCAGAGAGTGGACATTCTTAGTAAATGTATAATCTAATATGGAAGCATGTTTATGTTTTACAGACTTAGAAAGCACTGAGCACACAAGTATTTATTTTTTTATGTACTAGGTCGTAAAATAAGTATACTCAAAACAAATAAATATTATCTACCAAGTATTCTACTCCACTTTAATATCAATGCATCAGATATATTATAAAGATTTCGTCGTAGTTGTAAATTAATAGGAGATAAAGCCAAATGTAGAGCATGTGAAATCTAAATATCTTAGAATAACTTTATCGAGCGGGAACATTATTGATGAGCAAAAGGGAGACCCATCGCTGAGAAAGTGACAAAGCAATTGGCAAAAGCAAAGGGTACTTTGTACTAAAGTACCCATACTCTAAAGCATAAGCAGGTCTTTTCGTACTCTTTTAGTAAGTGATAGATTCGACCGTTACTTGATGGAAATTCATTTTATCTAACAATTAAACAGGTATGCGTTTACACGTCATATTTTGTAACTGAATAAGTTGAGGAGGGGATAACTGTTTGTCTCAAGTTGGTCATTCCGAATTATGTCTGTATTTTTTAATTTGCTAATTTCCATAGATTCTATTATTCATGGAATCTACAGATAGCTTAAGGCCTTTATTATAAATACACTTTTTTAGTAATAAAAATATATAAATAGAACCTAGAATACGCCTGTAAAAGTATGTAACCTTTGATCTCTGGGATAAACCCATCTCCTGAACAATGGTGCCGATATATGTAGGTAAAATTTTCTACACCTATTTTAACCTGTTTATTTCCTCATTATCAATATATATGAGTTGTAACCGATACCACAAACTCATTTACTTATAGAGACTATATATTGACTATAGTTATTACTATACAAATCTGACTCGAAATATCGTCTTAAAATAACAGTAACAGAAAAGTGAAAGATTAGTCATTTTTTATGAAGTTTAAAGTAGAAGCGTTCACGAAAATTAAAGTACTAATAAGACCACCGAAATCGGGCGTACCCTGGGTAATGAATAATTAAGTAATCGTTAATTCTTAAATCAACCGTTCAATATGTTTTTTGTCAAATTGGTCCTTTTTAGGACCAACTATTCTAATTATGTGTATAAATATTAAGAGTATATCTAGAGATAAAGACACTCCACTTTACATATGCGCTTAACAAAATGCAGGAAGCACGTAGATGGCCAATCCTATGGTATTTGGTATTAAGCTAATCGCTATAAATTACATATTAAATGCAGGCAAAAAAGCAAAGAAAAACTTATAATGAGAGAAAACAAAACCAGTCAGCTGAGAGAACCTTTCAACGATGTTGAGCTTGGATCCGCTATCCACGTATATAATGAACAATATTACGGCTCCTGGCTGAGGATCTGAGCACAAAACTAACTATAAAATTGGAACTAAAAATACAACAATGGCTAATATTCAAAGTCTTTAGACAAGCAAAGCAAAGACAAAGTTTTTTTTTATTTTTTTTTTATTCAGTTTGATGGCCTTGGCCGAGCCAATTAGCCAGACAAATTTAAAGACAAACAATTTTTACAATCAGAGGAATTTTTTACAATTAGAGGAATAAACATATAATCATCCGTACAATCTAACGTGCAATTAGTAATAATTAGCAATTAACAATTAATAATTAGTAATTAGTAATTAGTAATAATTCTTTTTTTTTTTTTTTTTAATTTTTTTTTTTTTTTTTTTTCCTGCGCTAAGACATAACCCGATTCAACATCTCGGAGGTTTACATCTTTTTTTTTTTTTATTTCTTTATGATTTTTTTTTTTTTTTTTTTTAATTTTTTTTATATTAAATTTTTTTTTTTTTTTTGCTATAATACAATATTTACTTAAATATAAGTTAGTTTTAAGCTACAATTTATATTTACAGTTTTTGATATGTTCGTAAATCATTTTTAATATATTGATATCTCTAGAGAAAATCAAATTGTTCAGGTAGACGGGAAGTGGAATTTTTAATATAATAAGATTATCATAAAATTTGTTTATGTTTACTGATTCGTGGGAACATTCAAGAAAAATATGTAATAAGTTACCTTCTTTTCCACACTTGCAATTAGGTGACTCCGCGAGACCCAACTTGTACATATGAAGGGGGGTAAGAGCATGATTAGATCTTAATCTGTTTATAACCCTTATGAAATGGCGATTTGATAGAGTATGAAACCATCTTTTTATGGGTATTTCAGGCTGCATTTGTTTGTAATTATTTCCAGTTCTCGTGTTTCGATAATATGTTTGCCATTTTTCTTTTTGATGCTGTTTACTAATTATATCAATGTCTGAAAAGGGGAGTAAGTTCAAGGGAGCTTCTTCGCCTATGTCTAGGGCAGATTTGGCTAGGCTATCTGCTATTTCATTGCCCTTAATGCCCGCGTGTCCCTTTATCCATGATATAATAATGCTTTTCCCTAAATTTGTAATTTTATTGTAAATACTCATAATTTCTAGTTCTATATGATTTAGTTGTTTGGACCTATGTACGTTTGTTAGTCTGTCGACGACACTCTTACTGTCTGTAAATATTATGCAGCTGTAGGGTTCGTTACTATGTATATGCCTTAATGCAAGAAGAATCGCTGTCATTTCAGCAGTGTATATCGATGATTCAGCTGGCAATTTCAATAATTTTTTAAATCCGCTTTGAATATTAATTAATGCACATCCTACTTTGTTTTGTACTTTAGATCCGTCTGTAAAGTAAAACTGATAGTTTGGCCATTTATGCCGTGTAAATGATTGAAAAGCGACTGGATCTAAATTACTGTCCATAAAAAAGGTATTAATGTGTTTTGAAAAAAGCTCTTCTAATATATGGGAATACATAGGTGAAACTTGATTTTCATACGTATAGAAAGTATGTCGGTATTGAGATATCCTCAGGTAACTATTTACCAGAAGAGAACATTTTTTCTTTGTCCAATATTTATGAGTTAGATCTAAAATTGATAAAATATGAATATCCTGTAGATAGTTAGTATTTTTCCCTATGGCTCTAGTAATGAATTTATCACTTAAAAACTCCCGTCGAAATTTCAGAGGTGGTTCTATCGCCTCAACTTCCATTATATTAACAGGTGTAGAATTCAAATATCCAAGACAAAGCCGAAGGCATTTATTTTTTTGTATTTCTAATTTATTTAAATGTGTGTTTGCGGCAGTTCCATATAAATGACAACTGTAATCGAAAATGGGACGAATCATAGTACGGTAAAATAAAAGTGCTACATTTGGATCAGCGCCCCAGTTAGTTCTACAAAAGGCTCTTAGAATGTTCATTGCATTTTCAGACTTTTTTATGACATGATGAATTTGATCCTTCCATAGGAGTTTTCTGTCTAAATAAGTACCGAGATATTTTATACAATTTTTAATAGGGAACTGAATTTGACCTACTTCCAGATGCCCTTGTGGAATTTGATGTTTTCTAGAGAAAATACAAATTTCAGTTTTAGATTCTGATATATCTAAACCAATATTTTCATAGTGATTAAGAACAGCTTTAATTGAGAGATCAAAATTATTTTTACATATATCCAATGATTTGTGGGCTGTGTAAACTACTACATCATCAGCATATTGAATAATTTTTGTTGGGCTATTAATACAATTTTCTATATCCATATTATATAAAATAAATAGTATTGGGCTTAATATGCTACCCTGTGGAAGTCCTATATTCGTAAGACGTGGTGGAGAGATGGAATGGTTGATTTTTAAAAAAGTTGATCTATTAGTGTACAATGTCCTCAGAAAACTAGCTATGGTGATGGGGAAGCCGATGTCGAATAGCTTTTTATGCATAATGTCCAAGTTAACGGTATCGAATGCAGAGGAGACATCAAGAAAAGCAGCCATAGTATACATATTATCAGTAAAGTATATTAGTATGGATGAGACTAAGGCAGTTATGGCATCTTGGGTTGATTTTGATTTTCGAAATCCATACTGAGATTTTGGGAGAATATGTTCTTGCTCTAACCAATGTTCAATTCTATTTTTTATTAACCTTTCTAACGTCTTTAGGAAGCAAGAGGCTAAGGATATTGGTCTATATGATCTACTGCAATTTTCTGGCTTACCAGGTTTTTTAATAGGTATTAGAATATATTCCTTCCAGCTGTCTGGAATTTGTGACGTATCATTCCAAATGTCATTAAAAATATTTAATAATGATATTTTATAGTGGTGAGGAATATGGTATATCATGGAATATGAAATATTGTCTTTACCTGGAGCACTGCTATTTTGTTGACTAAGTACTCGCTCTAACTCCCACATTTTAAATGGTTCTTCTAAGCCAAACCTATCTCTTGACACTGTTTCGCTGTATTCTGGAAAATGTTGTGAAGGTACCCACTGTGGAGATATTATCTTATGAAATTCATCTAGCCAGCTGGATTCTGGATCTATTGGAATCTTGTTGGACTGTTTGCGGTTTTTAAAAGTGTTTACTTTCTTCCACACTTCACTGATTTGTGTTTTTGAATTTAGGCTTTCGCAGTATTCTACCCAATTCTGTTTTTTCTTTTGTTTGAAAAGTTTTTTTGCGACAGCGTCAAGTCTCTTAAATTCAACTAAATTATTTCTTGTAGGATCTTGTTTATATTTTCCATATGCAATTTTTCGGTTATCAGCGGCGGTTTTGCAACTTTCACACCACCATTGGTTCGAAATTCGTCTCTTATGTGTTCCGTTAGATGAAAACTTTGGTATTGCTAAATTGGCTGCTTTATTAATGTTTGCTATTAGAGTTTGATAGTTTCCAGGAGGATTTACAGCTTCTAGTACAGATGTGTATAATTTCCAATCGGCCTTGTTAAGATTCCAGATCTTGTGATAGTTTTGAGCTGTAAATGAAGTTATATGATCTGTTTCCATGTTAATGATAATCGGAAGATGATTGGATCCATGAGGGTCCTGTAGGACTCTCCAAGTAAAAAATTTTGAAATATCTTGTGTACAAAAGGTTAAGTCAATAGCGGATGGACTCTTACTAGTTGCTAATGTGGGCGATCCATCATTCAAGCATATCAAATTACAATGATCAATACATTCTAAAAGTTTTTTACCATAGCTGTCTTCAATTTCGCAGCCCCATGCGATACTGTGGGAATTAAAATCCCCACCAATAATAAACGGTTTAGGTATGTCTTTAAAGAATTCCAACCATTGACTTTCAGATATCTTGGTTTTTGGTTCAATGTAAACTGACACAATATTGATGGGATTTTTACCTCGGAGAATTTTAACTGAAATACATTTGTGAGTGAAAGGATATCTATTTTTAAGATTTATTTCTTCGCATCTTAAGTTTGATTTTAATAAAATGGCAGTTCCACCATAACCGTCTGCCCGATCTGATCTAAAGCAATTGTAACCTTTAAAATTATAATAGTATTTTGATTTAAACCACGTTTCTGAAAGCAATGCTATGGAAATATTATTTTGATATAGCAGATATTCTAGATTTACTTTATTAGCTACTGCTGAACGACAGTTCCATTGCAGCAAATTTATGTTCGCGTTTGTGTCTGCGAATTTGAAGACAAGGTATGGTTTACATGTTTACTAATTAATTCCACAATTTCAGATTTTGATACATCGAAATTGTTTGTTTGTTTTATATTACTTATAATATTGAGAACTACTTCTAAAACTAAACTTATTGTTGCATTTAATTCCTCTGATTGTAATTTTACTCCGGCTGAGTTTTTTAAATAATGTTGACTATTAAAAATTCCCCCCGAGACAAAAGAGGTTTTTGGTTGAGTAAGTATTTCTTTTCTTGAAATTTCAATGGGATCAGGGCTGGTTGGTCTATGCCTTTTGTTTGGGTTTGAAGTTGTAGGAGAAGAAAACATATAATTAGTAAAATTGTTATTATAGGATTTGGGTTGTAAATTGTGGGACTGTGAGTACTGAGGTTGAGAGGAATGATACTGTATTGTACTAGAAGGGGTAGGTCCAGATTGAGGCCGTTGGGAATAATTTGTCGAGGATATTTGACCACTTTCCATGGCAGAAGTATTATGAGCGACTATGTTTGCGTACGTATTTTTTGGGACCTGTTTATTTGCATCAAAGAAATTAATATTGCAAGAGCTCATGGTTTCCTTTACAATTTTTTGTCTTTTAAATTCTGGACAAGCAGACAAATTAGTAGTAAGATGATTTCCTTGACAGTTAAAGCACCGTGGTATGTAATCTGAATTTTTACAATCTTGTGTGGTATGGGACTCCTGACATTTGCTGCATCTTGGTTTACTTCGACACTGACCTCCCAGATGACCAAAACGGAGGCAGTTATAACATAATAATACTTTCTGGTTATACGGCTCTACCTCCTTGATAACTTTATTAATAGAAATATATTTTGGTAAGATTTGTGATTTGAAAATAACAATGCAAGACTTTGTGGGTACATATTCTACTATTTTACCTTCATCCGTAATTTTTTCTACTTTACGTTTTATTCTTTTGACATTAGATACTTCAAAAGTGCAATGTTGATCAAATTGTCTTATTTTATCTTTTATGTACGCCTCTGAAAAATCTTTTTCTATATCTCTAATAACACCTTGTCTATGGAGAATAAATTTTGGGATATACAATACAAAGTTATTTTTAACAAAAATATTTTCGTTTTTATTATTTATTAGAAAATTTGCTGATTTATAATCCTTTAACTTGATCCTAACCCTATTCCGACCTATAGAATCGATACTTATAATTTTATTGTCTATCTCCGGAAAGTTAGAAAGAATAATATCTCCGATTTTAAGAGCATTTAATTTACCTTTAAATTCGACCGAATTATTCTCAACATAAATATGATACGGGCCTAAATCAGTACTTACATACAAAAACTCCTGTCTTTCTTTCGATGTGTTATCGTTATCGATGGTCATTGCTGTTGTTGTTTGTATATCATTTGTATTTTTTTGACGTATATCTGGGGGCACTGGGTCGTCTGGGGGTTTCCCCCCGACTAACTGGTCCATTTAATTGTTCTTAAAACTCACAATCTAATTTTATTTTTACACCTAATCTGCAGATTTATAAAAACACAATTTTTAAACGAAAACAGTTTAATTTCGTTCCGCTTTGTCGATAGGCACGTCCGATTCGTAGGTGAACTAGAACACGACTGAAAGACAAAGTTGTTGCCTTGCTTAAACCTGGCAAAAACTCCAACGACCACAAAAGTTATCGGCCAATATATCTATTTATTTTGTCAGCTATACAGAATACTTCTGTACATGATCCTTAATATAAACCGATAATAGAAGTAAAAAATGCAAATTAAAAGACAAAAGTGGCTATATATGACAGGTTAGATCATATATGTCACAAATACTAAATCTTGCCCAACACAGCGAAGAGAAGTACGAAAAATATCAGGTATGAGGAGTGGTATTTGTTAATCTAAATGCCGCTTATAAATAGTTATTTAAATAACTTATAAAATATTTAGTTATAAATTAGTCAGCCAAATTCAGGGAATATTAAGACTCACATCCATACATAAGCTCTACAATATCGTAGCTATCAATCCACCTAATATCCGAAGATAAGTAGCTAGAGAGCAAAAAAAATAAAGTCCAGATTCGTGACATCCACTCCACGAATACCAGCCCATTTTATGACTAGAATCAAGGAAAAACTGGCTATATCAACACATCTGCAAGATATACAAACAAAAATAAGCTGCTCCTCTCCATCTGATCCCTCGAACGGAACTTCCTTATGGTAGTTATCTTCCTTAAATCTGCCAGGAGGACTCTTGCCTGCAAACACCGGTTAACTTGTGTGCATCTGGGGTGGTACAAGACTTATCGCACTTTCTTAGTTAACTTTACCGTTCAAATCGCTCTTTTTGAAGGGACAAGGTTTATTTATGTGAACTGAACATGTAAAGTACAGTCAGTAAGCTATTACTTATAAAGATCATTGCAAATTTGACACTAACTCCACTTATATTGATTACATATTACTCCTAAATACGAGATAAAACATTCAGAAATATGTAATATTGGTGAAGTGGTATAATTCATGTTAGAAAAATTAATCATTCTTCCCTTTTTTATGCACTACTACCCATTTTAACAAAAAAATATCTATTTTAGCACTTAAATATTTATTTTGAGATATCCTTCTATCCAGAATTAAAAAATAGAATAATAAGAAATAGAATCCAGAAAAAAATAAAATAATTAAATAGAAGAATTAAAATAATAAAAAAGCTGTATATAAGATATCATGAAACAATGGATGAAATAAAAGAAGTTCTTATTAACCGGATTCTTAAATAAAACGTATAAAGACATACTCACGTTAACAAAATACATTAGGAAATTTTCGCATATGAAAAAACACATCCAACTTGGTAATGAAATCCTTTTGTATCTATAAATCTATTTTTAGAAAAGCAAGTACCTACCAAAAACAGGTATTTGGTAGTACACATATCTGTTACATACTGTAATGCATATGAATGATAACAAAAGTAAGGAGTCTATATGAACCGTTTAGAATATACGCTGGAAATAAACGGCTTAATCCCATAGTTGCCAAATTATCAGAGCTTACTTAAACCGATATACGTATGGTTCCAATATACACGGAACAAGATCTGAACGACCCCTATAATATATACACGTGAACTAAGCGATATACATTCATGATACAGGGGTAATTAGGGGCTCCACAAAATTTTTAAAAATTGTGAAACTATACATGTTGACGAATCGACAGAGCCAATATTATGGAATAGTCAAGTGAGCTCCGTATATCGGTGGCCACTTGACCACGGAGCTCACTTGAACCTGAATTTTAACATGGGCGGAGTCCACTTTATGCCGTAGATATATATATATATATATATATATATATATATATATATATAAAAGAGTGATTTTCATGCACTGAGCTTTCGACATCCTTTTTGATGTCTTCTTCAGGGCTTCCGAGGTCGCAGTCTCCCGAGCCCCCAGACACTACTACACTGATCAATATTCACTTCATTACTGTGTTGATCAGTGTAGTAGTGTCTGGGGGTTCGGGAGACTGACACCTCGGAAGCCCTGAAGAAGACATCAGGGAGGATGTCGAAAGCTCGGTACAATGAAAATCAACGCCATTCAACCCGGAAGACTGGTGAGTTTAATATTAATTTTTATAATAGTATTAATGTTAGCTCTAGGTTTAAATATATATATATATATATATATATATATATATATATATATATATATATATATATATATATATGGCATATTTATTTTAAAAATTAGACACTAAAAATTGAAGCGACCGGTCCATAGAACTAATAAATTTTATTGATCTCATGAGAATCGTACGAAATAGCAAAAATCGCGCAACGTTTTATTTAACAGATTTATAGAAAGAGACGTTATTTGCAGCAAAATACAAAGATTGCATTAGATCTGCGCTATTTACCTATAAAACGCATTTCGATTTTTATCAATTGACAAACCATTAAAAGATATCGAATTTTTACCGTCGAGTCGATACAAATTTTATTTAAAATTAATTTCACGCGCCTAACTGACATTTTGTTAAAACAATATTTTAACTACATTTTTTAATTGAAACATTTTTTTCTACGGCGTACAGATTCTTGGTAAATTGATCTTTCCGTTTTCTCCCCTATGAGAGGGAGTTTTAGGGGGAAACCGAATGGTTGAAGTAGTGAACTTTTTTGCATATTTTTGGGGTCTTAAAATTAACATTCCCAGCAAAATTCAGATTATTACAGTTTTTAGAGGTTCAGGTGCATTTTCGACTCTGACGACTGGAGTAGAAATAAACTTATTTATCTATAACAAGACTAAAGCATCTTTAGGAATTGGGGTAATACGTTTTTTAGGTGTCTCCATTCGAGTTACGTTGTATTAAAAAAAATTGCTCTATTAAAAACCGAGAAAATTTTTAAATATACCGATTTTGTACTTTAAAATTAAATTTTCCGGATCAGAATACCGATCGCTTTAATTATTATAATAAATATTATAAATATCTTAAAATATGAAAATTTTATCTAGAGAGAGCTCCTGAAGAAAAAAGAAATGGTTCAAAGATTACCATCCTATTGTATATAACTTCGTCGCAAATGCCGTTCAACTTTGACCGGTTGTGTCTCAGGAATCACTGCTGGGAAATTAACTTTTTTTTCTTTTAAAAGAAGTGTCCTGTTGAGTGTTTTCCAACGCCGTTTTCTGAATTAATTTAATAATTAACAATAGTCATTGAGATATTTTATTTGTTTATAAGCCAAAAAATGGTTTATAATTTTAAAACATTTCTAAAGTAGCCCAAATAATCCGATTTCCATTCTCCATAAATTACATTGAATAGGCAAAGTGCTTTTTTATAATTAAAAAAAATTGGCAAACTTCTATATGGTCTAGTTTTTTTGCAAGAGTTTAAAGAAATTTTTTTTTAATGAGATTGCAAAATTATTTTCCTAACTCCAATACATAGATTTTAATCAAATTTGGTGGGCTGTTCTATTATATTATAAAGATTGTCTATGCTAATTATAAAGGCCCTAGATACAATTCAAATGGATAAAAAACATTGAATAAGAAAAGTCCTGGTTTCCAATATTTTTTTATATTTATTGGTATTTTGCAACAATAGTAATAAATTAAAACATGTTTAGCCAGTCGTATCCTATAGAAAAATTAAACACAGCTATTTTAGTTCATTACGACTTTGCTGCAAAATGAATTGTTTTAAAGTTATAAGCAAAGAAAGTAGAAAAAATCGATGTTTTTAGTAATTTTTAAATATTTTAATTTTTTTATTAATATTTCCGACCTATTTGAGAGGAAGGATAAGTCAATTATTATTACTGAAGCTGTCACACAACTTCTTCTGCAATAATCCCAATATCACTTCTCATATCCACCTCAATACAGATCCATTCTGGTCTACATTATAAAAAACGAGTTAGGAACTACAGAAGCACTAATATAGTGTATACAACTGCTAACTCAAAAATATTACGACCAGATAAAAGACGTATTTTTGTGACGACAGTGTCAGTTACCAAAAAGACAACACCAACCACTCGTGGAAGACTAACAAAATTGGAATTGATTCGAGTGGCATACGAATAATAGAAAACTTATACTAGAAGCAATAGCAAAAGAACGCGTAAATTTATAATGTTATGTTGTCTAATATTGTCAATAAAATGTTCATAAATTATCTCCGTTTAGTCGATGACACAATCATACTAGCGAATAACAAAATGAACGATATGAAGCATTATCTTTTGAAAATTAACAGAAATAAAATCAAGTGGTACTACTACGAGGAAGAAATGCAGATCCGAGTATCAATAGCGAGAACTGCATTCCTTAAATTTATCAAATATCTCTATGAAAGAGAGACTCCTCCTAATCTACGACTTTGCATAGTCAATTGTGGTCATAGTGGGCATTACCGAAACTTCTTCGAATCTCATGGACAGATCACGTAACAAGCCAAGAAGTACTACGTCGAGCTGAAACTGAGAGAAAACTTTTCCAGTCTTCATCTTCATAAAATTAACACTAATAGAGATAATATAATGCAAAGTGGTTTTGAACACAAACAACTCTTCGAGACAAGGAACTGGTGTAGAATAAAGAAGATGGAGACTATGTTCAAGAAAGCAGAGAAAGGCAGACTTCACATAACCAATGAAAATGGCAGATAATGCTCTAAATATTGAAACCGTAAAACACCAGAACAAGAAGTTTATTTTTCAATCAAAAAAACCTTTTACTGGGCTAAAATGAACGTTATTCTATATATTTGCTGTCAAACAAATGATTGCAAATAATTACTAACTTCTAACTTTCAAAATATATTTTGCTATCAAAAATGAATTTTTATTTTAAAAAATTGACGTGTTGACGAATTAAAGTTAATGATCTACGGAAAACTAGAAAAAATAGTAGAATAACAATTCGTTTTATCAGGAATGCTTTACGATTCTCCTTTTACAAAAAATATTCAAAAAAATAATGAAAAGTACTATTAATTATTAGAAAACATACTGGAAAGCAAGGAACAATAAATGCGTCACCTGGAATAGGTTAATAAGAAAAGAGTATAATATTTCTTATTCTATTGTTCGGAAATTAATAAAACAATTAATATACATTTATTATCCATTCGTGAATACTCAAAGTGAAAGAACCCATATATTTTCCAGTATATATGGCATTTTTATACAGAAGTATCGTTAAAATTTAAATTTCCATAATTATATTATTGACAGGAGAAATACTAGATATTTTTTTTTTAATTTCAGATAAAGTCAGTTTTGAGTGAAAAAAATACGCAATTTAGTCTTAAACGGAGACATTAACCTAAAGTTTCAAAAGTTAGAATGGTTGAAGATTATTTAACTGAATTAAATTGCTGGATATTGTTTCACTAAATGTTAGAAAAGACAATGATTTATATTCGGGTTATGTTTAGATGCTCTAGTATGCGTTTTTTTAAACTTCTCGTGGTGTGTCCTATGTAAATTTTTGCATGATTTTCACACATTAATGTGTAAAGTATGTGGTTCAATTTAAAAATTTTTCAAAATTAAAGAACCAGTTGCTTCTAGTACTATTATATGATATCTTCTTATATATTATTTAAATTTAAAATTGTAATCACTAAAATTTTTTTATACATCAAATTTAAAAAAAAACTAACACGTACCGTCTGTTTTAGAGAAAATAATCCTTTACCTCTAATCCTGCGAAGATCACCCCGCCGAACCAACGTTTTGTTTTGTTTTGTTTTGATATCCCGGCGAGCAGTGCGAAATAGTGGGCGTGACGACACTCTCAGTGAGCAAACGGGCGCTGAAAACGCCTGAAACCGTGTTGAACAACGACTGAAACAGGAGAATTCTCTTTGCCTGGCTAACAACGTATCACTAGCGCAAGCCCCCTGCTTTCGTTCTACCATCATTCGTTATTTAATAATGTCCCGGACGTTATTAGTGATGCCACAGAGTAAATTTTCTACTCTTAACTTTTATGAAGTATCTGCAGTTCTTGTAATTAAATTTTCCTGTTAAAATTAATATACTTTCCATTAGGAGAAAGTACGATTTTAGACTTCTGAAAATACCAGCTGAAGAACATCCCGAAACGTACATGAATATGCACTAAAGTGCATATTAGCTCTGGTTTTCAAGAGCACACCTGCAAAATTAATAAACCGCAGGCTACTAATAGTATAATTAGTTAACAAAAATTTGTGGTTTTAAACATTAATTTTGTATACCACAGGACAGTACTTACTTAAGGCTTGACTTGGTAATAGCTTTTTTTTTTAATTTGACTTCGGCAAAAACACATTTTTCATCTAAATATTTATTTATGTATTTATAGTGAAAAATAATTCGTTATGGTTGGAAATAAGCAGTTACCACTCACTGATTTGTGTGATTTCTTCAGAGCAATGAAGTAACTTGGCTCGTGTTATATACATTTTTATAATAATTTTATAAAATGTAATTATTTTTAAACCATTTACTTTATATGTGTACACTCACCATTTTTGATAAAATTCTCGAAACACGCTTTATTTTTTATTGTAACTTTTATCAACATTTGGTATGCTCTGATAGAGTATACTGATAAAGTATATTTTAGACAGGAAATGCGTACGAAAAACTTTTAATTAAAGATGTACTCACAAACTTACAAATTAATACCAAAAAAAATTAAAATAAGACGAATTAGTACCTATTTAATTGTCTTCAGAAACAAAATAAAAATAACAAGGAAACCAATGCAAATTACTTCGTGATTTAATTAATACCTCGTATTAAGTTCAAAAGAAGAATAGTGCTTGCCAATAAGTGCTATTATGGCTTGAGGAAACATATGGCCCCAAAACTACCCAGAAAAATTAAAGTTACCATATATAAAACACTAATAAGGCCAGTGTTAACATACGGATCTGAAACGTGGTCACTTACACAGAACGACCAAGAATTGCTTAAACATTTCGAGAGAAAAATTCTAAGAAAAATATATGGAGGAATCCAAGAACAGGGTTTGTGGCGTAGGCGCTACAACTTTGAGTTATATAGAAGTTTTGGGGAACCTGACGTTGTATAATATATTAAATTAGCACGCCTTCGATGGGTAGGACATGTAATTAAGCGAGATGAAAATGCAACGATCAGAAAAATTTTCGACCGAAGAGGACCAGTTGGAAGACGAACCAGAGGAAGATCAAAACTTAGGTATCAAGATAACATAGAGGATGATCTAAAATCCATTGGAGGTAAAGCATGGAGAAGAGTTGTCAGAGACAGGGGCGAATGGAAGATTGTTCTGAAAAAGGCTTTGGCTCATAACGAGCTGTAATGCCACTGATGATGATGATTAAGTTCACGAGCCTATATAACAGCATTCATTCTTCTGGGCATACTGTTAACTAAGTATAACACATCATTCTGTGGAATTGCTTCACATTGCTCTAAAAGTGCCACATTCCTCTAAAGGTGCCACTTTTAGCTGACTTAAGCTAAGAGTAGCAGGTACTCGGCTTTGAATACTTCTACTAATCATGTCCCAAATATGCTCGCTGAGATTTAAATCGGGTCTATATACTAACTGTGCTATGTGGGTCATATAAACTTCATTTAAGTATTATTAACAATGCCGGCGGTAGGAGGGAGTGCATTGTCATGCATCAGTGTAAAGTTTTCTCTAATAAATGGTGCATATGGTATAATTTTGCAGTATCTCATTTATGTACCTGTCAGCGGCAGAAAGCATATCATTCACCATCTCCTCTTCAAACTCGTCCACGACCATACGGGGAACGTATGGATAATCTGGACCCATCGGTAATCTCACATTTCTCGAGTCATCTGCATTCCAATACATGTCCAAAGAAATGTAATTTGAAAATATGATATTCTCTGGAAAGTTTCGGTCCTGTAGCGGGTCTTTAAGCATTCAAATTAGCCTCATTTAACCGTCTGTTATCGGTTCGTCCACTCACACTTAGGTTTCTACTTCTTCTTTCTTACTATTGTGCGCCACTCTTGGTAATTGTTGAACGTCCATGCCCGTACAAGCTCTACTATGGGAAGCCATGACATGGCTCTTCTGCCTACTCCCCTTCGGTCCTCTATCTTCCCTTCAATTATTAATCGTAGCAGGTTATACTTGTCATTTCTTAGTATGTGACCTAGGTACAAGGTCTTTCTTTTCTTAATCGTTGTTATAAGTTCTAACTCTCTTCTTTAGGGTATTTAATACTGTTCGATCCGTAATGTGTTGTAAATATGATATTCTGAGCATTCTGCGGTAAAGCCACATTTCAAAGGCTTCACCGTCTCATGGTATTTCATTTTAATGTCCAGGCTTCAACTCCCCACAGAAGGACTGACTAAACGTAGCATTTAATAACTCCAATTTGGATATCTAAGCTTAGTTTTTGATTATAGATAATAAGCTTCCGTCAATTGTAGATACATGTTCCTATCCTGTTCTATTCGTGTTTTTATTTCTATATCTGGATCTCACTTATCATTTAGTACTACTACTAAGTATCTGAATTTGTAAACTTATTCTAATTGAGTGTTATTTAAGTCAATGCGACAATTTTCATCGGTTTTGCTAATTACCGTTATTTTAGTTTTTTGAAGATTTATTGTCAGATCCATTGCTTCACTTGCATTATTAACTCTGTTAAGTATATTCTGAAAGTCTTCCATTTTTTCTGCTATCAGAAGGGTATCGTCTGCATACCTGATATTGTTAATATATTTACCATTTATCTTTATACCAATTTCGGCGCCATCTAATGCTTGTTTGACTCTACATTCAGAGTATAAGTTAAAAAGCAATGGAGACATGACACAGCCTTGTCGGAGACGTCTTTGTATATCGATGCTTTTAGTAGTGTGGTTGGAATATTGAACATTGAACAAGCGGAGTGTCTAAAGATAACAGATGTTGTTATTTTGAGTTCAATTTTCTGAAGCTCTAAGAGTATTTTTGCGGAGAAAGTAAAAGTTTAAGTAACCTTTTTACGTAGCAAGCAAAAGGTTGAAATAACCTTTTTGCTTGCTTTTTTCTCCTTTTGGTCTTTTGACCGTTGAAATGTCTGATTGCACCGATCTTTAATAAAATTTTTAATTATTTCAGAAGAGCTATAATGAAACCAAGAAAAACACAAATTTCACGATATGGCTGTCAAGTTTTTATAGAATTTACATTGAAGACTATTGGGATTTCGTTATGTATTATAAAATAAAACACTATTAACGAACTTCTCGATTTAATGAATACTTCGAAAAGTGTATCAAACTCCGTAACATCTTGGAAACTTAACGAATATTCATTATTTAAAATTGTTTATTTAAAAGGATGTTTATTAAAATGCTGAGTTTCTAAAAATCTTATTAAACATTGAGATTTCGAAGATTATTTTTGAGTGATATTGACAGTCTGTTCCGACTGCGTATCTGTAAATTTCTTTTCAAGAAAGCGTCAATTCAGTTCCGGCTGATCATTTTAATATCATTATTTATTATACAGGGTGTGGTGTCTGGTGAAGGGAGCAACTTTAAAATTTTAGATAGGAATCCTCATTTTTTTTTATTGCAGATTTGGACTACTAATGCAAAAATAAACAACTTTTAGTCCTAAAAGGAAGTCCAACCTAGAAATTATGAAAACGGTCTAATATCTTAAGAAATGCACTTAAAAATAAAAAAACTGTTTTCAGTATTTTCAAAAATCTATCGAATGAAACTAAACACGGCCCCCCAGCTACACCACCAGAGCGGGGAGGGGCAACTTCCCAATGTTAAATGAGAACCTCAATTTTTTTATTGCAGATTTGGATTCATCACAAAGAAGTAGGTACCTCTCACAAAAAAATTTTTTCGAAATGTTGATAGATGGCGCTATAATCGGAAAAACGATTTGTGATCGTGACACCCTAGGAAGATTATGTCTAATATCTCAAAAAATACACTTCCAAATGAAAAACTAAAAAGTAGTGTTCAATATTTTATAAAATCTATCAAATAGCATGAAACACGACCATCCGCCCCTCTCTGTGGGGAAGGGGCGTGGAGCAACTTTAAAATCTTAAATTAAAAACCACATTTTTTATTGCGAATTAGGATTCTACGTGCAAAGTAAACAAATTTGTTTGAATTTTTTTGCAATTAGCGATATATGGCGCTATGATCACAGAAAAGCATATACAGACGTCTGCAAACTAATTTTTATGACGTTGAATACAGTTTTTTAAGAATGTTTTAGTTGTTAGTAGCTAACACCTTCTTCAAACAACATCCTAGAAGGCTATACACCTGGAACTCACCTGCCGACAGAAAAGTTAAAATTGTTAGAAATCAAATTGACTTAACAACAACCACATTAACTGCAGCAAAATTGATGCTAGGAACTAAAGAAAGGAAAGATGACCAAGGGTTTGATAATGAAGGTAAGGGACATTAAAAAAAAAGAAATGAAGCACATAAAATATATTTGACTAGACTAACTCAATGAAGAAAAATGGTATTTAAAAACAAAAGGTAAATAGTTGATAAACTGTGTAGACATAAAAAGAGAAAACGCATAAACAAACAGTTAATGGACATGGAAATAAACTTCAGAGAAGACAAAACACAAAATGCGTATAAATTTATCAAACAAATAAAACAAGGATATAAACCAAAAACTAATATGCGCAGTAATAAAAATGGCGAAATAACCACTATCACTAAAAAATAAAGAAACTTGGAAAACATATTTTGAAAAACTGCTGACCGAAAATTCTCACAATAATGATGTAGAACACAAAAAACATGAACTATTGGAAGAAGCGGAAAATAAAGAGAAGGAGATAAAGCCGATCAAAGAGATTGAAAGAACAATCAAACTGCAGAAAAATAACAATAACAAAGAAAAATCAAGTTGGAAGGAAGAGAAATATCGAAATGAATATATAGGGTCATACATAGAATATGGAGATAAGAAAAAAAGGCAAGAGAGAGGAAAAAGAGTACTACCTGCTTAATCCATTAAAAGGGCGATAAACTCCTCAGTCAAAACTATAAGGGAATCTACCTGCTATGTTGTGACTATAAAATATTTATCAGTATACTTAACCATAGACTACAAACCCTCGCAGAGAAGATCATTGATGAATATCAGGCAGAATTTGTAGCATTTCCATTTTTCTCTCATATGTATTAAAACACCGAAAATATTTTCAATGTTTTTGCGTCGCTGAGATTGATAATAAATGGAGACCTTCCAAAAGTAAATGACCAAGAGGAAGACCACAGATGAGATGGGTTGATGACGTTTAAAGAATAGCCGGAACAAATTGGAAATATGTTGCTCAGTATAGAGACCGATGGAAGGATTTGGGAGAGGCCTATGTCCAAACATGGACGACAGAAGGCTAAGAAGAAGAAGAAGAGATTGATAATAATCATTTTAAATGTGTTTATATAAGACGGATGGTATTTCTTTGATGTTGATTCCGCTTAATATTGCGCGTGAAATAAATATCCACTGCCAAATGACTGACTAACTGAATCGCTGCCAAAGTCAGTCGGTTTCATCGTTTAGTCCGGATTTTCTTCTAATTCGTTATTGTGTTGTTCGTTTTTGTCATGGAAATATAGTATAAAGTGACAATAGCAGTTAAATGTGGATTTAAAGTGAATGTTAAGATTTTTATTCGAAAGAAATAGTTTGCGGCGTGTAGTTCTTCAAAGCCGGCAATTGTTTTGTGAATTTGTTGAGTTAATCACCGATTTGTTGTGTTGTGCCCTATATGGGAGATTTGTAAAGTAGCGCTACAACAATTTTAGAGGTAGACATGGTTTTAAGCAGGAGCGTTTGGGAGGCCGAGTTTTGAAGATTGCAGTTTCTTGTCATCCAGGATAATCTGAAGCCCAAATAGGAATTGTCTAATTTGTATGGTCACTTCAGACCAATCCCAGCTTGAGTAGGACACAGTTGTATCTTGTTTGCAGTGTTTTGGTTCAATTCCGATCCCAAACTTTCTTAAAGGAAATACATCAGCCAGAGTGATATAAGATACTTTTTGTTAAAATTTTTCCAAGTAAAAATAGACATTTTTCATTAATCAAAAATTTGCTTTCATGACAAAGTAAAAAATTGTAAATAAATGAAATTATAAGTTTAATGGATTAGCTAATTGTCATATTAGTTAAGTGCAAATAATTTTAAAATTTAATTAACATTTCCAAAAGTTTTGATGTTTCATTTCAACATGTAACAGTCTTCTTCTTTTTTATTGGGTAGTATCCCAGGGGAAATTTGCCCAGCTAATTCAGGTAGGATATTCTCAACTTGCTCTAGACAATCGAATATCCCCATATAACACTTATTTTATATTGAATGCACACTATGTTGAAACTTCTTCTTGGGCCAAACAGTTAGTATAGAAAAGACAATACAACACAGGATAAAACTTTTCTTGCTTGAGGGTAGCAACCAAGCTGAACACATACCAGAAATTCTACCAACGGATGATAGTCAGAGAACCCAGGTGTAAAAAAAGAGGAATTTGTAAGGTTATGTTATAGTAGAATATAAGAAAGAAATATATATTATAGATTGATTTTGGCTGGATTAAGAAAAATAATCAACAAATTTAGTCTTTGAGGATTAAGATTGGATAGGAGAGAGCAAATCTCTATAGGAGTTTGTAGTTTTGTTTTAACCAATTCTTTGTAGAGGTCAAAATTTGGAAAAATGTTTACTGGACACTCTAGGATAATATGATTTAGATATCCAATTTGACCACATTCACAGTATGGGTTGTCCCGAATACCTATGCGGAATAAATGAACTGGAGTGGAACAATGTCCTGTTCTCATTCTAATTACTGTGGTGATATTCCTTCTGTCTTTATAAGAAAATTGATTGAACCATGGTGATTTATTTCATTTATTGACTATTTTACTATAAAACGACCCTTTTGATATGTTTGAATTCCATTCTTGTGCGAGTCCAAATTACCTTTTTAATATAAAATAAGTAGTTTGAATAATGCCATTTAACTTTGGCTGACATTTTTAGTGATCTTCCTATGTTTGCCAATTTGTCCGCAACACAATTTCCCTTAATATCCCAATGCCCTGGAATCCATGCCAGAATAATACTGATGTTCTGTTAATTGACTTCTATAATGCCCCTTTTGGTAATGATAGAGGTATGTTTAGTTCTCTTTATATCCTTTTCCAAGATAAATTGAACCGCATGATTAATTGTAATAATCTCTGCAATGCAAACTTTAGTCTGCGTAGGGAGTTTACTAGAGTATGAGTATTCAAAGTCAGGACAAAAAATACCAAATCCTGCTGAGCTCTTAATATCAACTGACCCATCTGTAAAGATTATAGTGTGAAGTGGATTGTCAAGTGAGATTCTTTGAAATTGAATTAATGCATGTTCATCCCTTTATTAGATTGCACATTCCTAATAGGGATAGAAGTTAATTGATATTCTTTTTTACTTTCTTTATTCCAGTAATTATGATTTGATTGCATTAATATCTATAATTGATTCAAGACAGAAATTATTGGATTATTAATTAGCATCAGATTTTTAGGAGCAATTTAGAATTAAGCCATTCCCATCTGTACTTGAAAGAAATTTGACCACTTTCACCTAAAAATGCATGGATAGGGGTAGATCTCATACATCCGGTTATGATACGAATACTCTTATATTGTAATTTATCTAACCTGTTGATTAGCGCCTTAGGACAATCCAATAATATTTGACATCCATAATCTAAAAGACTCTGTATCAAACCATTATGAACTATCTGGAGAGTTTTAGGATCACTACCCCAATATGTTCCACATAAAACTCTCGTTACATTCAAGCTACGACTTACTTTTAATTTTATTAAATCCACGTATGATTTCCACTTAAGGTTTTTTTGAATACCTATCCCTAAATATTTCACTGTATCCACCCATTTAATTGCATGACCTCTAATTCTTACGTTCGAAGGATTAACTTTACGATTCCCTTTTTGAAATATAATTACTAAGAACTAATTGTAAGATAGATTAAAGTTGTATTCTAATATGCCCGTTTGTTTCCACGAGATAGGAACCTGTCCATTCCGGATACATTAATTATGGAATTGAATTAAGAGTAATGATCCAGAGTACGGTAAATTTTTTAACATGAGAGTATGAAACCTGATCTGCACCCACAGTAGAATCAGTTTTAGAAAGAAGAATATTGTGATATTCATTAAATGATATGAGATTCTCAGAATACTGCAGAGGACTGAAAAGAAATTCAAAGCCTCCAGAAATAGGTGAGAGAGATGTTAAAATTTCCTGGGCTACCTCCTCAGGTGGCAATTGAGATAAAAGAGACAATTTACTATCAGAAACCTTGTGAATTTTATTCCAAATATCTTTAAGGGGAGTTTTTCTATTAGTTTGCTACAAAAGGATCTAAAGCTTATTTTTCGCTTTAATTTTAGAAATTTTCTAGCTTTCGCTATGAATTTTTTAGCCTCTATATAGTTTTCAACACTAAATTTTTAAATATAATAATAGCTAAAACTCTCTTTTGTATTATATGAGCAATGAATCATCCCACCATGGAATGTGATATTTGTTGTTGTGAGAGGAGGTCTAAGGAATTGATGTGTCTGCCACTGATGATATTATATTTGATACAATTTTTATAGTCCTCAATTAAAAACGATGAGAAAATACACTCTAGATTTTCATGAAAAGAAAACCAATCAGCCTTTTTGAAATTTCTTTTTTTAGAAACCTGATTATTGTCCTGTGTTGGGATACAGATATGGCATAGAATGGGAAAATGATCACTAGATCCTGTATTTAGAATAGATGCCCATCCACCAATTTTAGGTGCCACATCTATCGAAGCCAATGATAAGTCAACTACTGATTTGCTGTCACCAGGACGAACCAATCTTGTTGGAGAACCATCATTAAAAAAAATAACTTAAGATCTGCAGTTTGCAAAATATTTCTGCCATTAACACTATCTCTTAAGCTTCCCCATGCTCTATGATTACAATTTAAATCACCCATGATAAGTATAGGTTTGTTGATCGAGTTGACCAAAGAAGATCAGCATGTTTTGGAAATGAGATTGTCCAAAGGACAATACATATTTAAATTATACTTGGGTAAAAAGGTTAGTTGAAATTGAACATTTGAATTAAAACCAGGATTGTTAATATGAATATCCCGAAAATCTATATTGTATTTGATAAGGGTAATTAAGCCCCCATATCCATCACCTCGATCCTTTCTGATAATGTGATATCCTCTGCATCTAATTATGTGTTGGTTAGATAGCCAAGACTCACTAATGAGGACAATATCAGGGTTATAGTCTTTATAAGGACTTTTAAGTTATCAACATTGGTATTATAAGATCTTATATTCCATTGTATAATAGTTAGTGGGGCGTAATGATGGAAAATATAAAATGTTAAAAACACGTGTGTACTAGGTCAAGACGAGAGGGGAATCAGTATTCTGAGTCCTCAGACCCAGATACCTCCATCCCTCCTCGTTCCTGACTAGTACTTATGGCATTATGTGATACACTTTTGTTTTTATGATTACCAATCTCTACATTTAATCCAACATGATCCTTAGGAGAACTATAATTTGTATTAATCAATTCACCAATAAATGTCATAACCATATCCCTGTGATTTTGATTCAGCATTAATATAGCCTGGTTTAAATCTCTTTGGGTCTGAGAGTTATTTATAAAGTGACTAGGAGCTTCTTTGGGGGATCTTCCATGAGGATTGTTCAATACTTTAGAATGAGAACTTTAATCAAAGCCTACATTTAAAGTCTTTTCCTTTTTGATGAAGAGGATTTTGTAATCTGACTGTAGGAAACAGAATTTGAAGACAGGGATGTAGCAACTGATCTCCTCTCTTGAACTGAAATGCTATTAGCAGGGATAGATTATTTACAAGATTAGAAAAATCCTTAATATTCAACTTTGGGCTAGATGTTTCCCTTGGAATGTTTTGGTTAGCTTTATAATAGGATAAGTTGGCAAACGACATAAGTACCTTAATACTCTTTGGGATGTCTGGAGTCATGATCTGGTGTTTTACAGAACATACAAAACCTACTGCACCCTACAAACGAGGGAGAATCATGATTTGCACCACATGTAACACATCTGTTTTTTTCCTTGCATTGAGAAACAGAATGCCCATATAAAAGACAGTTGTGATATTGGAGAACTGGACTAACAAAGGGTATCACCCTCATAGGCAGACCATAAATTTCAATTTCTTTGGGGATATTATTTCCTGAAAAAGTTAAAAAGATAGTACCTGTAGGGATGAAAATGGTTTCTGAATTATCTTGCATAATCTTTTCTATTCATTCTTTTAACAGAGATAAATCTACAAAAGGGTAGATTAGTAGAAGTTGACATTTTCATTTCCTCTTCTGACAAAGATTTAAAAACTTCCCTGACAATACCTTTACAAGAGATAAGATGAGTGGGAATGAAAACCTCATAACCTAATTCTTCCCAATCCTTCCTAAGGATAAACGAATTGGCAGATTGTCTGTCCTTGAATACTACCCCAACTCTATTTTTTTTTCCTTTCTATCAAACTTAGCAATCTCTTTTAAATTAAAGATAGTCTTGGCAATACTTAGGATATAATAGATACCCACATTACTATTTTTACCCTGAACAAAGATCTCAAAGGACCCCAAATCTGATTCAGAATATAAACTTTTTTCTTTAGTGTTTACTTTCTCTATTGCATTATTTTGAGACAGATTTTGACTTATATTAGGGTCGGGATCTGGTGGCCGGTAGGGAGGAATTTCGTCCGCCATAATGATGAACGTTAACAAAGTTTAAATCTACCAAAACGTTTAGATGTGGTTTGACTATAATAGAAGATTAGGAAATATGTAAAGGAAGAGGATCACAAAGAAAATGTTAGTAAGGCCCTTACTTGTATTTCGTAGAATAAATCCAGCAATCTCTTCGAACACGAGACAACCATTCACCATCAAAATTCGAAGAAAACCAACCTGAAATGACAATTATCCAAGCTTTGATTTCTAATCCAAAATAAGCGCAAATGCGTGAAATATACTATACTTTGTGAAGCCCTTGTAGCAAAACATTTGCAACCAGATGTAAATAAAGTGTTGGAACAAGTCATAACAATAATAAATTTTATTAAAGCTCGCTCATTGAACAGTGGCCTTTTCAAAATAATGTGTCGCGAATTGGGATCAGAATACGAAAATCTACTGTAACATACGGAGGTCAGGTGGTTATCGCGAGGAAAAATACTCCAACGTGTATTTGATCTCAAAGATGAAATCAGAATATTTCTACTGGAACGGGAACCAAAGCTAGCGGAATATTTCTTGAATGAAAATTGGCTGGCAACAGTTGGCTATCTTTCGGACATTTTTGAAAAACTTAATGATTTGAATCAATCGTTGCAAGGGAAGAGTACAAATGTAATAATTTTGGCTAACAATCAGTGCTGAAAACTACAAGATGTTTGCATGTTTGGAGAAATTTTCTGAAGAAAACAATATAAAGCTCGAAGAAGAAATTAAAACCAAAATCATCATGCATCTTACAAGCCTTAAGCAAGACTTGGTAATACGATTCCCAGATACGTCACACGACGACCAATGGATAATTAATCCAGTCACTTGTGATCTTAACACTGTGAAGATGAACTTAAAAGAAAAGGAGCAGCTGATCGATTTATTGTCCGATGAAAGCCTTCGATCTATTATCAAAACTACGGATCTATCCAAGTTCTGGAGAATGATGGAAAAGGAATATCCACTGTTATGTGTTATATGCATAGTTTGTTCTAATATTACTTTCCAAAATAAATAAACCCTTCAACATAATTTACGAAATAAAAACAGCTAAGTACAACATGGAGGATATTTGAAGTTTACCTTAATTTCGTCCTGAACCAACCTTTGCACTTGTTAATTTAGTGATTTTTTTTCTGGGGTCGTTCATAACTCTTTTTTTAATTTTGGGGTCGCAATATCAAAAAGGTTGCGGACCGCTGTTTTAAGGAATCTTTAACTGCGATAATAAGGAATTATGATACTCATGTTTTCAATTAAAATGCTGGAGGGTTTCACAAAGTTTCTCTTAGAACACAAACACCGCTCTGGACGACTATTACAGCTTCCAAACTACAGTTTTTGCTGTTGTTCCCATCCGTGAAGGGGTATTCTAAAATAACTTATAACATTTTCATTACTTTTCTTTTAAGTACAGCTTACGTTACCTGTGTTTAATTTGTCAATGCAAATTTATATCGACTAGTTACTATTGCATACAAAAGTACCTAATAAACTGAGTAAAAAAGCAATTATATTCTTTTTAAACATTTACCGCATCTTTAGACGTTGCTTTTTATAGAGTGAAAATACCATAAACCAACAAATATATAGATTCGTTTTGTCTTTGCCACCCCTTGTGGAAATGCCAATTTCGTTATCGCCCCAATACTTTGGATTTATACCTGCTTTTTCGGTCGATACATCATCGATGACTCATTTTTAACGTCTCCCCAACTTTTGCTTTTCTTGAGGGGAATTCTGGAATTGAGTTTGCCCCGTGTAGTAATCACTCTTACTGATGGCATTAACATATGTTAACATCCAATAACATCGAATAATACGTAGGGAAATTAATTAAAAAGAACGTATTAATACAATGCTAAATATTGTTTATATGTCATACTTCTACATCTATTGGATTAGGAACTAAGAGGAAAAGATGAAAGTAATATTATTCAATCCACTCTCATCTGTTCTCTATTCTGGTATTGTTTGGTAGTATTATAAAAGAGAAGTATTTGATTTCAGTGTCACTTACTTTATAAAATTAAAAGGCTGATGTACACACTTATGACAAATTAAAAGTTAGAAAAGGGAAAGTATTTTTAAAGTGTGTAAAAGATTTTAATTCCTAGCTGAGAGCTTTCGGCTGCTTACAAGACCAGAGCTATGGTCAAAATAAAGTATCCTACTAGGAGATATCATGTAGTAAGCAAAAAATTGCTGGTTCTATTTTTTATTTTCTTTTTTAAAGAAGGAAAAAACACACAAAGGACTGTGCACTGGACTCTACAAAAACATATTAAAAAAGTTAAAGCAGCAGATAAAGTTTTTAGTTAGAGTTACTTTATAGTCGAAGATCCCACTGCATGATCAGTACGTCCATAATATAATTAATCAAACTCACATTTTTACAAACATTTAAAATTAGGGGGATACTTTGATAATAGATTGGCAGTCAAAAAGTGGCGGCAAATATTTTTAATTCAATTAATATTAATTAATTTTTGAGCAAAAATTTTATAAAATATAAAATTATAAAATAGGCTGCTCATAACGTATCAAATTAAATTTAATTTTTTTCTTAACATGATGATATAAGGTTGCCTGAGAAAAAATGGACGCAAATTAGGATTGCCAGCTGTTAAAAATGCGAGGAATTAAAGATAAAATAAAAGACAGCTAGCGCGCAACGGTACTAGTTTAAAGTGTCAGTTATGTGAGTTTTAAAAGCATGCGTCGATCACGTCTTCTAGATAGAACATGTTGTTTGGTGATTCTAGGCCAATCCAATACTCGCATTTTGAAGGCGGGAATACGTCATCCATACGATAATTTTAAAATTGTTCATAAATTTCAACGCTAATAAAAAGTTCAAAAACTTGCAGTATATTTTGGGATTTTCTTGGGTATATGCATATTAAGCTGTTCCTATATTGGTAGTAGTATATATATGTATATATATATATATATATATATATATATATATATATATATACATATATATATATATATATACATATATATATATATATATATATATATATATATATATATATATATATAATCGAGATATAAAAAAATAGTTAACCAATAGCCCTTTTATTGACTCCAACCGATCCAAAACAGTTATATATTTTTTCCAAACGAGTCACAAGTACTTCTTTTTCTTATTCTTATATATATATATATATATATATATATATATATATATATATATATATATATATATATATATATATATATATATATATATATATATATATATATATAACTAGTGAGAGCGATATCAGGTTTTTCGGTCAAAACAGGTAGCCAGGGATGTTATATTGGACAAACCGGACAGCGACTGAAACAGCGCATCACACAACACAAAAGTGACTGCCAAAGAAAACATGCGCTGTTGTCGAACACTTTATAAAAACAGGCCACCAGTTTGATTATGGTATAGTCCTTTTCCATCATATTGATAGCACATTATGTATGCAAATCCTCAACAGGTCAAAAAACCATAGGCGTCACCCTATACTTGTTTTGAAATAAATAAAAAAAATTAATATTTTAAGATGCCGTCAACAATTCATTATCTTTTAAAAAATCTTCTGTAAAATAAGTGTCCACTAATCTCACTATACCTTTTTGTGCGTAAAAAACGTCGGTATATATGCCACATGATTATTGTTAATTATACACGGGTGGTTAACAAGAGAATTTAATGTTTCACGAAATAAATTAATGTAAACAGTAATTTAAAGGTGATTATTTTTTTCTATACAAGTTATCGCCTGACACAAAAAGAATACCTTCTTTGAACGATTACCTGGAATTACTGATAAAGCTTCACTAATGATAGTTTAAGTAGTTTTTATGCCACATTACAGCTTATGCCAATAATATAAATTAGAAATTGTTTGCATCTTCCATTTAGTTTGTAGATGTACATTGTTCATGTCTTAGCTACCTACGTTTTTGGTGTCGATATTTTGTTATTTGCATTTAAAAATGACGTCGACAACAGGTTTTATTCCGGTTAAGTGTAGTTTTAAAGGTGCCTTTAGTCTAAGAGAAAAAAATATAATATTAAATGTACACGATGCACTTGTACATCAACGCCCTTTAAGTAATGTTCGTGAACTCGTTAACATGTGTTCAAATATGACAGGGGTTGGAGAAGCAACAATTTATAGATTCCTAAAAGAAAGAAAAGGAGGATATATAACGTAAAAATATTGCAATCATTAAGCAATTACAAAAATAGATTGTTTCTCGAGATGTGTCATATCAACCGAACTAAAAAAAAACAGACACTAGTAATCTTAGTAATATATATTGTAACATTTTAAACACTTTATAGTAATGTCAAAAATAACATAAGGTTACCTCTCTATATAACTTTACTCAGGCTTTAATATCTAAGCAAAAAAGTTAATGTATTTTAAAAATCGTATTAGCAATTATTTTAGTTATATCTCCTTTAGATGCAGCCATTCGTGCTGCTACTCGTGTTGCCCACTATCCTGCCCTAAATAATTCCACGGCAGCATTTAAAACAAATTACTGTTTACATACAGGTACCACAGTGCTGCATCAGTGTACCATCAGCAACGGGGGGCATGGAAATTACTGCGGCGACAGCTCTGTGCGTTTTAAGTTTACACAATTATCTTGACGTTTTAAAAACAAATGAGATAGAAAAAAAACGTCGATGTCTGAAAAAAACTGACTTCTGAGGAATCTGGAAAAACTTTTGCAGAATGTCAAGCACATCTTTTGATTTTTGTTTTAAAAAAATTGACCCCATGATAAAAAAGAGACTATAGTAAGAATTCCAATACCACAAAAAATACGCTTGGCAATAACATTACGATATTTGGCCACTGGTGACAGTTATCAAAGTTTGCATTATTTATTTAAAGTATTCGTCTTCTTCTTATTGCGCCGTCTCCTTTCGAAGGTTGGTGATCCAAATGGGAATTGTAGCTTTGGAAACTGCTGCACGTAAGATATCTGTGAATGAGCGGTCAAACCATCTCCTCAGGTCTTTTAGCCAATAGATTTAAAGTATCATCACCAGTAATTTCGCTGATTGTGCCGGAAGTTTGTAAAACAATTAATACCGTTTTAAAGGACCAAATTTAAATTCAAAGGACAAACCGCATTGCCTACATTGTGGTTTTTTTGTGATCTTTATGTGAAAAATCCCACAACAATCTCTCACTAGCATATAGCTCTAAAAACTTCACCACTTGGTCATTGCTCCACTCAACCATAGTTACCGAAAAATGTATCAAACAATAAACAAATAAGTACGTGCACCGACAAGACAGCGAGTAGCATGTAAACAGTCACTGTCACTCGCACTGCAAGTCCTTTGATTTCCGTTAAAAAAACCGCCAACGAAGGGAGCGTACGACAGCGGTAGTGGCATGAGTAATGGCAGCGCAAGCGACGTATTTACATCCTCATGCTGCCAACTTTCCTGATCAATTCCCTGCTCACTGTCGCGGAAGTGAGCTGCATGTAAAGGGGGTATTAGACAAGGCGAAAAGCTCGGTTTATTCGTAAAAAGATTCTCATAAGATTTTTTTACATATTTATTTTCATGAGATACCCAAAATAAGGTTCAATAGATCGCCCAGGCGAAAAGTGAAAAGTTGTTCAAATTTTTTGTATTACTTTTCTTTCGCGCCTCGTATATTTATCTCCGGCCAGCTATGCCCCACTCAATGTTTTGTCTAGTCACTCCCATGGTACAGTCACTCCCATGTTTAGTTTAGATTGAAATCAACAAGAATCTGTTCAGTGCGCTATGAAAGTTGTCAGTATCGGGATGTTAGTAAAAATCTAACGCGGTACTTATTACGTAGTTACGAATTTTGAATTATATTAAAATATTTTTTGTGAGCTAGACTAAATTTGGACTTTGTTGTTGTTTGTGATGGCGTACGAGAGCGAAACAGCAACGGTTACTAGCCCTTTGAGAGGCTATAGAAGATGATATGCAACAAGATGAAGTCGATCAATCGGACACAGATGTTTCAGAGGCCGCTTTCCCAAGTGACGAAATAGATAAAGAGAATGTACAAGGTACTGCCTCTACACAATCACATTTAGAAGGATCTGAAAGAAGTGGTCCCTATTATACTGGTAAAGATGGTACTAAATGGTTAGTGCACCAAAATCAAAACAAAATTGGAAAAACCAGCCCTCAAAATATTGTTACACAGATACCAGGTGTAAAAGGTGTTGCAAAAGAAGTCAAAACAATATTGGATTGTTGGAAACTTTTTTTCTTGGATGAAATCATTCAATATACTACAGATTGTACCAACGAGAAACTTCAAAAAATTAGACTCACCAGAAACATTACAGCCCTACAGATTTTGACGAAATAAGTGCATTTGTCGGGCTTTTATATCTTGCTGGTGTAAAAAGAGCCCAACATTTAAATACTTCAGAACTTTGGAGCACGGACGGAACGGCCTTAGAATACTTTGCTGCTACTATGTCAGAACGCCGTTTTCACTCTTTGATACAAGCTATTAGGTTTGATGATATTGAATCTAGAGTAAAAAGAATCCACGAAGATCATTTGGCGCCTGTGCAGTACGTTCTGGATAACTTTGTTGGGAAGTGTTTACAACATTACTCGGTGAGTAGTTACATAAAGTTCCGCCAGTATATTGCAAATAAACCTGAGATATATGGCATAAAAATCTACGCTGTTGTAGACTCTCGAATGTTTTATACACAACAACCAACTGGTTCGTATGAACTAAAGAACGATGCCCATAGTGTTGTAACAAGACTTTTAAGATATTGTAGTGGTACTGGACGAAATATAACTATGGACAATTACTTTACATCTGTATCTTTGGCTAATGACTTGGTACACAACCACCGTATAACGTTAGTTGGCACATTACGTAAGAACAAGCGTGAGGTTCCCCCAATTGTTTTTTTTTTTGCTTCGGGAGTAGATCCCAATAAATGCGTACTTACCTCATATGTACCAAAACCTAATAAAAATGTGCTGATGTTGTCGACATTTTACAAAGATGGTGAAATTGATCCAGAAAGTGGCGATGCAATGAAACCTTCAGTCATAACATTCTATAATCTAACAAAAGGAGCTGTTGATGTGGTGGACAGGATGAAGGTAGAATATTCGACTACAAGAATGAGCAACCGTTGGCCTTTAACTGTTTTTTGTTCTTTACTTAATATTGCTGGCATAAATTCACAAATTGTGAAAAAAATGTTTACTACAGCAATACAGACACAAAGCTCAAACGAAGAATATAACTGATAGATCTTGCTAAGCAACTTACGAAGCCCCATATTTTCGTCTATCAAGTATTGCATCACTGTCAATTTCACTAAGGCAAAAAATTAGAAATGTTCTAAGAAATAAAGCCATTTCAGTTGATGTTGCCGAACTAAATGATGCGAATGCGAAACTTCGTTGTTTCTTTTGCCCGAAGAGAAAAACAGATTTACTCAGCACCGATGGCATACATGTTTGAAATCCGTATGTAAAGAGCATATTGCAGTAACAGTTTTGACTTGCGCTGACTGTATTAACAGAGGAGAAGATTCCTAAATTAATAACTTGTTATATTTCGTTGTTAATTTTTTTTAATTGTAAACAGTTCTTTAATAAAACCGTTAAAAAATTGCATAAAGTTGTCATTTGCAACAGTTATACTAAATTATATTTTATCATACCAGTCGTTCAATTTTCCAATAAATATATTAAATACATAAGTAAAATAACAATATAGGCTATGAAAAATACTGCCAAGTACCAAATACCTTGTAACAATAAACTTTTTCGACTCGGATAAATTTTTTTCAATTTTTTGGGCCATTCTAAACAAAATAGGTCTGTTGTGTGTTTTCTGTAAACTTGACCGTTTTCGAGTCTTTAAGTAAACTTTATCTATAGACAAACCTTGTAGTACTACGTTATTTGCTATATAAACTTTTTCTGCCTGCCTTAGCCTGCTTTGGTATACTTTAGTTTCTGTTTCGTTTATTCTTTTTCTTTTATTAGTTTTTGGTCAGTTTGGCTTGCTTCTTCGATTTTTTTTTCTCTAATTTATTTTGTTTTGTTTTAATTATCATTGTTTTCTGAATTCTCGTTGTTCGTTTTTGTCGTTAAATTCTGTATCATTAGAATAATTTAGTCTAATTTCGTCTTCGTTCGTCTTCCTTAGGTTTTGTTGGAGTTCGTAGCATGTCTTTTAATCTTTTTGATTAATTCTTCTTTTTTCCTCATTTCTTTTCATCTTTTTGTTATCCTGTGAAGTATTACTATCCGTTTTTATTTATATAATTATATTATTTCTAGTATTTTTAAAAATCATGAAAATTTCTGGTTCCGTTCAAATCATCTATTGTTTAAATATTTAATTTTGCAGGATTACTAAATTCGGTTCTGTCTCTTCTTTTAAGTTATTAATAGAAAGTAACTTAGTATTCTGTTGTCTGTTTTCTTGACTGTTTTTGTGAGTTATTTAAGTTTCTTGATAACGAGTTGTTAATGATCGATTTATTTTACTAATTTTAAAAGTTCAAAACTGTAAATATAGACTATGAATTTATTAATCGGAAAAGACATGCAATGACTTACAGTTTTCAATTGATATTTGATACTGTAAATGCACTGCACTTTATACTTTATTATTAGCTTAGTTTTAATTATTTTCTGTTTGTTTATACCACTGAAATTACACTTTTAGTAGAAGCTAAACTTTTATCGTGTTTCTGTTCCTGCTCAGAACCGGATTCTTCAAGATGTAATTCATCTTTTGTATAGTAGCGGTTCTCTTGGATATAGTAAAACTATTAAAAACATCTACAAAATAACAATATGTAAGTCAGAATAGATGGATAAAAACATAAGAAACCTATAGACATAGACAACAGAATACAACAGAGACGCGCATTAAGCCTATGCTCTTAAATGCAATCATAGATGGAATCGTCAAAAGCGTCAACAAAGAAAGATGATACATAATAAAATAATCTGTTACGCAAACGACGCAATATTCCAGAAGTGGAAATCGAAACGTCAAAATAGACGTAATTTTTTAAAGAAATTGTCGTTTATTATCAATAAATACAGTAAATAATATTAAAATATCCCAAAAAAAATAGCTTCAGACGCTATATTGATGGCCTAAGATGAAAATAGTCTACAAAGACTAGTTCACAGATTCAACTCAAGAGCAAAAAAATTTAATATGACAATCTCTGTAAAAAAAATAGTAATCAGTAAAGAAAACCGAGATCCTAATTAAAACTCGATGGTTTCAACAATAAACAAATAACGGAAGAAAAATATCTTAGCATTACACTATACAGCTGTGGAAAACTGGAGAGAGAAGAGATACACGTATTATACCAGGGCTTCCCAAACTGTGCGTCGCGACGCCCTGGAGCGTCACAGCGTCGTCCCAAGGAGTCGGGTGTCAGCGCGGACTTTAAATACAGAAAATATATTTATTTGATTTTAAATGAGTATAAAATATATGTATTAATAAATAAATAAAAAAATGTATAACATCAAGTCGATAGACCCTTAAATTATCCGAAATTGTTAAAAAAATTGTTCAATCCGAAAATAATCCGATGGTCCACGAAATTATTCGAAAATCGGATAATTATCCGGACATTGGCAACGCTGGAGTCGAGTGAGGGCCGGGCGCATTCTGTTTCGCTGGTCGGCTTTCTTCCCCCGTGTTCTCTACTGTCGCGCGTGTTATGTCATTTAGTCAAGCTTTTGTTTTGTTTTATTACGCACGCGGAGATTTTTGTTATCAACAATGGATACTTATATTCAAAGGAATAGAAAACGAAGTGAAGAATCAGTCGAGAGCAGTAATGTTAATGTAAGTACAAAGAAGAAATATGACGACCAATATTTGGATTTTGGATTTATCTGCGTTACTAAAGGGAATGTAGTCTTTCCACAATGTGTTGTTTATCACAAAGTGTTGGCGGCTGAAAGTATGCTTCCTAATGAACTAAAACGGCATTTGGAATCAACTCACAGTCATTTACAAGGTGACCCAAGAGACTTTTTTGTAAGAAAATTGCGAGAGCTAAAACATCAGACCACAGCTTTGGTTTCAAGAGCATCAATTCCTACCAAAGCATTGCTCGCCTCTTACATGGTAGCTTACCGTGTTGCCAAATGTAAAAAAACACATACGATCGCTGAGGAACTGATTTTACCTGCAGCGGCTAATATGGTAATAGTGATGATTGGAGAATCGGCAGCTAAAGAAATAAAAAATGTACCTCTTTCAAACAATACGGTTAGTCGCCGTATTCACGATATGGGAGAAGATATTAATGAGCAAATTGTGGGGAAGGTTTCAGGTTTATTTGCCATTCAACTGGACGAAGCGACTGATAGTAATGATGATGCTCAATTGATATGTTATGTACGGTGCATACAAGAAACGAATATATGTGAAGATTTGTTATTTTGCAAAAAAAATATATGAAAGTTGTAAAGTTACTGATTTATTCGAGATTTTAAACTCATATATGATTGAAAATAATATTCGCTGGGATAACTGTGTGGGCGTCTGTATAGACGGTGCCCGAGCGATGTCTGGACAGTATAGAGGATTACAAGCTCTCATCAAAACCAAGTCTCAAAGCGTAAAATGAACACATTGTGTCATACATAGAGAGGCCTTGGCAGCAAAGAACGTTACACCTGAATTAATATAAAAAATAAAAATAAAAATAAAAATAAAAACGTTTATTGCCTAATAATAATTTGACATTTCATTAAATATTTCATTTATTCTTGATGATTTGACCTCTCGGCATCCTGGACTTCTTTGTGTGGATTTATCCTCGTCTTCTTCTGTAGGTACTAATTTAAGGCACCGTACCTACTTCCCTGCTACCTGAATTAAGTGTTGTGATAGATAGCATTATTAAAGTGGTGAACTACATTAAAACACGACCCGTGAAATCAAGACTTTTCCATAAATTTTGTGAAGAAATGGGGGCCCAGCACACCTCTTTAATTCATTATTGCAGCTCTCGTTGACTGTCTAAAGGCAACGTACTCGTACGTGTATACGAATTAAGAAATGAATTTTACACGTGTCTACATACAGAATCACATGATGATGCGCAAAACTTTATTAATTCAGACTTTATAATAAAATTAGCATACCTCTGTGATATATTTAACAAATTAAATGATCTTAATAAGTCTTTGCAGGGAAACAATAGTCATATTCTGCAATTGGCAGATAAAATTACTGGTTTTCAGAAGAAGTTGCTCTTATGGAAGAAAAAATTAGAAGATCAAACAATTGACTGTTTCCCTGTTTTACAAGGTATTCTACAAAAAAATCGATAGAAATCCTTGATCCCTCTTTAAAAAATATGTTTACACAATACATGTTATCATTGAGCGAACATTTTGAGAAATATTTTCCCCAAGATATGGAGTAGTACGACTGGGTAAGAAACGCTTTCCTGTCATCCCCGCCATCGACACTTTTAACAGAGAAAGAAGAACAACTGGCAGAATTGTCCTATGATTCCAGCCTAAAGCTTCAATACGACAAGAACAAACTGTTTAATTTTAAAGCTCACTTTCTCATGAATATCATGGCATCAGCACTACTGCATTAAAGGTTTTATTACCATTTGCGGCTTCGTAATTGTGTAAAACGGGCTTTTCTGTAGTTGCAGTAATTAAAACAAGTACAGGTCAAACATAAACTTAGAAAAAGAAATGAGAGTAGCAATTTCCAAACTGTAGCCCCGGTTGTTATAACTATAATCTGTTACTAGGCTAGTACCAAAATTGGTAAGTATTATTGGGGGGCGTCGCAAAATAATAGCAAAGTCCCAAGGGCGTCACAGTACGAATAAGTTTGGGAAGCCCTGTATTATACTATAAAAGAACAATACAAGAAAAGACCAGAGTCGTCCAAAGGACAAGATAAATTACCAAACCTAGAAGAAGTATCGGTCAACCTCGCAAAAAATGGTGTGACAAAAGGACACACAGTAATTTTAGAAATTAGTTTAGTGTAAAACATATTAGAAATATAATTGAATTAACAAATTGAATTAAGTAAACAAGAGAATGTAAATGTTATCGTAATCTAATAGATATTCACTAAAAACTTTTATATCAAAAAAACCCTATATAAGAGGTATATATATTCTAAAAATGCCCTTTCGGGTTACATCACAAAACGTTTTCTGACCAATAAGTCCATCATCAGTACAGTTACCAGGTATACATGAGTAACGCCAATAAATATGTAGGTAAAAACCATTTAAATGTTGTTAACTTTATTAATTAATACATATCTGTTGATAAATTTAAATGGTGTTTTACTTTTAAATCGATTTACATCATGGCAACGCAAGACTCCCAGTGATTGCCAGCCCAAGAGAAGGTCCTCGGTAGCAACTATGGATGTTATCAAGCTCGTCGTTTAAGGTTGATGGCTGAAGAAACCTGTTCTTCTCTACCAGGTCTATTGCAAATAAATGGTTTGTAGAACATGACAGACCAATTGGGATGTAAACGATTTATCTTCGAATTCACACTTTTTTTTATTTCGGCCACACTACAAGAGTACTACCTCTTCTTCTTCTGAACATCGACTTAAATGGTGCAAAAAACGATTATCGTGTAATAGAGCGGGGTTGTCTTTAGTAATTAATCTCGATTCTGTTTAGGGATGCATGATGGCCGAGTCAGGGTCAGAAGACAACGTGGTGAAAGACGAAATCCACAGCCTTTTGTCGATTGGCACATGCACCGCACTGTTTAAGTTATGGTGTGAGGTGCAATCGCTTAATAATTCATGGTTAACTTTAATCTTTATAACATGAAACAAGACAGCTCAACGATAAATAGAAGAAATTCTACAATATCCAACTTTTCAGCAGGATAACAAAAGGACAGACATTGCGAGAGTCGCCATGGACTTCTTTAAACTGGTTGTAGCCAATCTTTTGGCTAGCCCATCGAGATTCCCAGATTTATACCCAATTGAGTATTGGTGGGAAGTGATGGGTCGGAGATTACTTAATTTAGGGCATCCTCTTTGAATTTTAAGAGCACTTCGAGATGAGTTAATTAAGGCATGAAACGAGGTACACCTGGAGGATATTGACCACCTAATCTGAAAGGGGCTCAGGCGCACCCAAGTGTTCCACCGAGGTGCATCAATACATTGTTATTAGATTTACCCCTGTAAGTTGTTTATTGTCTGTGTATTTTGCTACCCTGTATAATTGTAAAAATATTTTTAAAATATAAAACTTAAAATTTAGTACCTATATATGGGCATCAAACTATCAAGATACTTAAGATACTTAAAGCTTAGATAAAAGAAAGATAAACTGAAATAGAAAAAGAACGAATAGTAAAAACAGAGCCGCGGGATATCTCAATGATATTATATGAAGGAACAAAAATTTAAGAAAAGAGGTTGAAAGTAGAATTTAAAAATAATTTTTAGGCCCATATTGAACAATACTGAGGAAAACCGACTCGATAGAGTTAGAAAATAGAGAATGCTGTAAACCTCAGTAAATAAATGAAAATCCTCAGAAGAATTTATGAAAAAACACTTAGGGATAGAGCTATAAGCACAGATGTACGACGCATATATAAAATGAATAAACATTATCAATTGGTCAAAAAAAAATTAAGAATGGAGTTTAACAATAATATAGACGGGATGACAGGTGACAGTAGTAAAAACAGCAAAAAACGATTTCCCAGTGGGAAGGCGGTTAATGAGACAATCATAAAGACGATGGAATGATTATTACTGAAAATGCATTGAAAAACATGCAGACAACAATCAGCAAACATGCTTATAGAAGATAAAAAGAAAAAGATACAGGTATGTATGTATGTATGTACAGCGTTAACAGGCCTTTTAGGCCCATTGCTGGATGGATAATTTCCATCGTTTTCTATTCTTAGCTAACAGCTTCCAATCTCTGATTCCCATCTCTCTGACATCTTCCATTACTGCATCTCTCCATTTCTTTCTTGGTCTTCCTCTCTTTTTTTGCCCTCAGGTACTCTCCAAGCAATATTCTTGACTAGTCTATTACCTTGCATTCTTTCTAGATGGCCGAGCCACTCTAGTCTACGTTTTTTCACCACTTTTGTTATTGTAGGGTTAGCATACAACTGATACACTTCTGCATTAGTTCGTCTTCTCCATTCTCCCTCTACTACTTTTCCACCAAATATTCTGCGAAGTATCTTTCTTTCCCATGCTTCCAATGTGTTCTGTACGGTTTTATTCATAGTCCATGTCTCGGCAGCGTATAGCATTGTGGGTCTAATTATAGTTTTGTATATTCTTATTTTTGTATTACGAGATATATCTTTGGCCTTAATTATTTTGCTCATGGCTCCAGCACACCTGTTGCTCTTGGTCAGTCTCAGGTTGATTTCAGTTTCTTCTTTACATGTCTGATCAATAAGAGTACCTAAGTACATATATTCATCCACCTTCTCGAATTCTACAACTGATCCATTCTCCACCTCCAATTTAAAGGATCCCCTGGTGCTTATTCCTTTTTTGCTCGAGATCTCCATGTACTTCGATTTATTAGTATTAACTTTCAGTCCCATTTTAGAGCTTTCCCGAATCATTTTTTTTTTGTTATATTTGATAGTTCTTTTCCATTTCTTGCAATGAGAACCACATCATCAGCGTATGCTAAGCATTGGTGCTCCTTGTATAAAATAGTACCGGACCTATTTATCCCACTAATCGTTACAATTTTTTCTAGAACTATATTGAATAGCAATGTAGACAACGGGTCTCCTTGGCGAACACCTTTTTTCACTTCGAATTCTTCTGAGACTGTACCGTTGCATCTCACAGCACAAATGGTTTGTCTAATTGTCATTTTTACCAATCTTATTATTTTTTCTGGCACTTGGAATTCTTTTAGTGTTTCTATTAACTTGTTTCTGTTTATTGTATCGTAGGCAGCTTTGTAATCAATGAAAAGTACTTGTGCTGAAATGTTGTATTCATAGCAATTGGTCAGGATTTGTTTTAGCATAAAAATTTGATCGGTTGTTGATCTTCCTTTCCGAAATCCTCCCTGGTATTCTCCTAGATTCTTCTCAATACATATTTCTTATCGTTTTTTAATTAGTATGGCGAGTACTTTATACATTACTTCTAATAAGGATATTCCTCTATAGTATGTGCATTCAGTTCTATCTCCCTTTTTGTGTATAGGAATTATAATCGACTTATTCCATTCTTGAGGCATTTTTTCGGCATCCCATACTTCTAGTATTAGCTCACCAAATTTGTTTATTAAGACCTCTCCTCCATATTTTATGTTCTCTGCCACAATGCCGCTCTCCCCGGGACTTTTTTGGTTTTATATATCTTTTATTATTTCTTCAATTTCTTCTCTTGTGGGCTTTGGTATTTCTTCTATTACTATTTGAGGTCTAGGACCATAACAATTTTCTTCAGTAGTCACTTCGTCATTTAGTATCTCTTCGAAATATTCTTTCCACCTTTCACATATTTGGTCTTCATCCACTATCAGGTTTCCTTGCTTATCTTTTACATTCATCGTTCTTCCTTGGTACCCAGTTTTTATGTATTTTACTTCTTTATAAAAAAAATTTATTTCATTTTTCTTGTAATTTTCTTCAATGCGCTTAATTTTGCTTAACAATGCTTATAGAAGATAAAAAGAAACAGATACAGGTAAAGAAAGAATAAATTACAATTATAAATCAACTACATAACTGATAAAAATTAAAATGTCAAAAAAAAACAATTTCAGAGAAATATAAATGCTATTTATTCACCTCTAATTTTCTTGTCCAGCAAATATTTAAAAGAGCAAATATTTTAGGAGAACATATATAGTAGTGTACGTAATGAGTAATAATGGTGTGAAGTTTGAACAATAAAGGATCATGAAATAGGTACGTTACTGTACAATTATTCAAATTTTATTAGACATGTTTATGTTTACTCCTTCGCATAATTTCTATTTAGCCCGTACTTAAGTGAACAAGGCCATTTTCATAGTACATTAATAACACTGAGAACCTGAGGGATTCAAACTTTCTAGCAAATTTTAAGTCTCATGATGACGGCAACTTTTATCTCGGTAGTTGTTAGTCTCAGATCATTATTTTGTATAAGTTTGGAGAATTATATTACACAAAATAATAGCAAAATAACTTTTAAATGTCATGTATAACATAACACAAAATATTTCGATAAAATTTAGTTTTTTAAAGTCGTTTTGTTAATTATAGTTGGAACTGTGGATCTTTACCCGTGCATCATCAGTTAAAACGTACTAAATAAGTGTGAATAAAGCGTTTGTTTTGACTTTACAAATGCAGTGGCTAGTTCTCTAATCAACGACTATAATGTTGAATTTTGAGCTTATCCAAAAACACGAATATATGATTTTCTCGTAAAAGTTAGATTTGAAGCTCCGAATATTCCTAAGTACGTCCGATTAAGGTACGTGTTTAGGGATTCATAACAAAAGAGATTCCTGAGAACAATGGACGAAAGAGTACACGAGATATTCAACAAACTCAGGAACCACCCGAGAGTTAACAGACTATGACAAAAACGTAAGGACGATACCTAGACGGCCCAAGCAGCAGCAAGCAGGATATAGAGATAACACGAAAGATTAGATGGCCGAATATGCCTGGGAGTGCACACCCCACAATTACTACTTTCTTTCTATTATTATTTCATCCTAACCTTCCTAACAACCCTCTGTTACAGCAGTTATGCCAACGATGCTACCACATCTAGTAAATTTTGAGGCACAAACATAAAGACGCCCTTCAGGCTATCGCCCCTTAGGCAAAACAGCGCCTAAGGCAGTTCAAAGGACCTACAGTCGCGAAACCTGAGCATCGAGGTCATGTGCGACAAACGTGAGTTCGGTGGCCAGACCTTTCGGCCACTCAGCCGACGAGGAGAACAAAATTTATTTTGCCGATTCAGCGGCTAAGTGACCAAGCACACAAAAATCTGAACATTTGTCCGGAGCACACTTTTGTGAGAAATTCAATTAGTCATACGGAGAACATCTCGCCCAGCTACCCCAAAAATTAGGTGGCCTAACCACACAAAGTAAAACAGGGGATGTCCTATTACCCACGCCATCCAAAGTAACGCTCAGTAGAAAAGCCTCCCCATTCGTTGTGTCCTGCGATGGGGAAGGGTGGTTGGTTATAGCTTGGAGGTCAGATAGGTACCGCTGCATTAAGGATTGTAACCGGTTTGATCTTCGGATATGTGGGTCCCACTGATCCATTGGAACACACATATCACTGGGAGCTGGGATTTGTACAAATTGTTTGTGTGTATGTGTGTGTGTGCGTGTAAGGAATGCTTTGTTTTATTAAACCACATACAAAGGCATTTTATGCAGTAAAGGAACCTAACTTCCAAAATGATTTAAAATCATCAGTACGTGCTTCTTCTGGTATTCATCGCAAAAATTTCTTTTTGCCAAAACAGTCACTGTTAGTAAATACCTTTCCTGCTACTATTTTACCACATTTGGTCGTGTATTCTTTGTTTGTATTCCACATCAGTTTGGTGTCATCAAAAGTAAATACACATTGGACCTCAAAAACCTCAAAACCTTTGGAATTAAAGTTTAAATACAAATTGTACAGTTATTTTACACTTTTCATCAGTACACGTAAATATAATGCCACTTACCTGCATTTTCTGAGTCCGATTTGCTCAATCCTGAGGAAGGATAAACACTAGGTTCACTTACTAAAAACGTCGTCAGCCATACTCAACTGTCAATAACAACATCCACAAAAACTGCCACTTGACCAAAAAAATAATCTAGGTAATAGTAGTCGTACTTGTCACTTTTTTTTGAAGTTTATGCCGCCATTTGCCTTTTTGGCAGAAAGTGCATTGTTTAGATTACAGTATGTTATTTATTTATTATTAGAGGAAACAGCGCGGACTAAAACTGGACCCCCATTTTGTTTTTTAATTCATGCGTATGAAAAATAGCAAAAAAAATATTATAAAAGTACATACCATTTACTTCATAATGTTATAATTCATTTATACTCAACTTTCATTAATAATAATTAAAAATTAATATAAAAAATATGCTTTTTCAAAAATCCAGGCTTTGGTCAATTCGGAAAATAGTTGCTAAAAGTGGACCCCCTTAAAAATTATTAATAAAGTTGTACAATAATTGGAAAAAAGTATTAAATAAAAGAAAACATGATCTACTTTCTAAATAGACGTATATTGCAACTATTTCCAATATAAAACATAAAATATACAAAAATATTAAGCACAATTATTAATTTATCTGCAAAAATCGCATATGTAGGCATCCTTATCAGCCCCAGCACAATCCACATGAGCCCACAACAAACACAAAATGCACAAGACACAAAGTTCGCCTTTACAATCTTCTGAATATTTTCTGTCACAAAACATGCACAAAGCGTCATCCTCTTTAGATGGTCTAATAATGTCTAATTCAGATGTTCCAGAAGAGACACTGATTTCATCTTCGGTGTCTGATTCTTGTTTCTCAAAATTTAGACATATTTTTACTATATCTTTCCCTTTTCTAGAAGGTCCTACTGTCGAACAACCTTTTATGCCGCGATTACCTTTGAAACTTTAATCACGTTTTTGCTATTCAGTTTTCATGGCTTTTTTAGCTTTTTTAGATTCCATCAACTTGAATTTATAAGGAGAAGCTGTGATGATTGTTGAACTGCAGGCTTTCCATCCCCTATTAGTGGCCCTTTTTTAATTTTTGGAATAGGAGTAGTTTCAAACGGGCTTATCATAGACGATTTTGGACTATGAGGATTGTCGGATGTAGATGGTAACACAGGATTACCTTGACCTGCCGAAGATGTTGACGGTTGATTCGGGTCAAACTCTGCATTAACTTGTGATTCATGTATCGTCATAACACATTTTTCACTGATCGCTGTAGAGCTTTCATTACCTGCCGCGTTTTTTGCTTTGGCGTTTGATGGATTCGTAGAAAGATGAATCTCGCATTTTGTTTGCTTCTTCAATATATTCGGCATCAGAAAACAGCTCCTTGTTGAGTGGGTATATTCCTGTGGCTTTAAACCCATTGATTGCAATTTCAGCTGTTTGACATTTAATGTTTGCTTTGCCAAAGAGCTCCATTACATCATAAGCTGTAAGTGGCCTTTCATTGTTTCTTAACCACCTTGTGTTCTGCTTTAGTTTACCCTTGAAGGATGCAGAACTGTTTAAAGCTTGGCTTATTTTAACCAAAAGAAAATATTTCACACCGGCTAAGCATTCCAAATTATGAAGTGAACATTTTAATGAAATTTATTACTTGGGCAGGTAATATTTTGAATGTTTAAGAACATAATTTTGGTAGGTACCTATTAATGTAATAACAAGTTGATAAAATGCTTTATAGTTTATATATAGCTAGTTACTTAATATAAAAATGTACAAAGTAAAAGATGGTAATATTAGTCATACCTAGATAGCAAATATAAAAACAAACTTTATTATTGCCCAACTAATATAAGGTTACTGAAATAAACAGAAATATAATTTATATAACTTATAATATAAGCTTACACAAGTTAAGTATGTATTTTATTATTTTAGACATGGATTCTATCGGAAGCAATTGAAACCTAATGCTACCATCAGTATTTCATGTGTGCCCATAGCATTATCAGCTAAAACGAAAAAAGTTGAGGAAGGAAGACTGGCAATGTCCAAAATCGAGAGGAAAAGAGTATCCAACCTTTCAATACTTTCAATATATATATATATATATATATATATATATATATATATATATATATATATATATATATATATATATATATATATATATATATATATATATATATATATAAATAAATGAAGCTGGCTGAAATAGATCAAAAATAAAATAAATTTTTGTAGGCAAAATACCATGAGATCATAAATATTCCAGATCCTGTATATTTATAATTACGAAGTGTTTTTTGGAAAACAGTGGACTTAAATAGTGAATAAATAGTTTCCAAGAACAATTTGTATAGGAAAAAATTTCGGGGTTATTAAGAAAGTATTAAATATTGTTTAAAATCTTACAAATTATACATAATTATACATAATTATACATGGTTTTGTATCAGATAAAAATTTCAAATTAAGTTTGTTAGAGAATGGTTTGTATATTATTTTTCTTCGAATGTAATGCTATGAATTAGACGTTATCTTTTAGAAATACGGATTTGCCTGTAGACACAAAAGAAAGGTTAGTCGGTATCATTTTCTGTTAGTTTATTGTAAAACCTAAGCGGGTGAAACACGCTTAATTTCTTAAAATTAAAAAATTGGAAATTTTGTAGATAGCTAGAAAGAATAAATGTGTATGATTGGCTAGGAAGAACGAGGGTAGGAGAATAGGATAGTCGATTTAAAAATTGAACCAGGAGATTTGAATCATTGTGTTTTTACCATCCAGAATGAGAAGTCCAGTTTGAGAACAGTGTGTGAAAAGTAAGTATAAGTTGTTGTTTGTGAGTTAAGTTGGTGATAGCAGAATAGTTGAAGGCGAAGCGAGACCAGTCGAGAATCTCAAACTCCTTGTGTCCGAAGAGATTCCTAACCCTGTACAGAAAGTACAGAAAGAAAATTTATATAAAGTTTGTACGAGATAATCAGTCGAGGCGGGAAAACCATTTGGCTGAAAGAGTGCCATTACCTATTATTATTTTGAAACGAGTCAGAGGTTAATTAGAACAGTTTTTACTATAAATTAAATAACTTGGTTTAAAAGAGAGATAACAAAATTAAGTTTTCTTTTATTCTGAGGAATAGATAATAAATTCTACACGTTCTTTATTTTTATATTTCCATATGGTATTACAATAAATGGTGTTTTTTTAAAGGTCACAAATTGTGTATATAATATTTGTTCTCCTTGTCTATCCTAAAGAAAGCCATCATCCAGAAAATACTAGAAGCCACGAATTGAAGGTAAAATATTTTTGTTTGTAGTAAAGATCACGAATTGAAAAAGCGCGAAATGCGCTCAACAATATGAAAAAGTGGTTCACAAGCAAAATCTCAATGGAACTTAAATTAAGACTGGTCAAGTGTTATGTCTTCCCGGTCTTGTTCTATAGAGCAGAAGCATGGACCACAACGGAAGCCACCCTGAAGAAACTAGAATCCTTTGAGCCGTGGATATATCGCCGTATTCTTCGGATATCCTGTACAGACCACATCACTAACGTGGAAGTAATGCAGAGAATAGGCAAAAGCAAAGAAATAATCTTCACCGTAAAGAAACGGAAGCTTGAGTACTTTGGACATGTCATGAGGCATACTAAGTACCGGCTGCTACAGTTAATAGTCCAAGGAAGAATCGACAGTAGGAGCGGACCAGGAAGAAGACGACACTCATGGATGCATAACCTGCAACAATGGTTCGGACTAATATCGACCGAACTGTTCAGAGGTGCCGTAAACAAAGTCAAAATAGCCTTGTTAATAGCCAACGTCCGAAACGGATAGGGCAAAGGAAGAAGAAGTAAAGAACCCTGAGAAATTTAGTCTAATTATATTCAATTATATTTAACTTAATTTAAACTTATTTTTAAAATTATTTAAAATATATATATATATATATATATATATATATATATATATATATATATATATATATATATATATATATATATATATATATATATATATATATATATATATATGGATGTATATACTTTAGATTTCAAACGTGTTTTATAAAGACACTTGCCTTAATGTAGTAAAGTTCTTGGTACTCCTTAATTTTTTAATTTTCTTTGTTGTCTTCATTAATTGGTTAAATATGCTGGGGTTTTAGCGTCATGTGTCTTCCAAGTCAATTGGCAACGGCCAATTATGCCCATCAATTAGCCTATACAATGAGTTTAATGACTCCGTCCTTCTGAGTCTTCACTTTAATAATACTGACCGTATTAACCGCACTTTAAAAAAGAAACAGATAATCATAATAGTTAATGATGTTTCGTTTTGTTTAGTATTATAATAAATTTAGGTAGTAACTATAAAGTTAAAGTTAAAAGTTAAATTATCAATAACATCGTTAACAAACATTTGATAGGATCTCTTTTTCATTTTGTCTTATTCTATTAATATGTTTTTACTTCTTTTTTCCAGTTATCTTTCTTAGTATTTTTTATCTGTTGTTTATGTTATAGTTTCATTCTGTTGTGCCTGACCTTATTTCTACAGTGTACGTCGTTATATGGCGGGTATTACCGTCTTGTACGCCTTAGTTTTTATTTCTACAAGATATTTATTTATCCTTATTATATATTCAGCCCCCTACTTTATTCTTTTTCCTTCAATTTTTCTTACTTGAGGTCTTACTTTAATATCTGAAGACTACAGGGAAAAAACCAGACATGTCAATTTTTTTCAAATTTCAGATTTCTATTCTATGCTATAGAACACACGGAAAAGCACATTTTAGAGCTATCGTGCAGGGCAAAAAGTAGTCTTGTCATGAGTAATTACACTTCAAAGTTTCGAGGTACTGGGAAAAAACCAGCTTTGTCCATGCGTCCAGTGAAAGAACCAGATATGTCACAAGTTTTACGGTAGATAGCGTTGGATTGATTTAAAAATTATTATTAAACAATGCGTGTTTCAATAATAGAAAGTTTTTTTTATAAGAACAAACATTTGTGAATATCGAATATAATTATTTTTCTGAATGATTAAATGTTCAACAAGACATTTATGCATTGATATAACATAACGTAATAGAAAGACTCGTTTTGTTTCTTGTAAAAATATAAACACGCAGGTATAAAAAGTTCGCATTATTCACACATTAATTTCACAATATTCCGATTCATACATCTTAAACAACAAAATCCATGGGCTTCGTGAAATAAAAATTACATATCCCATCCGTGGACATTCATACTTAAAGTGTGACAAGACTGTTGGACTGTGGAATCTAGAAATGCTTTTTGAAGTACCAAAAGAGTTTAGAGACATGATCAAGGGGTCCCGCGTAAAGCCGTCTCCATTCATCGTCGTGAAAGTAACACGAAAAATAGTTTTGGACTGGAAATCATTTTTGGACAAAAAGTATGTTCCAAAATGCCCTTTCAAAACTCAGGTTTTGAAAAAGGTTGTTGCCACATCAGAGCACAGTCGACTTATAAATCCTCGATCTTCTTACAATGGACCATTCTTTTCAAGCATCTTGAAGAAACGAATGACCTTAACAACTACGGAGTTAAAGAATGGAGAATTTGAATTAACATTACCAGCCTACTCAGGTAAGGTATAAGGTATCCCAAAAAATTATAATATTATTCCCTGTATGTTGTTTCAGGACCCCTCGCAATTTCAAAAGCCAAGCACAGCGATTTAATGAGCCTTATGAGATTCTGTGGTCCTGCAGCTGTGGACTTTTTCTCTGTCTTACCTTATAATTAGTCGTAACAGGTAAATTATTATTATTATAATTGCTCTTTTTTTATTTCTTTATTTAACGTCGGCGTCGATCTACTTCTGCGATTAAAACTAAACACCTACGCCCGGAGCACGCTTCCTTCTTCTTCTTAAAGTGTCTATCCGTTCCGGATGTTGGCGATCATCACGGCTATCTTTACTTTATTTATTGCAGCGCGGAACAGTTCAGTGGTAGTAGCAGCACGCTTCCACCAACGGAAAATTTTGACGAATGCTCTGGTGTTCCAACCAGAGGTAGGAATCTTTAACGAGCCATGTTACAGTAAAACCTGTGTTAACGGCCACCTGTCAAAACCGGCCACTTGTACTAGCCGGCTAGTTTCAAAGTTCCCCACACCAAAATTTGTGGACTACAAAACCTGGTATTAGCAGCCACCTTTTTATATCGGCCAATAGTTCTGTCATTTTTAGTGAACGTTATTGACAGGTTTTGCTGTATTTATTATTACCTATCATTCACAATAGAAGTACTAATCAAAATGAAACCTATTTTCATTATTGAAAGCATTGACAATTTTCTGTTTCAGATGACTAAGCTGGTTCTTTCAATGGACAAATTGCGGTTGACAAGAATTTCCTGGATTTTTAAGGAGTGTAACACATTTTTCTGAATAAAAACAGTGCAATGCCGTTCATGTGTTTTTATGGAGCAATTATGACTCCCGAGTTTTATTATACGTTTCAATGTAAGACACATTATGGTCTTCAAAGTTAAATATTAAATTTTGACATATCTGGTTTTTTCCCTGTAGTCTTCATCTGTAATGTTTAGGCTGGACCCCAAGGCTGCTATCTCTATCCCCAGGTAATAAAAATTTATTGTTTTTTTCTATTTTTTCCCATCAACTTTCAATTTACATCGTAATTGTTCTTTAAAAGAAGCGATTATACATTTTGTTTTTTCAGTTGCTATTAAAATATGTATCTCTGTATTTGTAGAGTAGAGAGAACAAGTCCCACAGCACTTTGTCCACAATTAATCCATTATGTATCCTGTCAGTGAGCTGTCATCCTTAGCTCATTATCCATCCTGCCATTTCTAGGAAGCCAGAAAAGTCACCAGGGGACATCGCCATTATGTGGGCAGGTATGAGCCAGGGCTCGCCGATGGCGTACTATCGTATTAACGATAGCTCCAGGCATTCACATATGACATACTCTACAGTTTCGAATTCTCGTTTACACTTCCTGCATAGAGGTGTGTCTACTAGCCCTAATGTGTGGAGATGTTTGCTTAGTTGACAATGACCAGTTAAAAAACCAACTGTTAGTTGGTAGCGTAGGTTTTTCCTGGCCATTTCCAAGTACTTGTTTGATGCTGACCTTTCAAGGTTACTTAGTGTGATCCTGGCAAGTCTACATCCTTGCCCTTCTTCCCATCTTTTTACAGTTTGCGTGTGAGAATTAAATTTTACAATTTTCAAGGTTTGTAGAGCTTGTCTACTATCTGCCATTACCATATTCAGACTTTTCTCTTTTGTGTTTAAGCAATTATATAACAATAAACAATAATACTCCATCAATATTTTTTAATTTACACAAATATATGTGCATCAACCACTAAGAAATATTAACGATGGGACATGCGCAGACAGTAAGATACATAATATTGTATAATAATACTTTTAAAATAAGAGGGAATGCCAGAATTATAGGCCAATTACATTGCTAAATGTAATATACAAAATTCTTTCTGGTATAATCTACAATAGATTATTGGAATACTCCGAAAATATAATTGGTGATTATTAAAATGGATTCAGACTACAGATAACATATTCATACTAAGAACGATACAAGAAAAAGCTTATGAATACGACATAGACCTATATAATATGTATATAGACTTTAAACAAGCTTTTGATAGTGTGAAAAGAGGCAGAATGCTGGAAGACCTTTGTAATCTAGGTATACCTAAGAAATACATCAGACTCATAAAAATGACGTTGCAGGGTTCAAAAGCCGCAGTCAGAGTAGATGGAGAACTGACTCCCCTGTTTAACATCAACATGGGAGTAAGACAGGGAGATGCCCTATCAACCATGCTATTCAACCTAGTTCTTGAGGCAGTCATCAGAAAAACCAATATAACCGGCCATATAAACACCAAATCAGTACAAATTACTGCATATGCAGACGATGTAGCCATCATTAGTAGGAATAAGCCACGACTAATGGAAGTGTTCAAACAAATTGATCCTGAAGCAAGAAAAAGAGGTCTCAAAATAAACGAAGCAAAAACGAAGTATATGACAGTCAAAAGAATAACTGACAATGAAAATAATATCACAATAGACAACTATACTATCGAACGAGTGGATGCCTTTACATATCTCGGCACAGAAATCAATCAGAAGAACTCCGTAAGTAGCGAAATTAATGCACGTATTTCCAGCGGGAATCGTACATACTATGCTAATAAAAGATTGATGACATCAAAATTATTAGACAAAAGAACCAAAATGACTATCTACAGAACACTGATTAGACCCGTAGTAACCTATGGATGTGAAACTTGGGTAATGACGAAAAAAGATGAAGCCCAACTCAGGACATTCGAGAGAAAAATACTGAGGAAAGTATATGGCCCGGTACAAGAGGAAGATGGCACATGGAGAATCAGGAGAAACGACGAGGTTAAAGAGTTAAATGAAGGTTATGACATTGTAAGATTTGTGAAAAGTCAAAGACTGTCATGGCTGGGACATGTGCAGAGACAAAACGATGCAAAAACAACAAAGAAAATGTTACAATGGAAGCCCATAGGAAGGCGAAAAAAAGGAAGGCCCAGAACGAGATGGTTGGATGACGTGGAAGACAACCTGAAAACAATCAACATAAGACAATGGAGAAGAAGGGCACAAGAGAGATCTGAATGGAAGGACATAGCCAGACAGGCAAAGACCCATCCAGGGTTATGATGCCAAAAGAAGAAGAATACTTTTAAAATAAAACTTGGTATGTATTTTAATATAGATTCACCATCATGATTCAGCCTTCTGCGTCCAAAGTTGAACATAGGCCTTCCCTAATTTCTTTCAGTTATGTCGGTCTTAAGGTTTTTGCAGCCAATTTTCAGTGATTGTTTTGACGTCGTCTGTCCATCGTGTAATTGGTCTACCTCTGCTTCTTCTGTCAGCTCGTGGTCTCCACACTATAATTGTTGGGCCCACTGCCCGTCATTCATTCTGATCACATGGTCCACCCAGTTCCTTTTCAGCTATGCTATGCGCTCTATACATCTATGACGCCTGTTGATCATTCCATTCGTCTTTGAGCTACTCTGGGTTTGGTTGCTGTAGTCTGGGTTAAGGAAAGTGTTTCAGTGCCGTTAGTCATGACTGGAAGTACACATTGTTAAAATTGGTCTTCTTTTGCAAATAATTTGTCATGTTGCTCTCGAAGATATCTGATAGAGCTTCACATGCAGCCATGCTAAAGTGATTCTTTTTATGCAGTTCAGCAGTTTGGTTCCCTAGCAATTTAAATTTTATGACCTAAGTATTTATATTAATGAAATATTCTTGGTACCAGATTTGTCATGTATTTCTAAAATTTATGTTTAAACCAACTTCATTACAGGCGGCATCTAACTCAGTAAGCATGTAATAATATAGGTTAACATGTAGTTATTCTGAGATTATTTGTTACTAAAGGCACTCGCAATTCTTTTATTCTGGTATACTAGGTACTCGATAATTATATGCTTCACTGGTAATTGAGTTTTTGCACTTGATACACAGTAGAGCAGTCTCATTGTTGGAGATATGCTTGTGCGTAAGTAAAGTATGTCCTACTTGGAGTCGAATGATGATGACTTATTTCTATTACATACTTGGTAAGATGAGTGTGTTTCCTACTTGACCTAGGCGTTCTTTGAGCTTGGTGGCAGTGTGATCATAGGTAGTAGTTTGCCACGCTCTCTAGATATGACTTTTGATGTTTACTTTGTAATCACTTCAAGGTATTTGATTTATGATAGCAATATTTTGGTCGGTTGTTACATTACTTACCAGGGAGTCCACTTCCTCGTTGCCACTTATTCCCATATGAAAAGGTACCCAGATGAAGGCAATATGTTTTTGTTGAGCCTTAAGCTAAAATAATTCTTCTTTGATCTTGCGAAGTTTAGTGTAAGCTATATATAGCTGTTTTATTACAGCAAGTAATGTTCTAATTTAATCAGTGATAATAAAAATTTTGTTTTCATGGATGAAACCACATTTTTTCATGGCCTGGTGAATTGCCGTAAGTTCTCCGGTATATAAAAAACAATTTGTTGGAATTCGTACAGAGGACTTGATGTTTCCGCAGATATAGGGTGCAACATGTCCTTCGTCGCATTTGGAAGCATCAGTGGAGATTTGATGGGTTGTTAGGTATTTGGATATTAAATTTTTAAAAGCTTGATAATTTCTTTTACTGCATAGTAGTTCGATAACATCCTCCAGCTTAATTATATCAAAAACTTTCAGTAAATGTACGAAATTTAAAAATGTTCTATTATATTGGATAGGTTTTGCTGCTAACGTTATGAAACTATTTATTATATTAATTACCACTTTTGTAGTCAATTTTAGACTTGTGTTAAGAGATTTATGGTACTATAATTGAAAGGATTCTGATTATCTCCTTTCTTAAACTTGGGTATCGCTATATTAAGTCTCAAGCAAGCAAGCAAGTGATTGCAACTTCTTATTGTAGACCTCCATATTTTAACCAATTCATTGGATACTTTATCGGGTCTTACTGACTCTGTTTTTTATCTGGGTTAGTGCTTTATTAACTTTCTTGTAAGTATTTATGTTAGTATCGTGTTAGAACGGAAACGGACCAACCTATTACTCATTTTAAAACCTGAAAAAGAAATCGACCAACAAGGGACTTTTAGACCAATATATCTGCTAAATAGATTGGGCAAGATCCTAGAAATATAAATTAAAAATAAAAAATAGACTTAAAAAAAGTCCCAAAAAAAGGAGGAATATCTGAACGCCAATATGGCTTTAGGAAAGAGAAATCTGCAATAGACGCAGTAAGAAGAGTAATTTAAATAGCATCTACATGTAGAAGTAGGTGGTTGATGGCATTATTTTTAGATGTCAAGAATACTTTTAATTGTGAAAGCTAGAAAAGAGTCGTCTGTGCATAACAGACGGCCTCGCTCATAACTCTACTGGTAATAATAAGAGTACCGCCAATACACGTGTAGGCAAAAAGGAGATCGAAAACATACGGTTTATAACGGGCCATTGATTGTTCACAGCCTATCTTGAAAGAATAGGCAAAGTAACTGATGGTAACTGTGCGGACTGTGAAGTTAATGACCTGACATTGAGTATTTGATTTTAATAGATTTCATAAAAATAGAGCCGAAACATACGCAAAAGTAGGCATATTCAGGGTGCAATATATAATGAGCGGAAATTATAGGAAGGGAAAAGAACGATTTTAAGGATATACATACTGTAGCATTTCTATTTTCCCTGGTGTATGTTAAAACACCGAAAAATATTCTCAATCTTTTTGCGTCGTTGGGATTGATAATATAAACATTTTTAGTTTATTTATAAAGCACAGATTGGTATTTCCCGTTTGACCTTGATGCCACCTGGAATTTTGCGCATAAAATAAACAGGAATATTTCCGTTTGTGCTTTGTTTATACCGGGTTGGGCGAATGATGCCACTCTACAATGGACCACGATAGGAGTTAGGTCATTGTTTAGTCTGGATCTTTCTTTTTTAAATTCGTAATGGTTTTTCGCTATTCTTTTTTTGTTATCGGGAATTCAGTAATGTAAAGTGAAGTGTACTAGCAGTTGGAGGAGAAAAATTTGGATTTGGGAAGATATAGCTTTCGGCGTGTAGTCATGAAAGCCGGCAATTTTTTTAAGTTGAGAAGTGACTTTGGGCTCAAGATTCTATTTGGCAGTTTTTGTTGAGTTAATCACCGATTGTTTATCCTGTGCCCTATGTGAGAGATTTGTAAGACGGCGTTTCCAACCATTTGAGAGGTCTACATGGTTTTAAGAAGGAATTGAGTGGACGAGTTTTGAAGGATAATTCGATGCCCGAAACAGTGTTCTGCTTCCCAAAACTTGTCTATTTTGTGTTCCATGGTCACCCCAGACCAATTGCAGTTTGTGTGGGACACAGTTGTGTGTTGTTTGCAGTGTTCTGATTCAGTTCCAACCCCAAAACTTTCTTAAAGGAAATATATCAGCCAGTGATACCAGGTACTTTTTATTAAAATTATATAAAGTAAAAATAAACAATTTTTCATTAACAAAAAATTTGCTTTCATGACAAACTAAAAAATTATAAATTAATACAATTATAAGTTTTATGGATAAGCTAACTGTCATATTAGTCTTCTTTTAAATACAATTAATTTTAATATTTAATATTTCAAAAAGGTTTGATATTTCATTTCGACATGACAGTCAGTATTATCCTTTTCTGACATTTGGTACATAACTATAATTTTAAAATTTGTTTTGTTTAAAGGTTAACCTCAATGTAAGCTTCGTTGAAAAATTTAGATAATTTTTATTTCTAATAATTCTTTAAATAGTTACAACTAGTTGTAAAATTCTTACAACTGTCGCCCAACCTGTAAGGTTTGTTGATCAATTTTGTTCATAAATGTGTTTCTCACTAAACCAGGAGTTGTAGAATTATTTCATTTGAAAAGATTTTCACTCTTTTATATTTTTTAGGAAAGGAAAGCCTTTCTTTCTATCCATCAATAGGATTTTTTTAAACGGCGTCCATTTTAAATAGTTTAGGAACCTTCTTGTGTGTGTTGCCCAGGAAATCTCTGTAAGAATTTTTTTTATTTCTTTCTTTGTAGTTACTCCATCCAGTCCCTCCCTTAATCACTTACTTACGACCCAGCTTTCCAACCAAAACAAGACTGCAAACATTTTGGTTTGTTTGATTACCCTTTTTCCAGCCCAAGAATTGCTGTCTCTACTTTCAACCCCCTATGAGTGATACCCAATGTGGTAGGCAAATTATACCGTCACAATACCGATAAATAAACAACGGAAAAGGGGATATAGTAGGCTACTCGAGCGACTGAAAGGTAGGGAAAGACAGTTCGATAATATCATGTATTTCTATAAATTCAATAGAGTTTTTCCTTGACAAAGAGGAACATGTGTACTTTTGTTTTAAAGACCGACAAACAGAGAGACAGGCAGCAGGCAGATAGACAACATTTGGTTTTAAGGACCTTCTTCGGGTACTTAATAAATTTAGTACAATGAATTGGTACAACAATTTAAATTAAGAGAAGCGGGAATAAGGCATTTCTTTTTAAAGCTAAAGAATAAAATAAATATAGAGGATATCATTTATCCAGTTTTTTGGTATTATAGGCCAATCTATAGATATCTCTTAGGTTAACTTGTAGTTAACAAAGCTTTCTATAAATCACACGTTTTGCAAGGAAAGAATAGATCAATAAAATCTCCCTCGTCTAATAGGATTGATTTATGTGAGAGTTGACTAAATAATCTCCTATTTTAACCATACACTAGAGATTATACAATAGATTCTATTTACCAATTATTCACAGGCTGTATTTATGTTGTAATTGATAACGACCGTTTGATCATCCTACTTAATTAGGTTTAATCGTCTAAATGAAGTGTTTACTATAGCACTCAAATAATACAGGATTATATTTCCCCGGGGGTTTAAAACTAATTAATCTGTTTTAACAATTGTAATGTCTCTAAATTAGAATAGCCATATAATTAATTGTTATATTTTGTAATATTTTTAGTATTTGTTTCGAAATTCCTAAAAATAGTTAATCTATTGTCAATAATTTATCTTGCCTTCTCTTGGGGATATAGTTCTTCTATACGTATATATATAAATATATATATATATATATATATATATATATATATATATAGTATAAGGAGATAATATCGAAACTCAAAGTCACTCAAAGGTAAATGAAGCAATGCATGCTAGGTATATCAAACAGAGATCGAAAAAGAATAGAATGGATCAGAAAGAAAATTACTGATATAATCCATAGAATCATATCTTGGTAGCTCCAACGGATGCTCCAAGAGCCATGGCTTTAGTACAAGATGGTCATAGCCAATATTATGTCACCCAGGCGCTAGGTGTATGTCGTTGTGCTGTTGTGCAAAGTGTCATTCAGCGATTCAATCAAAACGGCAATTACACCAAATTGTCAGGATGAGGCCTTAGGAGAGCAACATTCGCAAGCGATGATCGATTTTTGGTTTCTTCGCGTATAAGAAATAGACATCTAACTTCAAGTGAGCTGGCAAATCGCCTGAACGAAGTTCGAAATGTGGATGGAAGTAGGTGGACAGTGCGTTGACGACTTCTTAAAGCAAATTTTTTACCAGGAGACCAGCTCTATGTCCACAGATATGTACTAAAAAAAGTAAATAAACGTCAAGATAACCACGGCTTTAGTGTCTTTAATCCATAGAGTATAATTTAATTGTTTGTAAGGGAAAATAAAACTGTTACTTCTATCATTTTCCTTTCAATCATATTATCTCTACTTTTAAACCTTCCTTAAACTTCTACAAATATTTTAAAATTTCAAAAAATGTCGTTTAGTAAACGTCACTTTGTGTTTATATATAAAATAAATAAAATACTACTGTAGAGGTGGAGTAGTATAAAAGATTTTGTATAAGACTATAATGTAACGGTTTGTATGGGAAAACAAAACTATTGTTTGTAGTATTTTCTTTATAATTTCATCATATTCTCTCACTTTTTAAACCTTCCTCGACTTTAGCAAATATTTTAAAATCAAAATTAGCCAAATTGATTCAGTCGTACTCGAGTTATTATAAAAAAGGTAGTACAGTAGGTAGTACTGTTAATTAGCGTGAAGCATTATACTATGTTTTTTGTATTTTTAAAATTTAAATATTTTTTAAAATTAAATAAATTAATTATATTCTTTAGTTATTATGTATATTTTAAACAAACTATATACGTTATAATAATTTAATAAAATATTATGTTTGTTACTAACGCCACCTACTAACGTATAAATAAACTTTTACTTCTGACAGTTTACTTCTGACAGACCCGTCAAAGTCAGACTAAATATTAAATTAATAATAAAATAATATTTCTAATAAATAATCTCCTGAGTTGAACCAATAAATACACTTCCACAAAACTGTATTGGAAGCGGTTCAGTGGTTTCGGATATTAGCGAGGACAAACACCGTGACACGAAATTTATAATGAAATGATTTCAATATGTTAAAAAGGATACAACTTAAATGGATTTTTATATGAGTTTGTTGTTCATGAATTTCATGAAGCCATCACAATGTGGGTTTGACTCTGAAATAAAAGAGAGAAAAAGATTAGTAAATTGTTAAATAAATTAATTTTGACTTACCTGGTATAGTGTTAATAATTTCTGAATAGTATAGTTGCCTAGTGTATAGGTGAATCGTCTAAACCTTAAAAAGAACAAAAAAAGAAGAATTCTTAAAAAATATTTGAACATAGAAATTTTAAAAAAACGTCAGAAAATAAACTGTTAAGCAAGTCTGTGGGAGCTAAATTAATAGGGGTTTTGTTAAATAAGAAATTACAATGATGTGAAGATGAAAAGAATAAATTGTATTAGCATTGTAATAGAATAAGTTTTATATCTGAACATTTTTTTTTATAAATTCCCAAATTAGATGTGATTAAAGTGATTATGAGAAATTAATGTGGATTGACAAATGTGTCAGAACAGGACAGTTTTATGGTTTAAAAAAAAGTAGAAGGCGAAAAGAAAAAGAACGTTGGTTGCTGTTAGCAACGGATAATAGGTTTTTTTGGGGAGGCCGACTAGGGGAAGGGGAAGCCCTGAAACTGTGGAATAGGTCGGGAGTTTTTTTTTAACTCGTCTAATTAGAATTTTAGATTTTCCACAGTTTCCACAGCAGAGATATCCAGAATTTGTTCCAGAGAGTAAGAGAAACAATTTGACTTATAAATTATTATTGGAGTATAGAAATGTCATTTAAATTGAGAAAATTAAAATTCATGAATTAACATAATTGCGATAGGCCTTAAAAAAATTGAAAATATTAATGATCATTAAATTAAAAATAGAATAGTACGTACCTTAACTTCCGAAGAGAGGATTGATATTCCAGTTTCACCGATTATTTTGCGAGTAGTTAGTTTTCTTTAAATAAATCAGAACTGTTTTAAAGTGAGGTTGGATAATAATTTTGGGGATCATTTGAAATTTTGATTATATTTGAATGCAAGTTAAAAGTCAGCGGAATAAAGTGTTCATTTTCTTTTTCTTTATAGTTCATTTAAACACTTTATAAAGTTGCAATATTCATTTAGTTTTTAGGTATTTGTATAGAGTCTCCATATTTTGTAATAAATTTTTATTGTCACGACACTAAACCACATTAAGATTTATACGATTCCTATTTTTGTAAATTTTTAAAGGCAACCCAAGTTGCAGACGAATTTTATTGTTTATATTAAATTTGTTCAATATTAATAAATAACGTGCTTCATTTGGGTTAATTTATCAAAAGTCTAAAGTAAATTTTGGTTTAATTTCTTTTTGAACTCTACCAGGAGACTACAGAGTCGACGTCACACAGTGACAGATTGCTTAGAACACATAATTGAGCTAGCTGAGGTATATATTAAATTAAACAACGAACCACATATTTTAAAAATTACAACATTTATTATAAATAAAAATAAAATTAATAAAATACAACTTTTTCAATATATATATATATATATATATATATATATATATATATATATATATATATATAATATATTTTTTTTTCTCTTTAAATCTACTAACTGCAAAAATTTTAACTATTAAGTTTAGTACAGGTCAAAATTTAATGGTGTGAGATTTTTGATGTTTTGAAAGTCATTTATAATGTCTTACGACGCGTAAATTTTAATCAACTGGGCGAGTTTGCTAACAAGGTGATAGTTGGCCCAAGAGAAGCCGGACATTATTTTCCGGAAATTGCGAATAGGGTTCACAGAAATTTAGATACTGTGTTGAGAATTTGTAGCATTGTTTTCACCCTGTAAATCATACCCTTTGCAAAGTGAACATACTTGAACCTGTATTGTAAGAACAATAGAGTGTAGAGTGTCAAGATCGTCACCCAAGATTGATGGCTCTAAGAGACTGCTTAGTGATACATAGAAGAAATTTTTGAACCTCATCTCATACCCTATCTTTAGACGCTCCAACATCCAATTTTTTCAGTAGAATCACGCAAAAAAATACATTGCGAAAGTCACCATGGACTTGTTTGAACAGGCTGGACTCAATCTTTTAAACAGCTTCCGATATCCCCAGATTTATCCCAGAGCATTCTCCTCAAATTTTTGGAGTACTTCGGGAGGAGTTAATTAAGGTATGGAACGAGGTACCTCAGAAGGATATCTAGTCAAAAGTACCATTTAATCAAAAGCGAGCCCAGAGTGTGTGCCCACCGAGGCCCTCCATTAAACATTATTAATTGATTTACTCTGTAAGTTTTTTTTTTAATAATATTGAAATTTTGATTTGTTTATTTTGGTACCCTATATAATGCTACAAAATATATTCAAAATTTAATAATTTATCATGGGTCTTCGAAATTCTATATCACTTAAATCTATTTTGTACCTCTAAGTGAATTGTAAAACATACTGAAAATATATATTATAAAGATAATAAGTCTAAGTACTAACCTCATCTTATTCCGACGAAGAAATCGAAGAATTTTATTACGAAATATTACTGTCAAAGACAAACAATCCGAAGAACAAGCAGGATTCAAAGCTATATGATCTATCATTCAGCATCAAAAAATCACTCTAAAAAACTGTTCAACGAAACAGAGAACAAAGAAAAATACGGGAATACTAAAAAAAAGTGCAAAACCCTCAATAGAAAAAACGTGATAATGTACCAATTTAGAAATTAAATGAAAAATTTTAAAAAAAATCCAGTACTCATTAGTGTGACAAAAGATGCAAGTATGTAAGATTTAAAAAACAGGAAATTAAATTACCATCCCATTTAAACCAATTTTTGTTTAAGGCAAATTTGCTCTTTATGACCCACCTCAGTTATTTAAGATATATCTGGGCCGATTCATAGAGGAATGCGTGAGAAAATATTACAATATGGTAATAATGGTAAAAGAAATCAAGCTCTAATCTTTCTTACCTTAGCTATATGATACAAAAAATACATGAGAAACAGAATGATGATCGGATGTAATGGCATAATAATCTTTTATTCAAATGTCAACCTCACCTGCTCGTCTGATGATCTAGGTCATTGTCATCTGGTACATCCTGCTAAATAACTAACGAGGCTCAAACGTCCCAGTGTTTGCCAGAATAAGCAATTCAGCATTTACTGGGAAACGACTTCGGGCGAATGAGCTGGTAAGTGGAAAAACACTCTGTTGTCCTGAGAAAGAAGATGGCTCCAGGCTTTCGAGATGTGATATTATAGGCGTATCCTACGAATATCCTGGTTTAACAGAGGTAGGAAAGCGGAAATCCTGCGCATAATAGAGAAAAAATGTGAAATTCTGATGACAATGAATATTTAAATGGTAAAATATCTGAGATACTGTAGCAGTTACATACTACTTTCTCTAAAAATTTTCTACGTTACACTCATGGATTGTCATCGTTCAGAGGACGCCACTTTCCACTTGAGATCATTTTTGGTGTCCAAAACCAAGCGGAACTTTAGTTGGTCAGATAACTCGAACGAAGAGACACGCAGAAAAGTAGAAAATTATTTTAAGGGGCGAGAATCTGAAAAATATGGAGCATAGTAAAAAGTAGTACACATACCAGCAAATTAACATAAGGAAATAAAGTTGAAAGTTCCAAATATCAAATATATTACAGTCTTAATCAACTGCGCCATTGGCCGGTTTTCTCTTCGTAATCTGCGTGTCTTTTTTCCAGGTAAGAGGCAATAAAGGGATTTATCGTTATTAAATATATTCTGATATACATATAATATCGTTATTTTTGCCAGAATCGCACTTATCATCGTAAAATCATGGTTAAGGTCTTCTTATCATATGACTTCCATGTTTTTTTTGACAGCCAGTAGTTATTGTGGCATTTTTATAAATACGAAAAAAAATTCCGAGCCACATGGATATTTTATCGAACGCGCAGATGCGACGAGATCATCAAATGACAGCAGTACGTCACAAGTTGACAACATACATCAGCATGTTTGTTTATTTTGGTAAAAACCTATATAAGTTGTTGATCCAATGTGAAAATATGTGCTGTTAATAGCTTTTCCTGTAGAGATTACTAGATATTTCTTTAATGTTATTTTGTAGATTTCGTCCCATTCCAATCAATATCCTCAACACCCATATTGTTGCAATATTGGATACCATCACTTGGACAAAACACCACTACCTAATTCCCACTGCCATTAACATAGCAGCTGACTTGGCTTCCTGCACGAACAGCCTTCCCTAGTCTTTGGATATTGTCGCGCCTAGTAGGAGGATTGAACTCTAAGAGGACTTGTTTTTGTTGGAAACATCTGTTGAAAAAAAAGGATAAGCTTTTGTTTACATTTCATATCAATACTCCGGTATACATTTACAGCTGGAGTAAGGGATTTTTATATGCATATAAGGCAGGTACCTTATCTCTAGTTTTATTTGTAATCAGTAAAAGTGTTTTTTTGTTAAATAAAACAGGATTAAGTAATGGTTAATAATATTTAAAATAAAGCAAATTTTAAAATTTAAGAGGAGGGAAAAATAAATTTAAAGGAGGTTTTCAATAAGAGAAGGAAAAATTAAATTTATATAAGAATTTTAAATAATAGTCGTATAAAGGGTATGTGACCATACTCATTTCTAGCGATTTGTATTTCTCAGCATCTATATGTAAGTGTAGTGCCTACATATAGATCTGGTATTTTGATTAGTACTAGGATGCTTGTGGTCATATTTATTTGTAAGTACCTCACCATTTCACTTTTTGTTACGTAAGGTAATCAGTTTTTGGTAACCTTAGTTGGTCTGTTCTCATTTTTGACCTTACCTAGTCTAAAATTATTTTAGATAAATTACTAACTTTAGTAAAGGACTTTTGATTTTAATCCGGACACTGATTTGTTTTTCTAATAATACCTTTTACCTGGCACAGTAGTGGTGGTAATTTATTTTAAGTGACCGTTTGCTTCTAGAGTTCCTTCACCCCTACCACTACTGTTTATCTTAACGTGTCTTTATAGCTGTATGTATACAAATTAATCCATTTTTTATTAATAAATATTGTTTAATAAATAATATATTTGTTATTAGCATTTTGGCTTTTTATTTCAGTTTCTACTAACCAGTATATTATATAGCAAGACAAGGAAAATAGGGAGTTTTTTTAAGTATTTCAGGTTCGTGTGTCAATTGTAATCTATTTCTTGTTGTTCATTACTTTGAAATTATCAAGCTTTTCTTGAGTGGCGCCCACATTCCGTTTCCTTTGGCAACTCAATATATCTGCGTATAGTACCTTGTTGTAACCTTATATTTCCAGTTGTCTTCTCTCATTTCATTAAATTTTGGTGTTAAAACGTCTCATTTTCTCCCTTATCTATATGAGGGAGATATCTATATAATATAATTTCATTATCCAGTATATTTGTCTCTTGAATCCCTCAGCCAAGCCTTATTGTAGAAAAGCTAGCCCGAACTTTCACTTGAGATTTTGTGTCTCTTTGACCATTTAAATTTGTTCCTCTAAGCTTAGCCATTTTTTTATTATGAGGGGTATAGTTTCAAAGTGTACAATCTCCATGTTTCCTACATTTTCAGTAATCGAAAAAACCGGATAACCTATTTTATATGAACAATTAAACTAATTTTTCTTTTCTATTACATTTATATGACAACTACGAGTTAATATACAAATTTTTTCTTTAAACTATTCAAAAATAACTAAGTAATTCTAGAACAATATTTGGACATTGTACATTATGAAAATAACTAATGGAGTTTGTCCACATTGAAATAACTTACGAACATCATTTATTAAAATTTTATTGAGATTTATTTTATTGAGATAATACACATTTAATTATTTAAAAATAGTTAATTAAATAAAAAGTCCATCATCTTCTTCGACGTTCTCACACAACGTTTCATCGTCGACAGTTCCATTTTCTGGTGCTGCATTGTCTTCTCGATTGTCTTCGATGATAATGCATTTGTAAAAACTTAAACGGGAATCACTTTTCCAGTCCTCTCCAAAATGACAACATAATAAATTATTAACATCAACCTTTTTGTTGTTATTGACCACGACATTATGTTTCGGAATTTTGGCAGGTTTCATTCTTTCAATGTTCTTAGTTTTTTTTGTTATTGATTTTCCCACACCAACATCCGTCTTATAAGCTAACTCACCGCGGACTAACACTGTGCCTTGAGAGCTTTTAGTTCAAATAATCCTCTTCATTTTTGAGAAAGCAAAATGCCATTGTCCTGGAGCCTTAATGTGCTTGCTTTTTTCATTTTTCCAGTCATATATTTCGACTAATCCTCCAACCCAATGAACAGTACTATACTTTGAAAACATCTCCAGATATTCATGTAGTTCACTTCAATCTCTCTAATTTTATCTTGTCTAGAAAACCAATAACAACACTTAGATATGAGTGTTGTGTTTTTGTTTTGGCCTCCGCATCCATCACACATGAGCCTGATAGTATGAATATCGTCTCCAAAATTAGCCGATTCAAAAGTGTAATAAATGCAGAAGGCAACCTCGTTCGAACCCTTCTTGCACTCGTTTTCTACATTGTACATTGTAAATTGTACATATAAAATTGACGTAAATAATACGCCTGTTGATCCGGAATCTTAGGCAAAACTTGATTTTTCTGACAGTCAAAAGAAAACGTTTGTACACCTTCATCTTGTTCTTTTAAAAGGGTATAAAATGCTTTGAACCTCAACGTATGTACCCTTTTTTGGATGATTAAGTTGGCTTTCATGTCGTTATCATGGCACACTTTTATTTTCTCAGTCAATTGTAAGCATGTCGAACATGCATCGGTTCTAGGAGAACCAAAACCAAGATTATATTGTGTATTAAAAATTTTCCTGAAATAGCTTGTTTTTACTGGAAGGTTTTCATTTTCTTGTAAGTACAATTTCCACATCGACTTTATATTCAAAAAAGAATCCAGATATAACCGTTGGCTTTATCCCCGGCAATAATGGGATTCAATTACGCGGAATTTGTTAATAAAATCCATAACAGCATTTTTTTTTTCGACATATACTTTTCCAGCTTTCTATCGCCACCTCGATTTTCCATTGCAGGAAGGGAAGTTCTATACAAATTTTTTGTAACTGTATCAATTCGTCTCTTTATTATACCCAAAACTTCCATAAAAGCTTTCTTACACACAGCCAACATTCTGTTTTCGTTAGTCAGAATATAAAATCGTGTTTGAAATGTTTTTGCAACATGTTGCGAGTTTTTTGGGCGTTTACGCTGTATTGGAACTGTTTTGCAATATTTCAGCGGTAAATTATCTTGAAATGTTTTCTCCTTCGTCCCATAAAATTTAGAGTGGAAACGTATTATTTCTTTCATTTGTGGTAACGTACATTGAAAAGCACCACTTTTGTGTCCACATTTCGGATAAATTGGGAGCGAATGTGGACTATACCTAAAATAAAATCCATGTTTATACAAAGATATACATAATCCGTTTTTAGAGCGAGATTTGTTGACAAGTCCGAACAGGATATTGCACGCTTTGAAATATTCGCCACTATAAACAAGAAAAACCCATTGGAGATTGTACTCTTTGATTTTAAATATTGGATAGGAGATTGTACGGTTTGAAAATTAAATGTCATTGGAGATTGTACGTTTTGAATTGAAGTCTAATTTTCTGCCCTCAAAATTTATTGGAGAATGACTATTTTGAAAAGAGATTTTCTATTGTTTCGATTCAGGGCTAGAAACTCAACGTAATGCGACATCTATCTCATTTTTTTCTGAAATATGGAGATTGTACACTCTGAAACAAGAGATGAAATTCCTAGGCAATATAATGTAATTTTTAAATATAAAATTCACGTGTTTCGAGATTTTTTAGATATGTGAAAAAAATTAATTTATTCCATTTGGTTATTACACACTATACTAACATGCATCACCTGTCACAATATCACCAGGTTTTAATTTTTAAACCGACATATTTCTTTAGAAAAAATATTAAGGAAATTTACTTCGTGCTTTAAATTTCTCCTGTTAAGAGAATAAATAAATGGCGTTCGTATGCTTTATTAACCGCTTTTTATCAGCATTTAGACATAAGCGTGCAAATGAGGGTTTATAAACCAGATCATGGTTATGGAATAGGTTACAAAATGAAATAAAGAAGAAAGATTGCAACAGCCAATGATTGGAAGTAGATAAATAACATAATTCAGTAATAAATTTTGAAAGTTCTCATGAATTGAGAGTATTTTTAACACTTTAGCTCCCATATTGTTGTTTTCATTTTGTTGTAATGATTAATATTTATAATTTTAGTTTTGATTTGCTGTAAACCTTGATGTTACTTACAGTCAAATAAACTATCTATCTATCTATGCACCACCCATGAGCACAGTAAGTTTTCCGTTCAACACAATGACGTATAATATATAGACTCATTGAATGCTGTAAAAAGTATCATAAACATGAATACTTTTGTGTATATTATTGACATGATACGAAGTTTACGATTTTTTACGAAGTGACATTATGTTTGCATATTTTAGGTAGCGAGCAAATTTTATTTTAAATGTTTGAGGTTATGTTATTTGACTATCATTTACGCGTGCTGTCATCATAGATATATAATACAAATAGACCGACTGCTACAATATAGTCGCATTTCCCCAGCGCGACGGAGAAAACTTATGCAAAGAAAACAGTCCCTGCATCTCTTTGTAATGGACCGGATTTATCGACCACGCGACCTTCTCATTGGTCCTTTAGGTCACGTGGTCGATAAACCTTCTTATTGGTCATATAGGTCACGTGGTCGATAAACTTGGCAAATTAGAAAGGGATGCAGTTACAAGGGATAAAAAAATATGAACTCTGATCATTTCTCTAACCTAGCGCAGATACGGGCAAAAATGGAACAAAGCAAATTAAGCATAACTTAAATGAACTTGGAGATCCTAATAAGGTCGTGTCGTACGGTCGTAGTATCCTCCTGGTTTTCAGGGGTTTCTGGACGATCTACGACCGCCGCTCTCGAAGAGGATCTCAAGTTTCGTGAGAAGCTCCGCCGAGCCTCTGTGGTAGGTGAAGGGACACCGGCAATCAGAATTCTTTAACAGTTCGAGCTTTCTTACAGACAATATTCTTACAATGACTTAATATTCGTGTTATAATTCTGATGCGTGGTGTATATCTCAAATTCCACAGAGATGCCGGCCTTCTCACTTCGTGTAGCCGCTTTCCCTCTCCTCGAGAGAGGCACAAGAATGCCGGCAATGTCGACTCTTCCTGCTGCCTGTCGCTTCGTGTTGCTACCTTCCGCTAAGAGTATTACCTATAGCTACTATTTGCATAAGGTTTCCGAAGTGTTATTGCAGCTCGACCTGATCGGAAAAGACAAGTCCCCGTCGGGGCTTTCATTCGCTCTTTACCGTGTCAGGCCCAAATAACGCCGTGGTCAGTTCGACCCAATTTGAAATAGTTCTAAGACCAATGTCTTTTCTATCTCAGAAAGTCGTGTTATACTGCCAGGAAGAGTTTTGTAGTCGACACGCCGGTTCTCGTACTCTTGATAATTTAACTTCTAAATTGGATAAAATATTCTTGGTTCGACGTCTTCGACGATAGCAGGATATTGGTTAAATATTAAAACTCAAAGTAGCGTGGTAGCACACTAGGCCAACAAGGTCTAGCGGGGCTAGTAGTGTATGACGATTGGATCCCGATCGGAAGATGTGCTTGTCGCCAAGGTAACCAATCACGACAAAGATTGTTACTTTGGCCGGCCAACCACAGCGCTCGTTATTAACTGCGCCGTCATTGGCCTCTCGGCGGAAGTGTGCTAAAAATTCTCAAACACGATGTGTATAAAAGAGCAGCACATCTTCCGATCGGGACCCAGTCGTCATACACTACTAGCCCCGTAAGACCTTGTTGGTTCGGTGTGCTACCAAGCTACCTTTGAGTTTTATTAATTAACCAATATCCTGCTATTATCGAAGATGTCAAAATTTAAGAATAGTTATCCTATAATGGTTATCCAATTTAGAAATTAAATCATCAAGTGTACAAGAACCGGCGTATCGACTACAAAACGCTTCCTGACAGTAGAACACGACTTTCTGAGATAGAAAAGACATTGGTCTTAAAACTATTTCAAATCGTGTCGAACTGACCACCGCGTTATTTGGGCCTGTCACGGTAAAGAGCGAATGAAAGCCCCGACGGGGACTTGTAATTGCTTTTCCGATCAGGTTGAGCTGCAATAACACTTCGTCTTCAAAACCTTATGTAAATAGTAACTATAAGAATTACTGGTAACAAAAAGGTAGCTATACGAAGCGACTGGTAGCAGGAAGAGTCGACATTGCCGGCATTCTTGTACCTCTCTCGAGGAGAGGGAACGCGGCTACACGAAGTGAAAAGGCCGACATCTCTGTGGAACTTGAGGTATACACCACGCATCAGAATTCTAACACACATTAAGTCATTGTAAGAATATTTTGTCTATAAGAAAGCTCGAACTGTTAGAGAATTCTGATTGCCGGTGTCCCCTCACCTACCACAAAGGCTCGGCGGAACTTCTTGCCCGTAGCATGTACTTGCACTTCTTGTATATAGCAATAGACAAGAAGGAAAAATGTGTAGTATGTTGCAGTAAGATGCCACCAGAATTTAAAAGGAAGCATACAGAAAACACGTAGGACTAGAGCAGCAATGGAGAACTATAAGGACGAGAGACGTATTGAGAAAAGCATACTTGGAGCGAAGAATGGAAATTCTCATGAACAACAACTATGAGATATCGAAAAGATAAATAACATAAATGAAAGTAGGAAACTCTATAGAAAGGGTAATCACACGATAAAACTATATCAACCTAAAAGACTGACAGCAAAAATATACTTCAGTAAACTTCTTAACTTAGAAAGTAAAGCAGAACACGTATAGGTAGGACCACAAAATAAGATTACAAACAACAAAAAAAACAACATTACTAACTGATGTAAATGAAGCAATAAATAAGCTGTCACCCGGCACTGTCAGAAGAACTGAATTGGGGAAATAAAACATTAATGTCTACATACACTCATTAGATATATATATTAGAGTATGTGGATAGAGAAAGCCTTCCCCACCTACTGGAATACCGGCATAATTTGTACCATACAAAAGAAAGAAACTCGAATGTTCCAACTATAAACGATCACTTCATTAAACAGCGTTTATAAAATATTCTTCACACTTCTTTGTAGTCGTCTAAAAATGTATGCAGAAAGGTTAGTTGGAAAATACCAAAGGGGTTTTATAGCTGATAAATAAACTGCTGACCAGATATCGACGTTGAAGCAACTACTGGAGAAAACAAGACAGCTAACAGTATGTGGACTTTAAGGCTGCTTAGGACGCAATAAATGGAAAAAAGCTATTTAAAGTAATGCAGAAACTGGAAATACCCAATTATCTGGTCGAACTTGTGAAGTTAACAATAGAGAAGGTGGTGTGCTGGGTACGTGTGCAGGTAAATCTGCCCTCCGTTTTTGAAGCTAATAACAGACTAAGTGTTGTGTGTTGTTTCACATCGCATTTTTCTTCATATTGTGCTATCTTCTTTCGAAGGTTGGCTATCCAAATGGCAATTGTAGCTTTGTAAACTGCTGCACAAAATATTTCTGTGGATGAGCGGTCAAACCATCTTCTCAGGTCTTTCAGCCACGAGTTCTGGCCTCTTCCAACTGATCTTTTGCCCTGTACTTTACCTTCCAATATGATTTGGAGAAATTCATATCTTTCACCTCTCAACACATCACAACCCAAGTATTGTATTTTTCTCACTTTGGTTATGCTGAGTAATTCTTTTTGTTTGCTCATGCGCCGAAGTACCTCACCATTAGTAACTTTTGTTTCCATGAAATTCTAAGAATTCGTCTTTATATATATACGTTTCAAAGGCATCTGTTCTTTTTTCTGTTTCAGAGTCCATTGTCCAACTTTCACAGCAATACAGCAAAACAAAGAAAACGTTATATCTGATCATTCGAATTTTGAGCTCTAGACTAAGGTCTGATCTTGTAAAAAAAAATTTTTATGTTCATGAGTGTTTTCCACGATTGCTCGATTCTTGACCAAATTTCTTTTTTTGGGTTACACTGGCTGTTGATATTTGCTCCTAAATATTGTATGGATGTTACCTGTTCTATTATTTGTCCCTTGGCGTACACATGTACGTTTGTTGGTATCTTTGAAAATACTAGAATTTTAGTTTTGGAAACATTTAGATGTAAACCGAACATTTCGCTATGACGAACCACCGCATTTATTATATTTTGTAGTTCTTGTGCGTTGCTTGCTATTAGAACGGTATCATCAGCGTACCTGATGTTGCCTATGTTGGTTCCGTTAATCTTGATTCCACCTTGAACCTCCTCTAATGCTTTTCAGAATATAGATTCCGAATACAGATTAAATAACAGTGGTGACAAGACGGAACCTTGTCGCACTCCACGTCGGATTCGTATATCTTTGGATATTGTGTGCTCTATTTCGTTTGTTGCCATTTGGTGCTAATATAGTTCTGAGATAATTCGCAAGTCTTGTCCGTTAATTCCAGTTGTTCTCAGAATTTCGATCATCTTTTGATGGTTAACACAGTCAAATGCTTTTCGATAATCAATAAAACATGCATTTACCTTGTAACGATAAGACTACCAAAGAGAATTAAAGTACTACTGTAAAAATAATACCTCAATCAACCATGGGAGCTTATCGTCTATACCTTGCCTAGCTCAGTATCTCAAGGGTGAGTTCGTCTTGTCTTAAACTAGGGATTGAACCTGAGCAAAATATATCAGCTGATGGCAAATAAGACAAATTTTAACCAAACATATTTATTTAAATGAATAAAAAAACAATAATTAACCCTGCCAAAGCTTAACAGTTAATAAGTGTTACTTATTGCTTCTATGGGCTGCTTGTGTGTTCTAGCTGTTGGGTCCTCCAATTAGAAGTTGTGGCTTCTGGAGAGCTGCAATCACACGTGGCTGTATGTCCTGACCAATTGTTGAAACCCAAATAAGGTGGTTGATATAAAGCCTTATAATAATTTTTGCCTTCTTTTATAAATTTCAAAAAGAGGCAAAAAATATTCCCACTACAGAAAAGTTGTTTTGACAGAAAGTGGGAGACTGAATGAAGTTAGCACAGATGTCATAGGATGTTGCTATAGATACCATGAAACTAGCTTGTCTGTCAACACGGAACAGAATAGTCTGCCGAACAAAAAGAGAGAGGGCGAATATTTATTCTACGGGACAGAAAGAGAGAGAAAATAAAGACAGAGGAAGAAAAGAAAAAAACATAGGGCGCCAACTATTTTGTAAAAAATAGTAAAAATTAAACTGAAGATAAAGAAATTAATAAATTAATAAAGAAATTAAAATGAAATAATTATTTAAATATAAATTAATAGAGATGTGACGTTTATAACGTTACAACCTTTACATTTATGTCTCTGCATCGTTGTGTTAACAAATTTAAGGCCAAAACAGCTTCCCGTGTTCCCAATCCATTTTGAAATCCGAATTGAGTGTCACTCATCTGAAACTCACATTTCTTGTAAATTCGTGTATAAATGATTATGAGAAAAGTTTTAAGGACATAAGATCTCACGCTTAATATTCGATAGTCATCGCAGAGTGAGGCATTAGAAAATGTCAATAATCGCATCGCAAAATAAGAAGTCTGTAATTATAATTCTTCCTGATAGATCTATAAAACTAACAGATCCAGAATACAGACTAACTGCAACAAAAAAAGCAAAAAACGCCCTCTTAAGTAATGCATATCACGAACATCTAATCGAAACTATTTTCAAAACAAGACTTAATAAATTTTACAATACCAATAACAATAATACTAACATTATCAAGACTACATATACCACTCTTCCGTATATAAAAGTTTATCCGAAAAACTAACGAATCTTTTAGCCAATCATAACATTGGCTCACAAAGGCAACAACCTTTTAAATAAATATTTCACCAAACTAAAAGCAAAAACTCCAAAACTCAAAAAATCACATATTGTTTACGAGATACCATGTTCTAACTGTGATGGTGACTATATTGGACAAACCAGTCGACTCCTCCAATTCAGAATTCGTTTCCACAAATATGAAACGAACAACATCACTGCACTCACAAAGCATGATAATGAAAAGAAGCGTAGATTTGACTTCGAAAACATCAAAATTTTAAAAACCGAACAAAACAAAAGAAGAGGAAGGTATACAAATTAATAGAAATAGAAAGAAACATCAACGCAATCAATGACAAAAAAGATACACAGAATCTAAATAAAATATATTTAAATCTGATTTAAATAATAATAAATATAACACCATAAAAAACTCTTGAAGTTATAACATATCCCCACTTTACCTTTTTCGAAAACACCAACGATACGCCCATGTAAAAATATTAATGACAATAAACCATGAGATATCAGATATCAATTTTTACTCTTTCAATTCAAAAATGTCAGTGTTTGGCTTTAGGTTTTGATATTAATATAATAAATATTATAAATCATTTTTTGTTTTTAATCTTATACATTTTAGAATATTTACAAAGGTAAGAGTTACCTACCGAAATGTTGAATCATTGAATCTAGTTCCACATTTAATATAACTTATTGAACCTAAACCCTATATTTTATATAATATAGGTAGGATATACACTCATGGACAAAAATATCGAATATTTTAAAATTTTGAAAAATTTTTGTTTTTTCAAAATAAATTCTGGCCAATCAATTCGTTTATAGTAAAATAGAGTGTATTTTAACTATGTTTAATGAACAATTTTAAAGTTTTTATGCGGAAAAATTGCGAAAAAAAAAATAAATGCTTAATATTGGGTAAATAAAGTTATTTTACTTTAAACTTAAATGCTAATTTAAATTGCTTAAACAAGTATTTTTAACTCAAAGAAGTGCATGATCAGTAACGAGTAGTCTCCCCTCTAACTCTTATTACTGCTTGCATCCTTCTCGATTTGCTTGCAAGTAAATTTTGGACATATCCTTGAGAAATTGCATTCCATTTATCCTGTGCAGAAAGCCGAAGCTGCTCTATCGTATTTGGAATGGGGTTTCTTTGTCGTATGAGGCGCTTTAGGTGATCCCACATGTGCTCCATTGGATTTAAATCAGGTCTAAATGGTGGCCAATCCAATCATCGGATTTGAACCTCATCAAGATAATTACTCACTATGGCAGCGGCATGTGTTCGAGCATATCGTGCATTAACATGAATTTTTCATATGCAAGGTTACCAACATATGGTAAAACATGATCTTGCAGTATGTTTTAAACGTAAGAGTCACCAGTCATCCATCCAATCACTTTCAAAAGTGCGGTGCGTACCTCCCAACTAATATAGTTCCAAACAATTATGCCCCCACTACCGAAATTAATGTAGACGTAGACGTAGTTTCGACCATCTAGCTTCCATAATAGTATTCTGGTATCATCAGTGAAAAGAACATTTTTCCAGTTGTCGATATTCTACTGAATATGTGTTCTTGCAAATTCTAAATGACGAGGTTTATGATTTTGGAGAAGACGTAGAACTTTGGCAGGGCGTCTGAGCCTTAAGTTTGCTTCTTTTAATCTTCGTCTAACTATTTCTGAACTTAACTTGTCTAACATTTAATAGCTCATTTCTGATGTGCATCGATGTCAATGAACGATTAAGTGTAAAAATAGGAACCAAAAAACGGTCACCAAGTGCGGCTGTGCATCTTGGACGTCCTTGAGCAGGCCTTCGTTCGAAATTTCCTGTCTCGCGGAACCTTTTTAAAATATTTGAAACTAGATTCTCCTGAACTCCTGAGAACTCCTGAGACGTCGTGCGATATATTTTTGTGCATATCCTTCCTAGTACAAAATTAACATCTGTGCTACTTGGGTTTCATCTCAGTGTCGAATTGGTGTTATACTTGTTTTAAACTTAGTTATATCAAAACAATATTTAATTTAACTTTATAAATTAAACTAAAAATAACCGAATTAGTATGATTTTTTCTTTACATGAAGAAGGTTTTTTATGATACATCAATGACACTAAACGCTGAATAAACGTCAAAATGAAGGTCAAAATATTTCACACCAGTTGTGTACATCAACCTACTATATGAGTGTCATCAGTAATCTAAAATTGTTTTGAAATGTAGTGACTACAAAAAAAATTGGAAAATTCCAAAATATTCGATATTTTTGTCTATGAGTATATATATATATATATATATATATATATATATATATATATATATATATATATATATATATATATATATATATCGTCGGCTAAGAGTGTAAATCTGCTAAGTCCATTATAACAGATTTAACAGCAGAGCATAAAAACTGTAGCAGCAATGAAAAATCATTGTTCTATTAATTAGCAATATTTATAACATCAAATATAGTTCCAAGTAATATATGTATACATCCATAAACCGATTTTATCAACGCAATTAATTTTCATTTACACTTTTTGGGAGTTAGCAGAATTTCCTTATATGTAATATTAAATCTTTTGGACTTGACAAAAAAAAATATAAGCAAGTATACAAAATGCTATATTAAAAATCATTTTAATTATGTTGTTATTGTTTTACATAATATTATTCATGAGGTAAATCATCGTAGAAAGTATGATAGTCATTAGGTAAAATATGTTTTAAATCCTGTAGGTCATTATACTTCCTACTTGAAATCTTCAGTCTTTCAGAATAGAGTTGGTCTAGTTGAAGTAATGAACAAGGTACAATTCCGGAGCTGAGCCTCTGAGGTAATAATTTCCAATCATCGCCAAACCGTAATTTATAATCAATTTGACCGTTTGCATTATATCTTAACGCACACACATCTACAACCTAAAATAATTACATAATAGGAATTTACATAAAATAAATACTTGTGAAGACTTACTTTTGGGTCACCTTTTTTCTTACCGGGACGGATACTTTTCAGGAACTCAAGTTTCTTCATTGACTTAAAGAATGTATGATTTAAATAAGTTACAATATATTTTTTGGGGATCTTTCGGGCAGATAGACATATTCCCAAATAATCTGCTGGCACGTTGATTGTTTTGTTCTTTAAACACCTTTCAATTGTGGAATTCATGGAGTCTGCCTCCATTTGGGTGTGCCCAACTTCTAAGTAGTTTTGCTCAATAGTAATGTTTTCCTTCACAGCTGTATTCAGTAAGGCGTTTGAAACAGTTACGTTTCTATTTTGGTAGTTACAGCCATCTCTATACAAAATTATTTTTGTGTCTCCGTAATCAGTAGTTCGATCAAGTGTAGGCAAAATTTTGTTGGTGATAAAGTCGGAAAAGATGGTGGCAAACTCTTCTGCAGAAACATTACCTTCCGTCTCATTCCAAATGTAACAAAATCCATCTTTATTCCTTAAGTTATAGAAACAAAGATGTTTGTTTCACGCACAATTTTGTTTTATAGTAAAGGCTCGAAATTTTTGATTTAGGAGCCATCAGTACAGCTTGTAAGTCAACAGTGAAAACAAGAGTTTCATTAGCTTTATCACGATCCTTTTCTTGATGTGCCTCATTCTTTTTAATATGATGTAAATTGTATTTGTCCTCAGATATATGCCCTACTTTGAATGTGGCGCATTTTTCGCACTGGTCTTTTTTTCGTCGGAATAAAGAAATCTTTTCAGAATATAATGCTTCATTGAAAGTTGTAATAGAAAGTGGTTTGATAGATTTTGTTTTACACCAGTCATCAACATTAAATTTGTATAAATTTGTTTTAGACTGCCACTCTGGTAAAAGGTATTGTTTAGTGCTAGTTGATCTACAATAATGAGATTCCATTTTAGGAATTGAATCTACAAAAATTTTTAGCGCTGACCGCTCCTGTTCAAATGGCTTACTTTTTTCGTTTCTTTCGGTTTTTCCTCTGTTTTCTTTAGCTTCTTTTGATTTCTTTTTCCATTCTAATATGGTCATTCTACCAATTGGGAGAGTGTAACGGAACATGGTCCTGCATACTCTTAGGTTATTGTCATCGATTCTTAAATGATATTGAATTGATTGAGATATTTTGGAAGTGTCACGATTTTTTCTATTTCTTGGTCTGTTGATTGGTAAAAATGACACAACACTATCAATTAGTGTTTTCTTGGCTCCCCATTCCAAATTCCAGAAATGATCAAAAATACTTCTTCGAGCTGTTTCTGAAATTAATGTGCACTTCATTTGGCCAGTACTTCTTTTACAGGAGCACCTCGGTTTCATGGTACGTGGTTTTCTTTTTATATAGGTATGGAGATCCATGTTCCCTAAGTTTAAGATTTTGTTGTGAAACCCAATTATCTTTATCTACTTGAAACCTTTTTCTTCTCTTTTGGCTTTTTGTTGGATATCCTTCAAATACGCAATCACTATCAGAACTATCTGAATATGGAACCAGTTTTAATGGACTTTCATCTTCACTGTTACTGATACGTAAGTTTTTCTCAATCTCAGTTGTATCCTGATGCGATAAACTCGTGTCACTGCCGATAACATTAGAATCAGCTACTAATGTGTTTTCTTCTATTATTGAGGTCTCGTCAGAAAACTCCTCGCCATTACTCGATTTTGCAGTTAAAAACTCATTACAAACTTCTTCTATTACAACATTTTCTACGACAGTAAATGTAGAATTTGACAATAGAGGAGAATGAGCTTGAAATTCTTCATTGATGTCAATATCATTTTGAAGAGCAGTAACCAAATCGACCATTTTTTTTTCACGAGACATCTATAACCAAAAGAAAACTCTGTTTATTTATTTTAAAACTATTATAACAATATTATTATGATTCACTCAAAAAAAATGTATACCTAGTAGATAGAAAACGAACTATCGAAGTCCATGCATTTTCTGATCATGAGAAATTAACAAATAATAAAAGCTGCCAAGTCCATGCACAAACACGTGTGGTTCAAAACCAGTAAAATAACAGAAAACAAATCATAGTAATATTCATATTATTTTATTTTATGAAAGAAATACTCACGTTTCAGTATTTTACACCAACGAACGCTATTTTGAATTAATAAATTTGGTAAAATATGGCTATAACCTTACTATTGCACTAACTTCTGTCTGTACGGCATCGATTTACCAAAACAACTGACTAAGTAACAGCGGACTTGTCAGAATTACACTTTACGTTTTTGGCGACAATATAAAGCATAATTTCGTGCGACCAAATTGTACTAAAATATAAATAAAACGGAGTTATCAGATTTCACTACATAATGAGAAATATTATCTACATTATGACTAAGCAAAAATCACAAAATGTCCAAAAAGTGGACTTAGCAGATTTACACTCCTAACCGACGATATATATATATATATATATATATATATATATATATATATATATATATATATATATATATATATATATATATATATATATATATATATATATATATACATATATATATATATATATATATATACATATATATATATATATATATATATATATATATATATATATATATATATATAAAATCTTTTAATCCTTTTAAAAATTTTCTAAGTACGTTGATGCCGCCATTATGCACCCCACTTGTTCTTCACATGTTATCGAGTAATTTACATCAGAAAAGATCATTTATATCAATTAAGGCCCCAATCTAAACGCCATCGGATTTTTTGAAAACAATGAGGATTTTATGAAATATAAACCGCACCCTAGGAAGTCGCTATATGGAGGTGCTAAATTACTTACTAAGTGGTTGCTTTAAATTAATAGTCTTGTAGAAAAATTGGAGGTATTATATGGAAAATTATATTAGTCTAGAACTTAGTTGATAGAACTTTTAGAAAATTACGGGCTTCTTAAATGAACCAAACAATGTTTAAGTTTACGAACCATACACACAAACTGTATATATATATATATATATATATATATATATATATATATATATATATATATATATATATAAGTGATTATTTCAACCAAAAAATAATTTATAAATGTATGTAGGAATTATCAAGTACAGGGGTCTCTAGTAAAAATCTTTGTTTTTTCTAAGACTCAATATTTCGCTATTTATTTATTAAAAAAGCTTAAGTAAAAAACATTAATTTGCAGAGAATTTACGATCTTGTTAGTTCTCTGCAAATTATTGTTTTTTACTTAAGTTTTTTTACATAATTTTTATATACATGTACAATTACCACATCATGGTCTTTTGCTGTGCTAAGTTTGAGTTAATTTGTAAACTGTATTTAGTTTCAATTAATTGTGTATACAACATAATCTTATAATGTCCATTGTCGTAAGCTGTTGTTAATATTTAAGTTACCGTTGGAATTGGAATTTACATCCTAATTTTTAATAACATATAATGTAACATATTTGTAAATTTATAACATTTAAAGGGTTTTCGCCCATATATTTTAGTGGCTCAAAGCATGTACACTTTGTTACACTGATGATGGAATTTACATTCCGAAAACGTTCTGTATGTGTGATATAGCCCGTTTGGGTATTTTATTTATACCTTTTACTAAAAATTTGAAATAAAATTTTTTTGTGATACATGGTATACAGGAACTTAGTTTCCTAGTGGAAAAATTTACATTATCTCTGCTTCCATTGCAGCTAGAAGCCTCTTTTTATCCTGTGGTAGCTCGTCGAAATATGAATAACTATATAGTTTTCACTGGCCGGGAAATATGGGAATCCTTGGAAAAATTGAGTCCATTTGAAATTCACCATAAAAACTTACTTTTTTTGACTGTAATAGTCTGTCGCAGTATTAATAATGATGACATAATTTTCATCACCCCCCCCCCTCCCGGAAAATCTCGTAAATTTCCGGAAAATCAACATATATTATACTTATATATGTTAATTGTATTATGTATAATTAAGTAAGTTTCAGGTAATTAATTTCAGGGGATTTTCGAAATTTCCGGTAGATTATAGACACAAAATCAAATTGTGAAAATAAAAAATTGGTTAAAAAACGCAAGGTAAAAATACGAGTACTTTTTCATCTATTCAAAATCTAGTACCCCCCCCCCCCTATGTCTTAAAAGCTTCAGATATCTGCGAAAAAAATTTGGATCTTTTCTATCAAGAAGAAAACAACCTATTGAACCAAAGAATAGACGATGATAATACAAATCCTATAACCATTGCTTTGCAAGAAACTATTGCAGAAATTAAAACGGGAATGCATAAGGGTATGACATAATGACAAGTGAAATGATGAGAAAAATGGGACAAAATGCCACAGAGTTATTACGAAAGATATTTAATGTCATATGAAGAGAAGAACAGATACCAATTGACTGGCAGACGGCTCAGATAGTAACGATTTATAAAAAGGGCGATAGAAAGAATTGCAATTGCAATTACTAGAGACTAATAACAATCTTAAATACTGCCATGAAAATATACGAAAAAATATTGAACAAAAGAATTATAGATATATTAAGTTTTGAAACGGAACAGTAAATAATTAAATTTATGAAGTTGTTTTTTTTATAAGTTCTGTAGAATAGTATAGGTCAATTAGTAAAGCAAAATAATTTGGACTGTCCAGTTTTCAGAGCGATATGTAATTTTATTTGTTTTGTATCTGCAATAATCCGACACCCTGTTAGGGTAAAAGGAAGGGGAGAAAGAAAGAAAGTATCTGCAATAAAATTTTTCAATGTATTTTATCAATATATTTTAATTGTGTCAAACATTTTGGCATTTCTTTTAGTCTGTTATTAAGATCATTGAGATATTTAATGAATTAAAAAAAAACTAATTAATTTATTTTTATTGTATGTTTTGTTAATTTTATTGAATTTTATAAAATCAGTAACAGTATTTAAATCTAGAGTAAATTTCAATATCATAATAAATAATATTTCAATATCATATTATTTTTAGTTAACACCCTTTTTGTAATATGTACCATCTAATTATTAGAACAAATAGACGACATTAAAGGCATCACAACAAAAATACGCCATATGTATCTCAACGGGGCCAACCAAAGCTCATACTTCATACTTGTAAATAAGTTGCTAATTATAAATCTCACGTTATTCCTACTAACTTGGTATATAATTGATAAAACAACATTTACGGACCAAGTTATAATTGACATAGAACAAGATCATCTAGTTAACTATATACTGTAAACTGTACTTTACCAGTAGCGTAGAAAGGAAAATAAAATAGAAAAATGCTAATGCGGTATACATTCCGGTATACATGTATAGGTTTTTATAAACAGGATTTTGGACTGGCCCTGAGCTCTTCGTTATATTCAGGAAAGAATTTGAGCAAAATATTATATATATATATATATATATATATATATATATATATATATATATATATATATATATATATATATATATATATATATATATATATATATATTATAAGCATGAGTAAAGCCCCACAGTATAGTGGAGATATCTAGATGACGTGTTCTCTATTTGTCCTCATAGAATTTTTGAAGGAAATTATCTGTAAATAATAATCAATAAAATTCACCACGAAAAAGGAAAATGGCAACTCACTACCATTTAGGGATGTGTTAATCACAAAGAAGGATATAGATATGTAACTAAAGTCTACAGAAAACCAACCCGCACCAAGGGATTGTTAAATTATCACTCAAACCACAAAATAAATATCCAAAAGGGAATCGTCAAATCAATATATGATAGAGCCGAAATCACCTTCTTCAAATGCATTTAAAGAAGAAAGAACCTGCTAACAAAGGTTTTAACAAAAAAATATTGTAAATATTTATAAAACAATACGTAATATTGAAGAAAACAAACAACAAAAAACCAAAATATGATCCAGAAATGCTCACAAGAAAGGATTTGAAGATAAGAACAATACCCTATGTAAAAAGCTTATTATAAAAATTAAAAAGGATAAGCAATAAATACAGGATTATAAAACACTTAAAATACCCAAAACACTGAGATTTACTTTTTCCAAAACCAAACATAACAACACTGAGTACTGAGTACTGAGTACTCAGTATAACCATTTTTGTTCTGGGAGAAAGTTCAAGACCACTAACTGTTGAGATAAATTTTTTAACTTTTGCATAGGTCTTTTACATATTCCTGTAATTTGGTCGATCCATCTTGTTGGGGATCTTCTTCATGATCTTCGGCCTTCCATATTTCCTTGGGTAGTAAGTCATTCCATATTTTCGGTGTCTGCTCTCATACCGTGTCCAAAATATTTTAGTTGTTGGAGATGGACTTTGCTGGAGAGCCGTTTGCTGACCTTTAATTCATTTAAAATTGAATTATTTTCGAGTTGGTCAGTCCACGGAACTCGTAATATTTTTCTCCCATAAGAACATTACAATGGCGTCTATCATTCTTCTTTCTGTTTGTCGTAGGGTCCAAGATTTACATCCGTTTGTCAGTATTGGGAATATTAAGTAGTTGGTCAATCTCACTTTTAAAGTTCGTGAGATATGAGAGTCCTTCCATAGCTTTCCTACGGCGACTTTTGCTACATCACATCTACGTTTAATTTCTTCCTGTATTGACCCTATGTTTGTGATCGATGATCCCAGATATAGGTATGAACGCACAACCGCAAACCAGTAAATCGTGGATTGTTATGTAGTCTATCCACTATCATGATCTTTTTCTTTGATAGGTTTAACTGCAGACCAAATATTTGACTTGCGTTTTCAATTAGTCGTATGAGATCAATTAACTCCTCGTGACTGAAAAAGCGCTGTGTCATCTGCAAAACGTAGATTGTATATTTTCATTTTTCGGCCATTTATGCTTTTTGCCATTTAAGTCCTTTTCCCATCCTTCAAACGCTCTTCTTCATAATATGCTCCCCATATATATTAAATAATTGTGTAGAGAGTATACATCCTTGCCTGACAACTTGTTCTGGATGGAATTCGTTTGAGAGTGTGTCAAGCACTTTAACTGTTCCAGTAATGTGTTCTTATAGTTCAGTTATAACGAACTTAAGTATATTAGTAACCCTACTTCTTTTAGTACGATAAGTGTTGCCATTTGACTCTGTCAAATGCTTTGCGATAATCTGTAAAACATATGTGTGGTGCTTATTTCATTTTTGAGTAGGTTTTCCTTAGATTTCTGTAGGGGTTTGGTGAACAAGTTCCTGGCGTTGATCATCTTTTTATAGTTACCTGCAATATATTCTCCATGCTTCTGCTATATCTTCTCTTTTGGTTATCAGGGTTCCTGTATGGTCTTCAACAGTCCACATTCTCGCTTTCAAGTCTCTTGATATTAAGCGATTTTTTTAAATATATATCTCGGGTGATTGTTTGTATCATGGCTATCAATTTATTTATATATATTGTGATAGTATTGTTGTTTATCAGCCTTGCATCTTTCTTTTTTTTTTTTCGTTGTTCAGGTTTTTTAAACTAGGTTTTCTCTTTTACTATCTACACCACTTTGACAACAATTTCTTGTATTCTCAATTATTTTAAGGCTTTTACCTGTTATCCAGTGTTTTTGGTGACCATAAATGATCATAAGCCATACATTAAAAACAGAGACTTTGGCGAATCCCATATATGCAAACGTGCCAAATGCGCACAAAGAGCAATGGAAATATGCATCAATAGTCATTAAAGAAATAATAAAGTAGAATTTCCTTTTGAGTAAGACTACTTTTCAAACAATATATACCTTCAGAGTGTCACCGCTATGGCTTGAAACTGTTTAAATTATGTCATCCTTCAGGTTATATTCAGTACTAAATAAAGGGCAGGATTTATCGTGAAAAATTGAACTAGATTTAGCAAAAGACTATCTACAAAAAGGAATAGTTGTAATAACCGATAATTTCTACACGTCTGTGCCTTTAGCTAAACAATTATTAGAGGCTAATAGGGATGCACTTATTAGGGATACTACGTAAAAACAGAAAATATATTCCAGAAGATATACTTTCGACAAACTTAAAAAAAGGAGAGATAATTGGAAAGGAACATCGTAATGGCATTGTAACAGGCAAATGGCACGATAAACGTGACGTCCTCTTCTTGGACTAGTATGATTTTAATGACGAATATGAAAATATTAAAATGTTTTGTACGTCGTGCTTCTAACAGAAAATGCAATAAAAATAAGAATGAAAACTTCGTTATTCCTCAATTATATTTTAAACAGCTTATATAAGGCGGTTATATACGTGGTTCAAAAATCTGCCAAGATCTTTTTCTGTTCGAGACCAAACAGCAAACAGCGGAGTCAGCTGTCAGACTATGACGAAGAAGACATTGAAAATTAAAAGCGTACACGTTTTGTTTTGTTAAACCTGTTTTTTGTATTAATGTTCTTCTGTCGTGAAAAGTTACATAAAAAATTCAAGCAAATTACTTATATAAGTATTATTTACTATGTGAACGAGGCCTGCTATAATCGTATGCCAGTAAGTAAATAAAAACATATACATACGTCATAATTTCGTAGCAAAATTAAAGAAGTAAAACACACTTACTTAAATGCTACATGTAAAATACATTAAGTCAATGTACTCGAATCTAAAATTAATCAAAAATTAGTAATTTGATAATATATAATTCACTTTTCCTAATAAATAGGATTTTACATTTAAAAATTTTTATTGATCAAAGTTTTTTGACTTCATGTGTTTCGCTTCTAAGCCGACGATATATAAGTTAACGACTATATCAATCTGCTCTACTTCTGTAAGCTTTATTATTTTAACCGGAGCTTGGTCAGGACCTGTTGCCTTGTTGCTCTTTCTTCATTTTATCGCTTCCATTACCTTATTTTTAGTTATATCAGTTCCATTTTCTATATTTTTCTGTTTTAGTACTATCTCTGTTATTTCATCCATGAAAAGATCTTGTATATATTGCTGTCATACTTTAAATCTTTCCTTAACACTTTCACTACTAGGGGTTTTGATTTTAATTGCCTGCCAGAGACTAACAACTTTTTTTTAAGAATGCTTTATTTTAATGTACTACATATACAAAAAATATGAAATGAGTTTTTTATTGTAAAAAATAAATGTTAGATAGAGCTATGTCAAAAAATGGTACACACAGTTCCTGGATATAGAAAAGTAATATTGTTATCATAGACTATGTGTACCATAATTGGTCACGCCTATCACTTGCGTACAATTGTGGGTATTGAAAAAACACTCCATACATAAGAATTTATGCTCACATCTTTTCCAGTGCAATTTTAGACTAACACTAGTATAAAAATTTTCAAGTCATAAGTATAAACTTTTTCGCCACATAGCTTGAAAAGCTCAATGCCATATTTGTGCCGCTTTCCCGGAATACATTGTCGAAAACTAAGTCGACCTCTAAATGGAATCATGGACTCGTCAATACAAACTTGCCGTCCTGGAGTATATGCAGCTTGAAATTTTGAAATAAGCTTATCTGCTAAGGGCTTGATTTTACTTAAACGTTTAGTAGGATCTGTTATCGGTCATATTGTTATATGTAAAATGTAAATTGGATAAAAGTAACGCAAACCGCATTCTGGTCACGCCAACATAGTTTTCCACAACAAATGTTGTCGGCTCTATACAACAAATTTCGAGAAAAATATCTCTTTAGGGTAGGTTTTCTATCTAATCCCATCCACATCAATATCGCAATAAATGTTAAAATTTCTGACTCATCGGTATTTTTCCAGTAAGCTAGCAAAGAACTGTCTTTTCTTGTCTCATTTAGTATGCCAGATAATGTTTGTTGTTCTGCATAACGGTTTGTTTCATGAACAATGAGAGGTAAAACGTCTGCTATGAAAGTTAGATAAAAGTCAATAGGTTCATCACCATCTCTACCTTTGAAAAACGGCATGGAAATCCTATGTCCTCGTTAAATTAACAATCTTGTAAATTTCCTAAAGGATACAGTTATTATAGTTCTTCCACTCTATCTTTTTTCATGCGAATTCATGAAATTATTCACGAATTACTTTTTATATACTTGTTCCATTTTATCTATTATCGGTGGACGTATTTTATAAAATTATATTGTACATTTAAATTTTACTATGTTATAATATTATGCTTGTTCTTGTTATTATTCTTGTAACAAGAATAATAACCAACCGCATAACACAAAAACTTGATTTATATCAACCAGTTGAACAGGCGGGATTTAGAAAAGGGTTTGGTTCTAACGATCACTTATAAACCATCAGAACACTGGTAGAAAAAACCACAGAATACAACGTACCTCTACATATGGCATTTATTGACTTTCACAAGGCTTTCGATAGTATTGAAACTTGGTCCTTTTTGTCAGTCCTGAGGAATGCTCGAATAGACTCACGGTACACTACACTTATTAAAAACATTTATGAACAGGCCACATTCCACATCAAAATCAATGAAGACGAAAAAACTGGAAAAATGCGTCTTGGTAAAGGTATTAGACAAAGTGATACTATTTCACCAAAACTTTTTACCTTAGCATTGGAAAATGTATTCAAACAGAATAGGAGCAAAAAGGTCTAAACATTGATGGTGTACGCCTGAGTCATTTGAGGTTTGCAGACGACATAGTATTATTTAGTACAGATATCAAGGAACTGGGGCAAATGCTCAAGGAATTAAATCATCAGTCAAATAAAATAGGTCTTAAAATGTACCTTCAGAAAACAAAAATATTGAGTAATTTACAAACTAATATTGTTATTGACAACGTCAGTCTTAAAAATGTAGACCACTTTATATATATATATATATATATATATATATATATATATATATATATATATATATATATATATATATATATATATATATATATATATATCTTGGACATACCATTAAAATCGGCAAAGAAAACTAAACAAAGAAAACTAAATAGCCGAAATAAAAGACGCATACAATTGTCTTGGGTAGCTTTCGGCAAGTTAAGCTTTATCTTGAAGAATAAAGATATACCAATGTGTCTAAAACGTAGAGTTGATGACAAATGTACCTTGCCTGTAACTACATATGGAGTGGAGGCCATGGTCTTTACAAAGAAAACCTTAGAGCAGCTCAGTACAACCCAAAGAGCGATGGAGAGGGCCATGCTAGGGATTAGTTTGAGAAACAGAATTCGAAATATCGACATATCGAGATAATCCCGAAAAATGGGCACAGAGATTAACAAACTGGAGACCCAGAGAGAACAGGCGAGGAGTAGGCAGACCACAGAAGAGATGGGCAGATGATATCAAACAAGTCGCGGGCAAGAAGTAGATCAGAATTGCCAAGAGTAGAAATTAATGGAAGCAAATGGAAGAGGCCTATGTCCAGCAGTGGACGAATACAGGCTGAAGAAGAAGAAGAAAAAAAAAATAAATACAATCTCAGTTATAAATTCCAATATACACAACAAATGCGCTAATGTTACTGTCATTGAAAATGATAAACGTCAAAATTCATAGTACACAAGCTATCCTCGTATTATTTATCCTCGTTTAATTTATTAACGGCTTAATTTTGCGATACTAGTTTCTGTGAGTAAAAAAGAGACCTAGTATAAAAAGTAATTCGTGAAGAATTTCATGCATGGGAAAAGATAGAGTGAAAAAACTATACCTTTTTTACTCACAGAAACTAGTATCGCAAAATTAACTCGCTTGTTCATAGAAACCACAATAAGTTAAAAAAAGGATAAACAATACGGCATATATGTCTTTTGATAACTTGTATGAATTTTCCCGTTTATCATTTTCAATGACAGTGACATTAGCGCATTTGTTGTATAGTTATATTGTGTACTGTGTATTGTGTATTTAATAAAATTTTATACATTATAAAATAGTAAAATATAAATGTACAACTCTATAAAATATGTCACCGGGATAATAGCCATTTCCTAATTTTGACAGTAGTACGTATCAATGGTATCACACTTCGACCAAAGAGTATCTATATCATAGATAAATAATATAGTATGTCTATATTCTTTGCTTCGACTTACGTTTCAATTATTGTTTTGATTTACTTGTTTGAAAATGAATCACGACGTTTGGGCAAAGATGAAATGGAACAACTATATACTCATATTACTTTATTTACAATTTTTATTTTATTTTCTTACCTACACAATCGCCTTAAACAACATTAATTTCCTGTTGTCTGTTTTCATCTGTCAAGTCACTGTTTTCAGAGCTATCTCCGGAAACATTTTCATTTGAACCATTTGAACTGACATTAGTAGCTCTGGTGTCTTTCTTTTTCTGATCACTTTTTGAGTCATCAACATCAGACTCATAGTCAACTTCACTCAATTCGTCTATTATTTGTTGCAGCTCAGCTTCGCTTAAACCTAGAATTCATTTTGTATCAAAGTACACGCCTATCTGTGTAACGTCAAAATAATTAATATTAAATTTTCTGAACAAAGTAGCTAGCTTTCAGTTACATCCTAAAGCATTTGAACTACACATATATTTCAATGGAAAGTGTGACCGTTTAATGTACACATGTGTTAGAACCCAGCCAAAACTTGTGACCATAGTCTATTCATAAAAGTCAAGTGTGTACCGTTGTTGGTATACATAGTAGCGAAAGTGTTAATGTCTAGAATTATTTTACTGTTTTTATCCAGCAGTATGTTTTTCTTTATTCGTGCCTGTTATTTCTCCTAATTTTTTTTATGAAGGTTTAAGTGATCATGTTTCTCTAGTAGCTGCTGAATCTCTTCGTATCTGTCACTATACCATCTTTTATTTCCTTCTATGATCCTTCTTCTTATTTCTGTGTGTATAATGTTATGTTTCTGACTCTGGTTTTATAAAATCTACTTTCTTCCTTGAGATACGGAATCTTCTCGGTCATCCATTCATTTGTATGGTTAGTTGGCTTTGGTGTTAGTGTTGCCTTACACGTGCGTACAAGAGCATTATATATATATATATATATATATATATATATATATATATATATATATATATATATATATATATATATATTTCATGTTTGCATCCTCAGTAAAAATAACTTCTATTTTGGTGAGCTCTTCTTTAATTTTCTGTGGACGTGCCCTTTTGTTGTTGAGTCTCTCAAACGAGATACTTACATTCTGTCTAATTTATTTTTAGCTACATACTTCTTTAGTTTTATTCTAAACCTTCCTAGTAGTAGTGTACTTCCTTGGACCATAGTCAATAATTTTTATTTTAAAATATTTGCACGTATTTTTTAAAGTAATTGAGAAATTTTAGGTGATACCACTGGTTGTCTGCTTCTATTCAAAAGGGAACATAATTAGTTTCGTGAGGGGTAAACATGTATCCATTACCTTATTTGGATTTTGGATAGAGTTTTGAAGGTTGATTTTCGTAAATACGTTACGCTAATGGCAGGCTGAAAGCAAGATTAAAGTTTCTTCTAGTTTGTCAAATATTAACAGAGGCAGCTAATTTCGTATATGGCTTTAGTCCGCATATTTATGATTAATTATTAGGTTACGAGTTTATAAGAAAGTTATTATGATAATACAAAGTGTTTATGATGCAGGATCAAATAAAAAAACAAAAATTAGTAAATAGGTAGATAATAAAGTAGGTATATAAAATTCTTTATAAAATTTCGGGAAATCATTCCATAGATAATGAAATAATGCTTATTGTTCAATCACAAATTATCCCCTTTAATTTGTAATCTCACATTAATCTTAACTTCCGAATTTCACCATATAGAATAATTGTAATAAGCTGTATCTATCTATATAAAAGGATATGATGACAGGTCACACCGTTTGTCCAGTAAGGTAACGACGCCATCTAGGAAAAAAAATCTGAACTACCAGCATTTGCCAAATTGATGATTAAAATATTTTTAATTAGAAATTTTACTACTTCACAGTAATTATTTTTTTCGAAAATTATTGCTAAAAATATAGGTTACTCTAATTGTAAGGTAAGATCAATGACGTAAAATATATATTTATTATATGTCACTGGTTAAGATACATATACACTTACTACAAAAATTAAATAACCTTTAGCAAACGTCAATGCTTTACCAAAATAACATAAAATTAAAACTAAATAAGATTAAATAGAATTAAATAAAATTAAATCAAGTTAAACAGAATTGCGTAGAATTAAATACCAATTAAAAAAAATTAGGTAAAATTAAATAAAATTAAGTAAAAGCTATACCTGTAAAAACGCTGCTATACCGTTTCTGCCCCATTTCTCATGTAAAATTCCATAAGAAAATGCTAAGGTTCACTCTGCTCATGTTTTGAGCGTTTTGTGGTGGAGGTTGAAGAGTTCGTCGGACGTTTGATGTATCATTGGAAAGGAGAGGGGTAGAGAATATGTTGAGGCAAATGAGGCAAAAAGATTGCTATGAGGGAATTACATCATTTCTCCTTTGTTATTGGTCAGATTGGAGCGCGTGATACGTTAAATAAAAGGGAAGGATATCATGAATATATTCTTCTTCTTCTTCTTCTAATGGCGCTACAACCCTTTGTGAGTATTGGCCTACTTAACAATGTTCTCCCATTCTGCCCTGTCGGATACTTTCCTTCGCCACTGCCTGATGTTCATGGTTTTAAGATCCCTCTCTAAGTCGTCTATCCATCTTTTACGGGGCCTTCCTCTTGTTCTGTTTCCTTGGGGCTTCCATCTCTGGACTACTTTTACAGCTCGATTATCTGGCATTCTTTCTAGGTGGCCAAGCCAATTTAGTCTTTGTGACTTTACAAATCTGACAATATCTGCTCTCTGCATTAGTTCGTCTAGCTCGTGGTTCATTTTAACCATCGCTGCATTGGGTTGGTCCAAATATCTTCCTTAATATTTTGCGCTCAAATATTCTCAGTTGATTTTCATTAGTGGTTGAGAGGGTCCACGTTTCACATCCATACGTGACCACTGGTCTAATTACTGTTTTGTAGATTCTCAGCTTATACTCACGATTCAGTAACCTACTTTTCATTAAGTCTTTGTATGCATAAAAGCACTTATTACCGCTGAGAATCCGTGCTTGTATTCCTTGACTGATGTTGTTGGCATTTATTATTTAGCCTAGGTAGGGAAAAGTGGAGGCATATTTGTAGGTTTGTAGGAGGAAGGTTGTCTACCTTCAGATTCTCATGTTCATTCGATTTTGTGCACTCCATATACATATTTTGTATTTTGTTTTGATTTCATTTATATATAGACCAAACGTAGCAGCTTCTCGTTTCAGTTCTATAACTTTTTCGCTTAATACCCTTTTGTTGCGGCTTATTATGGCAACATCATCCGCATATGCGCATATTTGCATTGACCTTGTATTAATACAGCCGTTTATATCCAGTTTTCTAACAACAGCTTCTAAAGTTAGATTAAAAAGTGTTGTTGATAAGGCATCACCTTGTCTAACTCCATTTTCAATATCAAAAGCCTGCGTCATATCTCCATCTATTCTCACTATAGCTTCGGAACCCTCCAGAGTCATTCGTATAAGTTTAACCAACTTATTGGGTATCCCTAACATAGATAGTTGCTTTAACATCTTTTGTCGATCTACTCTATCAAACGCCTGTTTGAAATCAATATACAAGTTGTAAATAGGTATGTTATATTCAACACATTTTTCATGTATACCTCTTAACATATGTATTTGGTCTATAGTTGACCTCTTTGGTCTGAAGCCACATTGGTATTCGCCAATAATCTCCTCCGAAAACGATTCCAGGCGGCTGTATATAATTCCTGATAATATCTTGTAGACGACATTTATAACTGTCATGCCCCTATAATTTTTGCAGAGTCGTTTATCTCCTCCTTTGTACATAGGAAGTATTATTCCTACTTTCCAATCTTCTGGGATGACTTCTAGTGTCCATATGCGGTCGATTAGTTTGTGGATACGCCTCCATAGCGCATGTCCACCATTCTTTATCAGTTCTGCAGTTATTCCATCTGTGCCAGGTGCTTTGTTATTTTTTAGATGTTTTATGACGTTTATTGTTTCTTCATCATGAATATATTAGGATAGAAAAAACAAACAAGACGACGACCAAAAGGGAACTACACAGTGTCTGCAATATTTAATGAACGTATAGTTATATACGAGATGTCATAGGGCACTATGACAAAAAACTAAAAGACAGATTTTGATTTATTGACTTAGAGAAGGCCTCTAGCTGAGTACAAAATAAACAACTGAACTCAAATAAAAGGGGGCGGATATAACGAATATATTTAGATAGAAAAAACAAACAAGGCATCTACTAACAGAGCACTATTAGATTATTAATGAACTTAAGCGACAAATGAGATATCATAGGGCACTATGGATAAAAATAGATTTACCATAAGACAAATTTTGATTTATTGACTTACAGAAGGCCCCAGGCTGAGTACAAAATAAACAACTGATTGAAGTCTAACATGCAGCATAGCAAATAAAAGGGGAGGATATAACGAATGTCCAGCCAAAAATTGAATCACAAAAATAATTCTTTCTAAAACAGATGTCTATCTTTTTTTTTTCTATTTGAAATAAATTCTGATTCATCCTTTTTTGATTGATTTTTTTAATTCAACCCAATTCTTAACACTTTCGAAATGCCCCTTACTAGTTTCGTGTCTTTCTAAAGCTCGAGACAAGTGTTGCCAGTCCCTAAAACCATTATTATCGCTAAAACTATTAGAAGAAACTTCAAATAATTTGCAGGAAAAGCAGCATACTGAATCTTTAGATTTTGAGTCAATAAGCCAGTTTCTATGTACTTTTTCATTATTCGTTAACTTTTTTAAAAGTACGTAGGGCTAAAAGATCTGTTTAAATTATTTACTTCTGGCCAATATGCTGAGTCTTTAAATTACTCTCCACTTAGATCAATATCTGCGGTTTCGGTTTGCGTATTATTTGATGAGGGAGTATTCGTTGTATCCTGGTCCAGTGTAATATTTTCGGCGGTCGATTTGCTTTGGTCGTGTTCTTCTGCATCGTTTTCACTTAATATAAAAGGATGAACATCTAGGGCTTAGCTTGTTGAAGGTTGAGGTTGCGTACTCGTCGTGGATACAAAAAACTTTTTGAGTGAGCCAGCTAATCGCTTGTGGTCTACCTCTTTTTCTATCCTTTTTTTTCGATATTGTGAACAAGAAAGTCTCTTTCTACCATCAGCCATCTAAATCAGTAAATAACAGTTGATAATTTAAACAAAAATAAAGACCGGAAATTTTTTATGCTAAAAAAAAACTGAATCAGTAAAAAGTACAAAATACTACTTTAACTTTAAATAATACATGTCGGTAATAAAAAGCTATTTGGAATAATCTCACCATTCACAATACACTGATAACAGTAATAATATAATGTATACCAGAAATAACTTTTAAAAAAATTACACTAATAGGCAACTTGTCATTAAATTCGCAACTATCTTTCGGTAAAACTTACTCGCATGAAAGGAAACACAAAAAACACGTATAGATTTTGGCCCCAAATATTAATTTCTCGATAGTTTCGAGAAATCCCGAAAATACCAAGGAATTCTCTAAGGGTGCGTTCATTACAAAGACCATGGCATGGTATCCTCGCCTAGAGCATAGCACTGACAGTGAACGCTCGCTGTTGGTATGGCGATGATAATATAATACCATCCTATGGTCCGATCGAGGGTCGGCCTCTCGTTATGAACGCACACTAACGCCGCCGTCGTTGCATGTAATTTTGGTACTATTTTATACTACGCACAATTTTGGTACTATTGTTTTTATTATACTAATGTATATTATGCATCACAGGGTAACGCCGCTCTATCTTCTTAGCAACTATTGGCCAGTTTTTTTGCACTTTGCTTGCTTGGCGTTTTGATTTTATTGTTTTGATATTTATATTTTTATATTTTTGTGTAAATTTTGCCGCCCACAAGCGAGCACCGTCCGGATGCCACGCACCCCTTGCACCCCGACACCGCTCGGTCCTGGGTCAGATGCCAAGGGGTCTAAGTCTCAAAATATGAGGTTTGAGAAAATCGACACGAAATTTTGTTTTTTGTAAATTCTACACATATTTGTTTATAAAACTGCTGATATTACGTTTTATTCGTATGTTTTGACATACTATTCGACTGATTTGGAGGTATTTGATTGTTTCGCACTTTTATAGATTCAGTTATGTACGACTTTTATTGCATAACTCATAAGGCCTATCAGACGGAACTCGTTGCAGTGTTGTCAGTTTGGATTTTTCGGCAGTGGGAATATTATTAATTCTAGCTAGTCTTTGATTACATGTGAAATTATATCCACAGTGAAACAGTGCAAGCTAGAATATCTTGGAGATATAATGCGAAACGTTCAAGAATGCTGCGATGCTACGTCTTCTCTGTCCTTTTTCTATGGTGTTAAATCGTGGACCTTGAACGAAGATATGTGCAAAAAACTGGAAGCATTTGAGATGTGGCTATATCGAAGAATACTTAAGATCCCGTGGACTGACCGAGTCACAAATGAGGAGGTCCTCAGAAGAATGAATAAGATCCAAGAGGTACTGACCACCATCAAATCTCGAAAGTTACAGTTCTTCGGACATATTATGCGAAATGAATCCAGATATGCTCTCCTTCAAGCCATCCTGCAAAGAAAAATATTTGGAAAACGAGGTCCAGAAAGAAGAAGAACATCTTGGTTAAAGAACCTCAGAATACAACATCTGTGCAGCTTTTCCGCGCTGCTGCAGATAAGAAAAAGGTTGCCATGATGATCACCAACATTCGTAACGGATAGGCACATCAAGAAGAAGAAGAATTCTTCTCTGCTAAGCTGTTAAAATTATTTTCTAATGGTGTGATATATTTTTGTGAGCAAGTGACAATATCTTTAACAGTTTTGATTTGAAGAACACGAATAATGAATGAATTAGGTTAATAACGTAATGAATGAATTAGAATATCCTTGACACGGTTGTAACAGTGTACGGTTTTAACAACTCGAATATTATCGAAAATATGTACGGTAGGTGAGGAGTACAAGGGAAGGGGTACACAGACAACGAGTCCCTACACGATTTCCAGTGCTGCATCACCTTCCGCGCGGTAATTACGCTTACAGAGAGGCCCATTGTGTTTTGTCAACCAAAAATAAGTAATTTTGGCAAATTTCTTTCTGTTATCGCAATGCTAATTGCGACTCAATATCTAACTAACTTGTTTCAAGAAATTGATTTTGTGCCATCGTTCGCAACAAACAGGCCTAATCCAAATGCTACTGAAGAGGTGGGCATTTCTAATCTACATAACATTAGTCTTGCACCTCATGACGAATCCCCCAAGAATTTCAAGCTGGTACAATGAATCTGGAATCAGACATCTCTCTCCGTGATGCTGTTTTGCGTCAGCAGTCAGAACCATCTACATGCAAGTAGTCTGTGTTCTCGCCTGAGACTCCTAGCTAAAGCTCCACCTAGAAAACTAGGAAACACAGGTCGAAAAACCAAAACTCTGCTATCTACACAGATACTCCTGAAAAGGAAGCTGCTAGAAAAAATATTAAGAGCGACAGAAACAATTGAAAAATAGACAAACAAAGAAAAAACTACTCGAATCGTCTACTGGAAAGATAATCAAGGACAAAGGGAGAGGAAAATCGAAGAAAATAAAGACTAATACACCACCAGAATCATCATCAGAAATATAATTTGTTTAAACTCAGATTTTGTTTGGTATTTTTGATTAATAAATTATATGATTAAAAATAATAAAACTGATTTTATGTTACAACTGACCTTTATACGTTTTACAATCGCCAGTGAGGTCGTATGTTCGAATTCATTCGAGCATATTTCGCATACAAAATTAGAAGAAATTCGCTAGAAAACCAGTTTTTTGTAATTTCGAATAGTGCGCGTTCGAATTTTTTCGTATACGGAAACACGAATGGGTCTGAACCATTCGAATTTCGATGCTAGTATACGATCAAAATAATTGTTGTCATTTTAGTTGTCACTGGGCCTGTGTGCGTCAGATAAGATTTCAGATGAGAGTTTTTAATCGTTGTTTTAGATTGAACAATACAATACAATTTACATTAATCCAATATTTTTACATAACTTTGTTTTCAATAACTCAATAATTATATATATATTTAGGGATTCTACAGTATTCACTGCCTTCCCTCGCTCAACCGTTTCCATCTCTCTCTGTTGTTCCATTCTCCATCGTTTAGTCCTCTCTTACTCATGGCGTCGTCTACTTCGTTCCTCCAGGATTTTCGGGGTCGTCCTCTTTTCCTCCTTCCTATGGGGCTCCATTCGGTTATTTTCTTTATCCATCTGCTGTCGCTAGTTCTTCTTACATGTCCATACCACTTTAGTCTTTTTTGTTCTATATATGTTAGTATGTCTGTTTCTATTGATGTTCTTTGCTTTATTTCGTCATTACTTCTCCTATCCATTCTTGTTACTCTGCAGCATCTTCGCAGGCATTCCATCTCTGTTGCTACTATCTTACTGCTGGTTTTCTTGTTTATGATCCAATTTTCAGCCCCATATGTCATAATACTTCGCACTAATGTTTTATAAATCTGCGTTTTTGTCTTCATATTTAGGTGTCTATCCCACCATACTGAGTTAAGTTGTCTGATTGCTGTTCTTGTTTGTCCTAATCTTTGTGTAATTTCTTCCTCTGTTGTTGCCTTTTTCGTGATTATAAACCCCAGGTATTTGAATTTATCCTTTCCTTTGATTGTTACGTTGTCATCAACAATTTGTCTCAATAATTTTTTAATAGAAAGAAATAGTTAATGCCCTTGCAGAGGCGGACATATTAGCAGAACGGAGAGGCAAGTTTACCAACCCATTCTTAACCCTCTAGAGCAGCGGTGCTCAAAAGGCCGATCGCGATCGACCGGTCGATCGCCAAAGTTTTTGAAGTCGATTGCGATTCACGGAGAAAATACGGGGAGTGCCCTGACTCACCACACGTGCATGATCGAAATAATTATGATGCTATGTACTTTTCTTTGCAATTTGACGAGTCAACCGATATGACTGATACCACCCAGTTGTGTATTTTCATTCGGATGGTATTTTCTGACATGTTGGCTAAAGAAGAATTGTTAACAATGCTGCATCTGAAAGAAAAAACTCGCGGAGAAGATATATACAACGTTTTTACAAATTTTGTGAAACAATACGAGCTACCGATTTACAAACTCGTGTGTATTACAACAGATGGTGCACCATCCATGACTGGCGTTAACAATGAATTTGTTGCATTATGTCGAGCTAACGATGAATTTCCATCGTTTTTTCATTTCATTGCATCATTTACCAGCAAGTTTTGTGTTCCAAAATTTTAAATATGAACGACATCATGAAAATGACAACAAAAATTGTGAATTCAATCAGAGCGCGAAGCTTGCAACGAAGTCTTTTTAAAGCGCAATTGGAAGCTAGCGACTCTGCTGAACACACTGATTTACTTCTGCATACACATGTGAGGTGGTTGAACCGTGGAAATTTTTTAGATAGGTTTCAGAAGCTACTTCCCGAAATAATTTCTTTTTTAGAAGAACGAGGGGACGACACTCATCTACTTCAATACGAAAAATGGCTCAGTGATCTGGCTTTCCTAAAAGATTTAACAAATCATTTGAATCTCCTTAATTTTGAACTACAAGGTAAAAATAAAACAATTATCGATATGATGAGCGCAATACATTCTTTTGTCAACAAATTGAAATTATTAATTAAACAAATTAGCAGAAAGGATTTAAACAACTTTCCATTGTTGAAAAAAAGGGTAGCCGCTCATTTGAATTAAGTTTATTACGAGACGGAGCTGCAAGCACTTCATAGCGAGTTTGAAAGACGCTTCGCTGATTTTAAAAAACTGACAGCTATTGTAACATTCATGTCTAATCCATTTTCTTGTCAAGACGTGGAAAAAATAGCCACTGAAATATCCGTTTCGTTCAATATGGAGATTATTTCCGTCCAAAATGAGGTACTGAAAATAATTTCGGATATACACCTTAAATCCAGAGCGACCAATACGAAATTTTGGTCTTTCATATCGTCTGAGAAATATCCGTCTTTGAGACAAGTAGCTCTACAGCTCACAGCATTCTTTGGATCAACATACTTGTGTGAGTCTGCATTTCCCCAAATGAAGATAGTGAAATCAAAATATCATATTCGGCTAACTGACGAACATCTCTCTTCATGCTTGCGTTTGGCCCTCGGTAATTACGTACCATCATATGAAATACTTGTGGATGATACGCAGTGCCATCAACATCCAAAAAAAATTAATATGAAAAACATGACTTTAATTACAACTTTCTGTAGTTACAACTTTTTATGAACTAGAAATGTGTAATAAAGTTTTTTATTTTCAAAATTGTTTTTTTACTATGCTTTGTTTTTAAACCAGGAGGAGTAAACTAAAGAGACAGATTCACACTCAAGAAAGTCACTAGAAAAGTTACCAAATACATCTTCTTTTTTGGTTGATCATATCGGCCTTCGACGGTAATCCAAAAATATTATATTATACTAATACGTCGCTAAAGAGTTCTAAAAACAACTGTTTTTATATAAAAGCAGAATAAAAATCTAAAAATTACAAGAATAACGCAGAAAGCACAAAAAATCGCCTATATAACTTAATTAACCTATGAAATGCCATTAGTGTCAAAATTTCATAACAGTGGAGTAAACTTGTCTGAGGCCGGACCAATTACAAACAAACATTGCGGCGCGATAAATTTGAATTGCTCCTCCTGGTTTAAAAACAGGGTATAGGAGTCGATCTCCGGACGCTTGCAGTTTATATAGTAGATCCCATGCAGTATAAGTCTGAGCACCACTGCTCTAGAGGATGTATAATTTCAAAAATTGTAAAAATTAACAAAGCCCCTCACAATGGAGTTGATAGACTTTCATGGCTCTTTTTTTTATTCGGCCGGCACTGAACCACCATATTTCATGCTCTTTTTTTACTCCTTTCAGCTAATTTACAAGTAACAAAGAATTGTTTTAGATGACAAAGTCACCATAAAATAGATTAAGTAAAACTGTCAATTATTCTACTTTTTTTTATTGAAGTTTTGGTTGTTCGAATTGGCAATGGTGCCGGTGCAAATTCTTCTCGTATACGTATAACATTTCGAAGGACGTTAAAAAATACAGATTCAGATTCGTATACGAAATTTTTCATTCTGGTATGGGGTCGGTTGTAACAATCGCACACACTTATTTAAATGACATATTCCGTCCAACGTGTTTTACTTAAGCTACTGATTTTGACATTAATTTAAAGACAAATGAATATGCCTTCACATCAAAGGCTTTGATTATTGCTTATAGCTGTAATAGCTAGTAGTAACGAAAAATTGTTACAATCGTACCCAGTCTACCCTACATGCCCAAGTACATTTGTGCAGATAATGATGCGAAAGACTTTTGACTGTAATCTTTTGATATCTATATTGAATCTCAACAGTTGGATTCCATAATTCCACACTGGCTGTATGAGTGACTTATAAACAAAGATTTTGGTTTGAACAATCAGTTGTGATATTTTAGGTCCTGACCTAACCTATTACACAGTAGATTCTACTGATTTTGAGACCCAATTATTTCCGTTTAATGAGCATTTTTCTTCAACGTTAACTTACGATAGAGATACATACCTAGGTGTTTGATATGGTCCTGTAGGCATGTATTTTTTTTTGCTTGGTGAACGTTACATGCTTGTTCCCACGATACACAAATACCCGTATGCTATTGCGCACGCTAGCTCTATCTCTCTCGCACTGTGTAACTTCACGTGCGAAGCAAAGTTTCTAGTAGAACACTAACGTTTGCCCTAGTCGGTGAATATCAAATATATATGCATTAGGCAATCAACTATATATTATAAGCATGAATATTTGGCACTTTATATTATAAGATGTATAGTTTACAATGTTTTTATTTTTTTCTTGGGTATAGGTTTTCTACTACTACTACTATCGGTTTACAGCGTTCTACGACGCCTTCCGACTCCTAACCACCATTCTTCTCTATTTAACCATAGGCCTGAAGGGATTTCTTTTTCCTCTAGTTCTTTTTCAATTCCCTCCCTCCAGCTTCTTCTCGGCCTTCCTCTTTTTCTTCTTCCTTGTGGTGTCCACGTCAAAATCTGTTTCGGAATCCTGTCATCTGGCATTCTCTGTACATGGCCGTACCATATTAACTGTTTTGTTTTTATATCATCAACTATTGTATGCTTGACTTCCATCATTTCTCGTATTCTCTCATTTGGTATCCGATTTTTTCTTGATTTGCCTGCTGCTCTTCTCCAGAAGTCCATTTCTGTTGCTAGTAACAGTTTCTCTGTTCTTTGTTTCATTGGCCAAACTTCACTGCCATATGTGATTACACTTTTAAGTATGGTGTTTTATATGAGTTGTTTGTTCGCTTTAGATATTGTTTAGTCCCACAGAATGCCGTTCATCATGGATATGGCTTTTCTACCCTGTATGTTTCTGTCGTTTATAGCAGCATCGAGTGTTCCATCTTGAGTTATCTTCATACCCAGGTACTTGTATTCATCACCGTGTCTAATTTCTACCCCATCGTCTAATATAATGGACTACTTTGTTCCTCCAATACATATGGTTTCAGTTTTCTTAATGTGACTTCAGGACCCCATTCGTTATATTCTTCTATTAGCTTCCGAGTCATGTAACTTAAGTCGTCATGATCCTGAGCAATCAGTATTTGGTCATCAGTAAAACATAAGGTGTACAGTGTAGTCTCGTCATTGAAAGGGATTCCTATGCAATTACATTTTCTTTTCCTCAGCTTGAGTGCTTGTTCCAGATAAATTTTGAAAAGGGTAGGCGAAATACAGCAACCCTGCTTTAGTCCTTTCGTGACCTTAAATCCCTCAGATATCCTTGATCCAGTTTTAATTTTTGCAGTCGTTCCAAGATACAGACTTTGGACTGCTTTGATAAGACCATGCTTAATGTTGGTTTGCTGTAGGGTTGACCATAGGTTACTGAGGGGTACACTGTCATATGTAATTGTAAGTCTACGTATTGTAGATGTATTTTTGTAAGTCTACGTACATCAGGTGAACTTCTTTATTGACGGCTGTTTTTTTCTCAATAACTTGCGTAATAGAGTACAAGTGGTCTACTGTGGATTGCCCAGCTCTAAAACCAGCTTGCTCCTCTGCTGCGTAATTTCTATAGTCATTTTCTATTTTGTTCTTAATAAGTTTCCCATACATCCTACTTATTGTGCTGTTTACCGCCATTCCTCTGTAATTTTCACACTGATCCTTGCTGTCCTTTTTGTGGATAGTTGACATGATAGATAATTTCCACTGTTTTGGTAATTCGGCCCCATTCAAGCAGTCTTGAAAGAGTTTTCTTAACTGTTCCTGGAGTTTGTCTGTGCCGGCTTTCACTAATTCTGCAAGGATGTCACCAGGACCAGGGGATTTTCCATTTTTCAGGAATTTGGTTATTTCTTCCATCTCTAATTTACTTATTTTTAATGGTGCTGAATTTATACGTATACCTATCGTGTTGTCTCCCATGTTAGTAAATTCTGGTCTTTGTTCTGTTAGTAATTTTTTGAAATATTCTTCCCATTTTTCTGTTGTTATTGGTGATATAACGTCTTTTTTCTTATTATTTCTCATACTTTTAATCAATCTCCAACTCTCTGTGCTTCTTGTACCTCCTATGTAGGTGTTGATCTTTTGGCAGTTCTGTTCCCATGATTCGTTCTTTTTTTTTTAGTTATCTTTTTTCTTACTTTGGCTTGTGCTTCTTTGTAAATTGTTTTATCGTTTTCTGTTTTGGTTGTTAATAATGTTTGGTATTTCCGACGTTTATCTCTAATTTCCTTCTCTATTTCTTCATCCCACCAGTACGGTTTTATTCCTTTATGGTTTTCGTCACATTTCCCCAGTGCTTCTTCTGCTGCTAAATGAATCGACCTTTTGATGTGTTCGTAGTGTTCTTCGGTATTTTCAATGGGTAATTTACATTACCCATTTCTAATTTTTGGTCTAATCGTTTTTTATACAGTAGCTTTACACTCTCATGGTTTAAACCGTCTAGGTTGTACCGTACGTGTTTTATTAACTGATTTGAATCGATGTGTTCTTTTTCTTTTTCGTATCTGTTTGGGAGTACCGTTTTAACTTTTAGCAGGTGATGATCGGTGCTAAATGATGGCCCTCTGGCTACTCGCATATCTTGTATTTTAATTGTAGTTCTCTGTCTTACAATACAGAATCTAAAATCTATTATAGATTTTAGATTTATGGTCTGTTGTATCCACGTGTATTTGTGTATATCGCGGTGTGGATAAAATCCATTTAATATTTTTAAGTTATTTTGTGTGCATGTTGTTATTAATCTGGTTCCATTATCATTTCTGGTATTTTCACCGTGTGCTCCTACCACTTTGTTGTTCAATTCCCGTCCAACTCTGCTGTTAAAGTCTCCTAGAAGTATGATCTCCCTAGATGTTCCTACTTTTATAATTTCATCGTTCAGTTGTTAGAAAAATGCATCTTTACTGTTGACCAATGTGTCCTCATTAATTCCATATACACCTAGTATGGCTATTCTGCTTCCTTTTATCGTGATATTCATTTTTATCAATCTCTGATTAATTGCTTCCCAAGAGGTAATATGTCTTTTTAAAGTTTTACGAATAACAATAGCAATACCTTGTTGTGCTCTTTGGTCTTTAGTTACTCCACTATAGAACAAGTCATAGTGACCCCACTTTTCAGAACCTATACCCTTCTTTTTTGTTTCTGTAAGCACCGCGATATCTATCTCTGCATTTTGAGTTCTGACATGATTTCTGGTGCTTTTCGGGAGATACCTTGCACATTCCATGTACAAAATTCATTAACCGTTTTCTTTGCTGTTTTCGAACCAATCTTTTGTTCCGAGGCTTTGGTCAGGCTTCTTAACATTGTACGTGTTTTATGAGTACCGAGGAGTTGGCCCGGTGCCTCAACCCCTAACCTGGAGGGCCAGGGATTTTACATCAGAGTATCCTTCTCCTATGCGAGTTGCTTCCACTACAGCTAGAGAGTCTCACCTACCCTTCGATTTTAAACAAGCCCTAAAACCAGGGGGCTGCCACTTCCGTCCTCCAGACCGTTATGAAGATCTTCTTCTCCGCCCTGGATGCCGTTGTGGACTTCATCCGTGACCCTAGACAAGGAACCCTTAGCCGGTACTAGTTTCCCGGGTCAGGGAACACCTGGAATCTGCGGAAGGCATGGATTGATTTACTTTCCCTGATACGACTATCCAAAAAGGAGTTCCTACCCGTACCTATAATAGGTTTTCTGATTATTGAAAAATAAAAAACTTTTCGACGTTGCGCTACATAAAGTGTGTATATTCATATTAATGTAGGAATATAATATTGTCTTTTCAATTAAAAATCATAAAAATTAACTCTATTTTATAGGTACATATTTCGATGGTCGGATTCATTAATGGAATACTTCCATAAATCGTATATTTTGAACAAAGTATGTAGAATGGTTAAATATTAAAACACTTTCTGAATCATTTAATTAATATTTAAAATTCGAGAAAATTGTTTATTTTAACATGTAACATTAGCGTAATTCATAATGTTTTAGTAATGAATCCAGCCGACAATACATAATAAAGATTTATTGAATATTTTATACTACAAAATTAAAATTTATCATTTAAAGTTAAAAAACCTTGACATATTTTTGGTGAGTTTTCATTAATACTTACTGAAACTAATCTGACTGTTCTTTTCTCTTAATCATATATATGTGCGTGTCCTATTGAGACATAGGAGTACCTCAAATGGTATTATGTTATTCTCAAGCTGAGCTAAAGTTTTCTGTGCCAGCTGTTGAAAGATTTTAGGTTTTTTCGATAAAGAGCTTCTACGGATTGTACAAAATAATGATTCCACTTTTAGTGTAGCTTCCCACAATTTGGTTCCATATATGTCTCATAAGTTTTTGTAAGGTTGCCTAAACTATATTTATGTTTGAATTTGTATGCAATAAAACCAGCAACATACTTCACAGAGTCCCGATGAATTTTTTCTTTCACCTCATAATTGTCTGCAACTTTCAAAACGTCATCGTCAATTATATGATTTTCCTCCAAGTAGTGAGCTTCTATAAATGTATTTTAAGGTATTTTGTCTTCAGACTGAGACTTTTGTGTCAAGCAAATATCTTCTGACGCCGAAATATCGCTTGGCAATTGAAGACTTTCTATTGAGCTCTCACTTACGCAGGATTTACTAGTTTCAATAGTATTGCGACATTTTGTAAAGATCGCCGCCAAATGTTTTCCTAAAATATACCACCTTAATCTATATTTAAAATCCATTGGCAAAGGATGACCATTTGCACCACCCATTCCTCGAATATAAGAAAAAAAGTTCTCTAGCACGTCTTGATTCAACCTAAAAGTTAAAATATAGTCAACGCTGTATTTTGCTTGTAGGTAAGAAAGTAACTCTTTCAGAGATCTATTAGTAAGCAATTTTTGACCCTTTTTGAAATGCAATAAGTCCTTTATGTTTACTAACCCGCATTAAATTGACCATTTCTAACATTTCGTCCTATAGACGTGACTGCACATCTAAATCTGTACTATATGCATTTTGGAGAATTGGCAACAAACTTACATCGAAAATTTAATAGATCAAACCAATCATTAAATAGCTGAACAATTACAGCAGCTTCTTTCCAGCAACGATCTTTTGACATAAGTCCATTTTATCCAGCATAACTAATAGCTTTTGCTACAGAATTTGACAATAATTGAACTGCATGTCTCACTGTTTGCCTTATAGAGCCTTTTAAACAGAGATAATGTAGTGTCAATTTATGCGCAATTGTCAATTCTGAAGTTGATATATTTAGTAGCGCTTGAAAGTAATCCTTGTTGATTATTTTATTGTCAATAATAAAATCATGATCAATTACATGATTTCGGGCAAGTTTAATCAAATGTGGAGGATCTGCAAAAACAAAAAAATTTAAAGACTTATCACAGAGGTGATTAATTTTGTAAAAACAATTATTCATCTACCGCACGATGCACAAATACATCTACCTGGACAGGGAATCCTACATCTCGAACAACGTAGTCCCTGTAGTGTTGCTTCGCAGGTGACGTCATGCGCGTCGGAGTACACATTTTTATTCCTTGAGTAGCATACCGGTATTTGTGTACCGTGGCTTGTTCCCAATTGAGGCGTTCTTTGCAAAAACCCCATTTGTCATTATTTACAACATTGAAGATATTTAAAAAAAAAGTTATTTAAATTGAACCGTATTAAGTTTACGGAAATTCTCAAATTACTGATTTTTTTTTTGATGATTACACACAGTTTACAATATAAGTAACGTTATTTTTTCCTTTGGTTTTTTTTTTATGAAGGACATTTATTCATTTGACATGGGGTTTTTGCAGGAAATTTTCATTACTTTATAGGAAAAACGATATTTATAGTAATAAATCAAAATAAAAAAATGAACGAAAACTTTTACTTGAAATGTGAAAAAATTGAAATATGAAATTGTTGAAATTTGAAACAAATTATTTAGTCTTCATCACTTACACCACTGCTGTTATCGTCTTCGTCTAAATCGGTAATTTTTTCAGACTCATGACGATTCTATGAGCAGTTCATTATAAAATTTTTGAGCCTCTGTTTTTTTCAAATATTGGGTTAAATCTCTAAAGGTTTTTTTTCTGAGGAATATCCAAACGCGTACTACATAACGGTTTAAATTCAAACTCTTTCAGTATACCACGTTTGTTTCTTATAAAGGATGTTTCCCAGCTACCTGTATAAGTATGTCTTGCTAAAACAACCCCAGGTTCATCAACTGAATATCTCAACATTCTCACAGTTTTAATTTTCACTGGAGGACGAGCTGATCTAAGAAAAAATGGAGTTACTGCTTCTGAAATGTTAAATATCATAGACTGATTAACATCAGTTACGGTAAACGGTGATGGCTTGCTCCTAGCATTCTTGATTACATTTTCCCATTCTTTAGGCATTTCGACGGTTTCAGATTTTTTATGCTTTTCAACCAATGAAAAATCTTGGTCGAAACGTAAAAATGAATGGCCTCGAATAGGAAATACATGTGTGATAGTTTCAAACATGTGTAAATTATGGACAAGCAAGTGAGAAAATTTCATAAGAGCATAGTTTTTATTTTGTCCGGCACATCCGTCTTTTATTAGGATAAGATTCTTTGTCGTCACCTCATTAGATCGTAAATATTGGAACAATAATGAAGCTACTTCATTTTGTCCTTGTCTTCCAATGGTTTCATCGTAAGAGAACATAGTTGCAGTATTATTTCCATCATTGTGCACGTGCACACCAAATACGTATAACCACAGCTGCCTAGCATAGAATACTGCATTAGTACCTACGTATATGTGGCATTGGAACGTTTTGCATATAGTCACAAGACAAGCAACTGTAGTTCTCTGAATCATCACCTGCTTTTAATTTATATTTTCTTGACTTGAATGTAAATGACCAAGTCATTTACATTCTGTAATTTAATATAGGAACATACAAAATAAATAAACACATTTTTATATATTTTATTGCCAAAATGCAAATTCAACAAGACATAAAAATCACTAATTACGCACATAATATAAAAATAAATATACCTACACAAAGAATAACTACTTATGTCACAGATTAATAAGTTGTCTGTATGCCTATTGCCAAAAAAAGTGTTAAAAATTATTAGATCAGGGATCATAGCCTGTGTTCATAATTTATTATAGTATATGTACTATTTACAATCCAATAAGTACATAAGTAGGAACTTACAATATAAAATGATATCGTCACATTTGTTTTGTACGTTATCTGCTGAAGTATCTAGGTTTCAACATCAATAAAAATACTAACATAAAAAGAATAAATCATAAAGGTAAACTATATAACCACCAAGTTAAATCGATGTTATTGGCTGCAATAAAACGACAAAAAAATAAACGACCAGAATTTGAAGTACAGTAGAACCTCGATTATCCGGGCCAGCCCGGACCGAGCCTTCGCCGGATAATCGAAAACACGGATAATCCAAAGACCTCAATTTATTTTTTAATAATTTATTTAGACAAATACATGTGTCAGACGAAGAACAGAAACGTGATACATACAACATACATGTAACAAAAAATAAAAGTACATACATATTATTATTTCTATTTAATTTATATGCTATGAATAAACATTACATATTTAAAAAAAAATCATTTAAAAAATTACTAATTTTGGTTTGTGTTTGAGCTTCGTAACTTCTACACTTTATAATTTCCTTTATGTTTTTAAGCTGAAGTACATGAATGTCATCAGCTCCAGGCTGTTCTTCAAAATATTGAATAAGTACATTTACTGCATCCCTTGCTTCCCGATGACTTGTCTTAATGACGCAATCATTGTCAGCACAATTCTCATCATCATCACTACTTCCGTCCGAACTTTCTGTAAGATAATCGTCATTCATAATCTGATACCCTGTTTCTTGGCGATCACATTCTATCCATTCCTCTATTTCGTTATCGTTCGTTTCTTCCAAACCTTTGATTTTTGAGGCTATAAATGCTATGTTTTCGACCAATAGCTCACCTTCATTTACGTGATTACCGTCTTCATCTTCCATATCTTCTAATTATTTTATAAAATGATTTTTTAATATGATCCGTTTTCACTTCACTCCAAGCCCGAGCTACAGCATAAATTGCCTCTTTTAAATTTAGGCGTTTCCAAAATCCCACAATATCACATTCTCCCAACAGTTGAAGCATAAAGTCTTTCCTGTAAAGCCTTTTCATGGCCTCGATAACACCTTGGTCCATTGGCTGGGCAATAGATGTTACATTCGGAGGAAAATATGCTACGAATATGTTCCCCTCTGCTGACTTTAGTTGCTCTACATCAGGATGCAATGGCGCATTGTCCAGTAACAGTACAGCCTTTGGTGGAAGATTATTTTCTTGTAGATAAGCTCTAACTTGAGGAATAAATTTTTGGTTAAACCACTGTTTAAAAATTACACGATCCATCCAAGCTGCCTTTTGATTATAATAATCAACGGGCAGTATTTTTATATTTTTAAAAGCTATCGGATTTTTGGATTTTCCAATGACGGCTAACCGAAGCTTATGGGTTCCTGAGGCATTAGCACAGCATAAAACTGTTATACGGTCTTTGCTTGATTTGAAACCTAAAAAATTATTTTGAAAAATACTTTATACGTAAAAAGAATTAAAGCTAACCTGGTGCACTAGTTTCTGAGCCTGCAACAAGGGTTCTTCTCGGCATTGCTTTCTAATAAAGCCCAGTTTCGTCTGCATTATACACTTGCTCAGGTTTTAAGTCGTGCTCCGTTATGAGATTTTCAAAATCGTAACAAAATTCTACCATAGCTACATCATCAGCACTTAATTTCTCCCCTTGAACAGCTAATTCTCGTATTCCATGACGTTTTTTAAATCTGTAAAGCCAACCAGAAGATGCCTTTAATTTTCAACTGCTCGTGAAACTTTTCAGTTTACCTAGCACACAGGTCCTGATATTGGAACCCCCATTGATCTTTTCTGCATAGACCCTTTTAGAGATTTCCTGTCAGAAATTGCTTTTGCACTGTCCGCTTTAGCTACAAAGCTCTGTAATTCGGATTTTTTCTTCACAATGTCACGAACTGTTTGGGTCCCAATATTATATGTTTTAGCCAACATAGCAACACTTATTTTATTTTCAAATTGTTTCAAAATTTCCATTTTTTGCTCAATAGTTAAAACATTTTCTTTTCTTTAGCACCCGTACGCTGCATTTTGTGCGCCTGTTTACGTTCAACTAACGAACCGGTCAGCAGTTGACGAAAATACGAGAAAACTTGGGGATTCCCCGAAATGAATGTTTACACGGTGCTCCATTATTCAGCGATGAATGTTTACACGGTGCATTATTTAGCGTTCATGAGCGCCACCAACCTCTGGCCGTTAGCTACGGATAATCCGCACACGGATGATCAATTTAATATGCGGCACGGAGAATCCACCGCCCGGATAAAGCACGCAAGGATAATCGGGGTTCTACTGTACCTAGATCACAAAAAAGAAAGAAAACGAATATGCATCATTTAATATTCTGAAGAAAAATATTTCCCAAATGTTCTTCTACAAGTAAGAATTTACACAATATTTACTGTATTTCTAGTCCAAACCGTTGTCTTCAGCTATTCTCTGTCTTGCAGATTTCTTCATTACATTGCCTCGTCTACTTTTTCTCTGCATACTGTTCAAGTTATTGAACATAAATATTTATTTTAAATTGTTTAAACAAATTACTCGGTTAAATAAACAAGTCACAAATTAACTTAATGCATTTTTATGATCTATGCCACGAGGTACTCCAAATTAAAAAAAAAACATCAATTTTCGTTGATTACAAAGTTTTTGAAATAGTACAATCGAGAAATAAAAAAAGGCTAATTAGAGTTACTAAAAAATTAACTTCCTACATGTTGATGCGTCTGAGTTATTTTAAATGTTTATAAGCTTAAAATCATCATAGCCTATTTTACAATATTTAACATAAATTTAATCGTTAAATGATTTAATTTGATAAAATGAGCCTTTCCCTTTAATTTGATGCTTTCAGAATTCATGTAGACCTAATAGTTTACGCATAATAACGGTGTAGATAAAAGCTTGCTGGGATAAACAATTTCAATTTTGCAATAACTGTTAATAGTCTAGGCGGGATCTGTTTTGGATTGGACATTTTCCATAGGAAGCTATTTTTTGCTGTAATCCCTTCAGGATGTGCCCACTATCGATAATCACGATATGCGCCAGTCGCAAACCCTGTGCTAAATTTTTTATTTAACAAAATCTGAAAACAATTGAAAATTTCTCATTTTTTTACTCCTATTTTCGTTTATAATTATAAGAAGTTAAAAGTTTCGTTATTCAATTTTACACAATATTTCGTTAGCTAGATATTGAAAATTTAATGAATTTAATGAATAATTTAATGAATAATTGAAAAAAAGTACAAAAAAATGAAGTTAATCCTTTAAATGTTTTCGACTTTCTAAACTTGACTTACAAGCTCCATATTCCGCCTAGAAAACTTTTTAATATGTTTAAAACGTGTGCTAAATTTTGTTAAGATCGGTCGGATAGGTTTTGCATAATAATTTTGCAATCGAGCCTACTGGAAAAAAATCGCAAATTTTCAAATTTATAGTAGGCCCTAAATAAGGCTCTCAGATAGTTGCAAATTTTTTTACATATAAAGGAAGGCTCAAACTTTCAAACGCTTTTTGTAAAATGCAAATCGGTTCACTAGGAGAGCCTAGAAAATTTTTTAAAGTTAACATTTTTTATATATATTTCAGCAAGAAAATAGCTTCCTAGTCTGATCCCGACTAGTCTATAAGTAAAACTTCTTGAAATATTTACAGCTGAATACATTTAATATTCTAGTTGACCACCTATTGCCAGTTCTTCTCGCTAAATGTCCATCCCACTACCATTTTAAAGGTTTAATTTTATGGATTACATCAGTAACCTTGGTTTTCTGTCTGATCCATTCTATTCTTTTTCAATCTCTCTTTGTTATACCTAGCATGCATCGCTCCATTGACCTTTGAGTGATTTTGAGTTTCGATATTATCTCTTTCTTTAGTGTCCAAGTTTCATGATTAGATGTCCGTATGTCATGATTGGTAGTATACACTTTTATCGAATGCATTTTTCTTCGGATGGATTGGCATCTTTCATTTGAATATAAGTGCATTTCTACCAAAAGATACCCAAACTAGGTTCATTCTTCTGTTGATTTCTGGAATTAAGGAGCCAGATTTATGTAATAATTGTCCCAAGTATACATACTCGTCTACTGTCTCAAGTAAAGTGTTCTTTATTATTACATCTTGGACATCCACTAGCTCTTTGCACATGGTTTTTTTTGTCAAGTTCATTTTTAGGCCATCTGTAGTTAGGTCGCTTATAAGTTCTTGCAGTTCTGCAGGATTATTAGCAATCAGAGCGATGTCGTCTGCAAATCTTAGATTCTTAGAATAGAGGTATTCTCCATCAATGGATATTCCTTTGTTCTGCCAGTTCATTTTGCTGAATATATTTTCTAGAGTCGCAGTGAAGAGCTCTGGTGATATTGCGTCCCCTTGTCGGACGCCTCTGGTAGTGGGAAATTCTGGAGTGTTTTCATAAATTTCTACCTTAGCTTTTGCTTGTCTGTATATATTTGGTTAAGTTTATATGTACGGTTTGTCAATGCCTTGGTTGGTCAAAACTTTTATTACTGCCTTGGGATATATAGAATCGAAAGCCTTCTCAAAATCTATGAAGGTTAATGCTAGCGGTGTTTCATATTCTTTAGCTCTACTCATTAGTTCTCGAAGTGTATGAATATGATCCATGGTACTGAAGCCACTTGTAAAACCAGCTTGCTCTCTCGGCTGCAGCATCTAATGCGTTTGTTAAACTCTTGTTAATGATATTAATTTGTGAATATCTTGTATATAATTGGTAGTAGACCTATAGGTCTGTAGTTTTTGATATTCTCTTTGCTACCTTTTTATGAATGAGAATTATGTTTGCTGTATTCCAGTCGTCTGGTATGAATCTCGATCTTAGACAGTTCGTAAATATGCCTGCTAAGAGTTTCCAGGTTTTATTGCCAGCTTATTTAAGCAGTTCCACTGTTATACCATCTATTCCAGCTGCTTTACCGCTTTTCATTTTTGTAATTGTCGATTCTACTTCTTCCGGAAGGACTTCTGGTACATCTTCTTGGTTACTGATTACTTCTTCTCGTGTGTTAGGGGCTTTGTATAGTTCGCTGAAAAATTTAGTCACGAGTATGATTTCATTTCTGGTGTTTTCGTCTGAACTCTGGTGTTTTCGTTTGTTAGAGCAACGATTTGCTTTTTCCAATGATTAATGCTTTTCTTATTTTCTTATAGTTTTTTCTGTTTTAGATTGCATTTTCTACCATTCTTTCATTGTATTTTTCTTATGTCTTCCTTAATACTTTTTCTTATTGTCTTCCAAAGTTCTGTGTATTGTATTCTCTATATATTGCTACTTACTTTCATTTCCCTTCTTTGTTTTGGCATTATTTTAGTTTTATCAGACAGTTTACTATGTCCATTTTTTTGTTACGGGCCTTCGATTTCTTTGGTACTATCAAGGATGACTCTGTGATATCCAAGAGGCGTCAAGAGACCAAGAAGACGTCCAAATTTAAGATGGCACTGTGTCATAAGGAAACAAGCCGGTACAACATGGCACAAAAAAGTGAATTTTAGACAATCGTGGACAGATATGAAGAATGAATATGTAAGGGGGGCTACACCGTAATCGGTAGAATATGCTGAGAATGATGACGATGACATGTAATATTGTCCCTATTATCACGCGAAATTAAAGTTTTGTGTGCATTTTTAGAAAATGTATTAATAATTTTCAAAAAATCGACTGTTGAAGCTATTTTTGCAGAAATTAGACAACAAAGTAACAAAAATAACATTACAAACTCCCATTTCAAAGATTTTCTATGCTTTTTCAGTAAAATCGTGACACTTTTCAATATAATTTAGTGGTTATTACCTTTAGTATTTAAAATCAAATAGCGATCTTACATTGTTGATATATTGTTTATAAGTAAAAATGACGTTTAATATGTTGCATGTTTTGTTTACTACATATCTGTATCAAAGAATGTCACGAAAAATGATTTTTTTTGTTAATATCTGTAGTCTATTATTGTATTCGAGGTTTGTCGTGGTGGTTATATCATTTTTATAAAATCTTGTATAAAACTTAAGGAGATATAGATATTTATATTTTTTCTGTTTTAAAACATCCTGTATAAAAACCGCTGTTTCAACCATAAAACTGTGCTATCATGCATTTCCAAATCGAGTATAATCTTTTTGTCAAACATTAGTTCATGTGTTCCAACCTATTTCGTTTTATACACAAGGAGTATAATCCGGTCAATTTAGACATAAAAATAGTGGTCAAATAACAAAAATTCCCGGAAAGCCAAATATTGGTGGAGAGCGGAGGTTTACCAGTACAAATAAACTTTTAAAAATCCCATCAATCGTATGTGTGCTACAAAAGTTATTCGCGGTCAAAGGTCAAAATTTAAGGTTTTTTGTAGTTTTCTCGAAAACGGTAAGTTTTATCAAAAATAAACCTTAAACCAAAGTTTTAGATCCTAAAATTCTCTCCAAAATGGTCTTTATGATTTTTTTTCCTAAGAGTTACCATTCCTGAGATATCGCGATTCTAAGAGTCACATTATACATGATATGCACATATATAAGCCACGTATATATGTCGCAGCCAGATAGTTAATTTAGCCGTTCGATTAAACAGCTAGCCCTTTGATTGGATAAAGCCATTCAATCAGATAACTAGTTATTTTATCGAATTTTTATGCAATTAAAAAGTTCAACGACATGGCTGATTGAAATACGCCATGTTATTGACGTAATTTGTTTCTTGACCACCGCACCGCTACTAGCACCAGTTAACTGGTTGAAAAATAGTCGTTTGATTGAACCAATTTGTGTCACATGTCAGAATCCTGCTACTAGCACCCATAGCTATAAGTCTTGCAATAATCCTGTTCATGTCCGATGTGGATTGTCTGTAGTAGGAGAGGAAGGTTTTGGTTCCACAGTACTGTGTTTTAGATGCAAAACGGAAGAAAACATACTATTTGAGAGAAATGAGACCACAAAAGTTTAAAACGTACAGCTGAAAAAATGGTTGAGAACACAGCAAAAAACTTACACCTCTACTTATTGGCAGTAGTGTCCTGATAAGTGTACCGAAAGTGCATCGTGGACCTTTGGACACCAAGAATATTAAAGCAAAAAATTGTGAATTTTAAAAATGGAGTTTATAGAATAGGTACAAAAACAGAAACTATTAAAAATTGGTTTGTGCGACAAGAATTGCACTCATCAACGGAAACCTATGGTGATGAAATTTTAGATACTCCGATATCTTTACGAGAAGCTGTGACTATACAATCAACGTTTGGGGGGCAAGGTTTTCAAAAATGCTCGTGTAAACCAGCACAAAAACAATGCCGTATCATGAGATGTGCTTGCCTCAAGAAAAAAGTTCTTTGTGGATCTGAATATCATAGCAATTTAAGTTGTGTCAATAAATGATTTAAATGTAACATGAAAATTATTAATAACCTCATCTGTGAAGTAAATACCATCATTTTGGGGCTAGGGTCGCGAGAGGTGATGAGTTTACTGAGTATTTAAGAACTCAAAAATCTGTTACAATACACGTGGATTGCAGAAAATAATACACCCGGAAGACTTCAATTCCTGCAGTGAAAATAACGTATACTATTACTTCAAAAATAAGTCCACCTAGTACTAAGAACGCGAATAAGTGAATCAAATTTTTGTTTTAAAAAATACAGTTTATTTTGTGGCAATGAAGCCAATGAAGAATCTGAGAAAAAGAAAGCACAGCATCTTCGAAAAAAAAATTTGTAATGTGGCTACACAAAGGCGGTGCTTGAACGTATTAATTTTGCGTATGATTTACTCGCTGCTGGTGCAAAATACCATGACAGTTGTTATAAGTCTTTCTTAAAACCGAATACTGGTGGTAAAATTGGCCCTCCACGAGATGACGAGAAAATTTTTCAATTCATAGAAACGAGTGATAATTGCCACTTTCCGTTGTATGAATTGAGAAATGTGTGTTAAGATGTAGGTTTAGATGACAGAACTATAAAAATACGATTGAAATTTAAGTATAATAGAATTATTATTCTAATATATTTTTTCAAGTCTGGTCTGAAAACACTTGAATGAAAAAGACAAGCGATTTTTTTTTAAGTTGATACGACATGGATCTATGTCAAATATATAAATTCTTTCTACCTCGTTGGAATGGTTACATTGAATGCGTGACAAGTAATATTTTTGCCATTTGTTCATTAACCATTAAGTAATTACAATACAATATACACAACTTTACATCGTGCTTTAAAGAATACTAAAGTTATAACCACAAAATATGTATAATTAGTTTTGATCAAACTCTGTATACGAAAGCTCGCCATATTGTATCTGCTGCCCCTAAAGAATCTGAAGTATCGAAGATTATATGTAAGACTTTAATAGGATTTCATTTGTTTGTGTCATTTTTTTGAAGAATCGGTTATATTCGGCAAGGAAGTGGTTTAAAGAAAGTACTCGCTGAAGTCTATGCACCTAAATCTTTAGAGAAAATACTTAATGGTCATGCTTACGCGATAGCTGTTCGAGCTCATACAATGCTTCAACTCACTTAAGAATTAAGAATATTAAAAGAATTTGACGATGTAATGAATACAAAACTTATTATTAAAGTTGAAAATGTTAACATTCTTTCATACTATATCATTGAAGACGATAAATATCTGAAAAATTACTTGATAAATTTAATAACAAATTAATTGAATTTCAGAAACGAGGGCCAACCGCACAATTATAAGGAAAAAACACGCCGAGTACACTCAGTGCCGCCGCTAAGGTATTGGCCGCCGTGTGCAACTTAATATTTGCCGCCCCCCTTTCAACACTTTAGACATACATACTATTATGTGCAGAAGATGCATAATATAACAAGAATTTGTAAATAGATAAACACTTACTTGAACATTTAGACTAATCTCCATGATCCAACGTCCAGAATATGTATATCCTAATATCCTAATTTAAACGTCCATTTAATTAAAATAAACCGTGAATAGAAACATAAACACATAAAAAAACTAAAAACGCACTTTTCGGGCTTTCATCTCGGAAAACTTTTTGACAATATCTTTAATGTAGATGTCTCCAATGTCGCACACACTTCATGTTCTATAGATAACATTGCTAAAGCAAAAAGTCTATCTTGCTTCATTGAGGATCGCAAATAGTTTTTAATAATCTTAAGTTTTGAAAACGACCGCTCATCCGTAGCTACAGTGACAGGTAGAGTTAGGAATATACGTACTATTATTGTTAAGTTGGGAAATGTTGATACACGAGTATTCTCGTAAATATATTCAAGAATATCACTAGAACTTTTTTCTGCGGAAAAAAATGGTTGAATAGCTTTAATTTCTTCATATAAATCGGTTGCACTAATGTAGGTCTCTGAGCTGTTTATTCCTCTAAGAGCTTGATTCAGTTTCTCACAATTGGTTTTAAGTTCATCATCGTTTTTAACTTTGGTTATGCCATATATTACACTAAAAATGTCTGTGTGCTGTTGAAGTAATTGGAACCGTTCTTCATTGCTGTTAGGGCAGCATCCGAAATCTTAAAATAAAAATTTATTTTAAATGACAATTCCGGAGATAATATAGGTTCATCAGCTCCTTCATACTCAAAATGCACTTTTCTTCTTCTAATTCGTTGGGTAGAGGAGCTAGGGAAATCTTCTTCTATGTTAGCTTTTGTAAATAGCTCTCTGGAGTCGGTTACAAAACTTTGAAAAGGTTCATCAGAACGTTTGGTTATGAAATATTTACAAAATCGGTTATCAAAAGCGTGTCTAAATTCATCGAATTCTCAACTAAGACTGAACATAAGACATAATAGCCCATCTATAAACATAATCATAGAAACAATATTATAACAGAAACTTTACAACCACTTGCCTAAATTCTTGTAAAGTATCTACGTGTGAAATCCCAAATAACTGAAGTCCGAAAGCCGCCAGCCGGATTGAATTAAAAAGTATTCCCGAAACTACTTTATGACTGTACCTGCAAAAGGGCGGCAGTTCATACAATAAATAATATTTTCTGACATTTTTTTAAGATTAGGATGAAAAAAAGAAGTACCTATACATGATAAATGAAACGCATTTGAGTATTATCACGTATTGAATAATTATTATGGTTTGGAATATTAGAGTTCGCAGAATTATCTGAATCATTACTATTTAATTATTTGAATTTATTTTTGTTTTAAAAAAGTATTATCATCAGTGGACTGCTTTTGGCCGCCCCTATTGTTGGTCACCCGTGTGCGATGCACACTTAGCACACATGGTAGCGGCGGCCCTGAGTACACTACCTCACAGGTGGCGTGGAAATGTGTGCGTATCGTGCGTAATGGCAACTCAGGATAGAAAAAAAATCATATAGACTATTTTTGTAGAGAATTTTAAGATCTACAACTTTGGTTTAAGGTTTTTTTGATAAGACTTACTGTTTTCGTGAAAAATCCAAAAAAAACCTCAAATTTTGACCTTTGACCTCGAAAAACTTTTGTAGCACACATACGATCGATGGGGATTTTTAAAACTTTATTTGTAATGGTAAACCCCAGCTCTTCACCAATATTTGGCTTTCCGGGAATTTTTGTTATTTTAAATGTCTATATTGACCGGAGTATGTATAGTACTTAGTTAAATTATCAAATTAATATTGTTACCAAAAACATAGCTCAAGTATACGAAAATGTTTGTTGTTAGCCTATACTCCACCTTTTACCCTTTACTTTACAAAAGTTATTTTAATTACCATTAATAATTCACCTCAAAAGCCCCAACTACAGATAAATCGTGAAACAGAGACACTTTAATTATTTTAAATAATATACAGTGTATAAAAAGTATTTATTAGTGTAAAAATATTGGAATGATTAATAGGATATGTAATGAAATGCTACCGTAACAGATAATTCAGAAAAAAAACAAGAAAATTTAGCACAGCCCAGCGACCCAATTTAGGCCCCTGAATTAATTATATACAGGGTGGTCCTTAAGTAATTGTACAAACAGAAACCGCAGATTCTGTACTTTAAAATAATACGATATAAGCCAACTAACTTTAATAAAATGTTGATATTAAGAAAGATACAGGGTGTTGAAGTGGAAATTTAAAATTTTATTTTTCGCTATAACTTTTACGTTTGTAAATATTTTTGGACAAAAATTTACAATTGTATGCTTTTGAGTAGGACAAATTATAATTTTATACATGCTTTAATGTAACTGATAGATGGCGCCACATATGCTACATGTGTGGCATAAATTTGCACTTAACTTTTTTCTTCTTGAAGTTAGCTCTATTTGTGTTAAAAAATATTAAAGATACATTATTTTTACAAAGAAAAGGTATACTTGTTAGTAACCTTAAAATTCAACCGTTTTCGAGATAATCACATTTTATAATAATTCTTAGCTATTCAGCTGCATAATAATTCTTAGTTTGATATCTGTGCGGTAAAGCACTGAATACCTCTAGATACCTCTAGATAAGCATAATTCATAATTTATTCTTATTAAAACAACTCTTCTTTCTCCCCTTCCTTTTACCCTAACAGGGTGTCGGATTAAAACAACTCAAAATGCTAAAAACCCGAAATATGTGGTTTATGCAAAATGGTACACCACCACATTCTAGAGAGAATGCAATTAGAACATACTTAAATACAACTTTTCTGAACGTTGGATTGGTCGTGGTAGTCATATTCCTTGGCAATGTAGTGAGATATTGATATAATTATTTAATTCATAAAAAATCCGAAAAGAACATTTATTATTCATTACGTAAATTGTTTACCCATTTTTATTAGGACAAATAGAAACTTGAGCACATGCATTGAATAACACATATGTGTCTTGTTTCATAATACTTTTGCTACAAATCTAACCTTAAAGACTCAGCATTTTTACAAAAACATAATCGTTGGCCTAATATCCGATATTGTTATAAATATATTAAACACACAGGCAATTTAGTTAAGTATAATATTAGTTCGTTAGTAAATCATAATAGTCCATTTGTTCGAGATGTAATTATAGTTACTCTAGTAACCAATGGACGAGATATATCACAGTTTAATACATTATTTAACCTCTGCGACAAATAAGATGTAGTTCCATAATATACCATAAGATTTGGATATATATCCAAAAAAATATATTCATCCGTTATACATTATAGCCACCAAGTAGCCCAGAATTTAATCCGCTTGATTTTGGTGTATGGGGCGCATTGAAACAACGTGTCTATAAGAATCCTATAAATATTCGCAACCAACTATGGGAAGAAATAAGTACTGCAGCAGTTTCTTTAGAACCAATTATGCTATTTAATATGAGACGATCTTTTATGGAATATATCGACAAATGAATTAAATAAAATGGTGGACATATCGAACACTTACTTTGACAAAAAGTTATGTTATTTAGTTGAACTATTTCTTAGTTTGATTTGTAAAGAAAATGTTTTGATTATGACTTTAATTTAACATAAAACGTAAAATGTTTTATGTAAAATCCTATTATTCTGTTATTTTGTCAAATCCCATTATTAATTATCCTGCTGATATATTTATTTTATTTAATATTTCGTTTACTATTAACTTTAGTTAAAGGTATTTTATACCAAAATTCAGAAGTATTAATGTTTTTGTCTATTTTTCCTTCGTTGTCTGGAGTAATTGCCTTAAATCAAAATTATGCAGCTGATTTCTAAAATGCGATTATCTCGAAAACTGTTAAGTTTTGAAGTTATTAACAGGTATACCCTTTTTTTGTTAAAATGATGTGTCTTTAATATTTTTTATTCCAAATATAGGTAACTTAAAGAGCAAAAAAGTTAAGTGCAAATTTATGCAACATACGTGGCATATGTGGCGCCCTCTATCAGTTACATCAAAGTGTGCATCAAATTATAATTTCCCATATTTAAAAGTACCCAGTTGTAAATTTTTATACATAAATGTTTACAAACATAAAAGTTATAGCGAAAAATAAAATTTTAAATTTTCACTTTAACACCCTGTATCTTTGTTAAGATCAACATTTTATTAAAGCAAGATGGCTTAAATCGTAATATTTTAAAGTGTAGAATTTACTGTTTCTTTTTGTACAATTACTTAAGGACCACCCTGTATAATCTAAGTGTATATAATTAGTAGTATAAATGTTAAAATCGTTATACTGGAATTCAATCTTGGAAATAAAGAAACAGGAAAAGAACAAGACTTAGATTGGTAAAAAATTATCATAATTAAATGTTAGACTAGACTAGCTGTTCGTTGCAAGCAAAAAATAGGCGTAATAAAAATAGTAAAATGAACAAAAGTATAATACAAAAAGACTAGCTAATACGCGACAACCACCATCAAAAATAGATGATAATAGAATAAAGAAGATTATAAGTGTTAAGAAAAAGATATCTGAACGTGATCTAAAGGCACTGAGTGAATATTAATAGCAATATAGAATATATTAATAATACAAGATATTCCGGCGAGACGAAAGACTGTATTTGTTCACACCGAATGTTTTGGTCTTGTTCTTACAACAGAAGAAAAATGAAGTGATATTATTTAAGCTTCTTTTTCAACAGAATAACGCTATTTAGCGCCATCTACTTCAGACGACAAAAACAGAAACCATTGTGTCTGCCGTAACTACACAGTAAGCTCTAAAATATTTGAAAAATATATAAATATTTCTGTAATTCGTTTAGAGGACTTTTGCTATAAGTAGGAAACTTAAGTAAGAACTTCCGCATTTCTCTCTCCGGGTCTCTCTTCGATACTAGCTGAACAATCGCGTCCAACTAGATCGAAACGTCGTTGTGAGTACAAAGATAGCACTCTATAAAACGAATTACAGATATTTGCTTTTGGATGATAACAATTTATTCAAATATTTTTTCCTTATTCTTTATTCCCTTAATTTTATCTTCACATTTTCTTATTGGTCTTCACTACTCTTTTTCTCAGTTTTTTGCGCAACAAAATGTTTAGGATTCATTACTTTTATCCGGCGGTACAAACGTATTGTTTTAACTTAAAACAGGATAATCTCCAGTAGTTAGCTGTATACCATAGTTTAAAAAAACTTACAATGAAGAAAAAGCTTTTAGTGTAATTGATATATTTGTCAAATTACTAAAATAATGAAAATATCCAAAAGGATTTTCAAAACATTTTCGAAACCATCATCAGTGACACCTGAAAGTAAGTGATCCCACTTTAATATAATGAACAAAAAAGGGTAAAATTTTGATTGTTAATCTAAAAAACATGTAGTATGATTACTTACTTGCAAAAAAAACAACTTACAAAACGGTATAAAACATTAAATTACATTTTAAAAGTTGAAAAAATTTGGCTATGGCAGGTAGACTTTTGTCGAATTCATAGGTCAGTAAATGAACGTGATATACGGCGATACCATGTAATTTTCCGTGTCACCACCGTATTGCATGAAAATTTGGCATTTAGGTTCCACTTACCCTTCACTTCACTTTTGGACTTGTGCCGTTGGTCGCTTTTTATTTTTGATAATTGATTCAAATCATCTCGTAATGAAGTGAATGAATGTCAACTAAGAATGAACAACAAAATTTAAGATTTTATCACAGTTTAACCCCTAAATCTTACCCCCTAGAATAGTTATAATTAAAACAATTTCATTGAATATCTTGCCTCCACTGATATGCATGGAACTTTGGATTTAGGTTATGCTTAGCCTCCACTTAAAAATTGGACTTACGCCAGTAGTTGCTTTTTATTTTTTAGAGGTGAAAACTACCCATATTAGAAAAAATCATATTGTAAATTCAAGTTTAATTATATGTGACATTAAATTTAGATGTCTTTACTGTTTAAATTATTGTTAACTACACAATTTCTACCCTTATGAAAACCACCCCTTGCGAAGAAATTCGAATAGTTGTAGTATTTTTTTTTTTTTTTTTTTTTTTTCATTAAAACTAGAAATACAATAACTTTTTTTAGTCAAAATTTTATACATTTATTTTATTTCAACATAAAAAAACAACCTTTAGTAGTTTTTAAGGATAGGTGAAAGTATTTACGCGCCATAATAGCACATTATGTGCATCTTACAATGCTCCAGTATATGCGTTCTAATATCTCCTAAAATATGTGTATTAATTTTTACTCATATTCGGTTAGCTTTTAAGCTATGAAGTGCTCAAAAAAACCATTTTGTAGTTTTTTTTAAGGGCAATAAGATCATTTAAATTAGTTCTTTTAAACCATTTTTTTTTCTTTTAAAACCGTCACTAATCACGAGTGTATTATTTGAACTATAATACAAATTTTGAACAGCCATATTTTAACCAATTTTTGTCTTACAAAAAAAACCAAAATGTTCAGAAAAGCAAAATCTATAGGTATAGTTTACTCCTCGACATTTTTCGTATTACTATTACTTTGTAAGTTATTTTGAAAAACGCAGTTTTTTTTTCAAAATTTCAAATTTTTTTAAATTAAAACCAAATGTTTTCAAAAATAAGCACTTTGAACCGGTCAAACTTACAGATCATATAAACAATACATAAATAAAGTAAATCGTAAACCGTTAACAATTCATTTCATTTGGGTTACTTCAAAAAAAAGGGACCAACTTTATTTTGAGCATAACCCGCTTAGTTTTGATGCTAGGAACTTAAAAAAAACAAAATTAAGCTTTTTTTTAACACTTTAAAAAAGTTTTTATGAGTTTTCCCCGAAAAGTGCTTCATTTTTTGGTTATACGTTGAAATATTCGATTTGGAATTTGACAAATAAGAACCTACTTTTCATGAGCTACATCTCTGGGTCTACAGACTTCATTTAGCTACACAAGGTACATTTTTGTTAAGAATTTTTTTTTAAATTAACTAAGTTTTTTAATAAATTAATTAAATTAATTAAGTTATTTTTAAATAAACATTTTCACTCGACAATAAGTCAAAAAGGATTGTCTTGGTGAAAAAGCTCTACAGAACAAAAGTTGGGTAGAATTAGCCAATTTAGCCATTAACGGACTTCTGAACTGTTAAATGACCAAGTCCAAAAGTGAAGTAGAGGGAAAAAGGAACCTAAATTTAAATTTTCAAGCAAATCCATCGTGGCGAGAAAATTACACTCTAAAACGGTCATTTACTGGCCGATTAGTCGTGCCCTTTCATTTTCCTATCATCTCCCTTTCGGCTAAATCTTAAATCATCATTATCTCGTTTTGATTTTAATATTTACAACTTTTAAAATGGAATTTGAATTTTTTTATATTGTTTTGTAAGTGCAAATAATCAAGTGATTAGTTATTTTACAAATGATCAAGTATCAGTCAAATTAACAGTCAAAATGTTACCCTGTACTACTTACTTTCAGGTTTCACTGATGACAGTCAGATAGGACCGAAAACGTTTTAAAAATTGTGATTCTTTTGAATATTTTCATTATTTTAGTAATTTGATAAATACACTAGAAGTTTTCGCTTCATTGTACGTATTGTTTCGTTTATTTTGTCGTATTATCTTCTTATATTTTTTTTTTTTTCACCAAAAAAAAATGTTTTTAAATATTTTAATAACGAACTGAAGTTGTGTACTAAAATACCTGGTTTTTTAATGAAAAATCTAATTATATATATATATATATATATATATATATATATATATATATATATATATACGGAAAATAAAGTATTAAAATTTATGTAAGGAATAAAATAATTTAGTAACATCGTGTAGAAAAACTTTCGTAACTCGTTTTATTAAAAAACATAATTAACAAATATTCCATTGATTGATACTCGAAACATTTCCCAGTAACTATACAATACTTTTACACTAATAATAATGAAGTAAATTCCCTATGTTCTACTGTTGATGCTGAGTTGGTGGCATCTGAATTTGTACTGGGGCAAGTTTTGTGGTGAAGTTGACAACTAACAGAAGGAATTGCTTAACAAACGAAGGCATGTTGGGCTTGGCTGCGGTGTTGTTTATAAGAACGCGTAGTTCCCGGAACATTTTTCTCGTGTATGGGTTTCTCCTCGAGGTGTATCTCTGCGTCAAGAAGTGGTAGTAAATAAATGGTGTCAACAAACTGGCTCTGCCCCTATAGAACAACATAACATTCTATTAGATCGTATACGTTTTTCTAAATTAAAAAGTAATAATGTTAATAAAAAATTTTATTAGGTTATAATGTCTAGTTATTGTGTTATTTATTAGAGAATTTAAATTATGTACGATTGTTAGGCAAATAAGTCTTCTACTCACAATCCGTAATAGGTTTTATTAAAGTTGAAAAAAAAAGGTTTCTAGAGAAAAAACTACCGGTTTCACAGTTAATAAAAACGTATTACGGATTGTGAGTAGAAGATTTATTTCCCTAACATTCATGAATATGTGCTTACACCAGCAACCCTTTTATCATTCAAATTATGTACGTTTAAAAACTTAAGTGATACTTTCTAGGTATTTTAAAGTGGTAACTCTCTTAATCTTTTATTTTTCAGCTTATTCATCCTTGTTTTTCTACGTTACAATTTATTAATGTTTTAATTCTTACATAAATTCAACCATTTCACTTAAACCAGGCTGCAGATCAACAGCCATATTCTCATCATCATCATCCAGCCTCAAAAGTCCACTGCTAAACATAGGCCTCTTCCTCATGTTTCCAACCCCGTCTATCTTGCGCCGCTCTCATCCAGTTTTTATTGAGTCTTCTTAAATCGTCAGTCCATCTTGTAGGTGGTCGACCGACGCTTCTCTTGTCTTCCCTTGGCCTCCATTCCAATAACCTCTTTGTCCATCACCCATCTGTCATTCTGACTATGTGTCCTGCCCATCTCCATTTTAGTCTGGCTATCTTCTCGATGATGTCAGTCACTCCGGTTCTTCTCCTGATGTCTTCGTTGGTTATTCTGTCTCGCAGAGTTATTCCTAACATAGACCGCTCCATTCTTCTCTGCGTGACTCTCAGTTTGGTAGCTGCTGCTTTTGTTAAGGTAAGTGTTTCTGCTCCGTACGTCAAGACTGGGAGGACGCACTGATCAAATACCTTTCTCTTTAGGCATGTGGGCAGCTCACTTTTAAAAGTTTCTCTCAGTTTTCCAAATGCTGCCCACCCAAGGCCAATTCTTCTCTTCAGTTCATGAGTCTGGTTATCCCTGCCAATAATAATTTCATGTCCCAGGTATTTATATCTATCTACGAGTTCTATTTCTTTCCCACCAATACTGATGTTCTGGTTGGGTACCAAATTGGTCATGATTTTTGTTTTTGAGATATTTATATTTAAACCTACACTTTCTGTAGCCACAACGAGTTCCTGTACCATCTCTCTTGCCATACCTAGATCTTCAGCTATTATAAGTATATCATCGGCGAAACGTAAGTTGTTTAGATATTCTCCATCTATTTTTATTCCCTTTGTCATCCAATCCAAATTTTTAAAAGCATGTTCTAGCACCGTATTAAAAAGTTTAGGTGACATTGGGTCTCCTTGTCTAACCCCCCGTTCTATTTTTATGCGATTACTGTTAGTATGTAATCTGACAGTGGTTGTTGCCTGCAGGTATATTTTGTATAATAATTTAGTATATCTATAATCTAGCCTGCATTCTTTAAGCGCCTGTAATATTTTGCTTAGCTCAACTGTGTCAAAGGCTTTGTGAAAATCGATAAATATTAGAACTAGAGGTTTATTGTATTCCACTGCTTTCTCTATTAGGGTTTTTATACTTTGTAGATGGTCATTTGTTCCGTAACTTTTTCGGAATCCTGCCTGTTCCCTTGGTTGATAAGTCTCTAATTTTCTTTCCATTCTCTTAACTAGTATTCGCGTAAACAACTTATATATATGGCTGAGAAGGCTAATCGGTCTGTAATTCTCTAAATTTGCTTTGTCTCCTGCTTTGTGTAATAGAATCATAGTAGCGTTGTTCCAGTCTGTTGGAATATTGGCACTGTGAAGGCAGATATTGAAAAGTTGTTTAATTTTTTCAAGTAATACATCCCCTCCAATTTTTAGTGCTTCTGATACTATTCCGTCTTAACCCGGGGTTCGATTATTTTTCATTTTCTTCAGGGCTTCTTTGATTTCTGATTTTGTTATATCGGGCATTAAATCTGATCCTTGGTTTAATACCCCAGTTTTTAGTGTAATTGGAGGTTCCGTATTGTTATCTTTTTTTCTTGATCTATATAACTCTGTGTAGAACTCTTCGACTATTCTTAATATTTCATCTCTGTTCGTTGTTTCTTCTCCAGTTCTGTTTCTCAGTTTGTTAATTTCTATTTTTCCCTTTTGTACGCTCCTCTTCAAAACTTTCATGTTCTTATTTTGCTCTATTGCCTGTTTTGTTTTTTCTACATTGTAGTTTCTTATGTCTTTTCTTATTGCCTTTGTGATCGTCTTATTTATTTGATTTATCGCTTCTTTGCTTGTAGTGTTATCTCCTTTCATTTGTCGCCTTAGTTCTATAAGGGTTTTCGCGGGTTGACTCAGTTTTTCATCTTTTTTGCTTGTCGGACAATATTTAGTTTGAGCCTGTTGCATTGTGTTGACTATTTGTTTTTTTTCAATATATTGATGTCTGCTGTTGTTGTATCTTTCAATGAATTACTAATAAATTTTTCGAACTCCTAAATGTTAGTTGGTTTTGTCCATTTCTTTGGTTGTTTCTTATTTATCATTTTGAGTCTTTCTTTTTCGGTTGATATCGTTATTTTAGCTCTTACTAACCTATGATCACTGCTTGTAATGAACTGGTTTACCACATTTACGTCTTTAAATAATTCTTTTTTGTTTGTTAAGAAATTATATTTCTAATATAATTTCTAATATAGTAATAATATAGCAACAAGGACTTTTCAACGTGTTTATTTTAGAATCCAGAAACATACTTTATGAATAAGTTCTTAATGAAGACGTAAAGCAAGTTCTTTACTAAACTCGAAATATTTGTTTAATTAAAGACGAGGTATTCCTTCTTGTACTCTCCTCATCGGATGTTGTATCATCTCCTCTATCTCTCTACCTTGTGCTAATCGTATAATTGTGCTGGCCTCCCTGATGTCGACCCATTGGCGTAAACTTCGCAGTCAAGAGAACTTCTTTCGTACGATGCCTCCCCTTCCTTCGATCATTCCTTCAACGATCAACTACAGAAAACCACACTTATCGTTTCTTAAGATATGACAATTGTCAATAATTCCTTATCTTTATTCATCCTTTCCAATACTCGATCATTTGATACTCTATCGATCCATGGTATTTTCAATAACCGACGTTGCACGCCGTTGCAGCCACATCTCAAAAGAATTCAGACATGACATGGTTCTGGCTCGTAACGTCCGTTCCTCAACTCCGTAAACGGTGTAGACAGTGCGTAGCATTTAATGGCACAACATCGAGTATTCAGACTCAAGTCTCTATTGCAAAATAGTATTTTTATTTTGAAATACTCCTGGCATATCGATTCTAATTTTGACTTGAAAAATACAACGAATCTTACTGTCATGATAGGGTGTATTTGCCTTTTTAAAGACAAATCACATGCTTATAATTTCTGGACAGGTGTTTTCAAGATAATGTTATTTTCATGTAATCGAATAAGTTATTCTTCAATAAAGTCGTCCCAGGAAAACGCCTCAAAAATATTAACCATATTATTTTAAAATTCTCTACTTTAAAATATTTTGAGAATGATTTCCGAAGTAAAAAATCGAAACGTCAAAATTAACGTAACGTTCAATTAAAATTGTGGTAATTTTCCATTAAAAATAGTAGATAACATAAAAATGCTACAAAAAATACTTTCATAACTATATTAAGGAACATTTTAAGTATTGTTTGATGAAAAGTCTTATTTTAACCGATAATTTATATGCGTCCTATTACAGACAACCGCCATTTTTTTTTCAACCCTTAAAATTAGTTTAATTTTAAAGAAAAATTTTCAGTAGATATTTTAGATTGTTGTAAACTGAATTATTTTTAATAAAAAAATTATAAACATGGAACAAAGTTGACTTCGTTTAGATTTACAGTTTTAATAATAAAAGTTTTCTATTGGCTCTTTTTTATCATATACTGGATTATTCTTGTTAAATAATGGTTATTATAAACTATATTTATGAATAAATCTCGGAAATATAAATTGTTGAATCGTCATTATAAGTTTTATTTTACAGAGCTATAAATAGGACACTCGTACCGTTCGCGTCATAAAAAACTGGTACAACTCTTATAACCAAAAATCGTGTTTTTTGTACGTTGTGTACAACGTGTACGTTGAAATTGTCACATGTATCATTACAATTTCCAGGGCACTGTTGTCAGTTTAACGAAAATATTATATGAAACCAGCTAAAAGCAGGGCTGTGCGACAGACCGCCAGTTTTGAGTATACTAAAAAGTAAAACATTATCGACCATTCTCTATCAGTCAGTCACATTTATTTAAACATGCATCCTAAAAAATTCTCCTATTACTATTGTAATTTTCCATAATCTCAATTAAGTACCCACATATTGATTTGTGTTTTATTATAATTTATGAAAATATTTCAATTCAAAAATAATGATAGATAATCAATCTAAACATAACTTTAAATTATTATAATAAAACATTACAGTGAGATATTGGATTGTAACTGTCACGTTTTGAAAAGCGTTTTTTCGTCCCGGATATTTTATAGTTTATAATACGTAGGATAAAGTATAATGTTAGTTTTTCACATTTATTGTTCTTGTAATAAATAATAATTTAATCTTGCTATATTGCCTGTTGCTAAACTTAGTGACACAAAATACAGTTCGTGTTCGGTAGGTAATTAAAGTATAAAATTACAGTAGATGCATTCCAATGTTCCCTTCAAACATTTTGGATATAAGCTCAACCCTATCTTTGGTTATTAAATTTATTAGATACAGTTTTCTGTTGTTAATGATAAAAATAATACCTATCTAAAAACTTTATACATTTCTGAACGTTATTTTTTATATTTAGATTTTGTGCAATTCCGTTATCTGTGATGGCAACAACGAATTGATTCACGGGCCATTGTATCCAGTCTGAACACAGGTTTACATTGGGAAAAAAAGTGTACCAGTTTTATATGACGGGAAGTGTACTTGGCGTTATTAAACTATGCAGCATTTTAATATTCAGTTGTATGTGAATCTGTGAAGAAGTCATTGTATTTTTTTTTTATTTTACATTTAATCCAGTCGTCAGAGACTTAACCCTTAAAAATAATACGAACAAGCTGAGTTTTGTCGATAACATTAATTTTGGGAGACCAAAAAAGAAGCATAAAAGTTTACCACTTTTACCCCCGGGCTTCCCCCTCGAAACCGCCCTCGTGGAGGGGTAAAAACTCAACAAAATCGATTTAGCAAGAACCTGTACGCTGTAGGAAAAAATGTTTCAAATAAAAAATGTAGCTGAGATTATTTTGAACAAAAATGTTTATCAGTACTTTTTCTGTAGAATGAATTGTTCTCTCAGAAACAACGCTTGAAGCTACCACTGTTCTCTCAGAAACAACGCTTGAGGGGACCGGCGATTTTGAATGTTAGTTGCGCGCGCGAAACCAATATAAATGAAATAAAATGTGTATAAAGTCGACGGTAAAAATTCGATATATTTGATCAGCCTGTCCTATCGACAAAAATGCGTTTTAAAGGTGAAGAGTGCGGCTTTCTTGTGCAACTTTTGTATTTTGCCGCAAATGATGTCAGTTTCTATAAATCTGTTCAATAAATAAACGTTTCGATATTTCACCATGTTTTACAATTCTCGTGAGATCAATAAAATGTATCACTTTAATTGACCGGTCGTAGTGAAATTTCGATATTTAGAGACCAATCTTCAAAACCTATAACATAAAATTTAAATTTTGAGTTGTGGCAACAAATGTGAGTCATTTAAAATATGATAAAAAAACGCAGAATTTAAACTTTTACATTACAAACGATGGCACGTCACGGGAAATCCCTCCAGGAAGATGGTTTTGAGTGTAATTGGTAGCAGAAATTATTAGTTTTGAAAAACGTACTAGTGTAATTGAAAAAAAGCAGTTTTAAATGTTTTAGATCGTTTGTAATAAGAAAATTTAAATTCGGCGTTTTTTAAGCATATTTCAAATGCCTCACATTTGTTGCCAAAACTTAAAACAAAATTCCATGTTATAGGTTTTAAAGATTAGGCTCTGGTTATCCAAACTCAAACAGTGGCCGGTTAATAAAAGGGATAAATTGTATTGATCTCATGAGAATCATACAAATTAGCAAAAATTGCGCCACGTTTATTTATTTAACGCCTTTATAAAAACGCGGTTTATTTGCGACCAAATACAAAAATTGCGTACAAAAGCTACACTCTTTGCCTTTAAAACACATCTTGATTTTTGTCGATAGGATACTCAGATGAAAATTTGTACCGTCGAGATGACACAAATTTTATTAAACATTGATTTCGCGCGCGTAACTGACATTAAAAATTGTCGATCACTTCAAGCGTTGTTTCTGAGAGAACGGTTCATTCTACACAAAAAATGCTAATAAACATTTTTCTTCAAAATTATCTACATCTACATTTTGTATTTGAAATATTTTTTCTATGGAGTACAGATTCTTGGTAAATCGATTTTTTTTTTTTCATTTTACCCCCTCTACGAGGGGGATTTTAGGAGAATAAAAGTGGTAAACCTTTTAGCATCTTTTTGGATGCTAACCCTAAAATTTACATTCTCGGCAAAATTCAGCTTGTTCGTATGGTTTTTAGAGGTTCAGTGACATTTTCGTCTCTGACGACTGGAGTAATTTTTTGTTTATTGCGATTTGTATAAAAAGTTTTATATTTTATCATATTTAGGAGAAATTATTCCGCAGTAGCTAATATTTTAACGAATATTATTTTAGATACTAAATATAAAAATAAAGTAAATGAAATTATTGTGAAATAATATGGACTTGGACATAACTCATTGAAGTAATTTATACATAGAAAGCTTATTCCATTCGGCTACAAATTTTGGAATTTTTGTGGAAGTAGCGGATACTGTTTGACTTTTTATACTGGCAAAACAATCGATAAAAATGATCGCGAATATATACCTCAGCAACAAGAGTAGAACTTGATATGTTACATTTCATTTCTGAGCCTGGAAGCTACTGTGTAATTCCTAATAAATTATTTACCAGCAGAGATTTATTTGATTGTCCTATACAATATACAAAAACTCATGATACATGATTTTTTATTTGATGTAAATGGAGAAATACATTTTGTAAAATGGAACGATGATAAGAGTGTTATAGCATCCAATTTTGATAATATAGAATCTCTCGCACAAGCTAAAGAACATCAAAACTATGTCATAAAAGATTTAGAATTTTTACTCCTCTTCGTCGTAAAGCGTCGTTTATAGTCGAGGCCCTCTGTTCAAATTAAAACTTTACGTTTTTATATGATTATCTGATACTTTGAATAATGCTGCCCTATGGTAGAAGCTAGTAAAAAATTATATTAGACACAACAGCGGAAATATGACTCTGTATGGCACTGAACACATCGTCAGACATATAAAAGCTAACCGGATACGACGGGCAGGTCATGTCGTAAGATCAGAGGAAGACATAATACTAAAGAAAGCGTTTTTTGAGAGACCAGATGGCAGAAGATCAGTATGCCGTCCCAGAAAAAAATACAAGGATGATGTTGAAGCCAATTTATGTAGTATTGGGGTACAACAATGGGAAATGGAAGCGCAAGATCATAGAAGATGGAGGGCTATAGTGGATACGCGAAGACTCGCCCCGAGTTCTAAAGCCAGTTAGGAAGAAGAAGCAGATAATAGCGAAAAATTGAAATATACCAAACAAAGTCAGACGTGCATTCACTTCCTCTCCCTAACCTGTCATATACCATCGTAATAAGCAAAGTCCCATCTCCTCTTCTCTACGACATATTTTATGAATGTTTCCCTAGTAGATGAAACCACAAGATCAAAGGAAGGCGTTTATTTCTTAACTTCAAGTATATAATGCATTCATAGGAGGCATGGATCAATACTACTGGTTTGATGGAAAATATGCCACTAAAAGCAAAGCTATAGAAAATGTCACACTGAGAGTGCAGTACGGGTAAGATACGGCAATGCTTTTCTTATGGAGAATAAACGCGCAGGGTTGTCGGTTTTCTCCAGCTGTTGATTGCTCATTGTCTCACAGGACCGGCTTGGATAAAATGCATCTGCCGGCAGTACGAGTAAAATATTTTATATCATGTATACGTATACAGTAGAATAAAAAGGCATTGATGAGTTATTGACAACGAAAACTATGAATTTTACATATAAAACGTCAACATGAGATATACAATTGAATCATATTCATAAGAGTAACATTTGAACACCTCTTTACAAGAACAACATACAATAACTGTAGTTTTAACGTTTTACATAAAATAGAAAAAACCTACATAATTTCTAGGAAAGAATTTGGAAACTTGGAAATGGGTCTTCATTTCTTTTGTAAAACTTCTTACAAATTACCATCATTAACATAATCACCTAAATATGGCCCTAAACTTGTTTGTCATAATTAGTATTTGATAAACTCCAAGCTTTCCCTATTTCACCCCCTACCTACTTAATGTAAGTGCTGCTGTAAGACGTACTTCGTTGAGGACTGGTGTTAGCGAAAGAAGCATTTACAATTTCAAAAAAGAAAAAGAACAGAGTGGAACGTTGAAATCGCCAAAAAAACGTAAAAAACGAGTGTGTCAATCAAATTCTAGAATATTCACATATGACGAGGGTGTAAGAAGTATTCTACGGAGAATTGTTCATTGTGAATTTTTCATGAAAAATTTGCCGCCATTCTTAAAGCATATACATAACTTCATACAAGGTAATGAGAATATACAGCCGTTGTCTCTTTCTACTTTATACAAACTTCTGAAAGATATTGGATTTGTTTATAAGAAACGTGGCCGAAGAAGCATCATGGTGGAGCGAGAGGATATTATTCATTGGCGCAATAATTATTTGAGAACTATACGACGTTTGCGAAAAGACCATTGCAATATCATATATTTGGACGAATCGTGGGTTAATGTTGGCCAATCTATAAATTACGAATGGTGCGATACTACGATACAAAACAGTCGTGATGCTTTTCTCAAAGGTTTAAGTACTGGCTTAAAAGCACCTACTAAACGAGGTCCGCGATATGTTTTATTGCATGCAGGTTTTTCAGGAGGTTTCCTTACAGCGTGTTTTTCTGGCAAAGAAAAATGATGGCGACTATCACGATGAAATGGATGCCGCATATTTTGAGTCGTGGTTTAAGGAGACATTAATATCAAATTTACCAAATAATGGTCGCAGAAATGTCATTGTAATGGAAAATGCATCGTACCACTCCCGTAAAGAGAGATTCCCTAACAATTCCTGGAATAAAGCTTCAATCAAGGAATGGCTAGTGGAAAAAGACATTTTTTTCGAGGAGTGTTATTTGAAATCCGAGCTATTAGAAGCAGCGCGTGCTTTTAAAGATCAATACGATAAGTATCATCTTGATGTGTATGCTTCACAACATAATGTTTATATTTTAAGGCTTCCTCCATATCACTGCGAATTGAATCCTATAGAAATGGTGTGGAACCAAGTTAAGCGATATGTAGGTACCCATAATACCACTTTTAAAAACGACGAGGTACGCCAGTTGATCGACGAAGGTTTCGCACGCATCACAGAGCAAAATTGGCGCAATTATGTCACTCATGTTGTTGAGAAAACGGAAACTGAGATGTAGACTGCGGACAACCTGCAAGATGACGTAGACCAATTGATAATACACGCGAACACAGGGGAGAGTAGCGAAAGCGAATCCGACATCTCGGATGTAGAGGACGACTTTAGTATAATTAATTGAATATCTGTGAGTAGCCTCGATTATTTTACACTGTATAACCAATAAAATGCATTTACCAGTTCAATCACAGTATGGGCTTTTCGGATATTGGGCTGGGTGCACGGAAATCGAGTTCCCGGAGGTTCCACCCTGTATATTTATAGCTATCAAGAAATGTAATTTAAAATATATTTGTTAGTTTAATAAAGTATAAATATAATATAATGTTAAATAACTTACACTATAAACCTTATACCTGCTCATCTGGTCAAGTGTGGGCAAGGAAAACCATTATTCCATATGGAATAACACAAGGTTTCGCTGAAAACTACCAGGTTGCTATGCCAAGGAACTAGGTAAACTTATGTTGTGTGTAAAAAATGCGAGACTGCATTATGTTTTAACAAGGACAAAAACTGCACTTCAGATTTCCACAAAAAAAATTTCATAGTAGGTGTTAAAATTTCGCCACCGGTATATTTATAGCTATCAAGAAATGTAATTTAAAATACATTTGTTAGTTTAATAAAGTATACAGTTTTATAATAAAATTCTCGCTAAAAACTTAAGGTCTTTTTATTCAAATTCATGCCTCTTATTTGGCTACTTGAAGGCAATTATTTTATCAATATATTATTTTATAATAAAATATATCTAAACAGAGCCCGGCGTAGAGATCTGGGTACGGTTCTGTGACTACCACTTGGACCTGTTTGTATCGATAAGCACAAGGCGTGAAATCCGGCAATTGTGCATTCCTATATTAGCCGTACTGCACTCTCGGTGTGACATTTTCTATAGGAAGTGATATTGGTCAATATTCACACAAATGATTCATATGGCATTAGCAAACGCAAAAAAATAAGTCAAATATAACTTCATTAGATTTTTGTCGACCTACCTAAAATTTACTCTTAACTGTTTTTAACTTATTCATACATACTTGCAGTTATGATAACACTAACGCTCAGTAATCTATTTATAGGACGGGTCAGTATTCAAAAATGCAAAGATATAAAAGAGTTTCATAAATACTTCCATATTAAAAACAATATTACTGATACGTATAAATAAAATTTTAAAATTTGAAAAAAAAAATAATTTGGGCTTAATGGGTTAAAGCAGAGAATCTTGTAAGTATTAGGTGCCATTCTTAATGGGACACCCTGTATACTATAACAAAATTTCGCACTACCAATTTCTAAATGGTATTTTATGTTTGTTTATCAATTATCCACAATTGTTTAAAGATAAATTATAAAAAATATATTAAGAATATAATGTAAATTCCCTATTATTTAAATTTATAACTTCCCTATAAAATAATTTGTATCTATTGCTACAATAACACCCAAAAAATTGTACCGAGGACGTCAACAAGACCATCAAAAAATTAACATTTCCATATATATTTCTAGACGATGCAAATGTGTACAAAATCCAGTTAAACAAGAAAAAAAGGTGAAGGTCGTGAGTCCATGGTGACGTGTAGCTGAGTAAATATACTTGATTGTATATAATTAACCAACATTGATAACAAATTTGCTGTGAGTTACATGCGAAAAGCATATGTTACTTCTCATTGTGTAGATAAAAAAATTACAGGTACTAGATTCCGTCGAAAATTTCTAAGGCACGTTCAAAACATAAGTAGAAAATACAAAATGAAAATCTGCCGAAAACAATAACAATCCAAGCAAGGACGAGATGACGCAAGACATAATAGAACTGATAGATTTAAGAAGTTTGTATAAAAACTGAAAGAAAACTACCTACAAAGAAGCCCAAAAAACAATTATAACACTATGGAAAGTCTAAAGAAGTTTTAATAAAATATAGATTGATGTCAAAACTTATTATGTGTGATTATTGTATAAAAAATTAAAGAATTTATTGTAAGTGCAAAGACAAGAAATATCCCTAGCATATTTCTAGACAATAACCGAATTGTAGCAGATTTTCGAAATACGGAGACAATATGAAATAAATATATTGAGAAGATATTTGAGGATATAAGAGAAAACCTAGAAATAAAACATCCTTAAAAACAAATAGTATTAGATAGAATAACAGCGGAACTAAAAAGAACCACTGACATTGTAAAAACAGGGGAAACTCCAAGACCAGATAAAATATACGAAGAAATTCTCTAAGTAATTAATTAACGACGATAATCTTAAAAATAAATATTTCTAATAAACAAAATATACAAGATCTGGTAATTAAATTCAGATACTGAACACCTGTGTAGCCAGAAGAATGCCACACTACTATATGCATAGGAATGTAAATTCCTATGCATTTTACCTATTAGACGCATTGGGCTATCAGCTGTCAGCCGTGACAGCTAGCGCGGCAACGCTTTTGAAAACCGAACGAATGCGACTCCTGCATTAAAAACGGAATGGCGTGTTATAGCACATCTAACGATGTGAGTGTTTGAAGCACACAAAATGAAAGAGACCACGTTGCTCAGATTTGGAAAAGATGTGTGAGTGGTTCTTTAGACATTTCCACCAGTACACAAACGAAAGTAAAATTGGGGAGAAAGAAAAGAAGAGAATACAAGATAATAGCTACTAGAACTAAACCAGAAATATTAAATGAACAGAACAAAGAAACAAATAATAATCTAATTGCATAAAGAGCAACACCGAATTTTTTCTTTATACCTTCTAAAAAATTGGAAAAAAGAAGACGAGATATAAAAAGAAAATAAAATTTTTAACGAGAGAATGAAAATGTTAATATACTTACGATAAATTTAACATGATTTAACAGAACTCCTGTATATAAATTGTAAGACATTCTGTATAACAAATTCTAAAATATGATTGTATATTTAAGCATAATGTGTTGATATATTTATTGCAGCATTAATTTCTGACCTACTTTTACCAACACATGTATAAATTAAGTTTAAATTAATTAAATTTTTCTTTTTTTTCCAGCAAATAAAGAATAAATGTTCACATACTTTAATAAAGTACATACTCATATAGCAAGAGCTCGTGAATCACAAACCTTCGTTATTTTATAAAAGTTGAAAATTTGTCAGCGCATGCTCCCAACACAGCTACGAAAGATGGTACCATTATGAAGTTTGGTTTATCGGGGCCTTGGCGGGTAGACACCCCCTAGAGCGGGCAGGGGACAACTTTGAAATCTCAAATGGGAACCTCCATTTTTTATTGCAAATTTGGATTCTTCATAAAAAAATAAGTACCTCTTATACCGAACATGTTTTACGAATTGTTGATAGATGGCGTTAGAATCGGAAAAAACAATTTATCTTGATACACTAGGAAAAGTATAGAAACGGTTTATAGAAACTATAGGAGAAATATATTTCCAAATGAAAAACCAAAAGAAACTTGTTTAATATTTTTTAAAAATTTATCGAATGACGCTAAACACGAGCCCGCACAACAACTCTCTGTGGGTGGGGCGGAGACAACTTTAAAATCTTAAATATAAAAAGGTAAACAAATTTTATCTGAATTTTGTTTTTCGATTCGTGATAGATGGCGCTGTAATCGCAGCAAAACATATACAGATTAGAAGTTTGGAAGCTAATTTTCATGGTACTGCATACAGCTTTTTAAGAATGTTTTGTAGAATCAGAATCTGCAATAAAAAATGGGAGTTCTTGTTTTTAAGATTGCAAAGTTGCACCACGCCCACCCTCAAGGAGTGGTATACGGGGTAGTGTTTGATGCTATTCGATATATTTTTGAAAAATATAAAATACGTTTTTTTAGTTTTTCATTAATTTGGAAGTGTATTTCTCGAGCTATTAAACCGTTTCCATAATTTTCCTAGGTTATCACGATAAATCGATTTTTTTTTTTTTTTCGATTCTAACGCTATCTATCAACAATTCTTAAAAAATGTTCCTTATAAAAGGAACTTATGTTTTATGAGAAATTCAAATCTGCAATAAAAAATGTGGGTTCCCAAATAAGAAAAGGTTAAAATTTTATAATTATTTATTATGTTGAAGTAGTAAAAATGATGAAAGGTTAAAATTATAAAAAAAATATTATTTGACTTTGAAATTCTTTTCTTATTGATGCTGATATAAATAGTAAACATATTATACAGAAAACGAAGGTTACTTATCCATGGTACATCGGCAAGAAAAGAACAGAAATGCCTTTAACGTATCTGCATCCAAAATTCTACGTGTACCTGAGGCGACGTAACATGAGGTGACGTTAAGTACGGAAGTAGATAAATACATCCATTCACCAGAAGGAATATTAACGAAGAGAAACAAAGTTGTTAGGTATATATTTAAAAATATGTATTTTTACCTCGATATTTTTGTCTCTATATCTCTTTTTTGTCTTCTATATGAAATAACGGCTATTTCCTAGACTGGCTTTCTGCCGAAATTATGCGACATTTGTATCGTGTAATCTCATTGGCCAATCAGGAAAAGAGGTTTTTGAAAAAAAAAACCATAAATGTTTATGGGCACTTATGAAATTCCAATTGGAAGCGAGATACTCCACTTAAAATAAACATTAAAATGTTAACTTCGGAGATTAAAATGCGTAGATTAAAATCTTATGCAGGGTTGCATAGAAGTTACTGCTTTCTGAATTAAATTGAAATTAAAAAATTAAAAGAATTTTGAAGAATTACATTGTGTTGAACAATTTTGAAGAAACGAAACCACTTAAAAAAGGAACTTCAATATATAGAAAACCTCAACAGAGAGAAAGAATTCAGAACATTCTATAAGAAAGTTAACATCAACAGAAAAGAATTTAAGGCAAACACAAATCAATGTAGAAGTTTAAATGGCGATCTCTTAACAACAAGAACAGACGTACTAAACCGATGGACGGAATATTTTAACCAGATACTTAATATAGAGGAAGAAGAAAACCCGGAAGACGAAAGCTGCGAGGTAAGCGGAGCAGACGAGAGGGAGGAGGATCCACCAACGATCCTGGAAGTTAAAGACGCTGTAAACAAACTAGCCAGAAACAAATCACCCGGAATAGATAATCTCCCAGCGGAATTATATAAAGAAGGTGGCCACGATATCATAATAGCCCTACAGCAGCTTATAAAAGAAATATGGATACAGAAGTCCCTTCCCAATGATTGGAATATTGGAATACTTTGCACCATACACAAAAAGGGTGATATCTTTGAATGCTCTAACTATCGAGGAATTACGCTCCTAAATGCAGCGTATAAAATATTCTCCAATATACTATGCCATCGTATGGCACCATATGCAGAGCGAATAATAGGACAATACCAGGCTGGTTTCAGAGGTGGTAAATCAACAATTCATCAGATTTCAACCCTAAGACAAATTCTAGAGAAAACACTGGAATACGGTGTAGACACGCACCACATATTTATAGACTACAAGGCAGCCTACGACTCTGTAAATAGAAGAGAATTGTTTAGAGCAATGATAGACCTAGGAGTACCAAATCAGTTGGTAAGTTTAACCAAACTATCCCTTGAAAAAGTTGAATGCAAAGTACGAATCCAGGGGGAACTCTCTGAACCTTTTAAAACAAATAACGGGCTACGTCAGGGAGACCCACTCTCCTGTATACTATATCACTGTCACAAATCACAACTACCGGTTCAATATATAACAAATCTGTGCAAATCTTAGCATATGCTGATGATATCAATATTGTTGGGAGAACGGAAAACGCAGCACGAGAGGCGTACGTAGCATTAAAGGAAGCGGCTACAAAAATGGGTTTAATAATAAACACCAACAAAACAAAATACATGAAAATAGGTACGCAACCACAAACACTACGGCCACTTGTTATAGAAAATGACGTCATCGAAGCAGTTAACGAATTTGTATACCTGGGAACGCTCGTCAATACTGAAAATGACACTACCGCAGAGATAAATCGCAGAATTTGCACGGCTAATAGATGCTATTTTGGGCTTAATCTCCTTTTTAAATCTACAGTTATATCAAGAAATACAAAAGTAAAACTCTACAAAACAATAATACGCCCAGTCCTAACATATGGTTCAGAAACCTGGACTTTAACAAAAAGCAATGAAAACATGTTAGGATGTTTCGAAAGAAAAATACTAAGGCGCATCTATGGAGCGGTAAATGAAAATGGTGTCTGGAGAAGACGATACAACTTCGAACTCTATAGGATATACCAGGAACCAGATATCGTAAAACACATAAAGATAGGACGTCTGAGGTGGGTAGGCCATGTAATGCGGATGGAGCAAACCGACCCAGCTAGAAAAACGCTCCTTGATAGACCTATTGGTCAAAGAAGAAGAGGAAGACCCAGAACAAGATTCCTAGATAACATAGACCAAGATATGAGAAATATGGAAATACGTGCTTGGCGGAGGAAGGCGATGGATAGGGACGACTGGAGAAAAATTCTTGGGGAGGCTAGGACCCACACAGGGTTGTAAAGCCAAAATGATGATGATGATGAACAATTTTGAAAGACATGGATTAGTCAACCCTCAGAAATCCTAAGAGTTTTGTGCAGTGGTAATAAAAAGAATGAATCAGTATTTCCAGTACGACATCGTAACAATTATCTACATCTTTTTTTTTGTGGAGTGCGAACTCAGTATTCCCGAAAATTAAATGTATGGGGTGGAATGTAGAGGAAAATACGATTGAATCATTTTTCATGAAACCTAACTAGAGGAAAATATTTGCACCTATTTCAGCAGCAAATTGTTCCTGAAATTTTAAGAATAACGTATCGTAAACTAACGTACCTTGGGCATTTATTGAGGGGAGACAGATACGACATACTTCGGTCGATCATTGAAGGAAAAATTCAGGGGAAAAGGTTAATAGGATGTAACGTTATAAACGTCACATCTTTATTGATTTATATTTAAATAAATATTTTATTTTAATTTCTTTATTAATTTATTAATTCCTTTACCTTCAGTTTCGTTTTTTACTATTTTTTCTTCAAAAAGTAGTTGGCGCCCTCTGTCTTTCTTTTCTTTCTCTTTCTTTACGGTAGGATAAATATTCGCCTTCTCTCTTTCTGTCCGGTAGACTAAATATTCAGTCTCCCACTTACTTTCTGTCAATCAGTTTTTCTGACATAGTGGAATATGTATTTTTTGTCTATAATTAAAATTTATAAAAGAAGGCAAAAATTATTATAAGCTTCATTTTATGGTCTGCAGAATTCTCTTGGAGTGAGTACTTTCATTGTAATCTATATCCTGACAGCATTTTCAACATTAATAACGTTACTTCTTTCGAAACCACGTTTCCAGTTATATGTATGTAGGAATCTTACAAATAATTTAACTAAGTTTATTAATAATTATATTTCGGTTTATCCTTGCCATCTGTTATTTGTTTAATTGTAATTTGGTAAAATGGTAAGGAAGTTAAACTCCTTTTGATGTGTCTCTAATACAAGCTGTTCCTTATATTTTAGCTTATTGGCTGTATTCAAGAATTTATTGGCTGTATTACCAGTTTATTAGTTTTCTGGGATATTTTTGGAGAATTTATTGACTTTATTGGAGGACCTAACCACCTAATTGGGAGACCACACAAATATGAAACAACTGCAGCCCAGGAGGACCTAACCATCTAATTTGAAGGCCACACAATCACCCATCGATGCCATAAGTATCGCCAAATTATTTATTGTAAAGCTTTGGCAGGGTTGATTGTTTTTTTTATTTTTTTTTTTAATAAATATGATTAGTTAAATAATTGTTTTATTTGCTATCAGCTAAGGGTTCATGGTTTAATTCCTAGTATAAGACAAGACGAATTCACACTTGAGATACTGAGCTAGGCGAAGCATAGACGATAAGCTCCCATAGTTGATTAAGGTACTATTTTTATAATAGTATTTCAATTCTCTTTGGTAGTCGTATCGTTACAAGGAAGAAGACAAAATTCTTGGCTCAAGAACGTTCACTCGGCATATCATCGACCGAGTAGCTTCAGAGCCGCTGTTTCGCGCGTAATCCAATTGTAGCCAATTGGATCCTCAACGTGCAGTACAACCGAAGAAGGACGGTGCAGTAGGAAGAATGATGAATACTATTTTTTAAATTTATTTGAATAAAAGTTTTGAAAATGTTGACAGAAGCATATAGTTACAACAGACTAAAAAGTCATTAAACTGGTGAAGTTTCAATTCAAGAATTGAATTTTCAAAGCCTACTCTTTTTTCCGTATGAAAATGTAAGCAATACCTGATAACTCTCTGAACTTAACTCTTTATAAAAAACTTTATATCAACTATGTATAAATAAAAAACAGTTAAACGAATAAATAGGCTTATCACGAAAAAGATACTTACATCAATATTAACAGAACTGTGTAAGGCATCAAAAAGATTTCTGTAAATGCAACTGCTTTAAGGATGTTGAGGGACTGGAATTCTACTAGAGAAATCAGTAATCTTGCGCCCCACCATGAATTTTGTCCTAATGTCTGTAAAGTAGATAGAAAAAATTATTACATACATAGTAAGTAAAATTATTAGTAGAATTATCATGTGTTTTATATCAATATGTTCGATTTTCCAATAATAATTCCCAAAACAATTGGTGTTTAACTTCTTCCACGAATATTATCAATAAAATGTATACTGCCGTGTTGTACAGGGTGACAATCGAGAGCCGGATATTTTTAGAACGCATAGTACCAAGCTTGAGGGTATGAGAGTGGGACAAGCGCGAGGCGTTACTACCTCTGTTGTAGTAGTGTGCCCTTTCAGTAAATATGGAGTAGTGGACGGTAAAACATCGCACGTTTTGCATACGATACGTTTATCCGAAATCAAGAATCGGTGATTACTACGAAGCGGATTTTTCGCACTCATTTTCAGATAAGAAGAAAAAAAAGCACTAAGGTCCGAATAGAACAGTAAGAACTCCTGTAAACATACAGCGAGTGAGAGATACCGTCATCAGAAGCCCTACATGGTCCGCCCAAAAACATGCAATTGAGCTAAACATAAATCGGGAATCGTTTAGAAAAATGTTGCACAAGGACCTAAAATGTTACCCCTACAAATTGCAGATTGTCCAGAAATTAATGGAAAGAGATGTTGAATAACGTGAGGATTTCGTTACGAGAATACAAGTTCTTTTGGAGGATAACTTAGGTCAGCATCTTCTAATGAGCGAAGAAGCTCATTCACATTTGGACGTAACCGTTAGGTCATTGGTCAGACTGGCATTATTGGGCCATATTTTTTCAAAGAGGCTAGCCATACCGCCACCGTTAATTCTATTCGCTACGTTGACATGATCCCAAATTTTTTGGTTCCAGCACCTGGAATCTTTTGTTCCTGTTCTCAGGACAACTTATTTCACGTTTCGGAGATTTGCCGTGGCCTCCAAGGTCTCCAGACCTGTTAATCTTGTCAAGATATTTTTCTGTGGGGGTATTTAAAGAGTCGTGTATATGCTAGCAAGCCTCGTAATTTGATCGATTTGAAGAACACAATTCACCAGGAAATCCTGAGTATTGTTTGAGCGATGTTAGAGCGTGTTATGGAGGATTTCATAAAGAGGATCGAAAACTGCATCCAACTTAATGGTCACCATCTTGATGACATTATTTTATATACTTAATTAAATTGTAAATGGCATAATATAAGCTTCATTTTGATGTTAATAAAATACATAGTATTTTCTTGCAAATTTCTTGTGTACCATTTAGTTCAAAATCGTCCTATTGCCAATTGTCACCCTATATGTTGAAATCAGTTTACTACTGTTGTTTATTTATTTAAATAGTTCATTGTTTACAAAAATAGTTTATCGTGCTTGTTAAGAACCTATTGTTAACATAGATAACATTTGCATAATTAGTGTGAATTTTTTAATTTCCAACTTAAGATAATGAATATATTAATGTCATTTCATAGACAAGCCCGTGTGCAAATGGTACATTAAAATTTAATTTAAAAATTCTTCTTTGTTCAAGGTTTTCTGCAAACCTGAATTTTTTTGTCGTATAACTCGTAGATGTTTTTCTTCCAAAGTAGCTGTTGTTTTAGAACATATATGGTGCATGATAGTTTTACTAAAATATCCACCAATGTACGCCATATAAAAAAAAAACGAATTTATTAGTTTAATTAATGTTTAAAACACTCTGCAAATAAAATATGAACAGGAATAATTACTCGTTTCTTTTGCAATCTGTATTAATTAACCTTGTAATTTCCGTTAAAGTTAATTTTAGGTTCGAATCTAACTTGGCTGCTCCATACTGATGAAGACCAATATTACAGAAATACTTATTTACGGTTGCCTTCTATAAGTACATAGAGTGGGTTGTTCGTAATGATATCGTTCTCAGAAGTTATCTATATTTCCCATCATTCGCACTGTTTATCTCTTTCAGTCGTCAACCAAAATGTTGAAATTTCTGGATCAATTAATATGTTTATACTTACATCTAATAACGTCAGTGAATAACTAGCAGAATGGAGTACGCAGAAGAGGATAATTGGTACGAGTACCACTGTTTTGCGATTAAGGAAAATAAATATATAAACACGCAAAAATAGACTACTTAAATGACAGATCGCTCTAGAGGTTAATTACAACATCATTGCGCTGTTTCAGGTGCAACAGATCAACAAATCTAAACTTTTTGAAGTAAATTTGATGAAAATTGTAATTAATTGCTGTAAAATTTACTTCTTTTCTTTTTATCATTGGAGAATGGAGGTGGGAAATGATTTAGAAAATTATGTGAATAAAATTGGTAGCGAGAATCCATACATGAGTTGTCATATTTGAAACGAAAATCATTAGTCATCGACTTGTCATTTATAGTATCTTTTATTTATTTTTATTATTTTTTTACTTACAAAAATCACCCAATACAAATGAATATCATAAATTCAAACTCAAATGAATGGAAGAACACATTCCCGGAAGGTATTAAATATCTAGGATAGGAAATGTACGTGTAATACGCACCTCGTAAATATCACTACTAAAGCAACAAAGGCTCTATGGACGTGTCGCAAGCTTTATGATAAAACAAGGGGTTTGAAATATAAAATGATTTTTTGGTCATACAATGGTTGACGGACCCATCATTATTTATGCCGCGCTGATTAGATGAAACAAAACAATGCAGCAAAAGACAATAACAGACTTACAAAAAGTGAAAAGTATGTATATGTATGTATATATGTATTTATATATGTATGTATATAAGTATGTATATATGTATGTATATATGTATGTATATACAGGGTGTGCAATTAAGTTCGCGACATATGGGAAACTTAAATAAGACCTCGGACTTAAAGAAGATATCAAAGAGGATGTAAAAAGGTCGGGCATTGATAATCGACGCGGTTTAACACCGGAAGACTATTGCGTTTAATATTAATTCTTGTAATAGTATTATTCTTAGCTCTAGGTTTAATTGTATTTACCGAGGAAATCTTTCGGTACTTATATGTATATACAGTGTGGAAACCACTTATGGAATAAGATTGTCTGTGTCCTTATTTTAGAAAATAATAAAAAACGTTGAGATACCTTAACTTTTAAATTTAAATGTGCGCTTTTTAAACATAAATTTGAATGTACAGGGTGATCCACGCAAGTCTGGCATAGTCCATAATCTGTATTTTAAATGAAACACCCTGTATATTTTTGTTTTTAAAAGCTCCTTAACAACCCGAACTAAACGAACTATATGCAAGGTGAAATTTTGAAATTAAGTATAATTTTCTTCAAGACAATTAATTCATAGAATACCCAAGGTAATTGATTGGATTACATTAAAATAAATGCTCAAAATGTTCTCCACTTTGTTGTTGACAATAACACAGTCTCCTATAAAATTCGTCCTGACCTTTGTTTAAAGTTTGAGGTGAAATATTCCGTATTTCTGTAGTTATCCTTTTTAACTACATAACCCCACAGAAAAAAATCCAAAGGCGTAAGATCTGGCGACCTAGCTGGCCACTCAATAGTACCACTTCGTCCAATCCATTTATTGAAGAAGATTTCATTCAAGTAATTTCTCACCACTAAAGCATAATGGGGTGTTGCACCATCGTCTCTTAGCATGCTTAAATATTTTTCCGCTGTCAAATTACCATCTAGAAATATACACCAATAATATGGTCTATCAACGACGATCGACGATCAAGTAGTCATCGCACAAGATGAAGAAGATCTCAGCTTTATGCTCAGAAAACTAGAAGAAGAATATAAAAACAACGGAATGGAAATAAACTTAGAGAAAACCGAATACCTAACAACAGAAAACAAGGATATGAGAAACCTAGAGATAGAAGAGGGAAGACAAATAAATGGAACAGATAAATTCAAGTATTTAGGAACCATAATATCGAACCAGGGAACAACAGAAGAAGATATAAACAACAGACTGAGACAAACAAGAAACTGTATAAGACAACTAAACTCAGTGTTGTGGGATAAGAACATTATGATAAAGACAAAAAAGAGAATATATAATACCCTGGCAAGAAGTATCCTGACATATGGGTCCGAAAACTGGACAATAAACAAGAGAAATAGAGGTAGAATAAGAGCAGTAGAAATGGAGTTCATGAGGAGAAGCTGTAGACTTACAAAAAGAGACAGAATTGAAAACGCAGAGATTAAGCGGAGAATGGGAGTGCAATCAGACATAATCGACTATATAGAGGAGAAGAGACTATCCTGGTACGGCCACGTCAGAAGAGCGGACAGAGGACGCTGGATAAACAAAATCACAGAATGGAGCCCGATTGGAAGAAGAAAGAGAGGAAGACCCCGAAGGTCATTCAGAGATGAAATCGACGAGGCTATGGAGAAAAGAACCCTGCGAGATGGAGACTGGAATGACAGGGAAAATTGGAGAAAACGGTTGAGTGAAGGAAGACAGTGAAAACTGTAGAAATCCTTAGTAGTAGTAGTAGTAATATGGTCTATAATACCTGCCCAAACATTCAACTTTTACCTCTCCGTTCAATGTAAATGTTGATTCATCAGAAAAAAGAATTGTGCCAAGAGCTATTTCATTTGTGTTAATTTTATCATCCTATTGCAGAAATCCATTCTACGATCTGGATCATCTTCTGTTAGCTCCTGCACAAAAGTCAATTTAAATGGATGAAGTTTTTCTTCATGGAGACATCTTAGGACAGTTGTGTGACTCACATTATTTTGACGTGTAATTTGACGTGACGTTGGATTCTCTGCGACACTTAACAAAATATCCACTTTCACCTCATCTTCAATGAAGTTCGGTTTTCTTTTAATGGTTTGACATGTCCAAGTTCTCTGAATTGTGCATAAATTTTAGACACAGTACTTTGTGCAATATTAGGCAACTGAGGATACCTCTGATTAAATAAGTTTCTACATCAACATGACTTCTACAATTCTCCCCGTAAACGATCATCATTAAAATCTCAATTCGGTAGGTCTCAGTTAAATAATTCATTTTTATTTCTGCAAGAAATTAGCTTTTAATTAGGAATTTATTATTTTAATGTAAAATGTCAACACACCAACAACTGATTGATAACAATCCGCATTATTTACCGATTTAGTTTAATTAGCAGACCATCTAGACAGTTTTTACCTATTCATGACAAAAAATGTTAACACGGTTACTAAACAGAAATTTTCCCCAATATACTGGCACTTAGAGTAGAAGTTTATTATCTGTATTTAGCTAATTTAAAATAATACCATAACACGTGATAAATTATTAATTTCAAAATTTCACCTTGTATTATTCATTATGAACCCTACATCATGTAGTTCGTTGAAATCAGGTTGTTAAGAATATTTTAAAAATATAAAAATATACAGGGTGTTTCATTAAAAATAAGGATTATGGACTATGACAGACTTGCGTGTATCACCCTGTACATTTAAATTTATGTTTAAAAAGCGCACATTTAAATTTAAAAGTTAAAGTGTCCCAGAGTTTTTTATTATTTTCTATAATAAGGACACAAACAATTTTATTCCATGTGGTTTCCACACTGTGTGTGTATATATATATATATATATATATATATATATATATATATATATATATATATATATATATATATATATATATATATATATCGAGAAAAATGAAGTTACCAGTCTTAAGCTTACTGAATTACCTGCGAGATTCACTAAGCTTAAGACTGATAACTTCATTTTTATCTTTATACTATATTAATCTTAAATATTTTAATAATGTTACCTAAAGTCAAAATTAAAATCTAATTGATTATAAATAAATTGTTGGAAGTGCATTCTCATGATCTTTCTAGTTCTTTACACAATAAAATAAACCTTAATGTTTTTTACTTAAGTTTTTATAATAAATTTTTTATATACATGTATGATTATCACATGTTCTTTTGCTGTGCTAATTTTGTTAATTTATAAACTATACCTAGTTTCAATTAATTGTTTTTTACAACTTTAACTCTAAATGTCCAGTTTCGTAAGCTTTTTCATATTTTTAACATCATTGACTGCTACATGTCTTTGTAAGATGAACTGATGATGCTTTCTGAGCAGAAAGCGAAATGTCTTCAATAAATAGATGAAGTAGCCACCTTCTTTGTCTTTTATTTGTCCACTTTTACCGAAAAACCCACCACTCTTCGAGTGTACCTTAGTTTATATATATATATATATATATATATATATATATATATATATATATATATATATATATATATATATATACAGTAGACTCCCTCTATAACGAGAACTGAAATGGCAGACTAATTACCTCGTTATATCCAACAACAATAATACTGTGCATACATATGAATATGTAGTTTTCTAAAACATTAACTTTCTATAGTGAAGCCATTCGGAGCAATATAAGATGCTAATAAATATTGTTTGAATGACGTTTTTAAAACAAAGTTGTTTACTTTTATTGTCAATGAAATGCATTAAAACAAAAAGAGTTGTTTACTTTTACTGTCAATGATATACGTTAAAACAAAAAATCTGTATTCTGTAAATATGTATAATGTATAAAGCGTATAAAGTTATTTTGTCATTGTTGACTGCTTTAAATTGTCCAGTATTCTATCTATCATATTTTCTAAAGATGTGAAACAGTTTTATGCTTCTTCATTTGCGTTTTGTCCTTGGATAAAGTTTCTGCCCTTTAAACCTTTAAAACACTTTCCACATCTTGTCTATTAGGACCCATATTATTAGGTGTGAATGGTCAACCCAATACAATGACACTTGTGAATCATAAATTTTACATTTCCGACTAAGAATCATAAATTGTAAGAAGTTTATTGCGGACGGCCCGCAGTTAAAAAGGGTATTTATTTATAGCTACGGCCGGGCCAAAACGTAAAAAACACGTTTTTCAATCTTATTACTTCCTCGTTATAAGCAAATTTACCTCGCTATAAAGGGTTATAGTTCAATAGAAATTTCACGGGACATCTAATGTACCTCGTTATAAGCGAAACCTCGTAATAACCGTGTTCGTTATAAAGGGAGTATACTGTATATATATATATATATATATATATATATATATATATATATATATATATATATATATATATATATATATATATATATATATATATATATATATATATATATATATATATTAAACTTAGAGCTAAGATTAATACTAGTATCAAAATTAATATTAAACTCACCAGTCTTCCGGGTTGAACCGCGTCGATATCCATTTTGCCGAGCTTTCGACATCCTCTCTGATGTCTTCTTCAGGGCTTCCGAGGTCTGTCTCCCGAGACCCCAGACACTACTACACTCACTAGTCACTTCTAGTTCACTCACTAGTTCATTACTACAGTGAACTAGTACAGTGAACTAGTACTACAGTGAACTAGTAGTAGTGAACTAGTGAGTGAACTAGAAGTGGCTAGTGAGTGTAGTAGTGTCTGGGGTCTCGGGAGACTGAGACCTCGGAAGCCCTGAAGAAGACATCAGAGAGGATGTCGAAAGCTCGGCAAAATGGATATCGACGCGGTTCAACCCGGAAGACTGGTGAGTTTAATATTAATTTTGATAATAGTATTAATCTTAGCTCTAAGTTTAATTGTACTAACCGTGGAAATCTTTCCGAACATTTTATATATATATATATATATATATATATATATATATATATATATATATATATATATATATATATATATATATATATATATATATATATATTTGTCTTGTGGGCCAAATAGACTGACTGCATCCTCAAGAATCATATATATATATATATATATATATATATATATATATATATATGTTCCAAAAGATTGCGGTTAGGATAGGACAGTTAAACCTAGAGCTAAGATTAATACTATTGCAAGAATTAATCTTAAACTCAACAGTCTTCCGGGTTGATCCGCGTTAAGTATCATTTCGACATCCTCTTTGATGTCTTCTTCAGGGCTTCTACTGGGAACAGAGGAAGGTACATTTATACCGTCGATGGTGACGTAGTTTGGGTGGTGGTTGGTGCGGGAATTGGCGCGAAAATTTCTTACAGTAGGATTTTGATTGGCGGGTGAAGCAGACAATATTTTCTTTATGAGACGTCTCCATGTCAAAGGTAACCGTATGCCGTCATCTCTTTTATTGAGACAATTTGGACTTCTTTCAATTTCTATGGCTTCTCGGATAATTTTTGGTTTATAGAAGCGGATGGGCGCTATGGTTCTGGAGCTATGGGTTTCGTTTTGGATGAGGACGTGTTTTAAACTAGAGAGCTCAGCGGGTCTACTTGCACCATCACAAAGGCGTATTGATGTTGAGACAAGGGTATTAATGACTGAATTGGTGGTGAAGGTGGATGATGAGAGTGGGCATGCAAGTAACCAATCGAAACGGTGGGATAGGATATTGTTTAATAAGTTCGATAAAATAAAAAGAATTTTTGACCAAGGATGAAGCATTTTCGGCGAGAGGTTGTAGAGTTTTGGCCAATGTTGGGTTGGGTAATGGTTAGGGCAGTTGTATGCACTGACAATGGGACATAGAGGAATATCGGGTTTGTGAATTTTGGATAGGCCATATATTCGAGGTGTTCTGGAAGATTTTTAAAGAGGAATTAGAGATTGTTTTATGTCAAAAATACAACGATGTGATAAGAGTAATTATAGTAATTATTTAGATTTTAATGTATTACAAAGATTAATTAGTATTAAATAATAAAAAAATATTATTTAATACTTACCTGGGGGAAAATTGTGGATTAAACAAATATTAGACTGTATTGTTAATGTAAAGTGTTATGATTATTTAAACGCCAGACATTCTGCTGAGTTAACGTCGAGTGATTTGAATAATCCACTTTACATCGATTTACAAAGTAGAATAAACTAAGATTTCGTAAAGTAAATATGTGTCTTTATTCTATTGTTCAATCACAAATTAACCCCTTAATTTGTAATCTCACATTATTCTTAACTTCTTAATCTATTATAGTTTCACCGTGTATAAGTGACATTGTAAAACCATATCGTATAATATTTTAATAATTAGTTCATTTACCTACAACTAAATAAATTGCCTAATAATATATTTTTTCTAATTGAACTTCCTAAGTAATGATGGCCTAGATTAAATTGTAATGTAAGCTAATAGTGCAAAGTTGGTATGGTATGATAGGAAGCAATAACCTCTGTGCTTAGGTATGAATTATTTGTGAGATTATAGATTGGGGATTTGAGCTCATGTGAGCGCAGTCTACTACAGTCAATCATAAGTAGTTACCTAACGAACATCATATTGTGTAATTACCAGTAGCTGTCAATAAATCAACACTTTTACTCCACGACTTCAACTTTTATTATACCTATCATCGTCGATCGACAAGAAGCGGACAAAGGGGCATTTACAAACCGATTCGAACCTCAAATCCAAGTTCGAAACTTTCCATTGCTATTTCAGAATCGAAAACACACCACGGCGATCCTGTCAGACCTTGTAAACCTTACACTAGACACCTGAAGATTCTAAAGCTTAGAACAGGTAAACCCATGAAGATAAGCAGAAATATAAAGGGTGCAAAAATTCAGACATGTCGTATTGTCCTATATATTCATATGACGTTCCCTTTTAGTCATGGAAAGCGCCGTGTTGGGAACAAGAACTTCCCTACCCAGTATGCGTGAAATCCTATTCAGTATAGATCTCCCCCGTATTGTCTCAGACCGGGACGGTTTCAAGATTGTTAGATCCAGCCTTGATTTGATTTTGATTGTATTATGCCTTTTAAATTTATTTATTTATTTTAAACAGTATTTATTATTATTTTAAACTCAATTATTCCCTTGTTTAAAAATCACATGGCACCTTCACTTTGGCCTAGTGTTAGACTAATTGGCAGAACGATTTCTCCTATCATAATTATTCTATGAAAAAACCAATTTTAATGAATGTGAAAGAAGATTCCTTCGAATTCATCTGCCTGATAACTAGAAAGTTATTTTGTGTATTAGACCGGGTTATGGAAAGAAACCTATCACGCTGCTATTTATACAAATCCAAAAATACTCTTCGGTATTGTCTTAAATTATGTTAACCAAACTAACACGCTCTTTGATATGAAGGAGAAACAGACACTTAAAATTGGAATGTGTGGAGCGATTTTTGTGAAAAATGTTTTAGTAATTACCTAAATTCCCCTTCGAGACGTCGTGGTAGCGAATTGTGTGATGTGAGCACGACCGAATAGCAGCTAATAATATTTTAACGCCGAGTATCTGGGGACACCTTAGCTCCTTTTGGTACAATAATTGACCAGAAACAACCAAAGCAGAACAGTAAGAGAAACAAGGGTGTCTCAGTCATTCGAACACTATGAAATTGGATTCCATTACAGGCAATATTTCCGAAGATGGAAAAGAACTACTGCGAGAGAGAATGAGCGTCGCAGCGGGGAAAAAGTATACCTGTTAAATCAAACCTCGATCCAACGGAGCTTGAAAGCAGGCCTAAGTAAATGCAACAAACTTAGATTTAGAGTATACACAAAGATATTTATTCGCAATGTGGAAGGGTTTTTGGGTCCAGACGAACTTTTTATTTACAATTTACAACTACCTAAATTAAGAAAAAAAGATGTTTCTCGTTAAAGTTACAAAAATCATGTCGACTTGTGTGACATATATGTAATTAAAAAAACATTTTGTTTTTTAATGTTTGCTTACATACTCCTCATGTATTGGAATGACATCTAGTTTTAGAATTTGTTAATACAATCTGCACTTAAAGTAATTGTGTTTGTTATTACAAACCATTATACATCAACCGTAATTAATGTTTCTATATAAAAAAGGATACATGATACTGGCGATACGTATAAAAATATCAACGAATAGAAAAGATAGTGACAACTATCTTCTGAAAGTAATTCTGCAGCAAATTGTCTCGTGAATTGCACTCTGCCTATCCTTTGATGTAATCTCAATGCGCTGATAGCTGCATTTGCTAGGAGTACTTTGTAGTAGTAATTGTAAGGATTTCTGAAACAAAAAAAACATAATTAGTATAATTATAGTGTTTTGATATGGTAGTATAAAAGATGGCCAAATTCATATAGAAATTTAAAGTCAAATTCAGATCTATAGTAGATTTGAAAATGATTGATAGCATAAATTTTATTGCACGTAAGATAAAACCGAATATAATATCATAAAAGAGTAACGGAGAAAATTTTTAAATATTTAAATTAAATTTGATATTTAAAAACTATGATGTTTAAGTTATAAAAGAAATTGATCACATTGCATGCGATCAAGTGGCATCGTCAGGCATTTATAGAAGGTTTTCCTATGGGCTTCAAATTTCCAAATGGTAAATGTCACCGTTTAATTATCACTCATATTGAAGGAGATAAAGGATTTGTTGATGGAGGTTTGCTAGATTTTATTTCAAATTCTTCATGTGTGAAGTACATATTGGTCGAATATCTTCTTTTTCAAATAATTTGGCATATTGCTCTTGAAGATGTCTGACAGGACTCCATATGCGGCCCATGCTAAAGGGATTCTTCTTTGCAGTTTAGCAGTTTGGTTGTACCTGGCAATTTGAATTTCGGGGTCTAAGTATTTATACTTATGAACTAATCCTATTTCCTTGCAGTCGACTGGATTTTCGATTGGAACTAGTTTGTCATGAATTGTGTCTTTCTAAAATTTATGTTCAAACCAACTTGCTTACAAGCGGCATCTAACTCAGTAAGCATAGTCCCAATCTCTTTTAAGTTATCTGTTATCAAAACCGTGTAGTCAGCAAGTCGTAGTAAAAGTAACTGGGAAAGCATTTCGTCGTCGACATTGATTTCTTTGGCGTCCCACTCCCAATTTGTTCAAATCATGTTTCAGAACTGCCGAAAAGAATTTGGGAGATAACGTGTCCCCTTCTCTGATTCCTCTTTTGATTTTTATACAGTTTGTATTTTTGTGTAGTCTTACGATCATGGTTGTATTATTGTATATAACGCCGCTGTCATTACGATGTTATTTTCTATCGTATGGAATGCTATTCTGCGAAAGTCTATGAAAGCCAGGACCAATGGGCGATTGTATTCGATGGATTTTTCTATAATCCCTTTTATGCAGTGGAATCGGTCGTTAGTGCCAAAGTTTTTCCTAAACCCTGCCTATAGCCTAGGTTGGTAAAAATCTAATTTTGTTTCCAGTCTATTTGTTAGTATTCATCTAAGATCGACACCAAACACTCAAACTAGAAGGAATTAGAAAGAAAGAACTGTTATTGACTATAAACGCCAGATACAACTACGAACGTAAAAACAAAATTAATATAAAAACATAAAATTTGAAACCAACAGGAACAGACAAGAATGATAACAAAAATATTCAATAATTTTGTTCAGGAGTGTATAAGAAAGCTGTAGATATATAATTATATTAAAACATTTTTTAAATCGATTTCTTTCTATTGTAGTCGAATATTTATAAATATAAAATATATTTGTTTCTCTTGCGATGCAATACTGTAAAAAGACCTTGTAGCTGTTTATTTTGATTTATGTTTAATCGAACGAACCAAATCGATAATATAATTATTACTAAATGGGAAATTTGTGTGTATTGTGGAACTTAATTCAATGGAAATATTAAATGTTCGGGTAAATGAATTGTGTTGATGTAAATCAATAGTTTCCTTCTTATAAGTCTCCCCCTCATCCCTCTCGACACGAAAACAACCTGGGCGTATATTTTAATATGAGGCTCAAGATAATAAAACTTTAGTAAAGATATTAATTTCGGGATAGAATATGACAAGATTGAAAATTTGTCTTCTTCATTGCAGAGTCAAGCCATTTATCAGTTTCGTCGTCTACACGTCTACAAGGGGCATTCTACACGTCTTCTTCTTTTCGTCATGTCTTCTTCTTCTTCATGTGCCGAGCTCGATTATCGAGCGTTGGTTATCAAATTGGCTATAGTAATTTTGTTGACGGCAGCTCCGAAAAGAGATGCAGAGGATCTGTTAAACCAATCTCTTAGGTTTCTAAACCATGACGTTCTTCTTCGACCTGGCCCTCTTCTTCCCGTCTACCTTATATATATATATATATATATATATATATATATATATATATATATATATATATATATATATATATATATATATATATATATATATATATATATATAGTTTGAGTTTAGTTCTTGAACCTTAATATATATTTTTTTAGTGGATTTTCTTGGGCTTAGGTTCATAAAAAAATTTGATTTGGTACTAAGGCATTTTCATATATTTATTCGACGTTTCAGCAGGAAATCCATGCCTTTTTCAAGAAGTAATATTGACTAAAAAAACATTTTATGACAGACATAATACGATTTAAAAGTTAAACTTTTGACTTACCAAGCATGTAAAAATTTGTTACTAAAAAGTAGACGTCACAATTAAAATGATATTAAAAACATAGGACATACCCACTAAGTCACTACATGTAAAATATATTTTAGATCTAATGTGTTGTTTATTGAAGTTAGTTTATCGTTTAAACAACCAGTTATTTTAACATCATAGGCGTTCTGAGATTGTCTTATTATGTGTTTTTAAATTAAGTTAAAATATATTTTGTTCAAATTTTTGACATCTTTTTTATCATTTATTGCATTATTATTTTTTTTTATTTGTATAGACTCTAGAAGCTCTCTCTTTTTCCTGTTGGGTTCACTTTTTAGGATCTTGGTTTTCTCAAAATCAAATTTATGTTTTTTTTCGTTTTCATGTTTTGTGAGGGCGGTTGAGTTTTTTTTGTCATATTTGTGGGAACGTATTCTTGAGTTAAGTAGCTGACTGGTTTGTCCAATATAAACTCCATCACAATTCGAGCAGGGAATTTCATATACAACATGCGATCTTTTTAATAGAGGGGTTTTTGTTTTTAATCTTGTAAAATTCTTTTTCAAAAGATTGTGCTATGGGTGCTAGCATATCCAGTGCCATCGCTCAATTAGTTTTAGAGCATCTAGAGGAAATTGTTTTAAATAAAATAGATTTTGATATACCTTTTTTCTATCGCTATATAGATGACTGCTTGAGCGCAGCACCAGAGGATAAAATGGATATTTTACTAAATGAATTCAATAACTTTCACCAAAAACTAAAATTTACATTAGAAATTGAAAAAAATCATCAAATTAATTTTCTGGACCTGACCTTACATAGAGAAAACAGCACTATAACTACTTCATGGTACACCAAAAAAACCTGGTCATCGAGATATCTGAATTTCAACTCTCATCATCCCCTGTCTCAAAAGAAATCAGTAGTTATCGGACTCGCCGATAGAGCTATTAGATTATCCGATCCTATTAATAGACCTCAGGCCATTAAAAAAGCAAAAACAGCACTAACACTTAATTCATACCCACACCACCTTATCGACAACACTTTCAAATCGCGACTGCATAAATTTTACAATAACAATAATAATAATGAAACCAACACGGTAAAGAAAAACTATATGTCTCTTCCCTATATAAAAGGATTATCAGAACAAATTGCAAATCTTCTGTCCAAACATAATATTATGGTTGCTCATAAAGGGCACAATCTTTTGAAAAAGAATTTTACAAGATTAAAAACAAAAACCCCTCTATTAAAAAGATCGCATGTTGTATATGAAATTCCCTGCTCGAATTGTGATGGAGTTTATATTGGACAAACCAGTCAGCTACTTAACTCAAGAATACGTTCCCACAAATATGACAAAAAAAACTCAACCGCCCTCACAAAACATGAAAACGAAAAAAAACATAAATTTGATTTTGAGAAAACCAAGATCCTAAAAAGTGAACCCAACAGGAAAAAGAGAGAGCTTCTAGAGTCTATACAAATAAAAAAAAATAATAATGCAATAAATGATAAAAAAGATGTCAAAAATTTGAACAAAATATATTTTAACTTAATTTAAAAACACATAATAAGACAATCTCAGAACGCCTATGATGTTAAAATAACTGGTTGTTTAAACGATAAACTAACTTCAATAAACAACACATTAGATCTAAAATATATTTTACATGTAGTGACTTAGTGGGTATGTCCTATGTTTTTAATATCATTTTAATTGTGACGTCTACTTTTTAGTAACAAATTTTTACATGCTTGGTAAGTCAAAAGTTTAACTTTTAAATCGTATTATGTCTGTCATAAAATGTTTTTTTAGTCAATATTACTTCTTGAAAAAGGCATGGATTTCCTGCTGAAACGTCGAATAAATATATGAAAATGCCTTAGTACCAAATCAAATTTTTTTATGAACCTAAGCCCAAGAAAATCCACTAAAAATATATATATATATATATATATATATATATATATATATATATATATATGTTGGACTCCGCAAGGTCACACTTGCCATTGTTAAGTCAGATTAATTCTGCTTCTTCCTGATGTTCTCCTCGAACATCCTCGAATATGCCAGCAGTTTCTTTAATTTTCCTGTATACGTTAAAACTGCTATGTTGTTTTTCTAATCTTTCTATTTTTGCACATTTTTCTGTTGGCCACAATTCCTTCGCTTCTTTAATTTTTTGTTTTATTTACGTATTTGTATTGTTGTTCTTTTATATTCTTGTATTTCCTCCTTTCCAATATCTTCTTCTTCTTCTTCCGCTTTATAAGAAATTCTGCTTGTTCATTGGCGGATTAATACCTCTATGGAAAGTTGTCACTCCATCTTTTTCGCGGTCGTCCGATACTTCTTTTGTCAATTGGTGACTCATCTCTTGCTTTTTTGACGACACGGGTCTCCTCCATTCTGCTTATGTGGTGATTTCATTCTTTTTTTTTCTATTTTTGTGTCCATTCATTTATACACTGTATGTTACATTTTCTTCTAATGTCTTCACTTCTCTTTCGATCTCTCAGCGTATTTCCTGTAATTCTTCTCAGTACTCCCATCTCTGCCGTTTCCAGTAGCCTTTGCGTTGTGGCTGTGTCGGGTCTTGTTTCTGAGGCATATCTCATTGTTGGTCTTACACTGGCTTTATAAATTCTTGACTTCATCTCAGTGTTAATGTGTCTGTTTCGCCATATAGTGTTTTAGGCAGTCTATTTGCTAGTCTAAGGCATCCTGCCAGTCTATTTGCTTTTTGTACTTGATCTCTTACTTCTTTGTCCAGGTCTCCATAGCTGGACAATGTAATTCCCAAGTAATTTATTTCCATTACTTGTTCAATCAATTTCTGATACCATCAATTTCTATTTTACATCTGGTTGGTTCTTTGCTGACTACTATTGTTTTAGTTTTCTGAGATGAGATTGTCATATTAAATTATTTTGCTCTTATGTTAAATCTGTGGACCAGTCTTTGCAGACTATCTTCATCTTGGGCTATCACTATTGCGTCGTCTGAGAAACAGTATTTTTTGTTTCTTTGTTTCCCATTCTGCATCATCTTCCTTTGTTAACGCTTTTGATGATTTCATCCATGGTTAAATTAAAGAGCATGAGGTTCAATGAATCCTCTTGTCTTATTCCGCAGCCTATTTGTGTAGGTTTTGTAAGTTGTCCATCTATTCTGACTTCCATTTTGTTGTTTTGATAGATGTTTTCAATAGTTTTTATAATGTTTAGGGGAATTTCTCTATTATACAGAAGATGGATTACGTCTTTGAGTCTTACTCTCTTTAGGTCAATCAGACACAGAAATGCTGGTCTATTATACTCTAGTGATTTCTCAGTAATTTGCTTTGTATAACAAATATTGCATCTGTACACCTTTCTTATATCAATGTGATAATGAATTATTTCAATCATATAACACCAAAATTTGCCAGCGCCTAACTCAGATTGGAATATCATAGAACATGTATAATACAAATGCACAATACCTCTTGTACATATACGTTGATATACTAATTTTCTGTTTTTACAACAATTTTTTTTTTTTTTTTAAAACGTAACCAATAAATTATACCCTACAACGGAAACGTACCTATTAGTAATTATTATTTTTATTCACTCATACTTTCCAAAATTATTATTAGCATTGAAATTAAAATAAAATTAAAGTAATTAAACTACAGTTAAAGATGTCATATCATTCAAATTATTAATATACTAAACCAACAAACGATAAATCGACCTTTATACCCCCACGTTGCCGATAACCAGGTAACAGTGGTCATCCTTGGACGGAATTTATATAAAAAACGCTATATTAAAAACAGAATTGTAAAAATGATATGATTTAAAAAAATCCCAGAATTGTTTAAAGCAGTAAAATAAGAGTTAAATTACTTACTATGAAACTGTTTCAAATATATCCAAATAAATATTTGTTTAAATAGTAGAATTAATTTACTATTTACAAAGTAAATATCCTTGAGCATTGTTTAGGTTAATTAATGAAAATATATAATATGGTGGAAGTATCAAAAATGAAATAACAATATAATATCATAGTATTAATCAAAATATAGTGTATTTATGTCTTTGATTTATAAATCTCTTTACTATAATCCTCCTTAATTCATTTAATCACAAGGGTCTCGACACGTGTCGAAGAGTGTACTTGGAAAGGCTTACGTGTGTAAAACCGAGTCTATAAAAATGCTGTTTTTAATAGCGGGAACAAATTATAGAAGCTCAAATAATACTAACTTATCAACAACACCTCTAAGAAAGGAATAACAAAAGGGATTATACATTGACTTTATTCAAGCAATAAACTTATTTTTGCTACCTATTAATATAACTTTCACAATTAAAATAAATTTCATTCACCTTATTAACTTAATTTTCATTCGCTTTAATTTTAAATATTACAACAATATAACTCTTTAAAACAATTTTTTACACACAATATCCTTATTGGGCTATTGTTTGAGTGATCGCCAAAAATCTACTTTCCGCTGTCTTAAGGAGCCTGTCAATCTTAACAAAAATTTTGATTTCCTCCCTGACCTAGTTAGTTGGTTGGTACAAATAGTGGGAAAAATTAGTCCTCCTTTCGAGCTGAAAAGATGTATGTCCCCTTCATGTTAAATCATATAAAATCGACCTATAGTGTCATTATAACATTAAAATTACACATGATTTTCATGTAATACTAAGGTTTCCACACCTAATTACGTAGCTAGTTTTAACTACTTCAAATGTAAGTATTTTCCACTCCACATCTTTTGTAATTCAACAGTCAAAATTTTACCTTATGTGTGTCATTTTAAAGTGGAAATATACTTTCAGGTTTTTCACTGATGCGTTTTCGGTCCAACTGGACCGAAAACGTTTTGAAGATTTGTAATCCTTTTGGATAAACGTTAGGGTGTATAACCGCCAAAGTTGTTGAAAAGGTTATGTCTTTTTCAAAAATTAAATGTTAACTCATCTGGCCGCGGTGTTGTAGGCAACAGCCATCCTTTGGCTGAAAAAATGTGAGGATGAAGTTTTTGTCCTATGGGACTTCAAATTATAATTGTTCTGTGTGCTTCTGCATTATTTGTATGTGATTTATGCTTTGTATATGTGTGAGTGTTGGTGTATTGTGTTTGTGTATTGTGTGTTGCATATATATTGTATATGATTGTAGACGATGTGTCTCATGTTTCCTTAATCCGCTATTGTCGGTATATTCTTATTGACTTCTTCTTTTAGTATTGGCAACCATAGCCTGCTACATTCTGCTAATGGGTTTGCTACACATTTTTCTTCAGTGAGTAGGATGATGGTTGCTTCTTTGATTTGTATCTTTTTCACGGCTGTTCCTTTCATGATTATTGATGCATTTTTTCATTGTAGGGGAGAGTGGTACACATTGACACATAGTACACAATAAAACACTGTTATTAACTAAATCAAATTTGACACCACATTGCCACTAGCGCTGCAACGGATACACGGTATAACATTATAAAAAGGTATGTTGCCTACAAATAAATAGTTTTAGTTTTCGTATATATGTATTTATAATACTTGTGATGAATGCCTTTTAACCTATAAATATAATTGCCAATAATTGCCGGGTTTTACGTTTACATCCAACTGAAACTTTAAAACTGTGGTCGTACACATTGAAACATATAAGTACTGGAGGTACACAATGACACATGTTTCATTGTGTACCATACTGAATCATTCTATACCAATGGCATTCTATTGCAGGTGTACCATGGCAAGGAGGAAGAAAGAAAGATCAAGCGCCAAATTTACAAGTGAACAAATGGCCGCAGCAGTCACAGAGGTTAAAAAAAGGAACTGCACTTCGCATTGCGGCAGATATGTTTGGCATAAATTGTAGAACATTAAGGCGATATTTACTAAAAGAAAAAAAATGATCCAAATTCAAAAATGGAGCCAAATTATGCTGTTAGATTAGTATTTAACACAGAATATGAGACGTCGTTAAGTGATTATATAAAGAACTGTAGCAAAATGGCTTTTTGGTTGAATATTCTAAAGGTCAGAGAATTGGCATATGAAATGGATGCTAAAAACAATATCACTATGCCAGAATCTTGGAAAACCAACAAATGTGCAAGCAAAGATTGGTTAAGTGCATTTAAAAAAAGGAAATTCATGATCAAGCCTCCGAATGCCAGAAGGATGTTCACTGTCAAGGCTTACTTAATTTACAAAACCAAATTTTTCTTAAATTTGGAGCAAATATACGTAAACTATCCATCAATTGTTGAAGATATTCGCATCTACAATTTAGACGAAACTGCTACCACGACTGTCCAACGACCACATAAAGTTGGCACAAATGGCACAAAAATGTGTTAAACAGCTGAACCAGTGCACAAGTGCCGAAAGAGGATTACTCACTACTACTTGTGCAATAATTCGAACAAATGGAACATTTCTACCACCGATCATTGTTTTTCCTCGTAAAAAGTTTAATAGGATTATGCTAAATGGTGCTGCGCCAGAAACATTAGGACTAACTAATCCAAGTGGATGGATGACCGCCGAACTATTCACGCAAGTATTAGATCATTTTATTAAGCATACTGGTGCTAGAAAATAAAACCCATTTTTATTAATATATGATAATCACGAATCCCATATATGTCTCTGGAAATAGCAGAAAAAGCAAAAGCTAATAGCATAATAATTTTAACCTTACCCCAACATACAGGCAATAAGATACAGCCTTTGAACAAATCAGTTTTTTTTCCTTCTTTTGTGTAAAATGGTTTTAATTAATTAAATACTTCAAGTTATAATTTCGAAGGTTATACCATATTTTTACAGTGATACACTGGACTAATGTGTGTATAATATGTACTCCGCTATCCATCTCATCAATTAATGGCTTTATTTTTTTAAATAAAAAATATGTATGTAAACGTGAACACTGTACTAGATTTCACAGGTCACTGAAGACAAAAATCTCAGTTGAGAAAGTTATGGGTACAATCATATATAAGAAGTCGAGCAGTAGGTACCTGCTACACACAAACCACACTCACGCACTTTCTCTTTTTTGTGTAGCGGTGTGTTGTGGTTTTGGATTTTTTCTTTATCAGCAAATTAACTTTATATTACACCACAGATAAAATATATTCCTCATAAAAATATAGTGTATCTAATTAAAAAATATATTTGAACGTAAATACCAACTTGACATGTAATTTTAAAATACGTATATCATTTCCAGAAATGTAATAGCCTATAATACTAGATAATTTAAGTGATTTTTTTTAGTAAAAAATTAAACAAAAAGAAGTAAATGGTAAATTTTATTGTTATCAGCGTTTTAAACTTTACTTTATTTACTAAATTTACTAAATACTTATTACGTATGTTTGCATTTCTTTTAGCGAGGTGTATTAGAGTGTTATCATGTGTTATAATAACAGAACAAATAACCCAAATAAATAGCTTGTAGATGATAGATTTCAAATGGGTCATTTGTAAAACTTTTCACATAACATTTTAGTTCAAAACATCCTTACTTATGAAGGAACCTTATTAATTTAGATGTTAACAAGAATGGCCATCGCCCTATTGTATCACTTGCTGAAGCAATCTGCTTCAGCAAGTGATACTCTCAGCGTTATTAAAAACAACAAGCAAACTATTAGTCGCGAAAAAAGATCTTTATTCTTTTAAATCAGACCTGAAACTAATAAAAACGGTTGGACTTTTAAGCCCGAACTTTAAGCTCGACAAAAAGCTAGTGAACCGAACTTTGCAATTAAACATCTCTAGAATATACCTAAGATCGTTCAAAAAATCAAGTAAGTATATATAAAAAGGCAAAAGCTTTGGTAAAAATATATGAAAATACTCCAGAATTTCCCACTACCAGAGGTGTCTGACAAGGAGAGGCAATATCCCCCAAAGCTCTTTACCGCAACCCTAAAAAATATGTTCAGAAAAATGAATTGGCAGAACACAGGCTTATCCGTCGATGGAGAATACCTCAGTCATATAAGATTTGCAAATGACATCGTTCTAAGCGACCTAATTGCAGCTAGCAATGAAGTTGACCAACAAATGAACTTGGCAAAAGCAAAAACCATGCACAATCAATGAGGTAGTGGATATCCAAGATGTAATAATAAACAACACTGCACTTGAGACAGTAGACGAGTATGTATACCTGGGACAATTGAGGCTATGAGTGCAATATCGGACGGTCTAGTTGAAATCTATCAGCTGCATAGTGAAACAATCCACATTTTTCTATTTGTTACTAGATGGCTGCATCAAAGTAGTTTTGGAACTCCATATTTGATAGGATCTTAGAGAAGCAAAGTGGACCATGTGCGGTTAGTCCACTGTGCTGCTGACATTTAGATGTTTTTCTATTATTATTGCTTGATATTTTTGGATCTTTTTGTAAATTGTCATTGTGACTTTTAATTATTGTGAAAGGTATTTAGAACATAGATTAATTAGCTTGATGAGGCATGTACTTAAAGTACTCCTTACTATCATTCACTCGCGCATATACACCAAATAAGAAGAACACCTTAGTGAAGTTCAATTTGGATTCAGAGCAGGACTCGAAACGAGAGAAGCACTTTTTAGTTTGCATGGGAAACGAATCGATATCCTAAAAACATCAGGACTCGATGGTAAGGATATAAGACTGATCTCAAACTTATATCTCCAACAAAAAGTAACAGTACGATTAGAAAATGAACTCACAGTCGAAGAAGGAGTTAGACAGGGTTGCATATTGTCACCGGCATTATTTAACATATACTCTGAAAACATGATTAGAGAGGCCTTGGACGAATCAGAAGATGGGATTGCTGTAAATGGCCAACTTATAAACAACATTAGATATGCGGACGATAGTGTTGCTGGCATGTGGTGCGCGGAGGTTCCAAAGGATGATGGATAACGTTGTAGAAGCATGTAACAAATACGGCCCAAAACTAAATTGCTAGAAGACAAAAATAATGATCATTAGTAGAAACACCGGCATAAACACCTAAATTACAATTAAGGATACACCGTTAGAAAGAGTGGAAAAAACATGCTATTTGGGCTGCAATATTAAGGATACTTGGGATCACAGCTACGAAATAAAAACTCATATTGAAAAAGCCAGAAGCTCTTTCAACAGCCTTAGGAAGATTTTCTGCAACTTATCTTTAAGTATCAATATACGCATAAGAATTCTTAGATGTTACGTCCTTAGTGTCCTCCTCTATTGAGTAGAAAGCTGGAACCTTACAGAAGATGCCATAAAACGATTGGAGGCATTTGAAATGTGGTGCTACCGACGTATGTTGAGGGTCTCATATATACACTACACAAGTAACACAGCTATTCTCCAGAGGTTAAGAAAAGACAAAGAAATTATTATATAACACCATAAAAAAAAAGAAAATTGGCTTACTTCGGCCACATCATGCGTAATGATAAATACCGACTTCTACGGTTGATTCTACAGGGCAAGATTGAGGGTAAGAGGGGCCCTGGACGTAGACGTATATCCTGGCTGGCCAATCTTAGACAGTGGACTGGTCTAACGTCAACTGGTCTATTTCGAGCTGCTGTGAATAGAATAAGATGGGTCTCTAGAAGATAGGCACATTTAGAAGAAGAAATATATTTATTCTGTTCTATCCCCTATCCTATTTTTTTTTTCGAGAAACTTTCAACAAGGAATATAATTTACACTTTCATCTACCAATTGCTGACTCTTATAAGAAGTGTGATTCATTTGAAGTCAAAATAAAGGCAGCCAATAGTGAATCAAATAAACAACTCGAAACTGAAAAAGAACTAATAAGTAACTAACAACTCATTTATTTTTGTGTGGGATGAAGCTGTCGCCTCTAGGATCCTGCATTTTATTTTCCATAAAAAATTTCGTAAAATCGAAACTTATTATGTATCAAATAATTGGCAGATATCGAGCACAGTTTTTATTAAATCTTGCCTATGTACTTTCTCTCCTAGAGCATCTTCAGGGGCATTTCGTCAAAATTAGGCTCCAACAATATATGGAGAATGTCATAAACATTAAATGATACATTAACACCACACGACACAAAGGACAAACAGTTTACAAATGGTTAAAAATCGAGGAAGCTACATATTGGGTGGCATCAGCAGAGAGAATCTCTGACTTCTATAGCTGGATGATGGACACGTTTTCGTGCGACCCAAAAAATAAACCTGTCGGAATGACAAATGAAGTTTTTCAAAATCTACTTAAGATCAGCGAATATAACAGTTTAAAACTCAAATACCGTGAAGGAAGCCACGAAGAGTTCTGGATGCAGGTATATTCAGAAAATAATGGCTAGGTTGCAGTGAAAAAAAAATCGGTTGCCTGTAAAGTCGGTTTTACGGGCGAAGATTTTACGTGACAACGTCTTTTTCTCGGTAGAATATTTATTGATATGAATATTATTAAATTGCACAATAGGAACAAGGAATTGAATGAAAATAAGAATTGCACAAATTTTAACTATAGAAATATATTTTGTTTACTAAAACATTGTACATGTAAACTTAAACTTAACTAATTTCTATTTGAGTGATTTTGTTGAGGATAGGACGATGATAGGAGAAATAGCATCGCACCAACGGACCGATCATGTTTGAGTGGGAGAGAGACGCAAGGCATTCGCCGGTCCGGCGGGCCTCTCTCTCGTTCGGTGACTCATCGTAACAGACGTGAGCGGGCGTTACACTTTTTCATGAGTGACTCCGAGCCACAACCTAATTTAAGACGTTATCACGTCAAAAACTTGTATGTTTCACATCGACTTATCTCTGTGAGTCTTGTTTCTCCGCATATGCTTACATTAAAAACAAATACAGAAGCAAACTTGAAGTATCAAGGGATTTGAGGGTCAAACTTACAAACATTCCCATAATTATAAAGGATATAATGAAAACATCGAAACAGTTTCATTCCTTACATCCTCATCCTAAGAATATTTAAATATAAAATGTACTTTATTTTATTGTTCTGAAATAAAGTTTATATTGAAATCAAATGAGCCTCAGAATTATATTTTTTTTTCCTTTTTTTGTCGTTGCTCAAATCGCTTCAAGGGTTCGTGTGCTTCGAAATATTTTTAACCCTACAATGGTGCCGCGACTAAAAAAGTTTGAAAACCACTGCACTAATGTTTTAATCTGACTCTGACTTTAGGCTTTAAAAGTTATATACTCCTATCGTTATGTTTTAGAAATACATTTGTTCTGAAGATTTGCCAAACAAAATTTGTTTTGTTAATTTTTTGGTCGCTGTCAACTAATCTTTCAATAAAGTTGATTGCTTCTACTATGTCTCTTCTACGCCTAGGTAAAATATGGTATCGATATGGTCTGCAAACATTGTTTGCCATTGTTTCTTGGTACTGACTGCTGATTCTTTAATTATTTTCTCTAGAGTAATGTTGAATGGGATATATGATAGGGCATCTCCCAATAGTCCTTTTGTGTGCGTATCTTTTTAATAGGTATATCGTTTTTGATTCGAATATTACTATAAACTTTCTTTAATGAAAAGATGTTTCAAGTCGCAAAGTAGAAAGGTCTGAGGGTCCAAACGACTCCTTTATTCTACAACACGACAATCTACAAAAATAAATCTACAAAATTAATAAAAATAAGAGAAGGTGATTTGACATTAAAAAATCAAGAAATAGTTAAGATTCGAAGATATATTTCGAAGCACCTCAATGACTTAAAAAACTGAAATATTCTTATTTTGTCATTTTATAATACCAATAAAAAAATAAGATTTTATATAACCCCTCCTCATTAAGGAATTATTTTTAATGATAAAATCTATTGTCCCAATAACAGGTTTTTCCTACCTTTAAGATTTATTTTTACTTTCTATTTTTAACTATTCGTCATTCATTTAAAGACATCAAAAATGTCCTGGCACTAATAAAGCATTTATACATTGTAAATTTGTAACAATAAAAAATATGAAGTCAATTTAACGGAGAATAATATTGTCAAGATCAAATGCAGGCGTGAGTTTTTTGGAATGAACCTAGTTGTAATTTTTTATCAATTTGAAACAATCGGTCATTGTTAAATTTCTTCTGATAGATCTATTTAATCCATTTTGGTCTTCTAATCTGCCACACATATATTGGATAAATACATACCACGTCAGTTGTTTCTTCTCAAGATCTTGAGATATATTTCCTTCTACAGCCACTTAGTTATTAGTAGATTAGTTCTTGTCTCGAAATACATAAAGATCTGATTGCATCCATCATTGCAAATTTATTACATCTATACTCCACAATATATCATTGAGACATCCTAAGACTTTTGCTTGTGTGTTTCGTTGGTCTATTTCTCGTGAATCGGTACCGGTATCAAAGATAACACTCAAGTAGTCATAGCTTTGACAGCAGGAAATGTTTTGTCCGTTTTTGAAGTCTAGGTTTTCTGGTTCTTTTCCAATATAGAGATACATATTTGGTTTTCCTTGTGTTGGCATTTAAGTATTCCCCAATATTCTTCTATCAGGATTGTAAACATACACTGTATGTCGTCTCGGTCAGTACTACCTGGTCATCAGCAAACTGGAGGTATATAAACATTCATCGTCAAGTTCTATACCCATTCTATGTATCTTTTTTCCATCTTTTCAGTACTGCTGCAACATATATCTTAAATAAGGTTAATGAGGTACAACATCCCTGTCGTTAGCATTTTGTAAACGGGAACTGTTCCGTAAAATATTAATCTGTTTTTATCCTTGACTTTGAATCTTTATACATTTTTGTATAGCATTTGAAACATGTGATTGATGTTCGAGCTTTTAATGTTGTCCACGAAAGTGCTGAGTTTCTTAATTCCTGACCGATCTTTTTTCTATTATTTGTTTAAGACAAAATACGCTTTGTTCTCCCTCTTTGTAACAGTTATAATCTTCTTCAAACATATTCCTTAAAATTCATATACAAAATTTAGGTCATCGCAAAATATGGTAATAATAAAAAAAACAAAATTAATACAAAGTATGACGTCCACCTTTGTTTATCATTGCTCTACATCTGTCGTTCATAGACAAATGACATTCTTTTATCAGACGCTCTCGAAAACAAAACGACGGCGTGTATTGTGGAGTAATTCTTCATTGCAGCGTGTCCCATACATGCCCGATGAGATTCAGGTCCAGGGGATTGTGCTGGCCAGTGCAACACTATAATACCTTCGATGGCAATGCAGTCTGTCACTAGACATGTGAGATGTGGACGGGCATTATCACGCATGAAGCATTTTTTGACCAACAGTACCAGCAAACGGACGACCGATAGGTTGAAGAATGGTGTCGAGGTACAGATCGCCTCAACCCTCTTACTCGACGAGAATCTAGACCAAATCATCGTCCTAGATTCGTCATAGAATAAAACTGTAGTCCAGTCATTTACATCCCAGTTTTGATATTCTTGACACCACTCTAATCTTGCGACGCGATTGTGGTAATAAGTGCAACTTGCAGTTGACAGAATGCAACGAGATTCAGCGACAATTGCTTTCGTCGTAGAAATTTGGATTCAACTGGAAAAATATCTGATTGATCAATCAATTCAAATTAGAAATTTCTATTATAAAAGGAGGAATATGGCTCTAGGTTCGCCTCATTCTTTGCCATGATCTTACTGGAACTTACTGGATCATCGCTTATTGGGAGAAAGACTTACTGCCGAACAAAAGGAACAGGTTTATAAATATTTAAATTCAGGCACTAATGGCACTAATTTCGAAGTCTAAATCTTACCGTCTTTCATGTATGATTCAAATTTCAAAAAAACATCTCCATTATTATGGTGAAAATCTGTTCCAATCGCTGAATCTGCTTGGCCTGATATTTCTCAAACGAATTAACCAATTATCTACAGCAGTAGCCTCAACAGCAGACATTTCAAGCTTCGGACTTGTGCATTCTAAATTACAAAATAATTTAGAAACCAAAAAGGCTGCTAAACTTGTATTCAAGTTTGTATATTTAAACAGTTCTTCGTACCAAAAACATGGCAATTTGGAATGGATTTGGATTGAACAAGAAACTGAAAGAAGGGAAAACGAAGAGGAAGAATTAAGTGCTGGGTGCTTTACTGGTTTTGATTCAGACACTTCCGATGATGAACCATTATCTTAATTCATTTTCTCAATTTTGATTTTGTTTTTTAATCTTCAGAATTTTAAGTTTCTTTAGAAAAAATAGAAATATATGTTTAAGTTTAAATTGTTTTCAATATTTTTAGTTAATTTAGCTGTTAAGTACTTGGATACTCGTGTTATTTTGTTTTCTGTTTATGTAACATACTACCATGTGTATGTTTATATTTTTATTTGTATTTTTTATATAAAGTAAAAATATTTCTTTTATACCGTTACGTTCTACATTTAGAGCCGTATTTTACTCAATTTAATTTCTCTATTAAAATGTTTTCCAAAATATCTGATAAATATATAAGTAAATATCACATTTTAGATATACAGTGATGAGTGTCTTACCACCCGGCTTTTTAACGTAAGAGATAGAAAACACAGTTACCTTGTGAAATAAAAAGAGATGAAACTCGTAGAGGTGGGAAATAATCGGTAGAAACCTATAATTTACATTACATTACATTACCACTATCGATAGTCCCACACCTTTAGACGTTAGCTTCGAGCTAAATCACCTCGGTCATAATTATTATGTGTAACGTCGTATGTGTGACGTATTTCCATTTTTTAATTTCGCATAAAATAAAAACTGATTGACCACAATAAAGCAAAAATGTGAATAAAATAATTTAATTAATAGTGATTATTTAATCTAAAGTTTTAAATTATTAACCAAGAATAATTTCTACTATGATTTGAACAGCAGCAGAACAATAACCCAAACTGTCACTAAATAATTATAAAAGTCTGGTGGATCAGAGTTCAAGGCACGATGTTCTCATCCAGGCGCTCAGGGTTCGAATCCAACATGGAGGTTTTACTTTTTTAAAAATTAAAATTTGAAATTATGCAGATATATCGTTTTGCTTTAAATCACTAAACATTTATTTCAGTCTTTATTAGAAGTGTTTATAGTAAAACATGAAAATCTTATTGAAAAAACAATATACTTTCGAAAATAAAGTAAAAATTCTTCAAACATAAAAGAACGTTCTAAATAAATGTACTTACAAAAAATGTTTAAATAGGTAGAAATTCTATAAAAATATTCTAAATAAACATATTTTATTCTAATGAAATGTATTTACAAAAAATGTTCGAATAAGCCTCCATTAGCAGCAGAACAATAACCCAATCTATTATAAAAGTTTCGTCTAACATTAGTTAATGTTTCTGGACTAATACCTCTCATTGAATCAAAGATCTTTTCTCTTAATTCTTGGAGAGAATTAGGCCTATCGTCTTCAATTCCATATAGTTTGGACTTGATATATCCCCACATAAAAAAATCACAAGGTGCAAGATCAGGTGATCTTGCAGGCCAAAAAATATCTCCGTGACCACTAATCAATCGAGTAGGAAAAGTCGCACTGAGATATTCACTGACGATGCGAGAATTATGTGCAGGACAACCATCGTGTTGAAACCATATGGAATCGAAAGGAATTGGTAAATTACGAAGGGCTGGGACAATTTGATTTTGCAGAAGTTCCTAATATTTCCGCCCAGTCAACATACCGTCTATAAAAAATGGACCAATGACATGATTCCCTATTATGCCTCCCCAAACATTCACTTTTCGAGGACGCCGGGTACGAGCGACATAAATCTGACGAGGATTTCCTCGAGACCAATACCGAGCATTCATTGAATTGTGACGGCCCTGCAATGAAAACGTACATTCATCGGTGAACAAAACGTTCTCTAAAAAATGTTCATCTTGATGTGACATTTCCATTGCTGTTTGACAAAATTCTAAACGTCTATATTAATCTCCAGAGAATTGTTCGTTGGATTTATGAAGTTTATAGGGACGGTATCCATGTCTTTTCAAAATTTTACCTACTCTAAATCTTGAAATTCCATATTGTTCTCCGAGACGAGATGTTGATTGGGTAGGATTTTGCTTAATACTTGCTCAAATCAAAGTATTCCTTAGTTCCAAATCTGGATTTACCTCCTTTCGTCTACGAACTCCTCTTGGAGCGAACACTGATCCATAAGTAAAAAAAATTACGGATAATAGACTGAATTGTTGATCGTGCTGGAGCCGGCCTATTTGGAAACATATTTACAAATTGTTGTCTAATGATGTTGTTTGATAATCCATTCACATGCCAGACAACAATTTGCACTTTTTCCTCGACCGTTAAAACCATTTTTACGAATTGTTTTTTCAATAAAAAGTTTCTGTTTACCGTGCAAAAACACTTCTCGATATGTTATTATTTGATGGCTGAAGGCTTGATGATTTAGTTAGCTGTAAAGCAGGCAGCTGTTTGCGCGCATCCATTCCAATGTTGTCAATTGTTTTAAAAATCATTATCTGTACAGAGGAATTGATATTATCACTGAGAATTTAGTGATGGATTTGACATTAAACAGTCTTCACCGGATTATTTTGCATTCACAACTGAAGACTGTAAAACTGGAATTGAATTTGAATTATTTTGTATTTCTATTTTATAACCTTGGAATAAGAATAAATTGTAAATAATGAGTTTTTCGAAAACTTGTTACCTAATATGTATCATATTTGTTATTATTTTTTGATTGAATAAAACAAAAATTTTATCCTTGGTGTGAATTGAACCCCAACCTTCTTGTCAATAGACCACGTCTCTAACTATTACACCAATTCCACATACAATAATTGTTTTCGGACAGAACCTTTAGTTTAGTCAAATATTTCAGTTGAGTTATTTTTATTATTAACTAACTTAAAGATTTATAATTTAAAATCGCTACTAATTAATGTTTTTTACTATATCTTAATTTATTCAATCATTTATTCTAACAGCAGAAATTATTAAAATAAAATATTTTCGAGGTCATCCGTATAATTATGACTGAAGTCAAATAGCCACGTCTAAAACTAGTTTATCTCGTACTATCTCACAACTTAATCTATCTTTTATCCTTTCCGCTATTTTGCCGGGTGGTAAGACACTCATCACTGTATATCAGATATATATTAGATATATAAGTATCATATGTCCGATATTTTGATATTTATAAAAATATTATGGATATTGTGTACCCTGTTTTGTTGCTATTTTTGAAGTTATACTTCTATACGCGCGTTCGACGTTGGAAATTTGCACGGGAGTGAATTGGCAAAACCATTACATATGTAAGACATAGGTAAGAGAGAGACAGATGATATATTTTCTCTCTCTTTCTCTCTCGAGAATAAAAATGTTCCTTTTGTAAATATATTTAATATTTATTAATATTATTATTATTTTATATTAATTCGGTAGATATATACATTTGGCCAAAGTCTTATGAAAATAGATATTCTTCCTGGAACTTCTATGATTCGTAATAACCTTTCCATTTTTGGAATACAATGAATAAATAAACACAAACACAAAATACAACCAAAAAACATCTTAATAATGTTCTTATCAAATAATGGCATTGATTAGCCACCTTGTAGCGTTTTATATTTAATATCTATATAATAGTATAAATTCTGTTTTAAGTTTTGTATTCAGTTGTTTTAAAATATAGATGTTTTGTCTCTGTTACATAGTCAGGTAGAAAATTATTCCGGTTAAGGCTAGGAGGCGAGGACGTTTAAAATAATCAATAAAATGCTTGTTGTTTATCTCGTAGTAAAGATGTATTAACGCTGAGAATATTTTTTTTTGTCTTTATTTACATTAAAATCCCCCTATTTTCTGTATGTATTGTGAGGTAAAAAATTTCCAGTTACCCAATTTAAAAGTAAATTTTTCAAGATGTTTTTTGTCGGTTCGTTGCTAAGAACGAGGTCAAGAGGGGTATTTTGTTTGTTTAGGTTCGTAGACCACAAATTGGCTTGAGACGTGAAGGGAAATTATTTGGCGTTGAATTTTGTAAAATGTAACGCAGATAGGGAGTCAAGCAAGAGATTTCAGACTAGAAAGATGTTTGGGTGATTTTGAATCAGGAGTCGATTCATTTTTTTTGTGTTATGTCTTAAGACCGGTGAAAGGTTTTATAATACTCTTTTGCAATAATGCAGTTTAGAACAAAGTATCAACCATAAGATTTGTGCAGTACACAGGAACTGATGAAATTTTCAAAATGATTATATAGCATGTCCACCAGCTTTGTTGTCGTTTGCCTGCTTGATCCAACCCTCTCTACGTCAGATCTTCGTTCCTAAGTATGGAAAGGGTTTCCTTTTTGTTCCAATTGAGAGTTTTGTCCTTGCAGCTCCAATCCCAGAGATAGTATCAAGTTTCTCAAAGTTAAGTGGCAAAGTTTGTGAATTAAGGTAACAATTAACATATTAATTTTTCCAAATTAAATAGACATTATTTTGATAATTGATAATTGCTTTCATAAAAATAAAAGAATTTGTAATATTTAAAGTTTTATATTGTTTTAGAGGCGTGGCCAACAAAATGTCATAATTTATTCTGTCTTACAATGTTATGTTTACATATGACATTTTGGCTTAAATCTGCTTATAAAACAATTTTAATTTGATTATTATATAGAAAAGATATTTCATATATAAGGTTAAATTTTAAGATATTTTCATAAACAAGGATATCCTTAATTTTTAATAATCTAATTTGGCCATATTAATAAATAACCTAGGAACCATTTCGAAAATTTTTGTAGCAATCTCCTTTGTAAACAGATAAGCACGTAAGTTTTTGTTAATTTTGTTATTATGTTATTTAGTATGCTTCTTGTGCAATATGTATTTTTGATAACTGTTTGTTTGAGACAAAAATAAACGTTTGATATGTTTCTCCAACCATTTTGTTTATTTTAGTTTAGAAAAATCTCCTAACCCCTGTTTGTGTTTCTTTATTTTAGGAAGGAAGAACCTTTCTTTCCTCCAGCAGGAAGTTTTCTCGAAGCGGCGTCCCATTTTAAATAGCTAGAGGTATTTCTTCTTGTCTTTATTTGTCCAGGAGATTTGTGTAAGTATCACTTTATTTCATTTTTTGGTAGCTACCCCAATCCGACACCCTTGTCATTCACTTACCCACGACCCCAGCTCTCCAGTTAACCCCTGAGTGCCGTTCGCACAAGGAACGATTGTTTTGTTTGCCCTATCTTCGCCCCCATAGTTTCTGTCCCCAATCTTCTACCCCTATGTTCTTACCCTGAGGGAGGCAAAATATATATCGTTACAACCTTATTACTTAAAGTTTCTGGTCGAATGAATTGAGGAGCGGTATTTAGAACCAGAAGTCGCGAGTTCGATCCCAATGTGGGAATATAGTTTTTAAATTATTATATTCTGATTTTTGTCACTTTGGTTTTAAAAATCAAAGAATGGAGAAATCATAATATATTTTTTAATATTGTTTCGCTAATTTTATACATTTTTTAATTTTCCAAACTATTTTATTTATAATTAAATATTTAGTACATATATAGTAGTCATGGGCGTAGAAATGAAAGGGACAAATATAATGATTGTTATTTTAAATTTCTTTTATGTATATGTTTATATGCATGACATAAATTTCAAAAAAGCTCGATTTTATTTTTAAATTATAATTTTCTAGTGACGTTATCCATCTGAGAAGAAATGAGTTATTCTTTCACCGAGAGTTAATTTAATAAGATTTCACAATTTAGTGGGGATTTTGAAACGGTGCCACAAAGAATCAAAAAATCCAGGGACCTAATGATTTATACAAGTGCTTTCAAATAATATATTAATTTCTCCATGGTCCTATTTAAAAGTATCTTACAAAATAGCGCCAAGACGCTATTAATAAAACTGAGGCTTAGTTCAGTTACCTAAAAATTTAGTAATTCAAGTTTTAAGATTCAGAAAAGAGTTGTTTGGGTGGGACTTATTTCGTTTCTGATTGTACTTTTATACGCACGTTCGACGTTAGAAATTTGTATGGGAGTGAATCGGCAAAATCATTACATATGTAAGATATAGGTAAGAGAGAGACAGAAGATCTATTGTCTCTCTCTTTCTCTCTCGAGAATAAAAATGTTCTTTTTGTAAATATATTTAATATTTATTAATATTATTATCATAGTAAATTAAACATATGCCTAAGTAAGTTATGCATATTGTCATTATTAAATACTTATGAATGTTGCATTTTAATTTGTATTGTATTATTATATTGAATTATGTTGCAGTGTATAGTATTGTATATTTATATTAATAACAAAATAAACAATGAATTTTACTGCAGAGTAAGTATGTGTAAAAAAAATTTTTTGCATTCAACTCCTTTCATACATATATGAAAATAAAAATATACATTTTCATCAAAATATTGATTCAATCCTTCATTTACTATACTCCTATTACAGGTCAAATGTTGTTTATATACAGCAAACGATGCTGTTCACGCCTCTATCTAATTCAAGTTTATTTTATGCATTTTTACAATCCGGCAACATAGTAGCGTAGTTCATATATTCATGTATTGTGTAATTCAAAATAAAGGTAGTTTTTCACACGGAGTTTGATTATTTACCAGCGGCACGCGCGAAGTGCAAATCAAGCCATTTACAGATACACCATATACCTATATACCTAATTATGTTTCTCTTTCTGCTCTCACTTACCTACAGCATTACATATGTAGTGATTGTGCAGATTAACTCCCATATAAATTTGTAACGGCGAACGCGTGTATAGTATAACTTCTAGGACTGCCACACCCGTTTTTTGTTTTTTGTGTCCCGAGTGTTCCCATAGATTAGATATCGTGAGAGATGAAGATTCAGCAAATATTGAAATTAGCCCAAAACAGAAAAACTCTTGACAACCATCTACGAGATACCTTCATAAAAGGGCTTTCTACTGGACTGAAAGTTGCCACCCACCAAAGAGGTCCTTCTTCTTTGGGTTGGAGCGTTTGCTCGTCTTCATGCTGGAAGCGAAATTATCTATCTTGACCAAGAAGGGAACCGCTGGCTGATTACCACGACGAAATGGACGGTGATCTATATGAAGAATGGTTTGAGAAGCCGTTAATTCCAAACTTGCCTAAAGACAAAGAAAACGTTCTTGTTTTGGATAACGCGTCATACCACTTCCGCATATTTTATTTCGCGAAATAATTGAGGAACAAATCAAGGATTGACTAATCGAAAAGAACATTTTCTTCGAGGAAGATTACCTAAAAAGTGAATAACTGAGAGGAGTATGACAAATACAAAATTGAAACAATTGCGGAAAAATAACGTCGACTTTACAAGAAAAAACGGTAGAACGGTTGATACAAGAAGCTTACCAACGCATATCTAAAGAGCAGCGGTATAATTATGTAAACCATGCCAAGAAAGTAGAACAAAAAATGTTTGTGGTGGTCAATTTGCAGGAATATATTTAACCGATGATAATTAATATAGGAGATGATTCAGAGGATGAGAACGATTTAGATATGGATTGTGATTACTATTAATTAACGAGAAATATCTCAGAATTAATGCTAATTTTTTTTTAAGTACTGTATGTGCAGTACATTTCAGTTATGATCTACTTGTATATTTTATATATTATATTTATTGTCTCATATAGGGTAAACTACTTGCATTTTTTTTTGTATACATGTAAGTATATAAGTGTTTACGAGGTATTAAATATTTTATATATGCAGCCATTTTTTATAGAAGTAATTTGTTTTTTTTTTTTTGTTTATTCTCTTATTTAACTCAGTTAAATTAATGAGTAAAGATTTTTGAAACGAAGCATGTATGGTCCTGATTTCTCAGTCTATCTCCAAACTACCACACACCTACCAGTGGCACTGTGCCGACATGAGCGGCATCGCTGCGCTTCATAACACCAACACTGCATTCTAACTGTGGCTTCTACTATAGTATGTTATTAAACAAGATAGTAAATACTTTAGCTAACTTGGTGCTGCTATACTTAATACTACTATAGTTCATCCCAAACCCTTCTTTCAGTGCGTCACAGTTTATCGAATTCTCTCTAACGCATTAAGCTAGAAGTGACAGAAAAAAACGTGAGTCTGTGATTATTATACATAGAACTTAGAAAATTATATATCGTTCACGGGTATTTGCATATTAAAGCGAATTCTACTTACGGATATATAATTGGTTGGAGTTTAGAATACGCTAAATAGATATCCAATCAATGATGCGCATAAATATAATTTGATGCAGATGGTTTCGATAGTGACAGTACTTTGACAATGTCAACTAATAAAATGAAAATTGTCATTCCAGGATAGTATTTTCAGACATTTTACAGTGAAAATTTAATTTTGTATTTATTGTCATAAAAATATTTTAAATATGCCGAGATATACCGAGAATGAACAAAGACTAATATTAAAATTATTAAATTATTTTCAATTAGAAAAAGAGGCTGGGACAACTTCATTACCAGTTTCTGCCGTTCGTGAAGTAAGTTTTAAATTATTCTAAAAAATATTCATATTAGTAGTTTAAATACTATACATTTTAGCCATAGTGTTTGTAATAAATAATAATAAATACATAAATAAATCTTAGCTAATTAAGCACTTTCCTTGGAATGTATAGAATAGGAATTATGACAAACTGCCGTTCCAATATTATGCACAATAAAAATTTTTATACAGGACGGCACCTCTAATATGTAAATTAAAAAAAAAATTAAATTCTTAAAATTTTTACTCCACACTTTCAAAAAATAACCTTTTCACATTTAGCCGATTACGATGCTTCAACTGTCAGATTTAACTAAAATTTCATGCAATAATTCTCGACATTCTTAAAATCCTATATGACGTCAAAATTAGTGACGCACTGAAAGAAGGGTTTGGGACAGACTGTAACTAGATAACTGTCTCTTTCAAGCTGCTTCAAATTCTAGAAAATATTTTTTACAAAATTCATCAAAAGTAATAGATATCACATGCAATTTAAATTACTACTATGACATGTTCGGATGCAAGCTAATAGAGTCTGTATGAAAGAGTCATGCTCTTGGCTGTTTGATAACAACAGCAATGAAAATAAAGTTTTAGAAGTGATGGGACCCAATTGAGAACTTCTAAGCAGTATTAAAATGCATAAACAGGATATCTGTGACATATGTGTTGAGAAAAGAATACAATTGTCTCAATTTCATAATGGTGAGCAAAATTTATAAACCCTATTTCTGCAGAAAAATAGTAAATGTTGCCTGATTGCTGGTGTTCTGTTCGCAAATATTTGCCTCATGCTTCAGTATGAAAAAAAAATAAAATCTGATTCAAATTTCTTCAAATTTGTCAAACTGATTTTGTTTATCTCCAACAAATAATTATTATATACTCTTATTCTTTGTTTTTATTTAAATAAATAATTTTAAATAAAATTATAAACTCATCAAAAAAAGTTTTTTCCCAGATAAAGTAAAATTATCAGTCCTGTTCAATATCATTTAAAATTTGGACTAAGCAGGGTCTCATATTACAATCTAGTGACATTGTCTAAAAGTATATGGATAATTCCAATTTCTGTTCCATGGGCAATATGGTATCGTAGTAAAAATACAACAAAATTAATTCCACTATAAATCAAATGCATGAAAATGTCAAAAATCCAAACACACATGGTTGGCACACATGGATGTCAAAATATTACATAACTGCATTTTATTATCAAAAACCACACAAGGCAGATATCAATTTGCCCTAATCATGGCCAGCTTTCTGTATGTTTTTTGCATTCTGTAATGCATGTTTTTTTATATCCAACATTTCATTGTTGTGACAAGTACTGAGCATTAAAAAATTTTTTGGCTCATTATTGTGAATACATTATTTGAGATAATGTATTCACATAAGTTTTTTCAAATTCTCTGCCATTTGAGGTATATATCTCCTATTTTTATGAACAGTTCAGAGGCCTTTGGACATCACTGATAAAGCCATAAAAACAAGTTGGAATTACTGTACTGTAGATAATCGGTATATAAAAAGGACATGGCTTGACTCGAAATAAGAATCCAACAATGTAATAACTAGGGTTTACATAATTATGCATTTATTTAATTTTTCTAAGAGATTCATTAATATTCAGATCAGTAGAGTGCTATTTCTTTGACTCTGTCAAATGAGCTTGAGTAGTTCATGAACAAACTAGTTCAAAGAATGAGCTCCAATATGTGAGCTAAATAAACTAGTTCGCCAGAGCTGACTTAAACTGCTCAGTCGCTTAGTCATTTATCATTCAGGAGCGGTTCAGTTTGAATCTTCGAGTTGATACATGATGAACAACAAATGACAAACAGCAAACAGCGAGCAGAGGAGCTGGAGAGGGTGGGGGAGAGAGCGTGATTTAACTAAAGAACTATGAACTACATAACGTAGATCCTCTTTGATGACTGGTGAAGAGTGAGTCGGTGGGAGGTGAATCTATGCTGTGGAATTATACATACATTGTTGAGATTTAAAACAGAAAAAATAAATTTTGTAATAAAATATTTTAAAGTTAATTTAAATTTAAATCAGCGTTATCAAAAATAAACTTCTTAGGTACAAACAATAAAACAATATTACAGTTTGCTCATATGTACCTAAATTAATCTCTCCTGTAACTATATGTTAGTGAACTAGGAATTAAAAGAGAACTAGTTCACTTCTCACATTTGAACTAAACTGAGCGCTCTTTATGATGAACTATTATGCCCAACACTACTGTGAAAGTCCATAAACAAGGGATCTACCTGTTTTATAAAATGATCCCTTGTTTATTTTATAGCTCAAACTATAGTACCTCACTGAGCTGCATATTAATGAGTCTCTTGTATATCTATTACCCAAACCCTAGTAATAAAATTGCTGGATTTTCTACACTCAGTATTTGCCTAACATAATAAATTTTTATGAAAATCAAAATCTTGGTGTATTTCAATCTCCTCATTGTTATTTCTTCCTGTTCTAGGCTCCATAGATTTGTGACTTTTTCTTCATGACATATTAAGTTTTTTGTAACAATTACTTTTTTCCTTGTTCATATTCAGAATCACTCTGAGTATCTCATAAAGAAAGAATACAGTTAAATAGGATTAAACATATTTCTGCAAATGCAAAGAATACAGTTAAATAGGATTAAACATATTTCTGCAAATGTGATATCATGTTTAGAATCTGGTATGTACTAAGGTATACATATAAAGGTATAAGGTATACAAGTAAAGAAATGAGTAGTAATTTTTTTTGTGAAAACTTTTTATTCAAATATGTAATTATGTTTGGCAGTGAGGTGTATGGAATTGGTCTTTAAAAAGAGAGTGATATGTTGATTATATATAGTGATGGTGGATTGTTAAATACATACTGCATATTCAGTGTAAAGTCTTTAAATATTTAACAGTGGCGGCTGGTGTGGTAAAATTTTGGGTAGGCCAAGCCAGCAAATTACATAAAGCTATGTGTAATCAGAGAGGGAGGGGTCATGGGGTCATGACCACCCCCCTTAAAAATATTTGGAAACCCACTTATCCTATTGGTGGTAAGACTAAAAGTGACATTGCATCAGAGAAAAGTAATCACCCTCAAGATCCATGACCTCCCCCTAAAAATTCCGCCAGTGTGTGTAATACATTTTTTTTTGTGTGAGAGTGGGAATCTTTTTTTTTTTCGAATTTAACGATTTTTTTTTAATTTATTTGGGCAACCATGCACTTGTTTGCAATTGTGACAGTGCAAGTGACAACGATGGTAGACGTAGGCCCGATCGTTTGTTGCCTAAACAGCAAGCATAAACACGACAATAAAAATCGTTGTCCGGCAAGCTGCTTAACTTCAAACGCTTATTGTACGGGGATCTTATGTGAGCTGGGTAGGCCAGTTCCGATCGGGCCTATTAATGATATTTAAAATGCGCGAATACGATTCGATGTTTTCTGTGGGAATATAATAACATAGTTGTTTTAACGGACGCAATGTATTGAGTAATTTAGTACATTTAAAAGTTATTTACATGCATTAACATAATTTTTGAATATATGTTTTTCAATTTTAAAGCTCTTAAAATTATTGGGTAGCCCCTGCCTATCCCCAAAAGTCGCCACTGCTATTTAAGATAATGATAAAATCAATATCAGTATGTTCTGAAAGTGATATCACATGTAATTGACCCATATTTGTCAAGATATTGTCTTATAACATCAATACTATAAAATAACATACTGAATCATTCACTATTAATACTCTTAATATACTATCTTATAGTATACTACACTATTTAATAGTGAATGTGTTTGCAGTAAAGAGCAGACAAAATAAGAAAAACATTTAATGGATTGTATATTACCAAAGAATATAGAGGCTATATTCTTTGATATTACTGTGCTTACTAATTATGCTTGTATTTGTGAAAATGTGATTTTAATCAATTCTATATTAAAATACTTGCACTGTAGTATTTTACCCAATGTTTAAATTATCTAATGACAATTGTCATTAAAAACTTATTTATACTAAAATTATATATGAAGTTTTTAACAGTATAGGTAACCAAATTCTCATTTTGTTAGTCAATCTGAATAAACATGATACCTTTGACCCTCTAACTCGTTAAATAGGTCCCCAGTAGGTACAACATATTCACTTTTTTTTTAAAGTAGTTGAATTAGTGGGAGAATTTAAAAATTTATGGAAATTACTTTGGTACCAAAAGAAATTGAACAGTATATCATTATAACTTCTAGTATATTCAGTCAATAACATATTTTTATAATTTAAAAGCACCTGAGGATATTATAATATTCAATATATTAAAATGAAGAGTGAAAGCCAGGTATACTTACCCAAATATTGGAATGAAGTAAGCTATGGAGCAGAGAATGCCTATGACCCTAATTAACCATAGGCCACAATTTATTTTGTGCGTAATTATATGAGCCTTTAATGCTTCAAAATTTAATCTTCTAGGTAGTCCAGTAGGATTTGATGTGCGATCACTCATTTTTAATTATTACACTTTATTAACTAACTGACCAACCTATATTAAAACAATGAGTCTATTAAAGAAATTTAAGTAAGTGATGGGCAGTTCTAAAACTATACACTTTCTAATCACATTAATTAAATATTCCAACTCGAATTATAAAATGTACTGCCAACAAAACGAATCAAATCGAGACAAAACAAGAACTTGATGAACTTGGACGAATCATCCAAATTGACATGGAAAATAGACAATTATTTTATATGTCAGTGTCAAATACCGGAAATGAAGTTCACTGATATCGCTCTATTACAATAGAGATAACTATAGTATTGTCTATCTCAAGAAAGAAAAAGATGTCCAATACCGCGGAGTAGAAATATGAACGCAATCCTTTTGACAGCAAACAACGAGTGGCGTTACATAAAAATTTTACTGGGTGAATGTTTCTCAATTTTCAATATTCTCTATCTTGCTGAGTGTGTCACTGAAAAATATACTTTTGCTTTTATTGTTTGAACTACAGACCTATACTACCACTGTCTGGTTGATTATCGTAATGGTTATCTTAATCCTTTTTAAGTTTAGCTATCTGAATAAGCAGCTTGTGATGTTATTTTTATAAAATTACTGTAACATAAAACGGCGTGTATTAAAAATCACCTTTCTTAAATAAATAATAAAAAATGGGTTGAATATTAGGTTACACTGATTTCATTCTTACATATTGTCTTCGTATTCCTTATCAGCAATAATTAAAGATATTAAATTTTTCGTTGATATCATACTTTTGGAATTCTCCTGTCTAATTAAGTACCCATAATTTATTGATCCTTCTTATTGCGTCGTCTAGCAAATGCTAGCTAGAATTGTCAAATGACAATTCTAGCTTTGGAAACTGCTGCACGAAAGATTTCTGTGGATGAGAGATCAAACCATCTCCTCAGGTCTTTTAGCCATGAGTTCTGGCGTCTTCCATTTGATCTTTTACCTGAACTTTACCTTCCAATATGATTTGGAGTAATTCACATCTTTCTCCAATCACCACATGACCCAAGTATTGCATTTCCTCTCTTTGAATATGCTGAGTAATTCTTTTTGTTTACTCACGCGCCGAAGTACCTTACCGTTGGTAACTTTTTGTACCCATGGAATAGGATGAGAATATTCACCACACAATATGGATTTGCATAGAGAAAAGAGTAGGCACCATTTAAAAGAGTTGTAATTAGCTTACCTAGTTCTGAGGGCAAAAAGTATAATCTCTTGCATGTCATCGTATTCTTCTCCGTGTTTCTGTATATAGCGTGAGTGCCTTTCTATTCGACTATATCTGACGCATTCGTCGCTTGCATACATAATTGATTTATCTTCCAGTATTATTGTTTTTGTATATCTATCAAGCGTTCTCTGAGGAGTATATTTTTATATTAACTTCTAGCTGCAAACGATATTGTTTTTATTTTTAACATTTACATTACTGCTTTTGATGCAAAAATGTATTAACGCAGCTAGTAAATTGGGCTGACTTTTATAAAGTTACGATAAAGGGCATATTTTCTTTTATACTTTCATATTACTTTCCCGCCTTATGCGTGTGTGTATTGTAATAGTGTGGAAAGTAGAAATTCTTACTGTTAATTGATAATATTTATTCTGAAACATTTTTATGTATTTTGCATTTATTTTTGTTATATAATAACAAGTCAGAAAATTAATAATCCGTTATTAAACTAAAGGAAAACACAGATTGCCAAGAATTTTCAAGTCTGATAAAATGTGTTAGGCTTTCACGGCCATCGTCTAACTTGTTAAACTGTTTATTCTTGTTATAATGTATAAACTGTTATGTTAGGCCGTTGTCTTCTGAGATTAGTTCTCGACGATTTCGCCAACACTAGGGGTTGGCATCTTCTGGAGATGTTACTGCTTCGCTTGTAAGCTGAAACTGACGCCGCGTGGTGGCGTCTTATTGTTCCGGATTGTCGTTTGTCGGGTGACTTCGTCTTTTGGGTATTTTGATGTCCTGCTTTAGGCTTTTGCCTCTTCAGGACGTGGTTTGTTTTTGTTTGGTTTTGGTGTTCGTGGATCCCTGGTGTTTGGTTGTGGTGACCTGATCGTTGGAGGAGCGCCTGGATAATCAGAGGTGAAAGGCAATGTTGAAACGGTTCTTTTCAGAATTTTATTGATCTAAAAAATAAATTAGTATATATGTGAATTTTGAATTCATGTATTTATTATTGTTAAATTGATATGTGAACAGGGCGCGAGAGGGCAGCTGTGGCTGGTACCTCAGCAAATATACTGGTATCGTTGTGCAATTGGATCGAAAACCGATTCCCCCTGTCTAGAGCAAGCTCGAAGTGAGCATTTTGTGTTAGTGGCGACGGCGGTAGTAGAGAGGAGTTGCCTCCTGTATGTCAATGTATTCATCAGGGAGTTCGTTGCTGGCGAGTGACAGTAAAATAGTGGGTAGGAAAGGGAGTTTGGGTTTAGGTTTTCTTCTGAATACATTGCCGATGGATGAGCAGGTAGTTTTCAGGATGCTTTGGGCTCTGAGGTTTTGGCCCCGGATGGTGCTGATAGTGTAACTCCTGCTCAGAGAGGGGTGCCTCTCATTGATGGGCTGGATATTCGACAGGTGATGTATTAGGGCGGATGGGTAGTCGCATCGCTTGTAGTTTGCTTTACGTAGGATTCTCCTCTCCAAAGCAAGCAGTCTTTTTGTGTTGTGGTCGGGCAATATAGTATAGATATTCCACTCCCCTCCCCTCCACTGGTTTCGGCGTGAGAGGGGGTGTCGTCGTTCGTTGTTTTTCTTTTTTCGTGTTTTGCGGTAAGGGGATTTTAATATTGGTATCCATGTTTTGTTAATTTTTGGTCCTTCTTTAATCCGATTAAAATTATTTGGACGCTGATATATTTCCACCGCTTCCCGATATAACCGTGGGTAGTACTGGGATGTTTTATCCAGCATCTGCGTTAATAAAGAAACGTAATTTGTAAATTCATATAATCTCACATGTATACTAATTTATTTTTTAGATCGATAAATTCTGAAAAGAACCGTTTAACCATTGCCTTTCACCTCTGATTGTCCAGGCGCTCCTCCGACGACCAGTCACCAAAACACCAGTGGATCCACGACGAAAAAAATAGAAAAAAACATCAGCCACACAATAAAAACAAACCACGTCCTGAAGAGGCGAAATACAGGACAACAAAACTCCAGATCGAAGAAATCACCCAATGAGAGTTCCAAACAGACAATGAACTACTACAACGCGGCGTCAGTTTCAGCTTACAAGCGAAGCAGTAACATCTCCAGAAGATGCCAACCCCTAGTGTTGGCGAAACGTCGATAACTAATCTCAGAAGACAACGGCCTAACAGCCCGAATAAACAGTTTAACAAATTTCAAGTCTGTTAGTGTCGAATCAAAAATCAAATGTCAGACATGGAATTTTATAATACTCCCACTTAAAATTACAAATTCTGCAAATAATATATCCCAGAAACTCCTGCTGCAAAAATCGAGAACTGAATATTAAAATATTAAGCACTGTTTACTAGTGTTTACAGATAGGAAACAAGAAAAATCTTAGTCCGTTTTTAAAAATGTGTAGAATTACATTTTTTGGGGATTTATTAACAATGAAACTAATTGAGTCTGTAAAATATATTCAATCCTAAAAGTAACGATAAGCAATTCCTAGACATTGTTCCGAATGAAATTTATTTTACGAAGGTAGTAAAAATTATAGTCGGTCAGATAGCCAAGCGGGCTGGGCGGCCGGTTCTCTTTCGCTTCACTGCGAAGGATGTGAGTTCGATCCCCAGCTCGGTGTACAGAAAACAAAAAGGCTAACGCAGCAGTTTAAAATTCTAAATGAATCTGCGGCTTAGACTAGAATATGCTGGTGTCTGATCGGCCTATGGTGGAGCAGTACGGCAAGAGATAAGGGCTTGCGGCTCAGTGATACTCCTCCATAGATCCCTACCGGAAGGGCGAGGCGCCTAAAATATCGGTGAAAACAACAACAGTAAAAATTATAAATTAAATAGCAATACAATAGCAAAATGTACTTGGTTTAAATTTTTAGGTCGATCTTGTCATTGGTTATACAGGATAGGAGCTTGTCATAAAAATGTGATTTACAACTTATAACATTTCCAACGTTAAAGATTTTGGATCATACTAATTGCAATTCCCAATAAAGAAACTAATAAAACTAAGATAGGTTACAATCACGAGAGTTGTTTATAATGTTATAAAGACACACTGGACATTATCGTGATCCTTCTGATATTTTTTTATTAATGTTCAAACAAATATACCTAAGAATGATCAGTAATTGAGCAGTTAACAATATGCTTGAGAAATTTGCTACATTTGCACTTGTAAAAAAATTCTTCCTTCTAAACTAATTTTAACTCTACCTCTACAAATTAATCTGACCACGGTCATAAACGTCGAATTTTTTTCTTACTTTATTACAAAATATATTCCTAATATTGTTTTTGTTTTCAGAAAAACATTGTTATTATAATAGTATTTTTGACCAATTTGACAGTTGTCGCAGGGTTATCAGCTCCCAAAAAAATAACCCTGATATTAATTTTTTCCATAAATTTTTAACGATATTTTCTCGAGCTGAGCAGTAGAGTTTTAGTTAGATGTAAAAACTGACAATTTATATTGGATGAAGTACTAAAAAATAGCACGAGAGGTTGCACGAATCGAAATTTCTTGTAACTTTAGTCCCACTATAAGTCAATACAAACTTTTCGATTTCTCTGGATTTTAATAATTCATAGATTTTGGTATATAAGGAAATTATGGTACATTGGTACAAAATGGATTTTGAGTAATATAATGAAATACGTTTATTAATTTAATGGATTTATTGTCTTTTTAATACAATTATGTTTTAGATTTTTTCATCAAAGAATTATGAAAATTCAACCTAAAAGGGAGAATGATTCTCTCCTGTTGCCGACAATAATGTAGCATAGAATCTTTTTAAATAATTTTAAACTGTTTGTCCTTGTTCTAGTGTAGTGTTATGTACAGTTTATGTTTTAATTTCATGTTTATTACATTCTGCGCTTGCTAGATAGCCCAAATTTGACGAAATGCCCCTGATGATGCTGTAGAAAGCGAAAGTGCTTGGGCAAGATTTGAAAAATTTGATTATTAAAATTGTGCTCGATATTTGCCTTCAATTTTTCAAAGTTAATTCTTTTATTTTTATGAATTAGTATCAATAATTCCAAAATGTAAATTCCATACACTGTTAATATATTTAAATCTCTAAATTGGTTTTTATAAGACCAACCATACGGAACACCTGCAATACATTTGACAATACGCTCTTGGGCCTTGAAAATGTCATTTCTACTAGTAGAGCCACCCCAGACAGTTTTGCCATCTCAAATGTTTTTTCAAACTATTTTTCTGGGAAAACTGCATAAAACAAATTTCGCATTTATAAAGAATTTTCTCCAGTGTAAAGTATTTTGTGATCATCCAAAGAACTTTTATGACTAAAAAACTTAAAACAAATATCGTACTTGTAAGGATTTTTTCCAGTGTGAATTATTTTGTGTCAACCCATAGATGTTTTCTGAGTAAACAGCTTAAAACCAATTTTAAACTTGTAAGGTTTTTCTCCAGTGTGCAATCTAAAATGTGTTTTTAAAGTACTTTTCTGAGAAAACCCCTTAAAACAAATTTCGCACTTATAAGGTTGTTCTCCAGTGTGCAATCTAAAATGTGTTTTTAAAGTACTTTTCTGAGAAAACCCCTTAAAACAAATTTCGCACTTATAAGGTTGTTCTCCAGTGTGCAATCTAAAATGTGTTTTTAAACTACATTTCTGAGAAAATCTCTTAAAACAAATTTCGCACTTATAAGAATTTTCTCCAGTGTGAATTATTTTGTGTCGATCCAAAGAAGTTTTCTGAGTAAACAGCTTAATACAAATTTCACACTTATAAGGTTGTTCCCCAGTGTGCAATCTAAAATGTGTTTTCAAATTACTTTTCTGAGAAAACTGCTCTAAACAAACCTCGCGCTTGTAAGAATTTTTTCCAGTGTCAACTATTTTGTGATCATCCAAAGAATTTTTATGAGTAAACAGCTTAAAACAAATGTCAAACTTGTAAAGTTTTTCTCCAGTATGCAATCTAAAATGTGTTTTCAAACTACATTTATGAGAAAACTGCTTTAAACAAATTTCGCACTTGTAAGAATTTTCTCCAGTGTGCAATCTCAAATGTTTTTTTAAGCTATTTTTCTGGGAAAAACTGCATAAAACAAATTTCGCACTTAGAAGGATTTTGTCCAGTGTGAACTATTTTGTGATCATCCAACGAACCTTTATGAGTAAATATCTTCAAAAAAATATCGCACTTGTAAGGATTTTTTCCAGTGTGAATTATTTTGTGTCGATCCATGTAAGTTTTCTGAGTAAACAGCTTAAAACAAATTTTACACTTGTAAAGTTTTTCTCCAGTGTACAATCTCAAATGTATTTTCAAACTAATTTTTTGTGAAAACTGCATAAAACAAATTTCGCACTTAGAAGGATTTTCTTTAGTTCAGTTTCTCATTCATTTTGTGATCATCCCAAGAACTTTTATGAGTAAACTGCTTTAAACAAACCTCGCACTTGTAAGGATTTTTTCCAGTGTGAACTATTTTGTGATCATCCCAAAAATTTTTATGAGTAAACAGCTTAAAACAAATTTCAGACTTATAAGGTTTTTCTCCAGTGTGCAATCTAAAAAGTGTTTTCAAACTACTTTTATGAGGAAACTACTTTAAACAAATTTCGCACTCGTAAGGATTTTTCCAGTGTAAACTACTTTGTGTAGATCTAAAGAAGTTTTCTGAGTAAACAGCTTAAAACAAATTTCACACTTTTAACGTTTTTCTCCAGTATGCAATCTCAAATGTCTATTCAAACCACTTTTATGCGGAAACTGTTTAAAACAAATTTCGCACTTGTAAGGATTTTCTCAGTTGTGAACTATTTTGTGATTATCCAAAGATTTTTTATGAGTAAACAGCTTAAAACAAATATCACACTTATAAGGTTGTTCCCCAGTGTGCAATCTAAAATGTGTTTTCAAACTACATTTATGAAAAAACTGCTTTAAACAAACCTCGCACTTGAAAGGTTTTTCTCCGGTGTGAACTATTTTGTGATCATCCAAAGAATTTTTATGAATAAACAGCTTAAAACAAATTTCGCACTTGTAAGGTTGTTCTCCAGTGTGAATTCTAAAATGTGTCTTCAAACTACCTTTATGAGAAAACTGCTTTAAACAAACCTCGCACTTGAAAGGTTTTTCTCCGGTGTGAACTAGTTTGTGATAATCCAAAGAATTTTTATGAGTAAACAGCTTAAAACAAATTTCACACTTGTGAGGTTTTTTTTCAGTGTGCAATCTAAAATGTATATTTAAACCACATTTATGAGTAAACAGCTTAAAACAAATTTCGCACTTGTAAGGTTTTTCTCCAGTGTGCAATCTAAAATGTGTTTTTAAAGTACTTTTCTGAGAAAACCCCTTAAAACAAATTTCGCACTTATAAGGTTGTTCTCCAGTGTGCAATCTAAAATGTGTATTTAAACTACATTTCTGAGAAAACCTCTTAAAACAAATTTCGCACTTATAAGGTTGTTCTCCAGTGTGCGATCTCGAATGTGTTATCAAGGTAGAGGATGTAGTGAACTGTTTAAAACAAATTTCGCATTTGTAATATTTTTCTCCTGTGTGAACTAACATGTGTTTCTTTAATGACTTACGGAAAAGTTGCTTAAAACAAATTTCACATTTTGTTCTTTTTTCTTTAAGGAGTCGGCTCGTGGGTTGTTCTTTATTAGATGAACATACCGATATAGTTTTCATAATTTCTAATGTGTTGTCTTCTTTGACAAAGCCTGAAACAAAAAGCAAAATATATGCTTTTTATTTTAAGAAAAAATTTAATGCAATATCGAATCCCAATATATATTTAATATTCTGCGCGCTCATATCAACTAGTACATAATAGGCATTAGCATATAATAGGCAATTTTTATGTATAGGTTTTTACCTATTAATTATTATTATAATATATAAAAGAGAAATTTTAATAATTCGAATTTTATTTTACCCATTAAGTAATAAGTTGTAATCAGTGGCGCACCCAAGGGGGGGGGGTTTTGGGGGTTAAACCTCCCCCCAGGACCCTATTCCGACTCTGTTACTTACACATTTTAAGGACTTAAAATGGAGGTAACATCATAAAAAATTTCGGTGACCAACCAAACCCCCCCCACAGAGGCAAATTCTAGGTGCGCTACTGGCTGAAATCTCTCATTATTAGAAGATAAAATTATTTTGAACACATTTTACATGGTTTATTAGAACATGCACATTCCCATGTATCTATTCTTAATGCATGATTTGTTCATTGGACTTGGTCAACAATGGCATGTACTCCACAAAGATCTCTCGAAGCTATGGAGGAAATCTCATGTCATCGCTCTACTCATATCTGGAAAAGATCCATCGGAAGCTAAAAGTTATCGCCCGATCTCAGTGCTATATCACCTTTCCAAAATCATCGAGAGTACGGTCAAAAATCGCATTTAAGCAACCATAGACGAAACTCTTGATCCGGGAACAAGCTGGTTTCAGTCTGGGAACAATGCTGGGCGTGGCATTCGTAGACCTTTCCATTAGCGTATGACACCGCAAACCGTAAAAGACTGGTCTCCAAAGCGTACAAAATGTTAAGACATCAAATTAACCAACTTTATACGACGTACAAAGTTGGTTAATTTGATGACGTAGGAAAGAGAAGCATAGGGAGGCGTAGAATGTCATGGCTGCGCAACCTGAGAGAGTTGTACGGATGTACATCAAATGAACTTTTCAGAGCAGCTGTCTCAAAAGTCCGAATAGCTATGATGATTGCCGACCTCCGCCGCGGAGATGGCATTTGAAGAAGAAGATACGACGTATACTGCTAAACCTCCAATTTTTTGTAATACATACTCTAAAGACAAAACAACCACTGGAGAACCCAGAAGCATGGATTGGCCCAGGATAGGATGCTAACTCTCCTACTATTCAACATCTACACAGACGACCAGATAATACATCATGAAACAAAACAATTCATATACGCAGATAACACAGCCATCGCTGTATAAGAAAGAATATTTGCGGAGATGAAGCGCAAACTTTCAAGTTTACTAGATAAACTGCCGAGATGGTAAGACTGAAAATAGACATCTTGGGGATGAGTGAAGTAAGATGGCCTGGATCAGGAATACAAAAAACAAAACATGGATACATATACTATTCAGGTGGAACCGACCCAGAACATCAATATGGAACTGCTATATTAGTGTCGAACAAAATTGCTCAATCAGTCATAACTTCATCCCTCTAAATGGTAGAGTAGCAATGTTGAAATTACAAACAACTCACAGAAAACTAAATATTATTCAGGTCTATGCTCCAACAAGTGACAAGTCAGACGAAGAAATCGAAAAACATAGATGAAATAATGAGACTGACAAAAAGAGGTGAGATAACGATGATCATGGGTGACTTTAACGCTAAAATTGGTCGTGGTGCTGAAGGAGGCCACATAGTAGCATACGGTCTAGGTACCAGAAATAATAGAGGAGATAGACTTGTACAATTCTGCGTAGAAAACAATCTGTTAATAGCCAATACCTTCTTCAAACAACATCCTAGAAGGCTATACACATGGAAATCACCTGCAGACAGAAAAGAGAGAATTGTTAGAAATCAAATTGACTTCATTTTGCTCAATAACACCTTTAAGAAGTACATACAATCTACGAAAACATACCCTGGAGCTGATATACATAGCGATCACAATCCAGTTATAATGGATTTTAGATTAAAAAGATTTCTCAAAGTCAAAAAGAAAACAGTGACAAGAAAAATAGACATCTCACAACTGAAGAACCCTGAACATAAAAAAGAAATAAGTATCAAGCTTGAGGAAGAAATAAAAACGATCGAAAACTTGGTACAGACAGACATTGAAGTAACATGGACTGCTCTAAAAACAAAAATAACAAAGATACAAGAAAAAGACATCGGGTTCATAAAACACAACAAAAAACAAGAATGGATAACGCAAGAGATCATAGACCTCATGGACGTAAGACGAAAACATAAAACAAGCCCAATAGAATACAAGCGAATCAACAAAATCATTAGAAAAAAGTGCAGGGAGGCGAAAGAAAACTGGATGTCAACAAAATGCATAGAAATCGAACAACTTCAGAAAAAATACGACACCTGTAATATTCATAAAAAAGTAAAAGAAAATGACAGGTAGACACAAAAAGAGACAAGCAACAATATTAAAAAATGATAATAACGAAATAATTATGGGTAGAGAAGACAAACTAGAGAGATGGAAAGAATACATACAAACTCTTTTTGACGACGATAGACCTTGTTCTCCACCATCCACAGATAATCGAATAAATGAAAAAGGCCCAGAAATAACCAAAGAAGAAGTGATTCAAGAAGTAAAATCTCAGAAAGATGGAAAAGCCACCGGTCCAGACAATATCAATGTCGAAATACTTAAACTAATTGCAGATAACGAAAGTAAAAGCCTAGATTTAATAACAGCACTATTCAATAAGATATATGACAAAGGTAAAATACTAACAGACTGGCTAAAATCAACATTCGTAGCATTACCAAAAAAATCGAATTCCTCACAATGCGATGATTATCGAATATTAATCTTGATGTCTCATGTCCTTAAAACTTTTCTCAGAATTATCCATACACAAATTTACAAGAAGTGCGAGTTCCAGATGAGTGACACTCAATTCGGATTTCGAAACGGATTGGGAACACGAGAGGCTCTTTTTGCTTTAAATGTGTTAACGCAACGATGCAGAGACATGAATGTAGATGTATATGCATGTTTTATTGACTATCGAAAAGCATTTGACTGCGTTAACCATCAAAAGATGATCGAAATTCTGAGAACAACTGGAGTTGACGAACAAGACTTGCGAATTATCTCAAAACTATACTGGCACCAAACGGCAACAATTGAAATAGAGCACACAACATCCGAAGACATACAAATCCGACGAGGAGTGAGACAGGGTTGCATCTTATCACCGCTACTCTTTAATTTGTATTCGGAGTCTATATTCAGAGAAGCATTAGACGAGGTCCAAGGAGGAATTAAGATTAACGGAATCAGCATAGACAACATCAGATATGCTGATGATACCGTCTTAATAGCAAGCAACGCACAAGAAATACAAAATATAATAAATACGGTAGTTCACCACAGCGAAATGTTCGGTTTACATCTAAACGTTTCCAAAACTAAAACTTTAGTATTTTCAAAGACACCAATAAACGTACAGGTGTATGCCAAGGGTCAAATAATAGAACAGGTAAATTCCATAAAATATTTGGGAACAAATATCAATAGTCAGTGTAATCAAAAAAAAAAAAAGAAATGCTATCAAAAATCGAACAAGCAAGGAAAACATTCATGAGCATGAAAACATTTTTTACAAGATCAGACCTTAGTCTACAGCTTAGAATCCGAATGATCAGATGTTACGTTTTTTCTGTCTTACTGTATGGCTGTGAAAGTTGGACAATGGACTCTGAAATAGAAAAAAGAATAGATGCCTTTGAGATGTATATATACAGACGAGTGTTGAGGATTCCATGGGTACAAAGAGTTACTAATGTTGAAGTACTTTGTCGCATGTGTAAACAAAAAGAATTAATATGAATAATCAAAGAGAGGAAAATGCAATACTTGGGTCATGTGTTGAGAGGCGAAAGATATGAATTACTTCAAGTTATACTGGAAGGAAAAGTACAGGGCAAAAGATCAGTAGGAAGACGCCAGAACTTGTGGCTGAAAGACCTAAGGAGATGGTTCGACCGCTCATCTGCAGAGATCTTTCGCGCAGCAGTTTCCAAAACTACAATTGCCATTTGGATCGCCAATCTTCGAAAGCAGACGGCGCAATAAGAAGAAGAAGATAAACTGAAAGTTTACTATGAAGAAACCACCTAAAGCAAAAAACACAGCTATGGGCCATTTAAGTCAACAAGAAGCTGGCAAAAACCTTAAAGTTGTGTGGTCGGTTCAGGATCTCAGGCAGTGTTCCTCATTCCTTGAGCTCTTGTCAGGGCGTGGTCACTTTAAATATTATTAGCTTGCTGTCTCCATTGGTTTCATGTAGGAATTTTCCCACCAGTCTTCATTTGGTCTGCCATTGTGTTTGAAATATTTCCCTAGGTCTTCGGCCTTCTACCTTTTCTTCTAATTCATGTCCCTGTGCTTTTTCATGAGTCCACATTTCAGCTGCGTGTGTAGCAATGGGAAAAGTAATGCCATTCACAAACCTGAGCTTACTGTTCCTTTATATTGTTTGGTCTCTTCATATTTTAATTATTTTGCTGTCAAGGTTCGGGCGACTGCTAGTCTACGCTTGATCCTTTCCCAAGTTAATATGCTCCTTTTCTAACTTGGCTGCACCGTACTGAAGACGACCAATAGTCAGAAATATGTATATACAGTTCTTCTTCTTCATGCTTTCCATCAATATATCATTTTTGGTTTTCTGTTTTGCGGGACATGCCATTACTTTTTACTTAAATCTGGCTAAAAGCTGATAGTTTAGTCAACATTTTGTAAAATGTTCCTACTTTAGTAAAATCTTGCAAAAGGTTTGTAACTTTTGTAAAAATATTGATTAATGATTTTGTTTAGAATTTATTTAAAATCACATAAAAATACAATAATGTTATAAAAAAAATTTCATAAGAATTAAATGTTCCAATCTTTCATAGAAAAAAACTGTATTTAGTGTAATTATGGCTATATGTATTTTAATTACTAACAAGCAGAATACATTTGTTTCAAATTTCAATATTTCAGATTCCTAAAGCTCATATCCTCATATCCTTTTTCTTTATACCATACTCTACAGTCTACAATAGTACCCAATAACCTAAAGTATCATGGAATGAACCCAGAAAACATTATAGGACAGAAATGCATTAACAAGTAAAACTGTAGTGACATTATAAAAATGAAATCTATTGAAGGTATTTACAACTATAATAAAGAATAAAAAGTTCACCCTTTTATCATTTATCTCACCTGAGTTATACTCAACTGGTTCATTCTTCAAGACTCCCAGATTAAGAGATGTAGATAACGGACTCTTTATATATCTTGAGTCACCTTCAAATAACTCTTCCCTAATTTCAGCTTTTACTGCCATAACTAATAAAAAATAGGAATTAAATCACATTTTTGTGTACCTACTATGATTCTATTGTCTTACCTGAGTTATCTTCTGATTCATTCCTTAAGTCTCCCAGATTAAGGGATGTGGATGGCTGACTTTTTATATACCTTAAGTCATCTTCAATAAACTCATCCTTAATTTCAGCTTTTACTTCCATGGCTACACACAATATACATATACCCAATATATACTCTGGGCTAACAAAGGCAATTCAAGACGGTATGCCTTAAAAAAATTTTTGAAGCGTACCGTACTGTAAAATAAAAGCTCAAATTTTAATGTTTTCTTTGGTGGAAACTTGTAAAGATCCCAAAAAACAAGAGATACAAAAAAATCAAAAATAGAATGACCAAAAAAACTATATGAAAAGACAACAAAAATATGTAAGGTTAACGTTGACGGTTGACGTTAAGTATGGTTAGGAGTTTCTATCATATTTTTATTTTTGTATTAAAATCGAACTACCCGCCTATGTTTTGAAATATGCAAATTTACTCTGTGACTCGAGTACTCTGTGAATAGATGAAAGCACAGAATAAGATATAATTGAATCTTGTCCTGTGAAATAAACCACCTGGAAACTAACAGAACATTATGAAATTGTAGATTTTACAGACAGATTAGATGAAAAGAACAGGTTCATTTTTTAGAATTCAAGGTCAAAATGAATTTCAAATTACATATTTGAATTTGAATGGATCATAAGGCACATCTTTATAAAACTATTTTAAAGGTTAATTTTTATTATAAATAAAAGTTCATTTAAAATCGTATGCCTCTCCCACGAACCATGATCAAACGTTTCTCTTTTCTCTGCTTTCAAGTTTCTTATCCTTAATAAAGTGAAAGTTTTGTATTTCCAAACAGTGTTAATGAGAGTTGTAGTGACACAAATGAAGAAATTCTTATTAAAATCAATATGATCTTTTTAATAGGATGTTCTATTATAATTTTGGTTACTATCATAGCGATAATACGTTCAAAAAAACCACTAAATACTCTACTAGAAGAAGCTAAATATGAGATGATATATAATTATATTGGATCTAGAGGAATTGTTCAGGATTTCATTATGAGGGGAAGTAATAAAATTGGTAAGAAGCTTTCACTTCATTTTTATTGAACAAATAATATAAATATTTTATTTGGTTGTACACATATGTTACAACTAAGTATAAAGTTCTTACCTATAAATTAAGTGAAATAGAAAATCTTCATTAATTATTGTCCGAAAATATAAATGATTTTATTTTTCACAGATTTGCCTATAGAGACTGGTAGAAATGCTGTGATCACTGGAGGTACTAGAGGAATTGGTGTGGAAGTTATAAAAATGTTATTGAAATGTGATATTAATGTAATTATGGGTCAGTATTTGCTTTATTTATTTATTATTTCTGTGCAAATAGAGATTTACCATTTTAGAGCTATATATGATCATTTTTATAAAGCAACAATAATGATACTTTGATCTCCTTTACTTACTATTTTTTGATATCATAAATATGGTATTGTATTTTTAACATTTTCATGTATAAATTCTGTTTTAGGTTGTAGAAATATAAAACAAGGTGAGTTATTACTCCAAAATTTTAGAGATGAAGGGATTAAAACTGGAAACATTGACATTATTAATTTAGATATAAGTGTTATGGACTCAGTAAGAAATTTTGCTAAATCTGTTAAAGAAAAATACTCAGTAGTACATTACTTAATCAATAATGGTAAGTTAAATACATATTTTAACAATAATATCTAAATGTTATTTATAAGAAAGATTTAAAAACAAATTTCAGTTTAATTTTTGCTTATTTTTCAACAGACACTGTATTAATTCATCCATATCAGCCTTAATTATGTTTGCTTGACACTTTAATTCATATTATATCTGTTGTAGCTGGAATAATGTTTGGACCCTACATTGAAACCAGAGATGGCTATGAATCTCAGTTTTCTACAAATTACTTAGGACACTTTTTATTGACACATTTGCTGCTACCCCTTCTTAAGGCAGGTGGCACAAAAGAGAAGAAAGCAAGAATTGTTAATGTTTCTTCTTGTGCTCATTTTGTTGTTGGAGATATAAACTTTGAGGATATTAATAACAGGTAGGGTATATATTTAATACCTCTTATAACTTATATTTATCAAGTCCTCAAATTTACATAAAACATATCATTTGTACAATGCCAAAATCACAAATAGGCAAAATTGTGAACTACTTTGTGTATATTACCTCATATAATAAGTAAGTTAATTCTGTTTACATACATGTCAAATTAAAATATTTATGTCTTCTATAACTCTTGACATATGTTACTAATTTTTAAAAGCTAAATAAGCTTTACGTAATTGTGTTTCAAATGGATACAAAATCATAAATTTGGTAAAATACTTTTTTAGTACATATAAATTTTTAATATCCACAAGGAAACTAAATTCATGTAGTTGGTTGTATACCATGTATCACAAAAAAATTATTTAAAAAATTCCTGTATAAAAGGTGTGATAATAAAAAAACTATCAGGCTACATCACAAAACGTTTTTGGAATTGCCATGTAATCTATTACCGTTGTAAATTAAAGATCATAGTTTATAATTTTAAAAAATATAACTTAAAGTTAATCTAACAATATTTAAAGGTTTTACCCATATATTTAGTGGTTTCAAACCACTGATGATGAAATATTAATTCCGAAAATGTTCTGTGATGTAGCCTGGTAGGGTTTTTATTATTATACCTTTTATAAAGGAATTTTTTAAATAAAAAATTTTTAATATTCAATGAACAATGTAAACTATATGATACTATGTGTAGTGAACATCCAGATTGAGTGATATATCTTTCTCTAACTTGAGGCTTAGATTATCTATTGTTCTTTTCTACACATCAGCGTTGTCATGTTGTATGAGACACTGTAATTTACACTGTTCGTTATTATTTGACTGAATTTGACTTTATGTGAATTATTAATATAGAAGTTGATAAGTTATCTGTAATTACAATCTAACAACAGTGTTATCATTAAAACTCAATTATCATTTCTCAGAAACTAGTGCCTAGAATTTTGGTATTTTACTATACTTGGTTTAAAATTTTCAATTTTGCACATTCCTGGTTATGGCATTGTACAGATGATATAATACATAATGTTACATTAATTTTCAACAGTGTTAGATTTTCTTAATAAATCCTAAAGCTATATGTTTATATTTTCAGGCATCACTATATATCTGGTGTAGCTTATGCACAGTCAAAAATGGCCCAGGTGTTGTTTACAAAATATTTGGATGCAATCCTTGAGAAACAAAAAGTAAATGTGCAGGTTCATGCAGTTCATCCTGGACTTGTCAATACTGATTTGTTCAATGGAACAAATTTGAAAAAGTGTGCTCCTCTGATACCTGCCTTAGTGTTCAAAGTATGTAGAATACTATTATATCTTAATACATTCTCACCATCATTAGTAAAATTTACACTTTGGGACAATTATTTTTTACGATTTTTTTTATTTATAGAGTCCTGAAAAAGGAGCAACACCCATTTTATATGCATGCCTGTCACCGTACATTGAAGAAAAAGGTGGTACTTACATCAGTAACTGCAAAGTAGTTCCTGCTAGTGCTCCCACCAACTGTGAAGAGCTACAGAAGAAGTTATTTGATTTCACCAACAAATTACTTGACATTTCTGAATTCGGTAGTGGTAGTTGAAGAAATTTTAGGAAGAACTACCATTTGTATTGAAATATATTAACCTGAGGGACTAGTTGGTGGTATTTGTGGTTGCACAAATAAAAGAACTATATTTTTTTGTTTATTTTTATAAGATTATTTATTTTTAGTTTTTATATTTATTAAAAAATATAGCAAAATATTTTTGAATGTATAAAGTTCATTTCACATACGTGGTTTTCTGAAGTAGAAATTTACTTTACCTTTAAAGAGACTGCACACTTGGCCAGAACAATTTTACAATCAATTAACTGTCCATGACTTATATGATATTCAATAGCTCTGAAAATAAATAAATTCTTCATATTATGATTAAAAGATTCTATAATTTTATATAATAAAGCTGAAGTTACCATTGAAGGTTTAAACCGAATTTTCAATAAAAAAAAAATAGGCATTTTACTAGTGGGAAAAGGAGGTTGGAATATTAACAAATATTTTTGGACTATCTTCCATCAACAATTTGATGGTGCTTCGTACATGTAAAAGGAGAACGAAGGATAACAAATTAAAGTTAAAGTATTAACTTGTGGATATCCTCAGAAAGTTTAGATATGATAAAAAGAGGAAATCATTCAAAAATGTATAATAGAACAAGATAAAGCAGATAAGCACTTCAGATTCTTGAAAACAAATATTGCTTTCAAACTTAAAAAGGGTCATATTTACACCTAGAGATCACCAGCAGAGACTTTATATGGATAAATAAAAGATACAGAAATTCAGTATTAATCAAAGCATATCCAAATGCAGATGTACCAACAGATCACAATATTTGGTAGGAAAAGAAGACTGAGATTGAAAAAGATTATAAGGACTAATAAGCAAACAGTTACTATTGATAGAGAAAAGATGTCAAATGATACCGTAAAACAAGAAATAACCAGCATATTAGAACAAAAAATAAAGTTGACATCAGTCAATGAGGAAAACTAAACAAGAATTAAAGACCGTTCAAGAAACAAAATTAAAATTTAAGTGCAGTAAAACAGGATGAATGACACAAGAAATACTGAGACCCATGTACCAAAGAAGAGGGTTAGACCACTTAGACATAAAGATAGTGGGTTATCTACAGAGTATATTTGTGATATATTCTCTGGTTGTCTACGGCTATGCCTCATGCATGAGCAAAGTACAAATTTACTCTTCGATCGACCGTAGGGGGGAGTGGGCCACGTTTAGACATTTTTCACATTTTTGATGATATATGTAAGTTGTTTATTACCGATTTTTTTAGTTCAAATTCAAAATGCAATTATTGAATCTATTTATAATTAAACAAAAATAGTATTTTTTTGTAATCACAAACTAGATATTTTTTAATAATTATTTTTAAAAACAATTTTGTCTCAACCTGGTCCCAGTAATGGGTCAGCTATATATATATAATTTCAAAATATCAAATGACATATAAACTTCAATAAAACCAAGTTCCTAAATCAAAATTCTCAACGAATATTATCGAACTTGAAGCCAAATGAAATAAAGGACTTCTGACGTCTTGTACCTCCGCAATTAACAATTGGTGACAGCACACATTATGACGTCATTTGTACTAACGCATGCGATATGTCCTCAACAGTGGGAAACAAAAATGTGTTTTTTTAGCACTATGACACAAAAATGTGACTTTAAAGTCGATGTCGTTTACTTCAATAATTTTCACTGCATAAAAAACTGATTTCTTATCACGAAATTCCACCGTACATAAGAATTGATCTCAGGCAAATCTTGATAATGACCATGCTCAAAATCTGTGAATGATTCGGCTTCTGAGGAAGCAGACACAAATGAGTCAGTGTCACTGAATGATGATAGTGCAACAGCTCTGTTAATTTTCTCTTGGAGTTTTTAGATAGAGCAATTGCTTTCTTTTTTTTCTTCTGATGTTTCTTCTCGATTTATAACTTCTCGGGCGTATTAGATACAATATTGCTTCGACCTTTTCTTCTCATTTTGAGATTTTTTCAAGGTTCTGCTTTGAGATAACCAAACTATTGTGCTGGACTTTTGAAGAGCTAACGTTTCTCGTCAGTTTCGACAATTTCTTCATTGTGGTGAAAACCAGGCTCTTCATTTGTCAAATTTTTGCTGCAGCTTGGCTGACATTCTTTATATGTGGAGTGATTTTTATCATCCTGCTCTAATATTTTATTCCTATCGGTTACGTTACCAATCAAAAATTCATGTTCATCGAAAATGTATTGATTAAAAGGCACTATTCTGAATTTTTTAAAACCTGCCTTTATATAACTGGGGGTAATAGATTTATCAATCCTATATCCGACACATTCCGCGATTTAAAAATTCTCCATAGCACTATTATAATATTGTAGCGAGATTAAATAAAACGAGCGGTTCGAATTTATATAAATATATTTATTTATAAGTTTACAGTTCGGTACTCTCTTATCAACTAAACTCACTCATAACATCGTTACATATATATACCAAAAAGTATTATTCTCGAATCTTCTGGGGTAGTCCCACCTCTAATTCGTTGTTTGACAAATTTATTTCTACAGCGCTCGATACAGCGCGAAGGTTTTCGAAGCCATTTCGAGATGCAACCGTTACATATGCCATGCCGAAAGCATGTTCGTAACAATATGTTTTAAATGGAGCATAAACAGTCACTTCCAGAAGCTACAATTTTTTTGAAAAATGTGGCGGTAAAGTGAGCATTGTAACTCCGTTGTCTTTTGCTAAGTTTAGTGTCTCAATGGAGAAATGGATTTCATGATTATCCAAGATCAGTAACGTTGGATTTGTTTTGGAACTATTCGAATGTTGTATAAAATGACTCATAACAGCTACAAATAATTTAGAGTTCGTCCATCCCGAGGGACTTGCAAGTCTTAATGTAGCAGTAGGTGCGCCGTTTAATATGTGGTGCTTAAAATTTACTCTTGGGAAGATTATGACAGAGGGTAGTGCAGTCCCTAAATTAGGGAAAAAGTTAAGTATTGTAGCAAGTCACACTTTTGTAAAATTTAAAAACCTGTTGAACTTATAATGCAGCACGTTGTAACCGATAAACTTGGTTCGCCGTTTGTAATTTTTTTGGTTTGTTATAGTACTCTTAGGAATAATAGTGGCTTATTCCTAATTGAAATAGTAATTGCTTTAAGATGCCACAAGAAAATAGCTTCATAACAATACCCCCTTGGAGCAAAAATCTTCGATGACATTTGTACAGTTAAAAAAATGGCATTTACATTACAACGATTAAATGAGTAGCCCTGGATAAGCTGCAACCTTTGTTGCAGTTGAAAATGAATTTTGTTATACCGACAAAGTTTGTAAGCCAGTTGCCTCACGTCTTTTGTAGACTGTCCGTAAGACATTTTGCTTCATTGTGTTACGTAATTTTTAAGCAATATTTCTTGTTCATCATTTAATATCCTTCGAGTATAGTACTGGGGTTTATACAATAATAAGTCGTTGGGAGCATCTTCATCTTTCTTTACGAGCTAATATTTAATCGTATTCTGAGGCTAAGGTTACTTGTTAATAAATCATCTACAGTACTTTTCATAGCCTCTACGCTAAACAATCCTTTGTTAGTTTTTTTTTCGACGGAGGGACATCTGTAACAAAAAATCATAATTTCAGATTAGGTTACAACATTGTATGCCACCTTGAGACACGTCCCATGGTGGCCCAAAACATTTGTGTCAATGAGGCCCATAAATAACGAGAGAATAAGACATACGAAAACACAATTTCATAGTAAAGAATGTAATGAAATTGAACACTATGAAAAGAAATTTCATTTCATCTGCACAAGAAATTAAAAGAGATCGCCGTAAACAACTTTCCTAAGACAACGTTTTGGAAGACAAAAACGGACACAGAATATTATTCAGAAATGAAAAGTTAAAAGAATAGAAAAACTACATTTCTGAATTATTTGAAGATGAAAGAGTAAAACACCCTATACACCGATTGCTATAATAGGTCCATCTAGAACAGAAAGTCAGGTTAAATGGACAATACAAATGGCAAAAAATGGAAAAGCTGTAATAAGTAAGTGCTGAAATACTAAAGTTTTGGAAAAAGATGGAATTAAAGCACTGTGTGATCTCTTTAACCAAATTTATGACAGTGGAATATGACAAACTCTAATTGACATTTCTCACAATACCAAAGAAACATTGGGCAAAAACATGCGGTGATTATACGCTTTCCATCTATATGGTCCAGACATAAGTTGTCCCGTTTCTGTATCTTCCTGATCGTATGTATATGAAGGATTGTAAGAATTCTTACAAGTCAAATTCTTCCTGAGAAAATTGTGCAAATAAATGCAGGCCATAATAACAGTTTGAGCACCTTTTGGTTCCAAAAGCAAAGGTTTTCTGAATAGTCTAAATTTGGCAGATAGAATCCCAAAAATGTTTTCTCACACTCTCCTTGCTCTGCTAAGACGATAGGTAAATATTCTATTTGGTGATCCTTTGTCTTGTGTTCCTGGGTAGGGTTTTAATAGGTTCGGTGATAACAGGAATGCATTGTTACCCAAGAATACATGCGAAACAGGTTTTTTCGCTGCATCAGACTACTTTATTCAGGTAAATTCAATTCGCATTGCATTAATAATTTTTTAATTAATAAAAGTTTTTTTTGTCAAAAACTCCTCTATCTGATATACGGCCTTGTGAGTCTACATTGAAAAACAATACTAAAGAAGTCGTTGTAATTAAAAAACTCACTGCTACTGTTTCCGGGAGCCTGTAATGCCACGTGTTTACCGTCCATTACACCCACACGTTTGGGAAAATTCCATAACGTATTAAAATCTTGTGCAACTATATTCCATCCTTCGGGGGTTGTTGGTGTCTGTAAAAAAATAAATGTATAAAAATTCACTACATTGGAAGCGTTAGTTAAATAAATATATAAAAATTATATTGTTAAAAGTAAAAACGGCACAATTTTGTTTTCAGGATATGACAGATTCGAGTGATAATGATAAAGAAAGTGCGATGGACGATTTTTTGGATAAAGAATTTGAAAAAGAAAATACTGACATTGAAGAAATATGGGAGACCACCGAAGAAACGCACAATCTACAAAGCTCTGCAATTGAACAAACACAAAATTTGCCAATTCACGATAAAAGACAGTTACCAAGTGAACCAGAGGGTCTAAAGATTTTAACGAGAAAAAAGAAATGAAATCCCATTGAAGAAAGAAGCTTACGATGTTGAGAAATTTGAAAAATTAACTCCATCGTGATAGATTTAGTATCCTGGGTGAACATATTTCAAATAAAATTAGATTATTAGATAATCAATATGTCCAAAATATGGTTGAACACCTTATCGGTAATCTGTTAATGGAAGCTTCGATGAGCAAATAAAATAAGTCTGCATTTTATCATTATAATGCTGCACCACCGTCATCACCATCACCCGCCTACTACCGTTGATCAATTATACATACACCATTCCAAACAAGTAATAATGCTACACCACTTCAGTCACCATCACCCACGTACTCAACTGGACCTATTCAATCATTTTTCACACCACTAATAACGTCCGAACGAAATATAAATATGTCTTTCGCGGTGAGTAATAACGAAATACCGGAAAACATTCAAGCTTGGAAAATTATCAACTAGTTTTTTGGAATTTTCATTTTTGTATTATTTTGTACGAATGTAATAATACTTTGTTTTAACGGAAAACTTACTTTTTATTTAATAAATCTAATAAGTCTCTTACCTTTACTTGAGTATATTCATACTACTTTACTCTGAGTATACTCATTAGTGCTGCACATACTTCTGGTACTATTTTGGAGACGGCTTGTTTTGATATATTGAAGGAATACATCAAGCTATGATATTGTAACGAAATAGCCCATCTCCGATACGTCATAATTCTTAGAAGGACGAACCTAGAAAACGTAAGAATCGGCTTGTCAATAGCGCCCGTCTTTCGGACGGGAGACAATTAGAGGTGGGACAACGCCAGAATGTTCTCGAAAAGTAACTTTATTATATATATGTAACGTTGTTAGGAGAGAGTTTAGTCGTTAAGATACTACCGAACTGTAAAGTTATAAATAAATGTATGTATATAAATTCGAACCGCTCGTTTTATTTAATCACGCTACAATTGGTGTCACGGTGTGAGGATAATTGATTTGTTTAAAAATAAATTCAGCAGTGACTTTTGAAAAAGACTTTTGAACATTTTAAAAAGTACGCGTGCCTGACCAAAGATGCTGCTAGTACAACTCTCAGTAAAACAGTTGCGTGAGCAGCTAGAAGAACGCGATGAAGATTGCAGCGGGTCCAAGAAGATCCTCCAAGAACGACTGAAGAATATTCTTAACAAGAATGGAGATGACCCAGAGACATTCCATTTTCAGTCAGCAGAAGAAGCAGTTTTAATGAAGATCGAAGAGAGTTTCAGAAAAAATGATAAGAAATTTGAAAACGTCTCTCAAATGATAGAAGAATCTTCTAAAAGAGATGATAATAAATTAGAGAATGTTCCCAAAAGATTCGATGAAACATTCGAAAATGTATTTAGAAGATTCGACGAGACTTCACAAATAATTAAAGAAATATGTATTCAAAACAATGAGAAATTTGAAGAAGTCTCAAGAACATTCGATAAAGTAGAAGAGAAGATCAAACAATTAGAGACCATGATAAGTAACACAAAAGTGCTACCACCAGTTAATACGGTAGCCTTAGATCCGGTAGTGAAAAAAGAATCACCGAGAGACGAAATGACACATCATATGAGATTCAAATTGCCACCATTTGATGGAAAGTCCTCTTGGTCCATATACCTTAGACAATTTGAAGCTATTGCGACAGCCAATCATTGGACAGAACAAGAAAAAGCTGTTTCCTTGACTGCTGCTTTACGAGGTGATGCTGCGGATATCCTAAGATCAATTCCTAAGGGTCAAGAAAAATGTTACCAGACCTTGTTCACTCGACTAGATAAACGTTACGGAGATGCCCATCTACAACCAGTCTACAAAGTACAAATAAGAAGTAGAATCCAACGAGCAAGTGAGAGTTTGCAAGAATTTGAAGCAAATATTGCTCGTATAGCGCTGTTAGCCTATCCAGAGGCACCAGACAACGTTTTGGAAGAAATCGCTGTAGATGCCTTCGTCAATGGGTTAAGAGACATTGAACTACAGAAAGCTTTACGACTAGCAAGACCGAAAGTTTTAGATGAAGCGCTCGCTATTGCCTTGGAACATGAAACAGCTAGTCAAGTTTCACGGAGCTATCGAGTACGAACCTCTGAAGAGAGCGACGAACTAAACGAGAAACGTCTGGAGGAAATCGTACGGAAAGTAGTTCGCAACATGATGCCGAAGAGACACGAAACCAGATGTTCGAACGATGGCGACGTAGGTCACATTCGCCGTAAATTGCAAGAAAATAATACAACAGTCAGAAAGCTAGAACAAATGGAACACAGGGCTGGAAAGAGTCATTCAAATGATGATGCTCAGTCAAGACGGGCATACAGTGCAGATCGTAATCATTGTCTTGAATTAGAAGAACGACTTTGCCCCGTGAGACGAACCGCCGTCATTAATGATCAATGGCAGCCTCAACAGCTACAAGACGCTCAAGTAGATGATCCATGTATAAAAAGAGTATTGGATTGGATGCGTCGAAGTGGAAGACCTTCTTGGCAAGACATTAGTACATGTAGTCCAGAAGTCAAGTGTTACTGGAGCCAATGGAATTGCCTAGTGCTGAAAGATGATCTTCTGTATAGAACCTTTGAGAACGATGATGGTACAGAAACTAAGCTTCAGTTGATTGTACCTAAAAGTAAAGTGTCAGAAGTTTTACGTCAGTTGCATGACGGTTCATCAGGTGGACACTTTGGTATTACGAAGACTCTGCAAAAGGTTCGAGAACGGTTCTATTGGGTGAACTGTAAAGATGATGTAAGAAGATGGTGCCGGAAATGTGAACTGTGTGCAACCAGTAATGGTCCAGTTGGTAAAAAGAGGGCACCCATGAAACAGTACAATGTTGGTAGTCCTATGGAAAGAGTAGCAATCGACATTGCAGGTCCACTTCCAGAGACGAATGATGGAAATAAATATGATTCTCGATGCAAGAGTGAAAGCTATGAAGTAGGTGATCTTGTTTGGCTTTATAATCCACAACGTCGTCGAGGCTTGTCTCCCAAACTGCAAAGACAATGGGAAGGTCCGTATGAAATTAACAAGAAAATAAATGGCGTAATATACCGAATTAAGAAGTTGCCGAAAGGTAAACCAAAAGTAGTTCACATAAATCGTCTTGCACCATATGCTGGTTCAAATGAAACAGAAGAAGCACGTACCCTTCAACATAAGATCAAAGATGACCGGCGACCAAGCTTTAATGAATTTATGTCAAATTACGCAGAGAGAAAGAGTGCTAGATTCGGCGTGACCACAGAAGTTCAGCAGGATCTTTTTAGTGTTCCGCATAACGTCTCTCTAGCCCACTGTGTTGCCCAAGATCTTGAGATGACTAAAGGAATCTCATCCGTATTTTATAAGAAATTCGGTCGTTTGGACGAGTTAAAAAACCAGCAGCCTAAAGTTGGAAGAGTACTGAGATTAGAAGATGGTTCTCGATCTTTGCTGTATATGGTGACCAGGAAGTCGTATACAGACAGGGCAAGCTACGAGGATATATGGCGTGCTCTAACTAATTTGAAGAAAATTGTGTGCAATTACGACATCAAGAATTTGGCCTTACCCAAAATAGGCCATGCACTAGATAATCTGGACTGGAAGATTGTCAGAAGCATGCTTGAAGTGATCTTCCGAGAAACCGGCGTACGAATTACTGTGTGTTGCATTAACCCGATAAGATCGTATCCTTCAAAGTCAGTAGACTGTTATTTCTTTCTAAAGGGTTCATGCAGAGCTGGAGAGTCCTGTAGATTCCGCCATCCTGTGCCTACATATAGAGTTGCTGATCGGGACAATCAGATTTAAGAGGGGAGCAGTGTAACGAAATAGCCCATCTCCGATACGTCATAATTCTTAGAAGGACGAACCTAGAAAACGTAAGAATCGGCTTGTCAATAGCGCCCGTCTTTCGGACGGGAGACAATTAGAGGTGGGACAACGCCAGAATGTTCTCGAAAAGTAACTTTATTATATATATGTAACGTTGTTAGGAGAGAGTTTAGTCGTTAAGATACTACCGAACTGTAAAGTTATAAATAAATGTATGTATATAAATTCGAACCGCTCGTTTTATTTAATCACGCTACAATATGAAGCGCCTGTTGCCAAAAACCGAAGCGTAACAACTAATCGCTTTTAGATGGTATCGCGTCTCTAAAATTTGTACCTATCATCCTTTTGTATCATTGGACCAATCTTCCTTAGTAGAAACTCCATATCAGAACTGGACATCAGCATAAAATTTTTGAAGCAACCATCTGTACAAAGTTAATCCCACAAAAGATCATCGTTTTTTAAATCTGTTAGTATGGAATTTCCACCATACTCATTTCTTTTTTGTAGGACGAACCCAACATTTATGTTTTCATTTATTTCACAAACACAAACACACACACACGCAGTCACACACACACACGCACGCACACACACGTACACACGCACGCACACACACGCACGCACACACACACACACACACACACGCACACACGAGATATTAAGAATGCTTATTTTACAAATGTTTACTTCTCCAATATTCCTGCTTTGTTTGATTTTGTACAAGTTAGAGAAATGCTTTCCACAGTTTTCTTTACTGATTGATAACAACTATAAAACAACAGTAAAACAAGACCTAAAATCAGTAAATAAAACTGGGGAAAGCATTTCTCTAACTTGTACAATATATTTTAAAAAAAATATTATTCGTCAGTTTTTTGTTGCTTTGTTATTTGCTTCTATTACTACAATTTTCTCTTTAATCTATTCTGATTTTTACTTTTTTATATCGTTTTGCTGCTTCCCGTTTTTTCCTTTTGTATTCATTTCGTTCTGCATCTGTTCCGGTTTTTATTCATGTCTTCCATGCTTATTTCTTCTCTGTATTTTTGGATTTGCATTCTTCATCAAACTAGTCGTTTGTTTGAATATTTTACCATTGTCCTATTGTTTCTTGTGCCGCCTCTATTACGCTTATTTTGATGTTGTTCTAGTCACTTTCTATATCTCCAGTTTCGACCGTTTGTAGTTTTTCGCTTTTTTTCTTATTTCTTTTGTCTTTTTTCTTATTTCATTGTGCTTGTGGTTTTATTTTTTTTAATTTTAAATTTTGCAATTACTAATATGTGATCTGAATCAGCGTTTGCTCCGCTGTATGATCTGAAATCTTGTGTTAGTCTTAGCAATTTTTTTGAAATAAGTACAAGGTCTATCTTCTAGTCCTCTTCGGTTTGGAAAGAGCTATTATATACACATTAAATGCTAAAACCATGAGTTACAATAATATTGTGGCTACAAACACACAAAACAAAAATCGAATAAAATCAAACTATGTAGAGACTTCTCTGGGAGTAGGTAAAAACGCATAAGGAGGACTCAAACTAATCTGGCGTAGGACGGGTTATTCTTAGCGGGTTTTAGGAATAAGAATAACGATGGGTGTAATGCAAGATATGTTGAGTTATAAATAAATTCATACAATTAAAAGCAAAACATATATTGTTAAACAAAATTACCAAAATTAATATAGTACAAAATTAATAAACAATAATTACTTATAAATGACAAGGCAGTTTTATATAAAGAGAAAAAAAAAATATAAAAAATTAACCTTTAAAGGTTTAAGCTACGATTTTAAGTTCCTAGAGCACTCTCTACAAAGTTAATGAAACTATTAAGCAATTTTGTTAAATTAGAATGATACAGTAATATTTAAAAAAATGTAACTATTTACTATTACTATTAAATATATAAAACTATTTAATATAAAAATATAATGGAAAGGGAGATATTAAATTGTCTCTAAAAAAAAATTGAAGATAAAGAAACACTATTGGAGTCTATTCCATGTAGTTAGAAACTAACCTGGAATCCAAGGGCCGGTAAAGTTAAGACTTCCGTCTACAAAAAGCTATTCCATATTATAAGATAGAAAGATATACCTTATGAAGCAACACGTGGGCTATACTCAATTAAAGAAAAAAAAAAAAAAACAAAAGCTACAACCAATAAAAAGGCTCCTACTGTTCCATACCATATTTCAGTATTCCATACTATTTCTTCTTTAATTTCCTTTTGTTCCTTCCGAAATTTCTTACATGTCGTTTTTTATACCGCTCAAATCTATTTTTATGTTCTGTATCAGTTCTAAAATTTTATCTATTTTTCTTATGGTAGGTTGTGGTATTCTTGCTGTCCTCCTCTTTCCTACTTCTTCTTCGTATAATACCTTCGTCAGTTGAGTCGCTCTCCATTTTTTGTTCTTATTATTCAGTGAAGAGCTGAGTTTTTATCAGTTATTAACAGTTTTTTAGTGCTGTTTGAAATCTTCGATATTTAGTTAACTTTATAAGAAAAAATTACAGTGTGGAGATCACGAGATGACAGAAGAAGCAGAGGTACACCACCTATACGGTAGACAGACGACGTCTAAAGAATTGCTGGGAATTGGCTGCAGGTAGCTCAAGACCGACAAAACTGGAAAAAATTAGGGGAGGTCCAGGTTTAACTTTGGACGCAGAAGGCTGGATGATAATGAAAACGTTTCTAAAACTTATAGTGGCACTTTTTTGTTCAGCACAGAGTTTATGTATTAATCACACATTTCTATACCTTTACCGAGATATAAAATACTTTTGTCGTAAAAAACTTGAGTTTTATTCATTAGGTCATGTACAGTGGAACATAATTATTTATCTAAAACCGCGAACAAGAGAAGCAATAGAGAGGATCATTTATGCGTCGTTGCCTAATCGATTATTATTTTAGAGGTTTGTTTTTTAATTGTAAAATCAGGTAATTGATAAAATATATTATTAGGTGAAGTATTCGTCATAATTATTAAAATGAACAAAAGTCTATTAAATTAGAAAGCTAATCAGATAAAATAAATTGTTTTCAACGGAAATAAATACTTACCCGTCTTTATTCAAATATCATCTAAATCTCTGTTTTTGCTTTCAGAATTTGATTGAAAATCTTCGCTGTCTGAACTTTCGTCTACATTGAGAACCATATTATCCACGACTACATCAATTAATGTTTTTTTTGATAATAACTCACTTTTAGTTGCAATGACTTCTTCAGTTATTTTTTTCCATTCTTATACAGGAAATGTTTGAACAAATTAAAAGTCTACATTTCTGGCTCCCACAATGGATTTCAAAGCCTCCCAAACCATTTCAATAGGGTTCAAATCGGGATGGTACGGTGGGAGTCTAAATACATCATGTCCTTGGTTTATGTAATTTTCCATTATACAACACTATTACACTATTTGGAGGCACGTTACTTAAAAGTTGTTCTTCCAACCATTTTAAAATTTGTAAAGTTCATGTCATCATGATAGTCTCCAGATTTTGACGTCGACTTCCACCTCAAATAAGATCCAGGAACAAAACCTTTTTATTTCCTGTTCCAACAATAATTAAACGTTGCCCTTTTGATACGGATTTTTTAAGCCCATTATTACTGGTATCACACCAATTGTTGTTGGAAATATGATTCGTTAATAAATAAGTCTCGTCAGCAAACACTATCAATTTATTTGCTTCTCTAGCTTCCTTAATGTTCCTCAGGTATTGCAGCATTAAATGTCTAATTTCAAGTTTTTCTATCGATATTTTTCTATTGTCGATAGTTTTTTCCAGTGAAACCCAAGTTTATGAAATGCCTTTCTCATACTTTCTCTACTTACTGCACAATTCAGTTCTCTTACAAATTTCTGACCAATTTTCTTAATTGTGGGAACTTGTTGATCGCTAAGATGAAAATTATGTATCTGTGTCCGTAAGGTGCCTTGATCACATGCATCTAGCTGTATTTTTGAGGATTTTTTTGCCGTTTATTAGATGTGGAGAATCCAAGGGTTTCTCCATTTTCAACCTCACGACCCTCTTTAGCAATTTTTTTGCTGATGCTGGATAAACTGAGTCCTATAAACATTTATTATTATATAAACTTTTTTTCTCTTATTCGATTATTTCATATCTTTATATATTTATGTTTGGAAAACAATACCATCAATTTACCTGTCAAAGCAGGTACTCGTTCTTGTACTTTGGATAACTCAATAAGAATGCATTTCCTTCTGCTTTCTGTTAAGTAAATTTTAAAACAGAGTAATGATTTAACGAGTTTGTGTACTCAAAATCTAATTTTTTACGGCACTTAAGTTTTTTTATTTTAATACAAAATTATTTCAGCTCTTAGTTTTTGATATCAAAACTCTACAAAAAATATTTCACCAATTACGAAGTTATCTGGCAACGTTGCAAACCGACTAAAATTGGTGTCCAACGCTAACTAAATAGGTGTTTACGCTTCGCTTACTTTCAGACAACTTAACAGTCATTCCTCGATATACCGGATATAATGACCTTAAAGGTTGTTGCTATTTGTGTCCATCTGTACCTATTAAACAATATATTACGGCACATTTTACTTCAATGGGTACTTAGATAGCACTACTGTTCTGTTCAGCATTTTATACTATCCACAAGCACAAAATGTAAGCCTGAAAAGTAAATGAGATACGCCTATAATGTTATATTTTATTTTATTACAAGTTGTCTTTGGTTTTCGTAACAATATAAAAAGGAAAATAATACACAATCACCTACACCACAATTTAGTGCTTTAAATAATGACAATACTAGTGCCTGAATACTTTTCTAGTTTAATGTAAAGCTAGCTACATAATTGTCTAGACCAACCGATCTCTAATTTCTGACGTTTTGGATTTGTTTTAGCTTGAATGATAAAAATTGATACATATAAAAGAAATATTTTATTTATAGAACACAAAACTTAGTTTTTTGCAAAATATAATCCCAAACTTACAATTTATTGTTTGAATTTCGCAATTTCGGTATAGTTTCAAAAATAGTGTAAACATGAACGGCATTTATTCATATATCAATTGTATTATTGGAAAAATACAAAAGACCAATTGATTGTGATGTGTTCTCATTTTATTCCTGAGAATTAAAGAAGAGTACATCAAAAACTAATCGTGCTGCGTACCAAACAAAACAAAAATCATTCAGTAAACTAAGAACTAATACTTTAAAACGAAAACATTTCTGTGTGTCGGAAGACAAGGGACCATGAAATATTCAGAAGAGGTCTTTAAAAACTCAATAACTAGAGATCGATCGAAATATCATAAACATAATATAAAAAATAATTTTGAAAAAAATACTATTTAAACATTTTTATATAAAAATTTTAGAAACATAATATACATCTAGTAGAATAAAAAACAAGCTAATAAATGCAAAATAATACTATTAAAAAAATCTAGTGATGGAAGAATATATTATAATTTAACAAGAACATACAATTTATAACCTTACATAATTTACATTTTAAAATATAATATATAAACAATTTAAATATTGCACTTTTCAGGTTTTTTCCTGATAAAAAAATATCTAATTTAAATTTATTTAAAAATTAGAGTGTCAACTAAATTCTAATTTTAAGAAATTCCATTTGTTAAAATGATAGAGAAGTAATTGTACTTATTGACTGTATTGGCTCGATATCTTTTTTTCCATGCCACTGAAAACGATTACCTTAAAAATTCAACATTTAAAGTTGGTGCCATTTGTGACGTAAAGTGTTGCCACCATAAAAAGACCTCCTAACCACTGACCCTTTAAACGTGTTTTTATTTTCTACCAATAATTTTAGGAATGTCACCAACAATGTTTCATTTCCATACAACATATAATAAAATAGTGATCATCCATCGTTATCAAAAATAAGTGCTTCAATACACAATATCGAATTAGGTCATGAGTCATGACACAGAAAATTCTATCAGAATGAAATATTTGTATCTTCTTGTTTATAAGAATTGAGTCAAGGACTGAAGATTTTCTTCACATTCTGATAAAATAAAATTCTGTATATTCTTAATACCAAAATTTAATTCGATCAAAGACTGAAGATTGATAGAATAATTACATTTGTTTGGTGCGGTTTTTTTGGTTGAGAGCATTATCGGAATATTTTTTTTTCAATTGAATTCATCGCCAAAAAGGACAGGGCGATGCATTCACATCGGATTTGTTCAATCTGCTTTTGGAAGTTATGATAAGAGGAAGGGAAATAATAAAACCATGATTAATCCTTCATCCTAAACAGCATACTATTGTCTACACAGATGACGTATTAATGGGTAAAATAGGGGTTGGCCAGAAAAAAATGGTGGCATTTACTGAGGCACAGAGTACTAGCATGTACTGAGTGACAGAGAAGTTATAAAATAATTCAATATTCTTATTACAATTCGATACTTTTTCACAACATAAAAAAAAATTTTGTATATGTGGAAATATAAAAAAAATATTTTAGTGTTTTTGTTCGATAAAACATTTTTAATTCCGTTTTTAAATTTTCAATCCCCTGTATATCAATAACGATAAAATTTATCACAGATGTTTATCAGAACTTTTAATCTTAAAACTCAGTGTTTACAAAAATGTTTAAATTACTTTGGAAACACCCTGTATAGTAAAATTTAGTTGACACATTGGAAACTACACATATTAGAGATCTCACGAAACTTAATTGACAAAACAGTAAAACTTTCTTTTTGCATCTCAGTTCGTGGAATATAAAATTGATTCTGTCAATTAGAATGTTTGAACTGATAAACAAAAAGAAAGGAGAAATTAATATTTCCGAATTCTTTTGATTTTAGTTATTAGTCAATTGTAGGGGATAACGAAAGTGAACGTAAAATATAAAAAGTTCTAAATCATGATCTATAACAAGCTGTATAAAGTACTAACTGAAACAATTAAAATTTTAGTTACCATTTTCGTTAACATTTTGTGATGTCATGTCATTTTTTAAGTTAAGGTTAGCAGTGAAAAAGTGAAAAAATATCCGCATGTTTTTTCACTTCTTCACTACTAACCTTAACTTAATTTTGGGCACTATACAGATGAGAAAGCATAATAGCAATGAAATGGTCCAAGAATTTCAACAAATCTCAATAATGAAGAGAAATTTCAAAATCATAATTTTAAATTTCTGTTTAAACAAGTTAACGTCACCGATCACGTGGTATGGAGTACTTTTATTAGTTAATTAAACTATAGTATACTTGCTCCTCCTTTGTAGCTCTAGACTAATGGCTGTACTAGCGAATTAAATGTCTATTCCAGTCTTTGTTAGTATTTTGAATGGTATTACGTATAATAAAAGAGAAAATATTAAATAGAAAATAATTAAATACTATTTTAATAGGAATAAGTAACAATTGAAGATTAAAATAAGTTTATTGACGTTTCAATTTTCGTTTCGGAAATCGTTCTCAACATACATACCTTAGTAAATTAAACAAATTTTGTTTGTTTAAACAAAAAAGAACAAAAAAATTGTTTAATTTACTAATGTTTGTATTTTGAGAACGATTTCCGAAGTGAAAATTGAAACGTCAATAAACTTATTTTAACCTTTAATTCTGGCTTATTCCCATTAAAATAGTATCTAATATAAAATGCTACAAAATAATAGCTTCAGAACAATATTAAGAAAAATAATCACGATAATCTTAACGAAAATAGAAACTTATTACACTATTCATATTTCAAAATAAAATAAACATTTATATTTGTTTTCCATTCACAGAAAACGCTGAAATAGTTTTATAGTTACATAACTAAAGGTTAATCTTTCAAATTACGTAAATAAAAGAAATACGTAAATTAACATAATCAAAAATGTACTAATCATTTTCCGGGATTGGACCCTGTATTTTTTGTAGGATCCGTGTGTTTATCCAGTGTACCAAGGTTTTTAATTAACCCCGATTTCCATCAAAACGCATCGATTTTGACGAAATTTTTAAATTAATCTCTATGTACCTTTAACTTCAACTTTAACTAAATGTACCTTACGCCGGGTTTCCCAAAAATGATACGGTCCAAACCGGGAAGAAGATTAGTAAATTCTGACGTTGTCCGTGGAAGCCAACGATTTCAATAAACAAACATATTGAATTAAAACAGAAGTTGGAGTAAAACAAAACTTGTATGAGAGTTCATAACCTCTTAAAGAGCTCCAATAGCTGCATGTTCCAGAAAATTAGTAACTGATTATGAAATAATGAAATATATTTTATTATTAATTATGTTAATAAAATATATTTTTGAATGTAGTAAGAATTCGCCATTGCAAAGGATCTGCTTGAACTCTTACACAATTTTGGATGGAAACATGTATTATTGGAGCGCCTTAGAGGTACACCGACTGAAATGCTGTTAAGGCAAACGGCGTGATCTCTATTTATTTTCAAAAAAATATTACGATTTTTCACATCTGTCGGATTTATTTCAGTTTTGAACCAGCATAGAATGATGGTGCTCTAGCCACGGATTATATATATATATATATATATATATATATATATATATATATATATATATATATATATATATATATATATATATATATAATTTTGGAATGTTAAATATTTGAGTATTTTTTTAAATAGTTAGAAATAGATCCTGAATCTCCAATTATCCACTTATTAAATAAATATGGGTATCAGGCTCGAGGGACCAATGTATAAATTCGAATACACCATAATTTCGAATATAAATACGACTGTCATATGTCCGAAGTTCTCGAGCGACGATGTGAAATAATTTTAAGTCGTGGAGTAAATTATTCATTGGTAGATACAAAATAAGTGTACTCGACGAAACTTCAAACAATGACTTAACGTTCTTTATTAAGGTAAATTTTCTGTTAGACTACGTTTTCAGGAGAGTTCAACCCCAATTAATAAGCTCACAAATAAAACTACAATTCATCAAAAAGGCAATTACCTTACACCTTGTAACTTTGCACCTAGATGCTTACACAAATATAATTCGAACTAGGAAATTATTGTCACAGTATTTGGCAATTGATCTAATTTTTAAAAATTACCAATTAAGGGGATTGATTTGTAATTGAAAAGTATGTAAAAAAGAAGTACTATTTCCTTTTAACGTTCTTACTCAAAGATGCTTAAACATTAATGTCTACTTAGTAGTCTATAACAAACCATCGCTACGTTTAACCATGAAAAACTGGTGGAAATTAAAAAAAAACAGAAACCTAGAGGAATATAAAATTGATATCAAACCTCAACTACAAACACCAATCGACAGTGAAAATTAACGAAATTAATGAAATATGAAGGGAGTCAGACAAAGATGTATATTGTCACCTCTATTATTTAACGCTTGCCTGTCGTCAGTCATAAGAGCTGCTAATTTAGAAAAATAATGAATAAGATATTAAAATGCAGCGGAGAAAATGGATCTCCTGATGAGGACTCTCCCTCACTAGCAAAAAAAGGTCATGAAAATTAGTAATAATAACAATCCTAAAGAAATACTAATGGTAAGGAGGTCCTACAGCATAAAGAAGTACAAGAACCTCAGAAAATAATAATAGACTGCCGAAATAAAAGTTAGAATTGAAAAAGTACATGTCAACTTTATGAAAATGAAACACATTCTTTGTAGCAGAGATTTTATATTGATCGTAAAATGAATCAAATATAGACACTGGACCGAGAGACGATGAGAAGACTTAACTCCTTTGAAGTGTAATTTTCTATTTTTATTGGGAATAAGCCACAATTTTACTAAAAACAAATTTATTTTAAGGTTTTGATTTCCACCTCGAAAATCTTTCTCAAAATACAAAACAATAAATTAAACAAATTCTGTTTTTGTTACTTGGTAAAAAAATTCTCAAATAATTTAATTTTTCTGACTAATTTCTGACTAAGTGGAAGTACAAAATTTAATTATTGCGTAGGGATATTGGACAAATTAGGAATACATTCGAGAAGTAAGAACTCGAAAAGTAATTAAAGAGACGAAGAAATAATTCTGAACACTCGAAATCACAACATGATCCAGAAAACAATAGCTCAACACTGCCTGGACACATTAAAACAAAATCTCTCCGTTTATTCAGGTCACCTAAGGAAATACAAAGTTAGTAACAACCGGAAATGTGACAATATACTTTTTAAGCATGCAGAGAAGGTTTTCTATAGGAAACTAAATTCCACTGTAGAAAATGAAAATAAATCCTACCCAAGCCAAGAAGAAATTCATGAGTGTTGGGGAAACCAACTTTCGACGCCAGCTACTCATAATAACAATTCTAGATGGATTGAAGACATGACGAACAACTGTTAACACTACAGTAATATTCCCTATGAACCTTTCACCACGGAAGAAGTCTCGAACATTGTGAAAATTGCACATGGTAACTCTGGAAATAATACCAACTGTGGACATGAATGACAGCATGACGCCACACCTTCATTGATTATGTCACTTGCTTGAAGATTATCTCAAAAGATACTGTTGTTTAATAGACAATTCGCAATTTTAATTTAAAATTCTTTAGTAGTTTCTAAGACATAGAAATACGAAACAATTGTGGGACAACCTTTATTATATATCTAAATATTAAAGATTATAAATCCAATACGGTTTCATAAAAATATTAGTCACAAAAGAAAATATACATGAAATTTTTTTAGAATAAACATATATTTCAAAATTGTAAAAAATAATATGGTCAAAACACGACGTAAGTGGAGATCACAGATCCATTCCTAAGCAAATTAAAAATCGAACTAACCTTTTTAAGTATAGTGTCACTAAAATAATGTACCATTTGTAGAAAAATATAACTGATGTAAAAATGTAATCATCGATAAAACAAAGTGTAGTGTAAAGGTATCACAGGATAAACATATATAGAAGCAGTTCGTCACGCTTTAGAATAATCAAATTGTAAAATTCGGCGGTTAAATCGTCAATTTGGCAACCATAATTCTTAATTACATTATTATTTCTTTATTTAGGTTAGAAAAATTAATAAATTTACATATTGCAAAAGCAAATAGCAGTGGGTTGTCGATATTAATAAAAATATTATTTATTAATAAAAATACCAAGTAGATTTACAAGGAGCTCAATACACAGAAATCCTATTAATTTTTTTTAATATATAACAATTCAACTTCAATGCAGTCATTTTTTGGACAAAATGTGAATTTTAAATGAAGTGTAAATCGGAACATACCACATAATTATTACTATCGATACAAACAGCTGTATATTTAGTAGAACATCCTGGATAAATAACCTTAGAACCTGGTTCAACACAGCATTTGAGCAGCTCTTCCGCGCTGCTGCAGACAAGATAAAGATTGCCATGATGATAGCTAACATTGGTCATTGATAGGCACAAAAAGAAGAGAAGAAGGTATTGAAGTTAAATAACACAAAGGACCTGTAGTCCATGTTCTTCCAAAACAAGTAATAATGAATGATGTATCACATTATATGTATTATGATGATTATACCTTATTTTCATTATGTTACACAACTACAACATACATTTTTTGTAACTTGGGTCAAACTTTTTCTGTAACAGTCTTTACTTGTGTACACTTAACCATATTGTGTCATAAACTAATCTAAGAGTTAAACTCAAATAATTACAACAAATAAAGGAATCAATAAATCCAGAAAACTTTAAGACTAGAAGACAGTTACTGGAGGAAACTAGAAAGAAATATGTTAAAATATGTAGTTAATTACAAGTATACAGAAAAATGATACAATACATCCAAAATCTCTAAGAGCTATCAGCCGCACAGCATTTGTTTTAAGCATGGCGGAAAAAACTGTGGATAATTATATCCCAAAAGAATGTCTGTTACAAAAGCTTCTGCACTATGCATTGTGCAGCATGCATCTAAAGTATAATTACTTAAAATATCAATTATTCATCAGGTACGGGTCCCGAATGAGAATGTAAAATCTCTTGTTCGCCAGGCAATCCCTTTGAATTAAAGTTGAACTGTTCTAAAATAGGACTTTATATGACCACCTTGCTGGTGTAAAATTATTAAAATTAAAACGGAACAAACGATAATATTGTACTAAACTGCTTCTTAAGCTGTCACGTGCAAATTTGATATATATATATATATATATATATATATATATATATATATATATATAATACATACAAAGAAAAATAAATAAAATAAGTATTGACATGACGAGAACCTTTTAAAAACAGTTTGAAGGTTATTATTACTGAGTTATTATTGATGTTAAATGGCAGAAAATAAAAGCCCAATATTCCTTAAGATATAGCAAGCATAGCAAATTGCGCAACTGTGCAACATCTTCCGCTAAAAAGATCAATGGAATGAGTAAAAACGAGTCGTAAGTTCTCACCTCTTACAATACTACTCATCCATTGACCGACCCGATCCACTAGTCCGACTATTCTAATTTAAGTCACAGATCTATTTTTTATTTTTAACCTCTACGTTAAACTTAGTTTTTCTAGCAATCTTCTTCTTCTTGTACTGCCTATCCGTTTTGGATATTGGCGATCATCATGGCAATCTGTATTTTGCAAATTGCGGCTCTGAAAAAATTCGTGGTTGTTGTGTTGAACAAAGTACGTAGATTTTTCAGCCAGGAAATTCTTCGCCTTCCTGGTCTTCGTTTTCCTTCTACTTTTCCTTGAAGAATTAATTGCAGCAACCCATATCTTTCGCTGTTCCTCATGATGTGACCGAAGTATTCAATTTTGGCTGCTCTTATTGTGGTTAACAACTCTTTTCCTTTTTGAATTCTTAATAAAACGTCCTGGTTAGTAACGTGGTTATCTTCAGGATTCTACGATAAAGCCACATTTCGAAGCCTCAATTTTCTTACAGGTAGTGTCTGCGAGCGTCCACGACTCAACTCCGTGCAATAGTATAGGAAAGATTAGTAACCTGATATTTATGGATAATGATAAATCGTGGCATTTGAATAGCTTGGCCATTTTTTGAAATGTAAATCTTGCTATCTTTATCCTAGATTTTATTTCTAAGAAATGGTCCCAATTTTCATTGAGGTTCGTACCAACGTAGGTGTATGTTTTTACTTGGGCTCTACTGGTTGACCATTCACACTGATTCTTTTAATCTGCTGTTCCTTCTTAGAGATCATCATATATTTTGTTTTCTTAATTTTCAGTGAAAGTCCATATCTCTGACTCACTACTATTCATTAACTCCTGTTAAATTCATTAACTTCATAACTGTCAACGAACACCACCGTGTCATCCGCGTATCTGATGTTATTGGTACATTCTCCGTTAATTCGAATTCCGGCTTCAACATCTTCTACTGCTTCTTGAAAGATTTCCTCAGAGTATATATATTTCTGGGTCGCGCCGAGATATTCTCCATGAAACCACTAGAGCACTAGACTATTCATATTGAAGAGAGTGCGCTGGTCTGCTTGGCCATGCCAAGGTTGAGATTGGAAGAGATTGAGGACTAGAACGATTCAATCTGTTATTTTAAAAAGTTGCACATTTTACGGATGTAAATATGTATACATAAAAAAAGAACATTTTTATATTTCAGCAACCAATATGACATTAAGGAATTATAAAAGAGGTTGAAGACTATTAAACAATTATTGGAAAAAATAGAGTTAATATATTGAACTATGATGTGAGAGACACGTACATAATTTTCAGAGCAAATTTACGCCAGGAAATTGTCGTGCTCTTAAAAAATTTACTAGGAAACCTACAAAGCTTTTTCTAAAAAATTGTCAAACATTTTTGTAAAATCTACAAATCAGTAGAGCAATGAACAACTATAAGACAATTATTTTTAGAAACTAGAGAGAAATATTTTAAAATGGAATGTTAATGGCAAGTATGACATTTATATTTTTGTCAAGTTTTTCAATAACAGTAATTCTTTTTTGTTATTGTAATCAACGTAAACCTTAATAACAGTAATTTGTTGTCCTTAAGAAAGCCCATCACATAATAAACCAAGCAGGTAAATTGGTAAAACCAAAAGCAGATAAGGACTACCCATAAGCACGTAAATCCAAATGAAAACAATAGCGAAAAGAAAGTTGCTCGGGAATTGTAGACGGCATTGATGATTTAAACATAATGTTAAACGGTAATTAGTAATACTATATAACACTTTAAATTAAAGTAAAAACAATAATGAGGAGAAAGTTACAGTGAACAAAGCGAAAATTTCATTAGTTTCCGGGAAAACCAAACAGATAATAACCCAATCAGGTAAATAAAATGTAAACAATATCGAAAATAAAGTTACTCAGTAGGCCAATTAAATTAGTTTTTTACTTGACACAACTGTATATATGGGTTTAACAGTTGAAATGTGTATGAGATATTACAAAAAGACTAATATTTTTTATAAGATTTTTTTGAAAAATAAGCCAATTTCTAAGGCTGGTCCAAGTAATTTGACTGAATGCATCTCAATGATCAGACCTTATTTTCCTCGTTAAAACGTATACTAATGACCTATCGAAAAAAGTTAAAAAAATACATTTATGTACACAAAATGATTTAATAATAAATAGAACTTTTTAAGCTTATAAACATTTACAACAACTCCGTAGAATTTAGTTAAAATTAAATGGCTAGCAAATATTTGGAAAGCTGGTTAAAAAACACAACTTAAAAAAAAGGTCCTTAGATCCTTAGGAGCAAAGATATGTTAAGATATGTGAATAAGTTAAAATAATTTAACTTATTCACTAAAAATTGTACAATGGCAATTCACTCTATAAAATATCGCGGTTACCATAACTCCTAAATAAAAATCATACAAAAATGTCATTTATTTAGATATGTTAAAAAAATTAAAATTTTTACTCTTATAGTTGTAAGTATTGAAATATTCACTTTGTTTACATATAATAATTAATTATTCTAATAAATTCACAGTTTTCTCCTGAAGAAGTCACAAAATCGTGACGAAATATTGAGACAGAACAAATAGAGTTTTATTTCCTATAGACCGATTGCTGATACTATAAATCAATATTTAAAACAGTACGGTCGAAAAATAATTTGAAATATATATGTATATATACATATATATATATATATATATATATATATATATATATATATATATATATATATATATATATATATTTAGGCACTTTTATTAGCTTTCAGCAAAGAAAACATCAAAATTTGAGTTAGTTTTTCGGATAAGTCCACAAAAAATTGGGGAATTTTTGAATCGTCCTGTCTCACTAAATAACTACCCCGTTCGTCCTGTTTCATTAAATAACTACCCCGTTTTTTTAAGTTGTGTTTTTTAAACAGCTTTCCAAATACTTTTTAGCCATTTAATTTGAACTAAATTCTACGAAGTTATTGTAAATGTTTATAAGGTTAAAAAGTTCTATTTATTATTAAATCATTTTGTATAAATAAATGTAATTTTTTTAAACTTTTATTTTCATAGGTCATTATTATACGTCTTAACAAGGAAAATAAGCCATTGATTACTGAGATCCATTTAGTCAAATTACCTGGACCAACCTTAGAACTTAGCTCATTAAAAAAAAAATCGTAGAAACAAATTAAATTTCGCAAAACCTATTTTTAATTAAACAAATTTTAATAAACAATAAAAAAGTTATTAAAAATATTCAAAAACAGCGATTTTGTTGTTCATTTTACTATAACTTTTTTGTTTATTAACCGATTTTAATTTAGCATATCTCATTTTGTTTATCTTTTTTCACCAAAAAAGTTGTATGTTGACGGCAAATCTCTAAATAGACTAGTTTTTAAGTTGTGAGCAAAATAATGAGTTTGAACTTTTGATTGTTTATTTAAAAATAGTTCCACTAAAAAATTTATTAATCCCTAGATGAGAGTCTTTTTCTAATATCTCATACTACACATTTCAACTATCAAACCCGTCTATCCAGTTGTAACTAAAAAATATTTGTTTTTTACTAACTTAATTCATCTAAAGGATTATTAGTCGCATTGATGATTTAAAGATAATGTAAAACCGAAATTAGTAATACCACGGATAAAAAATAACCATGTTTTGATCATATATGGTAATACAAGCAGATAACAATTGCTTGAAATAGGAAATTAAAATAAAAGCACTACCGAGGAGAAAGTTAAATAATAATCAAAGCGAAAAAATAAAATTCAAGGACCGTGAAACAAAACAAAAATAAAATAAATCAACATTTAGAATCCAAATTTCACTAACAATAAGCAACAAAAAAACAAAGATATTCAGAAAAGGCTCCACAACATAAAAATGTACAGTATAAAATTCCTTTTTTCTTGACTTTTCTAAAAATATTCTCAATAATAATAATCTTAAAATTTGTGCTCAAAAAGGTCCTCATATACAACCTAAACATAATAATAATAAAGTTTTAATACCGTATCTCAAAATTATTCTTATTTATAATAAAAACAAATATTTATTCATTTATTACTTAATTAATAAGGACTAGTCAGGTATAAAGTAGATCAATAAATCATAAAAATGAAGAAAAAATCAGTCATTAAAAGACATAAGTAGTAGCTGCACAAGCTGTTTTCATAGTCAGACAAAAAACGGTCTACACAGATTGACATAGCGACAATTTTCACAAAGCTTACTAATAAATCATTCGTAAGTGAATTATTTCAAAATGTGTACATGTTAAAATAATTTACTAGGGGAAAATATGCATACATCGAAATAAGGACATAAATTCAATAATTGTTTGTGAAAATTTAGGTGCAGAGGAACTATTTGTTCATTTATTTAATAACTTGCTTTGTTAATGTTATTTTCAATGCGCCACAAGTCTTTCTTTTGTATCATTTGTCTGATCATGAAAAGTAATTTCGTTAAACATTACAAAAATCAACAATCTCTGCAAAATAGTTAAAAACATCTCTTACTGTTGAGCTAAAAAGCGCGCTCCTAGAGACTACTGTAGCCTGCTACAACAACTAGAATCGTTAATAGTCGACGTCCTACCATCGAGAGTTTGGTTATTGGCATCGTATCTAGGAAGATCTCGATTTCTCGCTTGCTGAAAATGAAATAGAAATAAAAATATAATAGTCTAAACCATAGATGATCATCGAAACTAACATCCCAGTATAAAAAAATGCGTGGAAAAAAATTACAAGCATCTGTTCGTTTTAAATCATAGGAGGGACATGTTAATGCAAAATACATATTGAGTAATGTCAGATCGTCCCTATTTTTTTAAACAAAAGCCAAAGCGCCCAAAAATGTAGTTTTTTGTCAGTAGCATTTTTTGATCATATTAAGAGCAAGTTTTGTATTGTGAAACTATCGTGTTAAATATCGATAAAAAGATGGTTATTTTGAATTTCTATAAGTTTAAATCCATCAATCATTTACCGAGATGATTGCAAAGAACCATTTTTGCACTATTCAATAAATGTTAATAATTTTTGCAGTAATGAATGTAATTAACATATCTTTCGTTCATAATAGCCATAGTGGTGTAAGTCCCTACCCTATTGTGTTACTTACTGTTTTATTGTATCATTCAACCACATTTAGTTTAAACTTTCAATATAAAAGCGAATTATCTCCAATAACTTACTTCTTCAACATGTAGATGGGGTTACTATTTTTAATCGAGAGCTTAAACTGTAAATATGTCATTATAAAAGTGAAGTAAGTCACAAGCCACAATAATAATGAAGTAAGTCCCAAGTTACTTCACTTTTATTGTGGAAAAATTGTAAGAGGTTATGTTACATATTGTATCATTTCGTTGATTAATTTAAGTTTACTGTTTTACTGTTATAAAAGAAAAATGTGATAAAAAAAAAGAAATAATGGTAAAGAGTATTTAACTAAAACGGGTATAATAAAAAATGAGAAAAATTTGAAAATATTGACTGCAGATGTCCAAAAAAATATTTAACGCTATTTACATAGGATGAAAGAAAAGAAATATTTAACTCTTTTTTGAAATTTAAAAAAATTTGATCTTTAAAATTCATATCTTAACTCTTTTTTGAAATTTAAAAAAATTTGATCTTCAAAATTCATATCTGGATGCATTGGTACAAAAATTAACAGTCAAAAGAAAACGTCCGCTAAATTGTTAACGAGCTCGAAAAAAATTTCATTTTAAATATTTTATAAAATCAACTAATGAAACCCGATATGTGTATAAGAAATACTTTTTAAAAACATTTCAAATCAGCGACGACAGACTGTATCGTTGACTTTCGAAAGATGATGTGTCTCAATGTACTGATAAACGAGGTACAACAAGCTCACATCGAAAGTTTTTTTCCTACCAAAGCCATTACACGAGAAACAATAATCCCAACAAAAAGTATTTAAATCCAGGACAAACAATACGAAAAATGTATGATTTTTACAAAAAAAAATTTGAGATTGATATGACAGAATCTAAGAAATTAAAATACTATAATAAAGTTTTCAACACAAAATTTAATTTATATTTTAAAATGCCACAGCAAGATACTTACAAAACTTGTGATAACCTTAATTTAAAAATACAGGTAGCTAGCGATGAAACTGCTAGGAAGGGATTTGAAACACAAAGAGAACTTCACCAAAGAAAGGCAGGTGTAGCAAGAGAAAATCTAAAAAATATTTCGAAAAGAACTATGAAGCATACATACTAACTTTTGATTTACAGAAAGCCTTACCCTTCCCAAAACTTAGTACTTCTATAGCATACTATAAAGGAAATCTTTATGTTTATAACTTCAGTGTACATTGTTTCAATGACGATGTAGGCTACATGTTATATGACATTGCATCATGTCATATAAAGATTTTAAAAACGCATACAGCTACACAAAATCATGTCACAATGTACTCTGTACCGGACAGAACCGAAACATCAAAATGACCCTTTTTCCTTTAAAGCTTGTACAAGAACCTAATCTCAGTATAAACACAATAGACCATACATTTCTAGTGTCAGGACATTCGTATTTACCCAATGATGGGGAATTTTGAGTCATTGAAACCGCTAGTCGTCATCAACAACAAATTTACAGTGTAGATCAATGGATAGATATCATAAAAAACGCAAAACGCTAACAGCCACATTTTTGCGAGACGAGAATGAAAAACTGTGATTTTTTTTAGTAGAGTTGCCTTGGAAAATTCTATTACAAGAAATCTACATGTGGTTACGAGTACAGCTGGCTTAATATTAAATGGATAAGATTTGAAAGAAACCATTCATTACAGTTTAAATTAAAAAAAAAACCCTTAATTATGATGACATGCCATTTTAAAAATATACAATGCCACTATATAGCTCAAAACGTCCCATAACAAGCGCAAAAAAATCTCCCTACCGATATACCAACACGGTTAAAAGGTGAAATTATATATGATTAGCTCACAATAAAAGTGAAGTAACTCCCAAAAAAATTTTTGTCTAATTTTTATCACAGAGACCAATTTAGTTTTTTTGTTTTATACTTATGATTAGAAACTTGGTCTTATAATGAACAATAAATAATGTAAATAACTCAATAACGACTTTTGTTTTTATTCCTGTACTTCAATTTACAAATGTCATAATATCTACAAATTAAATTTAAAGGAGTTACACAACTTTTACAATGAACGACACAATAACTATGTGTCTATATAAGTGTGTAAAATTTCAGGACGGTTTGTTAGTTAAGGAGTTATTGTTAAATTTTTATGACAGATATCAAACGTTTAAACACATTGCTAACTATGATATGCTTCTACAGTTATTGAACACAGTGCAATGGATTCTTGAATATTAAAAATACTAAGAAAAATGAGAAAACACAATATTGCAAAAATGTCTTTAAATAAGCCGTTAAAAAATTATGTATTTTGCTAATAAACAAATATAATATCTTTATAATTTTTTATGGTATATCTTACTAATTAGGTGGACCGAAAAACTAGTTAAAAACACATTTAACAGAAAAAATAACCTAACCTAAAAAATTATTGGATGCAGTATAGAAGTAATTTGAATAAAAATACCCCTACAAAAATGACCTTTGGTAACAAGCAAAAAAAATGAAAAGAATTCCAGTATCTTGTAATAAATGTGAAAGTTTCGATTGGTAGGAACCTTTTTTTTTCAAAAATATGCACCCAATTACGTATGAAACAATTTTGAAGAATTATGTAGCATTAAAAAACCCCCCAACTCACTTTTCAATAATCCAATTAGCTCTAATGAACTAGAGTTTGCATTAAAAAAAAATCGAATAATTCAGCTCCTCAATCAAGTCACATATGAAATGATCAGAAACTTATATCGCAGGGTAAAATTATTTCTACTTGAAATATTCAATAAAGTAGGGTTACAAAATGACAACATAGAGAAACTTTTGAGAGCTGTACAATAAACATTGAATAGTCAATAACTTTTTTTCTATCAGAACGGAAGAGTTATCACATTTGTAATAAATAAATTTTTTTTTGTCAATAATTAGAAGACATATTAAATCATAGTATTTAATTCCAAACAACTTTTCATAATAAAAATTTTCGATATTGTGAAATATAAAGGTAATTTAACTCTTGAGCGAAATTCATATTTTTTGACATACCGCATATAAGATTGATAGAATTTGAGATCTGATGGTTGCATCTTAAGGTTTTAGGCCATGCAGAGCTTTTTATGAACAATCATTTTTTTTAGTAAAATTAATAATAAAAAAGATTCCCATATGATTCCAACTTACGTGGACACACAAAGAGGCAGGGAAGGGTCGCGAAAGAGACGAAGAGACAACAAGTTGATTATAATAATATCAACCAATTCATTGTTAAGAAATCAAATAAAAAAAAATAGTTTTAGAATCGTCACTTAACAATTATTTATCAATTGACATTAAAATCCTTATTTCCAAAAAGGAGGAATTTATCGATATAATAGTTAAACTAGAATATTCAATGACATTTATTAATGGCCATATAGCAAAATTACCTAATCCCACAATTTGTTTGCTAATTAGAAAGTGTAATCTTATCAGTTTATCATTTTATCTATAATTTCAAAGCTGCTCTTGGGCATTAATAAACAAAGAAGTTCACTGTTTATTATTCAAGTTTGATTTGTTTTATATAAGACACTGGACATCATTAAGGGGTCATTAATATTTTTAACAACATTTATAAATAGATAATTATTATACCATTATACCATTTCTAATGTAGTCTAATAATTGTTTTTTGGGACTTTCTCTAATACATTAAATTCAAGCGATTGTATTTACAAATGACTCTAGGAACTCTAACTGTAAAGATTCTTCTGGTCAGAAAAATGTGACAAAGAAATAATAAAAACAAATGTTTTTTGATAAGCTCTGTTTTTAATTCAGGATACTTTTGAAAATATATCAGTAATTGTGTAATGTACTTCTTGATGTGCCTATCCGTGACAAATGTTGGCGATCATGACGGCTATCTTGTCTACAGCAACGCGGAAAAGTTGCACAGATGTTGTGCTGAACCAGGTTCTGAAGTTCTTCAACCAGGATGTTCTTATAGGAGCGCATATCTGCATTCATTTCGCATAATGTATCTGAAATACTGTAGCTTTCGAGATTTGATGGTGTTCAGTACCTCTCGGTTTTTCTTCATTCTTCTGAGCACTTTTCATGTGTAAATCGGTCAGTCCACGAGATCTTGAGTATTCGCCGGTACTGCCACATCATCTCAAACACTTCCAATATCTTGCAGATATCTTCGTTCAAGGTCCACGATTCAACACCATGAAACAGAACAGAGAAGTCACAGCATTATTACTTTTGTACCAAGAGAGAGATTGTGGCTTTTGTCAACGTGGAGTTTACCTTATGTTATCTTTTTTTTTTGCTAATTATCATGAACTTTGTCTTCTTTACGTTTATATTAAGTCCATATTGTTGACTATAGTATGTGATTTTGTTTCACTAAATATTCTTTCAGAGTAGCAACTGAAGATTACAGGAAACAAAATACAGTCTTGCCTCACCCCACGCATGATTTTTACGGTGGGTTCACCTTGAATTCTAAGATTATCGGTTTGATTCCAGTAGGGGTTTCCAATTATTCTCAGATCTTTGTTGTTAATTCCTGCTTTTTTTAGTATTTGCATCATCTTGGCGCGCTGTACTGTATCAACGCTTTCTCGTAATCAACCGGACATGTGTATACGTCGCAATGACATATGTCGTCTCTGTATCTCTGGAATAGGACTTGTACCGAGACCAGAACCTCTCTCGTACCAACAGCATTTATGATCCCGAACAGCTTGGAGGAAATTTGACTCTCACACAGCTTGTAAATTCTCTTATGGATTAACTCTAGAAACAGTTTTAGGAAATGACTCATGAGGCTTATAGTACAGTATTCTGTACAGTGTTTTTTCAGAAGTGCAACAAACTCAGACTTCAGTCATTCTGTTGATATTCTCCAGAGTTGTATATGATTTTGAGTGTCTTTGTGATTATTGCTATTGATTCGTTGTCCATTAGTTTGAGTAGCCCTGCTTGTATATTATCGGGGCCTGGTGCTTTACCATCATTTAGCTGTGATATTGCAGAAAGAACTTCCTGTTGCAATATTCTGTGCCCATAATTTACCTCCCCTTCTAGTTCAAAGGTGTCATCTCTTTGGTCTTCAAACAGTTTCTCTAGGTATTCTTTCCACGTTCTCACTTTAATCTGTTTGTCCAAGACGATGTTTCCGTCAGATTCAGTTAGATTCCTTTCTGTCTCCACTGTATTCCACCTGTGAGTTCTTTAACTTTCTTGTGTGCATTGTAACTAGTGTGTTTTAATTGCAGAGTCTCAATTTATTCGCATCTTTCCATTACTTCTTTTTCTGTATTCGCTTCTGTCCAGATCATATTTGGCTTTTTTTCTTTCGTCTATCGGCTTTAGGATCTCTATTATACATGTTTTTTTCTTGATTAATTTATTTGCCTTTAAATGTTTTTCCTTTACATTTAACTATTTCTGTAATTTGTTTGATCTTATAATGTATGAATATGTTCAATTACCCATATAACGGTAGATATAAGTAACTTTACGGTTTTAATGCATTTCTAGTATCCAAGACTTAAAAAAAACTGTGATCTAGAAAAAATCTTTATTAAATATACATATTTTAAGATTTATTTTTACAACCCCTACTGTTGATTTATAATAAATTTTTGACAACATTTCAACTTTATGGAGTCTTTTTTTGGAGGTTTTTCACCTGTTTTCACCTTCAAGAATCATTGGTGTTTCTTTCTTCTCGTCTGTTCCGTTTACCTCATATCTTTCGCCTTCTAGGTTTTCTTCTTCCTCTATATTAAGTGCCCGGTTAAAGTATTCCACCCATGGATTCAATAGATCTTTCCTTGTTATAAATAGGTCACCATTCGGACTTCTGCATTGGTTTGTAGTTGTCTTGTTTTCTTTTCTGTTGATGTTAACTTTCTTATACAATCTTCTTTACGTGCCATCTTCGCGACGGAGGTTGGCAATCATCATGGCTAACAGAGGTTGGCAACCATCACGGCTATTCTAATCTTAGATGCTGCCGCTCTGAATAGTTCGATTGATGTACATCCGTACCATTCCCTCAAGTTACGCAACCATAAGATTCTTCTCTTTCCTACACTTCTCTTGCCCCGGATTTTTTCTTGTATAATGAATTGAAGTATGTTGTATCTTTCATTACGCATAACATGCCTCAGGTATTGCAGCTTTCGTGTCTTGACGGTTTCCAATATTTCCATTCTTTTGTTGACTCTTCTCACGCCTTCGTTGTTTGTTACAAGCTCGGTCCATGATATCTTCAGAATTCTTCTCTACACCTATACAGTATGCATTGAATAGTAGTGGTGACAATACACACCCCTGTCGCACTCCTCTTTTAATTTCGAACTCTTCTGATGTGTGTTCATTAATGCGTATGTGTGCCTGCTGTTTATAATATGGATTTGTTATAATTCGAAGGTTATTGTATTGTAATTGTTTTGCTTTGAGGACGTCCATTAGCTCTGTGGTGGACTTTATCGAAAGCCTTGTTGAAATCGATGAAACAGACGTATATATCTTGATTCACATCCAAGCATCTCTGGATTAGTACGTTAAATGCAAAGAGAGTTTCACGGGTACCTACGCCTCTACGGAATCCAAATTGGGTTTCTTCAATATCCATATCAAGTATTTGGTAAATGCGTCTATGGATGATCTTTAAAAACATTTTAAGTGTGTGAGACATCAGGCTTATAGTGCGGTGGTCGGTGCATTCTCTAGTATCTTTCTTTTTTGGGAGACAAATAACTGTTGAGGTTTACCATTCATTGGGTATGCCACCCGACTGATAAATTTCATTAAAGAGCTTTAAGAGGACATCCATGTACTTATTTTCTATTATTTTAAGGATACCAATAGGCAGTTAATCTGGCCCCAGGCGTTTTCCGTTTCTGGTTTTCTTTAGTGCATACAATATTTCTTCCTTTGTAATTTCTATACTTGTTTCTCTGTACTCGAAAGATATGTCTTGTAGGTTTCCTCTTTCGTCGTCGAAGAGCTCTTCCATATATTCTTTCCATCGTTTTAGCTTTTCGTCAGTCGTTATCATAGTATTTCTATTTTTATCTAAAAGAGTTGTGTTATGGTTTCTTTTTTGCAGCCCTGCCATTTCTTTAATCTTTTTATGTAGGTTGAATAGGTCGTATTCGTTCTGAAGATCTTCTATCTCTTTACATTTTTCCTCATAGTAAGTTTGTTTTGCCTCTCTTATCATTTTTCTGATTTCCTTGTTAATGATTTTGTAATTGTGACTGTCACTGTTCTTGCCTTGTCTTCTTTGGTCTATCCTGCCGAGTATTTCGTCGGTCATTCAGTTGACTCTCTTTCTTATCGGTTCTTTTAATATCTCTTTGTATGGAATGATGAGGCAGTTTTTTAATGTTTCCCATTGTTGGTTTATTTCGTAGGTGTTAGTATCTAATTTATTAAAGTTGTCGTATATTTTCTGTTGGGGTTTGTTTTTTATAAACATATATCAGCTTCTTTCAGTTTTCTAATATATAATTTTGGAGTTCTTTGGGGCTTTCTAATACGTTTAAGCGTAAACGTGACATTAGTAATTATTGGGTTAAGGTCTGATGTGACATCTGCTCCTGGCTATGTTTTAACTGATTTGATGGTGTTAAGATATCTCTCTTTAATCATTATATAATCGATTTGGTTTTTTACCACTTTTTCCAGTTTATCTGCTGGTGAGCGCCATGTATATAACCGTCTCATATATCTTATAGGATAATATGAATTATTTCTTTCTGTTAAGGTTTTAATAAAACCTTTTTGGCGGAAAAGTAGGAAACTATACTTTTTTTTATAAATCTATCGCACTGCTAGTATTAACTTATGCAGGCGAAACTTAGACGAGACAAACAAAATACAACAGCAAACTAATTGCTGAGGAAACGAAGTTCTTAGGAGATTTGTTCCATCCATCCATCCAATGGCGCTACAGCCCAAATCGGGCCTTGGCCTCCTTCAACAGGCTTCTCCAACCTAGGAGATTTGTTAAAAAGGCAAAAACGAACAAATACATAATAAGAAACGAAATAATCCGAGAGAATTTACCATACCTGCATTATGGCCATATATGCAGAGTGGGGTAAAGTAGATTGGCCAAAAGAGTTGTTTATGAAACAAACAGAGGACGACTAGATGCGGCATAAAAACAACGAGTCAGGAGCAAGGAAAACTTCGGCATAGTAGATATACGAGATCGGAAACAAAAGGAGAAAATTAATAGAAGAAATTAAACATTTAACAAGGCACAGAAAAAAAAAATAGAATAAATGAATAAATTAATAGCTATAAGCAACTCCGGCGCCTTTTATAAGTATAATGAAAATCTGAAAGAAAAAACATTTGAACTTTTAAAGGGGTTATACCTAAAAATTTTATTTATTTAAAATTTTAAATAAAATAAATTTGCCATTTATTGTAACTGATTAATAATACCATTTAAATTGTGAATAATAAATTTAATACTGAAGGTTAAAAGCAAATAATATAAACACATGCTTTGTTTATTTAATATTGCATTAAACACTCTCAGTTTATTGAACTTATTATTATTTTTTTTTAATAACAAGCTCCGTTGGACTTTTTTCAACAAATTTTCTGTTTATCCAACAACAATATTAAGTCTCACTTGCTTGTTTATCTTAAAAAACTTAATAATTCTACTGCTACACTGATTAAAAAATATTATGAATTTTATATATTTTAAAGTATCTGATCAAAATTGAATCATAAAATGTTTGTTGATGATAACTTCTTTACCATAATTTTAAGAAAATGTATATCTACCTTCATAAGGTCCTCGGCAATTTGCATAAAAAGTTTCTCAACATTGTCTGACTCTTTTGCAGATGTTTCCAAGTAATACATATTGTGCCTTTCAGCAAATTCTTCACCTACATGGGCAGGAATCTCTCTATCTTCCCTATCTATTTTATTACCTACAACAATTTATCATAAATCAACAATAAGAAACTAACAAAAGGAAAGATGAAGTAAATTTAAAAGAATTTATCTTTGTTGAGCATTTTCTATGCAATATACAATAAACTGGTCATACTGCAGCCAATTTACTTATAGTACATGTGGATTTTGTAGATGTGTGTTTGAGTAATTGTTACCAAGTTAAGTCGGCTTCATTGTCTTTATAAAGATTCGCTTCTTATATCTGAATAATTGCGGTACCTCAGGTGAGTACTTTATTCAGTGTTAATATTAATGGCGGTGATGAAAAACATTTTTTAACATGCAGTAAAAGATGAAAAATTATCTTTTATTTAAATACGAATGAAACTAGATTAAAAAAATACATGTATATGTGTTCTTTATTAAGAATGTAATAAAAGAACTTCCTATATTGTTTAAAAATAATGGAAAAGCCATATTATGGCTGTAGTAACTATTTTTTGAGTCAGTATTATTACTATTCCTTGTCTTTTCATTATCTTTAGTTTTTCTTCTTTTTTCATCCATTTTTTTCATTTTATAGTTAATTTTTCAGAACAACTCATGTGTGGGATATATTTTGGTTTTTTTTTCTCAAACTCTATTTTGATTGTAAGTATAATTGTTTTTTGTTTACATTTCTACATTATCAATTTTGTTAGACACTTGTTTAATTAGTGATCAATCACCAATCTATACCCTGGCCGCTTAAAACATGGAATCCAAGGTCGCATGATCACTCAATGCAAGCATCGACAGGCGCTCGAAACTAACCTTATGGGAAACTGTTTACACCGTCATTATTTGTGTCATGATACTATAACTTAAATGTTTTATGTATCATGATTTGTGTTTCACTTTCGCTGGCTGGTAAATTTTGTAAAAATGTTTAAAATTAATGTAAATCAATAACCTCTAAAAAACGGTATAAATATATTATAGCAACATTGTTAGTTCGTTTTTGTTGAGCGGTGTAAACGTGGGAAAATTGGTAACATAGGAAGAGGAATATTTAAGAGTGCGTGCCATTCACATGATCATTCCATCTTTTCAGCGGCTCAACTATAGTACTTACGATTTACCTAACATAAAGGGCTACCAATTTCATTAAAACATATGTACATTAGACCTTGACAACACTATAAATATAGGCATTTATCTTTCATTTTTATTGGCTTCCTTATAGACAAGGTTTTTTACTAAGATTCTTCTTTTTAAAAGATTTCTTTGAAGTTTAAAACTTACATCAACAGTTCAGTTTAGTTTTTTAGAACTCATTTTATAAGTATTATCATTATGAAAATAGGTATTACAGATGTAAGAAGGAAAACAAAAAAAAAAAGGGTTCAGTGGGTGGTACTGTAGACTAGCGCGAAGCTTTATATTAATCAACAAAATTGCTGTTTTTACTATTTTCTTTACAATTTCATAATATTTTCAATCAAATTTCTATTCAGAAGCAGTTTTTGTTGATGTAGTAGTCACCTAGCTCTACATCAACACTCAGTCTATGTTAAATACATCTACGTATACAATACAATACAAAAAATGTTAGTAATCTTAAGATTTGTTTACAACAATGTTGTTTAAATATTTACAACAGCCATGTGAAACACATTTTAGATAAACTCTATTATTCAAAATATTCATATTTTACCCATCTTCTTCTTAACATGCCATACACCAAAGTGCGTAGGCGACTATCTCATTACTAGAATTCTGTTCTTGGCGGCGTAACACAGCTCGCCTGTATTGTGTATTCCTGTCCATTCTATAATATTCCTTAACCAGGATAATTGTTTGCGGCCGGCTCCTCTCCTACCTTCGATCTTCCCTTGTAGGATTAACTGTGGTATTTCATATTTTGCTCCTCTCAATATGTGCCCAAGGTAACCAATCTTGCGTTTTTTAATTAATTCAAAGAGTTCTCTTTCCACGCCGGCTCTCTTAAGGACGTCATCGTTTCGAACTCTATCCACCCAAGGTGGATAGAGTTCGAAATCTATTTCAAATCATTCTAAATTCTAAATCATTCTTCTCAATGACCACATTTCAAATGCTTCAAGTTTGTTGATAGATGTTTTTTTCAAAGTCCACGTTTCCATGCCATAAAGCAAGATGGACCATATATGTAGCACTTGACCATTCTGTAGCGTATTTCGAAATTTAGGTTTTGATTACATAGGAGCGGTCTGAATTTCACAAAAGCTTGTCTTGCCATTTGTATTCGGGTTTTTATCTCTTGTTGTGGATCCGATTGGTCATTGATTGTGGTGCCAAGGTATTTAAAAGTTTTCACGCGTTTTATGCGATCGTCACCTATGCATATTATCGGGTTTTCTGGAGGGTTTCTGCTAATGACCATATATTTCGTTTTCAAAATGTTGATTTTGAGGCCATATTTTTTACCTATGCTATTCACCCTATCAAGTAATAACTGCTGATCTTCCAAATTATCAGTTATAATCACTGTGTCGTCCGCATAGCGTAGGTTGCTAATTGGTATGCCGTTCACCTTAATGCCTAATTCCGTGTCTTCTAATGCTTCCGCAAATATATTTTCAACATATAAATTAAAAAGCATCGGAGAGAGTATGCAGCCTTGGCGGACACCTTTCCGGATTTCAAATTCATCCGTATATTGGTCTTGATCAATCCTCACCTTTGCCATTTGGTTCCAGTATAGATTCTGAATAATTCTGATCTCCTTCTGGTCCATGTTGGCCCTATGTAGTAGTTCCATCATGATATCATGTTTAACATTGTCAAATGCCTTCTCGTAGTCGATGAAGGTGAGGTAGACATCTTTTCGTTGATCTAAACAGTTTTGTATTAAGGTGTTCAAACATAAAATTGCCTCTCTTGTTCCTAGTACTCCCTTAAAACCGAATTGTGTTGACCCGCTAAGTTCTTCTAGTATCTTGTACATTCTTGAGTGTAATATCCTAAGGAAGAGTTTCAGCAAGTGACTCATTAAACTGATTAAGCGGTGTTCATTGCATTTTGTGGCGTTAGCTGTTTTTGGGATCATCACAAAGGATGACTGCAGCCATTCTCGCGGAATGTAACCAGTACCATAAATTCTATTGAACAGCTTTACCAAGATTTCGATATTCTCCTCGTCTAGTAGTTTTATTGCTTCTATTTTACCCATACTGAAGTTAGTTTCTCAAAGATAGGGTTATAGAAGGTTCCATTCATAATGTAATACCTGTAGATCTTTTTTTGTCTGTCATTGAAAAATAAAAATGAATGCATAAATCACATGGCACTAGTCACTGGAGATTCTTCTACTGATTCCAGTGTCATTCCTGTTTTCAGGCATGGGCTATCTACACGAAAATTTTATTGAATTGATCCCTGTTCATTGCTGCATGGAACAACTGCTTTACTCCTTGTCTGGTCCCATGTTGTATGTTACAATATCATAATTCTACAATTAATAGAGCTCAGGACATATCTAATCAATTAAATCAATACTTTGCCCATAATACTCTCTAGCAAATAACATACCACCTCCATTAAAATCTCCACTAAATATAGAGCCAGGAAAATACATATTTGAATGGTAACAAGTCTAGGAAAACCAAATTAGAGAGGTCATAAGAAAACCAAAAAAAAAGGAAAATCTCCTTGGTTATTGTGGCTGTGATGGGTTTAAACTGAATATTATAGAGAGTTTGCAGAGAAGCTGCTATCAATTATAATTAAATCAGTTAAACTCTCTCTTATTACTAGATTAATCCCAAACTCTATGAAAATGGCAATAGTGGTATTGTATAAAGGAGGGGACTCAAAGCAACCTGAATATGGGACAACTGGAATGACTTTAGTTTGGTTGAGAAACCATTCGAGTAGCAGAATATATAAAGTGCTATGTAACAATGTAATAAGCACGGCAGAAAATACTGCATGATCCTCAAGGGTCCTCAAGGGCCTATATCAGGGCCAACACTTTTCCTGATTTATATGAATTCATTATCCAATTTATCGCTGCCAATAAAAATAACAGAAAATTAGAAACTGTAGAAAAGGACTTAATAGAAATAGATAGGTAAGTGACTTAAGTGTCACAAACTCTCACCTACTATGAATAAGTGCAGTTATATGATCATTTCAAATGTAGATGAATATAGGAAGATGCAGTAGAACTCTGGAAAATTCAAATTTGATAAAAAGGAAATGGTCTTGGATTATATATAGATAGTTATTACATATAGATAGATAGACTTACTTGGGAACAACACCTATTACAGACATGTCATAAAATAGCTCCAATGCTAGGAAAAATTGCTAAATTTATAAGTCTCCCTCATCGTAAAATGGTGTATTATTCTCTAATAAACTCACATCTGTCTTATTTAACCATCATATGGGGTAATACCAATCACAAACAGCTTCATTAAATCTATTACATATAGTTTTGAATTGCCACACCATTATCCAACACCAGCTCTGTACTATTCAAGAAAAATACTCAATTACTACTTTTAATGGGAATAAGCGACAATTAAGTTTAAAATAAATATATTTTTGACATTTCAATTATCATTTTGGAAATTTATTTAAAATATTTTTATTTTAAACCTAAATTGTGGCTTATTCTCATTAAAAGTAGTAAGTAATTGCATTAAGATGCCACAAGAAAATAGCTTCAGAATAATATTACGGATAGTCAATATTGAATCAATGTATACTACGCAATTTTGTGAATTAATTTCATTTACGACAAGTCGACGCACTTACACGTGAATACAAAAAGATCATGAACAATATAAACCTGCCGATCCACCAAGACACCGAGGATGAACGAAATACCCGTCTCCGTTCTAGAAAACCACCAAAAACGGCAAGAATGATACATGAGGAGTTCAACATCACAAATGCATGGTCCCAAGAATGGAACGAATTGGAAAATAACATGCCCTGCATTACCCACAAGCCACCAGGTTTTGATCTTCCACGCAAAACATGGTCCACTCTAAATAGGATCCGAACCAGACATGGCAGATGTGCATACATGCTACATAAATGGGGAAAGAACCCGTCCCTCCACACATATTCTTAGTTTTTATTAATAATTTTTATTATTTTATCTTTATATTTAATTCTTTAATTAACGTGTGTGTCTGTCTTATAATCATGAATTAATACGGACCTGTACAGTCCGCCCCCTAACAGTCTGAAGGGAGCAAAACTATTACGCTACGAGGCTACGCACTTCAATCTTAGTTTAGTCTTAGTCTTGTATAAATCAGCGCGATAAACGCTTCAGTATTTTTTGTGTAACCTGACCACGCGACTGAGATTCTGTCCCATCCGAGTCAACCCCAGTGCACTGTGGGAGAAGAAGAAGTTACATCAACATCACAGGTACCGTAATTTGATTACATACACACACACTATTTATATTAATTGATAAATTTACATATAACTTATTTTCATATTAAAATTATACCAGCACCTAAATAAACAATTATGAGTGAGTGTTTCTCTTATAGAATTTAAAGCACATTCACCGTCTGTGGACTGTGGGGAGAACCAAACCATCGACCACATTATTCAAGAGTGTCCCACAAGATCCTACAATGGTAGCCCTGAAGACTTCCTGTTTGCAACTTCAAAGTCAATTGATTATATAAATACACTTATGTTTGTTTGTAACTAAGTATTTAAAGTTTGTCAAATACCTATATTACTAGTGTTTGTGTATTTGTTCTAAATGTGTTGTAATTGCCATACGATAAATAAATAAATATTGTGAATTAATTTGTAAATGTAAGCTTTCTTAAGTATGTTGGACATTGTATGTAACATTGGAGTATTTGCAATTGAGTTTGACCCGAGAGTAGATTTGTAACTGAAGGTATCAATTTGTGAACTGTTCTATATGCCGTGGGACATTAATTCCACCATTCTTTGTAAAGTTCACAACTACTTGACCAGTATGTGGAACCCAGTATTAACAAGATGAAAAAAAGTGATCTTTTTGGTTTATTCCTTACTTATTTGGTGATTTTTGCAAACCAATACAAAGCATAAAGGTTTTTTGATATTATACAGTAACTACTAAGTACTTAATACAACTGAACAATAATCAATAACTGCTTTTTAGTATTTTAGGAAATAAAACAATAAAATTAACTTAATGAAGTCAAACTACTGTATTTTTGCTCAGTTTCTGGTTAAGATATTTGCATATTTGCACATAAGAGATTGCACACATTTGCATTTAAGATATTTGCACATTTCTCATTGGCTAGAAATTCATTTTTTCCAAATATTCATATAAATGGAATGTTCTATAAATTGTGCTTAAGTAAATAGAGATAACATGTTTATAACTTCATTAACTAAGTTCTAAGTGCAATTGGTGTTTTTTTTAAAGCCACAATTGGTTTTTGGCCAATTTTTACTATGGCAGACTTCACTCATCCCAAATCAATTTCAGTCCTTTTTTGGTAGTGTTTCACTATTAAATTAGTTGAATTGAATGTAGGTGTTTATTAAAATCAAAATTCAACAAATTTCAACAAGATAAGAACTTTTTTAGCCTTTTGTGTCGGTACAATAGTTGTTATTTTTATCTACATAATCAGGAAATTTAATGAGGTTATTAATTTTCATTTATTTTGATTCATTCAAAATGTTTGCATTTTATTTGATATAATAAATAATAATTGATTTATTTAATTAATAATTGATTTGTCCTTGTCTTCTTAACATTCAACATTATAATGCTATATCAACTTTCTAGACCAACTCAAGCATATGTAGCAGCTGATATATGGCAAAATTTTATACAAAAAGTAACTTTTGTGTTAAGTTTAAAAAATAGTCTTCAAGAATTTGTAGTAAAAAAGTATTTACATTAAATATGAAAATTTTTGTAACGAAATATTTTTGCCTACCACATGGGGTATTAGTATAAGGGGTAGAAAATTGGGGACAGAAATTATCGGGGCGGAGATAGGGCAAGCAAAATAATCGATACTTGTGCGAACGGCACTCAGGGTTTGTTTGGAGTGCTGGGGTAGTGGATAAGTAAATGGCAAGGGGTCGGATTGGGCTAATTCCAAAAAATGAAACAAAGGGGTACTAACGTGAATCTCTTGGGACAAACAAAATAAAAGGAAACAGGAAATACCTCTAGCAATTTAAAAATGACGCCGGTTCGAGGTGCCAAATTATAACCATTATAACAGCTAGTTGTAACTATTGAAATAATTATTAAACATAAATATATCTTTTCAAATGAAACTAAAAAAAGGAGTTAGAGAGTTAGTCAAGATAAACAAACAAAATGGTTTACAAAAATTAAACATTTATTGTGTCTCACCACAAACAGTTACAAAAATAAATGGCACAAATTACTAGATTAATAGTTACAGAGTACAAAAATAACAAAGAAAACTTACATGTCATCCGTTTACAAAATCTAGGAGTTGGAGATATTACATAAACTTACAAAAAAATTGTTATTGCAATAGAGGTTAACCTTAAAAAAAAAACAAAATAAATGAATATCGAAAATAATAAAGCAAGCTGTCTTATGTTACCATTAAATTTAAAACAACAATTAAAATGACAGCTAACCATGCCCTAAGATTTACAATGTTAAATATTACAATTTTTAAATTTTAATGAAAGCAATTATTACTTTAGTAAAAAAATGTCTGTCTTTACTTTAAAATTTGAAACAAAAAGTTACCTGGATTTTTCACTAAAACACTTTGAATTTTCTGTAACTGGACTTCACAGGTTGTTCTGGGGTAGAACTGGGCTTCACTCTCTGTGTAACGAACACACAAACAAATTCATTCATCTCCAAACTGCCAAAAAGCCTGGGATGACAACCAGGGAAACAAAACGAGGATGGAAACGACGATTCTTCAAATCCTCACTTAAAACTTTAACTGAACCATAAACTGCCACAATACATTACATTTTTTCATGAAAAGAGACGAACAACGAGGAACATTTCAAATTTGATGTAAAATTTGGATCCACATCTAAGCCGACAGTCTCTTACAGCGATCTAAGTGAGAATGAGCAATTATCTTTTAAAATTCATTCGCATAACTTAAAATAACAAAACACTTGACGGAAATATTTATTTAAAACACAGAATATGAAACGCAACAGAATGCTGAGGACGTGCACATCTGTAACACATAAACAAACTCTAAAAATGTGTTTATCTTACTTGGCGACGCTAAGATGAATTGGAAGAATTCGGTGTTTTAATACATACGAATCGGAAATGAAATACACTCAAATATTCTTTGATTTCTTTAGCAAATACGAGGGGACTTCAATACATATCCAAAGAATTTTCAAATGCTACAAAATAGATAAGTAGATGTTACACTTTGTATTTATTATTACCTTAAATCTTTTAATACATTTTGACTCTTTCTGAAACTGTTTTACTTGTTTGTCTTTTAGCTTTATTTACCAATACTTGGTGAAAATAATCTAGTTGGATGGACACTTCTTTTAACATCAACTTCCAGTGGATTCTTTAGTGCATAGTGGCACATGAGAAGGCTTTTTACTGTATTTAAATTTTTGGTTTTTGCTTTTTCCCTTAGTGGGATGACTTTGCCTTTGTCTATTATATATAACTAGATATATCTGCTTAATTCAGCACAGCTATAGTATAATAATTCACAATTTTAATACAAAGCACTAAAATCGATTAATAAAGGATATGTATAATTACTATTTTAATGGGAATAAGCCATAATTGAAGGTTAAAGTAAGTTTATTGATATTTCAATTTCCACTTCACAAATTGTTCAATTGTGAAAATTAAAACATCAATAAATTTATTTTAACCTTCAATTGTGGCTTAATCCCATTAAAATAGTAATTACTTTAAAATGTCACAAAAAAATAGCTTCAGAACAATGCTATGCTATAAATACACTAAATGTTGAGAGTAACTATGAGTATACTGTATTACTTATAACTTTTAAACTGGACTTCACAGCACTGTCATAAAGTGGCATCTGAGTCACATATTGTACCAACAATGTTCACAATCTATTAATAGCTTTTTTATAACAAGAAACCTAAAAGTATGCCTAAATACACTATTACCTAATCAAGTATAAATTATTTTACAAATGCAGTTTGTACACACCCTATATAAGTAAAAACTTGAAGTTTGACACTTGACTCTAATATTTTAATCAACCACCATACTATAAGAACAAACTCTTACCTACAAGAATTCTAAGTACTTTACTACTTGCATATTCTTCTATTTCCCTTAACCAATCTGGTAAACAATCAAAAGTTGGTTGAGATGATATATCATAGACTAATATTAGAGCATGTGCTGACCTATAGTAACTTTGGGTAATTGATCTAAATCTTTCCTGGCCAGCTGTGTCCCAAATTTGAAGCTAAAAAGATTAAAGAAATATTAAGTATATATGAAGAATAAATAAGATGTAAAAAGTGGACTAGCATATGGGAAATTTAAATGATAAGTTATTCTTCTAAACTTCTTTAGTGTCTCAGGGGCTAGATGGAACATCAAACTAATACTGGCATAAACTGCGAAAATAATAAAATAAAATAGCAATATTTAATCTACCCTTAAAAAAATACCTGGTCAAAACATACCAATAACTTACACCTAACCACTTACAAATAATGATATTTGCAGTAGTCTTTACAGCTTCTCCTTGATATACATACCACATATTCAAGCACATTTACTAGTCCTTGTTGTTTAACAAATGTAGTAACTTAAAACATTGGACATTAAAAAAAAACAAATGTTGCTAAAACTGATGTTGCATGAGGGAACTGCTAATTCAAAATAAAAAAATTATGTGACAAGTGAGCAACATTCTGAAAAGGAATCTAAACAATTACTACTTCAAAAGGTTGAGATGTTTAGGTTTTATCTAAAACTTTTTAACAGAAATTTGGAAAATTCTAACCAATTTCTTCTGAGAAGCTAGAAAGTAACTTTTTCAAAATTCCAATGGTATTTCATCAACAGACCAAGTTAGGGTTTGTTTTTTTTATTTGCAATATCTGAAGAAATAGGTAATCTCTTTGGTTCAATACAGAGTAGAGAAATAGTCAGTGGTGTAACACTTTTATAGCTGAAGAAATTAGTAGGCAAAAGTTCTCCACCTAACATTCAAGGTACAACCTTCAAGAAATATTTTTTTGAAAATAAGATCCAACAAAGACAAAATCATTATAAAATAGATTCTGGTAGGAAGCGAATAGAGAGAAAGATAGTAGGATAGCAGATAGAGAACAAAACAAAACTTAGCAATATAAGAAAATAAAGAGAAAGAAATGATAAAGCCCTTAGGTAAACCAGGAAGAATGGTTTTACAACTAATGATGCATTATTTTCTTAAATTAGGTTATCATTTGATTTCTATTTTCTACTCTTTTTGCTTCATAGCTTTATTCACATAATATAAATCCATGAAGATGTTAATCTGCCTCTCTCCTTCTCCCTATTATTCATTATTGTCAATCCATGGCCTATCCTACAATATTTAATATCTGTTGATAATACTTTATACTTTCCTTCTTTCTGTTCCATACCTTTGCTGCATATATTATAAAACCTTTTACTATGATGTTTCTGTTCTGATTAACTGTTTTACAGTTATTCCTGCAAGCATCAGTCTGTTTTTGTTTTGGTCTGTTGTAATCTCCTTAGATAATGTATATGTAAAATTGTTCTATATCGTAAGATCTATTATGCATCTTACTTTATAAAATATATGAACTTCTTACCTTAACTTTTTCATTCCCAACTTCCACTGTTTTGATCATAAAATCTACACCTATTGTTGCGCCCTGTCCTGGTGGAAATAAGCCCTGAGTGAAACGTCTCACTAAACACGTCTTACCAACCCCTGCATTGCCCACTAATACAACTTTAAATAAAAATTTATAGTCATCCATGTTTTTGATGTATTAATTTATTAGAACATACACTCCTTTGTCTACACACTACACTTTCATTATTTTGGTATCATGTAATTAATAAAGGCAATTAAGCTTCCTGTTATTATTATGTATTATTGCTTTATATCCTCTTTGGAAATAATTTAGTGGTTCAATATTATAATTCTGAAATAAAAATTACGTCATTATGTAGGATGATTGATTTTTATAAAATACAAGAATAAATTATAAATGTTACAATTTCATACTTTTATTTTAATAGAATTATTAAATTCGGAGGTTGACTGATATTGTACACTTTTGATATGTAATTAATTATTTTTTCAATTTTTTAACTATTGATTGAATGATAGTTTTTATTATGGCACCTGTCAAGTTCATATCATAGATAGATGACATTTTATGAAGAGAAGAAATTTAAATTTATGTTATGTTTGAACTACCATAAAAACACCCATCCCATGTCAACTACGTAAATTCAGTTTACCCACAGAATAAGAGATCATTCTTTCTTGTTCCATGGTTTTTAACCATAGACATCCATATATTTTACATTTTTTTTAACCTACAGAAAAAATTATTTTTTCTTGTCTGTAGTTATAAGTCTGTAGTCTGTAGTTATAGTCATCACAATCATGATTCAAAGAACAACAACATAGGAATTTTAACACTGCAACATTTAAAATAAAAAACACAGAATACACCAGTTGGTGTATTTGTATTATGTGTAAAAAATATAATACAAGGGGCCTAAATTGACTTAGGCTAAACAAATAAGTACTTTGACAAATTGCGTTAATAACGAAGCGAACTTAATATATGAATCAATTAATGCAAAATCAGAAACCAATGAAAGGGTATTAATTCGAAAGAGGATTAGAAGAAAGAAAACGTCATCGAAAGAGCTCTCTATGATAAAAAGATGTCCAAGATGTCGTCGAAAAGGCAACAATAAAGTAAAAAATCACAATATAGACTGGTTATAGGAACCGAATAAAAAACAAAGTTTATTATTATTTACTATCTTTACTGGGAATTAACCATAATTTTAATTGAAAATAAGTTTATTTTTATTAATTATATAATTCCCATTAAAGAAAATAAGTCAACTTTATCTAGAAGACCTTTACATATAAATTTATAATTGTTGCTATGAAGCAATTATTAAAAAAAATTATATTTTGTATTTGTAAAAACGTTAGAAAATTAGGCAACAGTACGATGTATTTTCATGTTCCATGGCGGTTATATTTGCTGATAACCAATCAGAAGTTTGGAAAATAATTAAATATTTTTGTGTCATACAATAATATAAAGCGGAAACTTGAACTTGGTTTTAAAATAAGTCATTGTTTGAGAAATAAATGGAAATTCCTAATTTACTTTCTAATTTTCTAATTGGTGGATTTTCTCCTCCTCAGCGAGTACAATTAATGTGCGCATGCGCTCGTGGACAATGATATATGACGTAAGTGAAATTCCCCAAACAATCGACATTCGATAGTCTGGCAGATCGCCATTTTGTACTGTGGAAGTGAGTGATGCGTATGAAGTGATTTATACACAGTTTTCGTTCATATAGTGCAAGTTATGAAGTGTTGTACCTGTAAAAGAAAACTATTAACGTTAGTAATGTTCAAGTAAATTTTAGAATTTAGGTAAGTCTTTTAATTTCTTTTTACCAACAAAAATAGTTTTTATCACATTGTTCCATACGCTTTCGTTATATTAATACAAGTCATTTAATACATTTATTGGTTCCTGGTGTTTTTATTAGTCTTATTTGCAGTTCTCTTTAGTTAACAAGTTACAGGCCTATTTGTAAATGTTCATTTGCATCCTTATTTTGTGTGTTGTGTAGGTATTTTTGTTTTATTTAATTTTATAGTTTTTTTATCTAAAATTAGTCAATTATTCAAAAAGTCTTTATATTTTAAAACAATTGATTGCTCTAGCAATGTTTCACTACTATTATACAATTGATTTTGGTAGTTCTCTAATAATTGGGATACATTTATTTCTTCCTACCATTTCATCAAAGGCCACGCTTCCGCCCTTTTCCTATTTTTGCAGCAAGGAAAACTTTTCTTGTCTACGTCTATTTCTACAATATTTACAATATTTAAACAAAACTGTTTGAGACACGCCTTGAGTATTCTTTGATTAATAACATAAATCACAACATATATTTTATCTTTATCTCATGATTTTTATTTCTCTTTCATTTATGAACTAAGACTTCATTTTTACGTGTTACAGTTTTGTTTCTTTCTATTACAGAATATTCGCTTGTCCAATTGGATGGTTATCTGTGATATTTAACATATAAAAAAGCTTACAAGATGAGTTCCTCAGAGGAGATAAAGGCTGAGTATATGTCCAGTTTGGCAGACCTTACCTTCAACAGTAGGCCATTAATAAATGTGCTTACCATGTTGGCAGAAGAAAACTCACCTAATGCCCCTGTTATAGTTGAAGCAATTGAAGAACATCTCTCAAAGGTTATATTTTTTTATTGTTATTAACTAAAATGTGGGGCTCATAATAAAGTAACTTCAGTAAGGGGAATTTTCAAATAACCTCATTAATTTTAAAACAGTAGTATGGTTTATTGTGTAGTAATGGTAAAGTTACTATATTGAATCATAACTAACATATTATTCTAACAATACGAATTATTTGCTGTAGATTTAAATTAACTAGAGATTCCAACACTAAGATATCTCATTTCTTTTGACATAGTTCTAGCTGGTTCACTTTTGCAAAATCAATAACGATATACATTGATTTTGATTCTAAATTTATTTTTTGAGTCAAATCATCCAATCTGCGTAATCTTTCCCATTTGAATTACCTCATGGGGATGGTGGATGATACACTATTATAAGTGCTCTATATGCTTTTTATTAATAATTTAAATATCTCCTATTTTATCAAATTCTATCAGGTTATTTAGCATTTTTTCTTGGTGATGAACTAACCAATAAACCATATATTTGTTAATATATTTGTATATCATATATTACACTATATGTCCCTTATTATTAATTTGAAGGTACATTATGGGCCTATATACATTATTAAAAGTGTCTTAAAGATTATATGAAAGTTTCAATAAATATTTTCAAAGTAAACAATGTATTTTTACATTGCTCATTCACATTTGTGGACAAAACTCCATGAAACTCCCTCAAGAAAAGTTTAGGATAATTCTGATGTTCACATTTCTTCAATCAAAGGTTCATATATTTCAAATGTCGTTTGACTAATATTTTTTTAGTTTGTTGTGTTGCAAGTATGAGAGTAAAACTTCAGTTTTAGAGAGTAAAAATCATAATGTTGAATTTGTTTTGATATATGCTGTAGTTTGTTAAATTAAAATTGTATTTGAGTCTTCTGATCTAGAAATAAAGATATAAGGAAGGTATTTTAAATTTTTTTGATTTGAACTCAAGATTGTAGACATAAATCTTAAAAAATATCTCTATAGTTTATATAAAATTTAATGATATTGGTTTATTAAAACTTTTATCTTTTATGATTACACATTGTTCTGTATGTGCCTTGAGTGATTTTGACTGCCACATAGGTTTTATTTACAGATTGTTGGGTGTTAAATATTAATTTTGAGCTGTAAATTTTATCAGTTTTATTTTATGTATTTCTTATCAACTTTAATTTTTTTTTAACATGAAATAGATGGAATTTTATGTTATCTTTCAATTTTCTAAAAGGATTCAGAAACTATTTTCTTGTGGCATGTTTAACACATATATTTTTTACATTAGATTATATAACACTTGATTGTAATGCCATTTACATTTTTTATTCTCTTTGATGTTTTATTTTCCAATATTGAAATCACGAAAACAAACTATGATAAAAATTGTGAATATGATAAGTTAAAGATCATATTCAGAATTTTTGAAAATGATTTTCTTTCATTCCGTTTAAGCTACCAGGGTTTCAGATAGGATTAAACATCAAAAGTTCAAAAAAGAATAAAATATGCAATTGCCATTAAAGTGCATTGTGGTTTAATCACAATTAGAAAATATCTTGATTTTTCTCACCTAAGATAGTTTTAACATATAAAATCAGCATCTTAATCATATTTCATGTTTACCAACAATAACTCCAATAGTCAAACTGCATTTGAATTTCATGTGAACATATTGAGGATTGTAAACACAAAGCATTTAGTAAAAAGATACATATCAAAATAATGATGTTTGTGTAGGATGTAAATAGGTTTTCTCTATTGTTATAAACAATATTTAAATTGTTTATAGCATTATTTACTTTTATTTGTCTGAATATCTGATATATCATAACAAAATATCATATGAGAAATAAGCTTTTCTGTCAATAGTTAGTTGTTATTTAAATAGATTAAATCAGTTGAATATTATTATTTTCCTCCTTTGCTACTAACTTGAGTCATGCTACATGAAAGTTAGACCCTTTTTGGGTGTTATTATCTTGTAATAGATCAAAGAATGCTCTTTAAATTTTCTATAGCTCTCTTTTGTTTTCTACCTTCTTTTTCAACTGCTTTTCAGTATTTACTATTATTTTTCTCATATCATGACTCACTCTACCTTGTAATTGCATATTTTTGTGTAAATTCTGTGCATCATGTGATATTTATTTTTAATGACTATAATCATAGAATAAAATTTTATCTATACTTCACATCAAGATGGTGAAAACCTGAATATAGAAACATATCCATAATTGGTATTTACATGCATTGCATATAACTAGTGAAATTACACAGTGCCCAAGGTCACCATAGGTCTCACTAGGGGGATTTCCCACAAATATTCAACATAATTTTAAACTATTTTATTATTGTGAATCGTAATTACTAATTTCATATTATACTATTGTTGATCTACAATGGGTTAAAAGTACAATATTTTTGTGGAATTTTTACATGCCATTTTGTATATTATTTTGTGGATAAAAATTTTGTCTTATAAAAATTATCTGTGACAAATTGTTCAGTCCTATTGGTCATATATCATTTTGTATGTTGTTTGCAAGAGATCTGCAATTGGGAGATTAGTTTTCTCATAATATATTATCAGATTTTTTGAAAAATATTGTGATAGAGGCTTTATGTGAAGTTTCAGGGGGAGTGAGTCATGTTGTACACTTTTGCTGCCAAGGCGCCAATGACGCCTTGGCAGCACACCAGCATCTGATAAGGGACATATTATGTCTTATCCTTTGATAGGTCTCAAATGAACTTATCAACCTAATTTCTAGAGTGACTTTTGATATAATAAAATCATTTGACATGCACTCATAAATGATTATGGAGAGGTTTTTGATTTGGCTGGATTGAAGGCTACAGTCCCTTAGTTATACTGTATGTCGCACTAATTGTTTCAATATCTTGATTCATTGAATAATGTCGTGCCTTTATGTTGTTTTGTGATTAATTATATATCTCCTAGTCTTGATTCAATCTTTGAGCTAACATCACATTAAAATTTAGTCAGTAATACTTTTTGTTTGATTTGTATTCTTTAAGATGATTATTGAATGTACATTATGGGCTAACTTTCAAATTTCTGATGAATGTGATGTGTTTCTTATTATCTTGATCTTTTTGTTCCAATCAATATGTAGTATGTAGTTCAATAGATTTAAGATTTATTGTGTTTATTTGATGTACTTTATCCTGCTACATCTAGTAACTGAACAATTTGATAAAGTTATTTAGTAAAATTTTCATCCATGACAAAATATTTTGAAATGGGTTTTTTGCATTGTGGCAAGTAAATTTACATTATCTCAATATCAGATGAAATTAAGTAAATCAAAGAAAACCTTATTGTCGTTGTGATATTGTGCAGATATGTTGTCATAAATTAGAAAACAACATGAGGAAGTCTTGAAACTAAAGTAATAGCTAGGTATATACCTTTATATGTATACAATTTGTTCTGGTAGGTTTGCATGATTCTATTTTGTGTGTGGTATATATTTTACAAACTGTTTTAGGATCCATCTATGAGGTAATCCTCAAACCGGACCATTCATAGGGTTAGGATTTCAAATAACATTGATATTGATTGTAAATTTCAGCAATAAACTTTTTAACTTCTTTTACTAGTTTTTTTGTTTATAAGAACTCTTTTTGGTTATTTTTATTTTATGTCTGCCTTTCATTTTTATAAAAAAGTACTAGTTTTCACAAGAGTATTGTCAAAAAAATTCACTTTTTATACTATCTCTGCTTTTGTGTATTATGTGCAATACTCTTATTTATGATGAGTTTTCAAACTTCCCAGATCATTCTGTGTACATATATATAAACATACTCCAATACATACAGAGTGGTCTTGGAAAGTTATATAGCTTACATGTGTTAATATTTTAAAAGGATGAGTCTCCAGATATCTGTTTATTTGTTAGTAATGTAGTAAATTATTTTTGTGTGGGATATTGCTAAATCAAGTTTATGTAGATTTTAATAACTTCTTTGTAGCTGCAGGTCCTCCAATTGTCTTTCCATTTCTCTTAGGGTGCTGTTGTAGCTGGCTTTCAAGTTTTTTTCTGTTTTTACCTGAAATGAGGCATCATATACTTAATTGGTTAACCTACTTTTCTGGTATTATATGAACATTTTAGCTTTACTAAACAATGTTTTGCATCAGAATTATTACTATTTCTTGTCTTCACTATCATTGGTATTTCTTATCTTTTCAGATTTTTATTTGTATCAAGCTCAATTTTTATTTATAAATGTTGGTTTATTTATCTACTTTTCTTCAACATCAATTTTACTATACTTGTACATATGGTTAGAATGGTTAATGCCAATATAGTACTTAGACTTACCTAACGTTACAAACTGCTAACAAATTTTCATTAAAGTATGTCTAATGTGCCCTAGTTCTATTAAGGTTGAAGGATGATGATGGGTTGCCAATGTAGTCAATGAATATAGTCACTTATGTTTCTTCTTTATTGGAATTCATACAGCAATATGTTTTTAAGATTACTCCTATTTAAAATATTTTTCTGCTTAAATATTCCCATTTAAATAGTAATTATTTTTCTTCTGTTTTAATCAACAACTATAAGTTATAACAACAATTCCTTATTTTAAAAACAACCCGTCTTTTTAAAATGATTTCCAGAGTGGAAATCGAAATCGAAAACAAATGTAAAATGTAACTTTTATTGCAATTAACTGTGGTTTAATCCCACATTAATAAAATATTTACACTGGACTTATATTTTTTATTTATTAATATATTTAAAGTATTATTCATTTTTATATAGCGTATATAAAAAAACTTGAGTCTGATGTACCTACTAATAACATAGTTAGCAATAAATATTTTGAAATTAGATCAATTGACAAAGATCTATTATAATTGAGACAACTATGATAATTAGGACTTTTGTATATTACACAATTTTCATTGTTTAATATATAATGTTTATTAAGTACTGTTGATGTTATGAGCATAGGAGACTCACAAATCCATAACAGCATAGGGAAAAATATTTTGGCCAAAATATTCAAAATATGAATATTTTTCATCATGCTGACGTTAGTTCCTCGGCCATGGTTTTGGAAGGATGCAATTCGGAAGGTAATAACTACTATTACTGTGTTAACTGAGAAGTAATTAATAATTTTAATATGATAAGAAAGAAAATTTGGAATGAAATTTCCAATAGGTATTTGTTTTTTAAATATTCATGTGAAACAGAATGTTCTATAGGCTGTGCTAAGGCAATGGATGAAGTGTGTAACAATTGAAGAAGATGGTTCTGAAGCTATTTTCTTGTGTCATTTTAATTAATTGACTATTTATTTTTATTGTGCATTAACCACAATTTTAGTTTTAAATGTTTATTTTGATGTTTCAAATTGCCCTTTAGAAATCATTTTCAAAATGTATCTTAAAGAAATTTTGTTTGAGAATGATTTCTGAAGTGGAATTCAAAATGTTAATAAACATTTACTAAAATTGAGGTTAATTCCCAAAAATGATAGTACATTAACTGAATAATAATACATAGTTTCTTTGTAGTACTTTGGGAAGGGAAAGAATAAAATTAGGTTTTACTTGATTAGATCAAAGTATTGTTTTTGCACTGAGTTTCTGCTTAATGAGCTATTTTTATTGTCTCCACCTCTTAGCTTTTGCTAGTTGTTAAATGGAATGTTCTATATATTGTTCTAAACAAGTGACTATAGCATATGTATCCATCCATTTTCTTCAACAATGTTGTAACATTGGTGTTTTTTAGAGAACCACAATTGGTTTTTGTCAAATTTCCGCTATTATAGACTTCACTATTGAATTCCTAAATCACTTGCAGTCAATTTTTGGTAGTGTTTTACTATTAAATGCAGTTCAAAGAATTCTTAGCATTTAACTTATAAAACAAACTTGAAATTTCACTATGACTATAATCAGCCTTTTTAGTCTCTTGTGTTGGCTGTGAATTTGATTATTTTTATATCCATAATTAGGAAACGATGATGTCATTAATCTACATTCATTTTGATTCATTCTGATATTTTTATTTTGTATAAGATTTAATGACAATGGTCCTTATCCTCTTCAGATTTGACATTGTAATGCTATATAAACTTTCTGGGCCAACTCTAAACAAAAAAGAAAGCATAAAAGTGAACCTAAACAAAATAAGTGCAAAGAAGCTGAGATATCTAGAGTGTCTGGAATCTAAAGTAGTAGGTAGATTTTGAAAATCTGTTTATTCGTAAATACAGTGCTAGAAGTGACACTCTAAAGCTATAACGTGAGTATATTTTTACACAGGTCAATACTGATGTCAAACTTCCCATTCTCTATCTGATTGATTGCATAGTGAAAACTGTTGGAGGCATTTACACATCGTTGTTCAATCACAATATAGTAAACATGTTCATAGGAGTTTTTAAAGCAGTAAGTACCATTTTTTTTTAAATAAATATACAGTTTAAAAATAATTGTTATAGTGAAACAAGTCATTAATACTCATTACTCATAATAGTCATTTTAATATTTCCTTTTGATGTTTCTTCCATTATATTTTCCTTAATTTATTGTTTTTTTATTCATATCTTATATGTTAAAATCACATTTGGTCCATACATGTTGACATTATCTATAAAAAGTAGAATATTTTCATATTACTGTTGATACTATTTGTTATTTGTATAATAATTTTTTTTTACATTCTTTTCTTAGTAATACTTAAATAAATGTGAGTGAAAAACAAGGGCCAAGCTGCTTCTGCACACATTTTGATATGTCTTAAATTATGCAACTTAGACAATTATTTTTGAGCTGAACTATAATTGGCAAATTTAGTGTTACTATGCTAGAAACTCATTAATGTATATTTTCGGCAGGTCAAAATTTGTGGGCAGTATTGAATATACATTTTTAATATTCGAAATTAGTCTTTCTGTTCTCGTTTTAAATATTTTACGAAAAAAAGAAACTGTTTAAATATTAATGTATAATTTCTTGTGTCTCCTCAAGATGAGAAATACTTTTGATAGTAACTACTATTTTGAAGGTTTTGTCAATACCATACAGGCTCATGATCTTGTTATCTGGTATAAAAAAATTTATGAAAAAGTATTTAAACAATAATAAACTGAATGGTAATTAAATGTTCTAAGAAAAAGTTTTATCATTCAACTGTAACACTAAATTCGCCAATTGTATAATATAGTAACTAATGTGAAATCCTGTTTTATCCTTGGCACCTTTTTCTTTTACATTTTCATTATACTAACCTTAAGATTTTATTAATGTTAGGGTCAATTATAAATCTTAATAATTTGGGTTTTGGTGAAACTGTAATGTGAATAAATGTTAGATTATATAGCTATTGGATTAATGTTGTTTCTATGTAACATATGTTATTGTTTCTATGTTTAATATTGATTTTTCTTTGCCCTATTTTCTATGTAGCATTCTTAATTTTTTCTTATTGTTTACACAGTCATCACATTTTTTATTATTTTGAGAATTTTCTTAATGCTTAATCTCCATTTAAAAATATTCTTTAGGGCTGATTTTAGCATGCTGCTTTAATTTTCAGTTTATTATATTTAAACAATTTTTAGTATGTTAGAAACGCCAAAATTTGTACATTTTTTCCTATCATTTTTCATCTAGTGTTGAGGGTTGATTCTTCTAATTATCTCTAGAGTAATGTTAACTGGGGTAAATGATACATAATCTCTCTGCTATAATCCATTTCTAACGTGGATTGTGTCTATTATCATCATCATCATCATCATCATTTTGGCTTTACAACCTTGTGTGGGTCCTAGCCTCCCCAAGAATTTTTCTCCAGTCGTCCCTATCCATCGCCTTCCTACGCCAAGCACGTATTTCCATATTTCTCATGTTTTCATCGATGTTATCTAGGAATCTTTTTCTGGGTCTTCCTCTTCTTCTTTGACCAATAGGTCTATCAAGGAGCGTTTTGTGTCTATCAGTTTTTTTTTAAATTCAGATGTTACTATGAACTTTCGAGTGTTTTTTGTTAGAGTGATAGGTCAGTTTGGTAAATTGAATTCTTGTAATATTTGGATCAGTAGCTCAATCTACAGGTGATGTGTATCTGCATCATATTTCCTAGTCTTTTATTCTATGCTGCCCATTTTTCATAATTTTTTAATCCTAATAAAATTACTCTTAAAAATGGTATAATTTCTGTATCATCCCATTCTTTGTTTTTTTTATATACATTGTAGTTCTAATATTTGCCTCTGTCTAGTCTAGCTTTCATGCATTTTATTCTTTACTAAAAGCTTTCAAAAATGTTTTGTCAAAATTCTCATGTAATTTTCATCCTAAAGCGAAAACCAACATTTAACGGGAAGAAAATGAATGTTCACTTTTATATTTTTGTATTTTTAATAATCATCTTTCTTTCATTCTAATTTTGATGATGTATTTCCAAACGCACAATGTCTTAGAGTAAACTTTTTACTTGTCTTTCCCATCAAAAAATACCTGGAAAACAAAACATTTTTGAAATATTGTTGCAATACCACTAAATTCTTTCGCTTGTTTATTAGACTGGTATAGTTCCGTTGATTATTTAAATATTTAAAATGACTACTAAATTTACACATTTGACTGAAGAAAACCACTGGAGACTCTCCAAATGTGGATTTATCAGAAGCTATTTTGATACCATTTTTCTTAGTCCATTGGATAAAGAACATTTATTCAAGGTTTGACAATATTCTGATTGCGAGAACAATGTCGAATATTTTCTGTAAGATTCTATTCTGCGGTGACATTCAAAAAAAGGAATTTTTGAGTAGGTTAGTACTGGGGGATAGAAAACATACTATTGTGGATATAATTACTAGCATGGAAGATAAATAAACAGTAGGTCAATCAATATTTAATTTTTTAACGGAATTATCCAGATACCTTTCTTTTTTCCTTTTACATTTGGCTTCTATAACACTTTTCTTTTTTTCGTTGCACTAGAAACTTGTTAAAGATACTCACAAAAACACTCCATTCAAGGTTGACGAAAAAACACGAGCGGAGATGTTTAAATTGCGCCAGACATGGAATGAGGTGTTTCCCCAAATGAAACTATACGCCATAGATGTACAGATCAGTCTTTTGGATCCAGCTTGGCCCGTGACTGCCAAACCACCGTCCAACAGCATACATTTGAATCCTAGATTTCTTAAAAATACGGTAAGTTTATTTTTTAATTGCAAATCTATGAATGCAAATAAATAGTAGCCAACACATATAAGTGTAATTTTATCATTAATATAGAAAAAATGTTCCATGTTCAAATAAATGATTGTGATCTCTTATAGCCTCCTTCTTCGACGCCAACAATTAAAACAGAACCTGAGAGCGGTCCCTCTGATCCAGCCTCTCCTGCTGTTAACAAAGAGACTCTTCTAATGCAAGAACAGTTGATCCAGAAGCAGAGGGAATTGTTGGAGTTGCAACAGAAGAAATTAGAGCTGGAAGTGCTACAAACACGGGTGAAGCTTCAGGAGCAATATAAGCACAACCAGCCACCGACTGGTCGCCCTCATGTAAGTTTTTCAACAGTGTATAACTTTTGTAGAAAGCATATACAAAATTTTTAAAAAGCATGATAATAAAGAGAAAGCGGGAGTGAAAGACGGGAAATGGGAGATAAATGAGTTTATGTAGTGGTAAATGTCTTCATATTTTACTTTTAACACACATTCTTTTCTTTCCAGAATATACTCTTGAAGCCCGAAGTAGCAAAGCAGCTAGTCCCATCCCTGACCCAACATAAACAAAATCTAGTTGTAAGTTTGAGATAAATAAAAAAAAAAAGAATTTGTGTTTAAATGGTAAATTTTTCAGAATACTGCAATGGTTCAACAATTGGCCCAGCCACAAGCTGCACCCACTAATGGTACGAAGATAAACCCAGTGAGCAGTGCCCTCATTAACGCCAAACCTATAAGAGATCCAAGACTCTTGAGGCAGCAACAGAAAAGAGACCAGACCCCTTCAGCTGACGGTAATTTAGAAAATCAGTTACATCAAAGGACTGCTTTATTAGAAACTAATAAAATTGTATCAAATAAAAATAGTGTTCGTAAACATCGAAATGATCCTCGGTTAATCAATAAAGATGATACCTCTAACCAAAGATCAGATTCCTCTAAACCTAACCACTCATCCAAATCCCGTAGCTCCGAATCCGCACACCACAAATCCCATAAGACATCTAGGTCTTCTTCTCAAAGAGGCCCAGATACGTCCTCCCTCAAATCTAGCTCTAATTCTGTTAGCATAGATTCATCTAAAGTTAAAAGTGATCTAGTGAAATCTCCAGTTAAGAATAGAAAGAAAGAAAAAAGCGATAGGCGGCCTCTCAGTCGTGATAAGGCTGGTAAAAATGACAGTTCTGCTGTTAGTAATAGCACCACGTTCAAAAATGTCAGTATGGCGATGAAGAACCGTAATTATGTGAGGAAAAAGGTGGGCAGTGCGAGTCCGGATGCTGTAAAGGATGAGGATCTACGATCTTTTGGGCCACCTGAAAAGCAACCTAGGCTAGAAAGTGACTCAAATGATACAAGTAAGAGTTTTTTTCTTTTTTTTTGCGGCCCTATAGAACCACTTACATATTTAATTTTTGGCAAAGACATTAGATTTTAGACTTTTTATATAAAATCAAAATCGGTACAACGATTTCGATATCAGTTTTTTCTTCTAAATTGGAAAAGTGTCGAGTGGGTTAGGATGGCAGGTCCTGATCAGCGGTAGACTACTAAAGTTAGATATTTAAATCACAAAACTTAAGCATTTAACAAAAATTGTTATGGTATTGAAATTTGCACTTTGTGAGACTTAATCGAAAATAAATAAAATACAGAAGTTCATAGATAATAGTTATAATAATATCAATAAAAAACTTTAACGAAATGTCTTAATGAAATATATTTTTTTTTCTTCATGTTCTTACTTACTGGTCATTTTTTTACTAATTGAAAGAACATACTTTCTCCCAAATTAATCGTACTTTAGATTTAACTAACTTTAGCTTTAACATAAAACCTTGGTTTCGTTATTTTCAAAACTTTGGTTTATTTTGCTTCAAACTCCCGAGTCCATGTGCATAATACATTATGTCTTTTCCTCTCCCTTGTCTATTTATATTCGGTTTATACTTATTTTTCATCTTTCTAATTATTATTTTTATTGGTACCCATTTTGTGAGTACATTACTATTATTCATATAAACCAGTCTTTTCTTTGATCCTCATGACCAATTTCAGTATGTGCCAAAGGCATACTCCAAGGTATATTTTTAAAAGTTAATCTTCTATCAAAATAATGTTTACTGTTCTTATTATTGTACTGTTTATCACCTTTTCTATTTCTTTCTTCGATACATGCTGCTATAGCTATTATTTCTGCCATATTTTCTATCTATACATGTTTTCGATCCACACGTAGCATTCCCCTCTCAATAGTAAGTACTAACTTTTAGAAAATACATTATTTTTGGTAGCTTTACTAAAAAAAGCTTATTTACAGTATCTGCAGCATCAGTTTCCAAAGCCGTAGAACTATTACCAGTTGCAGCGATGCCTACATCAGCCACAACGGCTCCAAAAATGCAGTCAACTATTCTTCCAACCCCGGCAAAGGATCAGGATGTGGATCTTCGCCAGTTACCGGCAGTGGTAATTAAAAAGAGATCTTCAACAGACACTTCTGAAGATGTATCCATGCCAGCTAAGAAAACTAAGACACAGATATTTGATAAGTGAGTTATTGTTTATATAAAATTATTTTTCTAACTTCAGTCAATTTGTTGATAATATTAGCTACTTCTATATGATATTTATATCTCTAAACTTTTTGTTTCATAAGTAGTTACGTTGTGTATAATTTGTGGTCAGTTGTTGATCTCTTGATGTAAATGTTAACTTGTGAGATCAGAAGAATAAACGCCGATGAAGAAACTAACAATACAAAGAAATATTGATTGGGAGTCTCTTTTTTAACCAATATTTACTTTTCTATTAATTCTTATGAAATAATGTTTTTTCCAGATTATTTGGAGATGAAGATACAGATCTAAGGCAACAACTGGCCATTAATACCGAACAACGGCCGAAAACTCCACCTCCACCAATTATATCGGTATCAGTTACGGAAACCAAAACTGCTTCACCAAAAATGGGATCTCCGAAGAGTAATTTTGATGCTGTTAGAGCCAAGCTTGCGAATGCCACAAATCGGGATAAGGTGCTATCCAAATCATGTAAGTTTCATTTATAATTTGTTTTCTTAACTTATTAACTTCGTTTTTTGTTTTCTTTCTTATTTATTAATGGTTTTCTCCGTAATTTACTGAACACATTGTTTTTATTCCAGATAAGAAAAAACCAAAACTGGAGGACCAAGACTTGAGGCTGCAAGCAACCACTGGATCTCCCCATAAAACCAAAATCATCATTTCGCCAGAAGAAGAGACCAATATTAAGTCCGGCAAAATGACAAACGAAGAGGGTTCAGAACTTTTGAACAGAATTATTTTACAAGTTGAAAAACGAAAATTGAAAGAAGCTAAAAGGAAAGATCATGAGGAATCATTCAATGTTTCACTACAACCAATTAGTGATGACGATCTTAGCGATGTTGAATTGCAGAAAGAAGCAACCAATACAAAAGGGCCTGTTGATGGCGTTGTGTCAAATGAAATCGCTCCCGAACTTCCAGCGATTAGTGAAGACAGTCTCATACCATTTAAAGACAAAGACGAAAGGCTGAATTCTGGCCCTCCTCCACCACAAAGTGAATTTGTTGGAAACTTTTTCCCTAGAGATGGAAGAGATATTAGGCGTTTCCCAGCACCTCATTGGCGAGGTCGTGGCGGAAGACGTTGGGAACCCCTACAACCTATGATGTCTACAAGACCTTGGAATGCAAATACTTGGGCTCCAGTTGAAGACTTTACACCACCATTGGAGGAAATGGAACATATCTTTCCTAATGGACACGTTAACGCTGATGATGTCAAATCGATCACTATTGATAGCGTCTCCAGGGATATCAGATTTTACGGGGAAACAGCTGTTGTCTTTATTCGTTGGGACGACCCCAGAGAGTTGACATTCCAGAATGCCGGCGTGCGAAAGATTACCTTCAACGACAAGGACAGTTTTGTGCTGAACTTCAACGATGATTATAAAGAAGTTTACTGCAATGGAAATTCACATATAGTGCGGTTGGGTGCTCCAAGCAGGGAAATCTTCATCGACAATGTGCCATATGAGTGTTTCTTTGGTAGTCCTGGTATCAAAATCGAACTGGATGGAGTGCCTACCAAGGTTCATCTTGAAGGGCCTCCACCACCTGTGAATATTGGCAGAGTGAAAAGGACTGATCTCGTTGCGGGCAAAATAAATATGTTTGTCGATGCCATACATGTTGTACCCGTGTTTTTAGACGCTAAAGTTCAAAAATTTGTTCTAGAAGGCCAAACGAGTACTCTTAAATTTGTAGATGCATTAAAAAGTGTTTTAATAAATGATGTACCTTTTGAAATTGAATATGGTGGTCTCCCTAAACCTTTATTTATCCATGGTAAAAAACATTTTATAAGATTTTCAGTTCTACCTAGAGGCATTAGGCCAGGAAAAGTGAAGCTTTTCGATATGGACCTTCTTGAAGATGCAAAGGTGGTAGACGAGAATAGCCAGGATGAACTACCCGTTACGGATGCATATGATCCCGCTATGCCCATCTCTGGTACAATGGACAAGCCTGTGGGTAGTGATTCCCCAGATAGAAATTCAAATTCTCCAAATTCTGTGTTGAAGTTCATCCAACAAAGTGAGTACATTTTGATTAAACACGTTTACTATCAAACTTTTTAATAAACTTCTGAAATCTTGAACTAATTATTTGAAGAAATTGCAGTATTCTTGCTAGGTTCTAAATGTCACGTAATTTCTAAAAAAAATACCGAGTCATTAAGTATGGAGATCACATTCTTTGGCATGCATGGGATTTTACAATACTCTTTTTTTCCTTTTTTGCTAATCTGTTAGCAAATATCGAATAATTTAGCTGTCATGAGTTTTACCAAGAAGCATATAAGTAACGGAGAATTTATTTTTTATTTAGCGTATGGCATTTTAAAAACACATTAAATGGAGTATTACAAACGAACGTGTAATATATCAATCTAATCTAAAACATTTTCGGTCTCATTCAGGAATTCCATCTTAGTTTTTCCTGCTGTTCTGTCAATATATTACCCTCCTTATCTCTTTACTTTTTTTGTTTGAATTCCTTTGCAGTTCTCTCTTCTTTCTGCAGTGGATTTTCTTTTCTTATTTATATTCCTCCTCTGCTTCTGTAACCCTGTTGCATCATCCAATATGCTCTGGTTTTTCTCTCTATTATAATCTAATATTTTTCGTCAAAAGTCATTCGGTCTTGTTCTTCTTTGTTTACCTTTCATGCCTACTAATCCTTCAACTGCTTCTTTCATGATGTTTCTGCACTAGTGATGTAAATTTTCGTTACTCTTGAATATTTTAACGATTCGTTACTTTAAATATCAATACCCGGTACTTTATACTCGTTACTTTCGCTGCTTTTAGTATTCAGTTATTGTACAATATTTGACTTTAGTGATTAGTATTAAAAAGATAATGGTAATAGACGTCGGTACTTAATGTTAATAAAAATGGTCCAAACTTGGTTAACTGGGATCTTATTAAACATAATACAAAACTTCTTTATTTTTGCAAAACAAAAGAAAAATACACAATAAAATATAATTGACAAATCGAAAAAATAAAAATTGCTTATTTTTATTAATCAATATTACAATGCAAAAATGGTAGCTTTTCTACATTTTTTTATTTTAATTTTTTTCTGCGTTCGGTTCCTATTTGGCCGGCTTTAGAAAAGATGCGTTCGCATGGAACAGAAGTAGCACATGCGCATAAATACTTTTTGAATAATTTATATAACCAGGGATACACTCTTTGCCTTTCGCACCAACAAACGAGAGGATCCTTTTTCGTTCAAGGTTTTCAGAAACCATTTTGATTTCGGCGATGGCGACTGCTGTTGGACTTGTCTCATGCAAAGAGTTTTGTACACATGTATCAAAATTCTGCCAAATCATATCGTAATTTTCTGTATTGTCCAAGAGATCCTTCTTTATATTTTCATTTGTTTCATTTTCATAGATTAATATTCTATAAGATGAACTGGTTCATCCTGAATTTGACTTGAACTCTTTTTAAATTGTCTTCGTTGCTGAATGCCTTTGTTTTAAATCTCGGATCCAAGAAAGAAGCTTTACCCAGTATAAGATTGTTTTCAGGATTTCCAAAACGGGCAATAATGGAGGCAAGCAGAAAATTTATTGCAGTTCTTTCTGCTTGACTAAATACTTTACCTTTAATTCGCTATAAAGACGAAAGTAGTCCTTTTATAATGAATATAACTTTGGAGAGGGTTACTTACTTTTCTGCGCACATTTCAACAGTAACTGCTTCAAAAGGCTTTAAAATATGGCAAAGTTCTTTTAATACCGTCCATTCTTCTTCAGTTGGAAGACTAATAGGATTGAGCAAAAGACCAACTGTTGCAAACAAAGGTTCCGATAATGTAACTAATCTCTCAAACCAGTGGCGCACCCAGAATTTGTCTTGGGGGGGAGGGGGTTTTGAAATTTTTTTATGTTACCTCTATTTTGAGTCCCTAAAATTTGGGTTTTAGTTTAATTTAAAGTACTAAAGGTATCTATATCAGGTATCTATTATCCTGCCTACCAACTAAAACCACCCTCTCTTACTTGTGCGCAGTTGACTGTCGCACGTACCGTACTCCGAAAGTGGGGTGGCTACTCTAAGGCTGACGACATTTTTGGAACACTCCCTTCTCGTATGTAGATCTTATCTATTGTTCTGAAGCTATTAATTCGAGATCATAAGAATCTTGAGCTAGGATGACTTGGTCATACGCAAAGTTCAGGGAGAACAGTATGTCATTTTCTATGGGGATTCCCATCCCCTGGCAGGGGTTTTTCCAATTTTGGAGGGCTGCCTCAATATATAAATTAAACAGTAAGGGTGATATACTGCATCCTTGTTTTAGTCTTTTAGTTACTTTTATTGGCTCTGATAGTCTATATCCGATTTTTAGGTAAGTAGTTTGTATACTTCCTGTATACTTCTGTGATTATTCCTAAAAGGATGGACTAATGTCGAGCCACAATTTAAGTCTTGGAACTGTAACTTATTTTAACCTTCAATTGCGACTTATTCCCATTAAAATAGTAATTAGATCTTATCTCTGTCGTTAGCTCGGTTGGTGTTTCTCTTCTTCTTCTTTCTTTTTAATGGCTGCTCGGATGTAATTGTGAACACTATTCCATCCCTCCGTATTTCCCGTCATCTTCACGATCATCTCTTACATTACAGTCACAGGGTTCATACCTATTTCTTTATACATTCTGTTTCTCTCCACTGTACATCTATTACACTCCAGCATTGTGTGAGTAACAATGTCGGAATATTCGCAGTATAGGCATTTATCTGTATCTGTCTTTCTGAACGTATGAAGATACGCCCTAAAACAGACAATCTACCCAGTCCCTTAGGCTCGGGATCAGCATCTTTGTCCACTGAGCAACATCTTCCTTGTTGTTCCACTCTTCTTGTCATCTTTCCATTGATCTTTCCATTTCTTCTTTTTTTTATAGCTGTTGTCAAATGCTTCCTTCTCTACTCGCAACAGACTCATTCTGTCTACTTTTTCATAAGCCTAATATTAGGTATCGATATCTAAATATAATGAAAAATATTATTAATTATTGTGTATTTATACAATAATACAATAATTATTGTGTTCTACATATTTAGAGTGGTAATTTAATTATTCAATCCGCGTTTTGGATTTTTTGTATTATGTGTGAAAGACAAGTTACATTTTCCTACTATTCTTTATACCCCCAAACCCTCTCCTGGGTGCGCCACAGTCTCAAACTTAATCGAGTTCTACCTTGTTGCTATATCATTAATAAACTTTAACTGGGTTCCGTCGGGTTTCATTTGATTTTGAGTAGCTCTGAGTTTAGCAGTCGCGTTCGAACTTCGATGAAAGAAATCTACAATTTTTTTGAGTGTTTTTTGCAAGTCTTTCGTATTTTTAATGCATCTCTAACAATTAAATTTGTTTTGTGTTACCGATATCCGGGTATTTCGCTTAGTTATAGTTTGGTAAGTTTTATCCTGTACCAAAAGTAACACGCTCCCAGTAAGGACATGTTCCCTTTCTGCCGTAAACAAGAAACTTTAAGAAGTTCTAAGGAAAACAATCAATATACAAACAGAATATTTTATGAGAATTAATTTTAATTAAATAAAACAATGTCCTATACATGAAATAAAGCAATTAAATCATAAATTAAAACTTTGAGGTAAATTTCAGTTCAAGTTTTTAGTTTTCTTCTGTAAATACCAGTGTAATTGGCCATGACAAAATCGTATTCCAAAAATTCATTTTTTCTTCCGGGATGTATACCAATGTTTTCTTCATGTTTTCCATTTTCTTGTTGTTAATGGCAGCTAATTTGAAAAGCTCAACGTAGGTGGCGCTTGTGTAGTTGGAGGTCACGTCAACTCTTCAAATCAATTTACTTGTAAGTAAATATTGCGTTTATTTGGCTGTGTGAATTTAATTTGAGAAAATAAAATGCCTCAATGTTGTGTTGTGCCTTTGTGCTCATCGAGAACATCAGGACACAGGTTTCCCAAAGATATTCTGATGACAAAAAACTGGATTCTAGCAATAAGAAGGGATAAATATGTGCCGACAATAAATGCACGTATTTGTTAAAATACTTATGTTTTTCTGGAATATTTAGTTGCAGCCATATTTACTAAGAATTTAACAGGGAAAACCCTGTAGTTGGCTGTATGTCATAGGTATAACATATTAAAATGAAGTAAAGACTTCTGTTGTATGTTTCTATATTAAATTAATTTAATATACTAACATACAAAAGAAGTCACCACTGTTACGTTACATGACTGTATTAGCTCAAACCCAAATACAAATACTTCACTATAAAACTCAGATGAACATAAATATTTTTATTTTGGTCTGAGCTATAGAAATAAAACATTAAGAAGATGATTAAATAGTTTACCTTTCAATAAGGGCTTCCTTTTCTCCAGTAACTTTGGCATTCCTTCTCCTTAATTCATTTTTTAACGCACAAACAGTCCAAGATCCGTATTTTTCTGCCATAATTTATTATTTATTAAATCGTAAACAAAAACACCATATACAAACTTCACGAACTGTCACGTTAACCATAGGTAAATAATATATGACGTTGACCCCCAACTACACTAGCGCCGCCAAGTGGGAGCAACGGCGTACATAGCTGCCATTGGAAGTACAGTTGAATATGCTCTTCTAGTAGGAGCCTGAATTGGCTGTACTGCATTCCGTAGTTTGAATTCATCCATTATGAAGCCGCCGATGTTCATCTTACATTGAACCGTGTTAGGATTCTTTGATGAAGAAGTCATTTCTCTGTATTGTGATATGGCAAAAGCCCTTTTTTGGTTTCTTGCCATGACATTTTGCCATACGAATCGTCACTTAGGCAATTTTTTTTTATAGAACTGGGGCCACCATGAACAGAAGTCAATGAAATCATCAGCAGTCATTTTAATAACAGAAAATTTGCCGTCAATTTTTGATGATTTCATTATAAGCTCTTCAACCTCATTAGGTTTTTTAAACCACTGCCAATTTTGTTTTTTATGTACCAATCTAACATAGTACAAACTTCGTTTGGGAGTCTTTACTCTCTTCACCTTCATGATAGATAAAAATTATACATTCCCGTGTCGCGAGATTATGCACACCAAAGACGTTTACAGTGAGCTGTCTAAGGTAATAGGTATCTTGAACAGGAATACAAGGTAGAGATATGTTGGCATATGGATAACATTTTCTTCAGGCTTACTGACAAATTGCGTGGTCACTTCTTTCAGTGTTGCATAGAACTTTTTAGATTTACGCTTGTGTACTGTTAGCCCAGCGATAGCTGTTCGCTTTGCATTCTCATTCAAAACAGGACTTTTTATTTTTAAATTTAATTCCTCACATGTAACACATGCATCTTTAACTGGTTGGACAAAGCCAATAGAAGGGTAGTTTTCCTTGAAATATGTCCAAAAAAACTTGTAGGAGAGCCTTTTCTCAGTTCCTAATGTTGAAATAAGGAAACTATGTTCTTTTTTAATGAACACGTCGTACATGATTTTTAAATTCATATTAGCTGAAAAATACTTTCTTTTCCTGTATAGTGATGTACTTTGGTGTGGAATGATTCTACATGGACCCTTAATTTAGACAGTACGGACCCAGGTATTGCATTTTCTGAAACATTTTTTCCTCTGTTGTCAGTTGGTGTTTCATTTAGTTGCAATAGATGGGACAAACGGTAACACTGCTTTGCAGTGAATCCATAGGTTTTCATAAATCCATTTTTACATATTTTGTACGTTTTCCATTGTGTACTACATAATAAATCAAACTGAAAGCCTTGGGTTTCGCGGTTGACGAACTAGACCTGGGTCTTTCCCTTGCAATCTGACTAATTTCCATAACAGTTTGGATGTAAATGTCCTGTTCCGTTTTGGTTGTCATGTTATGTAGTTTAGCGGATATTTCAATCATATCTTTTTCAGTGAAAACTCCAAGGCAATTGGATTTGCAACTGAAACAACAAAAGACTTTATAATAAAACAATATTTATCTGCAAAAATTTAAGCCTGGTTTTTTAGCTGGTACAGTTTTGCCAACCCAATTTACGTAGTCTTGTCCAGCCACTTTAGACTTTTTTATTATGTTCCTTTTATATTTGTCATCATTTGTAAAACCTTTTTTTGTTTACACGCCATTCCTCATCTGAACCACTCATTCTAATCTAATTATTAACCACAGTAAAGACAAAAGACAACAACAATCATCAATAAACAAAGCACAATATTGTCTGACTAAACTCAGCTGTGAGGATAGTTCGAATATTTGCCACGCAGTTCTAGCGCCGCAACTGTTTACCGCAGAAAGAGAACTTGTCCTGGACTAGTTTCCTTTCTGCAGTAAATAGGATATTGAAAGCGTTGCCATGCCAATACTAATATGCGGACGTGTTTCCTTTTTGTAGTAAACGTTGCGTTTTGTTACTGAAAACAATTTTAATAAAATACACAAAATTCGTACATATTGAACGCCTTTCTGCAGTTAGCGATTCATATTTTCTTACGCGCCGCCAAAGATTGAATTCAAAATTTCCGAGAATGCATGATAGACACGTGATTTCGGCTACTTTTGACCACTTAGGACGCGTGATTTGTTATTTACAGTTTCATTTGATATTGGCCAGACTATAGTCAATATATTTAGGGAAAATTTTGAAGCAAATTTTATTTTAGCCCTTTGCAGAATGCACTGCTTTACAGATCGTGGTCATCACATGACAACGACTGAAACCGGTGTTTGGGTTTGTCATGTGTCACATGGCAGAAGATCTATCAACGAAACAATGTGCTAATATGAGGCAATGTGTCATATGAGATAGACAACGACTGTATGGGTTAAGAAGTTGGCACCCGCTCTAAATCTCAATTTTAAATATTATATTTTGATTTTGTGTTCTTTCCTCTGGGATAATTCTAATAAATGTTCTTTTCTTTTTTTTTTCACCTTTTAGATAACTTAGATGTCCTCTCCAATGCACTTTCAACCAGTGTAGGTCCACCGCAGGTTTCAGGCGGTTATCAAATAGAAAACCAGAATTCGCAAGACTCACAGGCTAGTTCCCAACCATTTACAACTTTACCTCCAATTTTGAATATAAATGAAATATTCCAAAATCTAGTAGCTTCTGGATTAGTAAAGTCATCATCAGAGCCAAGCAAGCCAGTGGAACAGCCACCGAAAGTAGTAGAACCGCCTAAGAAGGAAACGAGAGTGGAGCCTGAAGTACCTGCTGTTAGTACTGCAAACGTAGCACCCTTAAAACTTAAGAAAACTATATTGAACCTTAAACCCGTCACATTTAACAGGCCAGAAACTCTGAGAATACGCCAAAACAGCCTTTATGCAATGTTATATTCTGGTATGCAATGCAGTACTTGCGGCATGAGGTTTTCCCCAGAAGCTAGTATGTTGTATAGTCAACACTTAGATTGGCATTTTCGTCAAAATAGAAGAGGAAAACGAAACAGTAGAGTTGCCACCAGCAGGAGATGGTATTATTCTTTAGCTGATTGGAAGAATTATGAAGAATTGGAAGATCTTGAAGAAAGAGGTGAGTAATTTTTGTTTATACAGTTATTTTTTTTGTAGTTATTTCATAGTTATTCATCTTGAGAAATCATTGTAGCTTGTTTTGTTTATTTCTAATGTGGAAAATAATTCCATACAAACATTTTTTCTGAAATGGCTTATTCATTGAATAATTTTTTTATACCATACGCTTCTATTTGCAATTCTTAATTTGTCTGTCCAGGTCATAGTTTTTTTTGTTCTTTTCATTTCGTCTTTCCTTTTGTACATATGATATGCTACATGGTCCTCGTTTTCATTCTGACATTTCGTTTTTATTTCTTAGTTGATCATGTTTCTTTCGTTATTTATATCATCATCATTCTGGCTTTACAACCCTGTGTGAGTCCTAATCTCCTCAAGAATGTCTCCTTAGTCGTTCCTATCCATTGCCTTCCTCCACTAAGCATGTATTTCCATATTTCCCATGCCTTCATCGATGTTATCAATGAGCCCCGTTCTGAGTCTTCCTTTTGTCTGACTAATGGCTATATCAATGATCGTTTCTTTAGCTGGGTCAGTTTGTTCCTGTTTGGTACCTTTGATATCTGGTTCCTTGTATATTTTGTAAACTTCTCACACTTCATTGTCATTCACCGTTCTATAGATTCGCCTTGTCATTTTTTTTTTTTTCGGAACATCCTAATATGTTTTCATTATTTTTTCCTTAAGTCTAGGTATCTGAACCACATATGTTGAACCTATGAACCTATATATGACTGGGTGTATTATTGGTTTGTAGAGTTTTACTATTGCACACTTAAAATGGGATGTTTCCCAATGGTTGGCTGTACACCATAGTTAAAAAAACTTTTACAATGAAGTAAAAAAACTTCCATTGGAATTGGTATATTTGTTAAACAACATTAACATAACTTATTCTTCTCCCTTCTTGTATGTAGGCTTTAAAGCCTGTTTCTTCTTCAATATTAGCCTCCTAAATTGTTTAAATTATCGCACCATCTTTTTCTTGGTCTGCCAATACTTCTTCGACCATTTGGTGACTTATCTCTGCTATTCATACTATCCTATCCTACCCATTGTAAAAGAAAACAAGGTTCAAAGAACCGATATTAAAATAACGAAGTCATCTAAACGGATTACAATTTTTTATTTTCGTATTTTTCAGAGAAAAACTATTTTGATGAGCAAAAACAAGCGGAGGGTGTTAATGAGGACGCCGAGGAAGAAGTAGAGGTTCCTAGTGTCGCTGCTGATCCTGATTCCACGGATGAATGTTGTATGGTGTGCAGAGAAAAATTCGATCAATTCTTTAATGAAGAAAAAGAAGAGTGGCACTTAAGGAACGCAATAAGGATAGAGAGTAATACGTATCATCCTGTTTGTTATGAAGATTATCAGGTAAATTGATAAAATTCTTTTTATCGACATTAAATAGTGCATTTTTTAAAGTTTCCAAACTTTCTTTTTATTTTTGTTGAGTTATGGTAACTATATATTTTTATCTTCTTACATTTTTTATTTCTATTATTCTTTCAATATTATAATCCTATGACTTATTTCCAAATACTTTCCAAACCTCTTCTTTCTTATATTTACTGGTAATTTTCGTTGCAATCTTTATACTTTGACAGTAAATTTTTATATTTCTTTTCTAAATTTCCAGAATTCTCTTATGGAACAGACGTTAGACGAATCTACCAAAGCACCAGAAGAAATCGAACAACCTCAGGAAGAAAATACAGAAAAAACTATCCCTGGTCTGGAAATTATTATCGATGATGATGATGATGATATTCCCGAAGAAGTGAACGGACCTATATCTAACGAAGTCTTATCTGTCGAAAGCGATGATTCTAAATTGGTGCCAGAAGCTACTGAAATGCTGGAATCTGAGCAACAAGAAGCAGCCGCCGATGGAGATGATGACGACGATGTTATTTTGAACGAGGTGAGGATTTAACAACATACATTTATCAGAATTTTTTTTTTGTATGATAGTCAATGACAATATGCAAAATAATTGTGTCGTGTTCTAGGTCGCTCCTATCAAAATTGTTGTTGACGATGACGATGACGATATTGTACAAGGAACTAATGTATCATCACCTCCAGCGGTGGAGACAGAAGATGATGGATTTGTGGAGATCGCTGGACTGCTTAGTTTGCCGAATGGAAAACATGTTAAAATCAAAGCAGAACCAGTTGATAAAGGTAAGACAATTAAAAAAGTGCATTTATCTGTTTTTTAATAAAGTTTTGCATATTTTAACGTTTTGCATTGTTTTACAGAAGACATTTCTGCAACTGAAGCTGAAGACGATCTCTCGATACTACCCGTGGAAAGTTCTGAACTGGAGGTCGTGGAGCCCAAACCTACTCAACATGACGTCGTCTCCTCATTAGACGGCAACGCGGATCCCTTCTCCGGCGTTACCGCTGCGGGATCGGCAGCCCTAGGCGGCAATAAAATTAAAATTAATATTAGTAAACCATTGCCTGTGATAAATAAAGAAAAAGAAATTACTTTAGGAAATGATTTAGTTCCATCTGAAACTTATATCGATCCGTTCGAGCCCTTTCCACCCGGGGAAGAACCGCAACCGGCTGCGTTCAAGACTGCCCTTAGGAGCGCCAGGTTGTCGAAGCTTCCTCCCGTGAGGAAAGGAACCGAGCTGACCGGCTTGTGTTCTCTAATGTGATTTGTGGGTTTTTTATGATTCACGTACTATTTTTGTAAATATTACAGTATACTAGACGATTGGACGGATAAATTTGTACGGAACTAGGAGTTACAAGGGTGGATCAAATATAAACAGGGTTCGTTTCTTCAAAAATTCTAGTCAAAATGAATTCATAAAATTAAAATTTTTGTTTTATTGTATTCGGAATAGTGCATTGCATAGTCCCTTTGCAGGCACTATAAAATAGAAATCATAATGTATCGTATGTGATTTTTTCGTGGTGTTAGCTATTTAAGGATTGATAATTAATAATAATCGCTTCTCGGTTTTTATTCCAGTTTGTGTTTCAAAAATAGCTATTACTATTTCCTTTCCCCCTATTTTTTTCACTTTATAATAGTATCGTAAGTAACGATGTTGCTTAAAAATCGCTATCCAAACCAAGAATTCCAACGATATTGCTCAAAAACCGCGATCTCTAAATATAATTCCTCGAATTAAAAAAAAAAAAGAATGATTGTGGGTAGATTGGATATACCCTTGTAAATGCTTACTAAATGAATCATAAAGATATATCAATTGTTGGATGTATAATTTTATTCCTTTTATTTTTAAACTGTTCAGTATAAAGTTTACTAAACATTTTGCATAGTAAAATGAACTATTAGTGATTAATAATATCATTGTGACACTTTTCTTAAATTTTCAAAGCTTTGTTATAAAAGTTTTGTTTGTGCTTTTATTTTGTAGTAGTAATTTCTCTTTTTAGTTCCGTACAAATACACAAATAAGTGAGAAGAATAATTAACCTTTGAACAGAACAAGATCTAATATTTGAGTATAATTTCTCAAAAATTAGACGAATCAAATTGCTCTGTTCATTAGTTACAAAGGTTGTTTGGAAAGGGATTTCATAGTTTTCCATTGAACGTATTCGTTAAAATTATCCTTAAATTCAAAATTCCATTATGTTCTAGTTGATTTTATAATTTGCCTTTATAAATAAATAAATACAGATTCAAAAAATCTAAATCTGGGCTTGTGCTCTTGCATTGTTCTTGTAATTTATTAAAAGAAAATATATTTAGGGTATCATTAGGCAGCTTAACACAGTTATTAACTTTATTATGAGTGCTTTAATTATTGAACATATTTTTCTATAATTGAAAAACTATGAAAACCATTCAAGACCGAATTATGTAAATAAAAATCTGTAAATAGTGGTACAAATATAATTTATTTTATTTTATAAGGTGCGATATAATATTAATTTTTCGTAAAATTTATACATTTATTAAAGAACTTCGCTCTTTCCTGGGCAAAATTATTATTTTGTTTGATAAATAATCGAACTTGTTATTTGTTGAAAATAAATATTTTTTTAAACTTGTGTGTATATAATTTGGATCGGAATATTGTGGGACGAACGTGTAAGGATGATCCTTGTTTTCTTTAAAGACTTTTAGTGTAATAGTTTGTATATAGATAATGTGGTAAATCAATAAATTAAGTAAAATTTAGTTTCTTCGTTTTATTTAATAACTTTAACTTTTTTAATGCCCCAAACCAACATAGATGTGCACAAAAACGTGTATGTATTGTTCTGAAGCTATTGTCTTGTAGCATTTTAAAGTAGATACTATTTTAATGGGAATAAGCCAGAATTGACGGTTAAAATAAGTTTATTGACGTTTCAATTTCCACTTCGGACATCGTTCTCAAAATACAAACATTAATAAATTAAACAAATTTTGTTTTTTGTTACTTTGGTGAAAGATTCAGACATAATTATACATTTTTATAGTAGACAGTTCATTCGATTGCATGAAACCATCTTTAACTTATAAATATAAATATAAGTCAGAAAATTTATAGCATGTGATTCATCTTTAAAAAGACAACCACATGCCATGATGACAGTAAAATTCACCTGTTAGTGATTCCATAGTAAATTATAAGGAAAAAACCTTATAATACTATCCCGCATGGTAAGTATTTGGTCTTACATTTAGTTTACTTTCAATAAACACCAAATTCTGATTTTATATGTTTATTATTTAAAAAACAAATGATGTATCCTCGATATGTTACTGACTTACTAATATTGGTATTTTCTTTTCATTAACTTTCTCTTCTAATATGGGTAACCAGATCCTACTGCATTCTGCCGAGGAATTTGCGACACAATTGGTCTCATTTAGCATAATTAGAACCGCTTCTTTGATTTTTCTCTTTTTACCATGTGTTTCTTAAATCATTCCATTGAACCCTATGTTCATTTTCCCGTGCGTGTTTACATATTTTAGATCTACTAAATTCTCTATTTTTAATATAAGATTGATATTCACTTATTCTAACATTTAATGGCCTTGATGTTTCACCTAAATAAAACTGATTGCATTCACATGGTATTTTATAAATACAGATTTTTGTTCTTTCTTATTGTGTTAGGTTTAGTTTTAGATAAAATAGATCTCAATGTGTTTGTTTTGAATGTGGTTGAAATGTGAATTTATTTTCTATCCTTTCAAGTTTTTCTGATAATCCTTTTATGTATGATATTGTTATTTTCCTCGTATTATTCTGTGTGTATGATGTAGGATCTCTGTCCAAGTAGTTCTGTTCTATTTGGTCGATTATTGAAAATTCCTTATTTATAAAAGATAAGGGATAATCATTTTTTAATAAAACAGATGTTAACAAATGTTCTACCAAGAACGAATTTTCGTTAGAACAAGCAAATTTTTTTCCATTGCACTTTTTCAGAGTCTAACTACAGGTTCTAGAACCAAATCCACATACCTGCGAGCTATTAAAGTTGGTTGAATGGAAATTAAAGGGGTTTTTTCACCGACCATATTACTTCCCGAGAACATAACACTTCCTCCTTTATGTCTGTGAACTGATCTGGCTGTTTCTGTTCTTGCTTGTCTTCCTCGCCCTCTAAATATACGAATTCATCGGTTATACTGTAACGAAATATTTGGCCTACCACATAGGGTATTATTATGGGGGGGTTGAAAATTGGTGACAGAAATTATTGGGGCAGAGATAGGGCAAGTAAAATAAATCGAAACTTATGCGAACGGCACTCAGGGTTTATTTGGAGTAGCTGGATCGTGGATAAGTGAATGGCAAGGGGATTGGATTGGGGCAACTACAAAAAAATGAAACAAAGGGGTACTTATATGAATTTCCTGGAACAAATGGACAAACAAAACAACAAGAAGGACCTCCAGCTATTTAAAATAGGCTCTATCTATCTAAAACACTTACACCTATACGTCGCTTCGAGGTGCCAAATTATAACAACTAGTTGTAAATATTGAAATAATTATTAGAAATGCAAAATATATCTCTTTAAATGAAACTCAAAAAAGGGGTTAGAGAGTTAGTTAAGAGAAATAAACAAAATGGGTTAGGAAAAAAAAATAGCATTTATTGTTGTCTCACCACAAACAGTTACAAAAATAGACAATACAGAAATACTATATTAATAGTCACAAAAGTAAATACAAAAATCTATTCTTCTTCTTCTTAAAGTGCCTATCCGTTCCGGATGTTGGCGATCATCACGGCTATCTTTACTTTATTTATTGCAGCGCGGAACAGTTCAGTGGTAATCGTGTTATACCACTTTCGTAAATTTTGAAGCCAGGAAATGCATCTTCTTCCCGGTCCTCTCTTACCAAATACAAAAATAACAAAGAGAAACACTTACTATGTCCTATCCGTTTACAACATCTGTTTACAAGTGGGAGACACTACAAAACTATAATAAATTGTTAGTGGGCTATAATCTGTGCAAAAATAAATTATGACAAATAAAGAATTATCTTTTTAGATGAAACTATGTAGAGAGGTTACTTTTTACAAACAAAACAAAACTAATGTCAAAAAAATAATAAAGCTAACTGTCATATGTCAACATTAAATTTGAAAACAGAGAACAAATAAAATGACAGCAATGGCCACACCCTAAAATTTACAATATTAATTATTACAATTTAAATTGTTCCTAAAGCAAATTATTATTAAAAAATGTCTATCTTCAGTTTAAAAATTCAAACAAAAAAGTTACCTGAGTTTCACTAAAATGCACCTGAGTGGTAAACTGGACTTCACTGGACTTCAGAATTTCTGGGAGAACTCGACTGGGAATCTCTGACACACGAACAAAAAAACTGCATCTATAGTCTGGAACGACGATCAGGGACAAACAAAAAGAAGGTTGAAGTGGCACTAAACGCAAAGCTTAGACTAGGCTTCTTAAAAAACAGGAAACTGGAACATGTTGTTATTCTTAGATACTTAGAAAAATAGAAATAGTGATTACTCTTTTAAAACTGACATTACATTGAGTAGAATTCACTATTTCTTCGACAAATTTGCCGGTTTCTTGACCGACTCAATTAAACACGACTGCTTCAATCGTCCATCTTTTCAAACCTCACTGTAACTACACATGTAGCAACGTGCTACACATTTTCCATGAAAAGGGATAAAAAACGAGAAAACATTACAAATTTGACTTAAAATTTGGACAAACGCTGAAGCCAGCTGCCCCTAACAGCGACTTCAGTGAGAGTGACTTAATTCTTATTCGAAAAAATCATTCGCTTAACTTGGTATAAACAAAACACTTAAAGGGAACGGGAATGCAAAATATCCTAAAGCGGCTCTGATCAAAGAATATGCGTCTGTGAAATATAAACAAACTCTAAAAATGTGTTTTTATTAACTCGGCGACGCAAAAAGGAATTGAAAGAGTTCGGTGTTTTAATACGAACGATAGGAAATGAAATACACTAAAAATATTCTTCGGTATTTTAGCAAATACAAGGGGATTTCAATATATACCAAGGAATTTAGAAATGCTACAATACAATTTTACACAAATCCTGGTTTCGTCTGAAAATAACACATTTGGCCAATTTCCAATGTTCCAGTTTTGGTATTGAACACACCAATTTAGGCGATCAGTCTTGTGCTGCCTGGTTAACTCGTGAACCCGTAACTATCTACTGCTAGTCTTTGGACACGAAGTCTTCTTCTCATCGTTTTAACTAAAACACTTACACCTGTACCTGTCAAAAGCTGCTTTCGGAGTTGCGGGTGAGAAAGTGTTGGGTCTTTTCTAGCTACTTGGACAATAAAATGATCGTGGCAAGCCGTTGGTACTTTTTGGCGATTTTATCTTTGTCTATTTTTAAGCGTTCCTAACTCCTGATACCTAGCATAGGTTTTTAACATAACGACCTGTGTTACGCCTACCACTGCAGCTATGTCTCTCTGAGACATTCCTTTCTCCACAAGACCAATAATCTTTCCCCTTTGCACATCCGTTAACCCCACATAAGGCATATTTTTGTTTTTGAAAGTTAGTTTATTTATTTTCGTCCAATTTACAACTAAAGCAAAAATAATTTATATCGTACCGGGCTGTGTTATCTGATTGTTTTATTGGCTTGTTTATTTTTAATAAAAACCTTTATTCTTCGTAACAATAACAAGTTTTTTCAAAAGAAATAAATATTGGTATAAAATAAATACATGGTGATTCCATATAAGTTTGGTTGTGTGTATAATAAAACACGAATATCTATAAATTTAAATATTATTTAATACGAAACAATACAAAAAAACCAATATTTTTCTATGGCTGAGATTAAGTTTACAAAAATAAAATTATATAAAAGCGGAATGATGGATTAAAAAAAGCGACAAAGTATTTAAAACACTTAAAACAAACCTATTATAACCGTCAACAGATACATTCATTAAACCAATGCAATGAATAGATATTTTGTATCCAATAAAAGCGCTTGTCTGCGGTGAATCACAAGAGGATCAAGTTACCATAAGGCAATAAAATATTTTGTGAGTGAGTAATGACTCACTCCACTGCTGATTGCTACTTATCTACGATGTAAAGGAAATACACAACGTTTACTTATTATAACAAAGATGGTAAATAAAATGCAATCGAAAACGAAATACTGAATTTATATAATACGTACCAATAAATGTAAATCAAAAGGTAATAATAAGCAACAATTATTCTACCTATTCAATTAATGGTAAAAACAATGGTGAAATAGTGGTATTAAGTAATAAAAAGTAAAGTGTTCTGTTGAAAAAATCAAACGTAAAAGTTTAATCACAATAGAAATGGATTCTAGCACGACCACGACCACGACCAATATTAACTCGCAGCAAATGTACCTATCTAACAAGTAAACAGTTCTTGCCATGAAACAGGAACGTGTAAAAAATAACTAACCTTGAATCTCTACATGGGTTGGAGATTGGCGTAACGGGGCATAACCCCTTAGGTAGGACACAAGACACAACTATGACATTCGGACAATCAGGCACAAGTCTAGTGTTGAGTCACAGCATAGACACAAATGTATTCTTTATGATGAGCTATTGTTGAGTCATCGAGTAATAAAAAAGATCTTTCTTTTTTTAATATTCGATGGGGTGAGTCACGTACCTAGTCACATTGAGTTGAGTAGCTTCCACGGAAATACAGGTGGGGGCGACTATGAGCGCCGGAAATATAGGTGAAAGCGGTAATACATGTAACTTAATAGTTCCAAGTGGTGTGTTCTTCCAATTTAATTCGTACTACCCGCCGTTAGATGGGGTTGTCAGTACGATGTAGAAATAATTACTATTTAATTAATATTTGCGTGAGGTTGCGAAAATGCATTAGTCAGTCCTCCTGATTTCTTTCTATCATGACTTTATTGACTGTATTAGTTTTATCGTTATTTTAACTAATCGAATCAGTTTCTCTGCTATTTCTAGTGATCTCATTGCTTCGTTGATCTATCCATGATATATACAAAATAAGGGATAGTACTGTAATCGTGATAGTAAATTGAGTCCTTTAGTATTGTCATATTTTTATTAATCTAATTTATTGTCTTTATTTATTATCAAAGGTTCTACACTTTTAACACTTACAAGTTTAAAGTCTTTATTTGTACAATATAACTAATTTATTTCACACTAAGTATATAATTTATCTACATTTATTACAATACGTGCGTTACATTTTAAAAACTCGACGCGATGTTCAAAACTAACTATCCCTTTAAATAAAATGTCCGATATATATATATATATATATATATATATATATATATATATATATATATATATATATATATATATATATATATATATATATATATAAAGGGCCAGCGAGTAGTCATCGGGGAGCGCGAGTAGATCTTGCTTTTCTTCAGTGGTAACACCATGTTTTGCTTTACCGGTACCTCCGATTTTTTTTTCTTTTCTCCATATTCTCATTAAAATCAATATTTACTGATCATAAACTAGTTCAGAGTATACACGATCATAAACAATCTCTTCATGCTCGAGAAACAAGTCTCACTTATCTGGCTTCCATCGCACATTAGCCTTGTTAGTAACGAAACTGCTGATCGCCATGTTAAAGAAAAGTGGCTAGTTCATCAATTAGCCAAACAATAATCCAACTAAGCAAAGACCTTAAAGTATAAAAAGTCAATCCCAGAATCTTGGTAAGCTCGTTGGAATAACTGTGATACAGCCCTACTCAGAATTCAACCTAAAATTACCCGGCCAAGTTTTACTAACCTCACTCGTAACGAATCTTCTTAACGTGCCCTATCAAGTCCCCTTAACGTTGGCGATTAACATGGCGAAACTGTCTCTGTCTTGAGCTATTCTAAAGAGTTGCTCAGCTTTCCTCATTCCTGTCCACTCCTTGATATTCTTCAACCAAGAGGCCTGCTTTCTACCAATTCCTCTGCGTCCTTCGATTTTACCCATCATAATAAGTTGAAGAATATTATATCTGTCTCCCCTTACTACGTGTCCAAAATAGGCCATCTTTCTACATTTGATGTTATCAAGCAGCTCGCGAGCAGCATTTGCTCTCTCAGGGACTGCCACATTTGTCAGCATAGCCGTCCATGGAATTTTTAGTATACGTCTGTGCAGCCACATTTCAAAGGCCTCCAGACGACTAATGGTGGATATTTTTAATGTCCATGCTTCGACACCGTATAAGAGGACTGACCAAATGTAGCATTTAACCATGCGCTTTCGAAGTTATAGTTGCAAGTTATCATTACAGAACATTAACGAATCACGGATCATAAGAAGACTACTTATTACGTTTGGAATGTCCTACGATTAATTTTCGTAAGAGACTCCTGGTTCGAAAAAATACAAAATTAAATGTCTATTACAAAAATTACTTTTGTATTAAAATACACAAATATGACTTTAAAAGTTTTATTTAATTCAATTTCGCTCAGACGAAAAAGTCATTAAATTTTAATTCCCTTCACCAGCCCTCAACCCGAGGGTCAATACGCTGATCATCGGACTTTTAAAATAAACGTTAAGTATTTACTCGACATTCTCCCACCTTGAGAAATTTGACATAATTTTTCAAAAAAATGCAGAGAGTTACGAAAAAGTAATGAAAATATCACTTAAATCTTAAAGGAGTTTTCACCACCCGGCCACAACGCGTATATCTTTCATTTAAGTCGGGTACTCTGCTTTTTATCACTCCCGCACTTTTTTCACTTGGTTCTTCCTCAAAGTGGGGTCGACCAACGTTCTCTTGGGGTAACCTCTCTGGAATCATCTGACTGTCACAGGTAGAGTATTACCTTGGACATTGTCGCCCAGTAGTAACTGTATCGACGACCTCCACCGGGTAAAGCCTTTGTAATGGTCTCAGAAGTTGCGCTTGTGTAGTCGCAAGACGAACCAATCTTACCTGGCCATCCCTACAAGGTATAAGTTCAATAACTTTTACTAAATGCCACTAAAGACGCATTAGTCATTGCCGACTAAAACGACATCCCCGATAGACACTTTAGATACCTTCGGCTTCTTCGTTCCTGCTTTGAGTTGAGCCAGATATTCAGTACGAAATCTTTTTCGCAAATGATTTCTCAACTCTTGTAAACTCCGTATTTTGCGTGTGAGAGAATTCTGCTCTAGCAAATCACATTCCGGCAACTCGTAACTGACTTGATCCTTTAAAAACATACTTGGGGTTAACGCAATTAACTCAGTAGGATCGTCCGAAAGATACGTTAACGGACGCGAGTTAACTATACTCTCACACTCACACAATAATGTCAATAAGTCTTCATAATTGAGAGACGCTCGACCTAAAACTTTTCGCAAAAGTCCTTTCACAATACGTACTAATCGCTCCCAAAATCCACACTACCATGCAGCTGTAGGGGGTTGGAACGCTACTTAATACGTTGTGTAGAACTATATTCCGCGATAGTATTCCAGTCCAATTGCTTAACCGCATTCTCGAATCCCGTAAAATTGTTCCATTGTCACTATAAATTATTCTTGGTCGTCCTCGCCTTGCAACAAAGCAACGAAAGGCTTGAATAAAGGCATTTGTTGTTGACAACGAGGTAACGAGTTCCAGATGAACTGCACGATAAACGGCACAAGTGAACAAGCAAATCCATGCTTTCTTACCCGATTTCAAGTACAGAGGTCCCGCTAAGTCCACTCTGGAAATTTCAAAAGCTGTAGTATCCCGAACTCTATCAGCCGGCAACGGAGGCGTTTGTACTTCGAACGATTTCCCTTCTTGTCTCTTGCACACACCACATTCTTTTAAATTGGACAGCACAATCCGTCTACCCCCTAAAGTCCAATATTTTTCGCGACGCAAACTAAGTAGTCCTTGTGTGCCTACATGACAAGAGCTTTTGTGTAGGCTTAAAATTAACTTACGCACTATAAAATGTTCACCCGGAAGTAAGATAGGCAGACGAAAATCTTCCGTGTCAAGTCTCTCAGTAACGCGAGTTTTTAAACGTAAAAGCCAAATTCATCGACAAACGGGTTTAGCAAGGAAATTCGTTTCGTATCTGAACCGAATCCTTCGTTCTGTACTAGCTTCAATACAAATATTTCGGCTTTATCGATTTCCTCAGCGACCAATTCACCTGTACGTTTTTCGTGTAAATTTCGTGCATTATAACAAAATCGTAGCGCCCAAGCTATCATTCTTAAAAGTTTTATGTACTGAGAAAAGTAATGCAGATGCCAATCGTCAGACGTCATATTCAAAAGTGACGGACTGGCATTTTTCTTTTTCTCGGTACAGACTTCTTCTTCATGAACCTCTAATTTTTGTTGTTGGGGCCAATCATTTTCTTTTCTGTACAACCATTCCGGGCCCTCCCACCATCGAGAGTGGAACAATTGCCGAACACCACAGCCTCTTGATGGAAGATCGGCAGGATTGAGAGAACCAGGTACATACTTAGTTTGTATGTACCTGGTTTGTGGTTTGTTGTCAACATTCAGGATTGACTAAATTTCTAATCTCTTGAAACTCTATTAAAAACAAAAACAGACCAGTCATCCTTACGTTGAATCCAAGAAAGAACAGTAGTGGAATCACTCCAAAAATAAGACTCAACATATTGAGAAAATTGTCTTTTTACTGACTGATAAAATCTAACACCAATAGTGGCTACCAACAGTTCTATTCTAAGTGTAGAAATCTCCTTTAACGGGGCCACACGACTCTTAGCTGCTACAAGGAAAATTGAGACAACATCATTCCGAACAACTCTTAAAAATACTACAGCCGCATAAGCTTCTTACTTGCATCTGAAAACATGTGCAAGCTCCAATGATCAGCTTCCATGTTTCCAGCCTGAATCCAGCGTGGAATCTCAATACTCGACAGTTCAGGAAGATGAGTAACCCAATTACAAAATTCTTCAGCCATATCATTCTCGACTAGAGCTTCCCATCCCTGGCGCTTCCCCCAAAGTTTCTATAGCAACAGTTTGGGGAATAGGGATACTGGACAGGTAAAACCAACAGGGTTAAATATACTCTGAGCTATGGAAAGCATCAGTCTCTTAGTTATGGGACGTTTCAATTCCATTTCTTGAAAAGTTTCACTATTGATTTTCAGAGTGTCTTTTGAAGAGTCCCAGAGAAGACCAAGAAGAGGGACAACTGTTTTTGTATTACCAGAGGCCTCCCACCTTCTTAAATCCTTCGTAGCTTCCTCCATAAGGGCGGTTGCTTCTGATACAAACAATCTCAACTCATTTTCATCAGTAACACTGGTCACACAATTATCCACATAAAATCCAGTCATAAGCTTTTCAATTGTGTTTTTAGAATACGGATTATCATTACAACATTTCTCCAGCGCCTTTGTTAAATGAAACTCTATAGTGGCACCCAGAAGAAATGGACTACAATTGACTCCAAAAACAACCCTCTTGTGTCGAAATACAAATTCCTTTCCTGCATCGTTTACCCATAGGAACCTCAAAAATCTCTGTCCTTTGAATTTATAGAAATTTGAAGAAATGCCTTTCGAATATCCGACACAACTCCTACCTTTTGTTGTCTGAATCGTAATAGAATACAAGGAATAAGTTCAATAAGCTTAGACCCAACCTCCAAACACTGATTTAAAGAAGGACAACCCTGTTTATGAGATGATGCGTCAAAGACTGGCCTAATTTTTGTGGTTTCACTATTATTTTTAATAACGGGCCTGTGAGGTAAATAATGCACGCAATTATTCTCTTCGGGATTATTCACTATTTCAATCACACCCTCGTTCAACCACTCATTGAATATAAAGTTATACGATTCAAACAAATTAGATCTTTTCAACTTATTTAAAGTATTATTTAAATTAAAGGATGCTCGTTTAACCAAGGTAACATAACTTCATACCTGCCTTCGCTGTCACATCGTACAGTCTCGTAGAAAAAATTCTTATCCTTTTTGGCTGCCACCTCTCGTGTCATTTTTTCTACAGGGTCGGTTATCTCAATAACATCAAGCTCCCCGAGTTTCGCTACAGAAGAATTATTAACAAACAACAAAAATGTAATCATACTTGTACTAAAATTAGAAGCAACTGCCGGCACCTTGCCCATAAGAGTCCAACCTAACAAAGTTTCAACTACTAAAAGACCACACTGTAACTGATATTTCCTCCCTGTATACAAATTACCTACAATATCAGCTCCAAACAAAATTTCAATTGGTGCTGTCTTTCCGACATCGCTGAGTGAAATATTCATTGTCACTGAGTTCCTCAATCCAAGGGCCGTCATAAATAGAAGGGACATCTGCCCAAATTTTTGGTTGATCTAAGGCATCAAAGCCTCTAAGATCTAAGGGCTGATCAGTTCCTTGCTTGGGTAATTTTACATTTTTCTTGGCAACGAGGCTATTTAATTTATATTTATTTTCAGTCGGTAAACCAAACCCTTCCAATGGCCTCAGTTGTACTTAAGCTAAATAAAAAAAAATAATCCGGTTCAGAAATAGTCCTTTACCAAAATGTACAGGAACAGTTAACAGGTTAACAGTTTTACCTTGTCTTACCTAACACAAGTGCTTGCTTTATTATCTTCAATGAAATAAAGAAACTTTTTGATTTTATTTTATTTATTTTTATTTACAATAAATTAATTGTGTTGACAAATAAAATCTACAACTTATCATTTTTGAAAATAAAAATGAAAGAGCTACCAGCAGATCGGAATATGGACTTCTATGCTATTTAATAAACCAAATATGACCCTACAGGACAGTGTGTAATATGTTGGCTATACCAAAGTCAAGATTCTCGAATTCTCTAATTGCTCGAAAACAGAAAAAAGCAAAATTTATAAATGAATAATATAAAATTATTATTAGTAATAATACTATTTTATGACCAGCTCATTTTTCTAACCATAACAGAGGACACAGTTCTATCTTATACATTTTTACCAAGATAATAAGTCCAATTCCGATCTACTTAACATAAGCTTGAAAATATAACTACTTTTTCTAGGTATTACGTCATGGCTAATTTTCTTTTAAGTGTTACAAAGGCGATGGTTCTGAAAGTTAGGAATGTGCAAGTAAGGTAGATAATGTCTACCCAATAGTTAGGTTTACTCATTCCAACATCTTTGAGAACCAGCTCTGGTGACACGTACTGACAGAACTCTGCTTCTTCTGGGCAATAAAGCGGGCCTCTGTCGTATCCATATATAGCTTGCATCACTCCTAAAAAAATAAGAATATTATTTTTACATTCATACTATATCTTAGAAAAGGATGTCTTTTGGCTTGCAACTGATAACAAAAAGTTTAGGTATATATCCAAAATATCGTTGATTTAAACCTAAACACAAAAAAACTCTGGAAAATCAAGCAAAACTGTGTGTAGACCAATCAAGTTAGTAAAAAATAAATCTTTTTCATCACAACTGTATAAACGGGTTTGACAGTTAAAATGTGTAGTATGAGATATGTATTACAAAAATACTCCCATCTAGGTATTCATCAATTTGTTAATCGAACTATTTATATATAAACAATTAAAACGTCAAACTCATTATTTTGCTTATAACTTAAAAACTTGTCTATTTAGAGATTTAAAAAACAAAGGGATACACATAATGAGATATTTTGCTAAATTAAAATCGGTTAATACACAAAATGAGCAACAAAATCGCTGTTTTTGAATATTTTTAATAACTATTCTAATATTTATTAAAATCTGTTTAAATGTACCTAAAATTGAGGTTCTAACTGTATTTGAATTGTGCGCAAAAGATAAGCCAAATTGATTAAATAGTTTTTGTGAAATTTAATCTGTTTATAAGAGTTTTTGAAAAAATTGCTAATTTATATGGCTGTTCCAGCTAATTTGACTGAATGGATCTCAATAGTCCGGGGCTTATTTACTTTGTTAAGACGTATACTCTTAACCTATGGAAAAAAGTTTAAAAAATTACATTTATGTACACAAAATTATTGAATAACAAATAGCACTTTTTGAGCTTATAAACATTTACAAAAACTCCGTAGAATTTAGTTTAAAATAAATGGCAAAAAATATTGGGAAAGCTGGTTAAAAAACAAAACTTTTTGAAAAATAAAAAAGGTTCTATGACTCTTGGGAGCTAAGAATACCAACATTAAGTGCTGAAATTAACCAATCTTTTATAAGAAAAGTCAAAGTTTTTAACAAATCTTTCGACATCCTCTTCGATGTCTTCTTCAGAGCTTCTGAGGTTTCAGTCTTCCGAGTCCCCAGATACTACTACACTGATCAGTTATCAAAGCTTTACTGGTACTGGGTATTGAGGACGGGTCATTTATATCGCCGATGGTGACGTGGCTAGGGTGTAAGTTAGCGTGGGGATTAACGCTGGGGTTGGCGCGTACATTTCTGACAGTAGGATTTTGGTTGACGGGAGGAGCGGATAGAATTTTCTTTATGAGCGGTCTCCAAGTCGAAGGTAACGGAATACGATTTTGTTTACCATCCCACACAACACATTACCTACAGCCCCCGACTAGTATCTTTTTTGAGTCACTTAAAATCAACTTTTATGTTGAATGCCGTTTTATTATACAGAATAATACAAACAGGGTTTTAAAACGTCTTTAGTTTGGTAAACTCTTAAGTCGGGCACATCCATTTAATCTGTTAATAATCCCTGAATATGCTCAAGTTCCTCTGGAATTAACAGTAAAATAACCTTGCACGGTATCCCAAACAAGTCATCAATTACTGATGAAGATATAACTCCCGGAAAGTCTCTTGATGAGGAACCGTGCCTGTATTCTCAGCAGCAATAAAGAGAGTTCGTCAAAAACAACTGGAGAGATTACTGCTAAAGACTTTATTAAAATGAAGAAGGATGCACTAATTAAAAAAGCTCAAAACCTATAAAAAAAGACAAAAAGTAAAATAAAGCCAAGCTAATTGTCACTATCTAAAGATGTTACTCTAAACGACACTAGTGGTGATGAAAACATAAGTGATGTTGAAAATGAGTGTGTTGGGTGCAAGAAGGACTATCGCCAAATCTCTGTAACAAGTGAGGAAAGTCCCAATTTTCTTGTTATTAAAAAGAAAAAGGTTTAGCTTGATCCATCTCTCCTACTCTTAGACACGGTTTCAAAATAGAGCGCTCGGAAAAACTCTGGTTCTACAGGTGCAAATCTGATATTTTTTTAAACTGGGGTACAACGTTAAAATAGTAACATTTATCGTATTTTCATTGTTAAAGTTATCGAAAATAAAGCAGTTAATAACAACGGGATGTACAAATTTTTCCTTAAGTCGCCTTTTTATTGTTATTTTCTTATTTATTCAAAAATATAATTATATTATCTAGAAGCACGTGGGCGTGGGCTCTAGGTGGATGACTGTAGTGACAGACAGAGAAGAATGGAAAAGGATTGGGGAGGCCTATGTCCAAAGATGGACCGAAGAAGGCTAATTAGATAGATAGATAGATGTCATTTATAAACAATTGTTCCATATACTCACATCCACAAACTAATATGTGAATTTGGGCCCGTATATGTATATACAGAAGAGTTGGAACTCTGAGCGGCGTCAAACTAACAAATAAAAAACAATGGATTGCTATAATGTTATTGTTAAAAACTCTTAAAGATGTAAAATGGTGTTTGGGGTTTATGGAGCTATCGAGTCTTGAAAATAGCTACTTTCGCGCTTTTTAAGATCTTAAATTGTTTATAACTCGAAAAGGATGTATTAATAGAAAAGTTACTATAAGTAAACATGTTTTGCTAAGAATGAGCCAATTAACCTAAAAAAACTTTAAGGACAAAAAAATTTAAATTTACAGTTTGTTAAAAAAAAAATTGTTAACACTATTTTTTTCTCTTCACAATATGCACTTGTTATTTAGTAACTCTAATAGGGAGATAACAGAGGTTACCGATAGCTTAAGCTAAGATGGCGATGTCTGTTAATATAATTTATTAGATAGATATGCAAGTTTATACATTGTTAAAATCATGATTTGTGAGTGCTCCTCATAACATTCATAACGTATTGGTTGGTTTATTTCTATTTAATGCGTCTTTATTGTCTATTTAGTCTAAATAGTACTACATAGTTTATTTCTTACTACATTATTTTAATACAAAAATCATAATACACGAGTTTACGTTTTTACTTACACATTGTGAGGCTGTGAAGTTTTGCAACCATTTCGATCATTTGAAGTGATTTTTGTAAATTGTTATTCTGATTTCTTTTGGGAAATAACAAATTTCTTTTATCAAACTTGGTATATTTCAATTGAGAATAACATTTTTTTTTAATCTGCAGAAATATACAGGGTGTCGCATTTAAATTAAATAAGTTGAGGGTATTTCTAGTGAAACCGGAAGTAGCGTAGTAATAAAAAATATCACATTAGATGCGGTATATGCCATTATACTGGCATGTCAAATGTCATGAATATTGTCTTTTTCATTTCAAAGATATTTATTTGGTTCCATAATTTATCTCAACGCTGTGTTCTTACCAATAAATTATTAAGTGAATTACTTAGTGATTTTATTAAATTTTTTATAATAATTAAATTTTATACGTACCTTCTACTGAAAAACTGACATACGAAATATACGACAAAAAGTACATTGCTTTCGACATATGCGTGAATATTATTAGAAATCCTCCAACAGAGAGAAAGAAACATAATCCTACCGCTCCAAAAAATATTCCGTTCTGAAATAATAAAAAATGCAATAAACATGATTATAAAAACATGAAACTTTTTTTAAAGGGATATACAAAAAAATAACAGGTTTAATTTTTAATTAAATATCTAGTTGGGGATGGTATTTAAGCGTTCCTTATTATTGTGTTTATTATTCTGTTGCTAAACCATAAATATAAAATTAGCAATACTAATTTTGCAATTTCTCATGGTTAAGTGTGCCTTCAACAAAGTTCTACCCACCAATATTTATGATATTAACTATATTCAGCTGTACATCATTCTAACTGTAGACAATTTTTTATTTAGTACTACGTATATCTCTGAAAATCCTCTAAAAACTGAACATAATTTGTATATGTATTTCTAACTGCACACTATTTAGTTACAAACTGATTCACACTGTTTTATAACTAGCTGTTAACTTTTACGTCTATATAGAAGTGATATACGCATGATACTATGAATAACAAGATAGGATCTTCCCGTAGCACAAAATCGGTCGTGTTCGCGCATGCCGTCATTGGAGAGCAGAATTTGAATTCTTGTTAAAGTTAAATGGGATTTTTATGCATTCTGTGATGAAATTATTCGATTAGCAAAATAATAATATTAAAAAAAGGTTTAATAATTACAATAATCGTACACAAAAGGATATCTCCAAACTATTTATTAAAGATTATTTATTGACACATACAAAAAACTGACATTACGAACGTGCAGCTCTCCAATTACGTCACGACTTATGCGCAATATCTTATCTTCTTAATCATAGTATCATGGATATACGGTAAAAATTAACATGCTGAATATAATTTTTACCTAATTTTTCCAACGGTATTTTTTAAAAATGTTGGCTTAATCAGACTGTATATTGACAATGTCAAAAATTATCATAGCTTTCACCATGGTAACTAGTTCACTACTAAGAGACGTATAAATTTGTGATTCCATGGCATACTTGAATTACTATTCTTTTCGATGGTTCTGTATAATTAAATATGTGTACATAGGAGTCAGTGCGGCTCTGCCTTTTGTACGTGCAGTTAAAGTGCATGTGGAGCTATTAGGCTACGGAAATAACCAAAAAAAGTACCCTGTTTGTGACACTGAACCGGCCAGTCAAACGACAGTTGTTTTGAGTTGTATGGACCTCTATATCTAATCTAATCTAATTAGCCTTCTTCGGTCTATCTTTGGACATAGGCCTCCCCAATCCTTCTCCATTCTTCTCTTTCTGTCGCTACAGTCATCCACCTAGAGCCTACGCGCTTCTTGATATCATCTGCCCATCTCATTTGAGGCCTTCCTCTGCTTCGTTTATGTTCCCACGGTCTTCAACTTATAAGAATTTTGTTCCATCGGTCTTCTTTTTGTCTTATATTGTGTCCGGCAAATCTTCATTTAAATTTTGCAACTTCTGGTCTAACATCCCTAACTTTTGTTTTCTCTCTTATCCACTCATTTCTCTTTTTATCCATTAGTCTTATGTGCAACATTTGTCTTTCCATTGCTCTTTGGATTTTTATGATTTTGTCCATGTTTGCTTTTGTAAATGTCCACGTTTGGGAACAATAAGTGAGAACAGGGAGTACGCATTGATTGTATACTTTGGTCTTAAGATGCTGTGGATATCTTTTGTTTTTAAGAATGTAGCTTAGTTTGCCAAATACCGCCCATGCCAGTCTAACTCGTCTTTTTATGGACATCTATAACAAGAACCTATATGTTTCCTGCAGTCGATTTGTTGTAATTAATTAGTTATTACCAAATTAAGGTCAAAAAATGGTGAATTTTCTCTTTTTCCTTCTATCAGTAAAAAGTCAAGCATTTAAAAGAAATTGAAAAGTGAACTTAAAACCTTCATATTGCACAGAATATTAGTTTTTGTACAGCTTAAAGTATGATCAATATTTCAAAGCGATCAGTCAAGATCAGATCAGAAAAAGATTTATTCTATAAATATTATTAAAAAAAAATGAGGAAAAATGATTTTAAATATTGCAAAATTATTGGAAAACAAATGTGGACCTTTTGCTTATAAACAATTTAAATAACTTCTTAACTGTTGCCTACACGAAAATTATTTCTTCATATTTAGAAAGATTGCATTTTATTAAAAATTTAAAAACAAATAAAAAAAGAAAAAGTTGTCTTAGGTCAAATTTGGAACGAAGTTATTCCCTTTTTTTAATTGACAGCAGCTTTGTTTATAATAATTAAGATATACAATTACCGTCATTTGAAAAAAAATACTTTAAAGTTTTAATGTGATAAATTTGAAAAAGATTATCTTTCAACAAAATCGTCCACAAAGCTTCAAAATGTGGTCTTCAAAATCAACCGAGCTTGAAACTCGCGGATGTGATGGAGGACAAAGGAGCTGTTAACTAGATCTCTGGTTCTTGTTTATGGATTTTGACGTTTTTTTTTTAATTTCTATGTACTTGATGCGTACATTACGAATATGCATTATTTAAATAAATAAATTGTTATAAACCATCTAATTTGTTTAAACAATTTTTTTTCGGTTATTTTGTTTGGTAACATTTGAGGTATTTTTATTGTAAAACAAATATTTATGATTAATGTATACTTTTTTTTAATAAACTTTGTAAATAATTTGTTTATCACAGATTTATAAAAAAAAACAAATTATCCTATTCAATTCTTTCTAAAAATAGTATTGGTTGATGTATTGCTTTGGAAATAAAAAATCTCAAATAAACTAGGTTTTATTTTTTGCTAAACATGATAAACTAACTGGCTTATGCGACATTAAATCAAAATGGACTTGCGTATTTTGTAACTAATGGATTTAAGCTTTCATCTCCTTTTTTTTTTGTTTTTAAATTCGATGCCCAACCGAAAAATGTCCCCTAAAAAACGTAAAAATCGGTTTTTTTTCGGCAGTTTTAACTATTTATTTGCATTTTACGTTTAAAGTAAGTACCTATCTTACAAACAAAAACCCAAGAATAACTTTCGTCTTAGAATAACTAAAATTAAAAAAAAAAATTCGAAGTACAAAAACATTTTTTTATAATTTGTTTAAAAATTGTTAAATAAATAAATAATAATAAATAAATAACTAGTAAAAATCATATTTATGTTTTACAATAAAAATTGCCAACATATTTTGCAACTTTCTAAGCAACAAATAAGGATAAAAACATTTAAAAACGTCATTTTGAAGGTTTTTATATGACTTATAAGGTTATTACTCTTAAATTTGTTTTAAATTTTGCTTCATTTTTTGCTAATAGACAAAAACAGTGAAAATTAACCGTTTTTTGACCTTAATTTGTTAATAACTAATTAAGTCCAAAAAATCGACTGCAGGAAACATATAAATTCCTGTTACAGAGCTCCATACCTACTACTTAAAAAAACTGTTTGCCTGGACGAGTCAGTGTAACGAAAGAAACCTTATTTCCCTGGTATATTTCCTATATTAAATATAGCCTCCCATAACACTAAATTCTTCGCGTGGATTTTACTCTAGATATATAAAAAAATACTTACAACTGGACTAGTAATTGTTCCCAAAATCAATCCAAATCCTGACGAGGACAATGATGCTAGCACTAGAACAAAAAGTACACTGAAAAACCGACCAACCTCCAATGGTTGGTCACTAACAAAATAGCATCCAAGACAGTAAACAGTGCTAAATAATACCTGCAAATATAAAATCAGCAATTAATAAGTTTATTAAGTTGAATAGTCTATCATGCAATGTTAGTGACCACTAAAACATTATTAGTTATTTTTTTTTGTTATACAATTACATTAACAGATTAATAATCCTAATAACACATCCATTTAGTAAAATTTAAGTTAATGTATGAATGCAACACTAACATAATGCTTAACAAGAAAAATCTCGTAGCAAAAATAAAAAAAAATGCTTTGGTAATTCAGTCATTGTTACATATTGAAAACACAAGGCACCCTTAAAATCGCTTTTTTTCGGAAGCCGTCTATTATAAGACGATCCTACTGCAGCCAATTGGCTTATGCTTATTACACATATCCACAACGTCTTAAAATTTTTAATACATTTATATTTAAGCACTGTATACTCACTGTCTTTTCTTATTAATATTTTTGATACAAAGTCTTCGTATTTCTATAATATCTTGATCTGTATGTAGCTATACTTGCAATTTTCTTGAAATGTTTAATTTGCATTTTGTCTTCTTGTTTTCGATCTCTTCTATTCCTTAGATGATCAGATTCTTTTTTCTTGCTTTTCTTTCTAATACCATCTACCTTTCTTTATTGAATTTACAGTGTTGTTTAAAGTTCTTGATTCTTTTTTTAAATCTCTTTTTTTTTCTGTTAGTTGTGCCATCTCTTTAGTAATTGTGTCGATTTTGTCTTCCCTTTTCATGTTTTGTTTTTCCAGTAGATCTAACTTCAGTTTATCAAGGATCGCATCAATTTTCTGTTCCATTTCTTTACTATGGAAAGTTTTAGTGTATGGTCACCTTTATTGCAGAGAACCGTAATTACTGTTTTGAACAAAAACGTTCCTTACAATATAGAAAGTTAATGTATTAAAATTGATTTTACTAAAAACTTTTACTTCAATTTTATACAATAATTTAATAATTTTGAACTTTTTCCTTTATTATATGACTGGAATTATATTTCTAAGCTTCCTTCGTCTCAAACTCTTCTTTGCATCTATAGGTATAGCGTCTAAAACTGGTCATAACTTGCTAATGCTCTGATCAAGCGCACCGTTATAATTGTCGTCTCGTTTTCATTTATACAATGTAGGTAAAGATCATAATTTTATTTAGGAATTTGTAATCGGAATCTATATTCAGAGAAGCATTAGACGAGGTCCAAGGCGGAATTAAGATTAACGGAATCAGCATAGACAACATCAGATATGCTGATGATACCGTCTTAATAGCAAGCAACGAACAAGAACTACAAAATATAATAAATGCGGTAGTTCACCACAGCGAGATTTTGGCAGCATTTGGAAAACTGAGAGAAACTTTTAAAAGTGAGCTGCCCACATGCCTAAAGAGAAAGGTATTTGATCAGTGCGTCCTCCCAGTCTTGACGTACGGAGCAGAAACACTTACCTTAACAAAAGCAGCAGCTAACAAACTGAGAGTCACGCAGAGAAGAATGGAGCGGTCCATGTTAGGAATAACTCTGCGAGACAGAATAACTAACGAAGACATCAGGAGAAGAACCGGAGTGACTGACATCATCGAGAAGATAGCCAGACTAAAATGGAGATGGGCAGGACACATAGCCAGAATGACAGATGGGCGATGAACAAAGAGGTTATTGGAATGGAGGCCAAGGGAAGATAAGAGAAGCGTCGGTCGACCACCTACAAGATGGACTGACGATTTAAGAAGACTCGATAAAAACTGGATAAGAGCGGCGCAAGATAGACGGGGTTGGAAACATGAGGAAGAGGCCTATGTTCAGCAGTGGACTCTTGAGGCTGGATGATGATGACCACAGCGAAATGTTCGGCTTACATCTACACGTTTCCAAAACTAAAACTTTAGTATTTTCTAAGACATCAATAAACGTACATGTGTATGCCAAGGGTCAAATAATAGAACAGGTAAATTTCATAAAATATTTGGGAGCAAATACCAATAGTCAGTGTAATCCAAAAAAAGAAATCCTACCAAGAATCGAACAAGCAAGGAAAGCATTCATGAGCATGAAAACATTTTTTACAAGATCAGACCTTAGTCTGCAGCTTAGAATCCGAATGATCAGATGTTACGTTTTTTCTGTCTTACTGTATGGCTGTGAAAGTTGGACAATGGACTCTAAAATAGAAAAAAGAATAGATGCCTTTGGGATGTATATATACAGACGAATGTTGAGAATTCCATGGGTACAAAGAGTTAATAATGTTGAGGTACTTTGTCGCATGTGTAAACAAAAAGAATTACTAAGAATAACCAAAGAAAGGAAAATGCAATACTTGGGTCATGTGTTGAGAAGCGAAAGATATGAATTACTTCAAGTTATACTGGAAGGAAAAGTACAGGGCAAAAGATCAGTAGGAAGACGCCAGAACCCATGGCTGAAAGACCTGAGGAGATGGTTCGACCGCTCATCCGCAGAAATCTTTCGCGCAGCAGTTTCCAAAACTACAATTGCCATTTGGATCGCCAACCTTCGAAAGGAGACGGGGCTATGAGAAGAAGAAGAAGGTCAAGATCGTAAAATGTTTTTAAACATAATTACTGATATTGAAAATATCAGTTTCTACAGAAATAAAAATAAAAAATAGACGTCAAGTCAGATTTCAGAGGCGACCAGTTTTACAGCAAATGAAAAAGAACGCGATAAAAAGAAAGAAAAGTACACAATGAAAAAAAAAATAATAAGAAACAGACAGAAGACAAGATCGATGAAAATCGATCGAGAAAGAATCGATGTATAAATAATGAAGGAAATAGTGAAAAGTACCATAATACACAAGAAATTATAAAACATTACAATTTTATGTATGTATGCGTGATTACTGACCATTCAAGTAGTTATAAGACGCACGATATTAAAATTATTTCCAATGCCACTCGTTAACCAGTCTACCAATTTGTATTCCCTACACCACTGATTAGTACTTAATATCTACGGTAATTAACTAAATACGTACATATTTAAAGCACAGTACATATTCACAAAAAATTATTTCCTAATTTTTTACACCGAGTCATCGAGAAAAATCTTATTAGAGTATGTTGTTGTATCTAAATGTTTTCAAGAATATCTGGTCATTTTCAAGGTGTATCATATCCATAGTGTTTCACAGTTTATATTGTTGAAAATATTCCCCAATTCTTATCCGGGAATCATAGAAAACATGTTGAAAATCTTTAGATGAATGTTTAAAAACATTTCTATTTTTGTGACCGACACACGTTGTAAAAATACCATTTTTTAGATAATACAATTTCAGTAATAAAGCATATAATTCTTAATAAAAGTTTTTAAAAGTAATACAAATTTTCAGATCTAATTCCACAGATAAAAAATGTCACTGCTTCCTTCTATTAAAATATTCTAAGGAAATGGCTAAAATACCAACCGGTCGTTTATTTCTCGGAATGTGACTGCTCAATTTAGAATTTTTCTCGATGATTCTATATTACCAAACATCCACAAATATCAATTTAAATTTAGTAAACTGTGTTCCAAGTTTGGGTCGAATCGTTTATGAATAACTCATTGATGAATTCTAGATAAGTTTTTGTTACCCATGTAGAGTTTGTTCAGAAGTACAACAAGAAAACAGGGGGGACAAAAACATCTTGTCAAGAATTATAAGAGACCAGAGGATACATATACAGTGGTGTGCTCATGAGTAAGATTAAATTTTTTAGAGAATCTCTATTACCAAATATTAGAAACATATATGAAAAAATAATCTTTTTTGCCGTTCTTATAAGCATTTAAAAGTAAATGCAAGTGTAATCTTTAATATTTCGAAGCCCTGGCGTCTGGTATTTGCCTGATTTGCGTTTACTTAAAATTTCTTTTATTTTCAAGGTGATTCAAGGTGAACTGACCTGTACCTGGATTTTCTATTTCTCTTTCAATCGCCCACTTGCCATCGAGACAAGTTACGTTAAACGATTATAAATAGTAGGAAGTTGCATTCTTTCTGCTCTATAATTATGCCCTAGATAACTTATTTATCGGTATTTTACAATATTCAAGAATGCTCTGTCAGTTACTATCTTATTATCTCTTAACTAGACAAGTGTTTCGTCCAAGATATCTTCACCTTCTTTCGGAAAGCACACATTTCAAAAGCTTATATTATGCGCATACTGTTTATTCTAAGAGTACATGCTTTCATTCCGTATAAATATTGCATAGAGTACGTTTTGATGAATCGGTATAGAATATCTAGTGATAGAGTGGATGGAGTTTCTTTATTCTTTTAAAAGCGAATCTGATATATTCTATAGCATATATTTCAACCTCATGGTAAAGATTGTTTGCAATATATAGCAACTAAGATATTGGAATCCGTATAAGACTTCTATCTGCTTATTGAAAATCAGGGTGATCCAATAGTAACTTCCGAATTTGACATCGGCCATATTGTTGGGTGTTCAGTCTGTTTTGTCAAACCAACATTGATAGATATAGCGTACAATAATATGTGCAAAAGATATATTTGTTTTATAAAATGCGTTTTCTGTCGTTTTCAAAATAATCGTCCTACCGAGAGGAGTACTTGCATTGTGATGGATTAGTTTTGGTCCATTAGTTCAGTAAACAGTCAACCAACACTCGGACGTTGAAGAACCGCAAATTTCTCCAAAAACATCGCCGTTATCCGTGAGAGTGTAAAGGAAATCCGAGGCAGTCGATTTCGCGTTGCTCACAAGAACTTGGTCAATTGGAAACTGGAACACAATCGATAGGAAACTCATTCTACTTTTCATAGAAAAATCATCTTCAGCGAGGAGGTCTGAATACAAAAAAAATATGAAAATGCTATGATGATATTTTTACATATCTAGAGGGGCAATTTTTAAAAGTCTTACGAATCTGAGAAATTATACATGATTACTTCTTTCGTCTCTTTTTTTACTTGCTTTGTTGTCTTTTTTTTCTTTCTTCCAATAATTGCTCTTATCCTTCCACCAAATACGGGTTTTTAGAGCGTCAACTAATAAAATAGATGTAACAAAAGTCAAAGAACACATTTCATCATTTCCGTCCTCTAAAAGCCATTATGCTATTATGTCCGTGCTGATGCACCAAATCTAAAATACTTACAATTTGACGCTTAACAAAATGTTCAAAATCTACGTAGAAAAGTTTGAACGAGATAATTCAGAGCCCTTCAGGGAAAAAATGTATTATTATGTGTTTTCTATGCAATTTAATCTTCTCTTTAAGCCCCCCATCGGACGACACCTGCCAGTTATGCCAGTTACTGCAGAATGTACTGACTTTTGGAGAGAATGACGAAGAACAATATAAAGCAGGTGTGGATAAGGAATTTCACCTTCATAAAACACAACAAGCTATAGGCTTATAGGTAATCTTTAAACAGGAATAAACTAGCAGCTACTGGAGATACTTAGCTATATTTTTACATTTGATTTGGAAAAAGCGTTGGCGTTGTAATATCTGAAAAGTATCTTTTCTCTTATACTACTGTAGAAACTACTCTCCGATATAAGGATAAACACTAAACTTAACTAAAACTCATATTATGGGCCAGCGAAAATCAACACGATTCGTACCAATTAAACTGATTTATTAAACTACAATATAGCTGTGGAAGCTTACACTCTTATTTTTACATATTTTTTATTACCTGTTGAGGTATGTCGAAAACCAAAAACGCAGCGTAATACGTTGTCAGTTTGTACCAATTATTGAAATTTTCTTTCTTCAATATTGTTAACTCGGAAGGAACTACAAAAAGTTATTAGATATCATTTAATATTAGTGTCCTGGTTGAATCCATTCACAGAAGCAACTCATCGAATAATCCATAGTAGCAGAATGGAATAGAGAATTTTTTTGATATATTTTGTTTAAAATTCGGCACCAGGCAAGTGCTTGCCTGTTTTGCCAGATTGTATATGTTATAGCACGATAATATTTTATAAGAATATTTTTGAATAAAGCTTATACATAAATATTATTATTAATACATACATAAATAATATTATTATAAATAATAATTTTGCGGATATGTAAACCAAACAACCGTATTTGGGTAACCGTAAATAACAACAACAACTATTTAGTAATAAATAAATTATTAAAGCAAGTAAGGACGGTTGGTATCGAAGAAAACGACATAAACATACGTAAAATGCGTATAAAATTAACAGCAGAAAAGAAAAACCAACACAGTTAAGCAAGAGTACTATAAAATAACTGCTTATAATTCGATAATTTAAAAAACTGTTCTATTCTAATTCTAAATTCATAAAACTATACTTTCAGATTACAATAACTCAGACAGCAAATTAACCGAAGATATCAAACAGAAAATATTTATGTTAAATCAATGAAGCCAGGGATACCAAAAAATACCAATAACCTCTGTATAGTCGACTCCAGAGATGTATATCGACCGTTGAAGGTCCATATCGATTTCAAATAAATGACACTTATAGTCCGAACCAATTTAAATTTTACTAAAATCAGATTCTTTAACTAAATACGGTTTAATTAACAAAAGTCAAAATTAGCGGAATTGAAAACAAAAACTCGAAATAAAAACTTCTAGACGAAAGCACTAACGAAAAAGCACCAAACCTAGAAATAGGAAGAAGTACAGGAGTCACGGATGCAGTTGAAAAAATCTTCTTCTTCACGTGCCATCTCCGCGACGGAGGTTGGCAATCATCATGGCTATTCTGATCTTAGATGCTGCTGCTCTGAATAGTTCAATTGATGTGCATCCGTACCATTCCCTCAAGTTACGCAACCATGAGATTCCTCTTCTTCCTATACTTCTCTTGCCCGGGATTTTCCCTTGTATAATCAATTGAAGTTGATTGTAACTCCCATTACGCATAACATGCCCCAGGTATTGCAGCTTTCGTGTCTTGATGGTTTCCAGCACTTCCATTCTTTTGTTGATTCTTCTCATGACTTCGTTGTTTGTTACATGCTCGGTCCATGATATCTTCAGGATTCTTCTATACACCCACATTTCAAATGCTACCAACTTTTTAGCAGTCGACGCGTTAAGTGTCCATGCTTCTATCCCATAAAGCAGAGTCGAGAAAATATAACACCTTGCCAGCGTAACTCTCAAGTCCAATTTTAGTTCCCTTGCACAAAGTACCTTTCTTATTTTATTGAAGTTTGTACGTGCTTTCTCTATTCGAACTTTGATTTCTTTGGAGTAATCGTTTGTGTGATTAATTATTGTGCCAAGGTAGTGGTAGTTTTCAACTTGTTCTAAAGCACTACCGTTAATTGTCAGGCTTTCATCATTATTTTGGGTTTTTGATATCCTCATAAATTTGGTTTTCTTGGTGTTTATTGATAATCCATATTCATCTCCATACTCAACTATCTTGTTCATTAGCTTTTGGAGGTCTTGGAGGTTGTCTGTTATTATGATAGTATCGTCCGCATATCTAATGTTGTTAATTGGTGTTCCATTGACCTTGATTCCTGCTGTTTCTCCCTCAAGAGCTCTTTTCATAATTTCTTTAGAGTATGCATTGAATAGTAGTGGTGACAATACACACTCGTCGCACCCCTCTTTTAACTTCGAACTCTTCTGATGTGTGTTCATTAATGCGTACGTGTGCCTGCTGTTTATAATATAGATTTGTTATAATTCTAAGGTCATTGTGTTGTAGTTGTTTTGCTTTGAGGATGTCCATTAGCTCTTTGTGGCGGACTTTGTCGAAAGCTTTGTTGTAGTCTATGAAACAGACGTACATATCTTGGTTTACATCCAAGCATCTCTGGATTAGTACGTTGAATGCAAATAGAGCTTCACGGGTACCTACGCCATTACGGAATCCAAATTGAGTTTCTTCAATATCCATATCAAGTGTTTTGTAAATGCGGTTATGAATAATCTTTAAAAACAATTTAAGTGTGTGAGACATCAGGCTTATGGTACGGTGGTCGGTGCATTCTCTAGAATTTTTCTTTTTTGGGAGACAAATGAATGTTGAGCTCAACCATTCGTTGGGTATGTCACCCGATTGATAAATTTTATTAAAAAGCTTTAAGAGGACATCAATGTACTCATTTTCTATTATTTTAAAGATATCAATAGGCAGTTGATCTGGCCCCGGGCTTTTTCCGTGTCTGGTGTTCTTTAGTGCATACAGTATTTCTTCCGTTGTAATTTCTACACTTGTTTCTCTGTCCTCAAAAGACAAGTCTTGTGGGTTTCCTCTTTCGTCGTCGAAGAGCTCTTCCATATATTCTTCCCATCGTTTTAGTTTTTCGTCAGTCGTTATCATAGTATTTCCATTTTTATCTAAAAGAGTTGTGTTGTGGTTTCTTTTTTGCAGTCCTGCCACTTGCAGTTGAAAAAATACCCATCGCTAAATGACCCTTGGGCCGGACATGTTGCCAGATTGACGGATCATAGATAGAACAGAAATAGTATGGAATGGCCACCAAGTCAAGAGACATATCGAAGCAGAGGACGACCACTGACTAGATAAGCGGATGATATATAAAGGGCGTCACTACAAATAAGATGCATGAAGCCCAATATAGAAATGGCTGCAAAATTTTACGGGAGGCTTACGTTCAGCAGTAGACAAATACGGAGGAAAAACAGATTGTTAAACACATTTGTTGTTAGATTTTTATGTTTTATATTGACTTAAAAACTTCCATTAAATGTGTTCTGAACTTTTGTTTGATTATTTCATCATAGAAAAATCATATTACACTGAAGTTAAGATGAATTCATTGTTGACTGTTGAACATATGAATTCAAGTTTCATATGTTTTTAATGAAATTATTCGTATTAAATTAAGGTTTTTTTAACTAAGGAGATATAACTTTGTTGTAAATAAACTAAAAATTTATCATATTGATTAAAACACTTATTTATATGAGGCTTGGCTATGTACTTACATATTTGTACAAATCTAAGAAGACAGAAAAAACTCACTGCAATGAAGTTATCTTTTTGTGTCTTTGTGTATCGATTGATAATATCTTCATCGAGATATATAAATGATAATAGAACTACCGGGAAAAATCGTAATTAGTAGATTGTGGATTTTACACTCATATAATAGTCTAAGATCCCACTGCAAGATAACTACGTTCATAACGTAATTAATATCAAACTCATATTTTTACATACATTTAAGAATAGAAAAATACATTAATAACTTGCTGCCAGTCAAAAAGTGACCACAAATAGTCTTAATTCACGAGAATATAAATCGAAAATCGAATTCAGGATTCGGCCCAAATCTGTCTTTTCTAACGTTGTAAAATAAACAGTCGACGAATGTACCGAAACGCACTGGCACGTGGATTTATAACTTGTATCCACGTCATGCCAATTCATCTAGACAAGAGTCCATACTAGAGTCTTCTTCTTCAAGTGCTCTCTCCGCTACGGAGTTTGGCAATCATCATTGCTATTCGTATCTTTGAAGCTGTTGCTCTAAATAATTGGTTAGATGTGCAGTGGAACCAGTCTCTTAAATTGCGGAGCCAAGATATACGTCGTCTCCCCACGCTTCGTTTGCCCTGAGTCTTTCCTTGGATAATTAACTGTAGCAATCGATACTTTTTCCCTCTCATCACGTGACCAAAATATTCTAACTTTCTTCTCTTGGTGGTGATTCATACTAGAGTAAAATGTAAAATAAAAATAAAATAGACACTTAGGGTTTGATTCCGTTTTCTCGAAGGGATTTTTGCTTAGATGAATTGGCAAGACGTGGATACAAATTATAAATCCCTGTGCCATTACATTTCCGTGCATTCATCTTTTCTTTGTGTTGCAACGTTAAAAAACACAGATTTGGGGCGAATCTTGAATTCGATTTTTGATTTATAGTGCTTAGAGCTTACCATGAGTTCGCTCTGAGGATGCCATCGGGCAAAAATATGCATATCAGCAAATGGTGGTACCCTGTAACGACATCAAACCTTAACTGTCTATTTTATTTTTAGTTTTAATTAGTTTTTTTATTTTTAGTATTAAAGATAAAGTAAAATAGAGTTAGCGCAACGACACTGATTTGACAAGTGATAATATGTATATTATTACACTATCTACTAACGCATGTTTTAACCTTTTTTAGGTTAAATTATTGATATGGTGAATTTACAGTCTATTTTGTGTAAATAGTATTTATTACAGTCCCATATAACTTGCAACACAGTGTACGGTTGAGAAAAATAATAAGGCTCTATTTCAAAGAGTACTAAATTATCATACCAATGTGCATTAAGCAAAATATAACATAGGTTTAAACTTGTTAAAATGTTTTACCACTTTTTTAGAGAAAAGTAACCCACAATATTTAAATGTTTAAAAGTTTCTAGGAAATATAGATAATGTTTACCTACATTTTATTATCTTTTTATCCCAATTTGTACCATAATGATTACTGATTTATCACTTTTGCCGGACTATTATTTACCTACAGACTTTTCGGATTTGGTTCTTTGTGTCCGCCTATTTGCATACTATCACATAATTATTTCACTGCATATTAACATCATCCTCATCTTCTCTATCATCGCTATCACTTTCATTACTGTCACGGTCAATTGTCCCATTTATTACCACAGGATCAATATCGTCCATCAACCCGTCAATAACCCAAAATTTTTGCTCTTTCTTAATAGCAAGTTTACAATAGTTTTTTCAGTTTGTCGCTGTTACTACACCAAATGCATTTCTTATTAATTGTTCCATAGCGGCAATCTTAAACTCTGTGTTGTGTGAGGCAATATGTCTTTTGACTTGACTCCATACTATTTCAATTGGATTTAACTCACAATGGTATGGAAGTAGTCTCAGAATGGCAACATTTTTCTCTTTGCACATCTCGTCGATTTTATATTTTATGTATTTTTCTTTGTATGTGTTTACGACTTCCATGAGCTCTGATTTTAAATAATTTTCTTCAAAAAAGATATCTTTCCTCAGCAACCATGTCTTAATTTGATCTTTATTGAAGGCTTGTGTCGGAACCAGTTCTTCTCTCCTCGAATGGTACGAAGCGTTGTCCATCACCACAATAGTTTTCTCTAGAAGATTAGGAAGCAGCTTTTCCTTAAACCATTGTTCAAATATAGGACCATCCATCTCATTATGGTACTTCGCTGAGTTTTATTAGCTAAAAACCAAAAGCGCAGCACCTTCTACAAAGCCCAATTCGCTACCCGCATGCACTATAACAAATCGGGGGTCTCGTTGTGTCGGCTTTTTTAGGCCTGTTGACAACCTTTTAACAAACGCATCCCTGGTTGAAGTCACTGACAGGTCCTTCTATTCTTTGGAAACACTATGTCCAACATTCACCAAACTTTCGTCCAAATAAACGACGGTATATCCTTGAGAACGAAATTTTTTTATCTCACGCAAATACTGATGCCTCCATTTTAGAATATCGGGCCGTTCAAGCATGTTTGACTTTACTCCTGGTTTGCAAAGAACAAAGTTTATTTTATCGAATATTCTCCACATTGTTGTACGTGACATGTTTTCTAAATCTTTGTCCTGTTTAACTAGTGCAAAAACTTTGTTCAATGTCTGCGGTAAATTTTTAAAGAAAAAACTATGCACGATGGCACTTAGCCGCGTATGAACTACTGCATCGTAAGTGAACTTTCTGCTGTTCGCTCTACTTTTGGTACATTTTCTTGTTTTTTTTATGGGCCTTAGTCCTCCTTCTGCAGCTTCTTTGCGTATTTTAAAAATAGTACTAAAACTTACTCCCATCATAGCACCTACTTTATCGGTTAAACTTCTAACACTTTCATCACTTCTTAAATTTAGATGATAATTAAATAAATTTAAAACAATTTTTTTGCACGGGTGTCCAAGATATTTCCTTGGCTTAATTTTTAAATTTCCATTTTCAATTAAGATTTAACTGTAAAGTTAGAATAACTACTAAAGAACCACAAAGCCCTATTATCATTATGTAGTCAGAGAACGACATAAAATCACTGACATACGCACACCATATTATTTTAGGTTGCAATTAGTAATTAGATATAATGCATTACAACGGATAGCTGGACAACCGCGCTACACAAAGCGGTCCGTTTAATTGCTTATCTTTAATAGCCGGCAAAATGCATGATTTAGCTAAGCAATATTATCAACTGATTTTCATGATTCATGGCATATAGTATTCTCGCCGAAAAACAAATAAACTGTCGTTACTATAATTAAAATAATATAAAATAAAATTATCTTTTGTAAATACTATTTATTTAATTAAAATTATTTTCCCTACTTTTCATCTCTTGTTTCAAATGGGCACTTTTGGTTAATTACGTTAAAAAACATTAATTTTAATACGTGTCTATGGAAACGAAAATACAAATAATACAACCCTGAATCGGGCTTGTGTTCGTCGTGGCATCACCGCGCTTCTATCGTCCATAAAAAATACATGGCCCTATCTCCGCAATGTTATTTTCTTAACTTGGAACGCTCTATAGATATGTATATAATCAGAGAGAAAACGTCTGAGAAACAGTTTCTACCAATATCAATGTTATCCATTGTATTATAGAGTTGCAGTGTCAAAAAAAGTTCAAAAATAATTCTAATCTCAAAATATTTAATATATCGCGTTTTTAACAGCTGGCAACCCGAATTACCGACCACTTTTCTAAGGCAACCTTATATCGTCATATTAAAAAAAAAAAACATAGCTTTAATTTGATACAAAAACATGCCTATACGTCACGATCAGCGTATTTTATTTGATAAATAAATGAACCTAATTTTTGTTAAAAAATTAATTACCATTAATTGAATTAAAACTATTTGCGGCCACTTTTTGACTAGAAACCTGTTATCAATGCATTCTCCTATTCTTAAATGTATGTAAAAATGTGAGTTTGATTAACTACATTATAAACGCAGTGATCTTGCAGTGGGATTTTGTACTCTAACAATACTTGGTATTTCTGCCGTTTTGTTATCATCACCCAACACCGGTAGATGACGTTTATGTCATATTTTTTGTTAATATAAACATTTTTTATATAGTCCGTCCCAAACCCTTCTTTCAGTGCGTCATAGTTGATCGAATTCTCTCTAACGCATTAAGCTAGAAGTGACAGAAAAAAACGTAAGTCTGTGATTATTATACATAGAACTTAGAAAATTATGTATCGTCCACGGGTATTTGCATATTAAAGCGAATTCTACTTACGGATGTATAATTGGTTAGAGTTTAAAATACGCTAAATAGATATCCAATCAATGATGCGCATAAATATAATTTGACGCAGATGGTCTCGACCGTGACAGTACTTTCACAATGTCAACTGATAAAATGATGATAATTTATTGTCATTCCAGGTTAGTATGTTCAGACATTTTACAGTGAAAATTTAATTTTGTATTTATTGTCATAAAAATATTTTAAATATGCCGAGATATACCGAAAAGGAACAAAGACTAATATTAAAATTATTAAATTATTTTCAATTAAAAATAGAGAGTGGGACAACTTTATTACCAGTTTCTGCCGTTCATTAACCAATAACTATGAACATGTTATTAGAACTCGTGTATACAGAATGTTTAGTGAAGGTTTGTATCAAAATATAGTTTGCCATAACCTACTCAAATATTACTAGCGTCTTTAAATTTGTTCTTGTTCATTTTAGGCCAACATGTTACCCTTCATACCAAAAATACCTAATTCAAGTTGGACTAAACACTCTTTAGTAGAATGGTTAAAAGGAAGACATATACGTGTTTCAACAACCATGATGAAACTTGAATTATTGGAAACGGTAAATCTTAGCTAATTAAGCACTTTCCTTGGAATGTATAGAATAGGAATTATGACAAACTGCCGTTCCAATATAATGCGAAATAAAAATTTATATACAGGACGGGACCTTTAATATGTAAATTAAAAAACAATTTTGAATTGTTAAAGTTTTTATTCTATATTAAAAAAAAAAAAAAAATAACCTTTTCACATTTAACCGATTACGATCCTGCAACTGTCAGAGTTAACTAAAATGTCAGGCAATAATTCTCGACATTCTTAAAATCCTATCTGACGTCAAAATTAGTGACGCACTGAAAGAAGGGTTTGGGACAGACTGTAGACAGATTTTATTTAAATTTTTGTACGTAAATACAAATGTACCGTTCGCGTCATAAAAAACTGGTACAACTCTTATAACCAAAAATCGTGTTTTTTAAGTTGTGTACGTTAATCTTGTCACATGTGTCATTCTAATTTCTAGGGTACCGTTGCCAGTTCAACGAAAATATTATATGAAACCAGCTAAAAGCAGGGCTGTGCGACAGACCGCCAGTTTTGAGTGTACTAAAAACTAAAACATCGAGCATTCTCGATCAGTCAATCACATTAAAGTTTAAACATGCATCCTAAAAAATTCCAATATTAATTTTGTAATTTTCCATCATCTCAATTAAGTACCCATACATTGATTTGTGTCTTATTATAATTTATGAAAATATTTCGATTCAAAAATAATGATAGATAATCAATCTAGACATAACTTTAAATTATTATAATAAAACATTACAGTCGGATATTAGATTGTAACTGTCATGTTTTGAAACGCGTTTTTTCGCCCCGGATATTTTATAGTTGATTATACGTAGGATAAAGTATAATATTTTTTTTCACATTTATCGTTCTTATACTAAATAATCAATTAATTTTGGTAGTTTGCATGTTACTAAACTTATTAACAAAAAAAATCGGTTGCCTGTAAAGTCGGTTTTACGGGCGAAGATTTTACGTGACAACGTCTTTTTCTCGGTAGAATATTTATTGATATGAATATTATTAAATTGCACAATAGGAACAAGGAATTGAATGAAAATAAGAATTGCACAAATTTTAACTATAGAAATATATTTTGTTTACTAAAACATTGTACATGTAAACTTAAACTTAACTAATTTCTATTTGAGTGATTTTGTTGAGGATAGGACGATGATCGCACAAGCACGGAAGCACGCACCGATTCAACGCGCCTAATTCTCTAGTGCTGCACGCGCAGCGGACCGATCATGTTTGAGTGGGAGAGAGACGCAAGGCATTCGCCGGTCCGGCGGGCCTCTCTCTCGTTCGGTGACTCACTGTAACAGACGTGAGTGGGCGTTACACTTTTTCATGAATGACTCCGAGCCACAACCTAATTTAAGACGTTGTCACGTCAAAATACAGTTCGTGTTCGGTAGGCAATTGAAGTATAAAATTACAGTAGACGCATTCCAATGTTCCCTGTGCCAATACAGATCCTTCAAACATTTTGGATATTAACTCAACCCTATCTCTGGTTATTAAATTAATTAGATACGGTTTTTTGTTGTTAATGATAAAAATAATAACTATCTACATTACAATACAATTACAATAATACATTTTTGAACGTTATTTTTTTTATTTAGATTTAGTGCAATTCCGTTATCTGTGATGGCAACAACGAATTGATTCACGAACCATTGTGTCCAGTCTGAACACAGGTTTACATTGGGAAAAAAAAGTGTACCAGTTTTATATGACGGGAAGTGTACCTAATACAATTTAAAAATAATTGTAAATAATAACTGAGGTTATGTACAGGGTGTCACAAAAAGATTGGTCATAAATTATACCACGATTTTTAGGGATGAAAAAGTTATGGGGTGTTAAAGTTACAAAACATACCGTATTTTTATCTTTAAAAATCCGTAATTTATAATCAATCTTTTTGTGACACCCTGCCTATGTCAGTCTTTGAAGTGGCTAAAATCCCAACCTACGTTATTTTTATTGCACAGTTTAGTCTAATATTAGGTTTCTGTTTTCGATGGCTCTATATATGTTTTATATTTCGATGTTTTAATATATTACTAATTTAAAAATATTAATCCACTTTGTTGATATAATAGAAAAGGTCTGTAGTAATATGCATTCCTTAGACAAAGAAAGAGAGATGCATACCATGTATCAATGACATTATCGTGACACTGACATTCGTTCATTTGATTCAGAGAAAGAAAATAACGATTTTTAACCAAATTTCCCATTTTACACCACATTGCCTACTTAATATTATTCTGAAGCTATTTTCTTGTGGCATGTTAGAGTAATTACTATTTAAATGGGAATAAGCCACAATTAAAGGTTAAAGTAAAAAGTTAAAGTGGAAATTGAAACGTCAGTAAACGTACTTTAACCTTTAATTGTGGCTTATTCTCATTTAAATAGTAATTACATTGCCTACTTATGAGGTAAAATATATATATTTATGATTTCTGGTGCATAATATGCCGTCCGCTATAAAATTAATTACAGAACTTTGTGTCTTTACTGTTAAATCATTTAGCTGTCCCTACCTAGTTTAACACACTAATCAGTGTGTCCTGACTGTCCTTACATATGGCGCAGAGACACTTACCCTAACAAGGACATCTACACGAAAACTACAAGTGGTATATAGATAGGGTAAAAAACGAAGAAATCCGTAGAAAAAGTGGTGTAGAAGACATTATAAAACACATAGCCAAAAATTAAATGAAGGTGGACAGGACACGTCGCTAGAATGAAGGATAATAGGTGGACCAAAAAAATCTTGGAGTGGAGACCGAGAGCGGATAGACGAAACCCAAGAAGACCACCCACAAGATGGACTGACGACATAAAGAGGATTTGTACCAACTGGATTGCAGCAGCGCAAGATAGATCTAAATTGAGGTTTTTCGAGGAGGCCTATGTTCAGCAGTGGACAACTATGGGCTGATGATAATGATGATGATCATGACCTAGTTTAAAGATAAACATTTACGTCTATTTTCTGTCTTCTTAAGTAGATGCCGCTACGTAGCATTGAAGATTTGTTACGTGAAATTTGATCAAGACTCCTGTCTTTATCTCTCAGAGTATCAGAGCCACAATAGAGAACGAATCATATCATAGCGTGAACAAAGAATATATACTTTTAGAAAGAAAAGACGAGCATTTTTACTATCTAGTTATATCACTAGAGTGAATCATTTACGAAGGATTGAAAACAAATAGTAACTTATTTATTGATTATTTTCTTACGATTTTTTAACGACTATTTTATAGATCTTATAAATTTTTTTGGGACTATTAAGCCCGTGTCAGACAGTCAAATATTTGATCAAACTAGTTTAATCAAACAAGGATTTTTATGTATTTTTAGAGGATTTGATCAAATTCAGGATATGACGTCATATGCGGTCAATTTTTTGGTTGGCTCAAACTAATTTAATCAAATAGGTATTTAGATAATAATAGATAAGTTTGATTGGTTTTAAGCTCTTAAGATGTCGTCATTTATACAAATTTGACGTTAATTTACAATAATTAGATAAGCTATTCTGTTAAATAAATTATTTACATATTAAATGTATTATCTAAAACTTTGTTGTTCCCACATTTAAAAGCTATACCATTGATTTAAAACTGTACAAATTTTGTATTGTTCCTTTTTTTGTAGTTCTTAGTACTATTATTTTTGAACAAGTACTTCATAGCAGTGATTTTTTTATTATCCTTTAAATTTAAATAAACTATATACAAATATTTACACTTTGTGAATGGATTGTTTCATTAATATCTACTTACATTTTAATACTGCAGGCATCATTGACGTATAAGCCAAATAAACTATACCGACTTGTAAAAATCCTAAATTACTTATCACTTTTGTGGCATCCCTGCCACAATTTTGGAAAGTTACGCCTAAAAATAATCCTACTAATAAATGAAGTACCAGTTTTAGTTGAGATATCGTCTGAAAAGAAAAAAGGAGTGTGTAATTATATACGCCTGGTTAATCACATCACACGAAATAAATATACAAACTTTTTTATTAGTAAAACAGCAGTTAAATGCATCTAAATGTATCTAACAAAACTGAAATTGTGGTAAACTGTGATAAGGTATGTGATGTGCATAACTTGTATTCATTTTGGAAGATACAATATTTTATGTGTAAGTTATAGCACACAACCACAGAATAATAAAACAATCAGAATGCCCACTTTGCTTGTCAAGATAAGTACGCGCATCTCGTTCGCGCAGACAGAATCAGCCACGTTTTAAACGGAACCAGTGGTTTTCAGTCAGATTTTTGTCTGGTGCACATAGAAAAATTAACCCGGCTTAATTGATTTACGGCAACCATAGACATAATAAGCAATATTTTATGTCGTACTTTTAGTTAAAGAATATATTAAATTATTTCAAATTTACTAAATTATTATTCTCTAAAAATTAAAACTATGTTTCTGTTCTAGCTTGTCACAAATTTCTCAAAATGAGTCTGTGTTTCCGTTTAAAATATGGCGATCGCGTACTGACCATAGCACACTACCACCGTACTGACACACTTCAAAGGCGGCATCTGAGAGTGGGCATTCTGATTGTTATTTATTCTGTGACGCAACCTTGAGGCAAGTTTGATTTTTGTTTGATTCTAAATTTTGTTCTAAAGTTAGTTTCTTGTGACATTTTAAGGTAATTACTATTTAAATGGGAATAAGCCACAATTAAAAATTAAAGTTTGATTCTAAATTGTTGCGTCAAATATGACAAGGGAAGTTTGCGACAATATTATTGCAATATTGGTCAGTTAAAGACGATGTTTCAAGATTGTGGCAACATTGCTGCAAATCATGCGCGCGTGCGCGTTATCTGTTTCAATTTGCAAAGTGACTAAAGTACTAAAAACAACTAAAAATGACTAATTAAGGGATTTTTTCGACAAAACATTGCAAATAACTCGAAACGGAAGCATTTTTTGAAAAAATATTGAGATAGAAAAAATATTTAATTCTATCTCAATAAATCTCAAAAACATTTACTCTAAGCGATTCGGGAAATTGTTTTTTTTTTGCAATAAGTTGTATGTTAATAAAAATTTCCGGGCCTCGTGAAAAAATTAAAAAAACATACACTTAAACTTAAAAAAAAATATATAAATAGAATCGAATAAAAAAAGTTTGGTGCGGTAGAAATGCAGACAGAAATTTAGTCGGTTTATGCTCAGATTATATATAGAGGCAAACCGCTCGCCTTTTCGCGTTCTAAAATGACTGTGCTGCCAACTGCTGTCAAAAGAGATAACTAATAAAATATTGATAAATGTCAAAAATTTGAATAAATTTAAGTTTAAAACTGTTTGAGTTTAAAACTGTATAAATTTCATCAAATTTTAAAAACGATATCCCTATTTCCTCTGCCATATTTCAAAACAAGTGCTGCCATCTATAGTCGTTTGAGAACGCGAATAGTTTTCTGTAAGATACAACTACCTATAGACGGCCTATATAAATCGTGATGTAAATCCGGCCTAATTCTTTTGTAAATACGATTAAGTTGGTTAAACTTAATACTACTTCGCGTGTGTATCCTAGCGAGAAATTATTAGGCCATTTTTTTTATGTATAAATTGTGGGGTCACATATTCTAGCTTTTGTTTTAGTCAGTTCGATTTAATCAAGCGACGCAATCAGTTCGGTACAGCCTTTTTTATGGCTCCTCAGGAAAAAAAAGTGGTAAAAGAGGGTCTAAAACTGTATATAACAGAACTGCTAACGATGAAAAAGAATGTCTGACCGTATATATATATATATATATATATATATATATATATATATATATATATATATATATATATATATATATATATATATATATATATATATATACCTATATATATATATATATATATATATATATATATATATATACCTATATATATATATATATATATATATAAATACATATATATATATATATATATATATATATACATATATATATATATATATATATATATATATATATATATATATATATATCTATATATATATATATATATATATATATATATATATATATATATATATATATATATATATATATATATATATATATATAGTAAACTCTTAAATATTGGGGAAATCTGCAAGAAAGATTCTAATGAGTATCAATTGTTTCGCCGAACGTTTTCGCCAAAGAGAATTAATTTGGCTTCTTCAGGGCTGAAAGAGAATAAATTATAATTAGCTACATTATCTATTAAAACATTATTGATCTTACCGTAACTTAGAATTGTAGAGTTAGAATATTAAAAAACTTTGCTAGTAACATAGTGGTGTTTTTTGTTACTATGTGCAAAAAAAAGTTTTTTTTTAAGGTTTGAAATGTATGGTAGCTTTGAACTTAACACGCAAAGGTTTACCCAAGGTTAATCGAAAAACCCAATGTAACTACATTTAAAAGAAGGTAATTCTTTGACGATTTAACGATTACTCCATTATTGTTAAGAGTGACATTAAGAATCTAAGCGATTATACCACTTCTTACTATCAGATACCAAGAACAATACAACATCACAGATAACTAACTTGACTGATATATCCATTAACAACTAACTAAGCGGCAGAGGCTATATATATATATATATATATATATATATATATATATATATATATATATATATATATATATATATATATATATATATATATATAGCCTCTGCCGCTTCTCGCATTTCGACCGCCATCGTTTTCTGTCCATCCATTCGTCTTCTTTGGTGGCTCTATCTCTCATTATATGCCGTACATTTTCTTCCCAGGCAACTGAAGGCCTTTCCCTTCTTCTTCTTTGTTTTGGTATGTAATTTAAAGCTTTCTTTGGATATCTATCTTCATTCATTCGCTTCACGTGACCATACCACACTAGTTGTTTCGTTTTAATTCTGTTTACACTGGAATATACAGTATTTGTCCTCCTTCTAATATCTTTATTCCCGATATGATCTTTTTGGATACACCACACGCTCTCCTTAGAAAATCCATTTCTACTACTTCTATTCTTTTTCTACCTTTTTTCATGATCTTAAAAACTTCTGTCCCATAAGTCCTAATAGGTTCTACCAAGGTTCAATAGATGGTTAATTTCGTTTCTTGCCTAATATCTTTAGACCATAGTAGAGAGTGTTTTTGTGTTTCTAATTTCTCTGGCTAATAAACTCTGGATCTTCTTCATCATCTCCTATTTTCAGGTACTCTGTGTTTGACATATTCATATTGAGGCCCCATTTTTCATATTCTTTCTTTAGTTTTCTAACAATATAGTCCATTTATTCCTTATCATTCGTTACGACTATCTGATCATCTGCGAAAAACAAAGTTGTTAGACATTTACCATAGCCTATGTCTATTCCCATTCCAAATACTTGTTTCCTCCACTGCTCTAGCGATGATTGAATATATATTTTAAATAAGATCGGAGATGGACAACATCCTTGTTTAAGCCCCTTTGTTATTGAAAATGATTCAGATATAAAGTTTCCTTCTTTAACGACACTTCTTGCAGTTTTGTATATATTTTCGATAGCATCCACATACTCTCTACTGAGACCTACTTTCGTCAATGTTTGAAACAGTTTTTTAGATAGGTTTCTTACCTTCCGTTTTTCGATTACCTGCTGCAGAACGAATATACCATCAGTGCACGATCTTCCTGCACGAAATCCATTTTGTTCTTCTATGTCTTCGTATTCTGATTCTATTCTTTCTTTTATTATTCGACCGTACAACCTCCCCACTGAGCTGATTACAGTTATTCCCCTATAATTAGAGCATTTGCGTTTATCCTCTTTCTTGAATATTGAGCTGATGTATCCAACATTCCAATCATCAGGGATATTTTGTCCTTTTAAGCATTTGTTAAATAGTTGAACCAACATCTCATGTATAATTTTTGGTCTATACTTTACCAACTTAATTGGGATATCTCCAGGTCCTGCTGCTTTACCGTTTTTCGATCTTTTGAGGGCATCGCTTAACTCTCCGGTTGTTATCTCAATTATTTATGTATGTTCGGATATTTTTTCCATTTCGATCTCTTGGAATTTACATTTATCTTCTGTCAGTAAGACCTCATATTGGTGTTTCCACTGTTTCAGCTCTATTAACTGTAAATTAGATTTTTCCTTTCCTCTCCTCTGGAGAGACTTTATCACCTTCCACGCTTGCCTAACTCTTGTTCCACCCATATATCTATCCACCTCTGCACATCTTCGATCCCACATCTCATTTTTACTTTTCATTACTTCTCTTTTTACATCTCGATTTAATTTTTTATATATCTTGTAATCTTCTTCCTTTCTCGTTGATATCCATTTCTGATAAGCAGTTTTCTTCTTGTTTACTAACGTTTGCATATTCTCCGACCATCATTCTTGATTTTTTGTTTCATGTTTGTCTTTATAACCCAAAGCTTCACTTGTAGCCTTATGAATGCATATTTTAAGTTGCTGGTATAATTCTTCGGCTGATATATTGCTTTTAAGCTTTTTAGGCTATATTTAGGGGATGTTACTTCTTGTCCCTTTTCTATATTCTGTACCTGAGTGTTATTGTTTTTGTGATAGTTAACTATCACGTTGGCCATAAGTAAACGATGGTCGGATCCACATTCTGATCCACGGTATACCCTTACGTCAGTTGTTTTCAGCTGGGAAGTTTGACGTTGGATTACATAGTCGATTATCGAGTGCAGATTACTAGTAGGTTGTATCTATGTAAATTTTGAAATTAATATTAATATAATTTATCATGCTTTAAATAATGGTATTTTTTTTAATTAGCTACTTATAGACATCAATTTTCTAAACTGAGTATCAATATATTGAGTTTTGCATCTAATTTTTTGACGAAGCATATAATTATAAAATTTCACCTTGTATTATTCATAATATACCCTACATATTAAGTTTGTTGAGGAGCTTTTAAAAACATAAAAATATACAGGGTATTTCATTAAAAATAAAGACGATGGACTATGCTAGACTTGCGTGAATAACTCTGTATATAAACCGCACATTTAAATTTAAAAGTTGACGGGTCCCAGCGTTTATTTTTAAAAATTTTTAAAATAAGGACACAAACAATTTTATTCCATAAGTGGTTTCCATACTGTATAATTTCAAAATTTTACCCTGTATTATGCATAATGGACCCTATATGATATAGTTAGTTGGGATCAGGTTGCTAAGAAACTTTTAAAAATATAAAAATATGCAGCGTGTTTCTTTAAAAATAAAGATTATGGGCTTTGTAAGACTAGCGCGAATCACCCTGTACATTTAAATTTATGTTTAAAAAGCGCAAAATTTTTTAGCGTTTAAAAATTGACGGGACACGGCGTTCTCTTTATATTTTTGTAAAATAAGGACATAAACAATTTAATCAATAAGTGGTTTCCACACTGTATATTATATATGGGATAAAATTTTATTCAAGTACTTACCCAATCTCTATAAAGTTGAATAGAACTTCGTTTTAATAATATAAAAAACCTTTTCCATTCTGAAGGCGATTTAGAGGGAGTCACGCTTTCATTGGAATATATTATATCCTTACTATCTATAGCTGGAGTATCACTAAGTTTAACTGAAAAAGATATAGAAATTACACTGTAAGTGGTAAAATAAACAAAATTTAATGCATTTTTTTAGTTTTGGTGTGGTATATAAAATGTTGTGTATGCAACAAGTTATTAAACAACTACAAAAATGTAACATGGATATAAAAGCAACACAAGTGAGATGGGCAGGAACTGGAAATATGAAAATGTAAAATTCTGTAGTCTTTTGGTCGGGTAGTATGAACAGACATGAATACAAATGTGGCTTTATCATTACAAAAATAGTAAAGCAGTAATAGATTCAATCTCGTAAATAAAAGAATACGAATATTAGACTCAAAGGCAAATGGTTCAATTTCACGATGTTCTTACTTAATATATGCACCAACAAAAGATGCTGAAGAACATAGTAAAGAAAGTAAAGAAGTATTACACCAACAGTATAAAGCGGCTCCAAAACATGATATAAAAATGGACTGCAATACTTAACTAGTCGAGGAACACTATTTAAGAGAGATATTGGGATAACATAGCCTACACCAGTGTGGTCCAACCTTTTAGACGTTGCGAGCCGTATTAAATTTGAAATTATTATGAAGGGCCAGAAAACTCGACTCGTTCAAAAAAAGTTTATTTTAAAAAATATTATACAAACGAAATATTATTTACAAGTATTTTATTATGGTTTACAATTTACATGTTATGTTTAAAATTTAACATAAAATAAAAAATCAATGGAATATTTGAGGCAAGGGTTTATCCTCTACTAATTTTTCCACATCTAGTCGTAGTGAGTTTAATACACGTTTCCAGAGAATCGTTTTCCATACGATTACGTGTTTTAGATTTAATATGCTTCAAAGCAGAAAATGTACTTTCACGTATATACGCACTACCAAACATTGAATATCAACACAGAACGAGCATTTACAAGGAGAGTTGAGAACACGAACATCAGCACAAAAGACAAAGCAACCAGAACAAAGAGAAACATGAGATATATAAGTTTTTCAAACACAAAATAAAGAAATGGACTATCAAGTAGCCATAAGAAACAAATTTCAATTGCTAGGAAAGGTGGAGGATAACTTAGAGATAGAGCAAGCATGTGAGCAAATGTCAACTGTTATAGACTAAGCAGCGGAGGAAACCATGAGAAAAAGGAGGAATCACCCAAAACGAAAATGTTTTGACAAACATGCGAGGAAATTCTGGAAATAAAAACTCACAAAAGACTGAGAATGTTACAAAATCCTATAGATGAAAACAGAGCATATTTTCACAGAACAAGAGCAAATTCAAAATGACTACTCAGAACTAAAAAGAAGAGCTACCTAGAACTTACTGTTGAAGAAGAATGTTAGAAACTCCATGGACGACCACAGGACAAATAATTCAATTCTTAATAAGCTAAAAGTCAGCAAAAGGCTATCCAGCAAAGTCCATCTCCAACAATTAAAATACTTTGGACATGTTATGAGAGCAGACACAGAAAACATGGAAAAACTTATTATCCAAGGAAAGGTAGAAGGCCGAAGATCAAGAGGAAGATCTCCATTAAACTACAGAAATATGCAAATTTACTGAATATTAAAAGGAAGACGGGAATAAAAAAATTATATTCCATTCGCAGATGTGGAAATTCCAACATTATAGTTCGTGCTGGAAGTTCCACGATAGATCAAATATTTACGATACTACGGATGCTACGAATATGCCACTTACTGGCAAAATAATGGAAAGTTTATGAACAATTGACATCTCTACTAAATTCGTTAAGAATGTATTAGATTCTTTAAATACTACTGCCTCTCCAGGATCGGAAAATATTTCACCATTATTAAATCATAATTGTGCAGATACACACATCAAAATAATCTAGGGGACACCTATATTAATAGCTTTAAATCAATGCTAGCTATAAATATAAAAATAAACTTTATGTTTTTAATCTATTTTGTTGTTTTGTCGATTATTGTATCCATCCCAACTCGGACTATGCGTTTTTTGTCGATTAGTTTAGTACCTACAGACAAGGAAACTCCTTATTATAGTTGCTGTTCAATTTTTAATTGGAACATTCTTCTTCTTGATGTGCCTATCCGTTACGAATGTTGGCGATGATCATGGCAATCTTTATCTTATCTGCAGCAGCGCGAAAAAGCTGCAAAGATGTTGTATCGAACCAGATTCTAGGTTCTTTAACCAAGATGTTCTTCTTCTAGGACCTCGTTTTCCAAATATTTTTCCTTGTAGGACGGCTTGAAGGAGAGCATATCTGGATTCATTTCGCATAATATGTCAGAAGAACTGCAAGTTTCGAGATTTGATGGTGTACAGTACCTCTCGGTTCTTAATCATTCTCCTGAGGACCTCCTCATTTATGACTCGGTCAGTCCACGGGATCTTAAGCATTCTCCGATATAGCCACATCTTAAATGCTTCCAGTTTTCTGCACATATCTTCGTTTAAGGTCCACGATTCAAGACCATAAAAAGGACAGAGAAGATGTAGCATCGCATCATTCTTACTTTTGTATCAAGAGAGAGGTTGTGACTCTTGAAGAAGGCCCCATCCGATTGAAGGTGGATCTAGCTTTTCCGATGCGTGCTCTAATCTCCTGGTTGTTGGTCCATTCTTCATTTATTATGGTGCCGAGGTAGTTGTAGTGCGTCACTCTTTCTATAGGGGATTGGTTGACGTAGGGTTGACCTTCTGTTATCCTTTTCTTGCTAATTGTTCATAAGAACTTGTAGGTCTTCTAAGTTGTCCGCAAATACTATGATGTCATCTGCAGTTCTGATATTGTTTAGCCGGTAACCATTTAGTGGAATACCTTTTTCAGTTTCGTGCAAAGCTTTGATAAATATTTTTTCAGAGTACAGATTGAAGATTAGAGAGACAAAATACAGCCTTGCCTCACTCCATGCATGATTATCACATAGTCTGTTCATCTAGTTCATCTTTAACTCTGAGATTTGCTGTCTGATTCCAGTAAAGATTTCTAATTATTTTCAGATCTTGGTTGTTAATTCGTGTTTCTTTTAGTATCTAATACTAAAATAAACATGAATTTGAATATGCAGTAAGTAAAATATTGTCGGAGCTGACAGAGGGTTTTACCAGTCGACGTTCAAAAGTGTTGTACACCTTTGCTGATGCCATAATATACAGTGGCTTATTCTACAAGAGACGTGCGAGAGGTGTCTACACAACTCGAGGAGGAAGCAGGTAATCTGGGTCTCCAAATAAATGAAGAAAATATGAAATACAAAGTAGTAACCACAAATCGAAGGCCTACAATTACTAGTATAACTATTAATAATTATTAATAATATTAATAATATTAAACTTTGAAGTAGTAAAGGAGTTTAAGTATCTGGGGGCGATAATCACAGATGAAAACCAAGTAAAAAAGATCTCTTTTTTGGTGACTTTGTATGGTATTCATTAAAATATAATCATGCATATTGTCATCCTGGTTCCTTAGTCGTGGACTAATACACACCCTGATGCATATCGCCCCGCTTTTGAACATCTTTATATTTTTCTATTGGCCGAGAGATCTGAAAATGCGATATAAATATTAATATGCTTATAAATATGCGACATTTTTCAGCTCTTGGATCAGTCTAGTCTCTGCACCCTGGGAGTCCGATGTCGGGGCGCTGCTCCGATTCTACGAATATTTTAGACTCTGTGGCTGAGCGTTGCCCACCTCCTAAACCGAGTTTCATTTAATTCCTGTGTAAAAAATACCTAAGATGGAAGATACGCAGAGGGTACTTCGAATAGACTGCTCTGTAAGGCACCGTGGGAGTGTATAAGTGGCCATATTTTGACAAGCCCTTACATCCCATATGGTGATATGGCGCCCAACAAAACACACTAGCCTACGACCTAGGCTCCCACCGAGCTCAGCTAAAGCTCTGACAGCAGCAGCTAATGGTATCATCGACCAATTTTGCAGTTCCTGACACTGTCCAATGTCGGAGGTTTCAGCGATCGAGAAGTCACCGAGGCCACCAGTCCCAGAAGCTACTGAGGCCCCCGGAGTAGCCGCACTCACTCCCTGCCCTACTGCATGTGGTACATACACCACGTAGGCAAAGGCATACCCCCTACTAAGAAACCGGCTGGCAAATGATTATGGGTTACTGATGAGCTAGAGGAGGACGAAGTTGTTGAAGTCGAAGGTGCTGTGATGAAAGACGGAAGATGGAAGGTACCTGCAGAAGAAGCTAAATAATATAAAAAGCTAACTTGATAAGATAGGTCATGTGCCAAGATCAGAAGATAGGACAGTATTAAAAGCAGTATATTTTTGGCAGGCCTAATAGTAGAAGATCAGTAGGCCATTCCAGGAAAAGATGATAGGATGATATCGAAGCATATTTGGGAACAACAATGGGAAATGAAAGCACAAGATCGTAGAAGATAGAGGGTGATAATGGATGCGGCTAAGACTCACCTTGAGATGTGAGGCCAGACAAGAAGAAGAAAAAAAGGTATCAACACAATCCATATACTATGTATCATCATTTGTGGCTAAAGAAATAGTGTTTGTAAATTTATGTACAAGGGTTTACCCATAGGCAGAAGAAATAACAGAACAATAGCTTTTTGGTCGCATTTTATATAAGACCGCTTAAAACATTTGTTGCTTTCACAGATACCTGATACATAAACAGGTTTTAAGCTTGTAAAAGGAAAAAGAGGGCAACTTTTAAATGTCTGACAAACAATAGAAAAAATATATAAATTTAATGTTAAAACCTATGTATGCATCGTCGATTACACTAAGGCTTTCCATTGCGTAAAGTGGTAGGTACTGGAAAATATGGGGGTTTCAAAAAATCTAATTTTTGTACTTAAAAACCTATATAAAAGAAGTTTCGAAAAATAAAAAGGAAACAACTTTTTTTGCAAACCAAGTAGACTAAAATCTGGTGTAAGATCAGGCTATATTGTATCATCCATATTATTTAATATATATATATATATATATATATATATATATATATATATATATATGTATATATATATATGTATATATATATGTATATATATATATATATATATATATATAAGAAGAATATATTATGAGAAAAGCCTTGTAATAATGGAGATACGGAATAACGGTAGATGGGAAATGAATCACATATTTAAATATCCGAACGATACCCTAATGTTAACTTGTTAAAAAAAGGAACTAATTGAAATAATAAGCAAACTGGACACGATGAGTAATGAATATCCCAAACAAATAAGACTGTGATGAAGATATTTAACATAGATTGGCAATAGCATGTCAAGCAACTCTACACACAGTGAACTAAAACTAGCAAACACATTAATCTTACCTATTTCTACATATGCATCTGAAACATGGACGTTAACGGTACCCAACCAAAGAAAAATCGATGCCTTTAATATGTCGTAGGCAAGTATGAAATGCAGGTATTCTCGCAAAAGCCTAGTCATTTTCGTAATGACTTGGCAGTTTGTATAACGTTTTCATTTTTACGAAATGACTTCAACCTTTTAGGCATTTGCGAAACTACCGGAAACGATAATTTCATGATATCATGGGTAATAATTCTATTTTGAAACAGTGTTGCAAGTTAGGCACAGATCATATAATATAAAAAAGGGAAGAGAAAATGAATTAAATTATTATTATATACTTGTATTTTTGTATAATTATTTCTGCATTTTTATTGTTTTAGGCCTCTTTACGAAAATCACCCAAAGCATTGTTTCGATGGTTTTTAAAAGGTGCCAAATATTCTCTAGAATCAAGGACATTTGCACTGACTTTAAATTTTTATTCACCAAAAGAATATGATTTTGGAAGAGCTTTTAATAATTCATTTAGGAAAGGAAAACATTTTTTTATATTATATGATCTGTGCCTAAATTGCAACACTGTTTCAAAATAGAATTACCGTTTCCGGTAGTTTCGCAAATCCCTAAAAGGTTGAAGTCATTTCGTAAAAATGAAAACGTTATACAAACTGCCAAGTCATTACGAAAATGACTAGCCTTTTGCAAGAATGCCTGCATTTCATACTTGCCTACGACAAATATATAGTATTACAAATACTGGTGTAATTATTATACATAGAGAATCGCATTAACCAACGTCTCCCAAACGCTATGCGGATCAAGTCAGAAAAATTATTAGCCATGGTGTACACAAAGCTTCCTTAACAGCCCAAGGCAGATAATATGATAATAATGGAGAACAACGATCGATTCAAGGTATCACTATACTGTTTGGAAAGCTAACAGACAAAAGGAGAACAAATACGTATCAGTACGTGATACGATAAGACCGAATAGTGAGAAAGACTTGGTAAGGTCGAGTCTGCCTTATCTGCATCATTTATTATACGCCCTATTTTTCAGTGCATCGAATTTCTAATCAACAAATAAATAGATAACTATACAAAAAAATGCCAATAATTATAAGAAATACTTACTTGTAGGTATGTGTTGCCACTTCTTGTCCTGTGCTGCTTCTGCTAATTCATTTATATGATCACCATATTCTCCACTAACGACTTCCATAACTGAAAATATTAAATAATATATCATTAAGCTGGAAATTAAAACTAAATTTAATAATAGTAGGTATATTGTTACGATAAATTATGTTTTCATATTTAACCTCTAAACATGTTATTATTCTAACAAGACTGTTCTCGTAGATTCTCTGAAACCTGTCTGGCGCCCCCTTTTCTTCGAGAAAGGTCAACACCGCTGCGAGCCACGATGAGTCCGGTCTTTCTCCATGGTGTTCGAGCCAATTCAGGTCAACATCTGTCTGCTTCGAAGGGATTCCAGAACTAACGGCTGTTTGGTATAAATACGGAAATTTTCATTGAGTGAGACAGTCAAAAAAAAAAAATTGTTGTATCGAATAAGTTGTATAATAAATTAATATAAATTATTGTATTTTTTAGTGAATTAGAATAAGTGTAGAAGACTGTAATAAATTAGAATAAGTGGAAATAAAGATTAAATAAACTAAAAGTGTTTTTTTATGTTAAATAAAGTTAATAAATTAGACTAATAAACTCAGTTCAATATAATAATATGATACATGACACAATATGGAGCTACATTATATTCTTGGTCGATTACGAAGAAACTTTTGATTACATCGAAAAAAAAGTGGTTAGAGACAATGAAAAAGATATTAACAAAAATAATTTTAGAAGGAGCAGAAAACCTGACCAAAGAAATCAGCAAAAACACAATCGAAACTTAAATGATAGTGAGATATGGCAACTCATTGTAAACTATTCTCCTTAACACTGTGGTAGAAGGAACAGTCACGATGAGCGATATCAAAGTAATGATGACCCAGTTTTCAATACAAATATTAACACACATAGACGATATAGTACTTATGGTAAGGGATAAAAAAAACATTGGAAAAAGGCCTAATAGTACTTACAACGGTAGCGAGGAAAAGAGTTCTAGACATTAATAAGGAAAAAAAGACCTAGTATGTTCCAAAAAAGAATACAACATATTTAAGGAAATTAAAACAACATATTTGAAAAAGTATAGAGCTTCTAGTAGATAGCAGTAATACTTAGTAATAAAAAACAGAAAATATACAAAGTAACGATTAGACTGATACATATGCAGCCAAAACGATGTACTTTACAAGGAAAGATGAAAAAACATTAAGAATACTTGAGAAAAGATTTTGACGATGAATTATAATTCTAATAAGAACTGAGTAGAAAAACTGACTACGAGATAAGCGACACAAATAAAGAAGAATATATTGACAGATTCATCAAATCAAAAGACTAAGATGAGTGGTAAACATATAATTGATTTAAAGAGAGATGAGAGAACCAGATTATTAGACATTAAAATAATAAAAGTAGAAAACTGGAGAGAACTATCTATACATAGAAAATAATAGAAAAAAAAACTAAAGTCATCAAGACAACCTATAAAAAAGAATAATGCGGAGTGATTTACCATAATACACGAATCAAAAGAGATCTAAGAATAGACCGACAACCCTTCCATCAGAATTAGAAAGCCTTGAGTCTGGTAATATAATTCGTGGAGTATACTGTAAAGCTAGTTGGGAAATTAAATTCTATCATGGATTATTTATCTCTGACAGATGACAAATTTTTTAAGCGTTTTAATAATGATCATATCTGAGTGTAGCATTTAACATTTAACATAATAACTGTCTTACTATAATCAGCAGGGTTGTGATATTGAGGACAATAGAGCCCTACTGAAGCCAAAAAAGGAACAGTATTGGTACTTGGCCCTTGGTAAACACATCGTCCTTTGGCCAGTAAATAAACCTGATCAAACATTTCATAAGTTTGTGTGTTGGGTTGGTGAACTGTGCAAATTACAATTCTGCCTCCATTGGCCAATTTTTTTAACATCTCTACGCATTGAGTGGTGGATGAGCTGTCAAGTCCTCTGAAAATAAAAAAAAAAATGAAAAAAGCAGTTTTTAAAGAAATTATGTATATATAAATATATGTATATAAACAATGGAGAAAGAAAGACAAAATCTATGTTATTCTGAAACAACAGAGTACACTTTGGGTACAAGAAGTGATCATTAAGAGAGGAGCACACTGTGGGTCGGATCACTCCCTGGTCATTACCAAAATATATAGGGTGTTTAATTAAGTTTGCACTATATGGAAAATCTGTTTTATTGGTAAAAAGTGATTCTTTACAAAAAGTGCTGAGTGATCTTAAAAATATAATACAATTATTAGATATTAAATTTTAACAGTCATGTACGCGAAAAACCTATATTAAAGGTGCAGTGGAAGAAGCCCTAGGAAGAAAAAACACAAATGCCGGTAAACCGTACGAGCGGACAAAGACATTGAGACATGATTAAGCAAAAGACGAAAAAGGACAAAGAGTAAATTCAAAATAGATGCGAACGAACAGTAGAAGAGTACGAATCAAATGAAGAAGAGTAAGAAGCAAATAAAAGAAGAGTTAAACAAAAAGTACTTAAGAAAAACAAAAGTGTCTAGCAAAATAAATGTAACTATATTGATAACCACATTGGAGGTACTAAAAGCTCTAAAGAGTGGAAAACACTAATAAGCATAAGAACCATTGATAAAAGCAAAGTAATGACATGAACACGAAAACAAATTCTAGAGAGTTAGCATAACAATAAAAGCATTAATTTAAGCTTAAAACAGGCAGAAAGATCTGTAAAAGAAACAAAACTGCGAAAATGTCCAGATCCATGAGGAATAAATCCAGAACTAGTACGGTTTGGCCCGGTAACATTACTATTAAAAATGGTGCTTTCCAAATAAATACAGTTTTCCTTGTGTTTTTTGTTTTTTTTCTAGTTTAGTTTGTTAAGATTTAATGTTAAGTTATCGTAGAGTTTTCATAAATTGTTTTGTAAGTATGAACCCTGTTTGTTTTTTAGCTATATTCTAAAATTATTCATTACTTTTTGTAGAACGAATCCAATATTTTTAGTTGGATCTTTTATCTGCTTTACTTTCAGTTTTACACCGACGCTACCAATTTATTGATTATCTATTCTTCATTTCAAGTCATTTATAGTTCAGTCGTCAGAGATTTGATCTCTAGAAATTATACGAACAAGTTGAATTTTGCTGAGAATGTCAATTTTGGGACATAAAAAATATGCAAAAAACGGGTGTGGCAGTCCAGTGGGACTGCCGGTAGAAGTTATACTTCTATACACGCGTTCGCCATTAAAAATTTATATAGGAGTCAATCTGCACAATCATTACATATGTAATGCTATAGGTAAGAGAGAACAGAAAGAGAAAAAGAATTAGTTATATAGGTATATGGGGCATCGTTTGCTGTATATAAACTAAATATAAACTAAAAATATTGATTGTATCAATATTTTTCATATTTTTATATACGTATAAAAGGAGTTAAATGCAAAAAAAAATTTACACATTCTCTGCAGTAAAATTGATTGTTTATTTTGTTATTAATATAAAAATTAAAATACAATAAATACACTGCAACATAATTCAATATAATAAATACAATATAAATTAAAATGTAATATTCATAGGTATTTAAAACTGCCAATATACATAACTTACTTTACGGAGATAAAAATAAAAAACCAACAACTCGGATTATGTTGTAAATTTTTATTTTATTTTAAAATTTATGTTTTTTGCGTATATTATATATATTTAATAAGATTAAGGCTGTTTTATCGGTGCACCAAAACCTAGGGACAGTGTTTTCTCTGTTATTTACCGACAAAATGTCTCGAAATTTGGACACGTTATTTGAAATTATGTTGCCTTTAAACTGATGGTTTTACTTTTTTTATTTTTTTGAAACTTCTGTTGAAAAATTGGAATATACTGTTTAACGTTCTATTATAACCAAACTTTTTACGCCCATCACTCGAAAGAGTTTTTTTTTCTGTAATCGTTGATTTTTGTTTCACCTTTCTGTGTCCAGTAATAATCGAGAAAAGCGTGTTCCAACTTTAAAGAAAATTGCTAAAAAATACTGAAATCTAATAGTGAAACGTGTTAGTCATCATTGGCGCTTAGTTTCATCGTTATCGCCTTCGTGACGTCAAATCTCATGAACGTACGGTCAGTTAGTTCGTGTTAAAACTAATTTGAATGGAGAATAATGTATTTGTTTTCATTAAACTACCCGTCGGCCGGCGGCACTGAGTAAAGATGGTCTCGCGTAAGCAGTGTAGAAAAGTAAGTGATACGCCCATTTCAAATCGCAGTATGCTTGGACTGCTAAAACAGCCTTAACGTGAGGTTTTTAAATATTTCAAAAATAAAAAGGAAATTCATAATTGGGATTCGAACTCACAACCACCAGCGTATGAACCAAACACGTAAAGGATTTGCCAATTAGACATGACACTAACGGATTTCAAAATTGACAGTTCTCGGTAAAACAGTGATTATTTTGAAATACAAAAGCCTAAAATAATTATAAACGTTTAATTTTAAATAATACAAAACATATCACATAAATAATAATATTAATACATATTATATTATATATAATATTATATATATATATATATATATATATATATATATATATACAATATTATATATATATATATATATATATATATATATAATATATACATAAATATATATATATATATAATATTAAATATATATATATATATATATATATATATATATATATATATATATATATATATATATATATATAATATTAAATATATATATGTTACGAGCAAAGCCCAAAATTGGACAATCCTAACATTGTACACAAATTATTGTCCACTTCTAGCATTGTACCCCCAAAATGTACAATGTCCGAAATAATCAAAATAATTGTCGAAACGCTCATCGGTTCGAATCGATTATTATTGACAAGTGACACACCAACTCAAAAATTGAAAAATCGAATCAAAGAAGAAATTCTTCTACAATAGAGATATTGTTAGTGAAATATTTCAAAGCTTGAAGAGATAGATACATCACTATAATATAGGGAAGATGTTTGTAAAACATCTTAGATTTTTAAGAGATATGTATGTTAATTTAAAATAATTTAATTCTACGAATCTAAAAGTCAAAAACGCTGGTTAATTATGGGTTTATAACCTCAATTGATGTTTGTTTGTCGTTAATAACAAATGGGGAATAATTGTAAAAATCGATATGAATCGATATCTGATATATTATCTCAAACTTTGACGCATGGCTACTTATTGAAATTCGAACATTGTACAGCAATTCTTTTATACAAAGACCGCCGATTATATATATTTCGGAGATTGTACAGTAAAGGGGTACACAATGCTAGAAGTGGACAAGATTTTTTGTACAATGCTAGGATTGTCCAATTTCGGACATTGCTCGTAACATATACAAAAGAAACATTTTTATTCTCGAGAGAGGAAGAGAGAGAAAATATATCTTCTGTCTCCCTCTTACTCATTATCTTACATATGTAATGGTTTCACAGATTCACTCTCATGCAAATTTCCAACGCCGACCGTGCGTATAGAAGTATAACTTCAAAAAGCTTACCACTCATACTCCCCGGCTTCCCCCTAAAACCCCCCCTCGCAGGGGGAAAATAGATTTATCAAGAATCTGCACGTCGTAGAAAAAATATTTCAAATAAAAAATATAGCTGAAATAATTTTCGTAAATAATGCAAATAAAAATGTTCGTTAGCACTTTTTGTGTAAAATGAACCGTTTTCTCAGAGACAACGCTTAAGGTGAACGGCGATGTTGAATTTCAGTTACGCGCAAGAAATTAATTTTAAATAAAATTATTATAAACTCGACGGTGAAAATTCTATATCTTTTGATCAGAGTGTCCTATAGACAAATATTAAAATGCGTTTTAAAGGTGACGAGAGCAGCTGTTGTACGCAGTTTTGTGTTTTGTCGCAAATAAAGTCAGTTTGTATAAATCCGATCAATAAATCAAGGTTGCGCGATTTTTGATAGTTTGGTACAATTCTCATAATATCAATAGAATTTATCTATTCCATTGACCGGTTGTAGTGGAATTTTCACTACTAGAGTCTAATCTTTAAAACCTACAATATGAAATTTTGGTTTTTAAGTTTTGGCATCAAATATAAAGCATAGGAAATATGCCTAAAAAACGCAAATTTTAAACTTTCACATTACAAACGACCGGACGACATTGGATGAAATTTATAGCTAAAGTGGTGTAGTTTTGAAAAACGTACTTGTGTTATAAAAAAAGCAATTTTCAATGTTTTAGATAGTTTGTAATGTGAAAGTTTAAATTCAGCGTTTCTTAGGCATATTTCAAATGACTCACATTTTAAGATTAGGCTCTAGTTACAGAAATTCTATAGTGACCGTCAATGAAAGTGATACATCTTATTGATCTCATGAAAATCGTAAAAAATGGCAAAATCCGGCAACATTTATTTATTTAACACCCTTATACTGACTTTATCTACAATAAAATACAAACATTGCAGACGACAGCTGCACTCTTCAGCTTTAAAACGCATTTCGATTTTTGTCGATGAGACACTCTGATCAAAAGGTATCGAATTTTTACTGACGACTTGATACAAACTTTATTTTAAACTGAGTTAAAACCAGAGTTTATTTTTAATTGTGACTCTTTGATGACACAATTTTAATTTGTATTATTTAAATTTTGTTGGCCATTAAAAAGACATCATTACACGATAAACCCATACTTAAAAAAACCAATTGCATTTTGATTTGCATTATAATGTTGCACTTAACAAGATTCCACTTTATTTTATTAATAGCAAACAGTTTTTGATGTTACTTAACGATATGGGAATCTAATTAATGTTTGTTATACTAGGGCGGTCCGATAACTACTTAGCCTACAAAAAAAATTAGAGAAGTGGCAATTTATTTCTCAACATAGTCTACTTTTAGTTCAAACCACTTCGTTAACGATCTCCTGTTTCGACTTACATTTCTGTCCAGCAGATGCCTTTTTCAAATGCGGCAAAAAAGTCATACAGGGCCAAATCTAGAGAATATGGTTGATAGGGCAACAATTCGTAGACCAATTGGACCAATTTTGCCATGCTGACGGCGGAGGTATGAGCGGGTTTGTCGTCATGGTAGAAGATTACTTTTTTCTTCTCTAAATGGGGTCCTTTTTATGAAATTCGATGTCGAATATTCTCAATAATTAAGCATAGTAGAGCCCTGTGACCGTTTTGCCATTTTCCAGGTAGTCAACAGTTAAATACAATTAGGTAGTCCAAGTTAAATACAATTAAAACAAGAAAATTGGAATATCTCGGACATATTACACGTGGAGAGAAATACATCTTCATCCAACTGATTATACAGGGAAAGATCCAAGGAAAGAGAATCATAGGGAGGTGTAGAATGTCATGGCTGCGCAACCTGAGAGAGTGGTATGGATGTACATCAAATGAACTTTTCAGAGCAGCCGTCTCAAAAGTCTGAATAGCTATGATGATTGCCGACCTCCGCCGCGGAGATGGCACTTGAAAAAGAAGAGGTAGTCAACGTAGATTACCCTTATGAAAATGTTTAAACTGTTTCTTGGTCCCTGGTGTATACTAATGGATTCATATTTCGTCAATGGTTACGAAACGACGTAGAAACTACTTCGGATTACGCTTAAATAGCATTAAACACTGCCTTGAAGTAGTCTCATAGTTAAGCTTGTTGTTCGAAGTGAGCAAACGCGGCAATCATCGCGCCGATACCTCTCTCATGCCCAAAATTTCACACAGGATATAACATACTTGGTCTTTGGAGAAAGGTCTCGCAGCTATCTCGCGTACCTATCGTAAATTTTTGTCACGATATCATCCGTAGTAGCCGATTTCGGACACCTCGGCGTGGCTCATCAAAACCGACATGCTACCATGTTCAAACTCAAACCAATTTTTGGGGGTTGTCATGGAAGGAGAAGAGTTACCGTACACAGCATTCAAGCGCTCTTTGATTTCGCTGCGTGATTTCCCTTGCATAAACAAGAATCGAATCACCGACCGATATTGTTCTTTTTCCATTTTTATAAAATCAGTGGACACGCCTGCTTTCACACGCGGTCCTAAAAAATCCGATTCGACTGAATAGTATATTATTTCTCTTGAGATAGTAGCGTCATCGGGTGGTAAGGCTAGGTACTTATCGGACCGCCTATGTTTTTTTTTATAATTTTTACCCATTTTGAGAATATGTCGCAAGCGGGCTAGGCAATTAACTCCTATTCGCTTCACTGTCGAATCATTTAGTAGCGTTGGATTGATCCCTGGACCAGGACAGAAAAATAAAAAGGGTACCGTAGTAGTTTAAAATTCTAAATGAATCTGCTACTTAGACTAGAATACTGTTGTGTGATCAACCTATGGGGGAGCAGTATGGTAAGAGATAAGAGCTTGCCGCTTGGTCATACTTCTCAATGGATCCCTACTGGATATTCGTGTAAACGCCTAAATAAAATGGATATATACATATATATATATATATATATATATATATATATATATATATATATATATCTATATATATACATTTATGATTTCTATGGTTTTCTGGGTTTGACTCCGCATTAAGTAGTTTTGGTTTTTAGGAAAACCATTTTTTTGACAACGTTTCGGCAAGTTCACACTTGCCATTGTAAAGTCAGATTAGTTCTACTTCATCTTGATATTCGAAGAGAACTTAACAACTATCAGAGAATACAATATACAAATTATACAAATATACGCTTCAACGATTATTTACACTGACGAAGAAATAGAGGAACTCTACAGTAACGTAACTGAAGCATTAAATAACAATAAAAGTCACTTTAAATATTCATTTGGTGACTTTAATGTCAAAGCGGGAAAGAGAAATGGTAAGAAACATGTCATGGGAAAGTATGGAGTGTGAGAGAAATGAAAGGGGAGAACGACTGGTTTATTTTGCATACTACCAAAACATACCCAATGCAAATACATTCTTTGAAAAAAGATTTAACATAAAATGGACTTGGGCAGCACCAAGTGGAACCACTAAGAACGAAATTGACTTTATTCTAACGAACAAGATTGCTACAATAAAAGATGCCAGTGTAATAAATTTCAACCGGAGGCCCGCAACAACAAAATGAACATAGTGAACTGTCTAATAAAACCAAAATAATGCCAAAACAAAGAAGAGAAATGAAAGTAAGTAGCCATATACAGAGGATACAATACAAAAAACTTTGTAAGATAAGAAGGAAAAGTTTTAAGATAAGCATAAATCATTGGGAGTAAGCAAACTGTTGCTTTACTCGTGACTAAATTCTACAGCGAACTATACAAAACCCCTGAAACACTTAAATACGCAATCAATAACTAAGAAGATGTATCAGAAGTCCTTTCAATGAATAGACAATTACAAAAATAAAACGGGGTAAAGCACCTGGAATAGATGGCATAATAGTGGAACTACTTAAATTCGCTGGCAAAAAACCTGGAAAATCTTAGCAGGCATATTTACGAACTGTCTAAGATCGAGATGTATACCAGACCACTGGAATACAGCAAACCTAATTCTCATCATAAGAAAGGTTGTAAAGGGGATATCAAAAACTGCAAACTTATAACCACTCCACCTAAAGAAAAAAGCATTCGACCAGTATATACTACCAACATACGGCTAAGAAACTTGAACATTAAAGAAACATATAATAGCGAAACTCAAAGTCACTCAAAGATCAATGGATCGATGCATGCTAGGTATAACAAAGAGAGATATAAAAAGAATAGAATGTATCATACAGACAACCAAGGTTACTGTTGTAATCCACATAATTAAATCTTTAAAGTGGCATTGGGTGGGATATTTAGCGAGAAGAACTGACAATAGATGGTCCAGTAGAATTACACTGTGCTATCTAAGAGACGTCAAGAAACCAAGGAGACGTTTAAATTTAAGATGGGACAATGATATAAGGAAAAAAGCCGGTAAGAATGGCAAAGAAAAGCCAATATTAGACAATCGTGGACAGAAATAAAGAACGACTATGTAAGGGAGTCTGTACCATAATCCGTAGAATAAGCTGAGAATAATAAAGATAATTTCAAAAGCCTATAATATATTGTAGATGTATCTCTAAGGGTCCAGCTTTCGGCAACTAAGAGAAGTATTACATTCATATACATTGGTTTTGTATAGAAGTCTATATCTGTAGTATATACTTTATTTATAGAAAATCAACAATGCGAACTAAAGTCATTTATTTAAAAGGCTTTTAATAATAACATTTTGTTTAAATTACTATTTTGATAAGTAGCTAAAATTGAAAATGCGTGTTTTATTTAAAAACGTCCGGGTAATTTGCATACAAAATACATAATATAATTAAGGAACACGACATATTTTATGTGTGTCATACTAATTCTTGGTAAATCAGCTGCAAATTTATTGTTTACATAAATTTACTAGTCTATTTCATATTGCATTAAGAATACAAAAAATGAATACATAATCAAATAATAAGAAAAATATGAAGGGCAAATGATGCTTCCACATAAGTACAAAAAATATAAGAACGTGATAAAAATTACGACAATTTAGAACGACTATTATCTAATATACAAACGAAAAAAGAAGTATTGAAAAAAAATATTTTATGTCAGTTCAGGTACCCAAACTGAATACCCCCAACATTTAGAATCAACAGAGAAAAAGCCAAAAATTACAGAATATAAATGCCATTATGTAGTCGTTACCAACTTAATCCCAATTTACACCCATATACAAGTTGTTCACTTTATTAAAGAGAAGCTGGGTATCAAGGAATATATTAGATGTTATGCCCTTCTTCAAGATTCCGACACAGCGAGTGGTTCCTCATTTAAAATAAGCATACAATCTAAAACCTCCATTGACTTATTATTTAATAAGGAAATTTGGCCACCTGGTGTAAACATTAAATGGTCTACAGAATCTTCATATTCCGAACCAATGCCTTTATCTGAGTCAAATATGAGTTCTAAGAATATCAGAAGCCCCGTTATCTTGGAAAATCCAATTACCATTTTAAGCAACAACAAAAGTAAAGTGGAAAATACAAGAATACTCACAGACAAGCAGGCCATCGAAATTTGCAAACCGAAGAATGCTTTCCATTCTCATATTAACTTCATTAAGAATGATACTTTGGAACCAACGATAAATCTGGATCCTTTGACATCATCAAGAGTTAGATTAAACAATAACGCGAACAGTCAATATCTTCTAGCAAGATTAAGAGAAACGGATATCTTGAAAGCCATTAAACTACATCTTGCTTTTCTACATGACCAACCTGCTTCAGTATGTTACGAAGGATTCACCAAGACAAGCGTTAAACTCTTTTTGGCTTCCGAAGGACTTTCCACTATTATGGAATTGGTAAACCTGAGGTGGAAGCTGATCTTGCTGCTTTTAGGTTCCTAAAAATCAAGGAAAAGTCACCGAAAATACTATTCCGTTGCCTCTCCCCAACGAAACTTGTTCTGAATATGACGTGTTCTGTGGGACTAGAAACCTCACATTTTTATAGTGATAACAACTTTAGCATAGTTCTGATTAATATTCGTTATATAAGATATAAAACAGATAAATTATTTTTGTTTCTAGAGGAATTAGGATTTCCCCCGATAGTTGCGGTTACCGAACACTGGCTTAAAGTTAACCAGCCTATTTTTTGTAGAAAAATATACCACAATTGCTAGGTATGATCGTCCATGTTCAGCTCATGGTGGGACCCTAATTCTTTTTACAAATAATGATTTCTTTCCCATAACAAAATATGACTTTCTGTTGAATAAATCCTATTTTGAGTTTTCATTGGTTCATAACAAGAATCTTAATCTATACATTCCCTGCATTTATAGATCACCTGACTCTTCTACGGAACTATTTTTTCAGAACCTGTTAAATTTGTTAGACGAATATGTCCAATAAAAGCAGAAAAATTCTATGCGGTGATTTAAATATTAATTACGCTGTTGCTTGTGCTACCTACGTATCCTTGGTCAATATATTCGAATCGTATGGTTTCACAATGCACGTTAATTCTCCTACAAGAATTACTAAAACAACATCTACCATAATTGATTATATTGTCTTAGATTTCTCACCCCTTGATGTACGTTCTACAATTATTAATGCAGGACTCTCTGACCATTAAGCAGTATATACCAAGTTTAACAATCTTAACAAAAAATTCTCGAAAACCCAACGTTTAGGTAGGATTTTTTCAGCCCAGAATTTTCGTAAATTCTAAAATTTGTGATTGACTTCTGGATGGCACTTTCCCTCTGTGGACGTGGCCTATAATTTCAGTAATTTTTTAATAAGCTTGTCTGTATTTTCAATAAAGCATTTCCTTTAATTACAATTACGTCAAAACATCACAAACCCTGGACTACCAAGGGTATCCGCATATCAGCCAAGAATATGCGTTCAATACTGTACATCAAGAAATTTACTACCATTGTCTTTGTCATTGAATATATCTCCAAGTACAGAGGAACCTATCTAAAACTTATCAAAACAGCTAAAAAAATGTACTATGAGAATCGTCTGGGAAGCTCTAAATATGTTGCAAGGGAATCGGTCCATAATAAACGATCTTCGAAATAAATCTAACACAGCTCAAACATTTTCTCTTCCAAACCCTGAAAATCTAAATAAAGACTTCGCTAATGTGAGTAAAAATATAACTAAAAGTGAAACTGGAACAAACCATGAAGTGGAAATATCCAGGAGTGGCTAGTATACCTGTTGAATACAAAGCACGTGGTGTTCGTGTGTATTAAGGTATAAATAAAATTGCTTATTACAAGCTTAAATTTTTTATTTTAAGAAGATCTTTTCGGAATTAAATCATTCCATCATCAGTTAAATAAAAAGTTGTTAAAAAACATTGTATGGCCACTTAAAAAAAACTTTCGAAGGACATCCGTATTAAAATATAATCCTCATGGTTTTATCAAGGTAAATGCAATAGACTTAACTTATTGATTATTAAAAACTGAAGATGGGGGCATCTTACATGACCCCCTGTAGCTGGTGAAGTTTTTTCGACTTACATTACCTCTGATCTGTTCTGGAGTCTTGGGCTAACTGAGTTGGTAACTTGGGCTAGTTAGCCCAAGACTCCAGAACAGATCAGAGGTAATGTAAGTCGAAAAAACTTCACCAGCTACAGGGGGTCATGTAAGATGCCCCCATCTTCAGTTTTTAATAATCAATAAGTTAAGTCTATTGCATTTACCTTGATAAAACCATGAGGATTATATTTTAATACGGATGTCCTTCGAAAGTTTTTTTTAAGTGGCCATACAATGTTTTTTAACAACTTTTTATTTAACTGATGATGGAATGATTTAATTCCGAAAAGATCTTCTTAAAATAAAAAATTTAAGCTTGTAATAAGCAATTTTTTTTATACCTTAATACACACGAACACCACGTGCTTTGTAAAAATATAACATCTGCTGTTTTAACACAACAAGATCCTATTTCCTATCTTTCCAATTCAAAAAAGGTCTCGAATTCATTCTTTATAATACCAGTTGATAAATCTGAACTGATCCAAACAATCAGTAGTATCAAAAGCAAATCTTCCTGTAGTACTGATGAACTATACAGAAAAATTTTCTTAAATCTCACAAATAATGTGTTGGAAGTCCTGGTCTCACTAATCAACGATTCCTTTGAAAAAGGTATATTTTAAGAGTGCCTAAAGACAGCTATTATTGTTCCTCTTCGTAAGGGCAGTGATAAATCTAATTTCTGCACTATAGACCTATTGCCTTACTACCTGTTCTATCCCAAATTATCGAGAGACTTATAAAAGCCCGACTTATGTCGTTTCTCGTTGAAAACAACATTTTATCACAAAGTCAGTTTGGCTTTATATCTAATAAATAACCAGCGATGCTATGTTTTCTGTACTACATGAGGTCTCTCAAGCAATAAACAATAATCTTTATACTGCCACTGTTTTTTGTGACTATGCCAAAGGTTTTGATTGTGTAAATCATGAAATTTTGATAAAAACACTTTCTAAAAAAAACTAAAAAAATTTCTACGGAATTCGAAGTATTTCTTTGAATTGGTTCCAATCTTACTTGAGGAAAAGGAAACAACTAGTTCGAGCAAATGATACTGACTCTAGTCACAAAAGCATTGTATGTAGAGTACCACAAGGTTCAGTACTGGGTCCTCTAGTTTTCCTTATCTTTATAAACGACATCACTAACTTAAAAATCGATGAAAAATTTTTTCTTTTTGTTGATGATACCAGTATTACCAGGAAGAAGATAAAAAGCATTAAGAGATTCGTGATGTGGTGCTATCGGCGAATATTAAGAATAAGTTTTGTTGACCGAGTCACAAATAAAGAAGTATTACGGCGAATGGACAAAAGGCCTATAGAATATAAATATGCTTTATAGTCACTGAAAAGTGTACAATTTTAGGGAGACAAAAGTCAAAAAATAACAATAACAATTACAATTTACTGAAATTACATCAATCGTCAATGTCACAAAAATAAAATAAACAATTCATTGCAAAATTTAAATAAATTGCTAATTGTATAATAAAACCTTGCAAACTAATAAATTAAAGTTCCTGTATATAATATATGATACCCAAATATAAATAAAAATACTTTTTTCCATTCTTCTTCTTCTCGTGCCACTCCTAGCGGAGATTGGAAATCATCATGGCCACTGCGACTTTGTTAGCAGCGCGCCTAAAAAGTTCAATCGAACTACACCCTAACCATTCACGTAGATTACAAAGCCACGACATTTTTCTTCTTCCCACACTTCTTTTGCCCTTAATTTTGCCCTGCATGATATTTCTTAAAAGTTCGTACTTTTCACCTCTCACAATGTGCCCCAAATATTCCATCTTTCTAGTTTTTATCTCATTTAGAATTTCGCATCTTTTGTCTAAAGTTTGGAGTACTTGCGTGTTAGTAACGCGGTCCATCCATGATATTCTGAGAATGCGCCTATAGCACCACATCTCGAAAGCTTCGATGTTTTTTTTTTGTGGTCAACTGTTTTAGTGTCCAAGCCTCTACTCCATACAACAGGGTAGAAAAGACATAACACCGCAGCATTCGTATTCGTAACTTTATATTGATATCACGATTGCAAAAGAGTTTGCGCATTCTATTAAAGACTGATTTAGCGATTTCTATTCTACATCTAATCTCTTTTGTTTGATCAGTATCGTCTGTGATCCAAGCACCTAGATATTTATAACAGGACACACGCTCAATCGTTGTATTGTCTATTACAAGATTAGCTCTGATGTTCTTTGATTTCGTGATTACCATAAATTTAGTTTTTTTCAAATTAATTTTCAAGCCGTAACTGTTACAGTATATATTGAGACTTTGAACGAGATGTTGTAGTTCTACTAGCGTTCCCGTTAGGAGAACCGTATCGTCAGCATACCTTATATTGTTGATCGTCTCACCATTTATTATCAGACCAAGATCTTCTTCCTCGAGTGCTTGTTCACAAATAGCTTCACTATACAGATTAAATAAAAGTGGCGACAAGATGCATCCCTGCCGGACTCCTCGACGGATTTGAATTTCTTCTGTTAGCCTACCCTCAACCTTCACATTTGCTGTTTGATTCCAATATAGGTTGCATATAATTCGAATATCTCGGCTGTCTATATTTTTCTTTATTAGAATTTGTCTTAGTGGTTCATGTTGTACTTTGTCAAAGGCCTTTTCGAAATCAATAAAGCAGGTGTAAATTTCTTGGTTCATGTCTAAGCATCTCTGTGAGAGAACGTTCATTGCAAACAGAGCCTCCCTTGTACCCAGCCCTTTTCTGAATCCCATCTGAGTGTTTTTTCCCACTTTTTTCCATAGCTAATGTTAAAGTGTTGCTATAATAACTGTTTTGAGTAGATAAAGTATCACTTTAACCGCAAGGGTAGATAAAGTGACACTTTAACAGCAAGAGTAGATAAAATGTTTTAACTATTTTTTATTCAATAAAATTTACAAATTTAAACAGATTAAGGATTAAAAACAACTGAAATTTTACAATTAACATTATTAGAAATATGGAAAGTTTCGAACTTGGATTTAAGGTTCGAATCGGTTTGTAAATGCCCCTTTGTCCGCTTCTTGTCGATCGACGATGATAGGTATAATAAAAGGTTGAAGTTGTGGAGTAAAAGTGTTGATTTATTGACAGCTACTGGTATTTACACAATATGATGTTCGTTAGGTAACTACTTATGATTGACTGTAGTAGACTGCGCTCACACGAGCTCAAATCCCCAATTTATAATCTCACAAATATTTCATACCTAAGAACAGAGGTTATTGCTTCCTATCATACCATACCAACTTTGCACTATTAGCTTACATTACAATTTAATCTAGGCCACCATTGCAATACTTAGGAAGTTCAATTAGAAAAAAATATATTATTCGACAATTCATTAACAGGTGAATGGACTTTAATTATTAAAATATTACTCGATATCATTTTCACAATGTTACTTATACACGGTGAAACTATAATAGATTAAGAAGTTAAAAATAATGTGATATTACAAATTAAGGGGTTAATTTGTGATTGAACAAATATCTATTTTTGGAGCATCACAACTTGTACTCGTTTGCTTAAACAGTTGATTCGAGGTACTGGATTGATTTTCTGGTCCGCCAAGTATACACTTGGATACAGCAATCTTATTGCTTATTGACTCTTCAAAAACCAAAACGTAACATTTGTTGACAGAGTAATTCATATCCCTAGCAACGGAACAACACAATTGCGATTTTTGTGCTAAAAATTACAATTTTCTTTCAAATTCTATTTTTCACCTGAACTTGAAGTCTTGCTATAGAAAAAATGTTGTATTGCACACGACCATAAAATCGCATTATCTTCTCGAGCATAATTAGCGTAGCTAAAAAACGCTCTCGAAGATAAAGTACAATTTTATCGTCTTGTACAATAAATAACTATTAGTTAATTGCTTTTAGATAGATTAGATAGGCTTTTGTCATGTTCGGGAAAGTTGTTGCAGATTTAAAGTTGTAAAGGCAGATGTTTGTATATATTTTTTTGCAGAATACAATATAGATTCTTTATAAACTCAGTGGACGTGATCAGTAAATAATTATCAAAGGTTGAATTTCTGGTGGAGTAGTCAAAATTGGGACATTTACTTCAAAAACATGTAGGTGTTTAAAGAATTAAGCAAACATTTTCTCAAGATATAAAAAGAGAGAAGCGTTAAAATTTCGTGACTTTTAAAGTAGCTTCCGAAATGTGCTGTTCTTCTGAGGCCAAACAGATACCTTATTGCTCTTGTTTGTAATTTAAAAATAACATTAAATTAGGCAGCTGTACTAGAACCCGTATCGAAGATGAGACTCGAAAAAAGAAAAATATGTTATTTTGAAAGATGTTAAATTGATTTCTTTCGAAACAGATCTTCTTGGATAGCAGACTGAGGCTAGTTTCTTACTTAACAAATCGATATAAACGGACCATTTGAGGTTACTATCTATTAAAACACGAAGAAATTTTACCGAATCAACAATACTGATTTGGCTGTTATTAAGAAGCAAGGATTAAAGAGCTCCTTTATAGGATAATGCTACTGACTTTTTTACCTTAAAAGAGAGTAAATTAGAGTGGAACCAGGTTTTTATTTGTAAGTAGATCAGAAGCTATAATTGTATAAAGATTTGCAATATTAGAGTTGCTCCAAGTGATACTAGTATCATTAGTAAAAAATCCATCGATTTTTAAATTAGTTAGTAATTTTAAATAAGTAAAGATAAGGAAAAGAGTAGAGGATTGGAACAATTCTGGTACTCCACATACAATGCTTTTGTGGCTAGAATCAGTTTCATTTGCTCTTACCAGTTTTTTTCCTATTTCCCAAGTAAGATTGGAACCAATGCAAAGAAATACCTCGTATAGAAAAAGTCGTGATTTACACAAGCAAAAGCAGTGTCACAAATAACAGTGGCAGTGTAAAGATTATTGATTAAAGTACTTTATAATCCTCTATTAGCATTACTGGTTAATTTATTAGATAAAAAGCCGAAACGATTTTGTGATAAAATTTTTTTTTTAAAGAGAAAGGATGTAAGTCGGGTCTCTCAATAATTTTTGATAGTACCTGTAGTAAGGCTACACGGTCTACAATTGCAGGCATTAGATTTTTCAACATGAAGAGGAATAATAATGGCTGTCTTTAGGCACTTTGAAAATGTACCTTTTTAAATAAATCATTAATTAGTGAGACCAGGACTTTCAACACATTTTTTGGGAGATTTGAGAAAATTTTAATTGATAGCCCATCAGTACTGCAGGAAGATTTGCTTTTGATACTATTGATTGTTTGGATCAGTTCAAATTTATTAACTGATCTTATAAAGAATGAACTTCAGTTTTTCACCGATCATATTGCTTCCCCGATCATAACACTTCCTCCTCTAAGTACACGAATACGTCGGTCATCTAATTTTGTGCTACCTGGTGCTCTTTGTGCCTTTGTGCTCAATCTTGTGCTACCTGGATAACTCAGGAATCCCATTTGCTATTTAACGTGTAAATGTCACCATCATAAATATTATTTACCAAATTTTGGATAAAAGTGTTAATAAATAATTTTTAAAATATCAGTTCATCAAGATTTAAAATGTACAGGATGTATGTAAATCGTCGTACAGCAAGGACACAAGTAAAAAACGCTGCCATTTTAATGGATTATGCCAATCTTAGGATTAGTACAATAAATATTATGCTTGTTTTCGAGTACCAATTTTCAGAATTTATCACATAAGAGCGACAAAGTTATGATCTTCAGCAACCATCATAGATTACTTTGTTTCAAGGAGGCTTTTTGCTTACCGTAGTGAACAACAATCAAAAGTCTCTTCATCTCTTCTATTATATGAATGCATTATAGAAAAAGGAATGTCTAAATAGTTTTCAAAAAAGAGATAATCAGTACTACTTACGTAGTTGGTTCGTCCAAAAAAAGAATTGGTGGATTATCGACTAATTCCAAAGCTATTGATAACCTTTTCCTTTGACCACCAGATAGAGCTTGGCATCTAGTATTCTTTGATTTTAATAAGCTTAAATTGGTCAGGATTTCGTTAATCTGAAAGAAACAAATAACAATCAAAAATCAAACTACAACTTAATCAAAAATGAATAATCTTAATAAATTAGATGCCTGCGAGTTGTGGTGTTACCGTCAGATCAGAATCCCGTGGACAGCACACCTATCTAACTAATGTGTGCTGGAGACCATGTACAAAGAGCGAGATTTGATCAATATCATCAAAATAAGAAAGAAATATAATGAGATGATCTAAATATCGCTTGCTCCAGTTGATCATTCAGGGCAAAATCGAAGTAAACGCTGGGTCGGAAGAAAGCAACTAACCTGGCTACGTAACATTAAACAATGGACAGGCCAAACGCGCTCGAAATCAATGTTCAATAAAATTTGTATAAGCTCGATGGTAAAAATTCGATATCTTTTGATCCGATGATTGTTCTATCAACAAAAATCAAGATATATTGTAAAGGTTTAGAATGCAGCATTTGTACGCAGTTTTCGTGTTTTGCGCAAATAAACTGAGTTTTTATAAAGGCGTTAAATAAATAAACTTTGCGCGATTTTTGCCAATTTCTATTATTCTCATGAGATCAATGTAATTTATTTCTTTTATTAATGCTCTTTTTCAATTACACTAGTACGTTTTTCAAAACGACCTATTTTTTGCTACAAATTTTACTCAAAACCATCTTCTTGGAGGCATTTTCCGTGACGTGCGATCGTTTGCAATGTAAAAATATAAATTCTGCGTTTTTTAGTCATATTTCAAATGCCTCATAATTGTTGCCACAACTCAAAATTCAAGTTTTATGTTATAGGTTTTAAATACTGATCTCTATAAACCGAAAGTGCACTATGATCGGTCAATTAAAGTGATACATTTTATTGATCTCATGAAAATTGTAAAAAATGGCAAAAATCGCGCAACGTTTATTTATTTAACAGATTTATAGAAACTGACTTCACTTGCGACAAAATATAAAAATCGTATACAAAATCTGCACTCTTTTCCTTTAAAACGCATTTTGATTTTTGCCGATTGGACAATCTGATCACAAGATATCGAATTTTTATCAGATTTATCAGCGCAACTGACATTCAAAATCGCTGGTCGATTTAAGCGTTGTTACTGAGAGAACAGTTCATTCTACAGAAAAAGTGCTAATTAACATTTTTGTTCAAAATTATCCCAGTTAAATTTTTTGTTTAAAACATTTTTTTCTACGGAGTACAGGTTTTTGGTAAATCGATTTTTTGAGTTTGTACCTGTCTACGAGGGAGGTTTTAGGGGGAAGCACAGATAGGGGAGATAAAAGTGGTTACCGTTTTTGAATCTTTTTGCGGTCCCAAAATTAATATTCTCGGCAAAATTCATAGTGTTCGTATGATTTTTAGGAGTCAAATCTCTGAAGACTGGACTATTTGTTACTGTACAGTATACATTTTTTAATTGTACAGTCATTTTTTTTATACCGTATTGCTTATATTATTGTTTAATAAATATATGTTGTGTACATTATATACAGTGTTAATTCATTTATAATCGTTCTGATCAATTTTTTAAATTACAATATGTTATTTAGTACAGTATTATTATTATTATTATTACAGTAACGATTTTTATCTCTCTTTATAACGATCTCTCCTTAACGATAAAAATTCCTGGTCCCTTGCATATCTTTATAATAGAGAGAGAGAGAGGACTGTAGTACTAAATTGTACTAAATTTTTAACACAAAAAGTAAAGAAATAAAAAGTTTAGTGAAGGAAACTATATTGATATTAAAACACAAAAATTTGTCAATATAATGTCTATAATTTCTCCTTGTCCTCTTTTGTTAATCCTATACATTCCTTATAGATGTCCGATTACAACGAATACACTTGCGCACGTCAGTGAATTTATCTCCATCTGTGATCGTGCCCTAAACAAACACCTGGTAACTTGCGCTTTCGCATTAATGGTCTGTCAACTTTTTTTTGTTGATGCTTTCTACTATGGTATAATCAGCAAAGCACCGGAAATAAAACTTGTACTTAGTCCTTCAGATGTGACTACCTCACTTTATTTTGCAGCCTCATTTTTGTCATATTTATCTGAGGTGAAAACTGCATCACTCTAATCGTCGCTGGAATCTGTACCATGTGTGTAAGACCAAGATAAGTCACTGTCTTCATCTGAGATGTGGGTTTGAAAAATTTTATTCAGCCCTCTTTTTCTAATTTTCTTTGATTGAATACTCTGGAATGGTTTGCTTTTATTTTTTTACTCCGCTGTCACTACTGCAGGATGGCTGTTCTTTGAAATTTGTATTGTTATTGCCAGTTGGTTCAATTTCTGGTTCCGTTACAGGATTTTCTCGGAAATCTTTCGTGATTATTTTAATGTCTTGTTGTGTCCGACAACTAGGTGTAAAGGCAGTATTCTGAATTGCATTTGTATTGAATGGCCATATCTTAGTTGCTTTAATTCTCAAACACATTTTTTTGCGCCATTGCATTTTTCCAAATTGAAGTAAATATTTGCCCAAATTTTGCTAGGTTGATGGTATGCTCGTTGTTGTGGTTCACCCAATAATTTAATACTACCTCGTCCCAGTAAGACTCAAAACTCCTGAAGACAACTTTATCAAGTGGTTGAAGGTGGTGTTGGTCGGTAGACAAAACAGATTTACTTTTTTCCGTTGGGCTCCTACAATTCGAATGTCTACATGAGATGAAGCTCCATCAAAAATTAAAAGAGCTTTTCAAGCATTTTTGAATTGACAGAAGTGATCTATTCAATCTATAAATTCTTCTGCTGTCATGCTTCCTTTCTTAGTCATTATAACTTTTGTGGCGGAATGCTGTTGCCACATGAAACTATTGTTACATTTTGCGACGATGTGCCTCTATTTAGAACCTTTAGTAGCAGCTAATACATTTTGTTGCCAACATATTGTTGGTGATGGGGTGTAACCTGGTATCCTTTTTTATTCATATTATACTTTGAGTAGGATTCCCTCCTAAAATTTTCTCATATAAAATCTCTCCTGCATGATTCAATTTTTGAGATCTAGTCTTTTTTTTTCAGTTTTTTGACGCTGTTGCAGATAAGATAAAGATTGTCATGATGATTGTCAAAATTCGTCACGTATAGGCATATCGTATCACCATATGAACAGGCAGGTTTTAGAAAAGGCTATTCAACTTCCGATCACCTGTTAACCACAAAAATATTAATAGAAAAATGTAACGAATACAAGTTTCCAGTTTTCCTAGCATTTGTAGACTACGAAAAAGCTTTCGATACCATAGAACACACGGCCGTAATAAACGCAATGCAAAATTGTAGAATAGACAGCAGATATATTAACTTAATAAAAGAAACTATGAACCAAGCTACAGCTACATACTACCTAAATGAAAATGAACACACGAACCCTGTACCATTAAACAGGGGAGTCAAACAGGGAGATACTTTATCACCCAAACTGTTCACCTTAGTTTTGGAGGACGTTTTTAAAAACCTAAATTGGAAATATAAGGGAATAAACATCAATGGCCGCTACCTCAGTAATCTACGATTTGCAGATGACATAATCCTGATAGCTACTAACCTACAAGAAATGCAAACCATGCTTTTAGAACTACGTACCGAATCTTCTAAAATAGGACTGAAAATGAATTTAAACAAAACAAAAGTAATGCACTCCGAAGACACCGTGACAATAATAAACGATAAAGTTATAGAAAAAGTTGAAGAATATATATACTTAGGACAAAAAATAATACTAAATAGGGAAATTCAAACTGAAGAAATAAAAAGAAGAAGAAAGTTAGCTTGGGCAGCATTCGGTAAACTGAACTATATACTCAGAAATCAACAAATTCAATTACATCTTAGATCTAAAGTTTTTGATGCATGCATTATTCCGATATTAACTTATGCGGCACAAACATGGACAATCACAAAAAAGAATATGAATATACTGAGTCACTCAACACGCGATGGAAAGAGCAATGCTAGGTATATCACTTAAGGACAAGAAAACAAACACATGGATAAGACAGAAAACCAAAGTCACCGATGTGGTGCAAAAATCATTAAAGTTGAAATGGGAATACGCTGGACATGTAGCTAGGAGCGATCTAAACAAATGGCACAGATCAATTTTAACCTGGAGACCATACCAACACAAAAGACCCAGAGGCAGACCTCCTATGAGATGGACAGATGATCTGAAAAGGACTGCCGGGAAAAATTGGCTACAAGTAGCGTACAATAAAAAACAATGGAAAGGAAGACTTGAAGAGGCTTATGTCTCTCTACAGATGTGGACGTGAATGGCTAGACGAAGAAGAAGAAGAAGGCATATCGTAGAACAGTGGATTGACTATATCTGGGGTATTCTGCCCTATTATCCATTTTTATAATATTCCAGGATCTCATCTTGAATTACGGAGATGAGGTACGGAGAGTCAGAATATACATATAAAGTATTTCTTACATCTGTATTGATGACACATTATTTACAATTTATAATTAAGGATTCGTATAGTACTTAATTGAAGATGTAACGCGATTTACTTGACTACGCATAACTAAGATTACATTACAATCAATTCAATTACAAAATACCGACCAAGTAAACTACATTACGATTATTGAGTAACCTGATTCCTGTCTATTTACCTTTTATAACATCAATGTTCTATTATACATCAACTCCTTACTAGGCCAACTATGTTGATAAAAACTGCTGAATCTACAAGGTTAACTTAAAGTGTAGCGAAAATGTTATGAAACAAGACACGCATGGTATTCAATACGTGTACTCTAGTTTTCTATTAAAAACAAATATTTTGTTTGAAGAAGTCTTTTCCCAGCTATCTCATTATGGATGTCTTATTCCTGCCCCTTTAACAAAAACATAGACGTTTCTTCATAATATTTTGGGGGTTAATGGGATGCTCACGTCACACAATCTTCCTATATGCCTAACCAATTCATATTCCTGAAGTTTTGTGATTAGTGGAGGAAGCCCAAGTCGTTTTTGTGAACTGTATCTACATTTAAGAAAATATTTACAATAATTGATCATATTAAAACACTGTCCTTATTTGGAGCCACTACCTTACATTTTCAGAAAATTCATTAATTTATTATGAAACTTATGGGTTCTCCACAATTGAATATCTTTTATAACTTACCAAAAATTCCCTGGATTTTTTGGTCATATTGTCAATTTTAAGTTTACTGGCAATCATCATACATTCCTCAACTGTAAACAGATTTGGTAGGCTATCATCTTGGAGTATGTAACATGATTCTTTTCTGTACTGTAAGACGCCTTTTTGCTTTCTACTAGAGCTATTACATTTTATGGTACCAGTAGTTCCAGTGACCCTACAAAAAAGTACTAAATAATGATTTTTATAATATAAAATAAAACAAGTTATTGTTTTTAATTTTTACAGAATGTATTAATCAATCTGAAATGTTTCTCTGATACATATCCACAATATCCAGTCATAACCAATTTTTATCCTATATGTTACAATTCATCTCAAATATTGAATATCTCAATACTGATAGTTACATACATGAACTAAAATATGTGGGCATAGTCCGGTAAAATAAGGATGCAACCTCGGAATGAAAGATAATAAGCTGAAAATTTGCATACGTCTTTAGTTTGATGGTATAAAACTTACCTCAAAAGTCTCATATAATCACGTGTCCGCGACTTAAGATATTTAAGGTCAAAGGTCACGAAAATGAGTTTTCTGCAAATATCTCGTTTCGCTTACACTTTATAACATTTAAGGTAGTAAGAAAAATTGTAGAATGGAAAATTCTCTTCAACTTTTGTCTCAAGTACTTTTATGTACCTTCAACCCTTCTTAAGATAGAGCGCAGAGTGGGGGACCGCTTACCTGTGTATACGGTAACGCGAAGTCAGCCAGTAGGATTCAATAAATAATAAGTTATATAGTTAATTATTCACTTAAAATACTATTATTGTCATTAAATTTTTATTATTTATTATTTAATAAACTATATTTATAGATATTAATTATAAAATATATATTTTTTATATAATATTTATTTTATTTTTAACAAACATACAATATTAAATGAAATATTTCAAATGACCTTTAATGATATTTTTAACAGCTGTATATATGATAAATTAAGATCAAGTGCAGAATTCAACAATAATCATTTTTATATTTAATTAAATACTGAAAAAATCATATTTATTATTTGTTTAAATTATATATTTATTTATTAATCCAATAATCGATTTATTAAAGTTACAAATATACCTAATATATATTCTTTTATTATGTATGGTTATTATTTTTGTATTCATTTTCTTCTTCATCGTCTTCTTCTTCTTCCTCTGACCGCTAAATATCGGATTCATCATCATCATTCTCGTTTATTAAAGTATCAGAATAAAAATATTCAAGAATATCAGGTGCATATTCACGTTCTTCATTGAAATCATCTGAAGTTGATGAAGCGTTTAGACATGATTGTCCATTACACTGCCCACAAATTAAAGTACATTGCAATCCTGATTTCCTGCATCCGCAATTAGAACCACAACCTTTCTTGCAATTGCAAAATATTGTATTCAGCAGTTCTTCTGGTGCTGGCGGTAATAATGTTGTTATTGGTTCCAGAAATTCATTTTGCATTACCCAAAGCCGAATTCTTGGGGTTCTAAATCATTTCCCAACCAAATTTGGGTCTGATAATAGACACGAATGATATGCTGACGAGCTGCTGCACTTGAAGGTGGAAGACTTGATAACTGCACTCAAAACACAGTTAAGTCTTGTTGATTTGATTGAACTGGGTGTATCGAAAAGAGTCTATATCGTCTTCCGATGTTGGAGCATTATTCGCTGCTAAGAAAATACGTACTCCATTTCCAAATAATTCTTGTACAGAGCAGTTTTTTGTTGTTTTGTTGAAATAGTTGAGGTGACTGATGTAAATGGTGATTTTTTTTCGAACATTTTAATAAACGATATTTTACCTCTCCTATAAATCGCAGAAGTCGTATCACATCCACTAAACGCGTGTAAAAATAAGATGTGTTTCTTAGAATGAGGGTATTTATCAAAACTTTTCGATGAATATAATTTTGTCTCCGCATTACCCTTACCAATTTAAAAAAAAATTCTTGTTGATGTGATTGAGCTTCGTCCTATCAAGATAACTAGCAAATCAATATCTTCTCCTACAATGACGGAAGTTTTTCCTACATGTTCAGACTTTCAGACTCTGCAATAGCTGTTTCTACAATGAGAACATCAGCATCACCTCTGGCTTGTTTTGTAGTGATATTAACAGCTTTTAATTTGTCGATAAGCATGTCTATAAAGATTTTTTTATTAGATGTGTTCAATAAAAATTGTTCTTGGCTGATAGGCACATTCATTGTTTCATCAAAACGGAGTTCGTAAGATTTTGAAATACCGGCAGTTCTTCTTAGTTGTTCCATTGCTTTAATGTTCTTAGTGTAGTCTGAGTAAAAATAAAATAAATATTATATAAAAAATATATATTTTATAATTAATATCTATAAATATAGTTTATTAAATAATAAATAATAAAAATTTAATGATAATAATAGTATTTTAAGTAAATAATTAACTATATAACTTATTATTTATTGAATCCTACTGGCTGACTTCGCGTTACCGTATACACAGGTAAGCGGTCCCCCACTCTTTGCGCTCTATCTGAAGAAGGGTTGAAGGTACATAAAAGTACTTGAGACAAAAATTGAAGAGAATTTTCCATTATACAATTTTTTTACCATCTTAAATGTCATAAAGTGTAAGGGAAACGAGATATTTGCAGAAAACTCATTTTCGTAACCTTTGACCTTAAATATCTTAAGTCGCAGACACGTGATTATATGAGACTTTTGAGGTAAGTTTTATAACATCAAAATAAAGACGTATGCAAATTTTCAGCTTATTATCTTTCATTCCGAGGTTTGCCCCCTTTTTTGCCTTATTTTACTGGATTAGCACAAATATTTTGTATTTACAATGACGTCCTTCCTTATCGTCACAAGAAAGAGCCTCCCTGAATCACAAAATATCGTAGAAACCGGGTCTCTCTTGACCTTGCAAATATTTGCTAGTAATAGGTTAAAGAGTGTTACATTATTATAGATATACAGGGTGTCCCCAAAAATAGTGCGTTCCTTTAAGGTATGGGTATAATACACAATTTGGAACAAAAAAGTCCTCTAACACTTTTTTCTAAACTTAACCGTTTCCAAAAAAAAAGTTACATTGTTTTCCATATAGGTAAATTTTTATTTTAAGAAAATTAAATAATCTGGTAACGTCATATGCAGTGAAAGCGTTTCAGAATAAAAACTCGTTTGTGACTTACGGGATTTAACATAATCAAACCCTTGTTTATTCACTATTCAAGGTTATTGACATCTGAGGAAATGTAGGTAATATCTGCAAAATATTTCTTATTTATTTATATTTATTTATAAATACATTATTTTTTGCATTAATAATGTGGCGTTTGCTTTTATCTGAATTAGGGTTTTGGATTAAAATTCGAAGTTTTAAATAAATTATTATTTTTACTTAAGTAAGTAAGTACTATGGTTTAATTTCTAAAAAGTAATTAACGCAACTAAAAAAAATAAGGGAGGGGGGCCACTATGAGACGAAATTCAATTTTTAATTTTTTTTATTTTTTGTTAGTGGACAGATTCCTTTCAAATATAGTATTCTAGAAACGTTAATGTTTTCTGTACGTTTTACATTGAAACTGATTATCTGTGATTGATTTCAATCAGTTTCATAAAGCTTTTTAAAAATTATTGCAAGTGTCCCATTGTGGCCCAAGTATGGGCCAGTAAACTGAGACATGGTAAAAAAAACCCAAACACTCCATTTTATACGCAATTTAATGTACATCTACAAAAAAAAACACAGTTATCTACATAGATACTTATCTAACAGAAAATACAACGGTAAAGATAACGTAGAAGTAAGCTTTCTAAGAAAAATATTCTACTTTACTGTGATTAAATCTAAGTTGACAGAGAATTTGTGGAATGAACGAAGCCTGACTGTGTTACCCAAAGGTAATTCAGTCAGATTCGTGATATCAGAAAATCTTAACCATTGAGATATCTGAGATGATAGAAAAACAAAAATAGCCTGAATTTTTTAAACTTTTCCTTAAATAACTTACTTCTACATCACCATTTGTGTCCTTTGTTGAGATTACTTTGCCTATGTAATAAACATCTCCCAAGTCTTTAGTCTCAAACTTAACAAGGACAAAATCTTCAATATTTGGGTCTTCATCAAGGGGCTTAAATTTTGAAGGATTAACTTTTTCTCGCTGGTCATTGTCAGTGTCTGAAAACTCCTCCTCACTATTGCTGGAAGCAGAAATTTCAAATTCCTCGCTGCTCTCACTTGAAACGTAGTGTTCTATGTCTGACTGCCTTTTTTGCACTTCGAGAACACAGCTTTGACATGTCTCTTTGTCCCACGATTTTTATAAAAACTGCGTTTTTTGAGTCTCTCCTCTATTTTAGACTTTTCAGGGGTGTCAGTGACGATACTGCATGAAAGCTTGCAACGTGCCTTCCTCGCACCTTTTCTTTCGCCTGCCTTTGGAAAACCTTTCAAAATGTGGGGACTGACAAATTTTCGAGTTGATTGGCAGCTTATAGGTCTTGGAATAGATTAAATGTTGCTTTGCGGTTCATCAGCTTCCTCTTGAATAGCGCCAGACAAATGTGTGCAGCTAACAACAGGGCCTGTGGACGTTGATGGTTCTCCTTCTTCTTCATGAATAATTCTGAGTGGGTTGTTGTTAAGATCTCTGTCACTTACGTATCTCATAAGGAAGTCATCTTCTGTGAAAATGTCACTATCATATGGAAAAATTCCACATTTTTTAAAACCAGATTTGATATTAGCCGAAGCGCCTTTTCATGAGCAACTCCAATACACTGTGCAACCTGGTAACTTGATAATGGTATGCCTGAGTGGTGTAAAAGCCATGAATCAACAGTAGCATTGTAATGTGCCTTAAATGGCTGATAAACAGCCACATCAAGTGGTTGCAGTTTGTTACTGCAGTGAGGAGGTAATGTAACAATAGTGACTCCATTTTCTTTGACAAGGTTTAATGATGGAACAGTCAAATGACTTTCATAGTTGTCAAATATAAGACACGTAGGGTTCTCCTTTGTGGACCCACTGTGTTTTATAAAATGTTCCATAACTTTAACAAACGCCTCTTCATTCATCCAGCCATTGTTAGTGGCCAATCCCAGAGTCCCTGGAGGAGCAGCACTGATCATGTGCTCTTTGAAATTTTTTCTTGGGAAAATCATTGCTGAAGGTAAACTATTTCCAGAAGCGCTTACTATGTAGCATGTCGTAATAACGAGCACTCCTCTTTCCCCACTCGTGCATTTGCTTACCTGTTTACTACCCTTAGGTGCCAGTACTTTCTTTGGTTAATGAACAGTTGCTGCAGTCTCATCTAAATTGTAGATGCGTATTCCATCAGAAAAACAGTCTGAACGGTCATACACAGACTTTAAGTTGTGGAAGAAAATACCAACATTATGTTTGTTGAAATATGTAGCCTTTGACAAACTACATGCTTCTGGTTGACGTATCCGCAACTGTGAATGGCGCTTTAAAAAACCCTGCATCCAGTCAATGCCTGCTTTTTTATTAGTAGTCCAGCTCTCAGGGACTGGTATATTATTGGCTTGGGCCATCTCAAAGGCCAGCTCACGAAAATCTTTTGTTGATTTGCCATAGCACATTTTGGAACAAATAGTGATATAGTCCAATAAAGATAGTTCTTCTTCATTATTGAAAATTTTTCTGCAGCTGTAGTTAGGAGCCATACGAATATCTTGATCAGGATTGGCTTTCTGTTTAGCAACATACCTTTGCAAAGTTTGAAATTTTAGACCAAATTCTTCTGCAGCTTGAGGCCTAGACAGACGTGTACCCCTAATTCCAAGTAGAACTGCATCCACTGCCTGCTTCATGCTTTCAGTAGAAAACTGCCTCTTGTCGGATTTCCGCTTTCTTCCTCTCGACATTCTGCAACCTGAAAAAAAAATACAAAAATAAATAGACTAAAATAAAAAAATAAATAAATAATAAAAAAATAACATTTTGTTATTTAAGAAAATATTAGTGAATTAAATTTTCAATTATTTTATTCAACGTAGCTCATTTCTGATAAATAAAATGATTTATTTTTAAAATTACTGTATTTAAAAAGCAACTTCGTAATGGGCCACAATGAGACAAAAATTCTGTCTCATTGTGGCCCAATGCACAGTGTTTTACTCTTTTGTTATTATAACCGATTTATACATAAAAACTAAAACTGTAAATATCACGAAATTGAGCTATATAAACATGTGTCACATGTTAGTTATAAAAAGTAACAGAATATCTGCTTACCTGGTTAATATTTTGTGGTGAAATAGAGTGATGAAAAAACTTCTGGTGTCGAAAAACTACGAAGGTCAAACAATCCGTAGTAGACTGATATTAGCCATTTGCAATGTGAGTTATGGGTAAAGATGAAATTTATAAAATTGCTCATAGAGTGCAGCACCTGTCAAGCCCCTCCTAAATTTCAATACTTCAACTGTCTCATAGTGGCCCGTATCTCATTGTGGCCCACTCTACCCTATTTGCAATGTTTTTCTAAAATGTATTGAAATATGGCATAATTCTAAACGAATTTTTAAAATGTCAATTATTTAAAATAGAAACGCTTTAGCTTTTAACTGAACTAGAATTATGTATTTATTAAGCTCTAAAGGTGTTGAATGCCGAGGGAGCTAACTGAATTACATAGTTTACAGTGGAAATTAAATACAACAGACAACGTTTAATAATCCTAAATTATTAAATATTAAATATAATTATTAGATGTTCTGCAACATCAAAAATTCTTTCCCGTAATTCAGCTTCTGTTTCGATTTCATCTCGGTTATCATGAACTAACGACTTCTGATGTCCCCAAAAATAAAAATCCATTACATTGCATTCGAGACATCTTAATGGCCACAGAATGGGTCCATTCATACCAATCCAACGATGAGAATAAGTGGTATTAAGAAGATTTTTAACTGCTCAGGTAAAATGTACTAGGGCTCCGTCGTAAAGAAACCACATTTCATGGCGTGTTTGCAAAGGCACGCCTTCAAGAAGTACCGGCAAAACAGTTTGTAAGAAATTATAGTAGGCATCTCCATTTAGTGTTCTGAGTAATTCATATGGTCCTATCAAACGATTGTTATTATTCCAGCCCTTAAATTTATGGTGAATTATCGTTGAAATTTTGTTCTACGTTTTAAATAATGGTTCTCGTCACCCCATATGTGGCAATTATGAAAATTATACACATCGTTTCTCGTGAAACATGCTTCATCCGCACATAATACTTCGAAAACATTTTCGCGGTAACACTAAACACGATTTTCCAAAGTATCTGTTTACTAAAGTTGTGTGTCTACGTTCAGATTTTCATACTGCACGTAGTTGACAGATTTCCTTTGCTTATCAAAATGTATGTTTCGTTTTTTAGTCGAACGGTTGAATTTAGAAAAAATTTTATCCGACTTTTTTTTTATTACACTATTTTCGGGAACACCCTATATATAAAGAAAAAAATGTCAAATCTGCTAAACATATATTTAATTTACGGGATATTTTTTTAACATAATGACTTCTTAAAATACACAATTATATAAGTTGACTTACATAAATGCTTTAGACAATCTGCATATTTATTTGGTTTAATGCCAAAGAATATATTTATGTCACACCATTTTAACTAACAGACTGGTTTTTATGATAAATAATTTTTTGACAAAAAAAAATAGAAAAGCAGTTTTTAAAAGAATTACAAATAAAATTAAGCTAATTACAAGTTAGAAATAAATGTAATTTATTTTGAATATTACATTATTTTTAAAAAGTAATAAAGTGTGATTTATATTACGGGAATGTTCTTCTTAAACTTCTTGTATGTACGTTTTTCGTCGCCTGTCGCATGACGAAAAACCTACCGTCACGTGACAGGCGACAAAAAACGCAGCGTTGGCACGGCATGGCCCATCAGTTAATTATCAACTACAATCGCTACATTTTCTAATATTTAGTTTCTATGGAGAGGAATAAATATTCATTTTAACCAATGTGATAAAAGTTTACTGATATCATATATTTGATTCAACAATACAATAAGTTCTTTAATATTGTCATTTGAGAGTAATTTCAGCTATTCATTGTATACTTGATCTGGTCGACAGGTTTTATTGTTTCTTCGACTGTTGCTACATCGGAAGATGGTTTTGTAAACCGAATGCGCTCAGCTAGGAATTAAATGTCCCTAAAAGCAATTTTCTTTTCAATTCATTCATTTCATTATACTAACAATATTAGTCTTTTGCAATTATTTCATTTCGAGATGTACATTTTTCAGTTTTTCTAATTGATATAAAGTTTTAACATTCCACGTAGCAATATGTGTTAATAGTGATCTTTTTTTATTTTTATTTTTTTCCTCCAGAGATTATTAACACCCCTGTCTGATTGAAGAGATTCGGGATTGCAGGAGACTCGGGGCCATAGTATAATTTGTATCCATCATGTAGCTTTTCTTGGGAGATTTGGTGCAGTAGTTTTCCTTTCTTTTCTGTACCGCAGTATCACAGCCAGTTAAATCATTATGTCACTACTGCCTGTAAGTTTTCGATACCAAGCATATGGAAGAGTTGATTCTCCAAATTCTAGGCCCAGTAATGGGAGGTCTTGACTAGTGGGAGGTTAAATCCTTAAATGTGGATTTAGTGGGAATAGCCCTGGGAATTTGTAAGGACCAGGGTCCGACCAACTCGGTACAAAATGTACTACCTCTTCAAACCCCTTATACCCTCATTCGTGAACGTTCATTCGTTGAAAAACACATTTTCTTTTATTTAATAAAACTCCAACAGGAATGTTATGATTATTGCTATCTGATCATTCACTATGATCAATAAGCAAGTTAGTTCTATATACAAATATTACGAAAAACTTATCTAAGGTTACATTCAGCAATATTCCTTAGGCTCTAATACATTATAGTACTACTAGCTAACCTATACACTTTAGCAGCACTTTGCTCAAACGGCTTCGTTCTCTTAAGTCTTCTTATCTGGTTGGCGTTGTATAAGAGTTTGATGGCCTCTACATTCACGTGGTTGGAAAGTCTTTGTTCATGACTCTCGGCAAACTCACTTATTGTCTGGATAACCGTATCAATCTGTAGGTCTCGATGAAGATAACAGTTTCTGAAGTACCATGGAGCGTTAACGATGTTCCTTAATAATTTATTCTGATATCGTTGTATAATTTGGATGTTACTTTCTTTTGTACAGCCCTATAGCTGTAACCCATATGTTCATATCGGTTTAAGGACTTACTTATACAATAACAATTTGCTATAAGTAGACAGAGTGGATTTTTTCCCATCAACCAGTACATATTTCTAAACTTAATTTCTAATCCCTCATTTTTTTTCTTAATATGTGCTTTCCAACGTAGCGTGGAATCTAATGTCATACCCAAATATTTTGCCGTATTTGCATAAGTTATTTGGTTTCTATTTATACTAACTGGGATATGTTGTTTTCTTTTGTTAGTAAAAAATTGACATGAACAGATTTTGTTTCATTCAATTTGATACGCCATCGCCTGGTCCAGATGTTAATTTGTTCAACACACTTTGTCAAAAGCATGCGCTACATCGAGGAAAAGACTTTTCCTTCTTCTAGAGCTTTTATTCTATGCACCTGATCTATCGTTGAGTGGCTTGCTCTAAACCCAAACTGATGATTAGGAATTAGTTGTTTTCCTCTATAATCGGTTTTAGTCTCTTTAAGAGTAATTTTTCGTATAATTTAGACATGACAGGTAACAGTGAAATAGGCATATATGAAGAAGCTTCTTGTAGAGGTTTTCCTGGTTTTAGTGTCATTATAATTTCTGCCACGTTCCATAAATTTGGTACGTACCTCAGCCTAAAGGAAGCGTTTATAAGATGTGTTAATTTTATTACAGCTTTCCTTGGAAGTTGCTTTAAGTTTCCCCAGTAATTAGATCAAATCCAGAAATTTTCTTTGGATTTAAATTTTCTTTTATTTCCAAATATACATCTTTTGTAGTTACAGGGCTAATCTCCATTTTATCTTGATCAGGGAGCTCCCAGTTAATTGTTTCTTGTTCTTCTTTTGGTTGAAAAGTATTTTCTAGGTAGTCAGCAGCCTTGTTAGCCTTTTGTATATTGCTTCTTGCCCAGGTACCATTAGTATTTCTAATTTGTGGATTCTGTAAGATTGGCCTTTTTAATCGTTTGGTAGCCTTCCACAAAGAGTAATCAGTAGCGCTATCATTTGATAGTTCACTTAGGTAGGTGCTAACCGATTCGTTTTTAATTTTTTGAATTTCTCTTTTTAATTTTTGCGTGGCATTGCTTAATCCAGTTTTATCAACTGGTGCTCTAGACTGATGCCACTTGCGTCTCAGCTTTCTTTTTTCGGTTATCATTTCTCTGATTTCTTTCAGGTAGTTATTTCCTGTTATTCTTTCGACACCGTTCGTGCTGTTGTTCCAAGCAGCTTGTTGTACATTTTTATTGAGTAATTCTACATCTGCCTCGAGTTGATCAACCGTTCTTAATGGAACTGAGAGGTTATTCTTCTCTTCAAGGTCTATCTGGAAACTTTTCCAGTCAGTATTTTTGTTAACAAGTCTAGTGGGTTTTTTTTTGATAATAGTGTCACTGAATGTGAGAATAATTGGAGAATAGTCCGAGTTTATATCCAATGCCTCTTCTATCCTATGTAATTTGTTGAAATATTTCTGACTACAAAGAAGTCGATAAGGTCTGGGATTTTATTTGTGTCAGTAGGCCAGTATGTTGGCTTTCCCGTTGATATTGCGTCGCATTTTATATATTTCATTGCTTCTAAAAATTATTTCCGTTTGGTGGTAGTCAGTCGTGACCTCCAATGCGTAAGTTTTGCATTGAAGTCTCCTCCAAGGATAGATCTATGTCCTTGACTGGCCAGGAAATCTACATATTGATTTTTCTTGATTGCATGTCTTGGCGGACTGTAAACCGCTGTGACGATTAATTCATAGTTTTTACATTTACTTTTTAATGACCTGAAATTCTTTAGTTCTGTATCCCATTTCGTGATAGTGCATAATATTTTCTTTGATTCTTACTGCACTACCTCATTTGGCTGCATTATCTGGGTGAGTAGTATGATAAATTTTAAAACCCCTAAATCTAATATATGGCTCATTCGTAAAATGGGTTTCAGAAATGAGGCATATGTCTATTTTTTCTATATCTAGTATCGCTTGTAGTTCTTGCTGATGTTTCAAGATGCCATGTTCATTCCATTCTACTATAAACTGGTGAGTTTAACATTAATTTTCATAATAGTATTAATCTTAGCTCTAGGTTTAATATATATATATATATATATATATATATATATATATATATATATATATATATATAATTAAATCAATACCTAAATTCTCTTTTATACTTAATTGAACACTTTTTTATTTGTGTTTTTTAAATTATTTTCTATTCTAACGGACTATGTTGAATTTATTTTACTGTTAGTCTTAATTTACCAATGTAGATCAGTGTTTCCAATGATGTCATGCTATTTCTAAACCTTTTATTAATCAATTTATAGTCTACAAGATTTCTGCCTAAATGCCTGAGAGTATCTCCAACAATGAAATCTTCGTTTAAGTAGTTTAAGGACTGTATATTTTAGAAAATTCTATATAAATTTTTATTTAATGTCAGATCACAAAAAAATATATTTTTAATCAACAGCTAGGTTTATACTTACTGATATCCTGTGAGAATATTAAGCAAAGAGGTTTTCCCAGCTCCCGAGGGACCCATAATGGCTGTAAGGTGTCCAGAATGAAATTTTCCTGAGACTCCATCAATAATTTTTTTATAACCTGAAAAAGAAATGATAAATAAATTATAAATAAAATACATGTATGTATATATATATATATATATATATATATATATATATATATATATATACATTATATATGTAGCTCAAACGGAAAAATCTTATCTATATGGTGATAGTTTGTGGTGCTTTAACTCTGAACTTGACTCTGAGTTCTGAGCTCTGAGCTTTCTTTACTTATGTCTAGTTGTTATGTACTGTGGCTTTCCACATATTTATATTGGATAACTATCAATGTTTTGTCGATCTTCTATAGTTGTCGTATAGTTGGCAGCTGAATCACATAAATTTTACCTTCATGTTTAGACCCATTTCTCTTGACAATGACAGTTGTCGTTAACATATATTATATATATATATATATATATATATATATATATATATATATATATATATATATATATATCTGAGACTGAACAAATAGAGTTTTATTTCCTGACCGATTGCTGATACTATAAATCAATATATATATATATATATATATATATATATATATATATATATATATATATATATATATATATATATATATATATATATATATATATATATCTAATATACCGGCGTATACATATATACGCCGGTATATCAGGCGCCACGCCCTTCTGGTAGGGATCTATGGAGGAGTAGCACCGAGCCGCAAGCCCTTATCTTTTTCCGTACTGCTCCACCATATGCCGATCAGACACCAGCATAATATATTAGCCTTTTTTATTTTTCTGTACACCGAGCCAGGGCTGGAACGCACATCCACAGTGAAGCGAATGACAGTCGACCGCTTGACCCGCTTGGCTATCTGACCGATATAACATAACATGCCGTTAACATATTGAATAGTATTTATCAGTTCAGCATTGTTTTTCACTCCAAACCCTTTATCCTAGTATGCTGGAGTATCTCTCAAAAATTTTCACCATTGTCAAAACTAACACCAGTTCACCAGTATTAGAGAGGGTTTAAGTTTTCAATACTTTCAGGGACGTGTAGATAATAAGGGAGATGGTTAGTTTGTATAGCTGTTGGATGGTTTCTTGAACTTGACATCCATATCAGCCTTTACCGTTTTACGCCTTAGGACCTTTAGCAATATATTTCAGGTAATGCATGGCGAGTATGAAACCCTTTATTTCTGAAAATACCTTTCCTAATACTAACGCATTGTTCAACGCTATATTGTCGACCCAGTCTTGGTTGACTTCATTGGAATGCCCCATGCAGACGTTACTAAGTGCTACGTGTGGTCAGTGCTGCTATATGGCGTAGAGGGCTGGACACTCAAAACGAGGGATATAAACAGATTAGAAGCTTTCGAAATGTGGCTCTATCGCCGTATCCTAAAAATACCATGGACAGCGAAAATCACAAATATAGATGTCCTTAAAAGAATAAACCAAGAACGCCAACTTTTCGAAACCATCAAGAAAAGGAAAACGGCGTATCTAGGTCACATCATGCGAAATGAAAAATACCAGTTCCTCCAACTTATAATCGAGGGTAAAATTGAAGGCAAGAGAGGAATGGGACGCAAGAAAATGTCCTGGCTCCGAAACATAAGGCAATGGACAGGGATTAACGACATACAATCTCTGATACATATTGCAAGAAATAGAGAATTAATGGAAAATGTGATCGCTAACATCCATTAGTGGATTTGCATCTAAAGAAGAAGAAGACGTTTACCCATACAGATGCCTTAGAAAGATGGTTGATGCGCATTATTTCTCCCTCAGTTTAAATAATGTTGTATTAATATTTCTTTTTTCTTGGCATTTTAATTTTACTTCTTAACAGATCCAAACTGCGTACTTTTTTGTTTAAGTTTGTGTTTATAATAAAATTGCTTCTAAAGTCTCGTATTGCTTTTATAACTAATTACTTGCTTATTACGCATCATAATCTCTTAGTGGTCAAAAAGACGTCAAGTTTCTAGGAGAGATAATTTTTGTTTTAGCATTAAATTAATTTCCATGTTATGTTTAAGTATAACAAACCTGGACAATTGAAGAAGATAAGGTATGGAGTTAATAGTACGACGAAACATTCTTAAAAGGGGCGAAGGAGCTAGTTATAATAAAATGCTACAGACGACTGAGAAATAGAAGCAGATGAAAATGCTGATACACAATAACAAAAAATTTAGATTACAGCTTAAGGACCCAGATTCTTCTTGTTTTAAATTTACATCTTGTTATAAACAACCTGTTACAACCTGATATTGTTCTGAAGCTATTTTCTTGTGGCATTATAAAGTAATTACTATTTAAATGGGAATAAACCACATTAAAGGTTAAAGTACGTTTATTGACGTTTCAATTTCCACTTCGGAAATCGTTCTCAAAATACAAACGTTTGTTATCGAACGTTATAATACGAGAAAAACCGGAGTGACTGACATCATCGAGAAGATAGCCAGACTAAAATGGATATGGGCAGGATACATAGCCAGAATGACAGATGGGCGATGTACAAAGAGGTTATTGGAATGGAGGCCAAGGGAAGACAAGAGAAGCGTCGGTCGACCACCTACAAGATGGACTGAAAATTTAAGAAGACTCAATAAAAACTGGATAAGAGCTGCGCAAGATAGACGGGGTTGGAAACATGAGGAAGAGGCCTATGTTCAGCAGTGGACTCTTGAGGCTGGATGATGATGATGAACCTTTAATTGTAGCTTATTCCCATTTAAATAGTAATTATTCTGTTACAACCTGATATTATTATAAGAAAGAGATATAAGATATTTCAATAGTATAATTATGAAACGAACTTTCAAATTACAATTTTATTGTTACGACTTTGACTAGCTCCTCTTATGCATATGTATGTCTTATATTACTGCAAAATATTCAATGAGGAATTCGGAAGCAACAGATAAAATTTTAAGTTAAACAATTACACAGGTTTACAAAAAAAATATTTTTTAAAATTGTTTGGAATTTCATAACTGATTTTTATGTATTTTTCAGCGGTGATTGCAAAAATGCAATCCATTTTTTTTCTATCACGTAAGGTTTTCTCACAAAAAAGGAATTACTTTTTGGTATAATAACAAAATTTTAACAATTTTTCAAATTTTTTCTTTAGATAAAGGATTTTATTTCATGTATAATACATGTTATAAACTACATATCTAGTACACTTACATTTCTCTTTAAGCTCATAAGTCCTTATAGTAACGCTTTTGCTTTCCGTCGAAGCTTCTTTTATTACTTTTCCGGCTGTGTACTCGTTGAGGGTCATCTCGTTTTAGCATCCAGCAGTAGTCCGCTATCATGTTGACGTTCCATCTTCCTTGATACCTTCTTTCCATTTCCTTGATATCTTGGTAGAATCTTTTACCCTGCTCTTCACTTACATCACCAAGGTTTGCAGGGAAGTAGTCTAAATGTAAATGGAGGAAATGAACTTTAATGCTCATGTTACATCCCAGCTTCTTAAAGTTGTCGAGCATGTCTGCGACGATTGTCTTGTAGTTAGGATCTTTGTTGTTTCCTAGGAAACCGGTAACAACTAGTTTAAAATATGTCCATGCTGCTTTTTCGTTTGTTTCCATTTTGTCCATAACATTGGAATAAACCATTTTGTCCATAAACCAGGAAACTGTCCACAAAGATACTTGAAACACTCCCCTTCTTTTGGCAACGCCTTTACAAATTGTTTCATTAACCCCAACTTAATGTGGAGTGGTGGTAGTAATACCTTTTTGGGATCCACAAGGTTTTTCCTCTCAACATTTTTTACCCCCACCTGTAAGGTTTTTCTCAAGGGCCAAACTTTTTTATTGTAGTGTTGCTTTCTGTCTCTACTGTCCCATTCACAGAGAAAGCAAGGGAACTTTGTATAACCACTTTGTTGACCAAGCAGCATTGAGATCACTTTCAAATCACCACATAGTGTCCATTTATGGTCTGAATAGCAGAGTTTGTTTAAAACCAGTTCGAGGTTTTCATAACATTCTTTTAAGTGAACAGAATGTCCAACTGGCATAGTAGCATACTTATTGCCATTGTGTAGAAGCACTGCTTTAAGGCTTCTTTTTGAAGAATCTATAAAAAGTCTCCACTCATCAGGAGCATATTCTATTTTGAAACGTGCCATAAGTCCAGGAACCTCACTGCAAAACACCAAGTCACCTTCTTGAGAGAAAAAAGATACAAACTTCTTTTCCCTGGAACAATACCAAGAAAAGGATGTACCCGGAGCCAACATATTTTTATCTTTTAATCTAGACCCTAAAAGTTCTGCCGAGTCTTTAGGAAGACCTAGGTCTCTAACTAAATCATTCAGTTCAGATTGTGAGAATGGAAAGGGATCGGTTGTGCCAGGATCGTAGCCATCACTGTCTTCTTCACTTTCACCTAGCTGAGCCAATGGCTCGTGGTCATCTAAAATACCATCCAAAGAAACTGGAGGAAAGGGTATTGGTACTTCAGGTCCATGAGGAATAGGGCGAATGGCGGATTTGATGTTAGGGTAAGAAATATTCTTTTTGTTTTTCAAATTGAAACCTTGAACATTGCAAGAACAAAAATAGCAGTCATCACTATGGTTTTTGGGCTCCCTTCAAACCATTGGTATTGCAAAACGAAATGACTGCTTTTTACCTTGAAACCATTGTCTCAGTTCTTCAACACACACTGAACAAACTTTGTGTGGGGCCCAAGACTTGTCTTGATCACCCAACTTTATACCAAAATAGGCAAAATATACCTTTTCAACAAAATCGGAAATGTTTCTTTGTTGCTTTTTAACTGTATAGTTACCACAAATGTAGCAGAAGCAATCTGGTGAGTTGATACATCCTCTGGTAGCCATTTTTCATAAAACAACTTTACACCACAAGAAAACAATCTGTTTAGGCTGATGCCTTGAATTTATGTTCTTTGTAGTTCGATAAAAAATCACTGAAAGTTATTTGATTCACACTTTATTGCCAACTATCCGTGTGTCACGAGATATCATTTAATACTACTCTCACAATCACTACTACAAATCACTAGTAACCACAGCATGTGAACAGCACAGAGTGAAGAGATACTGTGAACTGAGAAGAACAGGTAGCAGAAGCTCACTGCTTGGTGATCTAGAGGGGGATGGGTACTGTGGCAGACAGGCACTGACATAAAAGATGCTCAGTGAGTCAGTAAGTGGATGGCGAGGGAGGGGAGGCAATGGACAAGTCTTCTTCTTCTTCTCGTGCCACTCCTATCGGAGATTGGAAATCATCATGGCCACTGCGACATGTATATACAATCTCGACAAGTACCGACATGAAAATAATGCTGGTTTCTCCTAATCAACTCTTTATTTTACATACAACTTGTATAGTAAAAAAACAGCTAAGTAACTGAAAATACCTTAAAGTATTTTTTATACTTATTAAAAGTACTATGGGCTTAATAAACAGTTCATAAAGATCCAAAAAACAAAAACTCAAACTCACTAGAGTACGGAACTATGTATAAAAATATCGAAAAAAAGCTAAAAATAGACAAGTAGTTTGTGGAATATCTGTACGTGATGGCATGTTTTCACTATTTTTCCCAAAATTAGTTGAAAATACTATAAAAATCACTTATTCAATTTTAAACAATTTTTATGTCGCAGACCTGTGTTATGATTATTAAAAATAAATCAATCAAAATTAAAGAGCAAAACTTATCTAGGTTTTACAAATAAAAATGAATGTAGAAATTTTCCTATATGGACTATATGGCCTACTAATCAACATACTGTTCCTGAATATAATGCAGGTTGATTGTAGGCTTTAAACTAAGAAGATGACCGAAGATATCCAAATTGACAACCTTATGTTGACTGTGTGCTTCAAATTGAGATGGTGATTGAAGACATTGGAGGACAACTGGACCCACACCACCACGCGGTACTTGCGTGGAAGCCTCACAAGAAGAGAAATAATAAAAAAAAACCCAAGTAGAAGTTGAAGTAGTTAAGATGAAGATTTTTGCCGATAGGACACTCTGATCAAAAGATATAGAATTTTTACCGTCGAGTTGATACAAATTTTATTTAAAATTAATTTCGTGCAAGAACTGAAAAATCGCTGGTCGCTTCAAGCGTTGTTTCTTAGAGAATGATTCGTTCTACACAAAAAGTGTTTATGACCATTATTATTCAGAAGGGCGTGCATGATTTGGATGCTAAATTTAAAATTGGACACTGAAAAATAAAATTACGTTTCTGCATACATGATTTGAACGCTGGGTGTAATTGAAATGCAAATGGAAAGTCAGGTGCTAAAATTCTAGAGATTAAGCTTGATAAGGTTTATTTGTCACTTTGAAATAAATACGACATACATTTTACAAAATGGAATCGATCGATACAGTTAGTTTGATACTCATGTATCCTATTTCTAACGAACATAATTTTTTTTCTACTCTTTGGATCTTTAAGTCTATTACTTTCACTATTACAGACACTATTAATTTTAATTTAAGTTTCAGTTTGAAAATTTTTTAAAACATCAATAAAATGGAAAATATTTGGATGAGCATGGTAAAAATTATCATTAAAACGCGAGTGGAACGATTCACAAGCATTAGTTGTTAATTGTAAACTCGCACTCATCGCAGCCCACATCTCCGACGGAAATGTTGTGTGGTCGCCGATGTAGTTGTCCAATAAGTAGTCGGAAAACTTTTCAATTTTTGTATCCTTTGGTTGAATAGCCATAAAATCATAGGTATATGAAAGATTCTTCGACTTCTGAGGGAGGTAAAAATGGCAGCCCAAAAATATATTTCAGCCATTTAGATATTTCACTGCCTGCCAATTTATATTCCCGAATTAAGCCACAACCACCGATATTACGATACCAAGCTTGCATAAGATGAAAACGGCACCCTTTAATGTGCATATTTGGAAATTCAAAACGTGCAGCATTGTGGAAAGCAATTTCAAAATGGAGAAAATGATTTTTGGATTGAATTTTAGACCAATTACTTCACATTTGCGATTCAAAACATTAAATAGTTTTATATAGGTTTGTTCCGATTTGTCGGGAAGTAAATAATAACACAATGGTATATAATGTCCATTGATAAATACATGTATGGTAAAAAATTGCTTGAAATATTGAGCACAGTAACTAAATGTACCGTCCATATAAATCGTTTCACTGCCGCACAGAAAACGCATGTTAGTGTTACACGAGAAGATCATAATGTTAGAACTTAGTTCAACCGCAAATATAAAATTCTCGTCTTTAAGTGTTTTGATATTTATAATATTTACCGCAGCAATAGTTTCTTCTTTACTTTTGGGCAGTTTCGGTTGAGCCATTCGCCGTTCACTGTATATTTGATTTCGTATTAAATTAACGTCTTTAACAGACATGTGGCTCAAGCAATCTACATTTTCTTTCAACGCACTATGTATGATTTTGGACGGCCTTTCGGTCAAATTATTCTTAGCCTTTCTTTTGGCACTGCTACGCACAATCTGTCTATTAAGCGTCTTGATATCACACTCGTGATTATGTTCTAGATTACTTCGGATCACTAACTTTTCTGGCCCTTTTTTGAATATCTTCGCTTTACACGACCGTTTTACGTACCTCCAATACGTTTCTCCCGATTTTAGTACTTTATCTTGAGAAAAAGTAAATCTGTTCACTTTGAGCAAAATTTTACCACGATTACTTACTAACGTTCAAATTTCCATGTTCACTTTTCACTATTCTCTGACAAACTAATAACTACTATAACATACTATAAGCTATATTCCGGCAGCGTCCAAAACAAGGGTACTTTTAAGACCCTCAGGTACTTCAGCGTCGAAAACATGCCCGCCCATTCAGAATTATCTCCCCCTGCAAAAGAGGGTTTTAGAAAGAAGCGGGGGATAGGAGTGGTAAACTTTTTTGCATATTTTGTGGGATCCCAAAATTAATATTCTCAGCAAAAATCAGCTTGTTCGTATGATTTTTAGAGGTCAAATCTCTAACGACTGTACTCATCATAAAATTAAAATATTGACAATTCAAATATTGTTAATATTTAACTTCATTGTGACCGAAAGTAACCCGTTATACATACTCTGCACTACGTGTGGTCTAACTTTTATAAAAATACTCGTGGCAAATGTATATATTTTTGTATATATTTTTGTAAAATTTCAGAATGTGTTTCCTATGACCCCTTTAATAATTCACCACCCGATATATCAGTTATATTTCCTTTTTTTTTAAAGTGGCCCTGATGATGTTGCCGATGTCATCTTGTTTATGAAACGTTTATAGTTAAGGATTATATATTAAAAAAAAAAACAAGATTTGTTATGCTACACAATTTCCATAAAAGCTGACTAAACCGCTCTTAAATGTTTATAATAAAATTTGTAGGAAAAATCGTATATTTCCCAAATACCTACATTTTACCTAAGTTTTATCAAATATAAATCATAAATTACTTTTTAATATCAAAAATATCCTTTTTAACTAATATTCATTGCGTGATAGACTTTGAAGGTGAGACATGGTTTTTTATTAGTTAGCTACGTTTTTTATTACATATGTTAAAGAGGATGTAAAAAATAATGACTAATGATTATAAAGTAACATGCAACTTTTGGTAATTACAAAAACTAGTTACATTTAACATACAAACGTGGCTGTTTATCATCTTTGTCGTATAATTTTATTCAATAGTTAGCTTAACAATACAAGTAGAGTTGAAATGTCGTAAATTTAATATTACGATGAAGACTAAATACAGAGTTAGCGAAATAAATATCGCTAAACGTCTAAATGTAATAAAAAAAGAACAAAGAAGGTAACATTAATTTATTGACAAATTTAATGTTAAGTGTTATAGAAAAGGAAATATTACCTACAGCAAAATCTGTTCCACCTATTCTTCGTTCACAAATTGTTGAGAGCACGAAATATGCCTCAAACTCATAAAACGGTCGTAAATCATAGGCGTTCCTAAGGTGTTTATTCATTAAATAATAATATAATGTTTTAATACTGTTATATAATATTGATAATATTTTAATACTAATATATTTAGCAAAAAAACAATTAAAACTTTCACGGCTAATGTTATGTAATTATATTATATTATTAAAAATAAGAATTTAACCATTAACAATTTTGTAAATAAAATATCTTATCTCTTTGGATATTTCAATACTAATCTTCGCGTTTAATCACTTTACTAGAAAATCTGAAATTCATATCCGAAGGTACAATTCGTTGCAAGATAATTAAGATGGAATGTCCCAGATTTTTAATAATATAATTATATTCGAAACTTAACTTGAAAGGGTGAAGTTATTACGAACGAAAACAATTTTTTTGTTTAGTACGTTTTTGATCGCATGTAATTTACGGCTCGTCGGTGTTTCCGCGTCTACGGCAGTAATTAGCGTCTCGAATTTTTCTTTTGCGAATTATATGCAGTGCGTGAGTGATTTTTTATTCCATATACCTACGAACATATACGTACCTTTCGCTCGTGCTCGTTTTGTTGGATTGTTTGTGATGGCTTTATTATCAAGTTTCACACCAGTACTGTTGCGTACAGTCAGTAAGTCTGTCTATTCACCAAGAGAGAAGACTATTGTCCTGAATGTTCATGATGGTCTGGTTTCTCAGAATCCCACAAACACTGTTCGCAACATAGTCGAAAGTTGTGCCAACATGACTGGCGTAGGAGAGTCAACTTTATGTAGGTTCCTATCAGAAAGAAAAAAACACGGTATAGCTAACCCAAACACAAACTAAAACTTAAAGAGAGGGAAAAAGCCTATTGAAATTGATGAATTTGCCAAAAATGGTATTCGAAGGAAAATTCATGGATTTTTTTTCAAAAAAGAAATACCAAACCTAAACAAAATTTTACAAGAAGTTAGAGACGACCTGGATTTGCCTCATATCGGACGAACTAAATTGTGGCAAGTTTTAAAAGAATTAAATTTCCGGTGTGAGAAATCAGACCAAAAATCACTTTTGATTAACCGGGAGGAGAAGATGATGTTGGAAAAGAAATTATCTAAGATTCATACGAAAATTCCGGGCTGAAGAAAGGCCCATCTTCTACCAGGATGAAACGGTGGTAAACTCAGGTCATACTCTAAAAAAATTTGGTCAGATAAAAATATATTAAGCTCCAGGCCAGCTTTTATGGAAGGTTGGTTTACTGGTATCTCCCCACCTTCTGGTAAAGGCAGTAGATTAATAATTTCTCACATTGGCAGTGAAAAAGGATTTGTTAAGCATGGTTTGTTGGAATTTCATTCCAAAAGCACAAAAGACTATCACGAGGAGATGACAGCTGATGTTTTCGAAGAGTATTTTAAGCAAATGATTGAACACATACCACCAAATTCAATTATAGTATTAGATAATGCACCTTATCATTCACGACTAGTAGAAAGACTTCTAACGAATGCGTGGAAGAAACAGGATATTCTTGACTGGCTGCGGAATAAGTATCTGCCTTACGAAGATGGAATGGTAAAAGCAGAACTTTTAAAAATTGCCCGGCAACACAAACCTAAGTTCAAGAAATACGTAGTTGACAAAATGACGGAAAGGCGAAACATCATAGTCTTTAGACTTCCACCCTACCACTGCGAAATAAATCCAATTGAACTCATTTGGGCACAAATGAAAAGTTATGTGGCTAGAAAAAATACGTCATATAAAATACAAGCTGTACGTGAATTGTTATACGAGTCTTTATAACATATTATAAAACAAAACTGGAAAGATGCAGTAAGATATGTAATAGAAAAAGAACAAAAAATGTGGGATCTTGATAACATAATTGATGCGACCGTAGAGATTATTAACCTAATTATTAACCCTCAAGACGACTCGGATTCCGAAGTTGATCCTATTTATTTTGAATTTGAATAGTTTTCTAATCGTAATTATATAAGGTAAGTAATAGTAGTTGTAATCGTAAGGTATTAAAGGGGAAAGGCGCAAAATGTCGCCTGTCAAAATGTTCAATGTGTTTTAAATGTATCCATTTTTTTTAAATCCTGAGAAAACAAAACAGCATTTTTGAAAAATTTAAAGGCAGAATGAAATATTTTTTAGAATAAATAAAAAGTTTCTTTTGCATGCAATATTTTCAATTAAAAATTATACTATATTTTCTCTTTTATTTTCACCCCTGTTACATAACATATTAAAATAAACATTGTAGAAGTTTTCAGGGACTTTCTGCCCTGAGTAATAATGTAATCTTTCATTCTGCATTTAAATTTTTCAAAAATATTTATTAGTTTTCTCCGGATTCGAAAATAATGGATACATTTAAAATACATTGGAAATTTTGCCAGGCGACATTTGGCACCTTTTTCCTTAATTAAATAAATGTATCTTTTACAAATGGCAAGAAACTTTTTATTTTTGAATAAAATAAATAAGTTTTATTAAAAAATACAATTTACATAAGTACAATTTAAAAAATATATTTATTTAGTTCAAATAAATGTTTCAATCATATACTCTACGATACTGGTCGTTCATTTCTAACCATTCAAAATACCCCCGTAATAGGATTATAATGTATTTTATTCCTTCAGATATAAGGTGGGTTAGTCGAAAACGTCTTAAACCGTCAGTTTTAGGTTGGTTTTTACTATTATATCGTATTACCTATCCTCTCTGTATTTCAGTTTTCTAATTAGGGTTAAACTTGTAGTGAGCTATCAACAAATTGTGAACCGACTGTAGTCAGAAGGTTAATCAAATATCTTTACCTTTGCAATAATTACAAAAACCTTGGAACCCGGAATGATTATGAGTTGACTGTACTTGCAAAGAAAGGGGATAAAAGACCTTGGATTAATTAGCAATAGAATAAAAATAATTTGTGATGTCAGGGAAATCTCATAAAGAAATTAAATCAGTTAAGATATTGAAAGTGAAGAAAGAAGAGCTATTAAAGGAATTATGGTAACAATATTAAAACTGGAAAGAGGTGGTACAACTATCACATACGTCCAAGCATCAGAAGAAAAAACACGACAAATTAAAAATCTTTTCCGAACATTTAGGTACAAGCAGTTGTAAATAAATACGATAAAATTGGTCGAGTCATATTAATGAGATATTTCAACGCCAGAATTCAACGCAACACATAATATCCAAAAAACGTTGGTCAATATAGAGGGACTGTTTGCAATAAAATTGGCTGTGATTTTCTTTTAACAATAAATTTTACAAAAAATTTAATTTTTTATTTGAAAATCAAATCTATATCAGGTAATGTTTCTTGAATTGCGCTTATTATTTTTACACAAGTTTATAACAATAAATTTTAAAATCATGAATGTGTTGCTTGTGTAAGTAATAATAATATTAATAATAATAATAAAGGTCTTTATTTTTCCTTCAAATTCATACAATACACAAAATATATAATTTATATATGCATAAAATACAATAAGAAAGAAAAAATGCCGAAGATCAGTTGATGCTGATTTCAAGAAATCAGTACCTCTGCTTTTCATCTTAAGCAAGTGAGAAAAAAAAAATATAATATATTTTTTTGCATGTTATGTAACAATCAATTAAAAACCATAACCAATAGAAACATTTAACATTTAAATATTGTCCAAAAACTATCACACAGTTTATACATACTTCATAACAGGTCATCAAATAGTTGCACATGTGTTACTCACTTAGCAATTTAGATTTAAGAGATTTCTTAAAAGATATAATTTTAATTCTTTAGCTAATCCATTATATACTTTTGATATTTGATATGTAAATGAATTTTTGAATTGTTCTGTACGATGTGGTAGAGAGATCCTGGTAAGAGATGTGGTGGAGAGAAAAGATATGCTGGTAGAGAGTTTTTGATAATTTTATGGAAAAGACAAGCAGCATGTAGAAATCTTCTCTTTTCCATGTTCAACCATTTTACATGTTTTAATTTGTGAGAAATAGGCTGGTGTCTTCTTACACCACAGATCAGACGAAGACACGAATTTTGAACCACCTGAATTCTTCTCCTGTCATCTGAACTAATACAAGGCCCATACACAACATCTCCATAGTTAAATTTTGATAGTACCAGACTTTCGCACAATATTCTTTTTACTTTGTATGACAGATAGCAGCGATTATGGTAAATTGTTCTTAGACTGAGAAATGCTTTACTCACACAAGTGTTAATATGTTTTGTAAATTTGAGGTGTTTATCTAAAGTTAAACCTAGATTTTTTGCACTAGTTACAGGTTTAATGATTTCATTATTAACAACTATTTCAACGATGTTACTCATTTCCAAACACACCCTGTTTGGACCAAAAACCACCAGGTTAGTTTTTTTAGAGTTTATATTTAATGCATGATTTCTTGCCCAAGCAATCAATGATTTAATATCTTGATTAACAATCTCAATAGCACTTGCTCTGTCAACCGGGTAAAATGAGTGGTAAATTTGTGTATCATCTGCATAGAGATGAAATTTACAGGTATTCAAGGAGGTACTAATATTGGTGGTGTATAAAGTAAATAAGATTGGACCTAAGATTGAGCCCTGAGGTACACCTGACAAAATGTTTAGAAAATCAGAGCTTCTTTCGTCTACTTTGACGCTCTGTTTCCTGTGATGCAAGTATGACTTAACCATATTCAATGCATCTATGGAAAAGCCGATTGACTTCAAAATTGCACAGAGTAGTGAATGATTGAGAGTGTCGAATGCCTTAGAGAAATCGATCAAAACTAAAATGGTAACCTTACCCACATCTCTTTCTCTCAAAATGTAATCAGTTATTTTAAGGAGTGCTGTTTCACAGTTGTGAAATGGCCTAAACCCGGACTGAAAATCAGTTAAGATATTATTGTTATAAATATAATCACCAAGCTGCATTTGCATAATGCGTTCTAACACTTTTGATAAAGTAGACAGAATACTAATAGGTCTAAGATCCTTATATTCGGTTGGATTGTTACATTTAGGTATGGGTCTAATTAATGCTTTTTTCCATTCATCTGGAAAATAGTTACTCGAGAGGCAACAATTCATTATATGCGTTATATAAGGAATGATTAATGGGCAACATTGAAGCAACATTTTTAAGTTTAAACCGTCTGAACCTAGAGCATTAGATTTAATAGTATATAACAATTTTTGCACTAGATCACAAGATACTGGAGTAAAGGTAAATTGTTCGCGATTAGGTACAGTATTATAATAAATTGTCAATTGTATTTTGATTGATTGTTAGATGTGGGATGCATGATGTGTAGTACTGATTAATCTCATAGGGTTCTTTTAATGTTTCTGGAATTGTGTGTTCTGTCTTACCAATATTAATGAGTTGTAAATTTTTCCAAGTATTTTTTATCCCACCCACATGAAGTTTGTGTTGAAAGAAAGCTTTTTTTTCATTCTCACATGCTAATGTTGTATAATTTTTATATCCTTAGTTTTCTGCCACTTTTTTTTAGCCTGATCTCTTAGTGACATAAGACATAAGTACATTTCAAATACGTGAAAGAATCTTATTTTAGAAGTCTTATTTTATTTCTTTTAGCTATTTAACAATAAATTTGTTTAAAACATATTTTTTATGTTTTGGAGTCTAGAAAAGTTAAAAAGTATTGATTTGATTTTTAAATAAAAAATTATTTTTTTTTCAAAATGTATTGTATTTTTAATTTTAATTTGTATTGTATTGTATTTTTAATTTTAATTAATAAAATTTGTTATATATTAATATATTATTTATACCATACCTAATATATAACTATTTAAGTTTATACACATAATATACATATTATTTCATAACATTTTTTACTACTAATAATAAGAAAAAAAAATTTTGCAAAATAAACATTTAAATCAATTTTAGTAGATTAAAGCTGGAGTAATTGCTACTTTTTTCAATTTAAAGTTATGAATCCAGGTTTTGAAATAGTGTGAATTTTTGAAAACAACTCGGGTTGTTAGTGTCGTAGGATGTATTTTTTTTTAAATTGGTGTAAAAATGTCAACATTTCGAATAAAAAAACTTTCTACACGTTGATGCGTTTAAGTTATTTTAAATATTTATTAGTATTGTGGATGTCTCTTTTCCTCAATATAAGACGAGAGCGAAGATTAAGTGGCTGACTATGAAAGACTCCGATTTACCAATCTTTGTTAAAGAGGGTACTAATTTGATGTTGAAGTAAATCGTAGATTTGGAATTTTAAAATAACTTTATTTTGTTTGACCCCAGTCACAAAAACACTTTTATTTAAACAAAAAGCTTCACTCCCAGAATTCAATTTTTTTTTTCATTATTTTACGTTATATGTGACTAAAAAATAAAGTTCAGCGCAAATTTATTTCAGTACTTTTTAATCTTTAAATGATTTAGTTTAATAATATAAGCCTTTCTCTTCATTTGGTATTTTCAGAATTCATGTAGACCCAATAGTTTACGTATAATAACGTTGTAGATAAAAGCTTTCGGGGATAAGCAATTTCAATGTTCCAATAATTTTTAAGTAAAACTTTTTAAAATTTTTACAGCTGAATATTTGGGATATTGTTCCCATTTTCATACAAAATAAAAACTTTTTTCTGCATTTTTAAAAAAATTAAAAATAATTTTCAAAAAATCGACTTCAAGCTATTAATCGTCACTTTTCTTATTTAATTTACCGGTCTTTACCTTTAGTGTTTAAAATCAAATCGTGATCTTACATTGTTTATATACACATCAAAATAATGTAGGGGATAAAAACAAAATGCAAGATTACAGAAAGATTCCAAGTAATATATTTCAAATATTTTTACTAAAAAGTTATAAATAAGTGTCCCGAATATAAAATAAACATTTTTTTCTTAGAATTAATGCCAGCTTTTAAGAAAATTAAAAGAGAACTCCATAAGTCAAATAATGATAGCAAAAAAATAATAATAAAAAACCAATTTGTTGGTTCTCAAATCTCAACAAAATAGTTTTTAGGTAAAGTTAGTGTAGTGTATGACCTCCACGGTTGTTGATTACTGTCCTTCATTTGTAAGGCCAACTCATCATCAGATGATCAATGTCTTGCTGCGGTATTTTGTTTCAATCCATTGAAAGGCCCACAAACAATTGCTGTCTTGTATTGCACACAATATTTTGTTGTAAAATAAGTCTGTCCAATATGTCCCATACATACTCAATTGGGTTTAAACCTGACGATTGTGCAGGTCATGGTAAAACCTCAATTTCATTATCTTCAAGGAATGTTCGCACGATCCTGGCAGTAAGCGGACGCGCATTGTCAAGCATTAATTGAAATTGGAGACCAGCGTGTACAAAGGGTACAATAATAGGTTAGAGAATAATATCGCGATAGTCTTTTGTATTTAGAAACCGTCCACATAAACGAGATTGGTTTTTTCACCAAGAGTGATGCCACTTAATACCATTATACTGTCACATTGCTGTCTATGAACCTCCTGCACGGAGGTCAATCGTTTAGCACTGCCAGATCGTCTCCAAATTCTTATTTATTTTGTATCTGGAGCAAATCCAAATCGGGACACATCTGTGAACAAAGTAGAGGCCCACTCACGTCTAACCCAATTTGCGTGTTCTTGTGCCCACTGAAGTCGATGAGCGCAATTTACGCTGGATAACACAGGCACTCTCACAGGTCTTCGAAAGAGCATTTACGAAAGAGCCCACTTACAAACACCTGATGGGTCTCTTGCAGCCTCATTTGTAATGGTAATGCAGTTACTGAGCGATCTCGCAAAGCCTGCAACCTAATAAAACGGTCTTCAATCTGGTTGGTTATCCTTGTATGGCCTGTATGACGTTCACCAATATTACCAGTTTCTTATACACTCAACAACAAACGATTAATGACACTTCTGTTCTTGTGGAGGACCTCAGCCACGTCTCTGCCAGCTTGAAGTATACCGATAGCACGCCACTGCGTTTGGCGATTTAAATGATATCTCTCCATTATTGGCAATTGCATAACTAACTAAAAATCCACATAGACAGCATTAGAGCCATTCTTATCAGCATTACCGTCAAGTTGGTACAATAATCGGCAAAATAACAAAAAATATATATAACATAAATTTATTTTTGTATTTGCCGCTAACATTGATTTAATATAGGTGTCCCCTAGATTATTTTGATGCGCGTATATTGTTTATAAGTAAAAAATAACATTTAGTCTTTTGTATATTTTGTTTATTACATATTTTTATCACCAAATTTATCAAAAGCAGTTATTAGATACCCGTACCAAAGAGTGTCATGGAAAATCATTACTTCCCTGGTCTATTAGAAAAAAAAATAATATATATAATTTTAGAGCGCTTTTAACTTTGTCTCAAATTGTAGCTAGTTAATAGTTTTTTATCAGTAGTAGCCAAAAACAAAAAAAAAAGAATAAAAATTACTTTAATACTAATGTTCGAGTTAAAATACAAAATAGTAATGATATACAGCTAAATACACAATCTAAAAGTAATCTAATAAATTTTCGATCTTAAATAATTTGCGTTTAATAAATGTTGAATTAGATCGAATTCCACAGACAGTTTTCCTTTTTTTACTACTACTGCAAAAATATTTTAAAATGGCTTTTTTAAGCAAAAAATTTTCGACAAACTAACAATTTAGTGTATTATTAATAATTGAAGAGTGTCCAAGCTAAGTGATCTAAGTGCCAAAACATAAAATTTTGTGTTTATTCAATCAATATGATCTATGTTCCTATGCCAATGTCCCCCTATGAGATCTACGTGCTAACTTCACTCTAGTGATTGCAAACGAAGCCCAAAGATGGAGCCGCCTGTAAGTCCGAGATCATGTGCTGTGCTAATTAATCTAAGTGCCATTTGCAGGTTGACGTATTGTCGTTAGAATCGATTGATGAATTTGTGTTTTAAAGTAAATACAATGGATTCTAGTGCGTTTGATGATAAAAAGAAAACAATATCGTCAAGAAAAAAACAGAGTGAAGCTAGATTGAGTGGAAAACCCTACATTACACAAAAATGTAAGCTGCAAAAACTTGGAAAGGCCATTCCAAAAAATGAGGTTAGTACGAGATTTTTAACAGATATTTCCCTTGGAATTTGTGAATAGCTACCTAAAACTTTTTTATTGCTATTTTGGCTTTGTTGATATGATATATTATCATGAGATTTTTTTATTTTAGATCACGTGCAAATGTAAATTCAGCTGTAGAGACGTGGTTGATATGAAAATTAAGCTTTTCGACTTGTATCATGGCCTTGAACTTAACGAGCAAGGCAGCTATCTCATGGGATTATTGCAAGTTTTACCAATCCAACGTCGCCGCAATGGTAGATCTGGTGATTTATCAGAAAGTAGACGACAGTGTACCGTAGCTTTTTTTGTTCCAGATGGGGAAGGTAATGTGAAAAGAGTTTGTAAAAAAACGTTTTTGGAAATATTTGCTATAAGTCCGCAAAAGATTACTACGCTTGTTAGGCGTAAAAAGGAGGGATATACAACCTTTAAGGATAAACGAGGAGGTGTTAGAAAATTTAAGTATCCTCTTCATGACAGACAGATGGTAAATAATCACATCAATAGCTTCCCGAGGGACGAGAGCCACTACAGTCGTTCAAAAAGTGAAAAGGAATATCTCAGTCCAGACTTCAATGTTAATAAGCTATACAACTCTTTTAAAATAAAACATCCTGACAGCACCACAACATACAAATTCTATAGGAAAGTTTTTATGAAGGATTTTCCGAATCTTTCTTTTAAAAAACCTAGAGTTGACACCTGTAAGACTTGTGATTTACTTTTTTTAAGAGGCAAGGACAAAGACCTTAGTATATCCAGAAAAGCTAAAAATGAGTTGGAATTACATCATAGAAAAACAGATAAAGCTCTTATTGTTTTTCAAGAAGATAGTACGAGCAGTACTCTTCCAGGTAGCGATACCTGTACCATTACCATGGATCTACAAAAAGTATTTTCGCTTCCCAAATTGACGCATAGTAGTATGTATTACAGCCGCCAATTGTCATGCTACAATTTTGGAATACACATGCAAGATACTGCAGATGGGATAATGTGCATCTGGCATGAAGGACAATCGGGTCGTGGTGGGAACCAAATGGCATCATGTCTTTTACAAGCCTTGAATACAGGAGAGCTTTCAACTTATAAGCGAAAACTATGTATATGGAGCGACAATTGTGCAGGTCAACTGAAAAACTGAATGTTTATCTTCTTATACATTTTCTTAGTAGCTAATGGACATTTTGATACCATTGATCATAAATTTTTAGTTTCCGGTCATAGCTTTTCATCTTCAGATAGAGATTTTGCTCTGATAGAGAAATGAGCAAAATGTTCCAAGCTTCAAACAGTAAACGATTTAAAAACTGTAATTGCTGCTGCTAGACCTTCCAGACCTTACAGACTTTTAGATATGGGAGAATGTACTTTCTTTGATTTCGATAAAATATCATCAGAATGTATAGATACATCTAAACTTGGTATTACTCAAGCATCGTGGTTACGTGTGACGAAAGAAGAGCCGGGAACAGTGTGGTACAAGAAAAATTTTAGTGATTTAACTGGATGGGAGAAGTGTCGTGTATACAAAAAAGGTGTGACTGTCCAAAAGTTAAAGTCGACAGAGCTCTTGGGTTTTTCTGGTGTTCAGCAAATAAACGAAAGTAAGAAAAAAGACCTTCGCGCCATGCTAGAATTCATTAACCACGAAAATAGAGAATTTTTCACCTCTATTTTAGATATTTAGTCAAATATTATTCCTGTGGACTTAGATCATTTCCATTTTTTCTTCATTTATTGAGTATTACTAAGTTTGTTTAGTATATTAACACCGAAAATTTGTTATACGTTATTTAGGTACTTGTTAATGAAGCGGAATTTCCATAAACAATTATATATTTGTTTTATTTTTTTGGTTAATAAAGTTTTTTTGATTTCTGGCAATTGTTAATTTTGGTACTTAGATCACTTAGCTCGGCCACTCTTCAATTAAGTTTTACTGGATAGGCTGTTCATTAATGACTGTTAGAAGTAAAAAAATTGAAAATGTTATTTTATTCAAGTTATTTTATTCAAAAAATAATTGAAATTATTTTTATTCGACATAAAACTACAATACTTCTTCTTGGAGAGTCAAATTTGTTAAAGAACACGTTATCCTGTTGGTAAAACTATTCTTCGACGCCGAACAGCACCTTCGTATTGACACTACCAGCACTATTACGATACGTCTGAACAATTGATTGCATTGAACTTTTACTGGTGGCCACTTTCTTACATTTCTATCCATATTTGTTTGAGACTTGTTTCAAACGAGCTACTATACTGTCCATTTTCGTATAAGCGGAAATAATGTTCTACTACAAACACCTTTTGACGATTTCATTATCTAAGATAAAAACTTTCTCAACAGTTTTTAAAAACCATTTACGGCAGTGGCTTGTTAAGACATTTGAGGAAAGGGATATTTCATTTAATACGTTTTGTTTCAATCGACAAAATCGCCAAGTTAGCTCGTCCCTTCTAGGTCAGTAAATGAACGTGAAATATGGCGATATCGTGTAATTTTCCGTGTCACCACCGAATTGCATGAAAGTTTAAATTCAGGTTTTAATTACCCTCCACTTTACTTTTGGACTTGTAGTTGGTTGCTTTCTTTTTCAGGGGTGAAAACTACCCCTATTAGGAAAAATAGTATAATTGTAAATCAAAGCAGGTAATTGATTTAGATCATCTTTTATTGAAGTGAACAAATGTCAATTAACATTAGACAACATAATTTAAGATTTTATCACAGTTTAACCCCTAAATCTCACATCCTAGAATAGTTAGAATTAAAACAATTGAACCATTGAATACCGTGTCCCAACTGATTTGCATGGAAATTTGGATTTATGTCACACTTACCCTCCAGATTTATTTTTTACGGTGAAAAATACCCCTATTAGAAAAAAATATGTAAATTGAACCAAATTCAAGCAATTTGGAATTATTTAATTATACAGTGACATAAATTTTAATGTTTTAACACATAATTTTTATCCACCTCCTGCGAAGAAATTCGAATAGTTGTAGTATTTTTTTATTGAAACTATAAACGTAATAATTTTTTAATTCCTACGATTTCAATCAACTCTGTAGAACAATATCCGTATGAAGACTGGTTACCCCAGCCAAAAGACTAATAATCTCCAACGTCTGTCCATCAATATATAATAAAATTATAGAAAAACACCTTCAAGATCTAGGTCTTCAGCTTGCTTCAATAGTGTCATATATTAAAGCTGGAATCCCCGGTGATGAATTTACGCATATTAAGAGCTTTAGAAGACAGGTATACGTTACTCCAACCACAGATAGCCTCGAAATTGAAACTTCATTAATAATTCCATTCGACAAAAATTCGTACAGAATATTTCTCTCCACCGCCAAAATGGCATGTTTTCTATGCAAAAAACATGGACATATCAAATAACTGTCAAAATCCCCCTAGTAATCCTCTCCCAAACGAACAAACGTCCCCAGCTGACCCCATTCCTGCTACCCCAATATCAAACAATATGGCACCACCCAACACAACACAAAATACGGTTCCCAGTCAACAGATAAAAACTGTCGATATATCCACCACTTCTATTCCCGCAAACAATGAATTTCTTCCTCCTACCACTGGTCAGAAACGAACTCGTTCTGACTTCAGCGATTCTACCTCCCAAGAAACAAACACATCTACTAACTTACCCATCAAAGACATAAAAATGCCTTCACCCGATGTAAAAGTGCATAAAACTAAAAGATCCAAGAAAGTCGCACCCGATCAATTTAAATTAACCGCCTCCTCTGTTCTCATAATCAATAATCTTTATCAAGAAAATCCAAGCTTATTCTCTTTTCTTTTTTTTTTCTTAAAGAAAATTTTCTTGCTTTTCTGGAAAAATCATTCGGCAGTTATAACCCTCTTCAAGAAGCACAGCAGTTCACTTAAAATGTTCGATCACTACTCGACGACATGTTTAGAATATACCCTTCACTGGAAGATAGAAAAATCAAGAATAGATTTACAAGAGTTTCTAAGAAAATTAAACAGCAACTTAATATAGATAATTCAGAAATTGGAAGCACAACATCGCAATCTACAAATAATGATGAAGAATATCCAACCAACTCTTCTCTAACCTCTCAACGTTCACAATGTTAAATATATTTTACTTTCACGTTAGTGCAGTGGCACTGCGATGGGTTCCACCCTCGCTTAGAACGCTTACAACAATTAATCAATAATACAAAAGCAGATGTCATCTGCCTTCAAGAAACCAATTTCAAGGAAACTCATAGACGTGATCTTAAAAATTATGAAGGTTACCATTTCCAATTACCAATTACCAGGTAATTCATCAAGTTGTTTGCTTCGTACTACGTATACAAGAACAAGTGGAGGAACATCTATCTTCGTGTCTAATGATTTATTTTCTATACAATATATTCTAACTACCAATTTAGGGGCCATAACAATAACTGTATGGTGCCCTGACCAAATAACCATATGCAGTACATATATTCCACCTAATTACAACTTAACAGAAACTGAGTTTTTTTTCTTGAAAGACATTCAGTTGTTTAACAGAATATGACCTCTTGTTTTTCATGTACTTTACCTTTAACTTATAACTTAGTGATAAAACTGTTGTATTATTTAGTCATATGTTCTAAGCTTAAGCCGGGTACACATTTGCGAGCAGAACTGTTCGCGAACCGTTTGTGAACGCTATATTCGTTAATGTGTACGGCAGAAAAAACCGCTTGCGTACTGTTTCATCGTGACTCGTCGCGAACCAAATTGTTGCGGTTTATTTCACGACTTCAAAGGAAGCTCGGCTCTCAGTTTGGACGGCGCTTACTAGACGCAGCGAACATTTTTATTGTGTCATCAAATCGACATTGTGTGAATGACGTGTTCCTTCCTAGAGAGACGTGAGAAAACAGTAAACTGATTATTGTCATGGACGTATAAATAAAGATAAAATCTTTATTTATACGTCGATGATTACTGTACATAATTTTATTTTTGTTAAACAAGCAAAAACAGGAACATAAATCAGTACCCAAATTATAAATAAAATGAATCATTTCGCATGTGTGTTCGTTGTTGGTTTGTCGCTTTCCATGGATCGAGATAAGTATGCGATTAGTACGATGTAGAATATTTTTCAAGGATCTGTACGCGTACTGTACGTATACCGTTCGGCTCGCATATGTGTACCCACCTTTATAGATTAAAACATAATGACGGTATTAGATTTTTCTTTTGATACAGGGCAGCGACAGTCGCTTATACGTATTTCGACCTCTTTAGGTCTCCTCAGAGCGGTATAGCCACTACTCTGAACCAAAACAAAAATATTTCCCGTTCTAGACAATAGTTATCAAAATAACTATGTACGGACGTTACTACGCCATCTAAAAACAAAAAGAGAAATCAAACGATTTCTACCTGGCGAAACCGAATTCAAATTTTTACCACTGCGCTTCCTAAAACTTGCGAAGCAAACAGCTTGATGAATTACTTGGCAAGGGAATTCCCCAAGGGAATATTCCTTTGCCGAGTAATTCATCAAGCTGTTTGCTTCGCAAGTTTTAGGAAGCGCAGTGGTAAAAATTTGAAAAATTTGAATTCGGTTTCGCCAGGTAGAAATCGTTTGATTTCTCTTTTTGTTTTTTTTTGTTTTTTTTTTCTTATAGATTAACTGCAGCAATTAGTAACATGTGCTTTTTGTAATTATTGTACACAATATTGTTTGTGTCAATGGTCTTTGCAGCCGAGACACATTAATTTACAAAAAAAAAATATTATGAATTTATTTTTTTTTATAATAAATTATATTTATAAATATTTCTGAACTTAAAAAGCAACTCTTATTAGTTTGTAAGGATGGATGAAAGTATACCTGTGCCCTAAGAGCATATTATGTATATCTTATAATTCTCCAGTATACGCGTTGTGATATCTCCTAAAATATGTGATTGGCTTTTTACTCATAACTCGGTTAGCTTTTAAGCTATGAAGTGCTTAAAAAAACCATTTTGTAAGTTTTTTTCCTCGATTAAAAAACCCATTTTTTAGGAAATAGAGCAATAAACCCCTAACTTTTTTAAAGTAAGACGGATCCTTATGAAACCTTTTGCATTCGATTCGGGAGAGCTTCAGGGCTTCTTGAACAGTTCGCATGAGGGACAATTGAAAATTTCATTATAAAACATATAACATCATAACAAATTTCCATAAAACTCCAAGAGATGACTTAGATACCGGGCACCAGGTACCTCTTACAGCTTTACCAACCCGATATTCCTGTTCAGCGACCTCAAAAACCCACAAGTATGAAAATTGAACTTATTTCCATGATTATTTTTCGAGTTGTGAATTTTCTCTTTTAAGCACTTTGAGATACACTTTGAAAAATGCATTTTTTGCCTACAATAATTTTCGTTTGTCCCTCATACCAAGTGTTCCTGAAGCTCTCCCGAATCAAATGCAAAAATCGATAACGATACCGTTTTATAACGATCCGTCTTATTTTAAAAAAGTTAGACGTTTAGGCGATTTTAGTGCTTTATTTCCTCAACTATAAGCACCATTTTGTATATTTTGTTAACGGCAATAAGATCTTTTAAGTTAAGTTTTTTTAAAGGGTTAAGTATAGTTGAAAGGATTAGAACGGGTCGCTAATCACGAGCCAAACTTAGCCATATTTTAATAAATTTTTGTCTACTCTACCAGATTTTTCGTATCACTAATACTTTTTATTATTTTGTTATTATATGTTATTTTGAAAAAAGGCTTTTTTTCGAAATTTCAAAATTTTTTTTTACTATAAAACCATTTTTTTTTAAATAAGCACTTTGAACTGGTTATTCTTACAGATCAAAATACACCAATAAAGTAAATAAAGTAAATTGTAACGCGGTAACGATTAATTTTATGTTGGGTCCTAATTAGGGGGTGATTTTCAAGACTTAAAAAAAACCCAACTTTATTTTGAGCACAACTCGCTTATTTTTTGTTCTAAAAACTTTTTAAAAACAAAAATAAGATTTTTTTATGCACTTTAAAAAAGTTTTAATAAGTTTTTTCCGAAAAGTGCTTCATGTTTAGGTTATTTCACTGAATTTGACAAATTAGAACCTACTTTTTATGTGCTACAACTCTGCTTTTACTGGGTCTACAGACTTTATAAATAAATACACCATTTTTTTATAAACTACATTTTTACTAAGAATATTTTTTTTGATAAAATACTTATTTTTTGAATTATTTGTGAGAAACCGTCGGAAAACCTGTTTCATTCGCAAATAAGTACAAAAAGTTTGTGAAAAAACTCTATAGAACAAAAGTTACTTTGACTTAGTCAATTTATGCATTTCCGGATTTATTTTAAACGTACGTTTTTTCATCCCCAAAAAGGGGTATCTTTCATGTCCAAGTAAAAGCAACGCTGAGCTCAAGTCTAAAAGTGAAATAGAGGGTAAGAGGAACCTAAATCCACCTAATATAAGTCCAACCCCGACTTATATTTTGTATCAAGCTACTGTAAATACGCACCAATGATAGCCAAAAGAAGTGTTCTCCAAAATTTTGCACACAACCAGTATCGACCAGCCATTGTAGAGCTTGGCAAACAAATTCCCCTAGTAAAATCAATTAAAGATGAAAAGACCAAGATGGAACTTTACACGATCAAACTGGGGAAAGTTTGTTTCTGACCTTGATAAGTGCCTGGGTTGGAAACCTCCTGTCAGTAACGCTCATTTTGTCGGGACTGTGATGGGTACAGTCAAGAAGAGCAGGCCTAAAGGATATCGTGAAGAATATATCCCGAGATGATGTCAAAATGGTAATATACCAGAATTTTCTTAAAACTGGAGACCAAGAGTTCGCAGATGAACTTATTTATAATTTAATCGCAGCACAACATAAATAGACTGAATCAGTAGAAAACGTAAACTTTTAAAAATCAAGTCGGAAAGCTTGGACTCTAATAGGGAAACTTGGAGATGGTAAAAGCTTTCAACAACGAAAAGCAGGTATAAATTCAAACTCAGTGACATCTCATTATTGTTTAGACATTAAGATAGACCAGAGATAAAGCTCATAAATGAGACGATAGGAAAAATTTAAAAACCTTGATAATCGCAATCAATCTAGACCGAACATTCTTGTACTTTCACAAGTAAAGAAATTGAGATCGCCTTTAAAGACGTTTCTCCGGGAAAAGCTCCAGGTTTCGACGGCATTCGCCCAGAAGTCATACTTAATTGCGGGAAATACACAAAAACCTGGCTAGCACATTTATTGACAAACATAATTCCGACCGAAAGAATCCCACGGAAATTTCAACATTAAAAAGTTTTAACAATACTAAAACCGTATAAAAACATAAAAACTACTTGAAAGAATCATTTTAAACACAATAAATCAATAATCATCAAAGCTATTCCAATTGAACAAGCAGGTTTTAGACCAAAATCGAGATTGCACCAACCAGTTGCTGTCTTTCTTTACTTACATAGATGCTGGTTTCCAAAAAACTAAAGAGATCTGCTGCTTTTATAAATCTGTTGATTTGATTACTTGGACCACGTGATGAGAGGGCAAATATACTCATTATTGAAGCTTATTATGCAAGGCAAAACTCCAGGAAAGCAAAATGTGGGAAAACAAAAATATCGTGGCTTAAGAACTTAAGGAAATGGCTTGAATGCAATAGTGCAGAACTATTTAGAGCGGCAGTTAACAGGGTCCGCCATGATGATTTTCAACCTTCGATAGAAGATGGAACTTAAAGAAGAAGAAGATGAACTGGAGCAGCGTCGTGTAAAAACCATATTCTTTGTCGATTATTAAGAGGAACATTTTGCAGTAGTAACGGCAAATGATTCTTCAGAATATCCAGATATATAACATCATTCACACGGCTGTCAAAAAAAGTGAAACAATCATAGTCCCCAACAATACCATTCCAAACATTTTTAGACCGTCTAGTGTGACTGTGACTGTTAATAAAGTAGTGACTGTTTAATGCGTAATAATGAACATTATGCCCATTCCCTTTTTGCGAAATGTAGCCTCATCTCCAAAAAGCACATAATAATAAAAAATGGTCGCCATACACTTTCTGCTGAGACCATTCACAAAAAGCTAATCTGCAATTATTATCATCGACTGCCAATTCTTGATGGAACTGTATGCGATAGGAATGAATTTTATGTTTACAAGGAATTTTTGCCGCTGAAGTTTGACTAATCTCATGTTGACGTGAAATTTCACGAGTGCTGATGTGGGGATCCTTACTAGTAGCTAATTGTACATCATATTTCTTTTCTTGACTTGTAACAGTTTTTGTTATCTCATTTTTTTCATATACAACTGACTCAGTTAATTTTTCAAAAGTTTTTACGTTTGGCTTCCTCCGTTCAGGATATGGCTGTTGATATATTCTGGATGCAATTAGGCGGTTTCTTGAACTTTTTTCTAATACTCAGATCATATCTGTTCATTATTATACAAAAAAATTCATTTTGAAATTTAAAGACAAGCCACACAGGTCGATTAAAAGTATAATAATATCAAAACTGTCATTTTTTCGAAGCCCACATTTTTACCGTTGTTATCTGACTCAAGTGACATTTTATTAACACTGTGTGTTAATATTATTAACACTGACATAACTGACATAACTGACAATCGTTAGTTATGAATCTTTTACTAAAAACTTTTTGGCTTAGAATACTGTTAATATAACATTAATCCAAAAACTGTTACATTTTACTTCAAAAAATTAAAGGTATTTCCGAAAGAAGAAAACTAAAAAAACAAAATACCTATAGGTTGTAAATTAAAAAAATGTTAATAGGACAGCTAATAGAAATAAGCCAAACATGACAACACTTAATTGGGTGTGCAATTTCACAGCCATCTTAATGTGAGTACTTTTTATTTGTATATATTGTGACAACCATTTTATTATAATGATTTAACTAAACAATAACAATAAAGTATGTAATTTCTTATCAGTTACGTAAACAACGAGTAAAGTTCAATGCTGCTTACTCAATAAGTAGACAACGTTTAAGCTGGTCAGTGATCTCACCGTTTGTAAAAAAATCAATTGACCCAAAATGATTAATAAAGTGTTATCTATTAAGTTCTACATTGTGGTGTCGCAGATAATAAATAATAACATACTTTGGCTAATACTTTTTGATTTATGGAATCAAATTCCATAATTAGTCATATATTGTAAAATAGACAAAATAAATACATATAGATATATTTATCTTTCATTTAATCCATATTTGGCAGAAAGTCTGTTTGGATTTATGCGAGGCAGATCAACAGAAGGTGCATTTTTATTAAAAGAGAGATTTTATAATATTAAAGTAGAAAAACAAATAATCAAATATTGTTTAATATTTTATTCATTGATCTTGAGAAAGCATATGATACAGTAGGTACTACGAGTTGATTTGTGGTGGACACAAATTAATGATTTTCAGGCAGTCCTCAAATGGACTGACACACTATAAGTGTAGTTAAAAATATTTCAGGATAAAAAATATGCAAATGAAATTGGTTTTTTTCTTATTTTTTTTTGTATATATGAAAGCCAATAATAATAGTGCATTAGCAGAAGCGAATACTAAATTATTTTTACAATGTATTTGAAACAATTATTTGTTTAAAAAATCTTCGTTTCTTTTTTAAACTTTCGTGATACCATTTAGTGATTGGTTATTTACTCCAGTCGTCAGAGACGAAAATGCCAATGAACCTCTAAAAATTATACGAACAAGCTAAAATTTGCAGAGAATATTAATTTTGGAACCCCAAAAAGATGCAAAAAAGTTTACCACTTTTACCCCCGGCTTACCTCTAAAATTCCCCTCGCAGGGGGGTAAAAACGCAAAAAAATTGATTTACACAGAATCTGTATACTAGAAAAAAATATTTTAAATAAAAAATGTAGCTGAGATAATTTTAAACAAAAACGTTTTAAAGCATGTTTTGTGTAGAATGAACCGTTCGCTTAGAAACAACGTTTGAAGCGATTTTGCATGTCAGTTACGCGCACGAAATCAATGTCCAATAAAATTTGTATCAGCTCGACGGTAAAAATTCGATATCTTTTGATTCAAGTGACCTATCGAAAAAAATCAAGATGCGTTTTAAAGGTAAAGAGTTCAGCTTTTTAATGCAGTTTTTGTATTTTGACGAAATAAACTCAGATTTTATAAAGGTGTTAAATAAATAAACGTGGCACGACTTTTGCCTTTTTTTATGAAATTTTAGTTTTACGTTTTAACAATAAATGTGAGACATTTGAATTATGCTTAAAAAACGTTGGATTTAAACTTTCACATAACAAACGATCTAAAACATTTAACCCCTTACCGCATAGTGGGTCATATATGGCACAATACTTAGTTTTATAACCGGTAATAGAGCGCCATCTCAATGCAGCAAAGTGAACTTTTATGAAAATTTGCAGATAGCCGCGGTATGACCGCTGTTCATAAGAATTGTGCAATTTGATATTCAATTATCGAAGTTTCTACTGAATATTTTTGTTCCAAAAAAATAGCGGCATCAAGGATAGACTTTTAAGAAAGAATTTCTGTAAGTATTTTCACGTATTCCTTTATATTTTGGTATTTTTTGATCAAAGATATGCTTGTGCCATATATGCCACAATATGCACTATCGTGCAAAATTATATATATATATATATATATATATATATATATATATATATATATATATATATATATATATATATTGTTGTACTTTTGAATGTCCATAAGCAATAAAAAACCGATATACAAATTTTATTACTTAAATAAAAATTAAAATTATTGATATTTCATAAAGACACGGGCATATAAATTTTCAAACATCCTGTATAAGACAAAATATGTATTTTAAGTTGTTCGAAGAATTGTTCATTAGGCCTCAGAGACAAGACTTTCAAATATTATCGATAAGAAATTTAAATAAGTCGGTTATTGTGGAATGGATTTACCCGGAATAAAAGTGTATATAGAAAGTGTTGAACAATAGACCGGGATTTGCGGTGGTTTTCTCCCTGAAAGATTATATCGGTAAAAGTTTATTAACAAAAGACATTGAATTGAGAAACAGGTATCGTTTGTAGCTATTAGTAAGAAATATTTGTAAAGCAGATAGATTTAGTTAGAATAATTAAAGAAGGTTGTTTTCTGGAATTACCCGAATGACGTTTTATAGAGAGAGTTGATTGGTAACGATATACGTCACAAGAGGTGGATGATTTTTATTGGTCAATTTTTGAATGCAAGGAGGTTGGTTTTGGCTATGAGATAGGAGAGAGAAAAAAAGGTTAGTTAGTCAGTTTTAGTCGTCCAAGAAGGAAGGAGCTTTGTGATTTGTGTTTGTTTGAAGTCCCGAAGACGTAATTTACCGGGTGTGTTTATTTGCTGTGTAAAAGCTGACCAGTGTGAGGAACGGGGTACAGAGAGATAGAAAACCAAAGGGTATAAGAATTTTAATAGCAGACGAAGCCGGAAACATTTGGAGTTGTAAACAGGCGCGGAGATTGGCTCAAAGGGAGGCTGCATAGACTAACACGAGTTGTTGGGTTGCAGATTCAGTGACAGATAGGAGAAAGATGTAAGTCATCTGGACCACAATAGGAGCAGAAGCAGAGAAAGGATTTTTTTGTTGTGGCGTGGCCATAGAATTGCAACGGCAGAGAAGGAAAGGTCAGTCAATTTTCATTAGAGCCGGAGTGTGATTTTCATTTATTAATTAAATAAATTGAATAAATAATAGAGACAGTTAATTTGGCGATCACTTAAAAAAAAAAGGAATTATAAAAGGAGCTTAGTTATAACACATATTAAAAATCAATGTAAAATAACATTTGGGTCCATGATAGAAAACAACTTCTCATATATTTAAAGTTAGTATATTGCAAATATTACAGGATTGATTGTTATATAAAATTTCATTAAAATAAAGGACATCTCACATATAGTTCAGTTGAAATTCTATGTATTTTATTCAGGTCATATTACCTATCCCGATTAGGAAGCCAATTGGAAAATATTTTGAATCCACGATCAAAGGTAAATCGTACAATTTAAATAGCCTGAGATTGTAATTAATTAATGCTGATTTATTGTGATTAATTAGAGATTAGATCATTTAATAAATATAGACAGGATTTTTCCTAAGTAAGCAATATAATACAATTTAAATAGCATAACAAAATGGCCCCCAACGTGTAAAGCTTTGAAAAATATTTCTAGTTGGCAAATTTGAAAGGATAGGAGTAGACGAGCAGATATTTGAAAGTTTATATGCCAGGGATAAAGTGAAATATTATGTAAAAATTGAGGACATAAAGATTTATATATTTTTTTTAAGATACAATTTACCATAATTGATTTATTCGTGATATTGACAATTTATAGGTTACCATAATTGATTTATTTGTGTGATATTTACATTTGATAATTTTACCATACGTGAATTATTTGATTGATTTTGACATTTGATATTTTATCATTTGATTTATTTGTGGGATATTGAAATTTGATACTCGTACTCAAGAGTTATTACATTTAAACAGGAAAAGTCCCGTTTGTTGCAACAAACCAGTAGAATTTTATATTTGGCGGGGATATTATTGCACAAATTTCAAAGTTTCATATTTGGCGGGGATAAATAATCTAACGAACATGTCGACCACAAGGAGTCAAAGCAAAACGCAAGAAAGGAAAGAGGATAAGATAGAAGAGGAAACAATTATTGATGAAGGATCGAATAATGAAGGAAATGCTACAATAATGGAGGAAAGAAAAGAAACAGGGATGTTAGAAAAATTATTAGCTATGATGCAAATACAGACACAACAAATACAAGAATCGTTACAAAAAATGGATAAAAATCAACTGGAAACAAAACACATAATGGATGAAACAAAACAAACAATGGAAAAAAACCAACGGGAAACAAAACAAACAATGAGCAATATAGAGCAGCGTCTGGAAAACTATGAACAGGAAATTAAAGGATGTGTTGAGGGGATAAAGAAAGAACCGATACAACAAATAGAAGAGATTAATGAAATTAAAAATAATATGAAAGAACAAGAAATGAGAATTAAAGATAATTTGGAGGAATTAGAAATAAAATTTGAAAATGCGCTACAAGAAGACCGGAAAGAAACGGAAAGGAGATTTAAACAAATTGCAGAGATGGAGATAAGAGGAGTAGAAAGAAAGGAAGTCATCGTACATAGCACAGAAGACGTAAAAGTACGATTTGGCGGGGATATAAGGAAAATACACCCAGTGCCTTTTATAAATAACCTAAAGGAAAAAGTCAAATACATAGGACCGTTTGCAACAGCAAAGGAAACCATCAGAAACCATCTCAAAGAAGAGGCAAATCTTTGGTTTGTCAGCAAGGAAGAAGAATTGGACAATTGGCAAGATTTTGAGAGAAGATTCTTAAATTATTTCTGGGGAAAAATCCAGCAAGTACAAGTAAATAAAGAGTTACAAAATGGAAAATACCATGAGAGGATGGGCGTATCAGAAAAGATGTACGCATTACAACTCTATAATAATGCAAAACATTTGCAATATAATTATTCATCAGAACAATTGGTAGAGTTGATATCGCGACATTTTGAAGATACCTTGGAAGACCACATAAATCTCCAAAATTACAAGGACATTGACAGCTTATGTCAATTTTTGCAAATGAGAGAATCACGTAGGCATGAAAGAAGAGAAAGAAGACCGCAAGAAAATTATAGACAAAGAGAAAACCAAGAATATAGAGATAGAGGTCAAAATTTTAGAAGAGATTATACAAGACGAGAATTCATACCTAGACGGGGATATGAAAATAGACCGAACGGAAGAGAGAATTATGAACCCAGAACCCAGAGATGGAATGAAAACAGGGATCGGGAAAATCAGAGTAGAAATAACCGCCCATACCAAGGAAACAGATACAATAACCCACGGAATGAACAGGAATCTCGCGGTAACCGATACGGGAATGATAGACCAAAAGAGAACAGAAGAGAAATAAATAATATGCAAAGAGAAGAAAATGAATATGAGAGAGAAGATGACGGGAGAGAAAACACAGAAGAACAACAGGCGTGTTTTCAAGAAGGCGCTCACTAAAAACGAAGAAACTACACGAGGAAAATGGACATATTGGCAGTAGAAAGGTATGGCTTGTATTTAGGGAAAACTACATCAGTCGACAAGATTACCGCATTGCAAAAGAGATCACACAGAAATGCGAAGTATGCCAGAAATACAAGAGCAGGAATTTTAAAAACGAAAATATTGCAAAGAGCATTGTATCCCGGAACAACCTGGACATTATAGCCATCGACATGTTAAGCGATCTAATTGTGACCACGCAAAGGAACAAGCATATTCTGGTGATGGTGGATGTGTTCTCAAAATACGTAAAATTATATAGTTGCCGCACCACAAAAGGGGAAGAAATATTGAGAAAAATAGACAATTTCATCGCTACGGTAGGAACCCCAAGAAAAATTTTACTAGACAATGCAACGTACTTCCGAAATGATCGTTTCAAGGGACAGCTTAGAGAACGGGGAATCGAGACGAACTTTGTAAGCATCAGGCATCCCCAAAGTAATCCTTCTGAGCGATTTATACAAGAGGTAACGAAATTTCTTCGCATTGCAACGGATGGTCAACATCGGCGATGGGACAGAAAATTGGGAGAAATAGAGATGTACCTAAATTCCATGCCAAGTACAGTAAAGAAAGAAACACCAGAATACATCATGAAAGGCGTCGTGCCGATAAGACCGTGGGAAGATCCAGAACAAAGAGAGTATCGACAGGTTATAGAAACCGTTCAGAGGAGATTAAGAAGAAGCAATGAGAAATACATCCAGAGACAGGGTCATAATAGGAAACGAAGACCAGTAACTTTCCAAAAGGGTGACAAAGTAATGGTAAGAGCATTAAGAGTGTCAAATCTTCAGACCGGTATTTGCGCAAAATTGATGCCTGTTTTCGAAGGGCCATACATAGTAAACAACGAAGATGGAGTAAACAGCTATGAGTTGAAACATATGGATTCTGAAAAGATCAGAGGTACTTATAATATCCATGATGTATATAAATATCACGAATGAAGATTTAAATTTGTATAAAGTAGATAGTAGGATAGGATAATACGTAGCATAAGTACAGCTAGCATACAGGAAGTGCGTTTATTTTGCCTCGAGAAAATTTAGTTGCATAAATTGATAAATTTTATCGATTACAAAGGCGGGGATTTGTTGTACTTTTGAATGTCCATAAGCAATAAAAAACCGATATACAAATTTTATTACTTAAATAAAAATTAAAATTATTGATATTTCATAAAGACACGGGCATATAAATTTTCAAACATCCTGTATAAGACAAAATATGTATTTTAAGTTGTTCGAAGAATTGTTCATTAGGCCTCAGAGACAAGACTTTCAAATATTATCGATAAGAAATTTAAATAAGTCGGTTATTGTGGAATGGATTTACCCGGAATAAAAGTGTATATAGAAAGTGTTGAACAATAGACCGGGATTTGCGGTGGTTTTCTCCCTGAAAGATTATATCGGTAAAAGTTTATTAACAAAAGACATTGAATTGAGAACAGGTATCGTTTGTAGCTATTAGTAAGAAATATTTGTAAAGCAGATAGATTTAGTTAGAATAATTAAAGAAGGTTGTTTTCTGGAATTACCCGAATGACGTTTTATAGAGAGAGTTGGTTGGTAACGATATACGTCACAAGAGGTGGATGATTTTTATTGGTCAATTTTTGAATGCAAGGAGGTTGGTTTTGGCTATGAGATAGGAGAGAGAAAAAAAGGTTAGTTAGTCAGTTTTAGTCGTCCAAGAAGGAAGGAGCTTTGTGATTTGTGTTTGTTTAAAGTCCCGAAGACGTAATTTACCGGGTGTGTTTATTTGCTGTGTAAAAGCTGACCAGTGTGAGGAACGGGGTACAGAGAGATAGAAAACCAAAGGGTATAAGAATTTTAATAGCAGACGAAGCCGGAAACATTTGGAGTTGTAAACAGGCGCGGAGATTGGCTCAAAGGGAGGCTGCATAGACTAACACGAGTTGTTGGGTTGCAGATACAGTGACAGATAGGAGAAAGGTGTACGTCATCTGGACCACAATAGGAGCAGAAGCAGAGAAAGGATTTTTTTGTTGTGGCGTGGCCATAGAATTGCAACGGCAGAGAAGGAAAGGTCAGTCAATTTTCATTAGAGCCGGAGTGTGATTTTCATTTATTAATTAAATAAATTGAATAAATAATAGAGACAGTTAATTTTGCGATCACTTAAAAAAAAAAGGAATTATAAAAAGAGCTTAGTTATAACACATATTAAAAATCAATGTAAAATAACATTTGGGTCCATGATAGAAAACAACTTCTCATATATTTAAAGTTAGTATATTGCAAATATTACAGGATTGATTGTTATATAAAATTTCATTAAAATAAAGGACATCTCACATATAGTTCAGTTGAAATTCTATGTATTTTATTCAGGTCATATTACCTATCCCGATTAGGAAGCCAATTGGAAAATATTTTGAATCCACGATCAAAGGTAAATCGTACAATTTAAATAGCCTGAGATTGTAATTAATTAATGCTGATTTATTGTGATTAATTAGAGATTAGATCATTTAATAAATATAGACAGGATTTTTCCTAAGTAAACAATATAATACAATTTAAATAGCATAACAATATATATACCTATATATATATATATATATATATATATATATATATATATATATATATATATATATACCTATATATATATATATATATATATATATATACCTATATATATATATATATATATATATATATATATATATATATATACCTATATATATATATATATATATATATATATATATATATATATATATATATATAGTGATAAATATTTGCGTCTTTGTCGATATATGCTATCTCACAATGATTAATTGCACACATTTTACGATAAAGAAAAATTAGGATAAATGATTACACTATTAAAGCATTAATTAAAAATAAAAAAATATAAAAAATTAAAAAAACATATTTTATGGTTTATAAGTTTGGTCTTTTTATGTTGAGTTGTAAGACCTTGTTCTTTGAACTTAACTTAAACGACATGTACAACATTAATATTTTTGACAACTTACTACAATCTATATTAATTATTATTGCCGTACAGAAATACATATATAAAATGTTAATAGGTCAAATTTGGATAATGTATAAATTTTAACAAATGTAAGTAATATTTTTTTTAATGAAATGTCCTTCATAATATTTTAAATTTAAACTCTTATTAATTGTTTTCACAATTCAATAATACATTTTTCTTTTAGCCCTGGTTCAATCTACCACAGCTACTTGCTATACTGATAATAATGATGAATAAACGATACACGATTATTGTAATTTGGGCGTTTATTTTTGGTATTCTTACTAATGATCATTATTTTTGTCTTCGTGCAATTTAGTTTTAGATCGCATTTGTTAGATGTTTTTACAACTTTATCCATCATCCTTTGGAGCCCTTGCGCACCAGTATCTCTTCTCTTATTTTGTCTTGTCATTTCTTAAATTTTTTTATACATGTTGAAATAAGCATGAATTTTTGTAATTTCTCTAGTTCATTTCAGCGTTCGTTCATCCATTTCTCTTTCTCCTTCCTTATTAGTCTTGTAAGCATTTTTGTATTTCCCTGTATTCAGTTTCATCTATGTTTTAATAGTCTTCTTTCGTCCAATAATAATAATATTTCCTGTATCATGAATTTATTTTCCACATGTTTTTCGTCATGTTAAAATTTGTTATCTATATTTCTTATATACTGTTTCTTATAGTTTTCTTTATAGTTTTTATATGTGTTTTCTACCTTATCCACTGTTATTGTATGCGTTGTATTTTGTAGGATATTATTTAAAGTAATTGCTACAATTTTGCGTATTTCATCATTTTTAATTCAATATTTCACCGCTGCGTATCCCAATAATCCTCAAAGCTCCGTTTTCTAACGTAGTCAGCGAAGACTTCATTCTTTTCCTTTTCTATATATATATATATATATATATATATATATATATATATATATATATATATATATATATATATAGTAGCCACCTTCTTTGTCTTTTATTTCTCCACTTTGACCGAAAAACCCACCACTCTTCGAGTGTACCTTAGTTTATTATATATATATATATATATATATATATATATATATATATATATATATATATATATATATATATATATATGTATGTATATATATATATGTATATATACATATACATATTTTCATTAGTCAGACAAGTCAATACCTGCATTCTTGATGAGTATAGAATAGATTATTGTAACTTAAAATAGTATAGATTATGTAGACTACCCAGACTCCAAATATGTACTCCCATGTATGGAAGTGGATAGATTACCATCTGGGGTACGTATTTCAAAAGGATGTGGTTTTCATCATAAAAAGAGAATAAAAAAATAAGGAAAGCTTTGGCTTATCCCGAAGGATAACGGAGTTTTAACTATTGCGGTTATGAGCCACCCATTCTAGGTGAGTGTAGATGTCAGCTACCTATTCTGTGACTGACGCTGTTGATTATTTCATTTTACCAGTTACACTCATATCTGGGAGATATATCCCTATCCGCGCCCTCTCCGAGTAAATAAAACCCCACACGAGATTGAAGAGGATAATAAATAATACCTAATATATAATATCATCTAAGTGTAATAGTACATTTGTTGTATATTCGTATTAATTTATTTGTTTAGTTTGTCATACGCCTTAAGGATATTTCAAGTTTTAAACAATAAATTTTAATGATTGGTGATAAATGCTTGTATGTACCACGTGTATACAAGCCTATGTATATGCACGTGGTGCATTTTATAATCTCAGTGTCGTCCAATAAAATCTTTTTCAATTATGCCTTGGTACATAAATTACTATTTAATTATTTGGGAATCATCGTATAAAAAGTATACTAGATAGTGCAGTTTTATAATTTTATATTTTATTGCACGCTATAGACTATTTACATATTTTATACATCTAGGAGACCCCAATATTTCGTTAATTTAATTTTTAATGCATTTAATGTATGACATATAACTAATAAACCCAATTGAAAATAAACACTGTCTAATAAACATAAAAATATGCTTTGTCTAATAAAATCGCACCTTTCACAAGTCTTTCCATGACCCATGCAAACATTTGATGCAACAGTAGATGTTCAATGAAATTAAGACCATGAAACCATTTCCGTTTATGGCTGTGTTAACTTATCTTGACGATTTTAGTGATTCTCTGGTAGGTCAGAGATTTACACTGTTAGATAAGTAGTAAGTACAAGAATATATTAGATAAAAAAATAAAACACTGTTGGATAAAAAATTGTGTAATTTGAGTTTTTTAATATTACCCGAATTACTTATAGTACATTGAAAAGTTACATTGAGATTATATTTTTGAGAAAACGCAATTTAATTTTTTTGGCATGTGGGCCACACAGCCATCTTGGAAATAGGGGGGTGTATCTGGTAAATTAGCAACCCTACATAAAATTTTATTCAACAATATTTGTAGCAAATTAAGTTGTCTACAACTTTATTTCTATTAAATGAAAAGACTAATACGTTTTTGTACACACGTATGATAAATAAAAAAAAAATGGAAAAGTGAAGTATTTTTAAAGTGTGTAAAATATTTTAATTGCTGAGAGCTTTCGGCTTACAAAGCCATCTACGGAGCTTTGGTCAATATTAAGCATCCAACTAGGAGATATTTTGTGGTAAACAGAAAAATGCTGGTCCTATTTTCTATTTTTTCTTTTATTTCTTTAATCAATGAAAAAACACAAAGGACTGTACACTGGACTCTACAAAAACACATTAAAAAATTTGGTTATGGTACGGGTGTCAGAACCGGACCATTTTATTCTATCTGTTGCTTCAACTTCAGACACGTGTTGTCGTGTTCTGACACAAGTACTATAACCAAATTTTTTAGTGTTTTTTGTGGAGTACAGTGTACAGTTCTTGGTGTTTTTTTATTGATTAAAGAAAGAAAAGAAAAAATAAAAAATTGAACCAGCATTTTCTAGTAGGATAGTAGTAGGATACTTAATATTTGACCATAGCTCCGAAGGGCTTTGTAAGCCGAAAGCGCTCAGCCAGAAATCTTTTACACACTTCAAAAATATCAGTGTAAGTGCCGAGTCTGGGTATTTTTAATGTTATATTTACATACAACCCCGTTGTAACATTGTGCGTACCGGCCGACTAGAGAAGAAAACGTTATTACATATTTCTTTGCAAAAGAGAGTTGAAAATATGGGGGCTTGGATAAAAGATCTCACTGTGTTGGCATTATTATTTGATGAAGAGGAAGAGCAAGAGCAGAAAATGTGGAAACAAAGGAGATGGAGTGTGCATCCTATGTGAAAAAAAAAGACAAACCGAAGGAGAATTTACAATATACAGAGAATTTTTGGACGATGAAACAAAATTTCATGAATATTTTAGAATGTTTGGTACTCTTTTTTTCTTTTTCTTTTTTCTTTAATACATATAAAAAAGCAGAACATATTGTAGTATTTTCGTTTCACCTCGTATATAATAAAACACCAAAAAATATTTTAATTCTTTTGGAGGGTGGATTGATATAAAACTAGCCTTTGATAAAAAAACAAGTTTTTTGGAATTAAATCGATTTATTTCTCAACATAGTCCTCTTTTAGCTTGATACACTTAGTATCGATTTTCTAATTTTTTTTATCCCATCCGAATAGTACTTTTGCTCTAGCTCTTCAAAATAGGCCCACGTTTCAGCGACGACTTCATCATTTGTTGCGAAACGGCGTCCTTCGAGCCATTTTTTTAGGTTTGGAAACAGGAAAAAATTGCTGGCGGCAAAATCTGGGGAATACGGTGGGTGTTCACTCAATTCATAGTCCAATTCGTGTAATTTTGCCATGGCGACGGCTGATTGGTGAGCCGGTGCATTGTCTTGGTGAAAGAGCACTTTTTGCGTTTCAAACCGGGGCGTTTTCGACGCAATTCGGCATCGAATCGATCCAATAATGCTGCATAGCCCTCATCATTGATCGTTTTTCCTTTTTCCAAGTAGTCGATGTGGATGATGCTCTTCGCATTCCAGAAAACAGTCGCCATCACTTTGCCGACCGAAGGTGCACTCTGCCTTCTTCGGCGGCCCGTCGCCGCGTTTGCGCCACTGTTTCGACTGTTCTTTGGTTTCCGGTGTGTAATAATGCACCCAGGTTTCATCAACAGTAATAAATCGGCGAAAAATTGCGCCGTATCATCGCCAAAAGCGTCTCCGAAGTGGTCACACGTTTTTGCATTTGATCGATTGTCAGCAAACGTGGCACCCATCGCGCGGATAGCTTTTTCATGTCCAAATGATAGTGAATGATGTTGTGTACGCGTTCGTAGGAAATATTTAGGACTTCTATTAACTCGCGGAGCTTAATTCGACGATCTGTCATAATCATGTCATGGACTTTGTTGATCATTTCCGGCGTGGTGACTTCATTTGGCCTCCCGGGACGCTCATCATCAAAATCACTCGTACGATCACGAACAAATTCAGCTTTCCAAAATTTTACTGTTATGTCACTACTCGGTAAATCCTCTGCCAGAGCAGTCGATTTCATCGGTTGAATCCGGATTTTGTCAATGGAAATTCATTAGTGTAACAGTCAAAGAGAACAGCTTGGGGTCTGAACGGGAAAACATTGCTGTCGTAGAGTTTTTAAAATCGGCAAATTTTCGCCTAATCAGATGAGTTTTGGTTAGAAGGAGGTGATTTAATTTCGAAATGCTATATGACAGTCTTTGTAAAGTGTAAAGGATCTTTGTAAAGTGTAAAGCGTGTCAAGGGATCTGATAACAGCATTTCTGAGGGTTAAATGGGCCTACATGGTTTTGAGTGATAATCAAGCAGCCGAGTTTTGAAGAATACATATTGTTATTATCTAGGATAACCTGACGCGCTCAGTTTGATGTTTGACTTCTCCCGAGGTGTGTCCAGATTGTCCAAATCGTGTTTATAAAAGTCCGTGCAGTCCGTGTCATTTTCGTGCATCGAAAGTGCACGGTTTGGGATTTAGTTCAGGCCGGTCACGGACGGACCCAATCGGGAAAACGCCAATGTTGTTTTTTTTTGCCGGGCACTGTCATATTAGAGTGGACACGACACGGATTCGTATAAATCTACCTTTTAATCGTAAAATTAAACATAAAAGAGTTAACAAAAATAAGTAAAAACTTTTGAACAAATTTTTTTTTGGGCCTTATAACTTCTTTCTGGTTATTTGACAATAAAAAGACATCGGAGCAATATTATAGAGGGTTTTCAATTTTCAATTTTCGCTACAAATTTTGACCACTTCGAAGTTGACCTAATAAGAATACGATAAATACTAACCATTAGGTTTAGTTTTTTATTATATTTTTTATTTATATAATTTATTATTTTGTAAACATTCTTATGGTATTATTAGTTTAATGTCGACCTTTTTCCTGACCACCTATGAGGTAGAGTCTAGAGGTGCGTTTTTTAAAGTGGTATCCCCATTAGGCCTAATTCACTGACAATTTTCAAACGAGATGATATTTAGCATAAATATATATTTAAAAGGATGTTTTCCAGCTATTGCTTTTTTTATTTTATCTCTTATGGTCCAGGCTGTGGTTAAGGATCTAATTCATTATCGAAGTTAAATGTTTGCGAAAGAACTGAAGTTGGAATTGGCGTCATTGTGGATAATTCATCTTAGAATTCTTCGAACTATTTGATTAATTTTAATATTTTCATGATATTTCATAGGTTTCACCTGAACAATTGAGGCACACTGCAGAGCATTTGAGGCCTGCTTGTCGAAAACCGTTCATACTCTCACAGTTTCCATTGTATCTGTAGAAAATTAAATTCAGAAGTTCGGACGATGCTGGAGTTTTGAAAGTTTTGATTGGTATTCAAATTTTTCAATGCTTTTTTCAGCCCTAATCTTTAGGACAGAGCAGTGTTGCCAGGTTACCATTTCTCAGAATTTAGTTTCAACAGTTTTGATTCTCTAATTGATAATCCGATACAATCTTCAATAAAGGACAGAAATCTTTATAACTGTTTTTACTGTCGGATTGAAAGGCGTAGACTATAAATCACGAAGATGTATCAACAACTGTGTTTAGTTTATTTTTAATTATAACAAATTTTTTGTTTTTTTTGTATTTATTAAATTGATAAATAACCTTTGAATGTTTAATTAAATAATAGCTGAATTTAATAATTTAATTTTATCTGAGTTAAGTATTTTAAAACCAGTTTTTGTTCACATAAATAAGATTGTAAAGAATGTAAAATTACAGTGTATTTATGAAACTTCTTAACATATTATTTATGTGCCATATATTAAAGTATTAGTTTTATTTATAAATATGTTCAAAGCGCTGCAGCATCTGATACATTGGGTTTCCACAATCAATTTTGTATTAATAAATCACTATTTAGTCTTAACGTAAAAACAAAATTTACTTTAGATCAGGGCGTATCTGTTTTGAGGTAGATGTGAAAGGTGGCATTCGGATTTTTGCAGAAAAAGTTATGGGATAACTTCAGTAATAATAATTGACGTATAACTTCCTCTCAAATGGGTCGGGAACATTAATAAACAAATTAAAATATTTAAAAATTACACTTGTCTTGCTTAAAACTTAAAACAATTTATTTTGGAGTAAAGTCGTAACGAAATAAAATAACGACAACTGAATTTTCGATAAGATACGGCTAGCTAAGAATGTTTGAATTTCTTGCCCTTGCTGCAAAATAGTAATATGTACATACAAAAAAAGAGGGGAAAACAAATCTTTTCTTTTTCAATGTTTTTCAACCACTTAGATTGTACAACCTTCATAATTCATCTGAAAAAAATCATAACATAATAAAACAGCACCCTAAATTTTATTAAAGCCGATTTAATAGATTTTGAAGAATAATTTTGCAATCTATAAATTTAAAAAAAAATCATTATTTTTAATTCGTGCACAACAAAAACTAGAGCATAGAGACAGCTTGTCATTTTTTATACTTATAAAAACACAGTTAATCTATCCAACGTACTTTATACGTTTATATATATGTTTTAAAATTATAAACAGTTTTTTGGCTTATAAACAAATAGAATATCTCGGTAACTATTAGCTTAAATGAAATTCATGAAACGGCATTGCAAAAGACCTGGCAAGACGTTTCTCATAAAATAAAAAAAGTTTAATTAAGATTAGTGATTCCTGAGATACAACCGGTCAAAGTTGACCTGCATTGGCTACTAAGATATAAACAAAGGGATGATAATCTTTAAACCAATACTTAATTTAGGAGTCGTTTCTTGATAAAAATTTTTCATATATTCAGGACATTTATTACATATTGTAGCGAGATTAAATAAAACGAGCGGTTCGAATTTATATAAATATATTTATTTAAAGTTTACAGTTCGGTACTCTCTTATCAACTAACTCACTCCTAAAAACGTTACATATGTATAACAAAGTTACTATGTTCTAGAATATTCTGGCGTTGTCCCACCTCTAACTCGTCTCATCGAAAGAACCATCGAAGACGGGCGGTATTGAAATGTCAATTCTTGTGTTCTAGATTTTTCTTTCTAAGAATTATGACGTATCGGAGATGGGCTATTTCGTTACAATATAGTATAATTAGTCTGTCAGGAATTTGTCAGTATTGATTATAAAGAACGCCATGAACAGTAGGTAAGATTATTCACCAAGAACTAGCTGTTAAACTGGGACTTCTCTAAACCGACCATCTTCCTTATTATCAATACGTCCCTGAGAGAATGCTTGAAAATGACAACTACAAGCTATACTGTGATCGCACTGTGCTCACAGACCAACCAGTGGCACATAATAGACCGGATCGCTTACTAGTTAAGAAACTTACTAGGCAAACAACACTTATTGATGTGGCGATACCTAACACCAATAGTTTACGAGTTGAATACAACGAGAAGATCACCAAGTATAGAGATCTAGAAATATAAATTAGAAGACAATGGAGAATGGAAAGTACCCAGACAGTACCTATTATTATATCTACTACTGGTGTTATTCCCAAAAACCTCCTAGAGAACATAAAACAGCTGAGTTTAAATGGAAATATCTACAAGGCCATGCAGAAAGCTGTACTCCTCGCGGCATCCAGATGTGTACGAAAATTTTTGGGAGATAGTTCAGCATACCAAGTCACCTATGGCTCGATAACACGAAAAGAGTCCCACCAGAACTCAATTCTTTTGATACCGTAGGTATCTGGACCTTAAAGGAAGTGTGAGCCGTATGGCTAAATCTTAAATAATAATAATTTTCTTCTTCAAGCAAAACATCTCCCATACTATTAATACGTCCCAGAAAGTATGCTTAATAATGACAACTTCAAGCTATATTGGGACCGCACCGTGCTCATAGACCAAACAGTAGCACACAATAGACCAGATCTCGTACTAGTTAATAAACTTACGAGACCAACAACAATAATCGATGTTGTGATACCTAACAACAATGATCTGCGTGCTAAATACAACAAAAAGATAGCCAAGTACAGAGATCTGGAAATACAAATAAGGAGGCAATGGAGAATGAAAAGAACCTTCTAGAAAACATAAAAAAGCTGGGTCTGAATGAACATCTCTATAACACCATGCAGAAAGCTGTACTACTCTCGACGTCCAGATGTGTACGAAAATTTTTGGGAGATACTCCAGCATACCAAGTTACCTAACATCTAGGGCTCGATAACACGGAAAGAGCCCCACCAGAGCTCAATCCTTTTGATACCGAAGGTATCTGGGATGAGTGAATTTTCGCCTTAGAGGGAGTGAGAGCCGTATGGCTAAATCTGATAATAATAATAATAAAAAACATTTTTATTTCGCGTGAAAAATACCAAAAAAATTAGGTTGAAGAAAATTAAATTTCAAATATATAAATCGGTATAAGTAAAAATAATGTATTTTCTACTTCCAATAAAATAATTTTCTTTATCTTTTTTAAATCCACGTAAATCGAATGAGATGCTTTAGTTTTGTTATAAATAAATTAGTTTTTATACTCCAGTCTTCAGGGATAAAATATTACTGAACCTCTAAAAATCATACCAACAAGCTGAATTTGTCTAGAGAACTTGATTTTGGAAAATATATTTTGATCAGAGTATCCTATCGATTAAATCAAAAAGCGTTTTAGGTGAAGAGTGCAGTTTTCTTATGCGATTTTTGCATTTTGTAGCAATTGAGATTAGTTTGTATAAAAGTATTAAATAAATAAACGTTGAGCGATCTTTGCCATTTTTTACGATTCTCGTAAGAACATTAATACAGTAGACTCGAGATCGTCTGTCGTTCAGATCATCAAATTAAGTTACTGTACGGTAAAATTTTTCCTTTTACGTACTGTTTTGTGTATTTATTCGAGTTTATTAGTTTCGGTTTCATAATTAATTTTTCATAAGTTGATTTCTGTGAGTAAGAGAGCATCTTTCTGTGCAATATGAGTGGAAAGTGTAAGAGAGTAGTTGTATCTTTGGAAACAAAAGTGAATGCAATTAAGAGGTTAGACACGGGTGAATCAATAAAGAAGGTTGCTTCAGATTTAGGTGTCGAAGAAATAACTGTTGGAGATTGGAAGCGTAAGCGGAATGAAATCGAACAGTGGGTCAACCGAAGTATGAGTGGTGGTAGTCGATTGGCCCGGAAGACTATGAAGAAAGGGGAGCATGAACAAACTTCTGAGGTGTTTTTCTTGTGGTTTTTACAAATGAGAGGATTGGACAGCCCGATAAGTGGTACGTATCAGGCTGCCGATAAGCCCAATACTCCAAGCCAAAGCTATTGAATTCCAGAAGAAATTTATTGATGGAAGAGAAACATTTTCTGCTAGTGAAGGATAGATTTACTTATGGAAGAAGAAATATGGCATCCGACAATTGAATTTTTGCGGCGAAAAACTTTCTGTTGACTCAACTGAAATTGAAACATTTTATTTAAAATAACAAATATTATCCTTAAAGATGGACTAACTTCAGACCAAATATTTAACTGTGGCAGGCCTTAACTTTAAAATGCTTTCATCGAAAACACTAGCTGATAAAAATGAAGGAACTGCACCAGGTTACAAAAAAAAGCAAAGATAGAGTCACAATCATGATTTGCAACAATGCTTTTGATTCATTAAAATAACAAACTCCTTTAATTGGAAAATCCAGAAATCCAAGGGCATTTAAAAATGTCCAAATAAATAGGTTACCTACAATCTGTAGCAACCAACGCAATGCATAGATGGACTGTAACACTTTAAAGGACTGGTTTTTTAATGACTTCATGCCAGTCATTGATGCTTACCTAGTAAACAAAAATCTGCCCCGGAAAGCTTTGTTGTTGTTAGACAGCGCACGATCCCACCCAGATGCGAGTGAATTATTTAGTGGTGACAAAGAAGCTGTGTTCTTTCCACCCAATGTGACGTCTCTCATTCAACCCCTAGACCAAGGCGTTATAGAAGCAATGAAGAGGAATTACCAGCGGTAGCTTCCTCAGGTACTGTTAACTAAGCTGGATGAATGACTCAATGTAATTGTGGCATTAAAGAAGAACACGGCTAAAGATGTTTGCTATTGGACTGCATCTGCTTGGGACGCAGAAGTCGTGGAAAAAATTATTTAAGATCGACAACAAAATACAAGACGTTCAAAATGAAACTAATGACTGTGAAGTTGATTCTATAGCCAGCCTAGCCAATCAATTACCAGTAGAACAAACAATCGGAAACCAAGACATTATCGATTGGATAAATCTAGATGAAGAAATGGAATTGACAGATGATGCAATACAGATGAGATAACTCAAAAGATTTCTCATTCCGATGGATTGAAGATCCTTGAAGCAGCTCTCGAATACATCAAGCAACAAGAAGAATCGACACCATTAGACGTCCTCCTTAATTGACATATATTTAATTCATTAAAATATGATTTGAATCAATTGGCCGTTTTAATTTAGAATCATACGATTTTTTTCTAATAGGGGTACTTCCAAAAGTGAAGTGGAGGTTAGTTAGAACCTGAATTCAAATTGTCATGAAACTTGGTGGTCAGACGTAAAATTACAAAGTATCGCCGAATTTCACATTCATTTATTGGTCTAAAGATATTGGATAGCCCCAAGTGATGCTAATAATATGTTGAAATATATGTAATTTATATTCTTATCTACTTTGCTTAAAAATTAAGAACCCGCCAGTGATACGTACTCAGTTCTTAATTAAGATGTTACTGACAATCAGTAACTGGTAATGGCCAAAAAGAAAAAAATATCAAAGTCTGTACAAGGTTTGTTTAAAAAATATAGTCAGATATAGTGGGTTAATAAAATTGTAATTAATTAATAGTAAAAGTCGTATAAAAAATGCCAACATGTATCGTTATCGATATATTTTTCTTCTCAGTATCTGTCTGATATAATAAGTATGGTGATAGCATGAATTACTATTTTTTATTATTTAGGTCAATTCACCTTTTTTGTTTTCTATCACTACCGCACAGACTCAAACCGTCAACTTTTACATGAACTGCAAGTTTTTTAAGACTAGGGTGAGTCATGAGGAACTTTACATACTTCTACCATATGTAGAGTCCCTCAGGGAGCATATCATGTGGCCACTAAAAAATGTCAACTCCTCTTCTTTATTAATTAACAGGGTGATTTGTGTAATTGACCATTTATTTCATTTTACTGTAGTGTTTATACGGCTCATTTGATTTTTTTAATTTTTGCATGATACAGTACACTACTATCAAGCATTCGACTGGTATTAGCTAAACTAAAAAATTCCAGGACTGGCTTTGGAAAAATTAATTTAGGGATTCGTATTAAATATTAAACCCTGTATATATATTTTTTTTTAAATGCAATAAGTGATTTTCAAACTACATAAATAGCCAATGAAAACGACATATGCGACAATGTTGTCGCACTTTTATTAAATTTTTAGTGAACGATCAAATCTTACCAAAAATAGAACAACCATAAGGAAGTATCAAATTATAAGGTAATTAATTTAAACAAATGTTATAAATTTCAAACATTTTAATTGAAATGATAAACTGAGTCACTGCGCAACAAAAAACAGTAACTACTAACAATAACGAAGAACAATTAAAAAAAAAACTAAAAATATGTACATAGTTATGATAAACCCATAAATTAGAACTGGAAAAGATACAATAATGGTAACAAAATAAAAATAATTCAAAATAGATTTTCGAAATGGAACCCTGCAGCCTGTACACATTTTTGTTGCCGAATTGTTAATTGACGTATTGAATTACGGATACTCTGGGGATCGTTTCTAATAGTATTACAACAATGTATAATTCTATTCGAAATGGAACCCTGCAGCCTGTACACATTTTTGTTGCCGAATTGTTAATTGACGTATTGAATTACGGATACTCTGGGGATCGTTTCTAATAGTATTACAACAATGTATAATTCTATCAATTAATTGTTGTCGGTTATTAATATTCACTGCGTAAACTAGTTGCTTCAATCGTTCCCAAATATGGTAATCAACGGGATTGAAATCAGGGGATCTTGAAGGCCACGAAATAGAACCTGCACGTCCTATCCACCTGTTGCCATAAACATTATTGAGATGTTGTCTCACTGCCAGTAAAAAGTGTGGGGGTGCCCCATCATGCTGAAAATACATCTCTCGGATAGCAACGTTCGCGTTGGCAAGCAAATTCGGCAAAATATTTTGTAGAAAGTTCAAATAGACCTGCCCTGTTAAAGGACCATCAAAAAAGTGAGGACCTACTAATTGGTTATTTATGACACCAATCCACACGTCAACCGTTAACCTTAACTGAGAACGACGTTCTCGAATAGCATGGGGATTTTCTTCTGCCCACACATGTGAATTTCGTGAATTATTTATCCCGTCTCTGGCAAATTGGGCTTCATCTGTAAATAGTGTCCTGTATAGCGTTGGTCGATTATTGTTAATCCATCTACAAAATTCCAACCTATCAATCTCATCTCCAGCATGTAGTCGCTGAACCATTTGAATGTGATATGGGTATAGATTATTTTTTTGTAAGACTCTACTTACTTTTGATTGAGTAACATTGAGTTCTCGACTTACTTGTCTATTGCTTATTGTAGGGTTCATAGTAACGGCGTCCATAATGTCATCTTCCTGCGCTTCATCTACATGTCGCTCTGTTGTTCCACTAGGAAAAGTGCCATTTTCTCGCAAATAATTAAAAACTGACCCAAATGTTGGATGACTGGGAGTTCGACGATTAGGAAATCTCCTGCGATATTCTCTACTAGCAGCCCTACCATTCCCATTACAGAATCCATAAACAAATATTATGTCTGCATATTCTGTGGTCGAAAACTGATGTGGCATTTTGAACGAAAGTAACAAAAGCTCTACCAAAACTAACACAATGTACTTAACGTAGGTATGACAGAAGAAATATGTATTCTTGTACACATAAATAACAATTGATAATGACAATAATGACAATGGGTAAAGAATATCAAGAAACGTCAAACGGTCAACGCCAACCTTCATTTTAAACTTTTTTAGATTTATTTTTATTTAGTACAGTTGATGCAGTGTATTATTATTTGACATAAAATTTCAATCATTTACAATCAACAAAAACTAACACATACAAGAGGTTTGACTTTTTAATCAATTTAATTTATTATTTATCGAAAATAATGCCCCAATACGATCTATGAGTAAAAATTTAAAATTGAAAAACAATTGATTCTATCGTAGAGATAATACAAAGTGACAGTAAAGATGTTAATTTTCTACGTACTAGATTATGTTGTAGGAACTCATTTTAATTAAAATGTTTGAAATTTATAACATTTGTTTAAATTAATACCTTATAATTTGATACTTCATTATGGTTGTTCTATTTTTGGTAAGATTTGATCGTTCACTAAAAATTTAATAAAAGTGCGACAACATTGTCGCATATGTCGTTTTTATTGGCTATTTATGTAGTTTGAAAATCACTTATTGCATTTTAAAAAAAATATATACAGGGTGTAATATTTAATACGAATCCCTAAATTAATTTTTCCAAAGCCAGTCCTGGAATTTTTTAGTTAGCTAATACCAGTCGAATGCTTGATAGTAGTGTACTGTATCATGCAAAAATTAAAAAAATCAAATGTGCCGTATAAACACTACAGTAAAATGAAATAAATGGTCAATTACACAAATCACCCTGTTAATTAATAAAGAAGAGGAGTTGACATTTTTTAGTGGCCACATGATATGCTCGCTGAGGGACTCTACATATGGTAGAAGTATGTAAAGTTCCTCATGACTCACCCTGGCGTATATCTTGCAATTTCTGATATATGCTTTAGTCATGTCAATCGTTTGCAAGTATTGTCGCATGACTTGTCACTGTTTTCCCTGACATGACGTGTAATATATATGCAAAACTATTTTTTGCCTAATTTAGAATTGTTTGGCGTGTTATGGAAATTTCGTAATAACAAATCAATCTATCCTTGAACCACCAAAAATTACTAACCATGTTATGGTTAGTAATTCATTAAAAACTTGTGTATTCGAAATAAAGTGTCAATCATTACTTAATAACATAATATGTTTGTTTTTGTCTGGTCTGTGGGCAATTTTTAATCACTCATACCCAAATTAGATAATCGGTCTCCCCTCTACCTATAATTATTTGGATATTAAGAACACGCAATTATGCAATGTAATTTTATACTATTAAAGAAGGTACCAGTAAGTAGTAGATAAAGATAATTAATATGGAAAAAATATACATACTATTTTACACGCAAATTTCATAGCGGAAAATTTTTTGCTTAATGACTGAATATTCAAGAATGAACCACTTTAATGGCCATTAACTTGTTTATCTTGGTCATCAGCAAAAAGCAATTCCAACAATGAGTACTCTATTCCTATTTGCAGTCACTTTGATCTAATTATTTTATAGAAGGGACGCCAAAGGTTTGTCCTTTTTTAAGTGCCATCTTCGTTAGAGAGGTTGGTAATCATCGTGACCATTTTAATGTTCTGAGCAGCTGTTCTAAAGGGTGTTTTGAATTGCAACCATACAATCCTCTTAGACTCCTCAGCCAAGATATTCGTCACCTTTTTACACTCGTTCTGCCCTCTAGTTTGCCTTGGATTAAGAGCCACAAAGTGCTGTATTTTTTTTCATACTGTTTAAAGTTAGACAAATTGCAGTTCTCTTTCTTATATTATTCTTTTAATTTCTTTTAATTTTTTCATTCTACTTACAACTTAATATTGTTCTGAAGCTATTTTCTTGTGGCATTTTAAATTAATTACTATTTAACTGGGAATAAGCCACAATTAAAGGTTAAAATACGTTTATTGACGTTTCAATTTCCACTTCGGAAATCGTTCTCAAAATACAAACATTACTTACAACTTCGGAAGAAAAGATAACCTAGATATTGAGAATCATTTTATACGTCTTAACATATCAAACGGCGTTGTCGGCATCTTCTTCTTTTTGTATAGACATGACCCTATCTGTTTTTAAATGTGCCTTCAGTAAGTTGTCGCTCCATCGTTTTCGTTTTCTTCCCACTGATCGTCTTCCTATTGGGGAACCGTCTCTTGCACTCTTTCCTACTATATTTGTTGTCATTCGGCTTATTTAATTATTTTATTCCACTCTGTCCCATAGTGCCTTACCACCGATTTTTCTAAGGCTTTTCATCCCTGCTGTTTCTATTGATTCTTTTGTCCTCTCTGTGTGAGGTCGTGCTTCTGCCGCGTATGTCATTATTGGTCTGATTACCGTTTTGTAAATTCTGCCGTTTAATTCTTTACCGATATTTTGATTTCTTCATATCGTTTCGTTCAGGCAACCTGCGAATCTGTTTGCTCTATTCATTTGCTCTTCCACTTCTGTTTCGAGCTTTCCGTAGCTAGATAGTGTGATGCCTAGATATTTAAACTTCATTACTTTTTCTATTAGCTGACCTTCCAGCTCTAATTTATATCTTAGTAAATTTGCTGTTATAACCATGCATTTTGTCTTTTTTGGGAAAATTAACATGTTAAATTTTCTGGCTGTTATATTAAATTGGTGCAGCATAGTTGTACATCATCTTCACTTTGAGATAATATTATTGCGTCGTCTGCATAGCAGATTATTTTTAGTTGTTTTTCTCCCATTTGGTATCCTTTTTTAGTTCTTACTTTTTTATTATTTCATCCATGATCAGGTTGAATAATAAAGGACTCAGGGGAACTTCCCAGTCTTATCCCATTTGAAGCTTCAATCGGGTTAGTTGCTTCTTCGTCTACTTTTACTTTTATTGTGTTGTTCTGGTAGATATTTTCGATGGTTTTGAATATTCCTAGAGGTACCTCTCTTACGTATAATAAGCGAATAACGTCCTTTAATTTGATTCTGTCAAATAAGGTCCATGAAACATAAATATAACGTTTTGTTGTATACTAATAATTTCTTTTGCACTTCCCTTGTTATAAAGATAACGTTAGTGCATGATCTTTCCGACTTAAAACCTTGTTGTTCTTCTGCTAGTATTATAATTTCGTTAAGTATATCTGATATCATTTTGGTTGTTGATTTTAGAGTTGTGTTTAATAAATTAATTTCTCTGTAATTCTCCAGGTCTGATTTGTCTTCCTTTTTGAATAGAGGTATTAGGATAATTGGTCTCCTTTCTGTTCTGTTTCATTCTACTATTTTTTGGTTTAGTTTTTTGAAGATATGTTGTCAGTCCTATTGCTTCATTTGCATTATAACTCTGTCTAGTATATTTTGTAAGTTTTCCATTTTTTTCTATCAGAACTGTATTGTCCGCATACGTGATATTGTTAATATATATATTTACCGTCTATTTTTATACCAATTTTGGCGCCGTCTAGTGCTTGTTTAAATACGCATTCAGAGTATAAGTTAAAGAGCAATGGAGCCATGACACAGCCTTGTAGGACACTTCTTTGCATACGGACGCTTTTAGTAATATGTTTGGGATATTTTATGATTGCTACTTGGTGCCAATATAAGTTTTGAATTATGTGGAGTTCTTTTCCGTCTATAATAATTTTCTGTAGTTCATACAATTTTTTTTGCATATTTGTATAAGTGTATATATGGAATCGTTAAAAAAAAAAAAAAAAAAAAAAAAAGAGAAAAACGTTTAATCAGTGTGTTTTGCCAGTGTTAACTTACGGTGCGGAAACGTTGACCATGACAAGGAGAACAGTTCAAAAGATCCGTGTGTGTCAAAGGGCGATGGAGCGTGCTATGTTAGGCGTTTCACTACGAGACAAGATCCCAAATCGCCAGCTACGACAAAGAACACGAGTGGCTGATGCAGTAGAAAGAGTAGCAACACTGAAATGGAACTGGGCAGGTCACGTGGCTCGAATGACAGATAATAGATGGACAAAACGGATACTGGAATGGAGACCAAGAGATGATGCATACCGAAGCAGAGGTCGTGCACCAACACGTTGGACTGACGATCTAAAACGTTGTCATAGGAATTGGATGCAAGAGGCACATGATCGAAATAGATGGAAAATTATGAGGGAGATCTATGTCCAGCAGTGGATAACCGAAGATTGAATGATGATATATGGATCCTTGGTAACCTTGGTAACCTTGGTTTTCTGTTTGATCCATTATATTCTTTTTCGATCTCTCTTTGTTATACCTAGCATGCATCGCTCCATTGACCTTTGAGTGACTTTGGGTTTCGATATCATCTCTTTCTTTAGTGTCCAAGTTTCGCAGCCGTATGTCATGATTGGTAGTATACACTGATCGAATGCTTTCTTTTTCAGGTGAATTGGCATCTTCGATTTGAATATAACTGAATTTCTACCAAAAGATGTCCAAGCTAGTTTCATTCTTCTGTTGATTTGTGGAGGTAAGGAGCCAGATTTATGTATTAATTGTTACACGTATACATACTCGTCTACTGTCTCAAGTGCAGTGTTGTTTATTATTGCATCTTGGACATCCACTATATCGTTGTACATGGTTTTTGTTTTTGTCAAGTTCATTTTTAGGCCAACTTCAGTGCTAGCTGCATTTAGGTCGCTTATAAGTTCTTGTAGTTCTGCGAGATAATTAGCAATCAGAACGATGTTGTCTGCAAATCTTAGATGACTGAGGTATTCTCCATCAATGGATATTTCTTTGTTCTGCCAGTTCATTTTTTAGAGTTGCAGTGAAGAGCTTTGGTAATATTGTGTCTCCTTGTCAGACGCCTCTGGTAGTGGGAAATTCTGGAGTGTTTTCATAAATTTTTACCTTAGATTTTGGTTGTCTGTATATATTTGCTAAAGTTTCTATAAACGGTTTGTCAATGCCTTGGTTGCTCAAAGCTTCTATTACTGCATTGGAATATATAGAATCAAGAATCTTCTCAAAATATATGAAGATTAATGCTAGCAGTATATCATATTCTTTAGCTCTACTCATTAGTTCTCGAAGTGTATGAATATGATCTATGGTACTGAATCCACTTCTGAAGCCAGCTTGTTCTCTCGGCTGTGCAGCGTCTAATGCGTTTGTTAATCTGTTGTTGATAATCTTTGTGAATATCTTTTATACGATTGGTAGTAGACTTATAGGTCTGTAGTTTTTAATATCCTCTTTGCTACCTTTCTTATGAATGAGAATTATGTATGCTGTGTTCCAGTGGTCTGGTATGCATCTCGATCTTTGGCAGTTCGTAAATATGCCTGCTAAGATTTTCCAAGTTTTATTGCCGGTGTATTTAAGCAGTTCCACTGTTATACCATCTATTCCAGCTGCTTTACCGCTTTTCATTTTTGTAATTATTGATTCTACTTCTTCCGGAAGGACTTCTGGTACATCTTCTTGGTTACTGATTACTTCTTCAAGTGTGTCAGAGACTTTGTATAGTTCGCTGTAGAATTTAGTCACGAGTTGTATAATTTCATTTCGGTCTGTAATTCTGGTGTTCTCGTTTGTTAGAGCAACGAGTCGCTTCTTCCCAATGATTAATGCTTTTCTTGTTTTCTTATAGTTTTTTCTGTTTTAGATTGCATTTTCTAGCAGTCTTTCATTATACTTTCTTGTGTCTTCCTTAACACTTTTCCTTATTGTCTAAAATTTAGTGTATTGTATTGTCTGTATGTTGCTACTTATTTTCATTTTCCTTCTTTGTTTTAGCATTATTTTAGTTTTATCAGACAGTTTACTATGTTCATTTTGTTGTTGCGGACCTCCGATTTCTTTGGCACTATCAAGAATAATTTCCATTACTTGAGCGCTGTCGATTTGGTCATTTTCGACCTTTCTGGAGTTTCCGTTTAGATTGTTAATATTTATATCGGTTACTCTTGGTTTTGTGATTAATTTTATTCTAAAGGTAAAAGAAATAATAAATTAGACTTACTCACAATCAATTTAATTTAACTAATCAGACGACCGGTTTCGCTTTCTACAATATGCAAAGCATCTTCAGGTCACGATACAAAGTTAAATAAATGATGCCGATGATTTAACTTTAACTTTAACTTTGTATCGTGACCTGAAGATGCTTTGTATATTGTAGAAAGCGAAACCGGTCGTCTGATTAGTTAAATTAAATTGATTGTGAGTAAGTCTAATTTATTATTTCTTTTACCTTTTGAAATGGACTCACACAAGCAACACATTCATGATTTTAATTTTATTCTGTTTAGTTTCAAATTTATTTCGCTGCCACATCTTTTATTGTAGCAATCTTGTTGTTTAGAGTGAAGTCAATTTCGTTTTTAATGATTCCATTTGGTGCTACCCAAGTCCATTTTCTGTTTGATTTTTTCTTAAAGGATGTATTTGCAATTGGCATATTTTGGTATTGTGCAAACTGAAGCAATCTTTCTCCCCTCTCATTTCTATCACCGACTCTATACTTTCCCACGACTTGTTCTTTGTCGTTTCTCTTTCCCACTTTCGCATTAAAGTCACAAATTAAATACTTGAAGTGACTTTTATTGTTATTTAATGCTTCAGTTGTTACTGTAGAGTTCCTCTATTTCTTCGTCAGTGTGAGTAATCGTTGGGGCGTAAATTTGTATAATTTGTATATTATTTCTCTTTGATAGTTGTTGTAAGGTTAAGCTAACTACTCTATCTGAGATACGAGTTATTTCTACTATTCTTTGATTTGTTTTAAACCTTAAATTTAATTGTAAAATATAATGTTTATAAAATAAAATAAAGTGCTTATTGAAAATGGCATATTTGCCGAAACGTTTAAGTAAAAGTTAAATAGTTTTATTTACATCAGACCGACAAACCCAGGAAATAAAAAAGTTTCTTTTTAAATATTCACGGTAAGTAGATATTTTTTATCATTTATCATCATATTATAAATTATATTATTGGTTTATTTCCTTTATTCGTATAACAATATACTCAACCAGCAAAATAATTCTCTGAAATAGTCAATGTCAATATTGGTTCTTTTGTACGATTCTGACCGTTTGTCGCTTTGTATAATCACCTTTGTAATAATGAGCATCGTCCTTAAATAAATATTTTTGTTGTAGTAGTGGCACGTCGCGTATTTCTGCACCTAAGACAGAAAAAAGTCGAACACAGATGTAAAATTTTTAACTTACAGAAATTAAAGGATGTAACTACTAGACTACCAGACATATGATAAGAACCGTGTAATATTAACTGAGCTAAATATATAATCTAAATGAGAAAATAAGTGAATATAGAAATCGATGGAATGAACACATTCAAAGAATAGACCAAAGGTTACCTCTAAAATTCAGATTATAAAATTTAAAGGAAGGGGAAAACTTAGATGCCGAAGAAAACCATAAGCGTCCTAAGAAGCCCTATTGAATAATAAGCGAAGCAAAAATGAAGAAGAGAACGACAATTCTGTATTTATACCATAATATTTATGCTGATATTTATCTTGATCAACATTTCATTTTTGATTAAACCAACTAATGACGGTACCGTCACTGGTCTCTTTACTAAAAATCATTCAACATTATTGTCGAGATAATTAGTCAAGATAGTTTGAAGTGGAAGGTTTGAATTTTCATGGCCAGCAGCACTCTGCAAACTAATTAACCAAATCTTCGAATTACGTAAAAACTTTTCTTTAAAAATTTTTCAATGGCATCGAGATCTGGTTATGACCTTTATAAAATTCCATGCGAATATGAAGGAAGCTCGTAATTTATTGCAGTTTTGAACTTAAATATACTACAAAAGAGGAAGGTCAGCGGCTTTGGAGAAATTGATTGTTTAATTTATAAGTAAAATATAAAGTGCAATAAAGAGTTTTTATTGTAAGTATCGTCAGTAAACAAATAAATATATTTTTCTTCAATCACTTAAAACATAAGGTTGTTTTATTTGTCACTGGAGACAAAAAAAATTAAAGTGCACTGGGGATCGCCACTTTATTGTCTTACGTGATAAAATCTTAAGTGTAGTTAATAGCAAACAGTAAATATAAAGTTTTTTATTCCTGACTATTGGTTGTCTTCAGTACGACCAATTTGTGGCATTAAAGTTAGAAGACCCTGATGTGTGAGCATCAATTCGACCCTTCCCCTAAACATCCACAGGTCATAAAGTACTTTTTTCTTTGTGTAAAAATTTCTATTGCTTATCCAGTTCAATGCCTCTAAATAAATTTTTAGAAACATGTTACTTAGAATTGTTAGAGTAAATGTTTTAATTCATCCAGAGACCTACGTGTTTTCAAGTGAATCATGGCGTCGTTAATTTCGAAGAGAAAGGCTCTTACTTTGTAAAAAGATAACGTAATTGAACATGCTAAACAATACTTCTTCTTCTTCAGGTACCATCTCCGCTACGGAGGTTGGCAATCATCATAGCTATTTTAATTTTTGAGGCAGTAGCTCTAAAAAGTTGTTTTGAGCTGCATCCAAACCATTCTCTCAGGTTCTTGAGCCATGAAATTCGTCTTCTTCCGATGCTTCTTTAAAATCTTGTTTAAGGAAAATCTTATTGACTTCGACAATAAAATGACAGAAAAGAATAGAAACGTTCCGTTATTCGTTGATAGCTGCTTTGTCCATAAACCTGACGTGAAGTTGAATAAGGCAACAATATATTTCTTGCCCGTCAATACAATTCACTTATTCAACCTATAGATCAAGGAATAATTTATGCTTTTGGAAATGGAAATGGAAACATGGCAAGAAAAATTTCAGTTTTTTCTGCTTCTCATTGTGATGAACAAAAGTTGACATATTTCCGAAAATTGCTTTAAAAAGTGCAAGTTTTTTAGAGGCAGAAACTATATCATCTGCAGAAAATGGGAAAAACCCAGAACTTGACAAAATGAACGATTTCGTAAAAATTCCATCCAACCGGAAGGCCTGACGGCCTGTTATATTATCAGGGGTTTTCTGAAGAGAACAAAGAATTTTTCTAATTAATTATAATTAAGAGCAACGAGAGTTAAATGTATTTTAACAACATTAATTCTATTGTATCTATGTACTCTAATAAAAAAATATGTACATATCTACATATTGCATGCATTTCATACTTATTTGAGTATTCTTGCACAGATAATGTAATTTGGTTTTTTAATAAAATAGTTAATAGTTACACGATTTTATTATTGACATAAAAAAATATACAACCACATATATATATACGTATGTATGTATAAAAAACACTTTCTGATTGTCAACATATGTGTATTAAAAAACATTTCTTATAACGTGCGATAACAGTAAAAAAAGTATAAATAAATGCTCCTTATAGCAATGTGTCATAAATATAAAGGCATGCCATAAAAGCTTGAATAAAATTCAAATAAAATAAAACTAATCTCTTAAAAAACCTTCAAATTAAAATAAAATATACATTGTATTACAGGATAATTGTTTTCACTATACATTTTATTAGGTACTTCAACTTGGGTTTTCATACCCGCAATATAGTAGTTAAGCTCAGTTGAATCAGTCTAGATTGAGGAACAATGAACAAGCAAAACTCGTTTTTTATTTTTTACCAAGTGGACAATGAACTCCAAATACACCCAGCTTCAAAAAATTCGATCCATGACATATTTCCCATTTATTGCGAGTTTTACAACTTATGAATTAGTTAAATTATTTAAAATTACAACTAATGTTTGTATTTTGAGAACGATTTCCTTAGTGGAAATTGAAATGGCAACTTATGACTTGTTATGTGGCATTTATAAATTTAGAGAAACCCTCGTATAAAAACAATTATTCATTTATATACATAATTTTTAAATTTTTTATGGCGTCTCTTATAAACAATAGAAATTAGTGTGTTAGTCAAATATTTAAGTTTGATAAGTAGTAAGAAATTATTAGGTTATCGTACTAATTTTAACAATCAGACCAATTTGGTATTAAAAGGTTTTCAGTTTAGAATTTTTAATTGTATTAAAATAACATTAACAATAACGGATGCTGTAAGAGCAGTGACTTAAGTGCAAGATGACCGTAGCTAATAATATGCCGGCCAGGTTCTAAGTGTATATTGATCGATTTTTATTATCTTCTTGTGTTAACGAAGGCAGAAATATGATTGTAACTAGGTGGATAATTCGTCGACAACTTCATGAAGTGAATTTATCATCCAGAAGACCAGCGCTATGTCCACAGCTATCCGTGGAACACTACAGAGCTCAACTTGCTTTTGCAAGGAAACATGAATATTGGAATTACGCATATTTGAATAATGTTTGGTTCTCGGATGAGTCCAGGTTTTACTTGACATCGCCAAATGCTCGCGAAAGAATCTGGAGAAGACGAGAAGAATGATTTTTCCAAGGCAATATTGCCGACAGAATAACCTACAGAGGAGGCTCAGTTTTGGGATGGTATTAGTTCCGATGCTTGTACTGACTTAGTTTCTATAATGGTACCTTTCTGTGGTACCCTTTTGCGCCATTCATAGGACTTAATTTTTGTTTTATGGACAATAAAGCTCCTCCCCACCATACTAGAATCGTCAATGAATACTTAAAAGACTTCGACATTGTCCGTATAAATTGGCCAGCTTTTAGCCTTGACCTCAATTGAATAGAATATCTATAAGACACACTGGGAAGACGAAGTTCGACTACCCTGCCCAAACAACTCACCTGAGCCTAGTGTGGAGTTTAAAAAAATGTAGAACGGATTGGACCAACTTCATGTTCAAAATCTAATTACTACATGGCTAAGAAGTATGCAGGTGTTATAAGGGCCCGAAGAGGAAATATAAGGTATTCATAACAAACGACAGTAGCATTATGTTGTTATAACTGTTTTTTATCAACAAATATAATTTTCATTTTGTCAATTTTTGAACAAAGCCATATGTTTTTATAACTAAATAATTTTTTTGCATACATTGTGTTTCTTATCTACATTTAATGTTCCTCCTTAAATCTATGCTCAATTTATAAGTAGCATATCCAGAAATGTGTCTTCTTCTCTATAACATATGCGTGGATCGAATTTTTTGCACCTGCGTGTATTTTGCTTGTTTTTAGACATAGTTTCATTTGCAAAATCGATCTTTTAATCGTGCACTTAATTAAAATTCAATTAATTACATTGACAGTTCTTTGAAAATCTAATGTTTTTCGCTCTTCCTTCTATTGAGAATTTACAAGTGAAAATAAAACCATAGCCTTAATTCTTTAATATTATAAGAAGTCGTTTAGAGTGACACATCTGGTGTCTTTCACCCTTTGTTTTATATTGCCTTTGTTTCATTGTAGGAATGCATAAGTTTTGGCTTTCCAGTTATAGTATTAAGGGTGGAAGTATTGCACAGTATTACTGTATATGAATCAGTATGCAAAGTTAACAAAAATAGTACCACTTTATTTTTCTTTAAGTGCATGAACACTTTTTAATGTTTCAAGGATTGTTAGTTGATACTATTCCAACATTTGTTCATTAAGAGCGTAGGCGCAAAATTTCGAGCCAATGCTTGTTAAATGCATTCTTTTTTTTTCGAATCCTGAGAAAACTAATAAATATTTTTGGAAAATTTAAACGCAGAATGAAATAGTACATTATTACTGAGGGCCGAAAGTCCCTGAAAATATCTATAATGTTTATTTTAATAAGTTACAGGGGTGAAAAAGAATAGAAAATTTAGTGTGATTTTTAATTTCAAATATCTCGTTTCAAAAAACTTTTGTTTATTCTAAGGGACTTTCGGCCCTCGGTAATAATGTAATCTTTCATTCTGGCCCGAAATTTTGCGCCTACGCTCTTAAGAGGTATTGATGTGAACCTTTATCAATTTTTATGTATATATTTAGATGAGTACTTTGAATTGTTTCAGAAAGTTTTTTACCGTAGACTACTGGCTCATTATTTTCAACATCAACTTTTCCCTGATGGCATATCATTCAGCAGATAAAAAGTCATTGAATTTATTCATCATTATTACTACCATTTCGTATTTATCAAGTTTGCTAGCCATGTGTAGGCAGAATGGAAATTTTTCACCTCAGTGAACATCCACAAGCCATAATGTCCATGCTTCCGACAATCGGCACTGTTCTCTATCCAGCTATTGAATTTTCGTCAGGAATTTCCTTTAATACAACGTTTTCTTGGTAGTTCCCTTTCTCAATGTCCATCGGAGAATCCGTGTCTATCCAGGGCCGTACCATTTTAAATAAAATCGAAGGCTTACACGCCCAGTCATATTTAACTGTTTTTCACTGTAACTCAAATACTTAAGTTACCCAGAGGCGAAAAACAACGATATTAGAAACAGGAACTAAAATACTCACCGTAAGACATAAATCATGTGCCAATTCTCATGCCATCTGATATATAATACTGGATACATAGGGATAAAAATAAATCACAAAAACAAGAATGGTGTAATAAGGAATGTCGCAATATTTCAAAAAGAGGTTAGAAATAAAAAGTCGATAAGAACCAATAGAAAGGAATAAAAGATAGAATACAACAAATTAAGGAAAGGATGTAAGAAAAAAATAAGAAAAATTTGACGAACTTGGTTAGATGATAAGATAAATGAAATAGAAAAAGAAAGCAAGAGGAAGAAAACTAAAGCATTCTATAAGAAAATGAGCAAACAGAACAAAACCTTTAAAGAAGGGATAAAATGCATAAAGGATAGAAATAGCAAAATATCAGAACATGACGAAAACCTAGACCTAAATGAAAACGTGGAAGAAGAGGTTCTGATAATAGGAAATCAGCTATAAAAACACACAAAGGAAGTTAAGAAAATTATAAATCTCTCTATAAATTGATCTCCATTTTGGAACCTATAATGGAGATGAATTAGGAGAAAAACTATACTATTTAATATAAGTCATATGGGACGAAGAAAAAAGACCGTAAGAATGCTGCAAAGGACAAATTATCATAATTCATATCATGGGGACCAAAAAGGGACCAACAAATATTGTGTAATAATTACAGGGGACTGACACTATTAAACGCAGCTTAAATCATATAACAACGTCCACTTAATACAACGAAAGGCTGGTCGAAGCGACGATGAATATATTAGAACAGTATCAATTCGAGTTTGTTCAGGGCAATGCCTCGCATACGGTTAAGTAAATTATGGAGGAAGCTTATGGATATAAAATAGAAATTGAACTGCTTTTTATAGACTTCCAACAAGCACTCGATTCAATAAAAGTCGACATTACTGGTAGTTATAAGAGAAATGAGAAAAAATAATAGATTAAGACGAGTAATAAAAATGACAATGAGCAGAACTATAGTAAGTGTAAGAACCCAAGTTACAGATAAATTGGTTATAATTAAAGGTTCTAGACAAGGAGATTCGTTATCAATAACTCTGTTTAATCGTGCCCTGGAATTTATAGAATATATAGAAAATCAACAAAGGTACACTTAAATCGAGAAAAGGACAAATAACAGCAAAAAAAAAAGAGGAAGGCCATATAATACGAAAAAGTAAAATAATAAAGGAAATATTAGGACCGATAAATATAAATGAAAATGAATTTAGACCAAGAACGAAAAATGAGCTGCTAAAATAAATTAAAGAAGACACAGTTTGTAAAATGAAACAGCAAAAAGCAAAATGGCTAGGAGATATATGGACATCAGGACCGTATGTGTCAATGTTAGAATAGTTTAAATAGATACCAACTGGCAAAAGAAGCCGTGGAAGACCATGATCTACATGGTTACAAGTAGTAACAAATGATCTCCACAGAGATGGGACACTACGGCGAAAAGTAAAGAAAATAGAGACTGATCTACCTCATAACATAGATCTAGAGTTTAAACGGAGTAAACCCTAAGGTGTATATATATATATATATATATATATATATATATATATATATATATATATATATATATATATAAAGTATATAATTACCTGTCGATATAGACATCGATTTCACACAAATACCGCCTTTAGTCCGAAAAAAGCTATCACGAAAATGAGACCATTCAACCATAATAACGTTTCAAATACATTACGCGAAATAATTTGGAATTCGCTACCACTTGTTATTTTTGTTTTCTTAATATACAAAAAAAAACATGAAAAGTCTCTTTTAATTTTATTATTAGATATGCACGTGTCTGTTAGTCGAAATATTCCGATTGGGTGATATAATTAGTTATTTGCAATAAATAATGTACAACTATTTGCGCTTATTTAAAATAAAGGGATATATATATATATATATATATATATATATATATATATATATATATATATATATATATATATATATATATATAAAGTATATAATTACCTGTCGATATAGACATCGATTTCACACAAATACCGCCTTTAGTCCGAAAAAAGCTATCACGAAAATGAGACCATTCAACCATAATAACGTTTCAAATACATTACGCGAAATAATTTGGAATTCGCTACCACTTGTTATTTTTGTTTTCTTAATATACAAAAAAAAACATGAAAAGTCTCTTTTAAATTTATTATTAGATATGCACGTGTCTGTTAGTCGAAATATTCCGATTGGGTGATATAATTAGTTATTTGCAATAAATAATGTACAACTATTTGCGCTTATTTAAAATAAAGGGATATATATATATATATATATATATATATATATATATATATATATATATATATAAGATTAAATCGTCCACTCTTCATTCAACATTTCTCAATTATTATGTGGTTGACAATATTTTTAGGAAGTAAGATTTAATGTTTCATGTTAAGCTGAACTTAAGATTTTGCAAAAAATTATGTAACACTGAAAATACACTTCTGTGAAGGTCTTTGTAACACTTGTTATAGTCTATATTTAATTAATACCAATTAGTGTATGTTTTTTATTCATCTATCAACAGTTGGTTCTGAACAAAATTTGAGATCGTACTCTTAACATGCATAACGTAGTGCTTGGGGCAACTGAGTTCGTAACAAAAGAAAAGATCTTCATGGTTAACACATTTTCATTTCGTAGTTTTCCATAAACATTACTATATATTTTTGAAATTTTAAATAGCTAAACTTTATTGCAAATTGTGCATCAAGAAAATATCTTCATTCTTAAAAACTTACGAACCATTTGACAAGGAGAACAAACTTATCACATAAAACCAAAAAAGTACTTACTGCCTTTCTCTTTAACTCTAAATGTAAGATTATTAAACTCCATTTTAATTAATCCTTCAAATTGTGCAGAACCTGTTACACTATTCTAATTTGTTATCCTTGCTTCGGAAAGCGCGAGTGGTACTTTAACAACACTAAGCGCACCCACCACTAAAAATAAATTTTAATCGACTTATATTTATATATTCATGTGGTACCAGTTTCATAATTGGGAATATTCTTCTTTCAATTAAATTGTCATTATTTTAACATTGTTGACGGTACCAATTATTTGGTAACCAAAATTCATAGGCGGAACAATTTGATGTGTATTTGTATTCTATTTTAGAATGTGTTGCAAGTATGTATTCATGAAATGGGTATTGTTTTGTTGAGTATGGCAGTTGTGCATGATCCTATAGTAACGGAGATCGATAATAGAGAACTGATGATTTATTTGGAACAATTCCTCGTTGTAGAGTATTTTAAATTATACAATACGATATATTTATACAAAATGTGATTAATATTTTTTGGTTTTTAGAGGGATAATAATTATGATGTATATACTTCAACTCTCCCTAGCAGTCACTTGGTTTATTATTTTCTTCGATTTCTTCCTGTTCGCTGTATTTTCCAGTTTATGATTTTACGTTCTTCTATATTTTTTTTAACATCTTTCTTCGACCTGGTTTTCGGCCCCCCTTTCTTTTTCGTTCTATTTCTCCCCTATTTCTCCAAATATAATGAAACTGATCGATTAATTAAAAAGAGAATAAAAGAAGCTAAGAAGAGCTAAGAATAAAAGAAGCTAAGAACGTTACATGAGCAGTGCCAAGAACTAGAAGAAATTGAGAAAAAATATGACTTTTTTAACATGCTTAAAAGAATTAGAGAATTAACAGGAATGAGAAAAACGCTTCAAACTAGGCAACTAAGAGGTGAAAGTGGTGCACTTGTAACAGATATAAACCAAAAAATGCAAAGATGGACACAATATATAGCACAACTTTTTGATGACAAAGAGAGAACAGAAGCACCAAAAGAATTTAAGGATGATACTGGGCCTGACAGTATACGAGAAGAAATTGAATATGCAATGAAACAAGCTTAAGGTGGTAAATCTTCTGGGCTTGATGAAGTTCCTATCGAATTACTCAAAATTAAGAATACTGAATCTATTGATCTTCTTTTGGATCTATTCAATACCATATATCTTCTTCTTCCTATGCCGTCCCCATTAACGGAGGTTGGCGACCACATTTTTAAAAGCTTCTCTGTCTTTTGCAACGTAGAATAATTCATCTACAGTCATGTTTGTCCAGTCTCGAATATTTCGCAGCCATGACTTCCTCTTTCTACCTATTCCCTTTTTGCCATCGACTCTACCCTGCATGATGACCTGCAGAAGACTATATTTATTATTTCTTGGTATGTGTCCAAGGTATGCAGTCTTGCGTACTTTTATCGCTCTCAACAATTTTTTGTCTACCATATATAGAACAGGTATAATACCTAAAGAATGGCTCCAATGGGAAGGGAACACGAGATGCACTGTTTGCAGTGTTATTTCGCAGAGATGCTTAGATATAGGCACAAGGGTATATTTAATCACCCTTGTTATTCAATTTAATAAAAATAGATACTTTCAGGTTTCACTGATGATGGTCGGACTGGACCGAAAACGTTTTGAAAACTTGTAATCTCTTTGGATACATTGTAATTATGTTTAATAAAGTATGCTATTACACACTTGAAGTATTAACTTATTTGTAAATTTCTTGTATATTTCTTTCCGTTTTTCTGTCAAAAGATTGTTTAAAGTCGATAAATACGGCCACTGTAGATTTCCCATATTCATAGCTTTCCGCTTGTATTTCACGCAGCAGGAAAAATTGATCTACTATGCTGCGTCCTCTTCGGAATCCACATTTATATTCTCTTATGTCATTTTATATTTTTTTGTGATATCTTTTTTATATATATACCGCAAAAGTATTTTATATGCGACATTTAATAGCGCTATTCCCCTGTAATTATGGCATAATTTTTTGTCTTCTTTTTTTGTGACAGCACAGTGTGGCTTCAGTCCATTCTTTTGGTATGTGTTCTTGTTTCCATATTTCTTTTAGTAACTTCTTATAATCTTTCTAATTAGTACTGATCCTCATTTTTGAATATTTTGGCTGGTATTTCATCCTTTCTTGGGCTCTTATTTTTCTTTAGTTTTTCTAATAGTTCTATTTCATTACGCCGTCTTTCCTCTATTCGTTCTTGATCTTAATCGGTAGTTTTCTTCAGTTCTTCTTCCTATTCATATTCTGTTGTGGGTATTTCATTTAGAAGCTCTTCGGTGTATTCTTATATATAACGAGTTTATTACAGCTGCCGCCGTTTCTCGCAACCTAGCTTCCAACGCTTGCGATCGTTCCAGTCATCTACTTGTAGACCCCTATCTTCCATTGCACCTTTTACTTCTTGTCTCCACGATCTTCTTGGTCTTCTCTTTTTCCTGCGGTTGGTGGGGATCCACTGTAACATTCTCTTTGGCCATCGTTGATCATTCATCCTTTCTACATGGCCATACCATTTTAGCCTTTTGCATTCTATAGTTTCCAGGACGTCAATGTCTATGCCCATACGCTCTCTGATTTCAGTATTCCTTACTCTATCTCTTCTAGTGAGTTGGCAACATCTTCTCCAATAATTCATTTCCATTGCTTTTATTTTGGAAGCGCCATTTTTATTTATTACCCAAAGCTCTGAACCATATGTAGCAATGCTTTCTATGATACTTTTGTATATCCTAATTTTTGTGTTTCGGGTGATGTGGTTGTTCCAAAGTATACTATTCAGTTGACGTATTGCTGAATTTCCTTGACCAATTCTAGTAGCTATTTCTTTTGTATTCCGACCATTGTTTGTAATGTTTACACCGAGATATTTATAGCTATCAGTATTTTGAATTTGTTTGCTTCCTAGTTCTAAGTGCTTTCCTTCACCTCCCACTACTACGTACTCTGTTTTTGATGGATTAATTGATAAGCCCCACTTAGTATATTCTTCATCTATTTTTCGTAACATGTAGTGGATATCATCTTGATCTTCTGCAAGTATTACTTGGGCATCAGCAAAATGCAAGCTGTACAGTGTATGGTCTCCAATTTTAACACCCATAGGTTCACATTTTCTTTTCCAAATATCCAAGACCCCCTCCAAATAAATCTTAAAGAGTGTAGGTGCAATGCAGCAGCCTTGGCGAAGTCCTTTGGTCACTTTTATCTTTTTTGTCACTTTTTGTCCAATCTTTATTACACTCGTCATATCATCGTACAACTCCCTTACAGCATTAATGTAAATCGGTGGAATATTCTTGTCTTCTAGCACCTGCCATACCTTGGCTAATGGAACACTGTCATACGCTTTTTGAAGATCAATAAATACCATGTGTGTCTCCATATTATGTTCCAAACGCTTTTCTATTGTTTGTTTTAGGCAGAATACATTGTCTATACAAGAACGACCAGTACGAAAGCCACTCTGATCTTCAGCGTCTTCCCAACAATCTTCAATTCGGCTTTTAATTATCTTCCCGTAGACTCTACATATTGCGTTAGTTACACTAAGCCCTCGGTAGTTCTTACAATCTTTTCTGTCGCCTTTATTTTTGTATAGATTGCTGATATATGTAGCTTTCCATTCTGGGGGTAGCTCTTCTCCTCTCAAGAATAAATTAAAAGTATAGGCCAATAGCTGAAATAGTTTGTCAGGGCCATATTTAATCAGTTCAATGGGTACTCCCCCCGGTCCTGGAGCCTTTCCATTTTTCATAGCGTTGGCGTGTTTTTTAATTTCTTCTGGTGTTATTTCAGTTTCTTCGCGGTAGGAAATATCATATTTTTGGTAGCCAATATCTTGGAATTCTGTTCGATCTTCTGTCAGCATTTGTTCATAATATTTGACCCATAATTCTGGGGCTAGTAGAGTTAACCTACTGCATTCTTTTCTATCTGTTCTACTACCTCTAATTGTTTTCCAGGCTTCTTTACTTCTTGCTGTACCCATAAAATTTTCTACGTTATCGCAGGCTTTATTCCACATCTCATTTTTGGCTTTATTTACCTCTTTTTTACTTCTTTGTTTAAGCTGTTGTACTGTTGTCGATCGTAAGGGTCCTTTGTTGCTAGCCATTTGTTATACATATTCTTCTTCTTCCCCACAAGATCTTCTATTTCTTTATTCCACCATTCATTTCTATTTTTTATGCTATCCACTTCTCCAATAGCTTCCATTGCAGCTTCGTCAAGAGCTTTCATAATTTCGTTGTACGTATTAATTGGTGAGGAGTAACAAACATAGTGCAGTTTCAGATTCAACCTCATTCGATACAGAAACTGGGTAGACTCATTTTCAATACCTTGTAGATTATATCTCTTTGTTGAAATGTCTTGCAGTATCATTGAACTTTCGTTTTCATTTTGTCGTTGGCTTCCTTTAAATGTAAATAGTAGTGACGCTTTAAGCAAGTGGTGATCAGATCCACATTCTGCTCCGCGATGGACTCTAACGTTATTAACCTTTATTGTGGAGTTTTCTTTGCATATACAGTAATCGATTATTGGTTTCAAATTCCTCGTTGGCTGAATCCACGTGAATTTATGAATATCCTTGTGCTGATAATATCCATTCATTATCTTTAAATTCATATGATCGCAGAAACTTATTAATCTCTCACCGTTTTTATTTATTTTTTCTTCTCCAAATGGACCGACCACTTTGCTATTTACTTTTCTTCCGGTTCTAGCATTTAAGTCACCTAGTAGAATTACTTCCTTCCTAGTTCCAATACTCTCTACCAGGTCCGTCAATTCGTCGTAAAATTTATCCTTTACCTCGTCCTTTTCATCTTCAGAAGGTGCATATGCGCCCACTACCACTATGTCACGTCCTTTTAGCTTCATCTCAACTTTTATTAGCCTTTCGTTTATTTGTTCCCAGTTCTTAATATTTCGTGACAGCTTTTTCGTTGTCAATATACTTACACCTGCTGCTGTTCTTCTGTCTTCTCCTACTCCACTATAGAAATGAACAAAATCTTTAAACTCGTCTGTCCCTTTCCCCTTCTTTTTTGTTTCTGTAAGGACTGTTACATCTAATTGAAATCTCTTAATTTCTTTCAACACCTCATCAAGCTTAGTCCGAATACCTTGCACATTCCATGTTCCAAAACTCATTAACCTTTTTCGTAAGCTGGGTCGTTTTCCGTTAAGACCGTCCGGCGTTTTCTTTCTAGAATTTTTTGCAATACAGTTTTTTTTCCGTGTCATGGGGAGCAGGCCCATCGCCACAACCTCCAATCCTGGTGGACCGGGAAGATTTCTGTAGGGGCCTTCTACCCTTAGCCGAGTGGCCCTAGTTTTTGAGCGCTGGAGACTCGCCCTCACCCTTCTCATTCTGAGATAGGATTTGCTGACTATGTGTTAGTTGTTCTATACTTTGAGACGTTTCTTGGTATTTGTGATACCCACATATCGGCATCAGTGAGAACCCCAAGATCTAAAGTCAGCCGTTTCACCCTCCTCCTTTCTCAACCGGGCTTGGGACCGGCTTTGGCGGAGTTTCGGAGTATTCTTTGCATCTGTATAGTATTTTCTCGTCACTTACTGAATTATCTCCATTTTTGATTTTGTAGTGTAAAGGTTTTCTTTATTAACACTTTTTCTTATTTATTACCCCTTGATATGCTTCTAATGTCTCTATTGTTAAAGATTTCTTTTATGCATTTCAATTTACCTTCACTCTTTAATCTTGTGATTCTTTTGGCTCGTTTTCTTTGTTCGTTGCATTTTTCTCTATATTTGGTGTTTTTTGCATCATTTTGAATCTTAATTTATTTCCTATATTTAGTTCTATTTAACACTCCTCATCCAACGAATCTTTGTATTCATCTTTTATATATTTATTACTTGTTTCACTGCTTTGGTCATACATACTTATATTTGCATTCATGTTTGTTCAATATTTTAATTTTTTGAAATACTTTCTAGTTCTTTAGTGACTATTCTGTCATGTTTCCTTTATTCTTCTTCTGACAGTAGTCTAATAGATTTAGTTATTTTATACTTTTTTCCGTTGGTTTTTAAAAACTGATATAAGATACTTCATTTGTATTCCAACTACAAAGTGATCTGTATCTGCCCTTGGTTCTGTGTATGTTCTTATGTTATTTATACATTTTTCCATGTTCTTTTTTTGCGAGTACATGATCTATTTGAACTCCATGTTCCTTGGTATATTCTTTTTGTGTTAAAAATACGTGCTCCTAATAATCATATTTATTTCCGTTAGGCCATATATGTTACTACAAAGTAGAAGAAGAATCGACAGTCGGGGGTGTCGGTTTCTTTATTCACAAAAGAATTGCCAAGGAATTGTATCAATAAACCAAATCTCAACAGAGGTAGTCTGCTTAAACATCAAAATAATCGCAAGATATATCCTAAAGATAGTTCAAGTGTACTCTTCTACTACAGGACATCCAGGCGAAGAAGTCCAAATATTCTGTGATTAAATATCCTACGTAATCAAGGAAAATCCTGACCACTTCTTAATAATTGGTGACGGTTCAACGCCAAAATATGCACTAAGGAAGACCCCTCTGAAATATTGGGAAACTTTGGAAGCGAAGACAGAAATGATTGAGGCAAACAACTGTTAACTTTCCTTTTGGAAAACAATCTATCAAATGAACAGTTTTTTTTAAGGAAAACCACAGACTATTTTAGAATTATTTAAAGAAGTAAATGTGTAAAAATTGTTTAGTACAAGCAGTAATCATATGATCATAGGTACAAAGGCAAGAAAGGCTCAAAATATTCAGGAGTTCGAAAAATATATTGATAATTCATTGAAAGAAGCAATAACAACAGAGATCAATATATTGAACAGAAAATAGTCAATACAATGCAACAGGCTCAAACTAAATATTGTCCAACAAACAAAAATAATGAAAAACTAAGTCAACTTACAAAAACCCTTATAGACCAAAGGCGACAAATGAAAGAAGATAACAGTATAAGCAAAGAGGGCTAAATAAAATAAATAACACGATCACAAAGGCAATAAGAAAAGACATAAGAAACTAAAAAGTAGGAAAAACTAAACAAGGAATAGAGGAAAATAAGGACGTGAAAATTTTGGGAAGGAGCGTACAAAAGGGAAAAATAGAAACTAACAATTTTAGCTTGTTAAGAGAGCTGAAGAAACGACGAACAGAGATGAAATATTAACAATAGTCGAAGAGTTCTACACTGAGGTACATAGATCAAGAGAAAAAGATAACAATACGCAACCTCCAATAACAGTAAAAACTGGGGTAAAACCAAGGATCAGATTTAATGCCCGATACAACAAAATCAGAAATCAGGGAGGCCTTGAAGAAAATAAAAAATAATCAAACCCCAGGCAAAGATGGAATAGTGTCAAAAGCATTAACAATTGGAGAAGATATATTACTTAAAAACATTAAACTTCTTTTCAATATCTGCCTTCACAACGCCAATATTCTAACTGTTGTTTACGCGAATAATACTTAAAAGAATTGAAAGAAAATTAGAGATTTATCAACCAAGAGAACAGGCAGGATTCCGAAAAAGTTATGGAACTAATGCCCATCTGCAAAGCATTCTTCTTACCCTTCTTTATTTTTGGACATAGGCCTCTCCAAACTCCTCCCATCAATCTCTATCCTGAGCAACACACTTTCAATTTGTTACGACTATTCTTTCGATGTCGTCCACCCATCTTATCTGTGGTCTTCCTCTTGGTCGTCTATCGTTGTAAGATCCCAATGTTGTATTGTAGCGTTCCAACGTTGGTCTTTTTGTTTAGCACTGTGACCTGCGAAGCTTCATTTGTATTTGGCAATTTTTGTTGTGATATCCTCAACATTTGTATTTGATTTTACCTAGTCGTTCCTCTTTTAAACTCACAGTCGTATACCTAATTGTGGTTAGTTTAATAATATTTTCCTTGGTTAGGGTACAGGTTTGACATCCATATGTCATGATAGGAAAAACGCATTAGTTGAACACTTTGCTCCTCAAGTATTGAGATATTTTGCGGTTCTTCAGTATCCAACTGACTTTTCCAAATTATGCCCATGCCAATCTTGCTCTTCTAGTGATTTTTGCACTTTGGTTTTCTTTGTCAAGTTTTAGAATTTGGTCTAGGCAGATAGATTCCTAAATTTTTTATATATCACTGCCATTTATAGTTATACTTCTGGGATCGTTTGTATTGGTCATTGTTTTTGTTTTTGTCATATTTATTGTAAGGCCGACGTATTGTGAGCTCTCTGTGAGTTTCTTCATCATAATTTGTAATTCCTCGAATGTGCTTGATATAACCATGATGTTGTCAGCGAATCTGAGATGGTTTACCTGAGGAGTCATTAACGTTGATGCCATGTGTTAACCAATCTGTAATTTTGAAGACGTCTTTTAGAGCTAGATTAAAAAGCTTTGGAGATATTAAGTCGCCTTGTCTAATTCCTCTTTTAATGGGGACGGGATTTGTCTTTTTGTCTAGTTGTAATATCATAGTTGCGTTTATATATATACAGGGTGAGTCACGCTCAACGGGACGGAGCCTACCGGGGAAACGGCTAAAGATATTAAAAATTTCTTTTGCAGGAATACGTAGGTTAGTACCGGCTACAAATTAAAATTTGTGAGATATATACAGGGTGTCCCAATTTTGCGTAATGATATAAACTTATACTTTTTTAAATGGAACAACATATATTTCACTTTAATTTTAAATTCTACTAAACAAAATAATGTTACTTTATTCAACATTCCCTATACCTATTTTTGACCGGTTTCGATTTATTTGGGTTTTTCTGAAAATGTACTATTCGCGAAATTAATTAATTACACAATATCGCATGAATTTTAATTAACGCCTTTTTGTCAGTTAATTGTCAAGTGTCCATGCTTTACATCAGAATAATTACCATTTGAAACTAATCTACAGAGTGTTCGCAATCTGAAGTGTCAATGCTGTACCATATTTTGTATAATTACTTTCTTAACTTAAATGGGACACCCTGTATTTTACTTTAATTTTGAATTCTAATTAAAAAAATAATATTACTTTATTAAACAATCCTATACTTATCTTTGAGAATTTTCGATTTATTTGCGTTTTTTTTTTTGAAAATGCACTATGTATTCTTGAAATTAATTAATTTTTATCACTTTATTACATAAAGTTCTACTCTAACTTAAACAAAACCCTGTATTTGAATGTTGTAACAATTATTATAATCAAACTATTATAAAATTTTATATTAATATCTAGTATCTTCAAATCTATTTGCATTATGTTACCTGGAACATTAAATGTCATTAATTACATAGCTCGTTATTATAAAGAATGCCATGAAAAAACAAAAGGTACCTAGCTGTCAAACTAATTGTCAAACTATTAACTGTATGGCTTTCAATTAAATAGAAATGGCAGATTATTCAATTGAAGACCGAGTAAATATGATTTTAATACTGGGTGAATGTGATCAAAACAGTTTGTTAGCATCAAGAGTCTATGCTGAGAGATTTCCCTTAAAACGTCATCCTCGTAAAGAAGTATTTGACAGAGTCTTAACAAGGTTTCGTGAAACTGGCAGTGTTGTTTATACTAAACGAAAATTAATAAATCCGGTAACTGAAGATGAAAATACCGAATTAGAAGTTATTCAATCAGTTGTTGAAAATCCAAATACAAGTACGAGGACGATGGCCAGGGAGATTGAAGTAAGCCAAACTAGTATATGCAGAATTCTTAAAAAATATCAATATCACCCATACCATATTCAAATGCATCAGCATTTGTATGGAACTGATTTTGAAGGTAGGTTAGAATTTTGTTTATGGTTTCTAGACAAAACGGGAGCAGATCAACATTTTTTTGATAAAATTTTGTTCACTGATGAATCTACTTTCCATAATAATGGACTCGTAAACCGACATAACTTTCACTATTATAATACGGAAAATCAACATAAATATAGATGTACTGATCGACAAAACCGATGGTCCCTTAATGTATATGGTGGAATAATAGGAGAACATGTGATAGGACCGTATTCTTTTAATGGCCATTTAAATGGACAAAAGTTTTTAAGATTTCTACGAAGAGACTTTTGGATACTTTTGCAAAATATCCCTTTAAATTTTAGAAGAACAATGTTTCTGCAGCTAGACGGTGCTCCAGCACATTACACGCGTAACGTTAGAGAATATTTAGACAGAAAATTTCCCGGAAAGTGGATAGGTAGGGGTGGTGCTGTCAATTGGCCCCCTAGATCACCTGGGTTAACATCAATGGACTTTTTTTTTGGGATATATTAAAAGTTTGGTTTATCAAACTCCACCTACAACCGCTGAAGACATGAAAACGCGTATTCGTAATGCGTTTGCAACAGTTACTCCAGAAATGCTAAGAAGAGTAAAAAAAATTTTGAACACAGAGTGAGGTTATGTATTGAAGAAAATGGACACCATTTTGAACATTTAATGTAAATTAATTTTTTTCTAGTGTGTTTTGTTTAACTTTATGTAATAAAGTGTAATTAATTAATTTCAAGAATAGTGCATTTTCAAAAAAACCCAAATTAATCGAAAAAAAAAAGTATAAGTTTATATCATTACGCCAAATTGGGACACCCTGTATATATCTCACAAATTTTAATTTGTAGCCGGTACTGACCTACGTATTCCTACAAAAGGAATTTTTAATATCTTTAGCCATTTCCCCGGTAGGCTCCGTCCCGTTGAGCGTGACTCACCCTGTATATATATATATATATATATATATATATATATATATATATATATATATATATATTGATTTATAGTATCAGCAATTGGTCAGGAAATAAAACTCTATTTGTTCAGTCTCAATATTTCGTCACGATTTTGTGACTTCTTCAGGAGAAAACTGTAAATTTATTAGAATAATTAATTATTATATGTAAACAAAGTGAATATTTTAATACTTACAACTATAAGAATAAAAATTTTAATTTTTTTAGCATATCTAAATAAATGTCATATTTGTTTGATTTTATTTAGGAGTTATGGTAACCTCAATATTTTATAGAGTGAATTCCCATTGTACAATTTTTAGTGAAAGGTAACCCCTTTAAGTTTTTGTTATAACTGCCATACTTCTGAGCCATAGACGATCACTGGTTTCAATATGGTATTATATACTGTTTTTTTCGTTTCCGGTCTTATATTTTTCTGCCATAGTACTGAATTCAATGCACCTATAATTCGTTTCCCTTTGGTTATTCTGTCTTTTATGGCTTCACCAGTTCTTCCTGTCTTTGTTAGTTTTACCCCCAAATATATACGTTGATCGCATTTCTTAATTTTCCCGTCTTCTGCTAAAAGTCGAGGTCATCTGCAGTATTTTCTCCTCCTTTGCATAGGTATTTTTATGCAAAGCATAAAAACTCTAGTACTAATATTTACCAATTTTCATAAAGCCTTTGACACAGTTGAGCTAAGCAAAATACTACAGATGCTTAAAGAATGCAGACTAGACTATATGTATAGAAAATTATTATACAATATAATATACCCACAGGAAACAATTACTGTCAAATTGCATACTAATAGTAATCACATAAAAATAGAGCAGGAGCTGACAAAGCAAATAAAAATAGATAGAGAATTTCTAAACAACTAATGACAAGAGAGATAGTACAGGAACTCGTTGTGGCTACAGAAAATTTAGGTTTAAATATAAACATCTCAAAAAAAAATGACAAATTTGGTACCCAACCAGAACATCAGTATTGGTGGGCAAGAAGTAGAGCTCGTAAATAAATATAAATACCTAGGACATAAAATTATGTTTAGCAGGGATAATAAAACCCATAAACTGAAGAGAAGAATCGTTCTTGGGTGGGCAGTATATGGAAAACTGAGAAAAACTTTTAAAAGTGAGCTGCCCACATGCCTTAAGAGAAAAGTAATTTGATCAATGCGTCCTCCCTGTGTTGACATACGGAGCAGAAACACTTACTTTAATAAAATCCTTGGTTACCAAACTGAGAGTCACACAGAGAAGAATCGAGCGATCCATGTTAGGAATAAATCTGTGAGGCAAAATAAAAAACCAAAAGATCAGGAGAAGAACCAAGGTGACTGCCATCACCGAAAGGATCTTCTTCTTCTTTAGCCTTAACTAATCCAACTTTGGACATAGGCCTCCCCCAAATCAATCCAGTGTTTTCTATTTTGCGCCACTTGCTTCCAGTTGTGGAAAGGATAGCCAGGCTAAAATGGTGACGGGCAGAACACGTATCTAGAATGACGGATGTGCGATTTACAAAGAGGTTATTGGATCGGAGACCAAGAGAGGACAAGAGAACCGTCAGTCAACCACCTACACGATGGGCTGACGATTTAAGAAGACAAAATAAAAACTGGATAAGAGTGGCGCACGGCAGAAAAGGTTGGAAACACAAGAAAGAAGCCTATGTTCAACAGTGGAGTTTTGAGGCTGGATGATGGTGGGTATTTATATTCAGTCAATTACGCAACATTATTTTTCTTTCCACACTTTTTATATGGTCATACCAAAAATGAGGTAGCTGTTTTTCCTCCTCTAAAATACACTGTTTATTCCACTGCATTATAATTAAATATCATTTATACAGCATACCTCCAATATTTATAATTAAGAAATTTCATCGCAATTACTCGTTTTAACAATTTGCATCTTCCTGTTAAACAATTTTGATATGTACGTGTATGTGTACCGAACAATGTTATTTTCAGTACTTGACCAACATGATTAAATAAAGTCTAACTATATATTTGCGATCTTGATGAAGGTTATATTGACAAATTCATACACATTTATAGATAAGATAATATTTATAAAATTGTTCTATACAAATACAGTGTTCTTTAACATCAGGCAAACACTTTTTATATGCTATATCTCAGAATTAGAAAATGTGCTACAAAAATAAATCAAACAATAATCGTAACGTGCATTTTTATATAGGCTATGGATTATATAGGTACTTTAAAAAGGAACTACACGTGGTTGTAGTTCTTTTTAAAGGTGTGTAGGTCCTACAGGTGTTTTATTGTTCCATATGGTTAATAAACCTCCAAATTTAAAACAACGTGGAGTGCTACCAGTTAAAGTGTGCGTTTTTGAGAAAGCAGATCACCGGACAATGAACATTCCATTTGACCCTAGGTTGTTGGAAGACCGAACAAATTGGAAAAAAGTTGTACAGTCAGCCAAGACCCACCCAGGGTTGTAGCGCTACGTGATGATGATGATGATGTTTTTGAGAAAGAGGTGAATTAGTCCCTATGCATCCCCTAGGGTGCATTAGGATGAATTCTATGCACTTTTCATACATATCAAGTCTTTATGATTCACAGTGTCCCACATACGATTTTTCAAAGTTTGTCACTCACACAATTTTTGGATAATTTTTCCTTATTTTTTCGGTAGATTTAATGGTATATTAGCAAGAAAGAAAAAATAATTACCTTAAAAATGATCTACAACAGAAGGCTCTAGGGGTAATTTTAAACAAGTTACGGTTCTTCAAAATTTTCTACTTTTAACGATTTTTGCTATTTGCCGCAAAATGTAAAACTTACGTACGAAAGCTGCACTATTCTCGTTTAAAAGCCATATTAATTTTTGTCGATAGGACACCGTGATTAAAAGCTATCGAATTTTTACCGTCAATTTGATACAAATTTTATTTAAAAAATTGATTTCACGCACTGAACTGAACTGACATTCAAAATCGCTTTTTGCTTCAAGCGTTGTTTTTGAGAGAACGATTCATTCTACACAAAAAGTGCTAATAAAAATTTTTGTTCAAAATTAATTCAGCTACATTTCTTGTCGAAAATATTTTTTTCTACAGAGTACAGATTCTTGGTAAATCGATGTTTTTCGTTTGCCCCACTTACGAAGGGGGTTTTAAGGGGAAGCCACAAGGTAGGAATGGCACACTTTTTTGCATCTTTTTTGGGGTCTCAAAATTTACATTCTTAGCAAAATTCAGCTTGTTTGTAGGAGTTTTAAAAATTCAGTGGCATTTTCGAATCTGACGACTGGAATATTCTTTTCTTGTACATTTCATCATTATCATCATCAGTGGCATTACAGCTCGTTATGAGCCAATGCCTTCTTCAGAACAATATTCCATTCGCCTCTGTCTCTGGCAACTCTTCTTCGTGCTTTAACTCGATTGATTTTAGATCATCCTCTATGTTATCTTGATACCTAAGTTTTGGTCTTCTTCTGGCTCGTCTTCCAACTGGTCCTCTTTGGCCGAAAATTTTTCTGATCGTTGCATCTACATCTCGCCTAATTACCGTGTTTTACATATGGTAACTTTAATTTTTCTGTGTAGTTTTGGGGCCATCTGTTTCCTCAAGCCATAATAGCACTTATTGGCAAGCACTATTCTTCTTTTAATTTCTTCGATGACATTGTTGTCTTTGGTCAGCAATGATCCCAGGTAGACGAAGGTGTCCACACCTTCCAGTTCCAGATCATCAATTAATAGTCTAGGTATCAGGTTGCCTCATCTAGTACAACACATATACTTGGTTTTCTGTGCGTTTATTTTTAATCCCATTCTCAGTGCAGACGCCCTTAGTGATCGAAATGCTTCGATCGGAGATTCTGTGGACCTAGCAATAATGTCTACGTCATCTGCATATCCGACCACTTGTACAGATTTATTAAAGATGGTGCCATTCGTATTAATATGGCACTCTTGAATTACTTTTTCTAGTGCAAGGTTAAATAAGAGACACGACGGTTCATCTCCCTGTCTCAGTCCATTTTTACAATGGAAGGGTCTTGAAAAGTCGTTTTGGATTCTGACTACACTCTCTATGCCTGTGAGTGTAAGTTCCGTTAGTGAACAAGATGAAGCGGCATTTGAAATTCCACCATAGTCTGTAGGAGTTTTTGTCTGTTGACTGAGTCGTATGCGGCTTCGAAATCCACGAATATGTGGTGGGTGTCGACTCCGAACTCAAGCGTTTTCTTAAGATTTGATCCGTTGTTGATTTATTGGGTCGGAAACCGCAGTGGTAGTTCCTAACTATTTGTTCAGCATAGGGGATCAATCTTCTGTACAATACTTTTTATGCCACGTTAAGTAGGGTGATGCCTCTATAATTATCACACACCATCACAATTTACTTTTTGAGAAGAGGGTAAAGAGATTGTTAAAACCGGAGGCTTTGTTATTTTTCAGTTTTGAAATGGATTTTCAATTTCTTCTTCGGTGGGGGGCGGCTCTTGAGCGTTTTCATCCATTTCAGGCAAGTAATTTCTATTTGGTCTTCTTCACGACTGTCGCTAAGCCGTTCTTCAAAATGATTTGTCCACTTGTTTAGTATCTGTAATTTGTCACTAATTATGGAACCATCTCTGTCTTTACATGCTGTTATTCTTGGTTTGAATTCTTTTATGCAGCTGTTTATCTTCTGGTAGAATTTTCGCGAGTCCTTCCTATTGTGGTGGTTAATAATCTCGTTTAGAGCGTTTTCGTATAGCTCTTTCTTTTTTCTCCTAAACGTCCTTTTTTCTTCTCGTCTAAGATTTTTATAGTTTTCCAGGTCTAATCTCGTTCTGCGCTGCTGAAGTCTCTTATATGAAGTCTCTTATCTTACTTCATTTTTCTGTTGGTTAATGGATCTACATTCTTCGTCAAACCAATCTTTGTTTATTTTAGCCTGGTTAGGTTTTAAAAAGCCTTTACATTTTCTTGTTCATTTAGGTATATACAAATCGTTGCAAGTATCAAAATGGGATCATATTAAGTTACCGGTAGTCCTAGAATATTTTCAATGGACTATTTTCAAGTACAGAAATTAAGCTTTCTTTTTTATTAAGTAATGCATATACTTAAATGTACTAGAAAAATAGTTATAATGAGAAATTTAGAAGAAATTTAGACCATTTTAAAGATAATTAATTTTTATTTCTGTTAAATGTACCCACAGCATACCTATACCTAAAACCTAATAAAAAAGCCTTAAAATAATGTTTGCGAAAAAATAGAGAAAATATCCAAAAAATCGTATCTCTAATCAGTCATTTTGCAGAGAGGCAGAAGTTTTTTTATTTAAGCCTATACCCCCGTGGAAAAAAGTTATGGGACAAAAAAGAAAAATCGCAGTGTTTATGTTTTTTTTGCTTGGTATGTTTAATATATTTTTGTGAAAAAAATTTGTTTTGACTTTAAAAGGTGACATTTCAATTTATTAAAGGAAATTTAATTTTGAACAATTTTTCTGTAGATGTACCGGGTGGTCCAATAAGCCGATCTCTCGGCTAGATATCAGAAACTATTCATGTTATAACTTTAGGAGAAAAAATTCTTTAGTTAAAGTGGCCAAGAGAAATTTCTGGAAATACCTTTCAAGTTTCTGGGTCAACCGCTAGGGGGCGTAACCTGTGAAGAAAACTTTAAAAACCAGTTTTTTGGGAAATATGCCCAATTATACCAAGTGTAAAATAAGTAAACTAGAAAGAGGTCTAAATTCCGCACAAAATTGTTCAAGTACTTTTTTTTTATTTTTTCAAATAAAGGGTGGGGGATAGTGGGAAAGTATTTGTGGATAAATACCTATAACTTTGGTTTGAATCAACCGATTTTAACGAAATTAGGGTCACTAGAAAGAGTGTGGATGATTTAATTTACATCTACTATAAAACAGTTGCATTTAGTTTTAATTGTCATGGGTAGAGGGTACTTTCGAATAGAAAAAATTAAAATTTGTTTTTCTTCAAAATGTTTAACGGAAATACCTATTTATTGTAAATTATAATGGAACTGGATTAAATTCGTAACAAAATGGCGCAAACCGCATGTTGATAGCTTTTGTCGAGCTCGAGATATAAATAAAAACGCATAAACATAAGTTAAGTATAGTATTGACTCACCCTTTATTATAATTTAAAATTAAATATGTGAAAGATCATACAAATATCTCGATCATTAAAACTTAATATCCAATTAAATGTTCAAATTGTTTTCCATCGTTATCCACACAAAGATGTAATCTTTCACGCGTAGACATAACAGCTGCTTCAATCTCAGCTGTTGATATACTATTTATTGCGTTTATAATGCGCTGTTTCATGTCGTCTCGCGTGGTTGGTCGAATTTGGTACACTAAGTCCTTCAATCTTCCCCAAAGATAAAAGTTCTGACATGTTAGGTCTGGAGATCTAGCTGGCCATGAAAATATACTTCCCCTTCCAATCCATTTATTTGGATAACTTGCATACAAATAATCTCAAACTCATCTGGAAAAGTGCGAGGGACACCCGCCATGTTGTAATATTACATCTCTTCTTGTTTGTAAGGAAATATCTTCCAATAAAACAGGCAACTGATTTTCCAGAAAATTCAAATATGTTTCGCCATTTAAAGTTCTATCAAAGAAATATGGACCTACGATCTTTCCATCAACTATCCCACACCAAAAATTAAGACTCCATCTGCCTTGAACCTGCACCTCATGTATATATGTTGTTCTTCTAACAGACCTTACATCCAATTGCAGTAATCCAGATTTGCATCAAAATCTCTCTCATGTAAAGTTTGGTGGAGAACTACGTGATAAGGATGCAGTCTAAAAAACAGAACAACAAAATATTGGTGAAAAAAAAACCACTATATTTACTAAGACTCAAAAAATCTTGAAAAAACCCCAAAATTGTTTCACAAGATAAATTGTGCATAATTTTTTTTAAGAAACGGATAAAAGGATAAAAGCGCCGTGTTGCCGTTTTTATCGGAATATTAAAATACCAGTTGAATCTAAAGTTTAAAGGGAATTCCAAGTTTCTGACCTAAACGTTCACTTTATAATATGAAAAACCAACCTGTGATGTTTTAAAATCCTTAGAACAGTAGTTTTGGGTATGTTTAATTCTATAGAGATTTGCCGACTACTTATATGAAAATTCTGTTGAATTAAAGTAAGAACATTGATTGAATTATCTTCAGTCATACCTCTACTACGTCGTTTAAAACAAGGACGATGAAAACTACCAGTTTCTCTTAATCTTCTTGCCTTTCTTTCAAACACTTCTTTGCCATAATGTCTCCTGTCAGGATATCTTACAGAATATATACGTGAGGCAATAGCGGCATTTTGGTGACATTCGAAATAAACTCCAATCATATCATACAATTCTGCATTTGATATACTCATCACGAATTATTAGTACTGATAATTAATTACTAATATTACCAATATTAATATCTATTGAAAAAAGTGCAATCTTCAATTCGAATTATAATATAACACTTCTTAACAATGTTTTGACTGCTGTCAATAAATAAACAATATGAACTCCCCGTCTAATTCATTGTCGTAGCCTACTTAGTTTCGAAAAAATTATTTTTATCATAATATGAAATAACAATGGTCAAAATATGTATCAACATTAAGATTCTTCTGCTATAAAAAAACTTGAACGTACGTACTGACTTATTTTTTTAATTTAATTTATAATACAGGGTGAGTCAATACTATACTTACTTATGTTTATGCGTTTTGATTCATATCTCGAGTTCGACAAAATCTATTAACATGGGTTTGCGCCATTTTGTTACAAATTTAATCCAGTTCCATTATAATTTACAATAAATAGGTGTTTCCATTAAACATTTTGAAGAAAAACAAATTTTAATTTTTTCTATTCGAAAGTACCCTCTACCTATAACAATTAAAACTAAATGCAATTATTTTATAGTAGATGTAAATTAATTCATCCACACTCTTTCTAATGACACAATTTCTTAATATTGAGTAAAGTCTGAAATTGTTGTAAATTCCTACAATTTTTTTACAATTTTTGTCATGCGGTCGATATTTTCTGAGTTAATAGGAAAACAGCGGAAGGGGAAGCATAATTATCGAATTATCGCATTTATTATTAACTTTACGACATGAATTTACATAAACATAAATAAAGGCAATTTTATTTTATACCATTTTGATCTCTCTCATTTTTATTACTAAAACCAGTATTTGGGGTCGTACATATGCGGTAAAGGCGCGAGCGTAATGCCTTGCGGGGATTGATTATATAGGAATTGATTTTGTTTAATATCTTGGTTGATTTACACTTCTCGACAAAATGGTACAGACTTAAATTGTTCTTCTTCTTCTTATTCCTCTTTATAAGCAATTCTGCTTGTTCATTGGCGGATTAATACCTCTATGGAAGGTTGCAACTCCATCTTTTGCGTGGTCGTCTGATACTTCTTCGTTCGATACTCAAATTATTGTAATTGTAATTTCCTACAATTTCTTCTGTGCAATTTTTTTCGTGCGGTCGATATTTTTCGAGATATGGCGGAAAATAGTGCAAGATAGAGGAAGGGATAATTATTGAATTATCTTGTTTATTATTAGCTTTACCACATGAATGTAACTGAACAAAAATGGAGGGATTTATATTTTATACAATTTTGATCTCTCTCATTTTTTTTGCTGAAATCAATATTTGAGATCATACGGTAAAGGCGCGGGCGTAAGACATTGCGAGGATTGGTTTTATAGGAATTGATTTATACAATATCTCGGCCATTTTCAACTTTTCGACAAAATCGTAAAGACTTAAATTATTGCAATTAGTATTGCCTACAATTTATTCTGTGCATTTTTTTCGTGCAATTGATATTTTCCGAGTTAAGGGGGGGAAAGTATAATTATTGGAGAGAATTATATTTTATACAATTTTGTGCTATAATCAACATTTAAGGTCCTCAACCTAACGAACCATAGAAGGTGACGTCACCAGCAACAAGTCATAAACAGGAACGAACCTACGACCTCAAATATTGATTTTAACAAAAAAAAATAAAAGAAATAAAAAAAATAAAACATATTTTTCTTCATTTTTGCTTATGTACATGTATGTCGGAAAGTTACTCATAAACCAGATAATTTAATAATTATGTTCCCCCCCCCCTTAATTATTTTCCCGTATAACTCGTAAAATATCAACCGAACGAAAAAAAAAAAACGTAAAAAAGAAATTGTAAGAAATCGTATATACAAAAATTTCAACACTTAATTTTTTTTTTCTAAAAGTTAAAAATGGGGGAGAAATGAGATATTGAGCAAAAACGATTCTCCTTTAAAATGAAGATGGAAGCTAATCCAATAGCGGAATTCTGTCGCCATTTTAAATTTACACTACTCTTGACCCCCCTAGAAAAATAAAATTTGGGGCAACTCGACATGCAAGGTCAAATGCTATACTCGGTTCGCTATTCCCAGCCCGAACTGTCTAGTGAATTTAGTAATTACTTTTTTGCGAAGTTAGTTACTTTTTGACAGACTAAAAGTGGCTGGAAATTACTACACAACCAAGCACACGTACTCATAGCCAATATTAATAGTAAACAAACTAAATAGTAAATAAAATAGAACTTTGCGAATTACCGACAATCAATATTTATTTATCTGCACCATATAATAAATAGTTATGTTAAATTATAACAACTAAAATATATTTTTTAAATATATACTACCCAAAATTTGATGGGTTTGGTATACACTTCCACTTCCACTATTTAGAATAATTCTTCTTTTTTTACAGAAAGAAGTCTGTAATTGTAATATACTTAAGCTATTAATACTGAGAAGTAGGAATTGTTGTGTTGTAGGTTTCCGACAATGAATATGTCAAAATATGCCCGAGTTAAGCGAATGGAGTATAGCACGATTGGACTACTAAAAAACAAATATATTACTGAATCCCTCAGAACGATTGTGTAGATATCATTCTAAATAGGTACAACTTTTTGTGTAAAAAATGGCGACTGCGATATTTTTAACCCTAATGGATTTAATATAATTTGCGGATCAACATTAGGATCGAATGTATGCTAATCCAACCACGATACATTATTTATTATAGGTATTTATTTATTTTGTACCAACTTGCATCTCGCTAACAATGTCGTCCTTGGACCTTGACGTTCGGTTCAATGTATCGTACACAGGTATAACCGCCGCAGATATACCTTGTAGTTGCACTAATGGCCGCAATGATTTTTATTAAAACCGTGTCGTTCTTGATAAATGTATTAACTTTTCCTCTTACGGCTTATATTGGTTTTTCGGTTTTTTTATATGAAATTAATGTTTCCAAAAAGGATGTATTAGTTATTACAGGTACCTAATCTATAAATATACAGATACATGCAGTAGATGCCTTAACGTGTTTTATTATCAATCTGAGATCATACTGAAGATCAGTTATTTTACAGATAAAGTAAGTGATTATAGATGATAAAATTGTAAAAGCTTTTGCAATATTAATTTTTTGTATTAATATTCGAGACTAGTACAAAAATAGTAAAAATTGGTTTAAATACTTAAGTACTTAAGCAAAAAAAACACTGAATATGCACAAGTAACTTCTTTTAGAGACAAAATTGGAAGATAGAGTATTTTTCAAATATGTTAGTGATTTTCATGGAGTTTAGAGAGACACACACAATGTCTATTGTCTGCTATCCAAGTAAGATAGCATGTAAACCCCCTAAAGTGAGAAACTTGGTTGAGAAGTCTGCCATCCTCTCTCGAAGGACTTAATGAGCAATTATCTCAATGAGCAACTATCTATGACCCAATGAGCAACTATCGCGAAACATGTGCTACCACGAACAGACTTTTATAGACAAAAGCCGGGTATACGAGGCCAGACGCATATGAATGTGACCAAAACCATTATGAACACAATGAGCATTTTTGTCCATAAAAATCTGTTTCTTTTTTGTTTCTTTTCCAGAGGTGGTTTTTTCTTTGCCTATAGTGACATGATAAGTTTGAATATTTAAGATAAGATAAGTATGCGTTATTTTTAACCGTTTCTCTGATAATTTCGAAAAATTCTGCTATAAATCTTCGTTTTCAACAGTGCCGTCTGAAATACTTCCTGGGATTCATTGGTTTGCTTTTTCTCGTTAACTATTCGATCTTGATCCGGATTATTATACATTGACCATCCGTCATCTTCCATGTCTCAAAACTTCCGTTATTTGTGAATCTATATCTTTTATGTCCTTTGTGCATATTTTAATTCGAGACAGTGCATCTACGTTTGTATTGGTTTTGCCTTTTTTGTAAATTACCTCGTAGTTAAATTCTTTTAATTTCAATCTCCAACGTACTAATTTGGAGTTATACCCCATTCAAATTCGACGTGCAGTAAAAGTAAACAAAACCAGGCTATGCTACGTAAGACTCCATAGGCGTGCGGTTTTGCTTTCATATTTCCTATCAAATTAATAAAACAGTATGTACAATTAAAGATTTGTTTACTATGAACAACGAAGATAAAATATACAATGTTAGTATTATTTTCAAGGAAATTCAAAATTTGCTTCACTACTGTAAAATAAAAAGAAACTTATGGTTTGACAAAAATAATAAAGCAGTAATTGCAACGTTGTTTTGACACTTAAACGATCGAAATCGAAACATCAAATACACTTATTTTTTAAAGTAAATTGTGTGTTAGTTCGCCTCAAAAGAAGTAACTTATTATGTTTTCAGTTTTTATTTGAAAATCAATAAAACTTACGTGATCCAGATTACAAATGTTACCAGAAATTGAAATCTCATTTTATATAAATTTCGTGAATTTGAATACAGATATACCTTAACTTAAAATGTTTTCATAAACGAAAATTTTGTATTAAAAAAAAAATAAGGTGCACTTGGAGAAGTGCCGCCAGAAGTAAAAACTTCTTAAATTTTCGTTTATGACAAATATTTTAAGTTGCTGCATTGGATTTCCTTGAAAACCATACTAACATTGCATATTTTATATTTGTTATTCATAGTAAACAAAACTGTAATTTTACATATTGTTTTAATAATTTAATACGAAAGCAAAACCGTATGCCAAATTTTGATTTATTGACTAAGAAGGCTTCTGGCTGAGTACAAAATAAACAACTGATCAAATCCTATCACGCGATATAGAAAATGAAAGGGAAGGATATAACGAATATATTAAGATAGAAAATCAATTACATATCTTAATAGATTCGTTATATCGTCCATTTTCATTTGCTATGTCGCAAGTTAGGTTTCGATCAGTTGTTTATTTTGAACTTAGCCAGAGGCCTTCCTTAAGTCAATAAATCAAAATTTGTCTATAGTAAATTTATTTTCATTCATAGTGCCTTATGATATCTCGTACATAACTATACGTTCTATATAATCAAGATCCTGTGTAGTGCCATTTTGGTAGTCGCCATGTTTTTTTTCTATCTTAATATATTCGTTATATACTTCCCGTTTAATAAATATCGACAACCGAGTTAAAGAAAGCGGATATTCAAAAGTGGCTGCGATCAAAAGTTTTGACAATTCAGTTCTAAAAGTCGAGCTTTTGACTATTGTGAATAAACATAAAAAAATACACTATTGTAAGCATATTGTAGATGAAATGGGTAAAGAAAAACGAAGGTATTCACAGGCACTCGAGGTAGATTCTGAGTAAAATATTACCTAAGTTACACTTTGAGTTTTTTGTTTTATTTATTACTCAGATATGTTGAATGTTTTTATTTTTGACAAGATTTTTCTGACCTTTGCATATGTTTTTGCTTTAAAACTTCGTTTTCCTTAAACCAACGAATGGAGTGCCATTAAGAGCTCAGTTCACGAGTGGCAACTCCGTTTCAACCTTAAATATTACGTTTAATTTTAAAACATTTTTACACATTTAATATAATTGTATTTTAATTCCGTGCATTACATTAACGAATTCACGTTATTATGTTGTTGGAAAACCTTATTCTAATATGTTTATTCAGTTATTTTCAGTTCTGTTATTCCTGTGAACGACTTATGCTACGATGTCTACTTCATATTTTCATATGTATTTCATAATACAGGAAAATATAGGTTTATACATCGTTAAAATCATGATGTGGGAGTGCCCCTCGTAACAATCATACTGTTGACGGTTTATTTATACTTACTGCAGCTCTATCTTGTATTTAGTGTAGAAATGTTTAGAAAGGTTTTCGAAGACCCGCCCATTGTAACGTCAGAGGTGAGGTAGTCCTTTAATAAACACAACTGACCGTTTCCACTAAACAGACTCGAGTTTCAAAAACTCGGGACTCGAAAAACAAAACGAACTGTTTCAAAACACGCCAGTCTTTAGTAAAGTTTGTGAAAAGTTGCTATTTTGTTTTATTGGATACGAGTTTGTGTTTTGTTTTTATTTTGTCCGTTTGGTGGGAAACCGCCATTAGATATTACATTTAATTTTAAAACAATTTTTACATATTTAATTTAAATTTATTAATTCAATGCATTACAATAACGAATTCTCATATTATGTTGTTGGAAAACCTCATTCTAACATTTATTAATTTAATTTTATCTTTGTTATTCTTCTGATCATAAAATATAAATGATTACATTTATTATAAATATAAATGAATAAATTCAAGCACTGTAATTCCCTGACGCACGCCCTGGCTAAAATATTATCACTAGAACAACAGTGGTCCAATTAAGTTATAGCAATTCTTCCGCGTACAAGGACTACTAAATGATATGGTATGCTGAGTTCCGTATACGATGTCTATTTATATAGTTTATGAGGTCGATATTATGTACGTTTATACATTGTAAATCGTGATTTGGGAGTGCTCCTCGTAATATTCATAATGTTGATAACGTGTGTTGGTTTGTTTACTGCTACTGCATCTTTAAGATAAATTTGGCCCTTAGGGAAAATAGGTATTGCAAGGGGCGGTGATCTGAAAGTGTTTTAAATTTCCTTCCAAATAAGTAGGGTCGGAAATATGAAATTTTCTGGAAGCGAAGGCAATTGTTTGTATAATTGTTAATTCATTAATTGTTTGAGCAAAGTATTGTTCCGATCATGTAATTGCTGGCATTTGTTGTAAGGTTAAACGGTTTGGAAAAATCCGGATATTGCAATGACGACTCATTCATTAATAATTTCTTTCATGTATCAAAGCATTCTACAAATTCGGGTTTAGGATTGATTTTTGCATCCTTTTTTAAGCATATTGTTAGAGGTTTGGTGAGTTTGGAGAAATTTTGAATAAACTTCCTATTATATCCCAATAGTCTAAGAAATCTTCTTATTTCCTTTGCTGTTTTCGGAATCGGATATTTTTCTCTTGCTTTTATATTCACTGAATTTAAGGAGTCTTGGAGTCATATTCAGAGTTCCCATCTTTCTAATTAAGTGCTATTTTGGGAATGTCTTCTTGAGCCATTCTTTGTCAAAAATATCGCTAATAGGAGGAATTTTAAATCGCTCTTCTATTGTTTTATCGTTGACCTTCCTATAATCTATCACTCTTCACCACTTTATTTTATTGGACGGATCTGGTTTTTTTGGCACAATCCATATGGATGACAACCATGGTGATTCGCCTTGATCTAAGCTTAAAGATATTTGCTTCTTTACTTTTTCTTTGCGTACATATTATTTAGAAGATACTGGCTCTTCATCTTGGTTTTGATATGGTGTTTAACTTCGTTTGTAAAGCTGAGAGGAGTGTCTGGTTGGTGAAATATATCAGATATATCATTCTTCTTCTGCATTCTATTCCTGAGGTTGTTTTCATATATATGTTGAAGTATTGGATGTTTCAAGGATATTTCATTGCTATTGAGTGGTTTCGTAATGGAAAGATGAATATTTTCTCACATGAAGTTGACAATTTGAAAAGTCGGTCCAAGCGAGGTGGTTCTTGGCGTTGGTAAGAGATTCTAGTAGTACGACACCTTGCAGAATTTATCTGAGAATAATTATTGTTCTCTTTTCTTCTTTGAATGTAATTTTGACTTGTCTTATTGAATTTGGTTTCAAATAAATGAAATAAAATTGTGTTTTTTAGTTTCGTAATATTTAATTAAGATTGTATTTTTTGTAACTAGAAACGATTTAGGAAACTTTAATTGGGCTTCGAAGACTTTAAGATTGTCGAGGCCAATATTTTTTGTGATAACTATATATGAAAGTAAAGAGTGAAAAGGTAATGTTTTAAGGGTGAACTGTAGATGAATGTCGGAGTAAAAGGTTATTCCTAGTGTCGTTTAACAGCCTCCAGTAAGAGGTTTTTGAATTATATATGATAATTATTATAGGTATATTATATACATATATATATATATATATATATATATATATATATATATATATATATGTATATATATATATATATATATATATATATGTATATATATATATATATATATATATATATATATATGCATTTTGTTTTGCATATGATCCACCATAAAATTTTCTTCATTTGAAATTCTCATTTTGTTTTCATACATATCAACTAGAACATTTTTATTATATTTAAAATTACTTTTTTTCAGTCTACAATGATTTCTTGCAACTTCTAACATCACATTTCAGAATTCTAGGCGGTAGATAGATAGTAGATTTCCTTGTCTTAAACCTTGCTCCAGTTCAAACACTTTTCATGTATAAAAAAATTGGTATAAAATAAATAAATAATTTTTAATAGTTTCGGATATATGTAATTATTGAAATTATATAATAGAATAAAGAATACCCACTAATTACTCACATCATTAAAGTATCTGCGGTTCATAAAATAAATAATAAAAATGTTGTTTAAAGTTTCCAACATATTAACATAATTTTATTTTTATATTTATTACATTTTTGTATAATTTCGTGAAAATTTTATGTATACGCATGTGAAAATTTATTTACGTGGATGAGATCGGCCATGTGGAGGTCGTAACTCAAATTTTAATAGCAGCATTTAGATGTAAAATTTAATCCTTTATTTGCATATGACCGATAGACCAGCATAGAAGAAATACGAATGATGTAATATCAGTTTAAAAAAATGGCTTGTGAATCGATCATGTTAATGATGAAAGGCAACACATGAACAAACAATAACGATTTAAAAAACCGTTTGAAAATGAACAACTATATATTTATTTATATTTTATTTAAGTACAATGCAACAGTATGTCTCTACAAACGAGTTATTCTTTATAAAAAGCTCTATATTCTAACCGAAGACGCAACCATAACATATCATTTTTTTTTCAGTCACAAACGAGGCTTGTCAAAAGTATGAATTTAGCTTAAGAATAAAGAACCTTAAATTGAAATAAAAATTAAAAAAATTTAATAATTCAACTTTGTTTGATCGGTCCGTCCGTCCGCCCGAGAAGTAATACAGCTAAAACGTTTTGCACTTATCTGGAAAAGATACACAATTAAACTGTTTGACAGTAATAGCTGAAAAAAGTTTTTGTACAGTCTTTATAGTTTCTTGAGACTGTATAATAAATAATAAATATAATCTAATAAGTTATAATTTTTAAAATTATCGCAGTGTCAAAAAATCAAAATTAATTAACTCCTTGGCAAAACTAACAATCTCGAGTCCGCAAGCTATAGAAATCAGAAGCATTCCACATCTAGATATAAAACCTATAATCAAGCACTTAATAATCAATGATTGGAAGACCAAGTGGAATCAGTCAACATCCAAACTACGAGATGTAAAACATTCTATATTACCTTGGAAATCAACCCCAAATAAGCGTATACATCAAACCATCCTATCTCGTCTTAGAATAGGCCACACCGCCATCACCCATAAACATCTTCTGGAGAGTGAATTAAAACCACAGTGCTACGTAAGTGATATTGTGCTCAGTGTTCGCCATATTTTACTGTAGTGTCCTTTATATTGCATGGAGATACTTCAATATAAATTACAAAATACTTTACAGGCAATATTAAGTGATGGAACTGATATGAAAAATTTGACATCATACTTATATTCCATAAATGTACTAAATAAATTGTAAAACTTTAAATTGTACAACGCCAATGACCCTACGAGGTTGAGGCATAAATATATTAAAAAAAATTTATTTATTTTATTTATTTATTTATTCAGATACCTTACAAACACTATAGACTAATAGTAATTACATGTAAAGTGTTTAAGACAAAAAATACAATAAACCCCTTAAACCTAGTGCTGATGATCAAGCAATGTCTTAAGCTTACAGCTTTTTACATTAAGGGCCGATTTTTCGAACGCCAATTAAAACTTGATTGTAGAAGATTTTAATCAAATATTTAATTACAATCAAATGCGTCACAGCAGCTGTCAAAATTATTAAAAATTGCTTATTATTATTATTGATTTGTAAATAAAAACATAAAATTAACATCAGAAAGAGTTTAATTATGGTTTATTTTAAATTAAAACGTAAACTAATAAAATTGAATAAAATAAATCAGTCAACATAACCTCAAAATGTGACGTATTTAATTTTAATTAAATATTTGATTACAATTAAGTTTGCATCTTGCAGTTTGCGGGTGTGCATCTTGGGCGTGTTTGACCAGGCCTTCGTACAAAATTTCCTCTCTCGTGCTACCTTTTTAAAGAATTGGAAACTGTAGATTGACTTCTCCTGAGACGTCGTGCGATATCTTTTTGTGTATATCCTTCCTCGCACAAAATTATAATCTGTGATGCATGGGTTTGATCGCAGTGTCGAATTGGTGGCATACTTGATTTAAACTTGGTTAAATCAAAACAATATTTAATAAAACTTATTAAATTAAACTAAAAATAATCGAATTATTATAGTTTTTCCTTTACATGATGAAGGTTTTTTATGATAAAATGCACGAATGACACGCTGAATAAAAGTCAAAATAAACGTCAAAACATTTCAAATCAATTGAATACATCACTTTTGACATTTTACATTTGACATTTAGCATTTGTGGATCTAAGAAACGCGTATGACTCTGTACCAAGGTCAGAACTATGGGAGGAAATGTACAAATTAGAAATACAGACGGAACTCATAAAAGCTACAAAAGCTCTGTATAAAGAAAATAAAGTGTCCATTTAAATGGGAACAAGAATCATAGGAGACTTCACCATAACAAAAATGCTCATGCAGGGTTGTTCCACATCTCCCACCCTATTTAAAATATACTTAGAGAAAGCCTTGACTACATGGAAAAGAAAATGCGAAGGCATGGAAGTACCGATACGGAACGAATACCGATATACGTTAAGCTTTGCAGACGATCAAGTAGTAATTGCACAAGACCAAGACGACCTCAGCTACATGATGAAGAAACTACAAGAAGAATGTACCAAGGCTGACGTATAATATATTAACCTCGCGAAAATAGAGTACCTATCATAGAAGAAGACAAAGAAGATCTATAGATTGATGACATCGTAAGAATCAAAGAAAAGGATAAATTCAAATACTCGGGGTTTATAATCACGAAAAAAGCAACAACAAAGGAAGAAATTACACAAAGATTAGGACAAACAAGAACAGCAATCCGACAACTTAACTCAGTATGGTGGGATAGACACCTAAATATGAAGACAAAAACACAGATTTATAAAACATTAGTGCGAAGTATTATGACATATGGAGCTGAAAATTGGAGCATAAACAAGAAAAATAGCAGTAAGATAGTAGAAACAGAGACGAAATGCCTGCGAAGATGCTGCAGAGTAACAAGAATGGATAGGAGAAGTAACAGACATACTAACATATATAGAACAAAAAAGACTAAAGTGGCATGGACATGTAAGAAGAACTAGCGACAACAGATGGATAAAGAGAATAACCGAATGGAGCCCCATAGGAAGGAGGAAAAGAGGATGACCCCGAAAATACTGAGAAGAAAGAATACTGTAGAATCCCTGAATATATATATATATATATATATATATATATATATATATATATCTTTAAGGAACATGACCGTTTAATTTAATATAAAAAAAGTGCACTCGTAAGTGAATGGGATGTTTTCGGTCAATTTGGAGATAAAAAGGGCAAGAGTTGTGCTACTTTATCTATTTATTGAAGACGTTTCGCCCACTGTTCAATGAGCATCATCAGTTCATCTAAAAGAGTGTTATTAGCGATACATCTAATATGAAAAACAATTAAGTAAATGATCTTACCTTTAAAAGATCTGTAGCATTAAAATGTTTAAATAAATCCAAAAAAGTCCAATCCAAAAAAGTCCTTTTGAATTTATTACTTTCACTACATAACATTTATTTTGATAACATAAATATTTTATGTAGTGAAAGTAATAAATTCAAAACGACTTTTTTGGAAATGGTTTCTATTAGCAAAAGTGATAATAATTTAAACAAAAGATCAGAAATTCAAAATCTAAGCAAAATTTATAATTATATTATTTCTTTATAATTTTATATATGAAACTTGAAAAATATCACATTTTTATTTAATTTTCCAAATATCTGTTACATTTTTTCAGACATCTATCAATGGTGAATAAATCTTCTTCTTTTTTGTTACTAAACAAAAAAGAATTTTTAAACACAATTTTATTTTTGACAATATAATTGTCAAAGGTAAAAATTTTAAGTTGGCACTTATGACATTGAGGCTTATTTGTAATTGGTTGCTACTTTAAACTATTTATAAATTCAATTATTTTTGGTAAGAAAATGTTTTCAAAATTATTAAAATTTCAGTCAAGAATTTATTAGATAATGGCATTTTAGTATTAATTCTTTATAAATGTATTTGCAGAAATTTTATTAACGAAACTAATTTTATTTTGTGAGTTAACAAAAAAAATGTTTTTCTTTCTAGTTCAACTTTGTAAGATATTTTGTCTTTTTTAGCAGCTCTTGATAAGAATTGTAAACACAATTGAAAGCTCGAGATATTAAATAGTTAACAAATAGCCCCTTTGATTGACTCCAACCCATCAAAAACATTTATATATAATATATAAATACATCAGCCTACTCACTATATGAGTAAAACCAGTAATCTAAAACTATTTTGAAATAATAGTAGGTAAAAAAAAATTGAAAATTCCAAAATATTCGATATTTTTGTCCATGTGTGTATAATAATTAGTTTTAGTCATCAAAAAGATAATGGTTTAGTTATGTTATTAGAAATGCCAAATACGATCTACTGCAGTAACTAACTGATGGTAAAATTGAGAAATAAACATGGCTGGGACAGAAGAATTGCCAACGTTTTAGGAGGAAGTGATAATTTAAAAGAATTCCTATATGTATATGCAAAATGTACTAATAACAAAGCAATGTAGTTATAATAATGTTTGGATACAATAAGTAACTTCTTTATAACAGTAATTGAAGAGAAATATATAAAATTGAAATAATTGCCAATTAAAATAAAATGAACCAATTACAGCAATTTACTGTAGGGCCAATGCTAATAACATAACTTCCAATGATTTTTCATTTCCGTATTTATAATTAGATAATGTATATGGTAGTTCCAATTAATGATATGCCTGGAAAAAATTACTATTTTATTACATCAATAAAAGAAAAAACTATTGTACAAATTGTTTTTCTCCGTCTGGTTTAAGAGCGTAGGCGCAAAATTTCGGGATAAATGCTTTTTTATCCAAAAAAATTCATTTTTTTCGAATCCTGATAAAACTGATAAATATTTTTAACGTTTAAAAATTTAAACGCAGAATGAAAGATTACATTATTACCCAGGGCCGAAAGTCCCTTAGAATAAACAAAAAGTTTCTTTTGAATGATAGGTATATTTGAAATTAAAAATTAATTCAAAATTATTCGGGAAAAGATTTAAAGATTGCATTAGTTTAAATAAAAAAGAACTAAGGATTTAACAGAAATATTATCAGGCCAATTATCAATAACAAGAAAAATATCGAAACAGAAAGTAACTGAAAATATAAAATGGTAGTATGCAGATTCTGTGAGGTAGAGAACGCAAGCTGTATACTTTCAAACTGCTGCTTCCTAAGGAACTCTAAAGCACGTTATTTGGGAGCGTGCTAAGAAAGATATCATAAGAAGAAGAGTATTTACCTAACCCATAGTCTCTAGATATACTTAACTTCTTTGGGGGAATAGAACAACGTAAGTTTGCCTGTAAGCTTAGAAACCATCAGAGAAGGCCAGAAAAAGGGGACAAATTCGATTTTTTGTCGTAGGAATATATCTATTCTTCGGCGTATGTTCTTACTAAAGATGTTGGTAACATAAAAGTGGTTGTTATGATATGCTAGATAAAGATTTTTCTGTGATACCTGCTTATAACGTGTTAGCTGGCCGAGTATTTCGAGGACCAACTGAACGTTGAGGAGAAAGCTGCAGTGCAGATGCCGGTAATGAACCACAGATTGAAGAGCTAAGCTTTCTGGTTCCAGAGCTTTTTAAATAAGGTTTGGTTACTGACTCCATAAGTTGCTGTGCAGTATATGGGACAATAAAGAAATGCTCGAGGGAGAGAGTAGATTAGTAGGTCTCATTTTTTCAATACATAACAAAGATAATAAATTAAAGTCTACGAACTATAGGGGAGTATACTACTCAATGTAAAATATGTAGTCATTTCCAAAAAACTACAAAAAGGCAATATATTAGGCAATATATTGTCGTATAGTTGCATATCGTCATGGAAGAGGTATCATGGATCACATATTTCTTAGGCGTGGAAACTTGTTTGGAGTAAGATGTAGACTTTCAGATGATGTTTGAAGATTTCCACTAAATCCCTAAAGTCATTTGACTGCGAGACAAGATTTGAACTGGTATACATAATACACCATAATGCAGTTCCAAGGGAAGATATATATTGAAAAACGTAACATAGCTCTTCACGTAGTATTAAAATGACTCAGGTTAAGTGAAACGGTTGTAAACAAGTTAGAACTGTTATGTGCTTAACCAGAAGATTGGGCTAGTTTATCAATTCCTTGTATCATTTAAAGAAATGCTTTTTGATATTCAAAAAAGAGTAAACCGGTTAGAAAAATAAATTAAAAACAAACGAGAAGAAAAGCACATTTTTAAGAATGTTGTTGATCCAGTTGGAAGAAACTCTCAGAACTATGTCTTTGGACATTTTAACTTCAAACGAGTTATATGTACAATAAAATAAACCAGGTGACTTACTATATTTCGGTTTTTTACAACAGGAAACTATATTTCGGGTTTTTAAGCGTACACGCTCTTCCGGTGTATCGTTAAATTTTTACTCCGTTATATATATATATATATATATATATATATATATATATATATATATATATATATATATATCTGTTATATAAACAAGGTTAAAGTAAAAATTTTTCTTTGCTAATATAAAGCTTCCTACTTAAGTCCACATTGCCGTCCAAATAAATTAAAATTAAGTTATAGGAGACTTTGATAAGATCACTTATCACATTTTATGTTAAAACCTGGTGCATGACAAAGGAATATGAGTCCTTTAAAGGAGAGGCTGGAAGGGGAGGATATAGTTATGTTTGTAAAATCGTGAAGACTGGTAGGGGCAGGTAGAATTTGGAAAAATGCCCCCGGACGGATTCAGAGGAAATTTTTTTTACGAAATACAGCATTGTATTAATTTTTCAACCAATTTTTTACTACAATTGGTCAAAGTGATTCAGCAATATGTCAACTGAATAGTATATTGTGAAATGATCACATCACTCGAAACACAAAAATTAGAATATTCAAAAGAACACACAACCAAACTTATATGGAATCGTCTGATATTTCTTATTATTTTAAGCGAACTTAAAAAAAAACCTACGATGTCAAAAAATATTTAAATTTAAATGTACAAAGAATGATCGTTCAAATTGTTTTTATTTATTTATGTTTTTTTAATAGACAGTATTACTATTCCTAGGCTTTAATCAAGCTCCAATCCGCGTGGGCATGCTCCTAAACAAATTGTCAACATTTTATTGTTGTAGGTTGTTTCCTTGCTTCAAGAGCAGCTTGTACTAGCTATAAGGTGTTTTGTGGATTATCCCGGCGAGGTCTGATTCTTTTTTTTTAAGAACATCCTACACATGCTCTATTAGGTTAAGGTCTGGTGGGCAAGCAGACCACTAAAGAATAGTGATATTTTCTGCTTTAAGGAAGTCTGTAGTGACTCTGCTGATATGTAGAGGTGCATTATAATACATGAAAATTAATGTTTTCCTACTGCACCTTTTCAGAATCTAACTACAGGTTCTAGAACCAAATCAACATACCTGCGAGCTATTAAAGTAGGCTGAATGAAAATTAAAGGAGTTTTTTCACCGACCATATTACTTCCCTAGAACAGAACACTTCCTCCTTTATGTCTGTGAACAGATCTGGCTGATTCCGTTCTTGCTTGTCTTTCTCGCCCTCTATGCACACGAATTCATCGGTCACATGCTTTTGCACAAATTCTGGTTTTATCTGAATATAGCACATTTTGTCAATTTCCAATGTTCCGGTTTTGGTAGAGAAGACATCAATTTAGGCGGTCAATCTTGTGCTGCTTGGTTAACTCGGAACCCGTAACTATCTACTGCTGTATATTCCTTAGGCACAAAGTTTTTTTCTTGTCGTTTCAACTAAAACACTTACACAAATGCTTGGTGATTTCATATAAGTTTGGTTGTGTGTATCACAGAATGTATTGCTATATCTGGTTCAGAGCTTTGGATAATAAATAAAAAAGACGCATCCAAATTGAAATCTATAGAAATGAATTATTAGCGCATATGTGGCCAAATTACTAGAAGAGATAGAGTAAAGAATACTAAAAACAGAGAGCGTATGGACATTGATATTCTGGAAACTACAGAACGCAAAAATGCAACGACCAAAGAGAATATTACAGTGGATCCCACTAACCAAAGGAAAGACCAAGAAGATCGTGGAGACAAGAAGTAACGGGTGCAATGGAAGATTGGGTCTACAAGCAGATGACTGGAACGATCGCAAGCGTCGGAAGCTAGAACGCGAGAAACGGCGAGAACTGTAATAAACTCGCGAAATGCAGTGGCTGGTGGACAGAAATGTGAATATTTCTGTTCGTATACTAATTTTATTATATATAATAATGTATGTACGTATATACGAATTTTTTTCAGCATTTTTCACCTCTACCACTTTTCCTGGCCATCTGTTCTCTGGTCAAACCAAGTTAATTGTCTCCTTTCAATCTCTTCTTGTATTTTTCTGCCCATATTTATTTCATTTTTTATATACTCATTTTGACTTCTCACTAATTTTGATCTTTGATAACTATAAATGTATTTTTTTATTTCTCTCTTTTTATTGATCTGTCCTAAAGAAGAGAATGTAGTGTCCGGATAGTCACTCTGCCTTTGTTAATTCTACTGTGCATTTCGTCTTCGCTTTTTCTTTTTTATTAAAAACTACTCCTGGATATTTACTTTTCTCTATACTTTTTATGCTTTTCGTATATAAAATTAGATCTTCTATTTCACTGTTTCCAATCACCAGATATTCAAACTTAGATATGCTCATGGTAAGGCCTGCTGCTTTGTATTCTTTTTTTCGTTTTCTTATCATCTTCTTCTTCTTCTACGGCACTACAGCCCAAAATGAGCCTTGGCCTCCTTTATTTTTTGCCTCCACCCTTGTCTGTCTGTGGCTGCTCTTCTCCATACACGGACTCCTAAAAGTGCTTGTGCGTCGCTGCTTACTGTGTCTTCCCAGCGCTTTCTTGGCTTTCCAACTGGTCTCTTTCCCTGCATTCTGGCGTTCAGTGCTCGTTTTGGTAGCCTATCCTCTCCCATTCGTATCACATGTCCGGCCCATTGCAATCTTTGTATTCTAATGAAGTCTGACAGGGGTGTTTCCTTATACAGTTGATAGAGCTCGTTGTTATATCGAATTCTGAAGATTCCGTTTTCCCTCACAGGTCCTAGTATTCTCCTCAGTACTTTTCTTTCGAATGTGTCGAGTTTGTTTTTGGATGTTTCTTTCAGGACCCATGCTTCGCTGCCATAACATGCTATTGGCCGAATTATTTTTTGTTTTCTTATCATATAATTTGTATTATCTTGATCTTCGGTAATTACGATTTAGTCATCTGCAAAGAATGAAGTGAAGAGCATGCCATCCCCTACTCTCAGTCTCTGCAGATATGTCTAAATATCTTTTGAAGATAGTAGGAGAAAGACAACATTCTTGTCTCAATCCTTTGGTTGAATTTAATGAGGCGATCACTCCATTTCCCATTTTAATTCTAGACCGGTTAGCTTTATAATAATTTTATATAGTTCTAATCAAAACGGAATTAATTTCCAGATTTTGCATTTCTGACCATAACCGATTTGTTTGTTACATTTGAACAGCCCGTAAAACTTCAGAAAGCATATATATATATATATATATATATATATATATATATATATATATATATATATATATATATATATATATATATATATATATACATATATATATATATATATATATACATATATATATATACATATATATATATATACATATATATATATATATATATATATATATATATATATATACATATTTCACCTAAATCTAAAGAAAGACATATTACATTGAAAAGAAGGATTAAACAAGTTAAGAACTTCTCATTAAAATCAGAAAATGTGATAGATGTCAGACATAAAAACATTCACATATATTATTGAATAATAAATATAGAATACAATCGAAAGATTCATTAATAATTTGCAAAAATCGTAACCATTTTACTATAATGTAACTCAACAAAATAATTTTGTTAAATTTAGCTTTAAATCAGGTACAACAAACATGTTTGATATTAAAAATAGGTAGACTGAATCCTGTTTGAAGATTTTTTTTATTAAAAAGTAGAAGTGACAAACGAGACAAGACAATGCTTTTGAGGATGACTTTGTTAGTAAACAAGCTGTTGAGTTATTTAAAAAATTACAAAAACTGTAAATAAATAGAAAGAGTAACAACAAATTAATCAAAGAGTAAAACAATTTAAAAAACTTTATTAAGTTGGCTTAAAATTACTTGAAATATCGACTAGTTATAGTACAAAACTTACCATTTTTCTCCTTGGCAACGAACGAAATATCCTGGAATTCTACATCTAGAATTCTATCACTAATTCTTAAATTATTCGACGCGAATTGTTGAAGTTCCATCCCGAATTATCACAGAAAAATATATTAAAACGAAAAAATAAATAATTTATTTTATTGAAGGGTTTTTAAGTCACTCAAAAAAATGTTGCTGACTTTTTCTTCATAAAGGATGTTGTGTGTTGTAAAATGTGGTGGCACCTGAATGTTGACATTGCAGCCTAACGTTAGTTTAAGTACATATACGACCTAGCGAGTCGTAGGTACTGCCGTACTATGATCAAGGACTTTTGCACATCTTCAGTATCGTACAATGGTGTAGATTCATGATAACAGCTATTGGAAGGGGCAATGCCCATTTAATTTAATGTTTTATTAATAGTGCAAGACGTTAGTTCTTTTTCGCGGTGTGGATTTTTATATTTTATTGGATTTATCGAAATATGTTATCAATTTTCGACGAACAAAGTACAAAAGCCTAGTTTTTTTAAAACTTTTAATCCATTCAGATGTATTAAATATTGTTGTATTCATATAATACAAAGCTCAAATAAAACTTAAAAATTAATATTCAATAATTAATAATTGACTTATACGAATATTTTTGGTTTTATTGGAATTCACAAAATTCATTATAGCCCAGTCTGGTTATGTAAAAATCATCGATTTCACGGCAAAATTTTTCGCAGTTATCTGAAGCTTGTAAGACATAGGTGAGGGTTACTAGATATATGAAAAAGTACTTGTATTTTTACCTTGTGTTTTTTTAAACAATAATTTATGGTCACAATTTGATTTTTTGTCTTATATTTTATATAAACAATATTTATATCATTTTTTTTATATCAAGAATATCTTTATTTTCCCGTGTTTCAAATTCAAATTGATAAATAATTTACGGAGATATTGGGAAAAAAGCAGTTTTTTTGCAATAATTTATAAATTTTATTAATTCTGTTATTAGCAAAATAAAATGTAATTAATAAGAACGAAAATCAGAGGAGCAAAAAAAAAGAAGCAAGGGAAAGATGCGAAGAAATTGAGACTCTGCAGTCAAAGTACGATAGTCACAATGTACATAGGAAAATTAAAGAACTTACAGGGGGGCTAAGACGAAGGCATAAAGGAAATATAACTGATTCTGACGGAATCATCATCTTGGACAAGCAGAGTAAAATAAGAACGTGGAAAGAATATCTAGAAAAACTATTTAAAGACCAAAGAGATAACACCTTTGAGCTAGAAGAAGAGGTAAACGATGGACCAAAGATATTACAGCAGGAAGTTTACTCCGCAATAACACAGTTAAAGGATGGCAAAGCGGCAGGCCCTGATAATATACAAGCAGAACTACTCAAACTAATTGACAACGAATCAATAGCAATAATCGTAAATATATTCAACAACATATACAACTCTGGATAAATACCAACAAAATGGCTAAAATCTGAGTTTATTGCACTTCCAAAAAACCAGGAGCCAAAAAATGCGAAGATTACCGTACTATAAGCCTCATGAGTCATCTCCTAAAATTGTTCCTAAAGATAATTCATAAGAGAATCTACAAGCTGTGCGAAAGTCAAATTTCTCCCAACCAGTTCGGGTTCACAAATGCTGTTGGTACTAGAGAGGCTTTGTTCTTAGTACAAGTCTTATTCCAGAGATGCAAAGACGACAACTGCGACGTATACGCATGTCTGGTTGATTACGAGAAAGCGTTTGATCGAGTACAGCACGCCAAGATGATGCAAATACTAAAATAAACAGAAATTAATAACCAAGATCTGAAAATAATTAGAAGTCTCTACTGGAATCAGACAGCAAATCTCAGAGTTGAAGGTGAACACACTAACTATGTGAAAATCATGCGTGGAGTGAGGCAAGGCTGTATTTTGTCTCCTCTAATCTTCAATCTGTACTGTGAAAGAATATTTATCGAAGCTTTGCACGAAACTGAAAAAGGTATTCTACAAAATGGTTACCGGCTAAACAACATCGATATGCAGATGACACCATAGTCTTTGCGGACAACTTAGAAGACTTACAAGTTCTTATGAACAAAATCACGTATTACAGTCAACAACATGGACTCAATATAAACGTTAAGAAGACAAAGCTTATGATAATTAGCAAGAAAAGGATAACAGAAGGTCAACTCTACGTAAACCAATCCCATGTAGAAAGAGTGACGCATACAACTACCTCGGCACTATAATAAATGAAGAATGGACCAACAACCAGGAGATTAGAACACGCATCGTAAAAGCTAGATCCACCTTCAATCGGATAGGGGCCTTCTTCGAGTCACAACCTCTCTCTTGATACAAAAGTAAGAATGCTGCGATGCTACGTCTTCTGTGTCCTTTTTTATGGTGTTGAATCGTGGACCTTCAACGAAGATATGTGCAGAAAACTGGAAGAATTTGAGATGTAGCTATATCGGAGAATGCTTAAGATCCTTGGACTGACCTAGTCACAAATGAGGAGGTCCTCAGGAGAATGAATAAGAACAGAGAGGTACTGACCACCATTAAATCTCGAAAGTTACAGTTCTTCGGATATATTATGCGAAATGAATCCAGATATGCTCTCCTTCAAGCCATCCTACAAGGAAAAATATTTGGGAAACGAGGTCCAGGAAGAAGAAGAACATCTTGGTTAAAGTACCTCAGAATCTAGTTCAATACAACATCTGTGCTGCTTTTCCGCGCTGCTGCAGATAAGATAAAGATTGCCATGATGATCGCCAACATTTGTAACGGATAGGTACATCAAGAAGAAGAAGAATAAAATTGTGAACGCTAATGAATAGTGTGGTCTCTCACTAAAAGCCAGCAAAACGAAATTTATGCTTGTAACAAAATTGGCCCGGAATATTATAAATATATACATACATAACCAGCCAATTGAGAGTCTGAAGGTCCGGAGTACACTTAAGAAAATAAAACAAGATTTCTGTAGTCGAGATCTAAGTCTATAATTAAAGACACGGCTTGTAATATTCTATCTACTATCAGTGCTGTACTACGGCATGGAAGAGTGAATAGTAAAGAAGAACGATATTAAGAAAACATAAGTTCGATACCTATCTGTTTAGAACTGTTTAGTGGTAACTAATAATAAAACTATTGAAAAAATTAAGTGAAAAAATTCTGTTTAGAGTAACTTCTATTTCTGAAGTAATGTCATTAGCTCAAAATATTAGCATTTTTGCTTAACAATCTACTGAGAAGAGAGGGCAGACATCGATTTAAGGCTAGTGATTAGGGATCGAAGGTGACCACATCCGTCATTAAACCTGAAATTAAAAATTTTACTTCGATTGAATGGAATCGGAAATTAATACAAAAGTACAGTCCACGTTTAGTACAACAATTTTAATTTAAATTTAAAACGATGTCATTAAACAGTACAATTATAATTTATTTGTTTTTTTCCAATTTTATAGTAAAGTTGATACAGCAATTATTAATCACTAATTAAAGTAATTAAAATCGACTTGCAATTAAATGTTTTTATTGTTTGTTATGTTAAAACGTTATGTTTTAATTATCTATTTTTCTATAATATGCGCGATTAATGTATACAACTTTGTGTGCCAAATGAATAAAGGATGACATTTTCGAGAAAAAGCGAGTCTCCTGCTTGCTCAACAGACTTTATTCTAGAGTTTAGCGCATTACGTAAAACAACGGGATTTATGACTTGACCTGTCATAAACGTGAGTAACCTTCTCGGGCGTGAACGTGTGCGATGGTGTGTGAGCATGACTCAAGATAATTCGTGATTGGACGCTCTTTCGCCCATTGCATCAGTTACGGCAGTTTACGTTATGGGGCGATCCAGGTAATCTCATTAATCGAGAGAGGTCGCAGTAATCTGCATATTTGAGGTTTAAACATTCGTCAGGTTAATAATAATAATAATAATAATAATAATCAACAACAAGAAGAACCACAAATGAGCCAAACTACAACACGAGCTCCACCCGCTGAAGGTGCTGCGCTGGAACATCAGCCGGCGCTCACTCAAGCGGGACGACCGAGGCAGCGCATGAAATGGACTGTGTCTATTAATGAAAACATTTTGCGTTTCTATTACAAGGTGACGAACCTCGGTCGAGAAACGATCGGTTATCGACAACAACTGTATGCCGAATTTTGCAGGGAGTACCCAGAGATCCAAGTATCTGAACAGCGAATAGCAGATCAATACCGGGTAATTATAAGAAATAATCTTATCCCAGAGGCTAGACGCGATAGCATCAGAAGCGAAGTCGAACGGGAGATTCATAACCAAGAGCTAGTTGTGGATTAAGTCCATAATGAAATCCCTAATGAGCAGATTCCTGAGCCTCTCATGCAACAAACTCAACCTGCAAATACGCAGCAGGATAACGACGAGCTACACGATAGCCTGGTAAGAGAAATGACATGTGCCGTACAAGAGTTTAATGGAACAAACCCACTTAGTAGACCACTGCTAACAAAAATAAACTCTTGTAAGAAACTAGGTGCGCTGTTACAAATTATGAACACTGAAGTCCTACCTAATTATATCGTGGAAGCCCATACATTAGAATATTTGCATATGCTGATTTACTGTGCAGCAGCAGCAATTGCTAATGTTATGGGCTTTGAGACCAGAACACGACGGGGTATTAATATCGAAAGGACAGATAACAGAGTTGCACCTTGGGAAAAACGAAAACGAAAAACGAAAAGAAATACGAAAATAAAAAGAAAACAGTGCCTCAATGAATAACGAAGCAATGTTATGGATTGTGTACGAGCGATACGCGTTCTAAATCATTTAAAGACAATACATATTATTTTATAAATTTTCCCAAGTCTTTATTTCTTTATAAACAATGTTATTTCTTTATTAAATAAAAAATACTTATTTAATAAATATCTCTTTATAAATTTATAATATATATTATACTTCATTGTCAAATTTGTACGCAAAATATGAAGGCTGATGAAAGTTCTATGGCCGCAGCTACATATACTGCAATATGGTTCCAAATGAGGCACAGCTAGTCTCTTAAGATATACATGTTTCCTTCAATCTCCTTTCGGTCAAAATTAAACGGACAGTCAACTTTCTTGGAAACATTTGCAATTAAATCACTGCTAGATTCAAGAAAGACAGTTATTATTAAACAACAATTAAATTTTATTGCAAAAAATCTTCGTTCACTGAATATAACAGAAGGTAATCTTTATTTATTATAACATATTTTTTATAACCTGTCTTCAACTTACGTAATTTTTTAGGTGAGGGTTTAAAATTAATTAGTTTGGATGCAGACTTTGATAGACTCGTGAAAATCATATTAGCTTCTATAAGAACTTTAGCAAAAACGGTTTTCTCCTTTCTTCGTTAACCATTTTCCATCCACTCCTGAATTCAGGTCTCTCTCAATTATTTGTATCCTTCTCTAACTTCCGCCAATTTAATCCACTGTTTGCCTGCTGCTGCTCTTATCTCATCTACACATTTCTGTTGAGGTCTTCCTATGCTTCTTTTTCCGTCTCCATTCTAGGGTTCTCCATTTCTACCTGTTATTTTCAAATCTGGCTCTGATGTACCATATCTAGTGATCTAGATTATGAAGAATTAATTAGATAAAGAAACAAAATTAAATAGCAAAGCAATTAGATATCATATCATACAAAGTAGTTAAATGTCATAAATATCAATTATATCAAGTATAGTAGTTAAATATCATATCAATTATATCAAGTATCATAACTATACAAAATAAGGAAATTCAAATATTCAGATGAAATATTTAAATATATCACATATCAATAAATTTATTATGAAAGATGAGATCTAATCTACGTCATCTATGCAATAGATTAAAATACTGTACAAATAAAACAAAACATAATATTTAATGGTAGACATGCAAAATAGAATGAAAAAATTTACTGATTCGTTAATTTATTCTGATTAAGACATGTTTAAAATGAGCGTCTGTACTAAAATTATTAATTAAAATTAAATATGTAACAAAAAATCATGATATAGCTATTAACACAACACGTAGATATAACAGGTAGTTAAAAAAATGTCATTATCCAGTTTTTCGCATTTTGGGTAAATTAAATTAAAGGTACCACCAGTTGAGTCGGTTGACAAACACATATTAAAAAAGTACTCACAATCTTTAAACTGAATAGCAGATTAACTGGACGTTATGTAGTCCCTATGTAGTCAACTCCAGAATATACGGAGGATTCCATTTTTAGCTGGTTGGAACTGAATTCCTAATAGAACTCGATTCCCAGTCAGGACATAACCTGGAACTAACTTAGGATAAAATTGGACATTGGATTGACCCAGTGAAATATATTTAAGATTACGGCGGACTAAACGTTGGAATTAACTTCGGACCCACATTGGAATCAACTTTTGACCTACATTGAATCTTAATTGAATGATAAAAAACAATGTAAAAATAGGCGAGGAAAATCAAAAGTTAAAAATATAAAGAAATACGAAAGGTATCAAAAAAATAGCTTGACAGGGATCTTCTAAACACAACACTCGTATTTCAACGAACTTCAACTGCATACTGCTCAGTGGAAAATGAATAACGAGTAGGCCTTTTTATAGATAAAATATTCAAACGGTATTTTTATTGGCACGATCAACAAGGATGTTTTCATGAGAAAGAAGTTAAAATCATATACTCGGTGTTTCTAATCTTGTCTCTTAAGGCTCATTTACATTTGGCAAGTTTACTGGCGGACAGTACTTGTCGTCAGTAAACTTGTTATGTATAAACTAGTGGACAGTGCACTTGGCACTTGCCCGCAAGCTCCAAGTAAAAGTCGAGCAGCCGACTAGTTTGGAGCCCAACTTTCTTGTCTGGACTTAAAAATTTTCTTGTAGTTTAGTCCAAGTCTAAAAGTAATAGAAAGTCATTTAAACCTTTTATTTAAAAAAAAAAAAATAATGTGAAACCATGACCAAATAATAGAATTTCCAAGTGTTTATGAAAAATATTATGTACTTTGGAATACTTATAAGGAATAAATATCACATAAATAAGTTAAAACGGGATAATGCGTTTTTACTAACTTTTAAGAGAACTGAAAATATAGAAGGATTTGCAGCCATCGATTTGGTTAAGCTGAAACGTAAAAGGAAAACAATAAAAACTGTTTCCAAACAAGAACTAAATAAGATTTAAAAAATTCAAGCAAAGTGGATCAGGTACAGATGATCTGTACACTCCGAAGCTTATTTGATTTGCCAAGGTAGATCCGTTTTTAGAGAACGTAACTATAATTAGAGATACAACAAACAATATGGGAAGTATTATTTGAAAAAGCTTTATTTCATTAATATTTGTCCTTACTATAATAAATATTTATTATTAATTTTTTTTTATAAATTAATCACTCAATTTTGCCACGATTCAGCGCCTTTCCCATAAAAGACATTTGCTAGTTTATCATGCAAGAGACTTGCAGCTTGAGAATGATTGGACTGCAGAGTTTCAAATTATAGGTTCAACTGAGCGCCATATATCAATTATAATTTCCCCTCTATTAGTATCTGCTCTGTCAACTGAACCATTATGCAGATATACTCGTAAATTTGTTGTTCTGAGCAAGTTGTACAATGCACAAGAATCTTTTATTACTAAATCTATAGTTTCCTCGTTTAAATTAATAGTTTTACGACCAATTCGAAATCTTTCACTTAAAATACCGAATGCGTTTTCTATAACTCTCTTAGCTTACCTTTATGTAGTTTCCGAGAACTGTATATATTTGCAAAAGAACTTCGGGTAAAAAAACTGAAATACTGCATTTGGGTAGTCGGTACAAATACTGAAGAGAAGCTTAAGTATCACCAGCGCTAGGTAGCGTACTGTTACTTCAAGTTTTATATGTGGAGAAATTGGAGCCCTCGTTCATGTTTCTGTTTTTGTAAGTTTTGGTTCAATGTAGTTGCAGCAATTCCTCAACTTTTGTGGTCGATAATCTCATAAAATTCTTATAATCCTCTGCATCCTCAGTTGCAATCTCTTTTATTAGTCAAGCCCCTAAAGCATTATTGCGTTTTATCCAACTTTTCAATCATATTAGTTTTCTCGAATAGAGCCTTCTTTTAACTAGGCATAATTTCATTTATTAAATATGTCACGATAGCAATAACTACCACTTTAACGCCAGCTCTCACTACATCACTTGGAGCAATTTTGTTTTTTAAAATGAGACAAATAAATTAGAAAATGAGTAAACATATATATCGTAGCAAATTTACTGGAGGCAAGTACTGTCCGCCATTAAACTTGATAAATGTAAATGAGTTGTTTCTAGTTTTTAGCAGATTTTCTATATAGCAGATGGGCTACGGTCTTCAACCCATAGGTACAAACTTGTAGTACGCATTTGTTATACATATCTTTTTTTAGTTTATGGAAATAGAGGTATCTTTCAAGATATTTGCTTGTTTATCGAAATCGGTATATGCCAGTTGTGTTCTTCTTTTAATACCAGCATCTAGTTTTTTTGTTTTTTCAATTTTTGGGATTTTTGAACAAAATATGGAAAATACCAGGCTGATTTCAGAGGTGGTAAATCGACAATTCATCAGATTACAACCCTGAAACAAATTTTAGAAAAAACACTGGATTATGACATTGATACTCATCACATATTTATAGACTACAAAGCAGCCTACGACTCTGTGAATACAAGAGAAATGTTCCAAGCAACGAAAGAGCTAGGAATACCAAATCAGTTGGTAAATTTAACAAAACTCTTGAAAAAGTTGAATGTAGAGTATGAATTCAGAGGGAACAAGTAATATGTATGTCACAAATCACAACTATTGGTTTAATATATAATAAATTAGTGTAATATTGTTGGGACAACGGAAAACGCTGTATGAGAGGCGTATGTAGCATTAAAAGAATCAGCTACAGAAATGGTTTTAATAATAAACACCAAAAAAACGAAGTATATGAAAAAAAGCACGCATCCACAAATCCTACTATCACTTGGTATAAAAAACGACGTCATCGAAGCAGTGAACGAATTTGTATACCTGGGAGAGCGCCTTAACACCGAAAATAATACTACCGCAGAATTTGCACGGATGCTATTTTGGACCTGGACTAAAACAAAAAGTAATGAAAACATGTTAGGGTGTTTCGAAAGAAAAGTACTAAGGCGAATCTATGGAGCAGTGAATAACAATAGAGTGTGGAGAAGACGATACAACTTCGAACTTTATAGAATATACCAGGAACCAGATATTGTAAAACATATTAAGATAGGACGTCTGAGGTGGATAGGGTATGTAATGCAGATGGAACAAAATGACCCAGCTGGAAAAACGGTCCTTGATAGACTCATTGGTCAGAGAAGAAGAGGAAGACCCAGAACAAGATTCTTTGATAACATCAACTTCCTTGATAACTTTCTTGATGAAGACATGAAAAATATAGCAATACGTGCTTGGCGAAGGAAGGCGATGGAGGGATGACTGGAAAGAATACTTGAGGAGGTTAGGACCCACGCAGGGTTGTAAAGCCCTAATGAGAATGATGATGATATACCAACAGGGTCTTTATTAATATTTTTAAATTTTTTTCTCGACACTAATTTTTAAATGCGTCGTATAACTTCTCGTAACTGGCTTTTGATTAATCTGGAAATATATCGTTAGTTGCTTTCTGAGTTTCCAAAATTTCTTGAAAATTTCATTTTCTGTACCGGACAATTCAAAATCTGAATCCATATTTTTAAATTTTCGAACTCGCGAAACAAGTTTGATGAACAAGAAATTAAAAATCAACTGTCACTTCTTACCTAATAAATCGCAACGTTGTTCAAGACAGACTATCTTATCAAACAAGGATTGAAAAGATAAAAATAGGGATCTAAAAAAGCTTTCGACGGTCCCTAACATCCATTTTCCGGTCTTTATCGGTAAAACGTTATTTTCTATTAAAAAAATTGGTAAGAAAGTGTATATTTTCTTAAAAAAAAATTTTGTTAGTACATTGTCAATTCTGTCTGATCAATAATAGAAAATCAATGGAAGGATTAGTTTTTTGTTCCTACAAAACTCTCTTTCAATATAAGTTTGTACGTTTTCAGTCCTACCGACTAGAAAAATTTTTTAAGTACGTTAACGAAATGGTTAAATTCGCGGTGTAAAATTATAATTTACAATGCACGTGTCAGTTTGATAGCGCATTAATCGGTGGAACAGTTATTACCACTTTATTAGACCGACATAAAAAAAAAGATGTTACAGTAGGCGGTACAGTCGACTATCGCGAAAATTTATACTATGTTTTCTGTATTTTTAAAATTTAATAAAGTAATTTTATTATTAATCTATTATTAATTTTAAACAAGTTATACTATATTAAAATAATTTAATAAATTATTGTTTGCTTCTAACGCCACTTGGTAACATATTAACAAAGTGTACTTTGTTTACTTCTGACAGACCTGTCAAATTCAGACCAAACATTAAATTATAGTCGGTTAGCTATTCCCAGTTTGAACTGTCTAGTGAATTTAGTAATTATTTTTTTGCGAAGTTAGTTACTTTTTGACAGACTAGAAGTGGCTGGAAATTATTATACACCATATAATAAATAGTTATGTTAAATTATAACAATAGAAATATATTTTTTAAATATATAATTCCCAAAATTTTATGGGTTTAGTATACACTTCCAGTATTTATAATAAATCTTCTTTTTTCAAAGGAAGAAGTCTGCAATAGTAGTATATTTGAGCTATTAATACTGAGAAGTAGGAATTTTTGTGTTGTAGGTGTCCGACTATCAATCTGTCAAAATATGCCCGAGCTAAGCATAAAATAGAATTAAATATCATTCGATAGTCAATTTAATTATTGTATAAACTAAATAAGATGTTTAAAAATATTAATTGTATTTATATGAAATTATTTTAAAACTAAAAATGTCATAACAGTTTAAACAGATGATTCAATATTATTATTAATTGGATGACATTTAAATTTTGACACTAGTTGCCAATCGAATCTTTTATTGACAGATATTATTATTTTTTACTGCGCCACTTATTATCCTGTCAACCTTAAAAAAAATTATTGCGAATGCTTTAATAGGCCAATAAAGAAAAAAAACATCTAAAAAAATCTTATAAAGTTTTTGAAGGTTCTAAAAGGTATATGAGGAATAGCTGATAACAAATTCCTGAAGACGTACAGCTGAATTTCCTTTATATTGTTCTGAAGCTATTTTCTTGTGGCATCTTAAAGTAATTACTATTTCAATTTCCACTTGAATTTTGAGAACGATTTTTGAAGTGGGAATTGAAACGTCAATACAGTTATTTTAAACTTCAATTGTGGCTTATTCCCATTAAAATAGCAATGAATTTTCTTTGTTCTTTTTAAACAATTATAAAAAGTGAAAAAGTCACTTTTTGTAAGTACAAATAGTTTGTATGTTATTCAATTTAATTTCAATTTAAACAATTGTATTTGCCCAAACAGTGACTCTATTATAGAGATATTTAGCAGATCGCAATCGATTCTTTGAGCCTTGAGTTTTATGATATATTAAAAAAACTTCTACATTTTATCAGAATTGTTATAAAAAAAAATGTTTGAAAAAGGGCGGAATTTTTAGCTTATAACATTATGTATTTCTAAATAAAAATAATAAAAAAAACATGTATAATATCGTTGACATTTTTTATGTCACACGCTTATAAGTTCAATGAAAAGATAGTGAAATAACCAATATTAAAAAAAAATAATCTTATTACCAAGAGGAATAAAGATGGCAATTTGTTTTTCTTAAAATCATATTTCCATTGTTTATTAAGATTAAGAGCTAAAAGTTGAACAGGTTATAAACGAAGATCTAAATTTTATGATCTATTTTATTTAAGTTAAGATTTAACTTAAAGGGAACTTACGGAAACGTACTCGATACAGAAACTACGCCTGAGACTTACCGAAGATACCAGCCCTGTTCATTTAGAGATTTAAGTCATTTAGAAGTAGTAATTTAGAAAGTAGTTGTAGAATAATACATATAGTATTTTTCATATAAAAATGCGTGCACGTCACAATTTATATAAAGTGACGTCACTTATATTTAAAATTTCCAGAACGTCAACTTTAGAGTTCAAATTTTCCTGACACAGCTAATAATACGAAATTGCGTTTTCATCGAAATTATTTACAAAACAAACATTTGGAAAAGGGGTATGTTTTTTGCTTAAAAACAATTTTAATAACTTCTATATTTTTCAAGTTACAGACTTGTACGTACAACCATTGGATAGTTGTTAAAAAAACTTACACATTAAAAAAACCTATGAGCAATAGGAACGAAGTTAGGGACTATTTTTAAAAAAATCATATCTCCATTGTTTATAAACATTAAGAAGTAAAAGTTGCACAAATTTTGAATGAAAATCTAAACTTTATATTGAAACTTATAGCTATAAAATTCATCCAATCTTGCGAAACTTACAGCCCTTCGAAACGAAGGTACTTTCCAAAGATCGACATGGGAAAGTGGAGGGGATAACTGTTTCAGCCCAGTAAAAAAATTTACATTATCTGGGCTTCAATTGCAGCTAGAAGCCTCTTTTTTTTAATCTGGGGTAGCTCGTCGAAATATGAATAACTATAGTTTTCACTGGCCGGGAAATATGGAAAACCTCGGAAAAATTGAGTCCATTTGAAATTCACAGTAAAAACTTACTTTTTTTTTTTAAATTTGGCTGGAATAGTCTGTTGTCGCAGTGTTAATAATGATGACATAATTTTCACCCCCTCCGAAATCTCGGAAAATCGCGGAAAATCAACATAATTATAATTAATATAGGGAATATAATAATATAATGTGTAAAAAATTACCTGAAATTTAATATAAGTATTAGTAGACCATTGATATAAAATTAAAAAAAATATATGTTAATTTTCCAGGATTTTCCGAGATTTCCGCGAGGGGTTGGGTGAAAATTATGTCATAATTATTAATACTGCGACAGACTATTTCAGCCAAATTAAAAAAAAGTAAATTCTTACGGTGAATTTCAAGTGGACTCAACTTTTCCGAGGTTTCCCATATTTCCCGGCCAGTGAAAACTAGGTAGTTATTCATATTTTGACAAGCTACCCCAGATTAAAAAAGAGACTTCTAGCTGCAATGGAAGCCGAGATAATGTAAATTATCTAATGTAAATATAAGTAATGTAAATTTATGATAATGTAAAATGTATGTACGTACAAGTCTGTAGCTTTAAAAATATAGAAGTTATTACAACTGTTTATAAGTAAAAAACATACCCCTTTTTCAAACGTTTATTTTGTAAATAATTTCGATGAAAATGCAATATGCATTTAACTTCTGAGATAGTTTAATTCTTAAAGAATTCTATGAAATTTGCTAAATGTATCTAGCATCATTCATAAAGCAAGTTCAATAGTTTAAATATTTAGCCTCAGGGATAAATAAATTAAATAACTTTTAAACTATTTGACTGATCGGGGAGAAATTTCGTACAAATTTAAACGGTAATTTGACGGTAATTCCTCGATGTTCAAACGTATTAATATATTTATCGTTTTATAATTGTCCGGGTCATTATTGGCTTCTCTTCTCTCGTCCATTAGTTTCAGGATCTCATCTGTCATCCATGATTTTTTCTTCATTAATCTATCTGTCTTTAAGTGTTTATCCTTTACATTTTGCACTATTTCTGTAATATGTTTGATCGTTTGTTTTTCGTTCGATTCGTTTCTAATTGCAGTCACTTGCTCGTTTAACGTGGCTTCGACTCTCATCCTCGTATCAAGGTCTTTCAGCATATGTAGGTCGTATGATTGTGCTTTCCTTTTCTGCACTGTTTTGAGTTTTACTCGAAATACTCCCACCAGTGGAAAGTGGTCTGTCTCCAAGTCTGCTCCAGAATAAGTTTTGACAGATGTAAAGCTGTTTCGGAATCTTATATTTACTAAAATGTAGTCCATTTGATTCCTAATAATTCTATCGGGTCTGTCTTGAGGGGATTTCCACTTGTACAGCTTGCAAGGTGGTAATTGGAAGAATGTGTTGGTGATAACTAGTTCTGAGTCTTCTGCGAATTTTTCTAGGAGGTCTCCTCTCTCGTTTCTGACTCCAAGTCCATGTGCTCCAATGTACTGTGTCTTATCTCCAGCTCCAATCTTGGCATTAAAATCTCCCATAATGATGAGAAGTTCCTGTCGAGGAATTTTCTGTATGATACTGTTGATGTTCTGATAGAACTCAATTGCTTCTTCCTCCCCTTTGTCTGCAGTGGGAGCTATATTAACAAACTGTAATTGTAAGTCTTTAAGCGATTCGGCTATCAGTACTGGATCGTCTGCTTATCTCAAATTGTTAATTGGGCTTCGGTTAATTTTAATACCATAATTCTGACCATTTAAGGCTTTAAATGTTAAAAAGGACTGGCGTGAGCACAAAATCTTAACGAAACCCTCTGTTTATTTCTATATTTTCGATTTTATTTCCATCTATTTGTACTACAGCTCTTTGACCGTAATAGAGATTGGAAATAATGGTGATATCTCTTGTATGTATCTAGTTTTTTTAGCTACAGTTGTATTAGATGATTATGGCGAACTATATCAAATGATTTCTTTTAATCAATAAAGCTTTTAGAAGCTTCAGAAGCGCCTAGACCATTTCGAAACCCAAACTAAGTATCACTACTATTTTCTAGCCTCCTGTATATTTTAGCATGTACGAGTATCACTGTTAAGAATGTTTTCAATGTGTACAACATTAGGCTTATAGCACGGTAATCTTGGCAGTATTTAGCTTTTCTTTTTTTTCGGTATGGTTACAAAGTTTTAGATAGTTGTGTTTATACAGGGGCAGGTAGTGATGGCGAAACATTGTCAGAAGAGGATAGAAAATTTAACAAACGTTACAGCGGACAACTGGTTCACATCCTTAGAAATTATTACCGAGTCGAGAAAGCGAGGCCTTACGTGGAACCTAAAAAAAATAAACAAAAGATACCTGAGTACTTCTTTTTTGCCAGACAAAACTAAGCTCAAAGACTATTGTTCAATGGGTTTGGTGATAGAGTTACATTAGTTTCCTATGTACTCACACCACAAAAAGCGATACTTTTAATATCTCCAATGCTCCAAAGTTATACCGTAAATATTGAAACAAAAAAAGGAGGCATCGATGCATTAGAGTAGACGAGAAATATACAGTTTATTCTACATATCGTAGGAGTCAAATATAGCCTCTTGAAGACTACGTTTCAAATTCCAAGACAAGTGAGATGTAATTAGGAAAGCACATTGTCTACTCAAGATTAATGTTTTCTGTACTACTAATAATGATTTATTGACTGATTTAGTCAGGATAGACAAGTAAATATAGCTTTATGGAATTATTCTGTATTTTTCACGATTTTTTTGTGCTATATAGCTGGTCGTGATAGCCTAATATTTCCTAAACCATAACGATTTCCTACCTAGTATGTCTTACTTTCAGTACTGAAGAGCTGCTACTCGGTGCATAGCCCCTCCTTCACGCAAGCTGAGACTGGATAAATGTGATAACGAGATGGATACAGGATTGACATTAATATTTCTTTTTTTTTTAAATAACATGTTTGTATTTTTAATAAATTTTAGTATAGACTCGAACACTTATTTTCTATTATTGTTTAGAAGCCAAATTATATTTGTAGAGAATTTAGATATATAAAAAGAGCTTTTCATCCCTTAATTTCTTCTGTTTCAATAATTTTAAAATTAATACCATTCAGAATCCAAGGAACAGAATGAGATTTACTTAAACCAATACAAGATTTCTTAAAAAACTGCAAAAAAATTACAGACTTACTACGAGCTGAAAACTGGCTCACGCTTCCCAGTGTGTCATGTACATAAATTTATTACTCGACTACCCCGACAAATAAATATTTTTTTTTAATTTGCCATATTGCCAGATTCCAGCAAGGGCCTAAGCAGGTATCCATTGAATTCTGACAAGCAACGGTGGGGGAAATCTTTTTGGACATCTACGACACGGAACAAGACACTCTGGCATCTTTCGGCCGAGTAGGATACTAGGCAAGAAGACCCCATCGTAGTTCCGGATTAACCGTATTCCGCCTAAAGCCTTAACCACCGTTCCAGAGGGGTGGTCTTTCCATTCAATGAACAACTAAAATAAAAACCTAAAAATTTATAAATAACCATACCTATTACCGTAAATCAGAAACTGTTTCAGACGTTAGGCTATAAACTAACAAGTAATATTAACCATAAATTTCAGATCACTGGCTTAATTTCCTACTATGTCCTCCTGCTCCTCTTTCTTCATCACCCCAGAAATCAGACAGTGTACTTTTCTCCATTATTTCTCTCCTCTCAACATTATGTTTACATTGTTTCTTTCATCCGGCCCGAAACCCATTCGCCTCTCGAAATCTCCCCTCTCATTTGCCCATCTCTGTCAGTTAAAAATGTGGGTGGGAGCGTCCGATACCCCACAAACAGTACAGTCTGCCGAGGCAGATTTGCCTATTCGTGAAGGTGCCAAAACTACTATGTCCTGTCAGAAACTGCGTCAGGAGTTTAAATATTAAACTTTTAATATTTATTTGTCCGTCGACAAATAAATATTAAAAATTAATACTGACCAAAACAATGACGAGGAATTAAATTTGAAAAACTCCTTTATAGCAACAAGAAATCTGATTATCTAATACTACAATAAAATAAATTGGGTGTACAGTATTTATCTAGTAATTGATATCCGCCACAAATTCGAACATTTTGATTTATCGGAATGAGGCCGTTCCTTGAAACAAGAAACAGAGACGAAGCTCAGAGAATTATATAAAAAATATAAAAAAAGAGCCTCAATATTGAATCAAAAAATCATCCAAGGAAGTTGGATTTTCTTCTGGGTCCTCTAGTGGCGAAGACAGCCTCAAAATTTTGTCACTTTACAAGAAAAAGGTGCGCCTTGACAACGAACTGGATCGATATCTAGCAAAAGAAAGAGAAAAAAGAAACTTTGACATTTTATCTTGGTGGAAAGACAACCAGAATAAATTTCCTACCATTATTCGTTTGTCTAGGGATAAGCTATCAATTCCAGCTACGTTCGTCCTAGCAAAAAGGCTCTTTCCCATCGCCATCTTGACCATGAGGAAACAAAGAAGTCGGCTCAGCGAGGATTCAGTGGCTGCGATCCTTTGTGCCCAGTAATGAACAAAAGATAAAATAGGTATTTTTTTTAATTTAATTAAAGAATACTTGTGGATATATATATATATATATATATATATATATATATATATATATATATATATATATATATATATATAAATGAAGATTTGTAAAATAAATGAATATTGAAATAAGTACTTTTTTGTGTCCAAGTGTGGCACGTGACTGTATTATATACACCGTGTGTCTGTCCAATTAAGTCGGCACCAAATCGGACTTTTTTTTATTTTTAGTTTTATAAAAAAAGTTATTTAAACAATTAATGATAATGATTTGGGAGATACTTTTCTACACTTCCTTCTTCTTTTTCGCGTTCCTCATCTTTTAAGGACAATGGCGATTATCACGGACCGTTTTACTTTGTCTGCAGCAGTTCTGAAGAGGTTTATTTTTGTTTTTCCACTCTATTGCTTTAAATTTTTTAACCAGATCGTATGTAGTCTCCCCGGTCCTCTCTTTACTTTCACTTTCCCTTCTATAACCAATTATTCACTAGCGTTCCGTTAATTGATATGCCTTCATTGATGTCTTCTAGTGCCTCTTTAAAATCTCTTCTGTGCACATATTAAAAAGTAGATAGGATAGTTCATAACCTGGTCGTACTCCTCTTCTTGCAGATATCTCTTTAAATTTTTGTTGGTCTACTCGTATTATGACTTTCTGACATCGGTATAAATTTGTAATGTTTCTCAAAGTCTAATCATCTATCTCCGTGTTCCTTAATATGTTTGCAAGCCTTCTGTGTTGTATTTTGTCAAATGCTTTCTCAAAGTCAATTAGACATATGAATACGTCATAGTTGACATCTATATAAATAAATATAAGGTTGAATGCTCGAATAAATGAACTTTGATCAAATAAAAGGCATATATCGAGCACAGTTTAATTTAATCTTGCCCAAGTACTTTCGATCCCTAGATCATCTTCAGGGGCATTTCGTCAATTGCGGCCTATCTGACAAGAACAAAATGTCATAAACATATAATTGTACATTACTATTATTAAAGAAAAGCTACATTGCGTGCCGAAGCCGGAGACAGAATGATGAATATGCGCGAATTCTGTCTCCGGCTTCGGCACGCAATGTAGCTTTTCTTTAATAATTTTAAAGTGTTTGTTTGTCCTTTTGTAGTGTAGTGTAATGTACAATTATATGTTTATGACATTTTGTTCTTGTCAGATAGGCCGCAATTGACGAAATGCCCCTAAAGATGATCTAGCTATCGAAAGTACTTGGGCAAGATTAAATTAAACTGTGCTCGATATATGCCTTTTATTTGATCAAAGTTCATCTATATAAATGTTTGACTAGTAAATAACACCTCTAGTTTTTTATAGACACATTCATGTATCACTTGTAACAAGACTTTTAGAACATGGTTCATTAAGATGATCGTTCTATATTCCTCACATTTCATTGCGTTGAGTTTTTTGGGTATTCTAATGAACTCCGATTCAGTTTTAGCCACTCTTTCGGAATTTCACCGGTATAGTAAATTTCGTTAAATTTTTCTACTAGTATATAAATGTTGTTCTCTGTTAGCAGCCTTAAGATTTCTGTAGGTGTTTCATCTGGTTTCATGGCTTTATCATTTTTTATACGTTTTATTGCTTTTTCAATTTCCCTTTTGCTAATTGTAGGTCCATTTCTACTTCCTGGTTCTATTGCCTCCATTGTTTCTTCATCTTTAAATAGCTCTTTTATATATTCTTCCTATCTATTTATTTTCTCTGCATTTTCAATTCTTTTGTTATTTTTGTACATTGTTTCCAATACCTCTTTTTTTGAATATGCCAGCTGTTTCTTTAATTTTCCTGTATATGCTGAAGCTGTCATGTTGTTTTCTAATCTTTCTATTTCTGCGCACATTTTTCTGATACCCACAATTCCTTTGCTTCCTTGATTTTTTGTTTATTGTTTTATTTACGTTTATGTATTGTTGTTCATTTTTATTCTTGTATTTCCTCCTTTCCGATATCAATGTCTTTATTTCTTGTGTTATAAATTGTTTGCTTTTAAAGGATGTATCGCCACTCGTTGTCTTTACAAAACTGAACTAGCTTCTCTTCTCTCGTTACGTATTCCTAGTCCATATTCGCCTTCTACTACTTCTTCATCTTTTCCTTTACCTACCTTCGCATTTAAGTCACCTAAAATATTATGAACTTCCTTTCCTTGGTTTCTTCGAATATTTTGTCTAATTCATTGTAGAAGCTGTGTATTTCTTTCTCTGTGCTATCAGATGTCGGTGCGCATGATGTTTATATTGCACGGCATGGCGATTAATTTCATAAGTGCCTTACCCTTCCTTAGCATGGAATTTTGTAATAAAGCATTAAAATTATTAGAATTTGTTTAAGCGAATCAGAAATGATTTCCAAAGTGTCAACTCTATTAAATTGCTATATTGTGCATAGGTCAGACTAATTCTGGAATATTGTCCATGTCTATGGTCACGTTATTATGCTACTCATACACAATATTGACAATGTAGAACATAAATGTACTTTCCCTTATAAACATACGTTTTTTGTGAATAAGTTATTTTGCAAATAAAATTTTATACAAAAACTACAGTAAAGCATTGGAAAAATTTATTAAATCATTGACGTACACTCAAAAGAATGGAATAACTGCACAGCCAGTAAACATAACAAAATAACAAACATTTTAAAGAGAGTTATAGGACTCATCAGGCGTAACTTAATTCTATTAAAATAATTATAAAAACGTACAAAATTATCAAAAAATAGTACTAGTATACTTGGGGCTAGAATATGCGAGAATATTCTTACCAAGCTTTTCCATACTAGCACAAATTTATGAATGGGTAATAAAAAAAACATGTTACACCTAATTTTTTTATCACTCTCTTTTACGTATAAGGCACATATTACTTTTGTCGATGAGTCTATAATAGTATCAATTTTCTGTTAATTATGTACTTAAAACAACACTACAAACTTTGTCAATTCGAAACACAATTATAGAAAGTATCACAAATGTCGTTGAATGTATCCAAAACCTTGTTATTTTCAAGAAATAACTTTTTAATATAAATATTATATTTAACTTACATATGCCGCAATAACAGTTTCGAAGCATTTTTAAACTTTCTAAATAATTCGGGGGCTTAGAATCACACGAACGGAACTACATTTTTTTTTATTTTCCGTATTTTTGTGTAGATACATATCTCAAACTTCAATCTATTTAATAGTCACATGAACGTATATGAACCTGGCTTTAGTTTTGATTTGCGCATGCATATCTACGTATAACGTTCAACTTGTTTAGAAAAACATAAGTGTAACGGACAACGGGCGATACTTGGTGTATTCAAAAATCAAACAAACTGTTTCGAGTCACAGAACCATAGCAAGCTGTTACAGTGCTGTGTGTTGAAAGATTGACAGCAAATGTATTCGGACGTTTATGTAAAGGTTATGTTTGAAAAGGTAATGTTTAGTTGGGTTTGAGTTTTGTTGTGTTTTGACGCTAAATGGTAATGTTATTAGAAAACCTAGATTTATATAAGTTTTTAAACAATTTTATTGTTTAAAAATATGTATTCTTCAAGGACAAAAAAATATATTAGCGTTATCTTGAAAATAAAATAAATAAATAAAATAAAAATAAAAGAATCTTAAAGTAGGCAATACAATAATTATTAAATTATTTTTAATTATTTATTTTAAATTATCGAATATGTGCAGTAATAACAAGGATAGTTAAATTTACAAGTCGTTCTTTTTTCTTCTAGATTTTGGCTTACCCTTAAAGGATTTAGAAGCAATGGTTGGGTTAGATTCAGTCAATTTAACAAGTGTTAAACAGTATTCAAATTGATGTTGAGTTTGATGTCTTGACTACATCTGAAATGGACTTAATATTAGCTAATAATGATGAGAGTACTAACGAATTATTTCTGGAAGATTGCAACCAGCTCGGCATAAGCCCGGAGACGATGAGGGAAGTATTTGACGAGTCAAAGATTGATTTTGAGTCTGATGGCAGCGATGAATTATACGAGGCTTCTAAACAACACATTAATAGTTACAGTTCGAACGTGTTCGAGGAAGTAATAAATGACGGTACATCGCCGTCAAATCGCCGGCGATAAAAATAGTAATCGCCTGTAGAAGACGTAATAGATGATGAAATTGCTGGTCCCTCAAATACAAGCAGATTAAAAAGAACGCAAGTTGCGCCAGAAGACTGAAAAAAAATATCAGAAAACGTCTAAAGCAGTGTGGGAAAGTATATACATCCATGTAGGGTAAAGATGTCACGGCACGTTCTGTAAAAAATAAATATTGTACAAAGTGTCCAAAAAAGTGCAATGGTAGTTTTACAGAGGAAGAAAGGCAGCTGATACACAACTCAAAGAAGTTACGTTTGTGTGACCCTAAGGCCCCGAATTTTTTATCCAAACTAGACACAAATTGATAAAACCTGCCTAACTTTATCAAAAGTGAAACAAAAGTCTGCAAAATATCACAACCACTGTTATATGTGACCAAAACTTTTTAATTTCACAAAATGTAACAGTACAAGAGCAGAAAGGGTACATAAAATATCCATTACTTTATTTTCATTGTTCTTGATGTGTATATGCGTACAGCCGTATTTTTAAAACTAGAATCCTTGTTAGAACTGATACGTGCGAATACATATTTTAAGATAATTGAGATCATTATTTTAGAAAATTTAAACTACAATGATCTGGCATCGAAGAAATTTAAACTCACATATTTTTATTGATATTATTATCTTTTATCCTGAAGGCATACGGTATATTTTCTTTTACATGTGCCTTTACAGTTTGTTCTTTTGATTTCTTCTTGTGTGTTTCTCTTTCCCCCTTTTTGTTAGCGATTGTTTTAGTTTTATGAATAATTTTATTTATTATAGGAGATTAACACACTCATACATGTTATTCAACCAACTGTTTAGTCAGTTGACCTTAAAATCTTTTTCCTTTTTATGCAATTTCGTTTCGTTTCCCGTTTGTATTCGTTTCCTCTTCCTTAATAAGTCTATTTAGTTGAGTATTACATTTTCACAGCTCACACAGAAATATTCATTCCACCAAAAGGACATAAATTTAAATTGGCCAAATGTAGTGCCATATTGGAATTATCCTTAAAATTATTTATAAAAATCACACATTAAAACAAAATCAATAATTGAGATTAACAACTTCATACAATTTTTAAAAAAATATTTCATATAGGAATGTCAATAGTTACAGTTACCTACAATTATATATCGCTCGTCAAAGGTCGATATCGATGTCAGACAAATGCCGTCTTTAGTCTTAAAACCGAATCACTAAATTAAGATTGTTTAATCAAATAATGTTTCAAATATATAAAAATGAACGTTTTTACTTTTCTTCTATAATATACATACAAAAAAGATATAGATATTTCATTGTATATTTTTCATCGTGGAATATTTTTAACTGTATTAATATGCACGTGTCGGCTGGTCTGTTCGAATATTTCGATTGATGCGTATAACTTCTTATTAATCATTGCATTGAGTTTCGATGAGCGATATATCTATGGAGTGTACCGTAAGAATACAGGTTAACACAATACTGATTGTTTGATGGAAAACATAGTTTAATAAAAAAATTAGCATACATACATAGATGACACCACAGGTGGACAAAAATCGGCCCGCAAGAGTTTTGAAACTGACCGAGATGATATTGAAATCAGCAACCATAGAAGTGAAAAAGAAACTATATGTATATATGTCTACTTTATCTTCTAGAGTAATTTTGGGACATATCTATATTTTACCTTCACTTCTCGTTGGTAACGATAATTCCGGCTTACGTCAGTTGATGTAGTTCATCCGGATGGCTAATTAAAAAAACCTCTTAAATAGAGACTAACATATTATTATAAACTTACAATTAATTAGTTCTTAGTAGATAATTATTTTACAAAATATCACGAAATTATTTTCGCAGAACGATGGACTTTGGGAAAAAACGACTTTTCTTATGAAATTAATAACTTTTTGAACCATCCATTCATCCTTCTGGTACTATAACAGTTATATGACTTTAAACTTAAAGAATTTGTATGCCATTTTATTAATAATTAAAGTATTTGGGTTTTCGAGTTCGATAGAATATGTCTACACATGAGATTGTGGATAAAAGGAAACAATGAATCAGCCCAAAATAAAAACTTTCTGTTCAGCGAAAATATTATACACGTCTAAAAACTCTTATACAATGCAGTAATCAATCCTATACACTATTCATAAAATATTCCAATACAGCACTAAACCTAATATTGGTCGTTATTTCGTTGTTTCGCTATTGACAAAGCTCTTGTTCTTATAATAGAAAATTGATACTAAACAATATACAGTGCTATTACTCGTTGTACGTTAACTATACACCTTTCCCTTCTATCGGACTGTTTGTTTTCCTCTAAGAACTTCGTAAGCAGCACCCAGTGCCCATGATATTTCGTGTCCGTTGATCTTTTTGTGTAACTAAAAAAATACATACTATTAATCACTTAACAAACAAGGAAATCATTTTTGTTGAAACCGTTACTATAAACTTTACATTGGCAGATAATAATGCCATCTATCGGACATGAAATGCACTAGTTATATGTTACAACAGGAATGTGTTAAAGTCTTGAGATACAGATCTCTTATAAGGAAAAGTGGTGTACCTTTTAACTGTATCTATACCTTCATAGATGGCAGTAACAATTTCACTAATGAAAAAATAGCGGTTTTTGTTAACACACATTGTGTCTAGTCAACCATACACCACTATTCCTGCAACTGTTTCTGAAAAGTGTGGTGTACTTTGTAAATCAACCAGACCTACATTGTATGTTGCTGGATCCTCAATCTGATGAAGATATAAATAGTGAATCCAGTATATTTCAAAATATTTAAATAAGCCTAACCTAAAAATGTGACTAGATAATATAGATCAAGATATTAGAAATATGGAAATACGTGCTTGGAGGAGGAAGGCGATGGATAGGGAAGACTGAAAAAAAAATGGGGAGGCTAGGACCCACACAGGGTTGTAAAGCCAAAATGATGATGAACCTAAAAATGCACTTGCATAAAAATCTAATAAGCTTATTTGGTTACAGAAGGAGAAGATGTTAAAACACCGGGTAATTGCCAAAACGAAGTAAAAAGTGGCAAAAACATGAGAGTAAAAAGAAACTAACAAAAAAAAAAAAATAGTTCCTAAGAAGACATTCAGTAACGCAAACTGTAAATTCAGGTTTAAAAGTGTAGAAAAGGTATCAGAAGAGCCACGCGAGATTGCATTTATAACATTTTGGAAATTAAGGTTACTTTCTTGTCAGAATATCTATTTATGTGGGTTGATTAAGATTGCCTAAGTCAACTGGATCAAGATTGCCTAAGTCAACATGCAAGCAATTTTACATTCAAGTTGGTGGAACTACTGTTAAAGTATACAAAAAGTATTTCCTTCAAACTTTCCAAATTAGATGCAGAAAAGTCAGAGCAAGATCAATTGTTTTATGCCTTCACTTTTGACTTGCAGAAAGCTCTACCTTTTCCCGTTCTAACCACTTCTGTGGTTTATTATAAAAGAAACATGTACGTTTACAATCAAGGATGTCATGAGCTATCAACCGATTTAGGCTTTATGTACACATGGAATGAGACAATTGCTTCACGTGGTTCGCAAGAAATAAGTTCTTGTGTTAGAAAACATATTACTATAAGAGCATCAGCATCAAAATATTTTATCATGTATAGTGACACTTGTACGGGTCAGAATTGAAATTGGAAGTTTGAATTGTGTCTTATAAGATGGATTCAAAGCAATGATAAGGTCAAAATTTTTGACCATAAATTTATGGAAATTTATAGTCACTTTTATCTCCCTAATGATTCTAATTTTGGATCCATAGAATCTTACACAGAAGTAAGGTCATTATGTTCAGGCGCTAGATTGGCGCTACATAATCGCAAAGTCAAGAAAGAAGAAAGCCTTTTTTGTAACACAAATGTCAGACAAGACTTCAAGTCTACGAATAATCTTGAAGCAGCAATTACAAAGAGGAAAAAAATGTCACAAACGAACAGGTGTCACGGCTCGAAATGCAATGGATTCGATTAGTAAAGAAAGAACCATTTATGCTATATTATAAGGAAACTCTTAACGAGACCTTTCCATTTTCCACTCTATGTCTAAAGTCAACAAAAAAGCGTATAGGCCATTCAGACAAATTGATCTGGAAAATTCATACCCTGGATCAAGACCTGTGGCTAAGTAAAAGAAGTGGGACATGTTAGATTGTCTTTCATACATTCCACCTATCAACCATGCTTACTTTCAGGGATTTGTTAAAACAACAGAAACAGAAGATATAGGCCCACTAGATTTAATTTAGTGTAGTTTTGTGATTTGTGTAGTTAGTAAAATTTCTTCGGCGTTATCGTGACATTTTCGTACCGAAATGAAGAAAAACGGGGTGATAGAACCTTCTACTAGCTAATCGGTCTCTTCGGTGGTCCTGGTCAAGAAGAAAGACGGCACAACGAAGTTCTGTGTGGACTGTGAACTACCATTTATTGAACAATATTACCAAGAAATTCTCTTCTGCCTTGGATCTACGACACGTTGGATACATTGGCTGGCAGTAATTTTTTTTCTACTTTAGACTGGTACATTCAATGGAAATGTAGAGCACAGCATGGAACTGGTCCCAAATGATATAAATACAGAAATAATTTAGACTTTAGCTTGTGATATAAATTCATATTGTTAAGTCTGAAAATTGTTGTTGTATAATAGATTATTTTTGAGTAAAATAAATTAGTGTATGACTGTGTATAAATTAAGTACACATTTGCATGTGTATAAACCTAACAAATCAATTAACAAGCTTTCTATACTTACAAATATTTTAGTTTCAGGTTTTAAACCAAATCCGTGTTCCAGAAGTGACCAGATAAACGTTAGATCGAGGCACATAAACGGTTGTTCTGCATTAGCTTCATGACATGCTATAAATTAAATAAACCATTTAATAAAATGAATGCTTTATGAACCACTCATTTTTTAACATATTAGTAATTTTGTAGTTAAATGGCCTTCTAATTAGATGTGAGATTTGTATTAAATTATCTAACCATTAGACTCATTTAAATCATTTCTTTCTAGTACACTATCAACATAAAGCATTGACGTACAGTAAGTTTAAATCACACCCGATCAAATTGGCCAACACATGTAGATTAAACTTGTTTAATTCGTTTTTGAATATATTTTAAATCAGTTTTCATATGCTAGCATTCCCTTTTTAGATCTATTCTTTGTTAATATACCAATCATTAATACAAAACAATTTATCGATGCCAAAAAAAATTGTTTTTTGTAAGAAATATTTAATTATATACAAGATTATTACCTTTTTCAGCTGCTCCTTTGAAATCTTTTATTAGTATATTACCACCAGTTGCTTCATCTGAAAGATTTATTATTTATTAAAAAACTTAATGCAGTATCAATAAATATAAATTAAGTAGATATGAAAATATGTAAATTTATATTTGTACTTTTTTATTTATTATTTTATTAATATTCAATTATACAATTAAACCTTCACCAACTATCACTAACAGACAATGCTTAAATTGGTCGATATATGAAGATGGTAGCTAGTCAGACGTGAATTATATACCTGTTTCAAAAAAATAAACTGTCAACTGTCAATTCAAAAGTTGACATAACCAAAGCCCCTATCTTCGACGATCTCTGACGGCCCATTTTTGTAAAAGTCGATCCTCTCTAGCTGTAGTCGCTCTTGCACGATGCGCACAAGGTTGTCTTCTAATAACTCCATACATTTCATATAGGGTTCATAACTTTAACTTAAATATCAACAGAAATTCAATAATGGAATAAATTTAGCAGCCTCTAGTAAGAGGCTTTGAACTTGCGGTTCACTTAATTCGCTATTGAAGAGAGGTCTCCCAACTTCTTGTTACTTCCAAATACTAGACTGCATTAATTTTAGCTTGAACTCGCACAAGTGTTCCTGATAAGAAGTTGAATAACTCGAAATACGTATAGAACAATGTTGAAATTCGAAAAAATGAAAGTTTGTATCAATACTACTGTAGAATGGTGTGATTGTATATTTATACACTCTTATTACTACTTATTTAAAAAACTTATCACAAAAATAAACGATTTTTAACAGTACTTACCTATCAGTCCCGCTTCCGTGGCTCTATCAAAGTAGTAACTAAATGCAAAAATAGTTTTTAGAGGTAATTCATGTGGGGGACTAGCTTTGCTCTTTACATAGTCCGTAATTAGCTTTGAACAATCCTGAAAACTTACAATAGGAACTGTTTCACCGATTTGAGTATTGGTACCCCTGACTTTTGAAGTAGGATAGTTTTCTTGTAGACCCGAAACGGAATATTCCTTACCTGAAAGACAAACAGTCGTAGTGTGTGGTTAATGTAATAGGTATTTGATAACAAATCGGATATGAAATATACAGTAAATAATAGAAGTACTATTTGTCAACACTTTTTACTGGATTATAGTTGCAATACATAAGTCAAAAATAACTTTTTTTATATAGATAATCAGCAAAAACCCTAATGTAAATTACCAGTTTTTTTATAAACGATAAACCACTAGAAAGAGTCCAAAACTTCACATATCTAGGTTTCAACTTAAATGAAGATTGGAATCTCTCTACAGAAATTCGTAGAATGGAAGCTGTTCTTTACAATCTGGGCCTTAATATATTGTTTATACTTTGAGTACTTAAATCTTATGTATTTTCATCTCTGCAACTATATGACATAGAGGCATGTACCCTTACAGAAACGAGCAGTAAGAAAATAACAGCATTCGAAATGTGGTGTTACCACGGACGCGTTGAGTTACCAACGAAAATGTTGTATAAACAATATACGAAGACCGACAGCTGATCTGCACAGTAAAAATAGAAAACTCTCGTATTTTGGCCAAGTGATGAGAAACAATAAATATCAGATTTTACAAATTATCACGCAGGGTAAATTGAAAGGAATCAGAGGTCAGGGTAGGGGACGAATGTTGAAAAGTCTGAGACTGTGGACGGGAAAAACATCCTTAGAACTGTTTAGAGCCGCTGTAAACAAAACTTAAGTGGGTTACAATGATCGTTAACGTCCAATGAGGATATGGTACAGAAAGAAGCAGATTATTACCAGACGTAGATATGAAAATAATGAACTATCACAACTTCAGATCAGAATGTGATTTGAAATGCCACATGGTGCAGTATTTAACAGAACAAACTGCGAGTGGTAAAAACTCTCTCAAACTCTTTTTAAAATTGAAATAAAAGCACGCTTGTGCTAATTTCCGGTATTTTTTAATTTTCAATAACTTATGTACATTGTACATAGTTCGCAAATTACACATGTCTAACAGTTTTTTGTTTGTTTGTCCCCTAAAATTTATGGTGCATGCACAAAATACACGTTGGCACACATTATTCGAATGAATACGGTATTTATTACTATAATATGATGGCTTACCGTGATAAAGGAATTTTTTCTTCTTAATTATTGGATTTACACATTCGCTGGTTACGTTCACAGCATCTGGTTGATTTAATGTAATCATGGCATGTCTAGCTGCCATTAGTCCTAAGCCAGCAAAACTGTTTGTGTAGACTGGAATAGAACCTCTTGGTGACGCCACCTATTATAAACAGTAAAATAAAATATGTGAAACTTAAATACACCAACAATTTGTTTATATCATAGCTGATTTCCACACAATAAGTGTACAGGATATATACATTTCCAATTCCCAACTATTGTCAAATAATTGGTCCATAATGTACCTACATATATACAACTATATAATCCTATTGATTCATTGGTGACTAAATATCATGGTCGCTGCACCAAAACCTTAGTTGGTATGCGACTGAAACAGATTGATTACTTGAAGATGGCGGACGTAGTTGATCTGTTTAAAGAAGACTGGCAGCTAGGGGGAAATGCCCGGTGTATAATGTACAGGTAAGTCGGTGAGTGATAAGGAAGTGTTTACCGGTGTGAAGCGAGGCTTAATAGACCGGCCAAGTAGATGTAAACCACAGGAAAATCCTCACCAAGCCAGTGGCGAAACAGAGTAGGTCGAAGACTTAACGTAGTGTAGATATTACGTTAATGCTGCAATGTTAAATGTGTTGCCTACTAAGAGCCCTCTCAGTATGAAGCAAAACTTGGATTGATTAGCCTCATCCCTGCATGCGAGGCTCTGCCAGGGGTTACCGTTTATTCTCTAGCTTCTCGTGGGTCATGCATATATCAGGAACAAACAAAATTGCCTCAGTCATCTGAATATAAATTACTGAAAAGTAGTCAGGAAACCCGTGATGAATTTCAGCAAATACTACAACCTAACATTAGGAATAAGAGCCTAACCTCTACAGTACTCCAGACTGGATGGGGAAGTTTTTATCTTCGATACGGCGTGTCCCAATCGCTTGGTCGTATATACATATACAGATGGAGCATCTTCTGGATATATGGGACAATAGGACAAGTACGAATTAAGTAGGTATAACCAAATAAACATCCATGAATAGAAATGTCCATACAAAAACTGAAAACGCACAAAGCAGCCAACCCCGACAATATTCCACCAGAGTTCTTAAAAGCTCGCCTACGCACAACAATAGAGCTAATCAAAATCAAGCCACTCTTGTAAAGGCTTGAAGAGAGGAAAAGGTCATCAAAGAATGGAAAACGAGACTTACAATAAGGATAATAAAGATACGAAAAAGGATGACAAAAGATATTGAGAAAACTGAAGAGGAATCACACTAAACCCCATAAATAAATTAACAGCAATAATTATAAACAACCGATTAAGACCAAAACCGATTATTCTTCTTCTTTCAGTGCCTATTCGTTCCGAATATTGGCAATCATTCTGGCTATAATTATTTTATTGACTGATGCTTTAAATAGATTCGTTGTTGTTGTGGAGAACCATTTCCTCAGGTTCTTCAACCATGATATTCTCCTTCTCCCAATTCCTCGCTTTCCGAATACTTTACCCTGTAGGATTACCTTCAGTAATCTGTATTTAGTGCTGTTTCTCATTATATGTCCGAGATATTCCAACTTTCTCCTTTTAATGGTATACATCACCTCTGTTTCTTTGCCCACTCTTCGTAATACGGTCTCGTTGGTTATCTTGTCTGTCCATGATATCCTTAGAATTCGCCTGTATAGCCACATGTCGAAGGCTTCAAGTTTTTTCTCCATTGCTTCAGTTAGTGTCCAGGATTCAACTCCGTAATACAATATTGAGAAGATATAACATCGTAGGAGCCTTACTTTTATCTCCAGATTAAGATTGTGGCTTTTAAAGAGTTTGGCCATGTTATTGAATGCATTCCTAGCCTTCTCTATTCTACATTTTATTTCCTGTGAGTGATCCCATTGTTCATTTACTGTTGTTCCAAGATAGTTATACTGTTTTACTCGGTCCACTGGTGTATTATTGATAAGTAGTTGAGCGTCTCTAACTTTATTTTTGCTGATGATCATAAATTTAGTTTTTGTTATATTTACTTGAAGTCCAAATCTTTCACTTACTTCATTTACTTTGTTTATCAGTTGCTGTAAACTGTTCAAACTGTCTGCAAAAATAACGGTGTCGTCTGCATAACGGATGTTGTTTAGGCGTTCTCCATTTAGAAGTATTCCATGTTCGCATTTTTCCAAGGCTTCACTAAATATTTCCTCTGAATATAGATTAAATAATATAGGTGAAAGTATACAACCTTGTCTAACGCCTCGTAGAATCTGGATCATTTCCGTTGGTTCACCTCCAAAATTCGTTCTTATTGTGGCTGATTGGTTCCAGTATAAATTTTGTATTATACGCCGATCTTTATCATCCATTTGGGCTTTTGTTAGAATATCCATCATTTTTTTGGTGTTGAACTGTATCAAATGCTTTTTGGTAGTCCACAAAGCAGGTGTAAATATCGCAAGTCATATCTCTGCATCTTTGAAATAATACTTGTAGACTAAACAGTGCATCTCTTGTACCTACGCCCTTCATGAATCCAAACTGTGTGTCTTGTATTCTCTCTTCGCATAGCTTGTATATTCTACGATGTATAATTTTAAGAAAAAGTTTTAATGTATGGCTCATTAGACTTATTAGCCTATATTCTCCGCACTTTTTTGCTCCCTGTTTCTTTGGTAAGGTAATAAATTCTGAAAGTAGCCAATCTTTTGGGATATTGCCTGTGTCATAGATATTATTGAAGATTTTACATAGTACTCTTAAAGATTCATCATCAAGAAGTTTAAGAAATTCAGATTGTACTCCGTCTGGTCCTGGAGCTCTACCTTCTTTTAGTGATATTATGGCTGCTCTTATTTCTGCCACTAGTATAGGTGGTCCTGTTTCCGTAGGTATTGGGGGCTGGTTCTCTCTCTCATCAAAAAATAAATTTCTTATGTAATTTTTCCAGGTATCATTGATACTCTCTTTGTCCACGATTATCTCTCCATTGTCATTAACAAGTTTACTTATTCTTCTGTTTTTACATTTACCTGTAATTTCTCTTACCTTCTTATGCACGTTGAAGTCGTCGTATTTACTTTGGAGAATTTCGATTTCTTGGCATTTTTTCTCCAGTTCTTTCTGTTTGGCTTCTCTGATCTTTCTCTGTATCTCTCGCTGTAATGTTTTATACATGGAGTTATCGTTCTTGTTTTTCCTTCTTTCTTCCATTAGTTGCAGAATCTCTGTCGTCATCCATGTCTTATTCTTACCTTCTTCGTTCTTCATAAAATTGTCTTTAATGTCGTCTATTGTTTTCTTAAGGGATTCTATCTTATCTTCTGTGCTTTCCGTTGTATTATCGATTTTTTTAAATTTTCTATTTAATGTTTTGCTGACTATTTCTTTTACTTCGCTACATTTCAGTTTTCTCATGTCATGTTTTTTTACAGTTTTTCCGCGTATTTTCTTTAACTTAGTTCTATACACGCCCACTAAAGGATTGTGGTCAGATTGAATATCAGCGCCTGGGTAGGTTTTAATACTGTTGAAACTATTTCGATATCTTTTGTTAACAAGCATATAGTCTATTTGATTTCTAATAATAACGTCTTCTCCGTTGTCTCTAGGTGATTTCCACGTATACAGGCGTCTAGGCGGTAGTTTGTAAAATGTGTTTAGCACGATTAAGTCATGCTCAGCTGCAAAGATACTCATTGTTTCTCCGCGTTGATTTCTCTCTCCTAATCCATGTGGACCAATATGTTGCCCTTCTTTTCCGTTACCTATTTTTGCATTGAAATCTCCCATGATTATAAGGAGTTCGTGTCTCGGTATATCTCTTATAAGGTTGCTTATTTGTTTGTAGAATTCTGATATTTCTTCATCACTATGGTCTGCTGTGGGTGCATAGACTTGTATGATGTTTGTGTTCACCGGTGACGTATTTATTTGTAACAGGAGGATTCTATCGTTCACTGGTATGAAGTTGTTGACTTGTTTGGCTATACTTTTATGCGTGATAATTCCAACCCCATTCTCATATTTACCATTTTCTGATCCTGAATAGTATACTCTGTAGTCTTCTATATCACAGATATAGAAGATTTTCTCTTCCTGACTTGAGTCAGGCCACCTCATTTCACTTATGCCCATTATTTCTATTTTCATGCGTTCCATTTCTTTAATTGCGCATTGGATTTTTCCTGATTGAGCCATCGTCCTAACGTTCCAAGTGGATATCCTCTTCAGACAATTCGTGTGGACTTTTCTTAAAGGTGTTTTATTGGGTATTTCACAGGGATTTTGCATATTAACGACCTGAGAGGCCCTGTGGTCATGGGAATGACCTCTCTTGCCGGATCTTGGTCTCCGATGTCCATGATCAGTATGCGACTTTTTATTGAGTTGTACAGCCATTATAATTGTACTAGAGATATCCATAGGGATCTTTAATATAGTGGTTTCTCGTTGCCTTCTATATTCTTATGCCGTTGACCAAACCATTGATTCTTCCGCCTTTGGGGCCGGTTTCTCAGCCCCAGGACAAAAGAGTGCCCTATCACCTACCAACTCGTCCGCCCGGAGCCGTTGGTCGGTAAGTGGGGGACTGCTTATACCGGCAATCACTCGGTAAAACCGATTATACATAGACAAAATTCACACACAAAATATGTCATAAAGTAGGCCGATCCAAAAAAAAAACTTGAAAAAAGACTACTGGATGAATGTAGGATGAATGAAAAAATACTTGATACATCTGTTTCTATAAGTCAAAATTGTATGTGGGTTTGAGGAAGTTGATTTGAAACGACTACATTCCTTTTTTTGTTTTCTGTTGAACCTGCTAAAGTTTTATATGCAAGAAATGCATATTCAAGAGTTATATAAGTTAACAGTATATTATAAATGAAACAAAATTGTGAGCGTATTCTCATTGATATTAATGCTATTAATATTATTATGCCATCTTGATCTTTATTTACAGTGGATAATTTGTCGTGCAAATATATTTTCATAGACCTGATGCGTTTGTGGCTCGGTCAAAAAGTTATATTAATTTTTTTTATATTATACAAATTAATTAAAATAATTAATAAATAACTCATTAAATCTGTATACCTGCTGAAGAAAGTCGCTTTCTTTAAGACTTGCTGGAGTCATCGCTGCAAAGGTGACTTGAGTTGAACCGCCACCCAAGTCTAAGGCCGCGACGCTATTGGCTGGATCTCCATTTAACCTTTCTGTTAACAAAAATTATCAAAATAAGTACCAATCTATAAAAGGATAACGACGACTACATTTTTTTAAATATTAGAAAGTCAAAATTCAACCGATTTACATCACACAGAAAAAAAAAACATTCATTGAATGTCTTCAGTTAGCTTTGTAAGCACCCATGTGCTGTTCGGTGTTATGAGAGAAAAGGTTTTTAAGGATGTAGCATACAGGTATGATTTTGAAACATCCCCGTTTCTTTCTTACCCGGTAGGACTCCGGGTCTTGAATTATTCTGGGAGGACAGCATTATCGCCAACCCTGTCCACTGCATACACAACAGACACCTGAACCATACCTAAGCCTTTAGACTGTCGTATGCATGCAGTGAAAAATAAAATTCCAAACTACGATCCTCTAAGATATTCCCCAAATGACCAGTTAGATATCTCTACAATAGAGACAAATTGTAAAATTCGTAAATAAAGTTAAAGATAAAGAACTGACGTTAACCTCTCATTTACTGTAAGTCACACTCACAGGAAATCTTGGCCACATAATACTCAACAAGAGGGAAGCTTAAAAGGATAAGCAAGGGATGCAATAAGGTAAATGTAATACTAAATATAATGTTTGGTTAGTCATACCATTCAAAAAACGTAAAAATAAAATAATATCCACTACAAATATATATATGTCAAGAAAAGATATGTCTTCCACTCTAGTTGTTTAAATGGTCTATTGTTCGTTTTCTGTTTTATTCAGCAAAAACCTTCAACACAGCATCTTCAAAGATTGATGACGATTTCATATGGTCTAATAAAGCACTTTCAATATTAAAAACACTGGGCAACAAAAAAAAATGTTTTGTTTGGGAAGTTTTATTGACTGATACATTTGATAGTACTTTTTACACTGAATAAATGGAAACAGTCTAAGTGAGAATCAAGGAAATGGATTTTAAGAGACATATTACAGCCCAAATCACTGTAGGCTTTCAGTAGATTGTTTACATTTTTGAAACAGGTTCATGCTCTTTTTTTCTAAGTCATTAAGTCTGCTTTCGAAATTGCTATCTTTTATCAAATCCCGAATTTATGGAGCTACATAGATACCTTCTTTTCGTTACAGAAAAACAACAGGTCCTTAATATTATAAAAAAATTTAAACCTTTAACATGATAATATTCCTTAAGTACCTTAAGTATTCTTGGAAAAACTCCCAGACAATCCTAAATGTGTTCTAAAAATTTTCAATCGATAATTATACATATTCTTAAACCTAACAATCCACGAACTAAAATTTCCTCATACAGACACATCTTACTCACTATATAATGTGCAAAGTGATGGGAAAAATAGTTGATAAAATATTTATATGGATATTAGAAGAAAATCACCTCTTGATTAAGGAGCACTGTGGATTTCGACAAAATCAAACTATTACTGATAATCTTATTGATTTAACTGAAATTCTTTAATCTTTTGCGAACAGGAAATGGCATCCATCGAGGGTCACCTTCAAGTTATCCAAACTAAGGCATTAAGAATGGCCACAGAAGCATTCTGCACTAGCTCAATAGAAAGTTTGGGTGCAGAAACTAGAGAGCCACCAATTAAATATAGAAAAATGCACTTAGCTCCCAATCCCAATGTATTTAACAACTGTAATAGTCCATTCAGTGTTACATATTATGTCCTTTGTATCCAAGATACAAATTGCAAAGACCGATCAACTACACCCTTGGATCAACAAGTGAAATCTTGGAAGAAAATTGTAAAATTGAACGTTTGGTAAAATTCCTCAAAGACAGTAAGTAATATACTAAACAAAATTTAATATTTATAAGTTAATTATCTTATGTATATGTATATATGTATGTTGCTAATAACCTCAGAGGTTGACGCGACTATGTTTGTAAAATAAAAAATAATAATAAGGCTAAAGTTGACAACCTCCTTTTTATCTTTGAGAATTACATAAATATGTTCAAACTCTTCACATTCACAAAGAAACTTTTCTTCAACATCAGAAACAAAAAAATCTTTCTGATTAACTTTTGATAGCATCGTAAAAACTGAATACAAAGAGTTAATAAAATATATTTATAAACTTCATATTGCCCTTGTTATATATTATACATCACCAAATAATTGTTCAGTTAAAAGCGAGAAATGTCGAAAAATGCCCGATTAGTATTTAACAAATAACACAGCAATTTTTAAGTGGTTTACGTATGAATTAAATTGTATAGAATCTAGTAGATTTAAAAATAGGTAATTTGAAATGTCGCTAAACGGTTGGATAGTATCTATAGTAAAATTCCACTATTTGGAAGAGTGATTTCATCGATTAAACGCCGAATGTGCTTAAATTTAAATGTACTCAGCGGTCCCCGAAAACTACTCGTTTAATTTGCGTTTTCTCATCAGAAATCATAGAATGTATAATTAGTACATTTATTGTACTTATCCACAAGTATCAGTTATGGTCATACAAACCTGAATTCTTCGACGCTGCGATTATTACCGACATAAAAAATCCAAAAAAATGAGTTTTTTCAATAGTAAAAATTGAGCACAAAATTGTACTGAAATAAATTTTATTTACATGTTCAGTTTTGTTATATATTTAAGTTTATAAAATAAAAATTGATATGTTACATTTCATTCCCATTCCGTTTCAAAAACTTGATAGCTTGGGAATTTGTAAAGCATCGTAGCGGTAATACCACCACACCTCCCGAAGCAGGAAACGTTCATTTACATAGGCGGTGCTGGCGGGAGTGCTTCTGTTGCCTTTTGTGATTATATTTTTTGCGGTTGAAGTTTGTGGTGATAATCCTAGTGTTATTGGAGTTTGTCGTTTTATAGTAAATTTTTAATTATATTCTGTGATTATTAAAATATAATGGACGAACAACCGAGTTGTTCCAAGAGAAGACAGCAAAATGTTAATGTCAGAAGAGAAGTTGAATTGCATGATGCAGAAAAATGGCATCAAATATTAGCCAAGCGGTCGATATTTGTAGCAGCTTAACAGAAGTATCCACTAGCTGTATTTATCATGTGTCTAAAAATACATCGGAAAATAAAAAGCTAGTAAAACTTAAAACTAGAGGTAGAAAAAACATTGGTTTAGATGACGAGACAAGACATTTTATTTTCGGAGTAAAATTTCAACACTGAAAAAATTTCTCAAGGGCTCGAAAACAATTACTTTTTACCCAAGATATCTCGTAGAGTATGAATCAGAATTATGGACGAAATAAACTTTCGATATGTAAAAATAGAAAAAGTGTGTTATTAGAAAAAAAAATTATTGTATGGAGAAGAAAATATTTTAAAGAAATACGCACACTTCGCAGCATTGGACGGAAAACATATTATTTGGATGAAACCTGGATTAACGAAGGTCATACAGTTGGAAAAGATTGGCAAGATTTAAATGTCAAAGGTAAACGCGAAGCATTTATAGAAGGCTGCTTTACAGGATTAAAAGCTCCATCAGGAAAGGGACGACGTTTAATCATTATACATATAGGAAATGATACAGGGTTCCTTGATGATGGTTTGCTTCAATATGAGTCAAGAAAAACAGGAGATTATCATGAAGAAATGACTTCCGAAATATTTGAGCGCTGGTTTAAGAGAATCTTAACAAAATTAGAACCTGGTCAGGTCACGTCAATAGACGTTTTAGCATAATTTCCGCGACAGCCGGGTGACATCAATAAGCTTTCTGCAAATTTATTTGTTTTTTTTTATAGCTTTTTGTAACAATAAAACACTGAAAACTTTGTTTTTGAAACTTCCGCAAAATTTATTATAAAATCTTATCACTACAGCTGTTTCGGCAGAGTACCTTTCTCAAGTGATCTATTTTTGGTATGCATTTACACATTATAGTCATTAATCAAATAGGTTGAGGTGGAGAGAACTGTTTGTCTTAAGTTGGTTAAAGACTATAAAGTGGTTTCGTTAAACACTATAAAGTGTAAATGCATACCAAAAATAGATCACTTGAGAAAGGCACTCTGCCGAAACAGCTGTAGTGATAAGATTTTATAATAAATTTTGTGGAAGTTTCTGTTTTATTGTTACATAAAATGAATTTCCATCAAGTAACGGTCGAATCCATCAATTATAGCTTTTTGCTTATGGCATTCTGTATTTTTAGGGGAATATAGGGAATAAGCCACAAAATATATTCAAATATTTAATTTACTGACGTTTCGATCTCTATAAAGAGACCGTTTTCAAATATATAAATGATAGATATATTTATTTTTTATAGCTTTTTGCTTGTGAAATTCTATATTTTTATGGAGAATTTTGAAAATAAGCCACAATATATCTATTTACATGGTTAATTTACTGACGTTTCGATCTCTATTCCAGAGACCGTTTTTAAAGTTAAAAAAAAGGAAAATAAATAATATAAGATTATATAAATAATATTATATAAATATATAATAATAAACAAATAAAATAAATGTAACTATCGTGTATATCTTTGAAAACGGTCTTTGGATATAGAGATCGAAATGTCAGTAAAAACCTGTAAATAAATTTATATTGTGGCCTATTTCGAACAAATAATTTTTAAAAAATATAATATAATTAACGTTAAAATAAAAGTGAGTGTACGCCACTTTTCATACGTCTTTCCCCACTTCTCTGCCTTCAAACGATGAAATCACTCTTCCAAAGAATGGAATTATAGTTTAAGTAATAACGTTCAAAATTTCAAAAAATATTCATGAGTAGGTAATTTTTATTTTCTTGTCTTCTTCAGGGGTTTGAGTCTAGATTAATTCTTTGATTCTTATTAGATGTTTTAAAAGTGTCCAATGTAGTTCCAAAAATCACTCAATTTATTTCCCATTTTGTTTCGGATTTTGATTTATTATTAGGAATTTAATTTTTAATTTTATGTCATTTCGCATTTTTGGCAACAATTAAATTTGTTCTATACTCCCCTCCCCAATTTTCCTACTCCTATTTTTTAAACAAAGATAAGAAAGTAATAAAGTGACAAACGAAATTAGCAGAACGCACTTGCTCGTAATTTTAATAAGTATTTGTATTTTTGTGTTCCGTTAAAACAAATGAAGGTCTCCAAATCATCAATAATATATCGAATAAAAAATGAATAATTCTGATAAATGTTGCTTCAGTAACCTTGTGACATAAACATTCAGCTATGCCCCATTTATTTTATTTAAAATGCTAAATGCTAAACCGAGGTCACTCATATAAATATTAAAATATGATATCAATTTATACACCTTTTAAAAAGGTTAATTTTATTTTATAAACTATTTCTAAAAATAAATGTAAGTGTTTGTTCTCTGCTGTTATTTATTTAAAATGATAACATCGTTATGATCAGAAAATGGAATGAGTTATTTAGCAGATTACAAACAGTCTGAGTAATAGTTTTAATACCTAATTGTTTGTATAACGATCATGAACATTCAAACAAATATGCCAGTAATGGCATTTTATCATTGATAATGAGTATTTAGTCACATCGTAATGAAATAGATTTCTACCTAACGATAACATACTTCTTTAAATGAAGTATGATATCTTTATCTAAAACAGTTACTATTATTTTTTAATAATATTCTTGAATTTGTCAGCACTTATTTAATTAGAACTATATTGTTTTTTGTGTTTATATTGCTATTTTTTATTACAGCTATAAGTTATCTTAAAGTTTATGTCACGTTAAGTTAAATATTCTGTTTAAATTTAAGCCTTCAAATAAACAAATAAACAGACGATCACAGATCACAGACTGTCACATCGACAGATAGCAGTTATGAAAACATGCCCAGGACAATGAAAACAGAAGTACAATGGAAAGATACTTCAATAGAAATGAAAGAAACAGACATGACAAAGAGAAAAATCAAAGAAGCAGCCCTCATCCTACTCAATGAAGAAAAATGTGTAGCAAATCCATCAGCAGAATGCAGCAGGTTTTGGTTGCCAATACTAAAAGAAGGTCGACAATAATAATATACCAACAATAGCGGATTACCGAGACACATAGTCTTCAATCATACATAATACACATACAACACACAAATACAACACAAAAACGCTCACCTGCACCCAAATGTTTAAGCACATACAAATAATGCAGAAACACATTATAATAATCAGAATTTTAAAGTTTCATAGGGCATAAAATCCACCCTCATATCTTTCTAGCCACACATGGCTATTGCCTATGACATCGAGAGGAAGGGCTAAGTCGAAACGTCAAATTTTAGCTAGTCAAAAATGTAATTTTAATTACAATAAATTGTGGCTTAATCCCTGTTTAAGTCAACTAAACTTAATTTTAAGTAAAATTGTGGCTTATCCCCAACAAAAATAGTAAATTGCCTTAAGATGCCCAAAGAAAATAGCTTTAAAACAATAATTACGGACATATCGTTTACGAGACTACCAAAAATCAACTTTTTACCATAGTAGGTACGGAGGTAGCTGTAAACTTCACATTTTAAAATTAGTTACAAATATACATAACACTGTACCGCATCAGATTTTTTTTATGAAACACCCAGTATGTAATTTTAAATTTAAAATCCGCTTCACTTTCTCTTTACAAGAATACGAAGTTGTTTTGTTTTATACAGGGTATTTAAAAAGTTTTAACCAAATTTCAATGAAAATCGTATCAAATTAAATGGCCTGTATAATTGAAAAGGGATACAAAACCAACAACCTGTTGTAGCCATAACTTGTAGATGATTGTCAAAATTCATAAAAATGATTGATTTTGCTAATACTCTTTCTTTGTTCAGTATGTTTAAATGGATCAAGCCTGTATTTTTTATCACGATCATAAATTTGAGTCAATGTAGTTTAATTTGCCCTAAGTATTTCCTATACCTATATTTAATCATTTAAGAGATATTTTGAATTATAATGGAAAAAAAAATATTTCATGAATTATATTAATATTTTTATTTACTTTACTAGTTAGAAATATCTTAAAGCAACCCATACCAAAATAAAAAAAAAATAAAAAAAGAAATTGTTATTTTCATTATAGAAGGTGTTCTAAATGAGCTTCCATAACGATCTACTTATGTTTGTAGGTATTTGTGGCGTAACATTGTGAAATGCGTGTTTAATTCTGACCTTCATGTCATTAATAGTTGTTGAAGGGTCATGGGACACTAAATATAGCCCCAGAAGAAGAAGTCAACTTTATTTAATTCTGGTCATCTAGCTGCCTAATGAATTAGTCCTCTTCCCATCAATCTGTTATAAAATTGCTCATTCATAAGTGCGTTATGATGAGAAGAAGGTCCGTCATTTAAATACCATAATTAACACATCGGTTTTTGGGAAACCGATGTGTTAATCTCCGAATCAAACAAAATCGAAACCTATTCTTTGTACAATTATTTTTTGTTGTGCCTATTCACATAAAGCTATCTTTCTTTCAAAATCATTCGCTATCAATTTTTGGTGTAACTGGATGTGGTATGGGTATATGTGGTGCCTCGAGAGAATTTTCTGAATAGATCCGTAATTAATGTCTTGATCTCTTCAAATATTTCAGATACTTGTATGACGTTCCTCAGTAATGGAGAGTCATCATCATCATTGGCTCTAAAACCCATAGTAGGGCTTAGCCTGCTTTAGGATCAGCTTCAATTCCTTTCTATCCTTCGCCTTGTTTTTCCAATTTCGTACTCTTAACTCGTACTGAGCTTGCCTCTTCTCCTCACTCCATCCAATCTTTGGTTATAAATGTGTTTCGATGGCTCCATCTCGTTCATTCTCTCTAGCCTTAAGTGACCTAGCCACCGCAGCCTGTTTATTTTGATGGACCTACCAATACTAGGTTCGCTATAAAGGCGCTAAAGCTCAAAATTATAGCACCTCCCGCTACCAAATTTTCCTGCACGTCTTTATATGTCTGAGGATTTTACGTTCAAAACCGCCTAAACGTTCTTCATCGCTTTTTGTCATCGTCCACGTCTCTGGCGCTTAAATGAAGACGGGCTTGAAAAGGATTCTGTATATCAATATTTTCGTTATTTTTGTAACTATCAGTAACGGATAGTAAAACATTTAATTCGGTTTGTTATATTGTAACCGTTTTTGTTTTTTCTTAGTCTTATTTAACACTAGACCACTGTGATTGAATATATCCATTACATTTTGAAACGCTCTCTTATTTTGTTGCCAACAGACATATGTCTACCGTTCTTCCCTTTCAAAATTCATAGTTTACTTTTGTAAAATATTTAAAATTCAAGACAAGGCCAAAACAATTTAATTCAAAACTGAAATGTCAATTTGTGAAACAGACTTTCATAGCAACCTGGAGTTTAATGATATAGGAACTAATTTCGAACACCTACAACGAAAACAACAATTTCTTTGTTTTTTGTTTACATTTTTTTGTGTTTTCTTTAAGATATTTGTAAATAACAAAGTAAATAAAAATAATAAAATTAATTCATGAAATACTCCCTTTTCCACTACAATTTAAAATATCTCCAAAACTATTAAGTAGAGGCACTGGAAATTCTTAGAACAAATTATTAAAGTACATTGACTTTAATTTATGATGGTGATATAAAATACAGGGTGATGCATTTAAAAATACTAAGCAAATAATAAAATTGTGTTGGATTTGGCTAAAAACTATGGCTGTGCTTGTGTGCCGCTTTGTACGAGAAAATAAGGGATATTAAATTTAAAATAAAATACAATTGTTTCATTTAAAAAATATCTTACAGTGTTATGGAAGACCCTGTATATTTTTAACCAACTTTAAAATACGAAGCTTACAGCTATTTTTGTAAATACCTTTTTTGGTATCTCCTATAATAACAGAAAACGGAGTTTGTCAAAAAAATTGATCACCCTGTATGAATAAATTTGAATGATGCAATATGTTGGTTTTCTTTGGAAAATAATTACGGCTATACAATCTTTTGCAACTATCAAATAAACGTACTAGAAAAAAATGGGACAGTGGAAAATGGATTGAGAAGAACTATATATACTGTTATTAGTTTTTGAAGACAATTCACACTGCGACCTATACAATCTATTGTTGCTTTCTCTAATTGTTTCTCACTGATTGGAGCAACTAACGCAGTCCAATTCCCTCCAGAAAGTATATTTAAAGTTATCTTCCTTATTCAACTAAGCATACATATAATACTATTATAATCTATCTCTAATCTCTCGGTGTTTGGTGCTTGTTCATCTTAGCTGAAGACAAAAATTTTTGTTTTTGCGTGGTTTATCCAGTTCCATTCTAACCCTAGCTCTTGACCGTCATTATTGTAATCCGTCAGTACCTACAAATGTGCTTCGGATTCGGTCAGTACTACAGTATAATCTGTATGTTGATAATAATGATTTCATGAATCTTGGTTCCCACTGGCCTTTGTTCAAGGGATGACTTTAGGATGTATTCTGCATAACTATTGAAAACAGGTGGAACCCTTCACGGTAAATTATTTCATGACCTTCACATAGCAGAGCTTAAGCAGTCTTTTTCATATATACTGTTAAACAGCTATCTTAATTCTTCTTTAGTGGCGTTATTAATCTTTTTCCAATTATTGTGCAACTCTTTCATATTTAGTATAATCATTTTAGGTCATTATTTACTAATTATCAGCCCTACAATTATATAATTACCACAAAGTATTCCCACTGTCTACATCAGAGTAATTATTGCTAAATATTACTATACTCTGTTTTTTAACCAGGAGGAGTAAACTAAAAAGACAGATTCACACCCAAGAAAGTTACTAGAAAAGTTACCAAATACATCTTCTTTTTTTGTTGATTATCTCGGCCTTGCGGTAATCCAGTAATCAGTATCGGACACCTTCACACGTTGATTCTTTGTTTTTGTCATTTCTTTGTCATAACTTTGTTTGAATAATAATTTTTCGAATTAACTTCCAATATGTATTATTTAGTATTTCTAATTACAATAAAAAAATGTTGGACTGTTATGAAGAAGTTGAAGAATTTTTAGAGTTTATTTATCACATTGTAGAAGAAAATCGTCCGGAATGTATACGAAAGCGATATATTCGTGATAAAATGATATCTAAAATCCAATGGAATTTTACAATATTACTGTTCCAGTCTGCTTATATTCTAATACAAGCTAAAGTAATGTGCTAATAAAATTAGCACATTACTTTAGTAAGTCTTGATTTTAACAATAACTATTCTGCAAAACTAACCTGTTGCCTGTTTTATTTTTGCTACCGTGGCTGTTATTTTCATTCCAGAATTATCAATTTTGATTTGTTTATACATGGTTATAATCCATTGTTTCTCATTTGAAGATAAATGACCCAAATCTACACGGCGTTTTTTAAGTGGAGAGGAATAATTACCACTAGTACTTGGCATCGAATCCATATTGTTATCTTAATAACACTAATATATCGCTAAATAGTTCTTTTTATATAAATACAAACGAAATATCTAAAAATGTAAGCAATAACGCAGAGAACACAAAAAATCGTCGATATAAATTTTGAATTTTAAAATTTCACAAATGTCATTAGTGTCAAAATGTTATAGTGTCAAAATTTAGTGGAGTAAACTTGCCTGCGGTTGGACCAATTACAAACAAGCATTACGGCGCGGAAAATTTGAATTACTCCTCCTGGTTAAAAAACAGACCAAATAAATATACGGCATATAATACGAATTAAACACAAATTTGCAAGATGTGTGGCATATATACAATCACTACGTCATTATGTTTTAAATGTAATATATAATTATTTACTATTGTCTCAGTGCTATTAGTAAATGGTTTAAGTATTGGAATCTATGGTTCCTTTCTGTCTCTCCCTTTCTTTATTCCTCTACACTCCTTTATCATACCCTACTAGAAATATTGAAAATCACAGTGGTTTTCCACAAAAATACTTTTAACACTTTTTACCATATTTTTATGGAATGAAATGGTTAGTTTAAAGGATTAATGTAGAACTTACCTAACAAAAAGTTGACAGTAAACCACGAAAACACTCCTTCATCAGTACCATCCATAATTTCTACGGAGTTTTCATTTGTCAAAAACGGCATCGTTTTGAACACGTCTTTTACTGATTCCAGTAACTTTTCTGCTTGATGGATAGGTAGCATCCTCAATCCTGCCGTTGCTTTTAATACTAGGGGCGTTTTGGACCAATACTCGCCAGGAATCTCCTGTTTGGCGTGTTCTAAAAGTTTGGCTATAGTTTGGGCACCCTAAAAATATTAATTGGGTAAGATATTAAAAACTATAAAATCTAATAAAGCAATAAAAAACGATCTAAGAAAAACTGCTTTCTAAAAATATAAGACATGACAAAAGAAGGTTACTAGGAATTGTTAGCGAATAATCAGAAAATAAGACAAAGGAAAATAGCCAAAATGAGTAAGTAAGGAAAGAATTAAAAGAAATTCGATAAATGATAAACTAAACTACACTAAGAGGCACACTATGCATAATGGAAAAAATAAATTAAATATATAAAAAATTTATTGACATATTTAGTAAGAACAGCCACTAAAACCCTTAGTTAATGGGTTGTTAATTCTTAATAAGAGTATTATCACTATATTCCTATTAAGAATGGGGGAAAATTATGTTAAGAAAAAAAAACCTTTTATCTGAGATAGTGAACTCCTCAAATCTGTTACCAAAAAACTGTACCGCTTGACCACAAACATTTTTAACATCTGTATAAATGGGTATCCCATTCACCACCAATAGAAACTAGCATACAACTTCTTAATCCCTTAAAAAGCTCTAAGAAGGACCTCACAACTATCATTGTATTTCGGTCACATCCACACAGTCCAATCAAGAAGTACACATAATTTTCATGGGCCTACAAAAGGCTTACCATAAAGTGACAATAAAAAAACTGGAAAGTACATCAAGACACCAATATAAATCATACGCTGATAACGGAACTGTTAAGCCTACATCTCGAATTAAAATAGGCACTCTATGAGCTGGATTTGTTATATCAAAAGGAAGAGATCAAGGAGAATGCGTGTGTCTCATAACACTTTTAGCAGAAGCACTGGTATGGATATAGAACAAGATATGGACATAGAACTAAATAATAGCTGCATATATACAATTCAATTTGCAATGACCAGGTCCTCATAGCAAATGATAAGGAATATATAGAAAACATAATAGGAAACTTATCCGAAAAACACCAAAAAATGGGGACTTATACTTACACTCTAAAAACCAAATATGTCATATTTGGGACAGACACTCAAAATCTGTAGAACGTTTTAAGGGAATTTTGTAGAACATAACGAGGATGGGAAAGTTTAATATTTATGAAACTGATAAAAACATGCAGACACCTGTGTAACGTGGCAACTAAGAAAGATTAACAGAAGATACAAACCACGGAAATTGATGTAATGAGGGGAACACTAAGAATATAATTAGAAATTAAATCAGTACGCGCATATTTGGACATGAAAAACCAAAAACTCACAAAACAAGTACTCGAATGGACAGCTGCAGCAGACAGAGAGTCGAGAGGAAAAGGCGAAGAAGGAATGAAGAGGAAGGAAAAAGGTGAAAAAATATGGATGGAGGGAATAAGAAAGTCAATGAGCCTAAAGAACTTGGAGAAGAACAATGCAACAACAGGCAAGAAAGTAAATTGGGTATCGGACAACATCGAAAGACGTTCTAAACCTATTATATATTTATATGATTTACTTACTTTTTCAGGTTCTTTAGCAAATGAAGAGAGCCCCGGTTTTGTATATTCAAATAGTTCCTTATCTAATATTAAATGATTTCCTAAAATATATGACCATATAGTACAGGTATATAACAAGCTAACAAATATAATTTGCTATTGTAAACTTATCATTTGGGTTTTAATCTGTAAGTGTTTAACTGTATACAGTCTAATTCTAATCTATAGGGAATTTGGGAAAAATTACAGTTAATAGTCATTAGTTAATAGTAAAATTACTGTAACAATCATACGAACAAGCTAAATTTTGCAGAGAATGTCAATTTTAGGGCCCCAAAAATATAATATATATATAACCCTATAATATATATAACCCTATAACCCTCCCCTTTCGTAGAGGGGAACGGAAAACATCGATTTATCAAGAATCTGAACTCGGCGCCATAGAAAAAATGTTTAAAACAAGAAATGTAACTCAGATAATTTTGGACAACAATGTTTATTAGCACTTTTGTGTAGAATGAACCGTTCTCTCAGAAACAAAACTTTAAGCAGCCGGCGATTTTGAGTGTCAGTTACGCGCGTAAAATCAATCTTTTAAATAAAAGTTGTATCAAAACTTCAATATCTTTTGATCAGAGTGTCCTATCTACATAAATCAAAATACGTTTTAAAGGTGAAGAGTTCGCTGCTTTTGTAATCAATTTTGTCATTTTGTCGCAAATCAAATCATTTTTTTATAACATTGTTAAATAAACGTTGCGCGATTTTTGCCATTTTTTAAGATTCTCATGAGATCAATAAAATTTATGGACCCGTCGCTGTGGAATTTCCATTGTTAGAGCTTAATCTTCAAAACCTATAACATGAAATTTCGATTTTCAGTTTTGGCAACAAACATGAGGCATTTGAATTATGCCTGAAAACGCGCAATTTAAACTTTCACATTACAAACGATCTAAAACGTTTGTGAACGTGAATCAAAATTCACATTCTTAGAAAAATTCAACTTGTTCGTCTTGTTTTTGGACATCATATTTCTTTTGACTGGACTATAAAAAAAATCGAGTTAAAGAACAATATGATAAAGTAAGAGTAAGATAAGTTTAAGAAACCACAAACCTTACCAGTAGAACTATTAATAAGACTAAAAATAATCTCTTTTACATAAGGCATTAAGAAAATATTGTAAATAGACAACGCATTATGAGATTCATTATTAACAAATACAACACAGCATTATAAGTTTGGCCTTAATTACAAATAGAAAGAGCCAAACCGTAAAATGTCTAATTCTCCTTCCCGTTCACATCCTCTTGCACTTTTGAGTCTCCAAACAATACGACACTGCTGGTGAAGTAAATGCATAAGCTAGAGTGTGCACCTCTCTTCTACCACTTTCGTCACCATCGTCGTCATCTATGATTTTGTTTTTTTATAATAAAGTATTATTTTTTTTTCTTGATCTGTTATTGCATTTTGAGGTAATTCAATTGTAGTCTGCACTTACAAATTCTCCAAAATTTCGGTCTTTCATTCCTCCAAAATGCATTCATCTTCTGAAGTTACATCTTCGCATATTTTTGTACATTTCAAGAAACCACACTTCCTAAAGCAGTATATAATTGTGTATTTTGTGACGGCCATGAATTTTCGGTTAACCAAGTTCCCGTAGAAGTATAATCCTAGCACAAATCTTTTCCAGTTTGAAACTCCGAATAATTCCTTTCTCAAAAAACTATAATTCGGATGTTACGTTAGGGGAAACAAAATTCGTTTTACTGCTTTTTAAGTTGTTAAAATAAAACTCTTGGATGAGCAGTACAATTATCCAAAAACAACGTAATTTTTGTTTTTCAAAAATTACCAGTGAATATTTTACAAATATTTTTTTCGCAACCCGAAGTATAATTATTTAACAAAAACTAGCCAAAAAGCTAATATTTTTTGTTAGGTATGTAACATGTACAGTCCAGGTTCATCTGCATTATATCCCTCTATTAATCACTCAGATCAGGAGTAGCAAAAGATCAGGAGTAGCAGACGTTATTGAAAGGATAACAACACTAAAATGGAACTGGGCAGGTCATGTAGCAAGATCAGTTAATAACCGGTGGACAAAAAGAATTTTGGAATGGAGACCCCGAATACAAGCTAACAGAAATAGAGGTCGACCCCCAACGAGATGGACAGATGACATAAAAAGAGTGACTACAAATTGGATTCAGATGGCGCAAAATCGGACTAAGTGGAAAAGCATGCGAGAGGCCTATGTTCAGCAGTGGACGTTAGAGGCTAGTTGATGATGATGAATCACTCAGAGAAACATGAGACCTTGTCGTGGTGATGCAGCTCGTCATACTCTGCCAGGATCGCTAATCCTACGAGATGATCATGACCAAGTAGAAAGTAATTACGGCTCGACTGAACATGTCAGTCGAGACCCAAGTTTTCTTTAGCCTTCTACCGGTATGCTGGTCTGTTTCACTCAGCAGGTTCAGTTTCCGGATACTATACAATTGGATTCTACTTCCGAAGATGAAGAAAAACTAGTGAAAAGTCAATAAATTGGTGATGAAACTAAGGACAGAAATAGGTCTAGTAGGCGAGTATGACTAGCGCAGTGAGGATAAGGTTAAAGTACCGGTTGAAGCAAGGGCACTACCTAAAAGAGGCTTTAAAGTAAATTAAACCTTTTTTAAGCATAGCTTTCTTATCGCGTGCTGCGTTCTGAGCGGTGGATCGCGCACAGGTATGAAAAAAATAAGACCGATTGAAACGATAAAATGTAACGATCGCGCAACCATATACTACATGGTATAGTAAACGCAATACCAACGTGTTTCTTAACAAAATAAAAATTAATTTAAAATAAATTGAATCAAATTAAATTAAAAACCATTGCTCCGTGCGAAGACGATAAGAAAGCTATTCTCGGTCACTCCAGGGTACCATATCCTGTTTTTAAACTGAATGCACTTGGTTTTGCTTGACCGCCTGCGTTAAATTTCCTTATAGAGGATTGTAGAGGATAACTTATATTATAAATTATCCTTAAGATGGTACAAGTGTATTAGGAGCAATATGAAATTCTTTTGCAATATTCTTCTTCTCTGTTTCACTTTTTTCAACTTCTTTAATCAGTTTCAATCTTTGCCTATAGTTAAAGTATGACATTTTGGTAAAGAGATATTGAATCACCACAGATTACAATTTACAGGCAAGTAAAGAACATATTTATCGTAAAAAACATTTAAACACCTAATTGATAATACAGTAGACCTACATTGCAAACATCATTCATTAATTTTGTTGACGTTTAGATTTAAAAAAAAAATGTAAAAAATAAATAAATGTAAAAAATAAATAAATGCAAACGCACAAAACTTACCAGATGCTACTTTGAATTAATTTATAGCACAATGCATATCTTTGAAATATATCATAAATTCAAATTTCCAATTTATGGTCTTAATTTAAACTAATATTATAATATCACTTACCAAAATAGGATTCGTGAAATGAGTATGCTAAAACCCTAGACCCTGTGCTCCCAGCATCCATTACCACTGCATAAACTGGCTTGTGACTACCTAAAAATTTCTTTGCAAAGCTATCAACAGCCCTATGTGCCATAAACCATGGTAATTGATCAGTGTATAAAACTGAAAAGAAAAGAAATTTAAGTGATGAATTTAAATAAAATATAAATAAAAAGAATTTTTAAATAAAAACATATACCTTTTATGAGAACATAGATTGTTTATAGTTCATTTTGGTGTGCAACAATGCTTTTCTATTATCACTTATTCACTACCATTTTTTTATATTCCACCCATGTGGATTGTTTTATAAGATTTTGATACTATGAAGATGATTTACCAATGCCAATTACTGTTTTTCATGAGCATATGATGCACATTTCACCTTCAAATCTTTATTACCAAGTAAATGTTTGAAAATCTGAATTATTTCATATGTATTATTTGTGTTTTACTACTGATTCCCTTTATTAAGTTGGGGCTGGCTCACCATATACTACTATTTGTTAAAATATTCTCTAATTTACTCTCATTTTTATTATTTTGTTTATTTTAAATTTTACAATATAAAAATCACTTTACATTGTTCAATACAAGGCAATGAATTAGCTCATATAAGTGACTTATCAGTTTATAGCAACTACATAGCATCTCATAATTTCCAAATTTATATTTTTTAACAAAGAAGTGACTAAAATTTTGAAATAATAAATACAATACCTAATAGAAAGATGTTAAATGAAAAGACTGAAAATTAATGAATAATTCGTCCTTACAAGAAAGATAATTAGAAAGAGACAAAAACTATCAGAGCAACTAAAAGTATTGTAAAGAAGATATTGTTACATTATTAGATCTTGTTATTTATATATATATATATATATATATATATATATATATATATATATATATATATATATATATATATAATGAAACCTTATGTAAACATAATACTCCAGTCGTCAGAGACGAAAATGCCACTCAACCTCGAAAAATCGTACGAAGAAGCTGAATTTTGCCGAGAATATTTTGGGACCCCAAAAAAGTTTACCATTTTTACCTCCGGGCTTCCCCCTAAAACTCCCCTCGTAGGAGGGTAAAAACGCAAAAAAATCGATTAACAAGAATCCGTACGCCGTAGAAACAAATATTTTAAATAAAAAATGTAGCTGAGATAATTAAAAAAAAAATGTTTATTAGCACTTTTTGTGTAGAATAAACCGTTTTTTCACAAACAACGCTTGAAGAGACCATCGATTTTGAATGTCAGTTACGAGCGCGAAATTAATGTTCAATAAAACTTGTATCAGCTCTACGCGCGATGGTAAAAATTCGATATCTTTTGATTCAACTGTTCTATCGACAAAAATTAAGATGCGTTTTAAAGGTAAAGAGTTTAGCTTTCGTATGCATTTTTTTTTATTTTACCGCAAGTAAACTTAGAGTTTATAAAGGTGTTAAATAAATAAAAGTGGCTATATTTTTGCCATTTTTTATGATTCTCGTGAGATCGATACAATATATATCTTTTAATGACTGGCCACTAAAAAGTTTTGATTATTAGAGCTTAATCTTCAAAACCTATAGCATGGAATTTTATTTTTGAGTTTTGGCAACAAATGCGATGCATTTGAAATATCCCTAAAAACGCTAGATTTAAACTTTCACATAACAAACAATCTAAAACGTTTAAAACTTTTTTTTAATTAAACTAGTAGGTTTTTCAAAAGAAACAAACTTCTGTTAGGATCTACTCTCAAAATCATCTTCTTGAAGGCATTTCCCGTGACATGCGATCGTTTAAAATGTAAAACATTAAATTCTGCGTTTTTTGTTAATATTTCAATTGCCTCATATTTCCTGCCACAACTCAAAATTGAAATTTCATGTCATAGGTTTTAAAGATTGATCTCTAAAAGTGATCAATTTTATTTATCTCACGATAATCGTAAAAGATGACAAGAATCGCAACACGTTTATTTATTTAACACATATTTAAATGGGAATAAGCCACAATTAAAGGTTAAATTATTTTATTGACGTTTCAATTTCCACTTCGGAAATCGTTCTCAAAATACAAACATTAGTAAATTAAACAAATTTTGTTTTTTTGTTACTTGGTGAAAAATTCTTCTAATAATTTATTTTATCTGACTCATTACTTTACTTTACTTAGTCCTAAGCCTTTCTACCGTTAGGTGTAAGGCTGTCCTGACCCATTTATATTGAAAATTCAGACATACATTATACATTTTAAAGTAGACGACTTTAAAATGATATTGCCAATATTGTTGAGTTGTGCTCCTGGGACGACTTTACTTGTAAGATGGTTTATTCGATTACATGAAATCAACTTTAACTTAAGAATATCCGTCAGAAAAAATCATAGCATGTAATTAGTCTTTAAAAAGACAAACGCATGCCATGATGACAGTAAAAATCTCCTGTTAGTGATTCCATAGTAAATTAGGAGAGAAAAACCAGGAAAAAAACCTCATAATACTACCCCGACATGGTAAGTATTTGGTCGTGCATTTAGTTTACTTTCAATAAACACCAAATTCTGATTTTATATGTTTGTTATTTAAAAAACATAAATAATGTATCCTCTATAGGTTACCGACTAACTAATACTGGTATTTTACTTTTAATAACTTCCTCTTTTAATATGGGTAACCAGATCCAACTACATTCTGCTGAGGAATTTGCGACACAATTGGTCTCATTTAGCATAATTAGAGCCGCTTCTTTGATTTTTCTCTTTCTACCATCCGTTTCTTTTATGACTATATTTGAATCATTCCATTGAACCCTATGTTCATTATCCCATGCGTGTTTACATATTTGAGATCTATCAAATTCTCGATTTTTAATATAAGATTGATGTTCGCTTATTCTAACATTTAATGGCTTTGATGTTTCACCTAAATAAAACTGATCGCATTCACAAGGTGTTTTATAAATGCAATTCTTTGTCCTTTCTTGTTCATTGTTAGGTTTGGTTTTAGACAAAATATATCTCAAATATAAAACAAAATATATGTGTTTGTTGTTTTGAATGTTGTTGAAATGTTGAATTTATTTCCTATAATTTTTAAGCTTCAAAACAATATTTAACACCTTTATAAAAACTGAGTTTAATCGCGGCAAACTACAAAACCTACATACGAAATCTGCACTCTTTACCTTTAAAACGCATCTTGATTTTTGTCGATAGGACACTTGGATCAAAAGATATCGAATTTTTACCGTCGAGCTGATACACACTTTATTGAACACTGATTTCGGGCACGTAACATAATATTCAAAATCAGGATTCCACTTTAGCTACGTTAAATTTTAACATTATGATCTGCAGGTAATCACCAAAGAGGAGGCCTATATCCAAAATTGGACAGCAAGGGCTGTATAGATAGATAGAAATCGAATATTTGGCAACATATATGTACATGAACGTTGTTGCCAACAAGTTTTTAAGGCGTTTAGGTTAAGTAGCAGTTTTTGATTCAATTTTTTTTTATAAAATAACCATTATAGGTACAATTGAAAATGAACAATGTTAAATCAAGAACTCGCCAGTGCGATGGTTACATAAACTAGAATATGTACAGGTAAGCAAACAAAATAAAGATCTATAAATTAATATGATTATACCGATCGTATATCTGTACCAACATTTTATCAGCTTTTTGCGACAAAGTTGGAATTTTCATCGATGTATAAGTATGTGTTATTAAATTAAATTTATATTGGCAGATGCCTTCAACTTCTAAAGGAGAAACAAGTAACTTTATACCTCAGCAAGAACAAAATCAAGAAGAGGAAAGCGCATTAAACAGTGAAGGTATTATTACACAAGTAAATGACAATATTAAAGAGGAACTTAAAAATCTTCAAGTGATAAAAACTATTCGCCCAAGAGAAGACCAAGAAAAGGGAGAAAACGTAAATAGGTACATAAATCAAAGTCGCGAATCAAGAAAAAAAGCTGTATTCAAAACGAGGGTTACTTCACACAGAGAAATGCATGTATAGAATCAAAACAATTCCGTATGTATCTTTGTAAATGTAAGTGTTTGGAAAAGATTGGTGTGGATAACGCCAAAAAAGAATTTGATAAGTTTTACCATGTTGAATCTCATGATGCTCAAAGGGCTATAATTTGTTCAAATGTTTTCGAAGTCCCAATAAAGCATAAAAGAGCAAAAACAAGTAACAAAAGAAATATTACCAGGATATACACAATATCTGCTGTGACAGTGTGTAAACCTTTCTTTTTTACAAACCTTGAGAATATCAAGTTGCAAAGTCAATGCAACAGTGTCAATGCACACGTCCAACGAACATTGTGTGCAAAAAGTAATTGAGCCCATAATGAAATTCCCCAATTACAAGTCACATTACAGAAGAGCTAACACAGGAAGAAATACCTGAAAGAAGACACAACATTAAGTAAAATGTATGAATTGTATATTGAAGCACACAATGATCCTCTTAAATTTTCATTTTACAAAAAAATATTTTTAAAACGATTAAATCTTCAAAGAAAAATGTTGAAGAGGATACCTGTAGTAGATGCAATTGTTTAGAATTAGAAATTAAAAATGACTCAGATAACAAAAAAAATAAGCAAGTGGAAGGAAGAAAAAAATGTGCATTTAGAAGAAGTGGAAAATGCACAATCTAGGAGAAAGCTAGACATGAAGATGAACAAAGATCAACCAGAAGTGGAAACCTTTTATTTTGATTTAGAAAAAACTCTTTCCCTTCTGAGAATTCCGACAAATATTGTATATTATAAGCATCAATTATGTATTTACAACCTTGGTATCCATAGCGGCAAGGATAACAAAGATCATTGTTATTTTGGATAGAAGGTGAAGGTGGTCGGGGATCCCAGGAAGTAGGAGGTCATCTTAAGAAACATTGAAAAAATTGTTACTTCTGCAAAACATGTAATTTTGTGGTCAGACTCTTGTGGCAGCCAACACTGCAAGATCAAAATAGTTTTGCTTCTAAAAACGATTTTAAAAACTCATTCCACCATTGAAAAAATTACATCTCTTTCTTGTCATAGTTTTTTACCCAATGATAGTGATTTTGGAGTTATTGAAAGTACCCTAAAATGTCAACAAAATGTCAACAATATACTGTTGATGATTACCTAAATGTGATAAAGAAGTTCCGTAAAAAGAACTCATTAGTAGTTCACAGAATGAAATAAGAAGAATTCATTGGAACAAAGAAGTTGGAAACTATGATTACAAACTGTAAATCAGACATAGAAAACAGTAAGGTAAAATTGGCTTAAAACAAGACAAATTGAAATAAGAAAGAATAAACCACTGAGTATATCTATGAACACCGAATTTATCACTAGTGAAGTTGAAGTAGATCTTCACAAGAAACTTCAAAAAGGATGGCCCATTGTAATGCAATCCCTAAGTAACCACTTGATTCCTCTTTCTCCCACAGGCAAGCCACTTTCTGTGCCTAAGCTTAAAGACTTAAGATCTTTAATCTGTAAAACTCCACATACAGTAACAATACAGAAGATGACATTGACAGATTTGATGGAGTAGACTTTGGGATACAAGATAAGTAATGCTTACTTACTATTTTCATAATATTCAGAAATGGTACTGTTAACGCCGAGTTTAAGTTTTCTATATTTTTGATTAAGTTCTTAAGTAATACAAAATGTTCAAAACAACAACTTTTATTGTCATACTCAAAAAGAAAAAATAGCTTGTGGCCTACTATTCATTCACTAAAAGTAATATTTTAGTTGCATATCACTAGACCAAATGTCATCCATGTCATTTGGTCTATTGATGTATAATAACACAACTGCACAATGTTCCAAAAATCATAAGTTGACCAAAAGCCTTTTTACAGTTTTTTTCTTTTTTATTCTACATTAGCAAGTTACTATCTCAAACTCGGAAAAAATATAAAAAACTATTCAAAAACAAAAAATTACAACAATTGTAACATATACTGAATTTTAATAGAGTAAAATATCTCGCAAATATCTCAAAATCAATTTTGGGGCTTGGTCTAGTGATGCTAACACCATCCATATAGAGGATTCCAATGACTGTATCCAGGTTACTCAGCTTTTACTGTATTATCAAAGAATATAGACGCTTATAGAAGAGCAGTTCAAATGGGCGATTTGGTTACGGTTTATACTTCAAAACACTCCTCCTGAGGGTGGCTGCATAAACTCAAAGCGTGGCGCCGTGGCGAAAATTTCATAATGAAATATCTAGTTAGGGGGAAGTGGGAAAGGAGTACGAACGGGTAACTGCATCTACTCCTAAACAAATTTCGATGCCATTGATTTGCAAACTGTCTTTTTTTTTGTTGTTTCACAATAAAATCTTTATTTTTATTATATTAAATTGTTAAATTTTTAATTTTAAAAGTTAAAAATGTATGATATTTACAATATTCAAAGTATTTATTTTTTTAATTGTATAACTTTGAATTAAAAATAGGTTTGTTCCAACACAACGAAAAACCGTCACATAAGTTTTTATTATACTGTTTTTCTGCCCAGAAATTAACGAAACATTTTTAAAAAATTTCAATTAAAAAAAAAGTATTCAATGAAACTTTTTACTAAATTATGAAATTTTCCATTTCGCCGAAACTTCCAAACTTCCATTTCATCCATAATTTTTTAATAACAACAAAAAGCATTCCTAATATATTTTTGAAATATTTAACAGTACCTTTTAATGAATAGTATATATGAAAGTTTTTACGCTGTATGGGTACTATTTAATCTTGTTTTAAAATAACAACTAGTAGTATCTAAAACATCATTTTCACAATGAATGAATATTGGTGAAATTATTACAATTTAGTCTTAAACTGATTTATACTTAAGATTTGTACATATTTCAATTAAAAATTTGAATCATAATAATTTTTCTGAAAAGATTAATTTATTAAAAGTTAAAATAATATTATTTTCTCTAAAAAATTTTATAAAACGCAAAAATTTAATCCTATTCTACGACCACGCAGCATCTACATATAAAAATATCTAAAGTTTCATTTATTGCCCCACTCTTTCATATTTTAGAAGTAATAATAGAGCTGACATGACCGCCCCTTAGTGGTACGTGGTACCACATGCGTTCCACCCGACTCACTTTTTGCCGACTTTCAAAAATAACAGTAAACAATTCTTCTATAAGCGTCTATATTCTTCGTTATTATTGCATAGAAAACCAGGAAACATATTGAAAATTGATGCCTAGTCTTTAAATATATTAAATAAAACATCTACTTACTTATAAATACTGTAAAAACAGTTCCACTTAAAATTAAACACAACAGTGATACATGCATCGATATACCAGCTTCTTTCTTCTTCTTTGATGGCCCTTTCTTTGGCCTATCATTGTGCTGTTTATTCTGAAAATAAGAAATAATATATTAAAAAAATATTACACATGGGGGCATTTATTTTTATATATCCTATCCAGTTTGCTAATGATCAGGTAAGTTTGAGATATGTAGTAAGAAAATGAAGGAAAAAGAATCAAGATAAATGTTAGAAATTACTGATAATTACTAAATTTTTACAGATATGAGCAGTTAGTTAGAAGTATTGAACTTTAGAAAGTTACGACCAAATAATATGTACCTAAAGCCATTGAGATTATAACAGTATAATGTGGAAAAGTGAAATTGAAAACAAAAGAAAATAGAATATATATTTAAAAATAGCTTTATTACAAAAAAACAGTATCACCAAAATTATTTGAAATTGAAACATACTTAGTGAAACAGTAATATCTAATTAGGGAGTTTCATGGTGTATGGGTATATAACATATATCAAAGAAGCAAACTTAATATGTCGTAGACAAAAACAATTCCGGAATTAATACTAGCAAATACCATAGATGTTTAGTGACTACAGGAATAATAAGTTGTGGTCTGTGAATAATAAGACAATGAGAATCAAAAAAAATTGTGAATTATAATACCTTAAAACCTGCATAATTTTTCTAGATTCTTGATGTTGGAAGCAAGCAAAACATAAATTTTTAATATTATCAATAAATGAATTTACTTTAAAACCTCGACGGTTTTATCATTTGTTTTATTAGAGAAAAATACAAATGTTCCCCTTAAAAGTGAGGTTAGTTCATAAAAAAACGTAGTTGTCAAGAAAAATATACTTACAGGTAAATAATACATATCAGTCATGTTAATAAAAATAAAAATTTAAATAAAATTTGTTTAATAAACTATTTAGTAATAAATAAAACAGAAGACATGGATGACCGTCACATCGGTCCCACGTCTGCAAAACACCTGTAACTTTAAAATTCCTCTTACCTTTCTTTTACGCAATTCTGCGTTAGTCATGTTTATTTTCTATTTTTAACTCCGAAATAAATGTTTTTTCTATACTAATTCTAATTATTGATTTTGAAATTATTTGAGGTTTTGCCCGTGTAATGCAATGTTCTATGACCGCGCAGTGTGATTTTTGAACTTTATTTCACCATTCACCATTCAACAAAGACAACTTCAACTTAATGTGTTTAATTATCAGACTGCGAAAGTAACTTGCTGATTATGCTGTTTAAATAATGTTGAATAACAATTAAACTATAAGATATGATATATAACGATGACAACCAGTCTTGAAATTGATTTTAAAACTTGAACTGAACTTCGTTCAATAATTTATCTTAAGATACACAACACTGATATAAGATTAATTTATAAACTAAACATTATCACTATAATGTTTGATAATAAGTGGTGTAAAATCTATACCACTTTTATCATAAATAGATAAATTCTGACAGTAATTTAAACAACCCGCCGATAATATCTATTAAGGTTTTTATACATATCCGTGCCATTCCGTACCGTGTCCGTTCCATGTTATGACAGTGCCCAACAAAAAAAAAAAAGAATAATCTATTCTAAAGGTCGATTTATACATATTCGTGCCATGTCCGTTCCGCGTCAGAGCTGAGTCCGGATATTTTTAATGATATATTTACATAAAACCGCGTTGTAGTAGAGTGCGTACCGGGCTGAATAGAGAAGAAAACATTATTACATATTTCTGTGTAAAAGAGGATTGAAATATGAAAAAATATGGCTTGGATAGAAGATCTCACTGTTTTGACAATATTACTTAATGAAAAACAAGAACAGAATGGGCGGAAACAAAAAATATATAATATGCATCCTATGTGGAGAAAAAAGACAACCCGAAAGAAAATTTAAAATATACAGAGAATTATTGGACGATGTAACAAAATTTCCCGAATATTTTAGAATGACCAGTACTTTTTTTTTCTTTAATACATATAAAAAACCATAACATCATAACTTCTGGAGGGGGCCGTCCGTGCCCGGCTTAAAATTAATCCCAAACGATATTTTTGTTTTCGGTACTGGCGATGCACGAAAATGACACGGACCGCACGAACTTATATAAACACGATTTTATTGTTTTGTGAGTACTGAAACATTCTAAAATATTCGTGAAATTTTGTTTCATCGTCCAATTATTCTCTGTATATTTTAAATTCTCCTTCGCCTTGTCTTTTATTCCACATAAAATGCACACTCCGTCTTCTTTGTTTCGCCTTTTCTGCTCTAGCTCTTCCACTTCATCAAGTAGTAATGCTACAGAATAATAAACAATAAGAACGCCCCCTCTGCTTGTCAAGATAAAAACGCGCATCTTGTTTGCGCAGACGGAATCAGCCATATTTTAAACGGATCCAGTGCTGTTCGGTGAAATTTTATTTGATGTGCATAGAAAAAAAAACGTGCTGATCTCAGCTTGTGTAGAGGAGGGACGCTGAACTGAGTAGAGGTCCTTCAGTACTTTGTGCAAGACAGACTGGGCGAAGAAGTCCTCAACTCCGACACTGCACGTCCTAATGGCTAATAGGTAACGCTCCTGTAGATATACAGGACAGGTAGAGGAAAATGCCTAAAACTGGACCCCCATTTTGTTTTTCGATTCATGCGTATGAAAAATAGCAAAAAAATATTATAAAAGTACATACCATTTACTTCATAATGTTATAATTCATTTATACTCAACTTTCATTAATAATAATTAAAAATTAATATAAAAAATTATTGTATTTATATTAATTAATGTATTTTCCAAAATCCAGCCTTTGGTGAATTCGGAAAATAGTTGCTAAAAGTGGACTCCCTTAAAAATTATTAATAAAGTTGTACCAATAATTGGAAAAAAGTATTAAATAAAAGAAAACATGATCTACTTTCTAAATAGACGTATATTGCAACAATTTCCAATATAAAACATAAAATATACAAAAATATTTAGCACAATTATTAATTTATCTGCAAAAATCGCATATGTAGGCATCCTTATCAACCCCAGCACAATCCACATGAGCCCACAACGAACACATAATACACAAGACCCAAAGTTCGTCTTTACAATCTTCCGAATATTTTCTGTCACAAAACATGCACAAAGCGTCATCCTCTTTAGATGGTGACATTCCTGGAATAATGTCCAATTCAGCTGTTCCAGAAGAGACACTGATTTCATCTTCGGTGTCTGATTCTTGTTTCTCAAAATTTAGACATCTTTTTACTATCTCTTTCCCTTTTCTAGAAGGCTCTGCTGTCGAACAACCTTTTATGCCGCGGTTGCCTTTGAAACTTTGATCACGTTCTTGCCGTTCAGTTTTCATGGCTTCTTTAGCTTCCTTAGCTTTTTTAGATTCCATCAACTTGAATTTATAAGGAGAAACTGTGATGATTGTTGAACTGCAGGCTGTCCGTCACCTATTAGTGATCCTTTTTTTGATTTTTGGAATAGGAGTAATTTCAAACGGGCTTATCATAGACGATTTTGGACTATGAGGATTGTCAGATGTAGATGGTAACACAGGATTACCTGTAGAGCTTTCATTACCTGCCGTTTTTTGCTTTGACATGAATTCGTAGAAAGATGAATCTCGCATTTTGTTTGCTTCTTCAATATATTCGGCATCAGAAAACAGCTCTTTGTTGAGTGGGTAGTTTTGAGATGACCCATGAAACTTTTGTCCAAAGGTTGAGGTTTGTGTGAGGAGTGAGGTGGTATGGACACAATGGTAACATGGTGTGTTCTAGGCAAATCGATCTCTTCAATATTTTGATTGTGACTATAATGGCCATCTAAGAGTAACAGCACAGGTTTCTCCTTTGCAGGATGGACAAAGTCGATAAATTCCTTCAACCATTGAGTGAAGGAGTTGATTTGAATCCAACCTGACGGATGCACTGCAAAAATTGTTCTTGATGGCGCTCTTTTTTTCAGTTGTTCACTCATATTTTTTCTCGGAAAAATCATTAAAGGAAGTACGAATGAGCCAGTGGCATTCATACAAGCAACAATCGTTATAAGGGCTCCTCGTTCTCCTGATGTCAGGGCAGCAATCTGCCTTTTACCTTACTTAACGGCTATAACTATGGATATTTTAGACTGCACCACACTAATTCCGCTCTCGTCTACGTTATAGATTCTATCCGGAGTAAATTCATTTTTAACGTACAAATCATTCAGGAGTTGATAAAATTTCTGCGCATTTTCCTTATTGAACCCAAGGGCCCTGCTATAAGATGTTCCAGTGGGCTTTCTTTCTGACAGTTTTGTTTTGTGCCGTTTAAGAAATAGATTGGCCCACTTTTTACCAGCTATTTCTTCTTTGAATGGATGATTAATGCTATTTCTCTGGGCCATTCTTCTTAAATCACTTCTAGTGAGTCCAAAAAACGATGCTTCCATTGCACAACAATATTGGACTAGCTCGTCTTCCAGATTTTTGCCCAATATTGTAGGTCTGCTTCTTTTTGTTTGTGCTGCTTCGATAGGCGTACCATACTTATCTTTGCTTAATCTCATCAGCGTTGTCTTCGGCACATTAAAATATTTACTTGCCTTCTTCCACCCCATCTTCTTATTTCGAACTGCATCAATGGCCTTAGGCATTTTAGACGGACTCCACTTTCTCTGTTCGACCTTCCCCATTTAATTGATTTTTAATCTGTAACAAAATTGCAAATCATAGAAGTGCATAACAGCGAAGTTGCATAACAGCGAAGTTTTAAATCTAAAAAATAAGGGGTCCGATTTAGGCAACTACGGGGGTCCGGATTAAGCTACTATAGAATACATTTTAATAATGTCATAATTTTTTAACCTCATCATTATATGAACTATATTAGTGAGAAACAATGACCTCAAACCCTATTATTTAAAATAATATATAGAATGAATAGCTTACCTGCTAATATCTCGAAGAAATAATGAAAAATATAACACAACGTAAAAACTTTCCACACAACTAACACACGTGCAAGACGACTGGCAAGCAATAAGTGACGTAGCCGGCTTCTGCACTTCACCACTGAGTCATGGAACTCTAATACACCATTTGCACTCATTGTTGCCACGATTCAAATTAAAATGTACCAAGAAAAACTAGGGGTCCGCTTTAGGAGGATGGTCCACATTTGGGCACTTTCCTCTATGAATAAGGCTTCGCCAAATAAGTACCCTCGGATGTACTGAGGACATGAGACAGGTCAGTAGCTGTGTCATTAGTGGCCCGTGGCTAAGGAATACAATTCCTGATAGGTGCGGTACCACCAAGTCGCAGGCGAAAATCAAATACTGGTTTAACCGGCTGTGATACTGCGAACACTCACCAACCCGTCCGGCAAGCGTGGTGTTTTAATGCCAATATAACCCACAAAATACAACATGTTGAACTTGAAACAAACTGGGACGATACCATAGGTGGGTAGAGCTAGCAGCTCAGAATCACAAGAGAAAACTGTTCAGCCTCACGGATTGTGGAGGAGGCACAAGTTCAACAAAACGCGCCAAAATAGATACGAACAAACAAAAACAGTTACTGCTAGCCACATACAACATCCAACCGATGGCTAAAAATGAAAAGGTCTACGAATTAGAAGAAGAACTATCCAAGATAAAGTGGGATATTGTAGGACTGTCAGAAGTGAAAAAAAGAGGCGAACAATGCATGCATCTAAACTCTGGAAATCGCCTATACTACACAGCAAAAATAGACGAAACATATGGTGGAGTAGGATTTCTTGTCAAAATGTATCTCACACACACCATACCAGATAATAAAACCAAGATCAAGGTTATACCAGTGTATGCTCCCACAACAACACATCAGAAAAACCAAAGTAAAAGACGCAGGAGAACATGCTTCCAAATTAAAATGGAGCTTCGCAGGACACAATACCCGACTGAAGGATAAAAGATGGAACCACGAAATACAACAATGGAGTCCATGGTTAGGAAAGAGAAGCAGAGGAAGACCGCAAATGAGATGGGCTGATGACATTAAGTAGATCGGAGGACACAACTGGAAGCAAGCGGCGCAAAATAGAAAACACTGGATTGATTTATGAGAGGCCTATGTCCAAAGTTGGATTAATTAAGGTTGAAGAAGAAGAAGTACATAGAAAAATTAACCCGGTTTAATTTATTTACGGCAACTATAGACATAATATGCACTATTTAATTCGTACTTTTAGTTAAAGAATAGATTAACTTATTTTAAATTTACTAAATTATTAATCTCTAAAAATTTAAATTACAGTTCTGTCGTAGCTTGTTACAAATTTTCCAATTCGAGTTTATGTTTCCGTTTAAAATATGGCGATCGCGTCCTGACACACTTCAAAGGCGGCATCTGAGAGTGGGCAATCTGATTGTTATTTATTCTGTGGTAATCTGTGAGATCTTCTATCCAAGCCTCTATATTTTCAACCCTCTTTTACACAGAAATATGTAATCATTTCTTCTCTATTCGGCCCGGTACGCATCCTGCTACAACGCGGTTGTATGTAAATATAACATTAAAAATAGCTGGACTCGGCACTGACACGGAACGGACATGGCACGGACACCGCACGGATGTGTATAAATCGACCTTTAAAGAGAACAATATAAATTTACAAGTAAATTTTTAGTGAGCATGGCAGAATTATAATATTTCGTCAGCAGACGTCATAAACAAACTTTTAATAAATTTTAGCCCATAATTAATTGATATATTTTTTTATTTCTGATAAGATTTTAGCCAATGTTTTCGTTTCAGAGTAAATAAAATGATTCAAAAGTGTTTTAAAGCTATATCTATAAATGTATAAAAATAAAACAAAGCTTGTTCTAAAATATTTTTTATTTTGTTTTATTCAGTATTTTGCAACTTAACTATAGGTGATTTGTGCTTAACATGAACTAGTTTAACAATCAAATATCAAAAAATAAAAAAAATTATATTTTTATTTTTACAAAAAATAATGTCTCGTAAAGTTGACTAAATATCTAATGTCAGTGTTACACAAAACATAACTCTGCACAAAACATTTATTTTCAGATTTTCAATTTAACAGTTGGCCAACCTTGTTAAGTTCTTCATTCTCCGTCAACATGGTGAGTGTTGTGTATTTTTGTTGGAAGTTTTTAATTTTAAAAATATTTTAGTCATCCTTTACTTTTTGTACAAATTTACGATTCAGAATTGTTTTAGAACTTATTTTCATATAAATTAAAGTAGTATAGATTTTAATATGTTTATTTTTAATATATTATTTTACAAATTGACTTTGATGATGGTTAAATTGAGTTCTGTTTTTAGTCGACACACAGAAAGAAAACTAGGAAACTAAGAGGACATGTAAGCCACGGTCACGGCCGTATCGGTAAGTACATTTTGATCCTAATTAAGCAGAATTAATGAAAATAACAATAGTTTTTCCAAAGTGATGATTAACCGAACGGGCGGTATGAATATCATTGATTAATGTTCGTTTCTGATTAAATCTCAATGTCTCTCATTGTATAAATAGGTAATTCTCCATCTAAAATTATTTATTTTTAGGTAAACACCGCAAGCATCCTGGAGGTCGTGGTAATGCTGGTGGTATGCACCATCACAGAATCAACTTCGACAAGTACCATCCTGGATACTTCGGAAAGGTAAATTTTAGTTTTACATGTTTGTTAATAATAAAACTGTTCAAATGATGATTTTTAGAACGGGCGGTATGAAAATTACTGATTATTGTTCAATTACTGACTTAATTTTCTTTAGATGAATATTTAGCCTAAATTATCCAATATCTAAGATTATTTTGTTTTTAGTTGGGTATGAGGAACTACCATGTAAGGAAAAACTCAAAATGGTGCCCAGCTATTAACCTAGACAAATTATGGACACTAGTTAGTGAACAAACTAGGCTAAAATACAAGGAAAATCCAGAGGGAAAGGCCCCAGTCATCGACATTGTTAAAGCTGTAAGTATTTCTAAAATATTTTGTAGTGTTTCATCATTTATGATTATTTTTAAAGTGTCCTATTTTTACCTGCTTTTGAATAACCTCAGGTTGAGATCCACATCTCTTAAAATGATTCTAGCCCTTTCTACATTATTTTCTAGTCCCAAACATTTATAATCAGTAACACAGTTTCATTAAAAATCTTGTGGAATTTGAAGTTTGAAGTTGAAAATTAGTTATTTCAGTTGTATTGCGGTCATTATTTAATTCTAGGACATCCTACAAAATAGTGCAATGTAAATATAGGGCTTCCTATGAACCTCCATGGAGCTAAATTTATAGAGTGAATGTAGAGTTATTATATTATTTTATGGATTCTGGAATTTTTTTTAGGACATTTTTCACATTTTGTCCCAGTGAAGATAGCCTCTTATTGCCTCAAATGGGTTTGACAGAATGAAATATTGGTGTTTGGCAGTGTTGAAATTTACATTACAAATGAAACATACCAAATCTATCTGCTAACCTATCCAAAGGGCAAATGCCAAAAATGTTTTCCAATAATTGCAATTACTAACAAACGAAACAAATAATAAATCATTAATGTTTTATATAAGGTGTAAAATTGCAGATTCCATAAAATCATATAATAAAAATGTACATTTTAAAAGCTTTATCTCTTTATATTTGAAGCAAATAACATATATATATTATAAGGACATGGCAACACTGACAACGCAACGAAAAACATCCTTTTTAATTATATAAAACAGGAATGATTAATTATTTAAAGCAAAATAGTAAAAATCTGAAGATTTCTACTTATTCGAAACCAAAATTCAGATTCTGGCATAAATCTGTGCATTTACATTTACAAAGCAGACAGTAAATAAACTGACATGGGGAAACTAAAATTGCATTCTACATCATACTGATTCATCTAAGTAAGAGCCTTCCATGAACAACTGGCCAATAATACTTAAAATATAAGTAAATAAAGATATATAAAAGACAGTTAAGATTTGATTTCACAGTAGTGCCTTTACAATTTGGCTATATATATATATATATATATATATATATATATATATATATATATATATATATATATATATATATATATTTTGTCCTTTCAGGACTTATAGGAGCTCCTCAGTAGGAAGCTCTTATTTGTTTTTTTTTATATTAATTGATGTTAATACATAAATTGTCATACAATTTTTATTTGGTGAACATCTGGTGGTTTGAGGTTTCTGCTCAAAATTGCTCAATTATGAGCAATAATGGTGGATTGCAAAATGACAAAATATCAAGCAGTTTCTAGCAATGGCACCAAGGATGGTTTTGGTGCCATTGCTAGATCTGGTGGTTTGAGGTTTCTGCTCAAAATTGCTCAATTATGAGCAATAATGGTGGATTGCAAAATGACAAAATATCAAGCAGTTTCTAGCAATGGCACCAAGGATGGTTTTGGCAAATAGTTTAGCAATTAAAATCAATGAGAAGTAACTCAAACAGAATAGACAATACTTTCATACATGAGGAAGTAATTCATACTGTGCTCACCATAAGCGAGATTTTTATTGCTGAAGCGGCTTATAGTGTCTTTATTATCATGGGTCAAAAGTAAAAAAGAAAAATCTGTGTGCAAATGTTTTTAGCAAGACAGAAGCAAACTTCATTGTGTTTTGAATTAGATATTTCATTCAAAAACTACTAGAATGCCCTGAAGTGATTTTGAATTACTTTTGAATAAAGTTATCTCATTAATTACAAAACAGTTATACAACATGATAGAACCATTTCCTGTATCAACAAAACTTACCTTACCCCTGGCGGAATAAATAAGTTCATACAAGGTATAAAACAAATTGTCTTGGATTTTTGTACCCACTGGATATTCAGCAGTAATCAGCAATGTGGAATATATTTAACAATTAAAAGCAATATTTGCTGAAACAATAGATGTATTTTTTTTTTAAATTCTATATCGCTCCAGATTTTCCATTTGTGCTTTTGAGCAACTATTGATCAAACAATTGCTCTTATAGGCAACCATAACAAAGTGGAATTGTCACAAAAAGTGTTTTGGTAGTGTAGTCCATTCCATAGTTTTTAAAATTCTTATCAATACAACTTATTCCTTTCCATAAGCAATTTTGCTTGTTCATTGGTGGGTTATTGCCTCTATTGAAGATTGTTGTTCCATATCTTGCACACCGAACAATACTTCTACCATGTGGTGATTTGTCTGTTGCTATTTTAAAACTCTTGTATCTTCCATTCTACTGATATAATTGTTCCATTTTTTTTTCAATTAATGACCACTTATTTATACCTAGTACATTACATTTTGCTCTGATCTCGAACTCCTTATTTGGTCTCTTTTCCTGTAATTCTTCCAAGTATTCTTATTTCTGCTGTTTCCAGCATTCTGCGTTTTGTCTTTGTTGGGCCTTGTTCCTGATGTATATGTCATTATTGATCTTATACTGATTTATAGATTCTTGATTTCATCTCACACACATTAACTTTCAGTTAATTTGTGGATTACACCATATAGTGTTATTAAGGCATCCTGCTAGACTATTTGCTCTTTCTACTTGATATCTATCTTCTTCTTTTTTAGTGTCTTCCTAGCTGGACACTGCTATCGCTATGTACTTTATTTCCGTTACTTGTTCAATGCTTGATTAAATTTAATTTTATATCTTATTGGGTCTTTACTGATTACTATTGTTCTAGTTGTCTGAGTTGAAATAGTCATGTTAAATTCTTTTGACTTGTATTAAATCTGTGAACTAGTCTTTACATCAGGTCTTGAATACTTTATCTTGTTTTTTAAATATGACACTTAAATACTGTTTTTAATTGTATTGTTACATCATCAATCTTTAATTTGAACTATCCTTTTTAGATCAACTATATAGTCTTTAGACTTTCTATCACCATATCAGATCTACATCTGGGAAGTTTGCTCTATACTAATGAAAAATATATAAATTTATAAATATAAATATAAATATATAAAGTTTTACTAGCAATACAGTGATCATAACTTTTGTGAAGTTCTTCAAAATTAAATGTAATTTTATTTCTGTTAATTTTGTTTACTATGTGTCCCTCAACTTCTACATGTTAGACAAAATATAATGATGTTGCAAGGTAAAAATATGATAGTTTGAGAATTTCTGGGACCTTTTTGACCATTTATAGGACAAAAAAACACTAAATATTTATAGTTATAATGATGATAGATACGAACGGGCGGTCATAATTATTATGTTGAATGTTCAAGCACTGATTTCACATTTTTGCATTATTTATTTTATATACATAAATAAACCATTTATTCAAATGCTATTTTTTTTTGCAGGGTTACTACAAACTTCTTGGCAAGGGTCGTCTACCTGAACAGCCCGTTATTGTTAAAGCTAAATTCTTCTCAAAAAATGCAGAAGACAAAATTAAAGCTGTGGGAGGAGCCTGTGTATTGTGTGCGTAAGATGTTAAGGATAATAAATTTTTAAAATAAGTTTTTTTTACTTCCTTTCCTTTATAATACTCTCATATATACAATAGTTGTAGATAAAAAGGTACACTAATAAAACAAATTGATTATTTAGTAAGGTACAAAACAATAATTAATTTTTAATTCAACTTAAATAGTTCTATTTTGAACTGTTGCCATTGAATAATGAAATAAATTAAATACATATTCTCTTGGGTGCTTATGAGTGCAGCCATCTGTCTTATAATTCTGCTCACATTGTTGAGTGTAACTTAACCCTTTTAGTACGGCACTGGTTTACTAGGATGTGGATGGGCACAGACAGTGCTTCTACTCAGGTTGTTTCCTGTCTTGAAACATAGAACCTACTCTGTCAAAAATATATTTATATTTTATTTTGTTCCTTCATAAACTTTTTGGTGAAGTAGATTGAGTTACATTTGGTATACCATCCAACAGGCTTTTTGTTGTAAACTAAAGTAACTCAAAACAAATGTGATCAAATCACATGTAACGGGATATCATGGACAGAGTGGAAAGCATAAGATTATCAACGATAAAACTCGATTGCTATAGGAAGAAATTTTACTCAAAATTTACTTGAATTTATGCCTAATGTAAACAAGTCATCTATGTATTTGATATATATATATATATATATATATATATATATATATATATATATATATATATAAGGTTCTTGAACTCCTAAGTGGAGCATAGAGCTTCAGTGAAAACGCGCCATCGGGTTCTATTTTGCGCTAAGGCCTTCACCTCATTCCAAGACTTTCCTTGGCCTCTTATTTCGTCCATGATGGATCTTCTCCAAGTTTGTACTGGGCGACCTCTTTTTCTTTTCCCTTGGGGATTCCACTCTAGGGCAGTCTTTGCGATACTGCAACTATTTTTTGGAGTGTGTGACCGATCCAACCCCACTTTCTGGACTTTATTTCATTTTGTACCCTCTTTTGTTCGGTCAGGTGTAGCAGATCGTCGTTTCTGATGGTGTTAGGCCAGAATATACGAACAATTCTTCATAGACATTTGTTAACAAAGACCTGTAGTTTGTCTGTGAGGGTGTTTGTCACTTTCCAGGTTTCACATCCGTAAAGTAAAACAGACATGACATTTGATCGGAATATTCGGATCTTTGTCCTTGTAGTATACTCGCCAGATCTCCAAACAGGGTTGAGCGTGCTGAAAGCTTGTTGAGCTTTTCGTATCCTCATACGAATATCGTCTTCTGTACCTCCGTTTTCTGATATGACACTTCCCAGATATGTTAAGTTTTCCACATTTTCAATCTGCATATTGTCGATAGTAAATAGCGTGTTGTTCCTTGCATTTATTCTCATGGACTTGGTTTTACTAATATTGATTTTCAAACCTATTTTATTGGCTTCAGTGGAAAGTGTTTCCAATTGGTAAGCCAGATCTTGGAACCTTTGACCTAATAGACAGATATCGTATTCGATATCTGTCTGTCGATATCTATCGACTATCGATAATGTATTTGATAAGTCGCTTCCAATCTACCGAGCACAAACTTTTTAGCGATTACGGAGGTTTCCCGCCCGAAAGGGTTATTGAATCATTGATATTTTGGCCTAGCATTGCTCCTTGTATCAATGGTTCCCCAAGACATCAATTATTACCAAGAAACTAAACTACAGCAAAGTGAAAAACTAGTGCAAAATGGTATATATTTAAAATAAAGTTTTGGTCTGTTTTGTTGAGAAAATTAATAGCAAATTCTCCTAATAGTTGAAGCACTTTCAAAGAAGAGCAAAAATGGTTTTAGCTGATAATGTATTTTACATTCATTTAGAGCAGTGTTTCTCAATCTTTTTGATTTCGCAACCCCTTTACAGGTTGAAATATTGTGGCCACTTGTGTCACAAAGCCAAAGAAATAATTTAATTAAAAGACTATAAAGTGCGTTGTGGTGACGTTGCCATACTAGAGTTAAAAGTAAGCAACTTTCCTAATAATTCTTGTTTTATGTAGGATAAACAAAAGTTGTAGAAGCTATTTATTGCATGGAATACTATATTTATGACTAATATATCTGACACACTTTTTGTTGATTTTATCGTATTTTATCCATTATTTTGGGGTTATGCGATTTTGGTTTACTCTTTTATGCATGGTCATGTACCTTGAGCCTGGTTGCGGCACATACCTTGAGCCGTGGCCCAAAGTACGTGATACCTGCTCTAACTTAATTTGCTAGTTGTGTTTTTTAATTGAAAGACTCTGTATTTCTGTTCATATTTGTCATATTTGTGTGTAGCAGTTGAAAATATAAAAAATAACCGGATACAATCTTAAACAGATAGGTACAAGAATTTTTTAAATTTACAGTTTACATTTACACTATTGAATCTTGGAGGACAAATAAAAAAGCTGGAAAGCAGTGGTTCCGTGAGTTTATGAAAAGATATCAGGAATTTAGTCTTAGGAAACCCGAGGCAACTAGCCTTTCTAGGGCTACGATCTTTAACAGACATAATGTTGGAATTTTTTTTACAAATTTGAAAAAGGCTATGAAATATAAATTTACTGCAGCAGACGCTTTCAACATGGAGGAAACTGGATATTGCATCCTTCAAAACACTGTAAAGATAATTGCACCTAAGGGCAAAAAACAAGTAGGCGCTGCTACATCTGGCGAAAGGGGCTCAAATGTAACAATGATAGCCTGCATTAACGCTTTGGGAAATAGTGTACCGCCCATGTTTATCTTTCCTAAGGTCAACTTCAAACCGTACATGATGAGTGGTGCGCCAGCAGAATCAATCAGATCAGCTCATATAACTGGATGGTCAAATTCTGAAAAATTTGTTTTGTAGTTGCAACATTTTATTGATAAAGAAAGACCAAGCGCTGAGAACAAAAAGCTGTTAATATTGGTTAACCACGAAAGCCTTTGTTCTATTGAAGCAGTAACCTTAGCCAAAAATAATGGAATAATTTTGCTAACATTGCCGCTCCATAGGAGTCACAAACTCCAACTCCGTTTTTGGGCTTTACAAACAATACTATAATACTGCTTGTGATGAATGGCTTTTAAACCACCCAGGGCAAACAATAACTATATATAATGTCGCTAAATTGACAGGAAAAGCATATCCACTGGCATTTACGCCAAACAATATCCTCTCTGGACATCCTTTAGGGTATCGGAAATTCAGCCCCTATATGAATACATTTTTGGAGATGATGAATATCTTTCCTCATCAGTAACCGATCGGGAGGATCCTAGTGTTGCAATTGCAGAGTTGTGCCCTGTAAGAGATCTCAACGTATCAGCGGAACAATCAATTCTTTCCACAAGTAAAGACGCTTCAATATTTACATCCCCTGAAGAAATACGACCATACCCAAAATCACAAAAACGTGCCCTTAAAGTCAACAGTCATAAGAAAACTAAAAGCCGAATTTTGACCGACACTCCGGAGAAGAACGAAATTGAACAAATTTTTAATGAAAGACGACGAAAAGAATAGCTGCAGAAAAGTAAACAAATTATTCGGAACGTGTTAAGTGTTAAACGGTGTTACTAAGAAAGCTGAAGTAGAAACGTCTGATGAAGATGACGTCTATTTGTCTAGTTCAGATAGTTCAGAGATATCTGATGAGATTTTTCAGCCAGAGGAACACAGGTTTGATATCAGCGCTTTAAAACACTGAGATTATGTGTTAGTGAAAATAGTTGGGAAGAAAAAAGTGCATTTTTATGTAGCGGAGATAATACATATCAGGGCCCTGATTCTAATTGAGATTTCGACTCAAAACATGTCGAAATTAATATGGCGACGTCGAAATGCGACTTTGCGAACCTTGTGGATTTCAGCTGAACTAACCAAACGACGTCACTAATTTTCGACTTATCGAAATTAATTTCAACTTCAAGAAAGTGGTTGAAATTTCATTTCGAGTCGAAATTAATCTGACATGACTGACTGGACTGGGAGAAGTGAACTTAGGTTCAGTTTAGGTAGGCGGTGTTTTGATCCTCGCAAGGAAAACTGAGGCAAAAAGTATTAATATGGCTGTGTTTTACGGACAGTTGCTAGTTTTGGAGGAATTAGAGAGGATAGATATCCGACGCTCATAACGGAGGATAAGAAGAATGTTACGGGATACTCAAAATTCTTTTTCACTAAGTGATGCTCAATTTAGGCAGCAATTCCGGCTTAATAAACAAGCTGCAAATTATTTAATAAGGGTATTAGAACCATATTTGGAAGAAGGTGTTTATGCCTCTAGGATATCCAAAATGTTTAGGCTTAGTATTACTTGGTATTACTAAGCTGCAGTAAATTTAAAAATATATTAGAATATAACCACTAAGTCAAAACTTAGTGGTTATAACTTAAGGATCTCCCACATCGCCTTTTTTTTCTTGCCATCTTTTCTTTCAATTCAAAATATAATTGAGAATGGCCAATATTTATGATTTAACAACTCAAACAAGAAAAAAAGACGTTCACGTAACGTAAACAAAACAAACATTCAACAAGCGTAGTGCAGCCAATAAACAACAGGGCCAACCCAAATTTTCAGCAGTGTCAAAATGATAAAGTAAATATCCCCAGTTTTAACTACAATCGAAATGAATGAGAATCGCTAGCGATTGCGACTGTCGTGGCGTAGTCGCTTTTAAATTTCGACATCGAAATGAAATAGAATCAGGGCCCAGAAGTGAGGAATTTCATGTAAAATATTTAAAAATGTTCTATTCCGCGAACAAATTCTTAGAGGAAAGTGACGAGATATTTTCTATTGATAGAGAATGCATTATTTTGGCTTTGCCCCAGCCAATCCACCAAGGCTTGTCAGAAGCCAAAAAAGATTTTTCTTCCTACAAGGTTGAATAGTTAAGTTACCATGTTTTATAAAATTAGATTGTAGAAGAAACCCTTATTGCTGTTCCTCTTTGCTTTTTCTATCTATGGCCCAAGGTACATTACACCCTGGCACAACGCATGTTGTACCTTGGGCTACTTTCAGTTTTTTTTTTAATCTAAATGTGCAATTTTTATTTATTAAAAATTTACAAAAAATGCATATTAACTATATTGATCAAATACATCCTATTGTTGACGCCGAGATATAAAAATTTTGATCATTTGCATATTTTTGCTTTTCACAATTATTTGAAAAAAACTGGCTTCAAGATACAAGACCCTCCCCTATATACATAGCACAACATTTAGATGTTGCCTATTTTAGGTCATTCAAAAGACAATGGCGCGATATATTGATGCAGTGGAAACTAAAAGGCAATAGAGAAACTGTACCAAAATACATATTTCCGTCTATGCTTAAAAATCTGTTGAGCAAAATGGAAACAAGCACTGCCGAAATAATTAAAGCTGGATTTAAAAAGTCTGGAATAATTCCAATTGAAAGACACTTCATATGCTGAAGATGATTAACACAATATGGAAAACTGTCATTAATATTTTAAAATAGTTAATATATAGTAATGACGAACCTAAGAAGAATCCACAGAAAAAGAGAAATTTAAGAGCCCAGACGGATTGGAGTAAATTCAAAGTTGATTATAATGACATTAAAGAAAAAGATTTTTTGCTTATTGAAATGCAAGTTAGTTCTGTGAAAAAACAATAAAACGGTTTGTTGCTTAGGCCTTCAGTGTGGCAGGTTCATCCAATGGCGCCAACAAATCGGTCGAAGTTTCATTTTCGAGACCTTAAAATCTTTCGAAAGATACATTTAGGTGGCCTGATGTTAAAGACACAGGTTTTCTTTACTATTTCGAAGTGAAGTACCGCTTACCTATGCCACAAAAACAAAGAAGAGGAGTTTTTAAATTTCCTTTTGATGTTTTATAGTTATACTTATATTGTAAAATATTTTTTGCATTTTTTTACTGTATGAAGGGATAACTAGTTTGTTTTTTATTTCAAATAAACGTTAATTTTTTACAAGTTTTGCATAAAAAATCTTTGTGTTCGAATAAATCCATTCGAACATGTATAACTATTTATCCATATTTTTAATTTAGTATTTAACTCCACTTTTGACAAAAATGCACCCACTCTAAAAAAAAATGTCAACCATTGTCAAACATTTGTCAACAGTTTTTAGTATTATAGTTTTTTGTGCTCTTAAACTCTTCCAAAAAAGACTCCACGAAAAATCAGGCACCCCGCCTACTCTCAGAGAGAATTTAGTCCCGCACGGTGCAACATCTCTGTTTGCAGAAAGAAGCCCTAAAAAAACTCATCAAGGATTTACTCCTGACACATTTATACAGTGCTCTCCGAATCTGTAAAAGGTTTGTCCAGCTTATAGTATAAAAGCAATCAATAATAAGTTTTAAAAGTTTTTGCATTGGTAGCCTTAGACCCACGTGGTTGGTACATCTTTACATTCACAATCTTCGTGATAATGACTTTGATAGACATAGTGCACATACACTTTTGAAAGGCTTGTTAACTAGTAAGTAGTATTTAGTAGTAGGAATTTTTTTTAGTTCTTTATGTATTTGTACTGATTTTATTTATGCTATTTGTTTTTCTCTCTTTTTCTCTTTAATAAATCGTTTTGTGCCTTTGGATAGCTTTTTCAACCATTAGTGTTTAAGACATTCTTATATTACAAGTAAGAGCTCTCATATTTTTTAACCAGCAATCTATGTTATACTCTCTATCTCATTTTAGGACATTCTTCATGTTTGTGCTATTGTGTAGATACTAATTTTATCTACATTAAGTGGTCCTTCTAGTCGAATCTTGAGGCTCTTCTCTACCTGTAATCACTTTCTTAGCACTTTGTATTCAAAACCACACTAAAATATCTTATATTTTCTCCACCTTTAATGTTTTTATTTTTTTTTTGTCTCTTTAAAATTATTTGATAATTTAGGTATTATTTTGTATATATAAATTCTCATTACGTGTCAAAGATGGAGTTAACACAAAGTTTAAAAAATAGGCACTTGGCAAACACTAAATTTACAAAATTAAATAATTATCTCGATATAAATTTGGCTAATCTCACTATTCACTCCACTAAAGATCGTATTTTGCATTTAATAAAGGCGTATGATTCTTATTGCCAAGACCAAGATCAAATAGAATCCTCTGAGCTGAAGATGATGAAGATACAAATATCATCGATAATATTTATTTAAATATGCTCTCCACACTTGAGTAGAATTTGCTTAAATTTGGTTTAACAGAAAATAACAGTTCTTCTAGTTCTTTTTCTCAAAATAATCCAGTTTACTACTTAACTAATAATCCTCTAGTTTACCCACGCAAAGAAGTACAAAACTTCCGCAGATCCAATTGGAATGTTTTTCTGGCGATTTTAATAAATTTCAAACCTTTCATCAAATATTTACTAGCACAGTAGATGCAGATACATCACTTACTAGTATAGAAAGCGTTTTATTTATTTGCGTTTTCTGTTAAAAGGATAGTCCTTCCAGCTAATAGAGAACCTCACACTTATAGAGTCTAGTAACAACATTGCACTTTCCAAGTTAGTTAATAGGTATTCCAATACTCGTATTGTTATCAAACAGTTATTCGCAAAGATTATTGATACAAAAGGGTTATCTAATAATGCAACTGAGCCTTTACCCAGCTCAGAAAATTTCACACAACCGTCTCCAATGCATATAAATCTCGTCTAAACCTCAATTTATCGCATGAGAAGTTGTTAAATTTAGTTTTTATACATCTTATCAGCCAGAAATTAGACAATGCTATACTTCAGCAGTTAGAATTTTCTCAAGAACATAAACTTAAGCAGATGTTTCCCAATTTATGAGCGCGATAGAAAATCGAGTCTGCCATTTAGAAATGCTTTTCATCACCACAGATAAGTCTAAACCCTCCGGTAACAAAGATGTACGATTTTCATGTCATACCCATACTGATGCTAAACAAAATATGGCATCGCCTCGTTCTAGTTCCTTTAATAAGTTATTTACACATTGTAAAAACAAGTCTCATTCTATTTATGTTTGTAAAGATTTTAAGTCACAAAATGTTGACTCTAGACGTGAATTTGTCAAGCAGCACTCGTTATGTTTTAATTGTTTAGGCAATAAAAATTTGATTAAAGAATCTCCTAGTAGTAAAACGTGTTTTCACTGTAACCAACGTCATAATTCTCTGCTACATATGGAGATCAGGACGTCACACTCCTCTGTTCACTCTCAACCGTCAAGGTCTCTTAATGGTAACTGTAGTTCTGTTCCTTAGAATTCTAATACTCATAGTTTTGTAGACAACCACCCGTCTACTTCTCGCTTACTTCCAGTGAAGTTGAGATAATGTTTCACAGAGATAATGATTACACTCTCAAATGTTGTTTCAACTACTCCTAACAATTCTATAGTATTACTGAGTACAGTTGAAGTATATCTCTTTGACAAATCTGGCAAATGAATTTATGTCAAAGCTCTTTTAAACAATGCCAGCCAGCTATCCTTTGTAACCAGTGACCTAGTACATCAGTTAGGGATCACCACAGAATTTCAGACCATTAAAATTAACGCGGTTAATTCTGGCACGTCCACTTCCACCCAAGTTTCTCATTTGCAGATTTATTTGGCAGCTACTGATTATAAGTTGAATGCTAGTTGCTTTGTAATTCCAAGTATTACTGGATATTTATCTCAGGTCAAAATAAACGCAAGGCAAATTCATATTCCTAGTTCCATTACATTAGCGGATTCCCGTTATGCAATTCCCAGCCTAGTTCATCTACTGATCGGCGCTGATTTGTATTCTGATATTCTTTTAAATAATACAGTCTCTCTTGGCCCAAAGCTACCAATGTTACAGGAAACGCTTTTCGGTTACATAATCTTCGGTAGGCTCCGAAGTACTAATTTGGTCACATGCCAATCAATAATGTTTCTGACACCCCCCTCTCGTCTCATGAAGTGTTACATGGATTAGTGGAAAAATTCTGGGAGTCTTATCAACTTCCACAGATTCAGGATTCTGTAGATACAGAGCACCCCACAGAAACTCAGTTTTTAAAGACCGTACAAATTCTTCCCTCAGGTCGATACAAAGTCCCTTTAAATTTAAGTCGCCCTATTAGTGATATTAAATTATCAGGCTCTTTACCGACCGCTAAGGCTCGCTTTCTCCAATTAGAGAGGAAACTACACTCTGATCCACAACGTCCGTGTGTTTAAGACATTCTTATATTACAGGTAAGAGCTCTCATATTTTGTAACCAGCAATCTATGTTATACTCTCTATCTCATTTTAGGACATTCTTCACGTTTGCCCTATTGTGTAGATACTAATTTTATGTACACTTTGAATGTATTTTTTTCAAATTTAAACCTCACAAAAAATCATTTTTGTGCATCAAGTCACCCTTTAAAGCCTGTAAAATGATATTTATAGATAAATAAATACGTACACCAAATTACCCCAACCCACGGGGTGACTTGATATACCAATTTTTTTTAAGAATCTTACACTAAAATTTATAACGTTATGGCACTTTGACTATATAAACTAGAGATCGAGCCTAAACTTTTGAGGGGTATTTGAACTTCCTAAGTCTTTCCATTTCAAAACTACAAGCATTCATTCATTCCTGTTTCTGAGTTTTCATTGAAGTATATTTCGAAGGAAGAGGTATTAAAGATTTAATAAAACAAAAATAGTTTTTCTTGCAAAAATTACATTTATTGAAATAAAAACACTTTTCTAATAAAAGGTAAACAATTATCACATTTAATTTCTTAGACTTGTACTGTCTAATCTCTAATCACAAGTTCTAATAGCTACAATATAGTGATTCTTTTGAAACATTATTTATAGAATATATATTAATTTATAAATAATTTTTAATAATATTAGTACCATTTCTTATTTTTTGCAAAAATATATATATAAAGATTTAAGTATTGTGTAATTTATTTAGGGATACAAGTTTTAATACCTGCTCCTAGAATTGCCTTTATAGGTAACAGGTGACATTAAATAAAAATAAAAAACCAGGTCGCACAAATAAAAATGCTTAAATGAATGAGAGAACTGGCAGCAAAGGGTCTAATTGAAGTTGAAAATATTAGGGAAGCTCTAGATGTAGCAACTATCGATGCCACAATGTGAGAGCATTCTCTCACATTATGAAAGTATGTATTCTCAAATGAATCTAGTTTCTGGCTCTGAAAGGGAAGAATAAAAGAGCTGGAGAAAGACAGATGACGCAATCTGTAAAAGGATTAATATTGTCAGATGACAGTACAAACAGGAAAATGTAATTAGAAAAACGAATTCTAAATTAAAATAAAGTCTAACATATTAATGTTAGATACCATAATGGTTCTAAAATACGTGAAATTATTTTATTTCACATTTTCACAAATTTTCTTCGATTTAAATGAAAATATATGGTTGCCAAGTTGGCAGATACCAAGAATTACAGATCTCCTGTAATAGTTTGTAAGTATATTTACTTGAAAAAAAAAATCGATAAGGTGTATATTGGGGCAGCTTATGGGTATACATTTCTTCGATTGTACATCTACCAGTAGAGATAAAATATGGAATTTTAACAATAGTAAACATATAGATAGCAGGGATGGATTTTTAAGAAACAAGAAAAAATGTTACACAAACAAGAAAGAAGCAAGAAAAAATGATATCTGATAAATACTAGGTTTGGCAATGAAGTTCCGAGTAACATGTATTTTTTAATATGACCCTAAAAATAAGCGGCCGTACATGCAGTGGAAAACTCCAAACTATCCGAGAGCCAAAAAAAGCAAGAATAGGTAAATCCAAATTTAAGGTACAAATAGTGTTTAAAAATATATACTTTATATGCAATGAGTACTAAGAAATAACTAAGAAAAAAGAGGCCCGAAATATGAAAAGCCTGGATCCTCCATTACGACAACGTGCCGGCTCACAACGCTCTCGGTTAACGACTATTTGGCAAAAACCAGGTCACAATCATGAAGCACCCGCCCTTTTTGCCAGATTTAGCAACCTGTGACTTCTAATTGTTACCAAAAATCAAATCCTGCTTGAAAGGAACCCGCTACGAGGACCACTAGAGGGCGTGAAACAAAAATGGCCGCAGCTAATTAACAGCCTGTTGGAAGATGACCAGGCGGCATTACTTTGCACTCCTTCACATGAAGCGATGTAGGGGCGGAAGAAGAGTATATTGAAGTAAAAAAAAGAAATTAATTAAAATCCTTTGTAAAAGGTATATATTTACAAAGGATTTTCATTAATTTTTTAATATATGGTATACAGCCAACTACAGGAACGTAGATTCCTTGTGGATTTTAAAAAAAGAAAAATTATAATATTATATCGCTAGTGCAGTTTGGGAGTATAGAAGGATAGTCTTCTATTTGAGCCTGCGTTATACAATAAAAGTAGCAGGGCCACTGGTACACTTCAACCGCATATTATTACCCCTGATTTTACCCAACGTACTATTTTATATAGTCTGGAGCTAGATATTTTAAAAATATCTAGATGTTTTCGTCGGCGCTGGGAATTGAACCCTACCCTTCTGCGTCAGTCAGTCATTCTACCGTTTGAGCTGTCTTGAGAAAATATAAAAAAATGCTAAATAAAGATTTTATACCAACAGTCTGAGAACTTAATTGTTAGACCTCGTATGTATCTACATTTGAAGGGCAGTAAACGATGACCACTTAAAATAGAAAGCTGACAAACATCTCTACTTGATTTATATGTTGTGAGTAATAGTATTTTGGAGCAATCCATATATTCATTTCTTATATATTTACACATATTTCTTGACTTAACTTAAATCACACGATAACAGTTTCATATATTTATAATTTTTATAAACCAATTAATATACATATAAAAACATATTCTACCTTTTAAAACAAAGATACAGCATTGAGCAAATCAATTCAGCTAATAAAAAAGTAGTTTTTTAACAATGGTAACATATTAAAATTAACAGTTTTTGAATTCAGATTTGATACTTTCTTCTCTTTTTTGCTTTAGAGTTTTCGATTACGATTCTAATTATGGTACTATGTTTTTATACGGATTAAGTCGTAATCAAGTTAGAAGCTACAGATGGGTTAAGCGATCATAGAATTGGGATATACATAAAAAATGTAGAGAAGATTTTCAGTTACCTTTATTTCAAAAGTATAGAAAAAGGACACATTACATCTTATCAGCCTCAGATAATGTAAAAAGCTGTGAATAATTACGTCAGAAGAGAAATTGTAGTATAGAGGCTTTTATACCTCTGTAAGCATGCGTACCAAGCTGGAAAGTTGACATAAACGGTATTAGTACAATTAATAAACGAAATAGGAAATATTTTGAATAAGAAATGAATAAAAAAGACATAATGGTGTAGGTCATTTCTAAATATAGAACGAGCATTTGACAACAATTCATAATCATAAGAGAACTTGATAACAGGAGGTAGATAGCATGCCATCCAAGTGGATGGCACAGCTATTTCGGACACAAGTAGTCGAGATGAAAAGAAGGCACGATAGCTTCTTAATCTCCATGACTCGAGACTGGCTACAAGGGAAAGTTGCGTTCCCACTTCTGTAGAGTCTAATAGTAGATCAACTTTTTACAAACGTCGGAGTATTCTGCCAATGATGCATCTATAACATCATCTTTAATTGAAACGTCAATAAACCTACTTTAACCTTTAATTGTGGCTTATTCCCATTTAAATAGTAATTACTTTAAAATGCCGCAAGAAAATAGCTTCAGAACAATAAAACCTCATCATAATTTCAAAATGTAAGTTTGAAAACATCTTCTGTGACATAAATATACACAGACTTATACAAAAACGTATTGAAAAAAGATAGGACTTAAGATCAACCCCACTAAAACCACCTTGATCCTAAAAAAATTAAACTTAATCTTAAAACTGCCACACCAAATGGGAGAACAGTTGAATGGCAAATAGAGGAACAGAGGAATAATGTCGAGAAGCTTCATTGTGTATGTATAACACGTGCAATGAGAACATGTCCAGAGGCTGATATGAAAGTAATCTTTGTTCTTACATCTCTATGTCCTAATGGAAAGCCTGAAAGCAAATACATACTTTGTATACGATGATAAAAAACCAAGATAAATGTGTTAAAAAAAATTTTAAAGCTTACTTTAGGCTGTCCATTATCTCTCTGCATAGTATATAAAGTGTATAATTATATAATTTACCGTCGACCGTCCATTTATGATCAATTTTAACACCCTCAAAATCATTGATTAATGACCCCTATTAATAAATGATTTTCTATTAATGAACGATTTCATTAAGGGCAACACAACATACATTGCTTGCATAAATTAATTAAACGCTCTGTGATTGGCAGTGACTTGTGGTATAGGCAACCAAACATATACCTATTTATATTCCCACTAAAAAATTAATTTAAAATGAAGTAGCCGCTGTTAGTACTGTCTGTCATTGTATGTCATTATTTACTTTATTGTTTAAAATTCTGTGTATTTGAAAAATCAAAGGATGGATATTGACGAAGAGTTTAATTTAACTCCACCAGAATTTAACTTCTTCTCTCACAGAATTTACAGAGGTCCAAGAAGACTTAAATATAAATTTGTCAAAATGCTATACAGCAGATAATCATTTATCAATATCTTCCTTTAATTTCAGTAATTGTACCATTTCGAATATTAATGTTTACTATAATAAAACTACCACTAAGGACTCTTTGAATAAAGTTAATGAAAGCTGAAAAAATTGTTGTTTATCGTTAAGTAAATAAATATTTAAATTAAGATATCTTTATTTCTGAAAAGTACGGTCGACGGAAAAGTTTTGTAACGAACTCGTGAATTAAAATGGCGATTAACAATCTCGAACATTAACGCGCTTGCTTCGCTCACGCGTTAAAATATCTCAATTGTTAATCGCCCTTATTAATACACTTGTTGGTTAAATAACTATTATTGTCAGTGAAATAATTCCATAAATTTAATATCACATCTGAATTCAATAAATAAAATCCTATAATTTGTGTAAATCAAACAGGTTTTAGTAATCTTGAGATTTTTATAGTTGAGTAAAAACAAATCGGAGAGCAGCTTTTGTTCTCTAGAAACTAATGAAGCAAAATAAATCGATGAAGATGTTAAGCATGAAAGCAAATATAATACTGAAGATTATATGATTTTGAAAATCAATCAATCAGTGTCAAATCAAATTTTAGATGGATAATAATGCACTAACAAACAAAATATTAATTTTTTTGTCTCTACTTGTTTTCTTTCAAATTTTTGATACTTATCTTTCTAAATATTATTCACTGGAGCATTTTACGTAGGCTGTAATTGAACACAGATAAAATAATTTTTGATATTGTCGTGAAATGCAATATATCATAATTTTGCTTTCAAAAACAAAACAATGTATTATTCTTACTTGACGTTTACTCTGGGTACTGGACATACTTGTCAGGGGAGAGGCAAAATAAACATTCATAGGCCCAGAACCTGTCGATATAATAGCAAGAAGTACAGCCGAAATAACGATATCGGACTAGGTGGAACGAATGAAATGTAACCACTGATACGAACAAGTGGGTCTTTAACATTCAAAGGCTTTTATAGACGAACCTTTGAAGAAGAGATCCAAAGATCTACTATAGATGAGTAAGAAAGATCTGCGAATTATCGTAAGTCTCCTAACAGGTCACCGTCTCTACAAAAGAACATAAATAAAATCTTACTGACAGAGAGTGCAGATTGCAGACGGATTGCAGATTTTGTCAGGCTAAAGATAAGATGGTGGAACACTTTTTGTTCAACTGCTCAATGATGTATAGGATTAGACTCAATACATTTGATCATTATCGACTAGATCCCTACGACTTCGCAGAAGTGTCACCAAAGGCCATTATAGACTTTTATAGAAAGGCTGGACTGAAAGGACAACTTTAATCTAGGGATTATCCACACTAGACGTCTTAGGTCGAGTAATAGGGTAGTTAAGCACATATTTATATCGAACCTAACCTAATCTAACCTTTTTCACTCGAGTGTATAGTTTCAATTAACAAGATGTTTAATTGTTTCTTTATCAAATGAGGGGCACAGATAAGAGCATATTGAACAAATATTAAAATTCATCAATCGACTATTTCTCATATACTAACAAGATATAATAAACCTAAAGAATTCAACCTTGACTAGTCAAGGTTGTAAAAGATATATAGTACCAAGAGGTAATCAATAGTTGGGACTTCGGTCTATACCTACTCTAAATTAATTTTTGAATTCAAGTCAAGTCAATGCTTCAGTCAAAACAGTAATAAGGAGATCCAAAAGGTAAGCTTAAATTTAAAAATCCTGCGATAGTTGCAAAATTGCACGTTTGTAATTTGCAGGAGCACATATTAATTGTAACTCCATCTGGAATGGCAATTGTGGATCGAGTAACATACCAGTTACTCTGGTCAGTCCCAAGCCCGGGTAAAGGAAGAGCATTACAACGACAGGCCAGCCCTCTGACCTATACAAAAAAAATATTGACAAAAAACCTAATCAAAAGCCTTGGACCAGACGGACTAGGCTACGGAAAAGTACACAGGAGGTTTAGCAAAAAATAATAGGCTGTTCAATAAGTTTTGAGGTTCGATAAAAGAGGGCGTTACTATTATCCTAATGTTTTTTTTTTGTTGTGTTGGCGTCTTGGCTTTTGGCCTTAAATTAGTACAGTAGAACGATGGGTAGCTAAGTTTAAACGTGGTCGTGCAAGCCTGGAAGACGATCCACGTCAAGGACGTCTAAAAGACCAACGACACCAGTAATCGTTGAAAAAATACAGGACATCGTAATGGCAAATCGATTAGTGACTGAAAGAGATTTAGTAAAAGCTCTAGGCATAATTTAATGGTATAAGCAATATTTTGACTAAAGTATTGGGTTTTAGAAAGCTAAAACCCCAGTAAAGAGTTTTCGTAACTACATTTCTGATCAATCTTGTAGTGTCACAGAAATGTAAGTGCTGTTACATTTCTGTGATACTATATTTTCGTACTATAAATAAGCTAATATTGAGTTAACATTTTTGTGGCATTAATTTTATTGCACTGAATGGTGATTGCAGGTAGCAACTGTGGATTTGATAATTTGTTTATTATGTTTAGTAGGGTGGTCCGTTGTATTTGCAGTTCTGTTACAGTTGTGAAACACGTGAATCAGTTGATAATTTATTTATTATATTTAGCAGGGTGGTCCGTTGCATTTCCAGTTCTGTTACAACTGTGAAGACGTAAATACGTTGAATTAGTTTTAAGTTAATTGTTGTAGAGATTGTTATAATAATCGTTATAATACTGTTTTATAATTTTATTATTACACAATAATGAATTCAAGAGGGAAGAAGTTAGTTTTATTAGCTCGTAACAAATCGGTACGAGATGATAAAACACATAGTCATAATTTACCGCCCTCATCACAACAAGTGACATATTCAGATAGTGCCTCCCATGTTTCTACCAGTGAACCTAATGTATCAGGATATGAACAATGTGAGAATATATTTTTTTGGTGACGATTAAGAATAAGTGACACGTGTGGTGGCCAAAACCACAACGTAACTGTATCTGCTATGTTGCTTTACGCTGTTTAGACATTAGAGATTCCACAAATTGACCATTGCTTTTTTGAACCTGGCTTTAGGTTCAAATTTATGACTTCAAAGCTTTTGCCACAATTCTAATAAAAAACAAAAAAGTGGACATCGATGGTAGTAGTATAAATTGACTAAAATTAACATGGCTGCAGTACAAAAAAGACGATAATAAACATATTTTTTAAATAAAACAAGGAAAATGATAATTTTCCATGCCAAACTTAACAACGGCATATGAAGGACAAGGGCCAATAAAAGAGGAAAAATATAAGGATTTAGAAGAGCTGTGCAATAAAGGCATTATTCCTCCTATATTATCCTTCTATTCTATTCCTTCTATACTTTCTGCTAGTATCATCTCTTCTATAAGCCGTTGCTCACAAACAATAAGGTCAATCAATCAGATGTGCAAAGTGATTGACATAATTAAATTTATTGTTTGAAAATGTTTTCGAAGTTTATGTTTAATTAAAAAAAAAATTAAATTAAAAAGACAGTCAAATCACGTACAAATCGTCTATGTATCTGTTTATACGTATTTCGCTTTAATAAAGCTCATCAGAACAGTTATTCATAGGCGTTCTCAACGTGAAAATTAATCTTTTCTGTCTTTAGGAAGCAACGATAAAATGGCTTCGAAACGGACGCAATAGCGACATCTGATATTAAATCTGTAAAATAGTTTCGAAACACAATTCAGATAACTGCCTTAATCTGGAGCCTTCTAAAAATTGCAAGGCATAGCCAGACGTTAATAAAGATGTTAATAGAGACATGGGGAATCTAAAATTTGTATTCCACGATATGTCTCCTCAACTAAGCAGAAATCGTTAGCGAATTGGTTTCTTGTACTCATACAGAGTAGATCCGAATAAAAATAAAATTAAAAAGACAGTCAAGATTTCTTTCATCATTATCATCAGATAATAAAGAGCATAATCATGTATAGCTGTGAAGTAAGGCATTTAAAACAACGGACAAAAAAGAGACTAAGGGCCACAGAGATGAATCACTGAAGAGGCATCACAAATAGATATGAGAGAAAGAGAGAGTATCTGTGTATGTGTGTGTGTGAGAGAGAGAGAGAAACGGAGAGTGGCCTGGAAGATTTCATGTAAAAAAAAAACAGAGGAATGGAGATTAGGAATCGCAAGCCGTGGACGCACGTTTTAATGCGATATGTATCTATATTATATATATAATAAAGTTTTTTACTCCACACAAATGTGTACATAATTTTAGCTTTAAAGCTTTTTTAATGTTATTAACAAAGCATTACTCAAGACAGACACAGATCTCATTTACTAGGATAATTTTGTAAGCCCTTGCAGTAAGAATAGTGATTCAGTAACTTGAAGGTGTTTAGATTGAAACTTTTGAGTGGCCAGCTAATAGTCCTAAAGCAAATCGCATAAAACATGTAGAGGCCAAGCTGAAAAGTAATATAAGTACAGAAAATATAGATTCTAATTCAATTGCGCAATTAGATCTTTTGCGCAGCATATCTGGGAGGATAAAGGCTCTCGTTAGAGCTGTAGGGGAAATGCTCACTAATAAAGTAATATTATTATGCATTATTATATGCTTTAAAATAATGAATGTTGTATTACAACAATTATTGTATTACGACAATAATTAACTGTCTTAGCAAAAAAAAACAAGCAATTTTAATAGATTCGTGAATGTCAAATCTCTAAATTAGTTGATTATAAATAATCAAATAATCAAACACTTCAGTACTGAACAATATTAAGCAACATAAATCACAAATATTAAAAGATGGTAAATTTCCGAAAATGAAATATGCAATATTCTTTTTTGTGAGTTTATAATACAATCAAGCATCCTCACGAAAAAGTTGAAGTTTGATTTTCTTTAATAGATGTCAAACTAATATAAATATATTGTCATGTATAAATTTAATCATCTGCAAGGGTTAAATTTATCTGTTGAATTTACACATATTATAGAATCTCACTGGTAATTTGGTAACTAAATATTGTAGGCCAATATAATTTTTTTGTAGCGAATATTTAAAAAATCTTCTGGGTATACACTGTCAAGGCTTTGTGGGGTGGTTCTGGTTTAAAAACCACTTTGTCGTCCACTTTGTAGTCGGCGTAGTTGAGAGTATAATGCAAATCAAATCCCAGCTTTTTTGCAGCACACGCAGTGTAGTGGCTGGTACAGTCTACAGTTATGAAGCCGCATCCTTTTAGTCTTGCCAGTTCTCTGAAAAGAAATAAATAATAAATTTAGTCAAAACCTTTTTTTATTAATTTCTTGCGAGATTTCCATTATACTACATTCTTACGAATTTAATTCTGGAAAAGGCTCAGGGTACGGCTTACCGAAGATACATGATGTGTGCGGTGGAGGACGTTCGATACATCGATGTCAAAACAAACCTTCATTTTCTTATGAGATCGCACATACCAAGGATGTATCATCCGTTCACCCTCGTGACCTATCATCGCGGATTACAGCGATGTCGATGCCAGAACAAAATAGTTTGTTTAACATCGCGATTGAGATGTTGCTCGCGTGGTAAATTACAAGTTTATTGGTGGTTTTCAAACCACGTGACATTCACCAGAAATACGGATGGAATGATAAATATACTGAAATGTATCCATACTCATTCTCATAAAAGCATAAAATCATCTGTCTGAGTGGTGTTTCCTAAGCTCTTTAAACAGGCGATGGCATTCTCCTAGATACTGCCTTTTTTGATATATAGAATTAGCCGAAAACTTTAGATTTAAGGAATTACAAATGATCCAATACTTTTCATTTGAAGACATACATTTACTGACGTCACTACTGTTGTTCACTACAAGTACAATATTTGATGGCTACTATGAAAATCCTAATACCGTAGGACCAAAGTCGTGGGAGCACTTGCGTTGCACGAAAAGGCACAAATCGACAAAGATAAAGTTTGTTAAGAACACCGTACCAACATTATTCCAAGATAAATTTCTTAGCATTGAAAAAAAAAAACAAAAAAATACTTAATAGACCTTCTCAAAACTGCTCTATCAGAGGTGGGTTTTAGTATCGACCAGGCTGAATCAGGTACAGTCATCATCCGCTATGCTTATTCTGCATCTTAGTCATATGATTCTGTGACTATCGTACCAGAGGACATTGGCATTCTTGTCTTACTCAGGGCATTAGGAAGGAAGCACTTCAATATATTTTTTTAAACCTTCAAAAGGGTCAGAGTCAGATCAATCATTATACTGTCCTTTAAGTTTTATATATAGTAACGTCATTGCAGATAATTGGCTGTTTCTCCATGCTTTTTCAGAATTCATCCTGAATTTTACAGAAACATTCTGAGTTAGCTAGCAAAACAGCATTATTTCTCGATGAGAAAGTGGAGCCACCTTTGCTCACTGTCTATAGCGAACGTTTTTTCGTCTCTTTATATAATGGAAATAAAAATGATTCATTGGACAGCATGAGACATAAACGATTCACCAAAGATAGTGACCAAAAATATATTTAACTTATCACCGCTTACTCCAACTCAAGATGCAGCCCATTTCCACAATCTACCAGCTTATCATCAGCTTCAGTCGTGGCTCGGCAAACACTGTCATCCTAAAGATTGGGGTTGGAAAAATTTAGATACCAATCCAAACTTTTAGGCCTCCAACACCCCGGAACTTCAGAAATTCATTTTCAACGGAAACTGTAGAAGCATGTGTGGTTGCTGAAACAGCAGGCCTCAAATACTCCGCAGTGTGCCTCAACTTTTCTGGTAAAACTTAAAGTACTTGATGGAAATATAAAAATTAGTTAAAGAAAATGAATTCGAAGATGAATTACAAACAATGATGCCAATTCTGTCTCCCGTTATTCCGAAAACATTCACCTCCTATACTGAATTAGACCTGAACCGCAAACTGGACCATCAAAGAAAATAAAAAAAAAAACAATAGTTGAAAATAATTTTTTAAACATATAATTATGCTCGATATTATCTCACCCAGAAATTGTCCGTGGATTAGGCCTACAGGAATTACGAAAACATTTTCAGATTGTTTATGACATTAAACAATCTTATTCTTTACACTCCTGTTAAAACCAACTAAGAATTGTCTGAAATTGTTTATAGTAATCGTAGAAGCAAACTTGTTACCTGGTTTTTGCCATGAGATCTTTAGCTATTCCCTTTCCTCTATAAGTACCGTCGACAGATAATATTTTAACCACCATAGCCTTGTCGATTCCGGGATAAATCTGGAATGGATCAGATTCTACCGCTACGTGCTCCAATAATTTGACAATTTTGCCAAATTTTTCATCGTCACAAATAAAGTCTTCTTCCATGACTCCTCTCTCGATTACATCTGAAAGTGAACAATGGTTAGGATCAAAATACCCAAATTTTGTAAAAAATAAAAATCAATAAAACGAAATAGTTTCGAGAATGTAACAATAGTTTATTAGAAGCAAGGCAGTCGTGACAATTTCGATAAGAAAAAATAGAAAAATATTTAATGCAAAATTACTGGGCTTGTTTTATTTATCGGAAACTCTTAGAAAGTTATAAAGTTTTCTATAAACTTTAGAACGACATTTTGGGAGGTAAAATTGCTCCATAAAAAAGTTATTGCAAAGCGGAAAATTAGATTTGTATACAATTCTTAATATCTCTTTTAATAACTAATAAAATCATACAAAACTTTCCAAAGTTGTGATCTTTTGTGTCTTTAAAAGATGGGCTCGATAGCTCCAGAAATTTTTGCAAAATTTTCATTTTTAATTTAGGATTTTATAGAAAAAGACCACATTTAAATGACCATTCTAGATCCCTTAAGCTAGCGGGGACACATGAGCGGAATCCAATTTAACCTACGTAATATTTTTTCACCAATTTTTCACTAATTTATTACCACCCTAATAATTTTTCACCACCAAACCAACCTTAAGGGGAGCGATTCTGCTGGCTTACGGTTCAAGCTAGCAGAATTAAAAAAAAAAACTTTTTGTTGATGGCGTATTTTTTCACCAATTTTTCACTAATTTATTACCACCCTAATAATTTTTCACCACCAAACCACCCTTAATGGGAGCGATTCTGCTGGCTTAAGGTTTAAGCTAGCAGAATTCAAAAAAAAACTTTTTGTTGATGGCATATTTTTTCACCCATTTTTCACTAATTTATTACCACCCTAATATTTTTCACCACCAAACCACCCTTAGTGGGAACGATTCTGCTGGCTTAAGGTTCAAGCTAGCAGAATTCAGAAAAAAAACTTTTTGTTGGTGGCATATTTTTTCACTAATTTTTCACTAATTTATTACCACCCTAATAATTTTTCACCACCAAACCACCCTTAATGGGAGCGATTCTGCTGGCTTAAGGTTTAAGCTAGCAGAATTAAAAAAAAAAAAAAAACTTTTTGTTGATGGCATATTTTTTCACCCATTTTTCACTAATTTATTACCACCCTAATATTTTTTCACCATCAAACCACCCTTAAGGGAAGCGATTCTGCTGGCTTACGGTTCAAGCTAGCAGAATTAAAAAAAATATTTATGATCTACCACAGTGTTCTGCTAAGTTTTTACGAATTTATTACAACTTTAGTAATTTTTCACCCCTTACTACCCCTTTAACAAAAATTAAATAAATTTGTTTTTTCAAAAATACTTGAATACATTTACATGGTGTGTGTGTGCGAGTGTGTGTGTGTGTGTGTGTGTGAAAAACACTTCTGTTGTAATAATTGGTATATTTAATTAAAAATTACTACTTACCTATTACTTATTAATTACTTACTAAAAGTAAGTACTACACATTTCACTGGACTGATAAGTCCGAAAACGTTTTGAACTTAATCCTTTAGGATTTTTAAAATTTAATTAAATATACCAATCACAACAGTGTTTTACTTCAATGTTCGAGTTTTTTAACTATATGATATACAACCAACTCACGGGAATGATCCCTTTTTAAGTTGTAAAATTTTGTTAAAAAATAGGTAAATTACTATTTAACTGGGAATAAGCCACAATTAAAGGTTAAAATACGTTTATTGACGTTTCAATTTCCACTTCGGAAATCGTTCTCAAAATACAAACATTAGTAAAATTTAAAAATAGGTAGTGTACAAAACAACAATATTGCAATGTTTAGCATATAAAAAAGTTGGTGTTTGTGTAAATTCTAGCATTTAAAGATGTAAACTACTTTCCTTATTTGAATTTCTAGTATTTATGGGAATTATCTTCCACACTGACACATACGGATTTCAAGATTGGAGGGTTATTGGAAAACAGATCCACTATTCAGCTTAAAATCTTTTTTGCAGAACATCGGAAGAGATCTTTTTCTTATAATTTTAAGGTGCTTAATCTTCATCCATAATCCAATGGGACCGAATGTTATTCCTGAAGATCGGTTTTATAGAATAAGAACAGTTATAGACTTTTTAATAATAAAATGACTGCTCTGCGTTATCCAGTAAAATAATTATCGCTAGATGAATCGATGGTACCGTGGAAAGTTAGACTTAGTTTTAAACAATATACTAAACAAAAGACATAAAAGATAATATCAAGGTTAGAATTAATTCGTAAATTAATTTATAAAAAAGCAAAGAAAGACGGAATATCGCACGCGAACATTTACCTATAAATAATTGCTAACAAATCGGACAAACGCGAAACGAAAACGAAAAGATGCAGAGTATGTCCTATCCTAAAAATAAGAAAAAACCCAATTTATGAGTGTGTGGATTGTGCCAAGAAACCAGATCTCTCCGTGGGCGATTCTTTCAAATATTTTCATAAACAAAATAAATAAGTTAATATTTTTTTGTAATAACCTTCTTATTTAAATATTATTAAAATATTAAATACCTAAATTATTTTTCAAATTTTCATCTACCTAATGAATGCAAATCTTTTAACAATAGGGTGCAATAGGTGCGCACGATCCCGATGACCCTCCTTTACAATCAGATAAATAATGTAATAGACGTAATAAAATTATTTCAATTTGAATATTTCTTACCTGGTAATTTATTCTGTGAAATATAAAAATTCCATTGTATTTACTACAACTCAACTTGATTTCAGTTATTTTATATTCATAAAAAGGACTAACGATTCGATTTCGCTTAGCCATGTAATACGACTCGAATCAGAGTCAATTTTTTAAAACGGGTAAAATTTATAGTTTTTGGAATAAAGTGTTTTCATATTTTTAATATTTAAACATTGAAAAAATAAATATTAGTTAGTATAGAATAACATTTGAAAATGTTTTTCAATTAGGGTAGTTGAGAAAAACATGACTAGGCTGGTAAAAATATAGTAAAATTCTAGCAGAGCACTCTTGTGTTTTCAGAAAGATTTTTTATTCACCTAGCGTCAATGTGTATCTTGTTGAATGTTTCCCATTATCCGAAGCTTAGGGGGTCAAAAATTATAAGGGTGGATCAAATTTAGTAAAAACCAGGCAAGCAATTTATATTTTCAGTTACAAGTAGAATACAGTAAAATTATAAAAATAGATTTTTTATCACCTTAAATTTTAAGGTAGTAGAATTATTGACTCCTCATAGAGGGTAGTTGAAGGGTGAAAAATTACTAGGATGGTAATGTATTAGTACAAATCTAGCATAATACTGTAGTATCTCATATTTCCGAAAAGATTTGCTTTGCATTCAACCAGCGTAAATGTGTAGATGGTGGAATTGGTGAAGTTCGTTAACATTTAGTAAAAACTAACCAGAGAGTTTCTTATTTTACTTATAAATAGTATTTAGTAAAATTATAAAACAAAACTTTTTCACCTTTAATTTAAACATAGCAGAACTATTGACTTTTACTAAGAGTTAGTCGAGGGATAAAAAATTACTAAGTTGGTAATAAATTCGTAAAAACCACAGCAAAATACTGTGGTATATCATAAATATTTTTTTTTAATTACGCTGGCTCGAATATTAAGCTAGCAGAAATGTTTCCAAATAAGATTGGTTTAGAGATGGAAACTTATCAGGGTAAAAATACTTTTTTATGTCAGTTATAAGTAGAGGATAGTGAAATTGTAAAAAAAGATTTTTTTCACATTAAATTTTAACCTAACAGAATTATTGACTTATCACAAGGGGTAGTTTAGGTGTGAAAAATTACTAGGGTGGTAATAAATTAGTAAAAACCTAGCAAAACACTGTGGTATATTATAAATATGTTTTTTAATTCTGCTGGCTTGAACCGCAAGCCAGCAGAATGGCTCCCCTTAAGGGTGGTTTAATGGTGAAACAATATTAGGGTAGTAATAAATTAGTGAAAAATGGGTGAAAAATATGCCATCAACAAATTTTTTTTTTTTTTTGAATTCTGCCATCTTGAACCTTAAGCCAGAAGAACCGCTCCCATTAAGGGTGGTTTGGTGGTGAAAAATTATTAGGGTGGTAATAAATTAGTGAAAAATGGGTGAAACTATATGTCATCAACAAAAAGTTTTTTTTTTGAATTCTGCTAGCTTGAACCTTAAGCCAGCAGAATCGCTCCCATTAAGGGGGGTTTGGTGGTGAAAAATTATTAGGGTGGTAATAAATTAGTGAAAAATGGGTGAAAAAATATGTCATCAACAAAAAGTTTTTTTTTTGAATTCTGCTAGCTTGAACCTTAAGCCAGCAGAATCGCTCCCATTAAGGGGGGTTTGGTGGTGAAAAATTATTAGGGTGGTAATAAATTAGTGAAAAATTGGTGAAAAAATATGCCATCAACAAAAAGTTTTTTTTTTGAATTCTGCTAGCTTGAACCTTAAGCCAGCAGAATCGCTCCCATTAAGGGGGGTTTGGTGGTGAAAAATTATTAGGGTGGTAATAAATTAGTGAAAAATTGGTGAAAAAATATGCCATTAACAAAAAGATTTTTTATTTTATTATTCTGCTAGCTTGAACCTTAAGCCAGCAGAATCGCTCCCATTAAGGGTGGTTTGGTGGTGAAAAATTATTAGGGTGGTAATAAATTAGTGAAAAATGGGTGAAAAAATATGCCATCAACAAAAAGTTTCTTTTTTGAATTCTGCTAGCTTGAATCTTAAGCCAGCAGAATCGCTCCCCTTAAGGTTGGTTTGGTGGTGAAAAATTATTAGGGTGGTAATAAATTAGTGAAAAATGGGTGAAAAAATATTACGTAGGTTAAATTGGATTCCGCTCATGTGTCCCCGCTAGCTTAAGGGTCCTGACCATTCTGGGGCTGGGTAACGATTAAAATATCCACTTTTATATAATTTTTTTCGTATCTCCTCCAAGTACTTTACGTTAAAAATTACAATTTTTTAATAATTCCCTTATCAATAAGCATCATTTAATAAGTATCACTTTTTTGGCTCATCTTCTTCTTCTTCTTTCTCTTTATAAGCAATTCTGCTTGTTCATTGGCGGATTAATACCTCTATGGAAGGTATAAAAAAAGGCCAAAAAGCAAAAAACATCTTCCAAATTTGCTGTTATTATGCTATGGAGTGAGTCAAGAAACTATTCTGATGATTATTACTTTTACAGTGTTGATGTTATTGGTCAAAATTCAAAAAACACGATGGTAATATGCTTCCCTAACTTTCTGTCCGCCATCGGACCAGTAGAGAACTCTGTATATTCAAACTGAACTGTATTGTGATGTACAGTCGAAGTGAGATGAAACAAATGATGAAGAATTCCAATATATTACAAAAAATGTAGAGCTGAAATTGTTTATTCAGATTAAACTTAACGACTTGTTTAAGGATCTTGTGTTAACGTAAGAAAAAACTGAATTGGTTGGCTCTAGTCTAAAAGAAAATAATTTGTCGTCGGTTGGAACTAGTATTTAAGCGTATAGAAAGAAAAATCAGAAATTTTATAAGTTTTTGAACAAGAGGGTGATTTAGTGCACTGCTCAAACCGATTCGGTCTGATGAATGGGTTTTATATTCAACACAAAAAGGAAGACTAGAGGCTGTTTATTACCTGTTGGACATTCATTACATATGAAATAAAACTATTAAAACCTAAAAACAGTGTTAAATAAAATAGTCTATTCTAATTTTACCAAATTTACATATTTCTGGTGTGAATAGAAGATGGCTAGAAACTAACATTGTCTTTAGAGTCTTTAAAACCTGGCGAGAAGAACTTTCTACACAAAAAAACTTGGACCATTTAGGTCCAAGTTTTTTGTGTAGAAAGGACTCAATATAAAGTTAGGTCTCATCAAACATTTTATAAATGCTTTGCTAAAGATGGACAATGTTCAAGTATCTCCGTTAATATTTTCCATGTTTTTCAGAAGCTAAACTAAAAGAAGGCATCTTTGTCGGACGTGACATTAGAAAAATGATGTTTGAATCTACAATGACCTTAAATGAGAAGGACGCATGGACATCATTGAAGAAAGTCGTTAAAAAGTTCTTGAGAAATAAAAAGTCCCAGAATATGATTCAATTGTAGCATGTTAAAGAAGTTTCAAAAATTAGGATTTTTGATTAGCCTGAAAGTTGACTTTTTGCAACAGTTACCTTGCTTATTTCCCAAACAATTTCGGAGATGTTAGTAAGAAGCAAGATAAGCATTTTTACAAAGATATAAATTGATGTAAAAACGCTACCCAGCCGCTGAAACGTTAACATGATAGAGGACTACTGTTAGTCACTTCACCGAGAAGTTCTGCAAGCGATTCATTGTAGAAAAGCTGTGCTAGAAGCTTAAAAAAAGGGAAACAAAGTGCAGACTAATTCCAGCTGACTTGTGAAACCTGTATTAGCATATTATACTGTTTTAAGTAGCCTACTGTAAATACAAACTACGCTTATGATGGCGTTTCATATACCTTATATGGATTTTATATTATATAATAAAAAGCAGATTGCACAAAATCTATGGGTGATATAAAAAAAATAAGGCCAGATTTAAATCCAGCACATAAAAATGAGCTATTTTAATAAATAATTTTGGGAAAAAACAGAATATAACTTAAATATTTGTATAAGCTTACCATTTAAGCAAACTCCTATGATCTTTTTATTCTGCACTGCCAACAGATTTACGCCGTTATCCAAATTTTTCAAAGTAAATCGTTCAAGGTCATAGCATCTTGGATGTTCGTCGGTGATGATTTCCATGAAAGAATTCAGTGGCTCGTCTTTGTAGAAGAACTTCTGCAGAAATGCCAGAACTGCCTCCTTGTCGTCAAGAGTGGCTATTTTAATTTCGAAGTCAATAGGACTGGTTGGAGTTGAAGGTGTTGAACATGACGAAATCGCACTGTCCTCTGATATTTGGGTCTAAAAAATAAAATTAAGATGTTTTAATTTTTACAGTTAACAAGGAAACCTCATATTGTTCTGAAGCTATTTTCTTGTGGCATTTTAAAGTAATTACTATTTAAATGGGAATCAGCCACAATTATACATGCTATGATCTTTTCTGATGAATATTCTCAAGTTAAAGTTGATTTCATGTAATCGAATGAACTATGTTATAAGTAAAGTCGTCGCAGGAGCGCAACTCAACAATATTGGCAATATCATTTTAAAGTCGTCTACTTTAAAATGTATAATGTATGTCTGAATTGTCAATATAAATAAGTCAGATAAAATTAAATAATTAGAAGAATTTTTCACTAAATAACAGAAAAACAAAAATTTGTTTAATTTACTAATGTTTGTATTTTGAGAACGATTTCCTAAGTGGAAATTGAAACGTCAATAAACGTAATTTAACCTTTAATTGTGGCTTATTCCCATTTAAATAGTAAGGAAACCTCAGTATCAAATATCAATTATGTATATATATATATATATATATATATATATATATATATATATATATAAATACGTTCGAATTATCGGGTAAAGTGGTCTGTAATGAAAATCTTTCTTTTTTCTGAGATACTCAATATTTCTCCATTTATTTAATAGCTTCCTCAGGAGTAAACTAAAACAATTTAAACATTACAAAAAATGGCGTACACATACATTTTAAAACACTCAAAGAATTTAAAAGATTTCGCAAATAAAAACTGACATTGAAGTATTTGAAATATTGAATGTCAAGATTAAATTGTCTTAAGCACGTTCGTTACAGCTATACGATAAAAAATTAAAATCATTTCAAATGTAAAAATAAAAATAACAATAAAAGAAACGTTAGAAGAATGATATTTCTTTGATGAATTATTAAGGTTAGTTGTTATTAAGATGAATTTTGGCTATTTTGAATATTTATAAATTTTGTTCAATATGTTACAATATATGTTACTTAACTGTTCAGTGTCCGTTTTATAATTTAAAGTGTTTTTATTTTTGTTAATGTAATACATCTCAAGAAATAATCTACTTTTGTAGTTATCAGTCTGTGCCAAAATGTGAGCTTTGTTATAATCTAGCATATGACCAGTGTTTTCATAGTGCTCAACCACTGCGCAAGTATTTTTTCCCAAGCGGCAATCACTTTTATGTTGTGTGATGCGTTGTTTTAGCCATTGTGATGTTTGACCAATGTAGCTATTTTGACATCCTAAACACGGTATTTCATAAACGACATTACTTTTATATAAGGTTGGTACTGGGTCTTTGATTTTTGAAAATAGTTGTTTGCTGTTCATGGTATTATATTTAGCAATACTAATAATAATACAATAATATTAGGAACATTTTTGAATATGGATATGACAGAATGAGTTAGACCATTAATAAAGGGAAGTTTTTTATATTTGATTGATTTGTTGTTAGAATCATGGAAGTGTGTGTGTTGTATATCCGAATTTTTACATTGACCGAAATTTATACCCACAGAGCGTTGTGAATTTCGTTTATTTCTCACATCGCGTTTCGGGTATTTTTGACGTGCACAGAACGCGTTGTGGATAAATTACAATGACCCACAATGTGAAACTACGAAGGCCGTAAAAAACACATGACGAATTTTGCTTTATGGCCAATATAAATACCCACAAAGGGAAATACAGAAATCGCATATCGAGTCTTCCCGGTAACACGGGTTTTATTCAGTGTAGTTTCTGATAATTTCTAATACAATGGGTGAATCAATCGAAAACCTTAAAAAGAAATTCGAGGATGATTTGAATAAACTTTACGTTTAGTAAAAGTCAAGTATTAGGTCTACGCTACTTTTAGAAGGCGACTATAAAAAACTAATTTATGAGGTTAAAAAAGCATTAGAATTGCGAAGATTCGGCAAAGAACTATTATCTAAACATTATCGAAGACTCAATCAATATGGATTATTAAACATTGGAGAAAATGAACATCTGATAGCCAAAAGACACACTAACGAAGAAGAAATCAAATTATTTTTTGTTCATCGTGAGCAATTATTTGATATTGTGCATACAGCCCACATGAAGATGGGACATAAAGGAGAAAAAGGTAGGTAAATATATGCATTAGGCACAGTCTTTATGTATCCTCTCTCTCTCTCTCTCTCTCTCTCTCTCTCTCTCTCTAGCAGGTTCTCTCTCTCTGGCAAATCAAAAAGTCTTTAAACATTTTTTATTGTTTATGGAATGGAGCATAAGTTAAAGAAAAAATACGCAAATATAACCCGAAAAATTATAAACTTACCTTAGTAAATGCAAGTTATGCAAGTTGATGAAAAAAATTTCAAAGACAGGCTTGATTTTCAAGCCTATAATTTCTAAATATATGAACTGTAGATGTCAGGTAATTATAAAGAGCTAATAATTTTATGATATGAAAAATGATATTAGTCATATTGTAGCTTGACCTGATAGATATGCAAACGGAGCCCGATGATCCATATAACATTATTTTACACTACCAGGATCATTTTACTACTACGTTTTGTTTTGGTTTTTAAGACCATTGAAAACTAAAATAGCACTTGAAGTGGCTGATCAGTTGGTTGATATTTTTTGGCTAATAGGTGCTCCATATATCTTGCAAAGTGATAACGGCCGTGAGTTTGCCAACTCGGTTATTGTAGAACTAACTACTGTGTGGCCTGGTCTGAAAATAGTTCATGGTCGACCAAGACACTCACAAAGTCAGGGCTCTGTCAGATAATAATAATACAAAATGGTCCGAAGGGTTGAGATTTATACAGTCCAAGAAAAACAGATCTTTTCATAGAGGAATTGGTAGCCCTTATGAGGCCATGTTTGGCAGCAGACAAACAAATGGTTTAGAAGATACAGACCTTCCAAAAGATGTTCTTGATAAACTACAAAATAAAGAAGACTTAGAAGCAACTTAGAATAAATAGCATGGAAAACGAACATGATGATAATTATTCAAAAAATGGAGAAGAAAGCAACAGTGTAGAACCCTTCCAAGAGAATTTAGATAATCAAGACAAATATATGAATCAATCTTCAGAAATCCTGGACAATAATAATCTGATTGAAAATAATGAAGATGCACCCAATATACAAGAATGAAAAGTTGACGGCAATTTAAATGATCAGTGAACCCAAAGAAGTAAGAGGATATTGAATGAGAGAGAAGTGTCACCTAAAATAATAAGAGTTCGGGCATCAAAGATGATATGTGAGTCAAAAAAAGATTTGCTCTTTTAAAAAAGGGAAATGTTTTAATTCGAGCGTCGGATGTTGATAGAGGTCGATTAACTCCAAGAATGTATTAGCCATTGTTTCTAAAATTAATAATGATGATTTGTACAAACTCAGTACTGAGAATATACCACTGGATAGGTTATTCCCAAAAAATTGACTCCTTCAAACCGATTCGCAATTCATGTTTGAATTAAATGATATTAGTAGTAAGAAAATACCCTTGAGATCTGCTGCAAATATGTTATTCAAAGGTTCTGGTCAAGGTTTTCTCAGATGCCACTTTAAAAGGTTTTGTGGCGACAATAAATGTTCCTGTAAACAAAGGAACAAAAAATATAATTCAAGGTGTTATGGATCGCTGTCTTGAGAACACTCTTCTGTCTTACTGTATGGCTGTGAAAGTTGGACAATGGACTCTGAAATAGAAAAAAGAATAGATGCCTTTAAGATGTATATATACAGACGAATGTTGAGGATTCCATGGGTACAAAGAGTTACTACAAAGGTACAAAGAGAACTTGAACGAAGATATGTGCAGTAGATTGAAAGCATTTGAGATGTGACTATATCGGAGACTACTTAAGATACCATGGACTAACCGTGTCACAAATAAGAACGTCCTCAGAAGAATAAAGAAAAACCAAGAGGTAGCGACCGCCATCAAGTATTGAAAGCTACAATACTTCGGAGACGTTATGCGAAATGAATCCAGACATGCCTCCTACAAACCATCCTGCAAGGAAAAATGTTTGGAAAGCGAGGTCCAGGAAAAACAAGAACATTCTAATTAACTAACCTCAGGACCTGGTTCAACACATCATTAAAGATGACTACTAATAGAACTCGAAGAATTCGAAAAGTGGCACAAGGTGTCAAGGTCGACGACAGCTATTATTTACTTCCAAACCTAATAGTCGACTCTGACATTAAATCCGAAGATAAAACAATGTTAACTACCGCACCAAAGGTCTATCTCATAACAGCTGATTTTTGGGATAAACCAAATTTAGAATTTAGTAAGTTTACAATTTTGAACAATGAAGGAACTAAATAAAGTACAAATGAAAACCTAGTGGATAACTTAGATTGAAAATGAACACAAAGCCAACGAAAATATTTCATAGCTCGTTCAAGAAGCTGGAGGCTCAGAAAATTAACAAAGTTACCAGGATCTAAGGGAAACAAATAAAAATTTAGTTAAAGATAATGGAGTTAAATCAAATCAAGTTGATCGATTAACAAATTTAACCAAAACGCCAAAAAACCAAAGCAAAAAAGGGAAAAAGACAAATAATAAAGTAGTACACTAAACATTTAATTGTATTGAAGAACCATTTGTTTACTCAATAACTACACCAAGTAATTATTTCACACCACCAGATAAGATAATGTCTTCTCTAGATCCTGTTAAAATATTCTTCTCTTATAGTTGACAGCACGATGTTCCAGAATTTTTAATAATAGAGTAAAATATAGTTAGAGAATTAGTAATAATTAGTTTTTAGTAATAGAGTTAATAGAGTTATAATGAGTGTAGTGCAAATGTCATCTTAGGTACGAGGGCCATTCGTAAAATAAGGTTCCCTTGAAATTTAAAAAGAGAGAAATTGATTTTTTTCTTAGTTATACATAATTTTAAATAATTGATGGATTTGACCGTTACTTGATGGAAATTCATTTTATGTAACAATAAAACACTGAAAACTTTGTTTTCAAAACTTCCACAAAATTTATTTTAAACTCTTACCACTACAGCTGTTTCGGCTGATTGCCTTTCTCAAGTGATCTATTTTTGGCATTCGTTTACACTTTATAGTCTCTAATGAAATAGGTTGAGGAGGGGAGAACTGTTTGTCTCAAGTTAATCATTCAGAATTATATCTGTGTTTTTTAATTTGTTGATTTCCATAGATTCCAACAAAGATAGCTTAAGGCCTTCATTTTGAATGTGAAGAATTTTAAATTCGTCATTAAAAGAATGATTGTGGTCTAGAAGGTGAAGTACGTATGTAGAATCTGTTTTTCTATTATTGAAAGCCCTTTTATGTTCTGCTATTCGTTTATTAAAATTCTACTAGTTTCTTCCGATGTAAGTTTTTGGGCAGTCGCCACATTTAAGTTTGTACACACCACTGTGTAAGTGTTTTTTATTTTGGCTCTTAATGTTTTTAATATATTTGCCTAGGTTGTTATTTGTTTTGAAAGATGGTGTTATTCCTTTCTTTTTTATGTGTTTGGCGATTTTTGTTGATATTTGGCCTGTATAGGTAATCGAGCAGAAGGTACTGGGTTTTTTCTCTGGTGGTGCAAATACTAATTTCAGGGCTTTCTTGTGTAGTTTTTGATTTAACATTTTGATAACTGTTTGTTCGTTGTATCTATTGTTTACTGCTATTTGCTTAATGATTTTTAATTCTGTCTCAAAATTGTATTTTGACATCGGAATTTCTGTTAATCTATGTAATATACTATGATAGGCTGCCAGTTTATGTTGTATGAGATGGGATGACGAATTGTGTGTAGTCGTGTCAGTATGGGTAGGTTTATGAAATATGGAGAAATCAGGTTTGTTTTTAAGTCTGATAATTTTTATTGTAAATTCAATATGACTATGAAGTGAATTAAAGTACGATAAAAATTGGTCGAGTTGCCTGTTAGTTCCTGTGAAGCATACCAGTACGTCGTTTACGTATCTCCACCAATATAAAAACTGTTTGAATATGGGATGTTTTGAAATATTTGTCTCTAGATGATTCATAAAAATATCTGATAGACTGATAGACTATCACACCAGTGTTTTATTGTTACATAATTTTTTCTACATAATCTCCATTTATGTCCAAATACTTTAACAGACGATGCTCAAACTTTTCTATCCGCATTTTACAGAATTCTACCGGCAATCCTTTGAGAAATCGAGTAATCTTCCTTGACTTCATCATCGGTACTGAGCGTAAACCACCCAAGTGTTCCTTTGATTTTGAGAATAAGTGATAGTCACTTGGTGTTAGGTCCGTACTGCAGAGAGGAAGGTGCACAACAGTCCAGGCAAAATCTCTGAGCATTTGTTCAGTTTGATGTGAGAGATGGTGTCGAGCGTTGCCATGGAGAAGCCTATCACCACTGGATATTCGTCCTCGCCGGCGGTTCTGGATCGCACGACCCTGTCTTTTTAAATTCTCGCAATACCTGTCGAAGTTAACTGTTGTTCCATGATGTAAAAAGTCGATTAAAAGTGGGCCCTTTCTGTCCCAAAAGACATTTGGTATGACTTTCCCAATGGACTGCGTTTGTTGACACTTCTTCAAAGTTGAGTGATGCCATTCATATGATTTTAATTTTCCCTATCAACTTCGATTAACTGACGATGAATGCCAATAGGTGAAATCAGTGTTGCATTTAAAAATCATATCATAACACGAATTTTGCATCTGGTGGTAACAGCGATCATGAGTTCCATCTTCTAAGGCTGCTAGGCCAGCACTGAACAATGCAGCTAGGCGAGAGTGTTGGGGTGAGAGAGATGATGCATAAGGTAGTGTTGCCAGATTTCTTTTCAGCGGCATAGCGAACTTTTTTTTTACAAATTGCCCTCGTATATTGGAATGCACAACTTTGATAGGATAAAATTGCTAATATGATGCTGCTGAAAAAATTTAAAAGAATACCGCAATATTGATGTATAGTACTCAGTACGCAGTATTGGAACTACTTATGTCTTTTTATCGCATCTTTAATAAATGTTGTTTAAAGTCGAAATAAACCAGCAATTTATTTCCGCATACCTGTAAACTTTGAAATGGTTAATTATTACTTATAAATTATTGCCTAGAAAGAATGAGATCAGAATTGCATTTCTTTTGCATAGGAAGGTGTTGCAAAATTTTGCATAAATTAATTGCTATTGTATTCTGCTAATTATACCTCTGAGAATTTTTTCCCGGACTTGTATTTATTCTGTTTATTCATATTTTCAAGGCAAATGTCTTTTGTTGTTGTCACACGTTTATTTAAAAAAAAGTGCTTCATATATCAGAGACAACAGGGTTGAACTAATTTAATATACAGGATCCTTTAGCGTTCTTAATGTGTAATTATGACTTTACACAACTACATACTTTCATGACGTGTAACTGTAATACTATACAAATTGGTTTCCCTTTCTCTTTCATATAGGTATGTGGTGTTTTATGACTTTACGTAATTTTCGTAATCATATCTACGTTCCCTTGCAAACAAGGTTCTAGTTTTATGTCTAATAAAGTTGACACCTGGTAGAATATTTCTTTTCTCAATACAATAAAATATTATTTTCTAATCTTTTTCCATCATTTTCTAATCTTTTTATGACATTTCTTAATTCTTTTCTTGTTTTAGTTAGAATAATAAGATCATCAGCAAAGGCCAGACATAAATGTTTATTGTTGAAGATAGTTTCGGTCGTTTTAACTCAGCTATTTCTGATTATTGTTTCCAATACCAAATTAAAAAGCACCGTGGATAGCGGATCTCCTTATCTAAGACCTCCGTTCACTTCAAATTCATGCTATTCACATCTCCATCACATCTTATTCTTGGCAAAATAAAATTAAGCGATCGCCTTTATCATTAAGGGTTCCTATTAAATGATTTCATTTGCAATTTTATACTTTGGCCTGTTCAGTCCTTTTCAAGAACAAGGACGCAGAGAAATATAGAGGTATTTCACTATTTACCTGATAAAATAAAAATCTGGAACTAGTATTTATATCTTAACATTTGAGATTTACCATATGAGAAAATGGCGAAAATGGAGACAGGCGTAGAGTGAAGAAACGTAATAAACTTTATTATATTGTATGTAATTTAAATTTTGGAAAAAAACAAATAAGTAGAGAAATACACCTGAAAGTGAATTGAAAAGTAATTTATTAAAAAAATCGAACAGAAATCAGACAACGACTTGTACGAGAGTAGTTGTCAGAGTCGTTTTTGCTCTATAAGCAACCAACTTTTACGATATGAAGCATTATCACACTTTATGAACTTTCTGTATAACAAAAAAGGTTTAAAAAAATAGTTTTACTTGTTCAGTTATATATAATTAATATGTAAATTAAAGACATATTTTACATTTATGACAAAGAACACTAAATAATACCAACCTCCAATAAGATCAGATTTATATCGATATCGCGATACCCTATAACTCCCATTTCATTTTAATTAGCGGTTGATCCAGTTGGTTGCGTCATGGATTAAGCTTGATTGATTACATATTATCGTATTAGATTTGCCACTGTTATATATTGACGTTCAATTGATGTTCAAAATTAATGTGAACAAGATAAGTCCGCCTATCATTTTCTTTGATTTTGACTACTAATGTGTGATTTTCTTAAATACAAATAGTTTGTTAAATTGGCACTTTATTGCATTTAAAGCAGCAGCAAAATATATATATGTATATACAGCGTGATCAAAGAAAAATGAAACAGAGCCGTTATCAAGCCTTTTGTTTCGTCTTCGTTTCTTAGCTTTTCGCAATTTTTCAAAGGTTTGAGTACGTTCTGTTTCAAGATTTATTAGATAAGGGCAAAATCTTATGTTATACATGCGTTAAAATTGATCATGACGTAAGTGGATCATACACTTAAACAGCACCAGCGACAGTGGTGGAGCTAAAAGCTGCATTAGATGAAGAGTGGGAAGCGATTCCTTGATTCCTCGGAATCAGTCAAAAACTTAATAAGGACCTTAAGGTATCGCATAGAAAGTATATTACAACTCAGAGGAGGAAATACTCAGTATTAATTTTGATTTTTTATGTTAATTTGCTTTTATATTCATTACTTACTTCTTCACTTGCTTACTTTATAAATATTGGTGTCTTTGGAATAAAAATTACTTCTGTTCACGATATTTTACTTTTAATTTTACGTATAGGTGTTCTGAAGGTATTTTCTTGTGAAGTTTTAAAGTAATTACTATTTTAATGGGAATAAGCCACAATTGAAGGTTAAAATAAGTTTATTGTCGTTTCAATCCCCACTTCGGAAATCGTTCTCAAAATACAAACATTAATAAATTAAACAAATTTTGTTTTTTGTTACTTGGAGAAAAAGTGTTTTATTAATTTAATTTTATTTGTGGGATCCAAGAGAAAAACTTATAGAGGAATGTAATTAAAAATGCCGAATCCGATAGTGATACAGTCAAAAGAAGTAGCGATAAAAGAATCTAAGAGGATTTCTATGATTTCATAGACTAAATAAATATTTAACCCATATTTGACCGGTAACAAAAAAACATTTACAAAAACGTGTTTTTGATAATAAATTATAATTAATAAAATGAAATTTAAAAAAATGGAAATTTAAAATTTTTTTATATAGAAAAACGACTGGTGAGTGTATATGCACCACAAATAAATACCATTAATTTTTTTTTTAATTTTTCCTTTAATTAATTTTATAAAGGCCCAAGTGGGTTATTTTTGTTAACTACTATCACATAAATATTGTGAAAGTTGATCCAATTTAAAACAATATTTCAACATTTAATTTATTGATTTTTCTGCTAGTGCGAACATGCACCACTATCAAAATACATCATTTTAAATAAGTACAGTTTATGAAATTGTTTGAAGCAAATTACATGTATGTAGATTACATTTAACGCACATGTTAATTGCATGTTGGTGACAAGCTCTGCAACTTTTTCTTGCTTTTGATGCATGAATTTCTTGCAGCATTACCAGCAAAGAATTCACAAATATTGGCTACCACCATTTTTTCTCAAAAATCTTGATCTATAATTTGCAATACCGTTATTGTATAAACCAAGACCAGCCATATTACGATTATATTGTACGAGAACATTCGGCTGTATAACTTGTATGTTTTTCTTTTCCTTTCTATGATAAAGCTTTACAGAAGTTAGAGGCTTGACTTTGAAAGTATTACAGCAAACCGTAAAACCTGCTCCGTATGCACTTCTTTTTTATCGATAGGGCAACATACTTTTATTATTTTCAACTGGGCAATGCTTTGTTGCTTTCGCGGGTTGTACCAGTAGCAAAAAACTCTTTATATTTTAAATGTATAAATAAATCTACAGTAGAAAAAAAATTGTCAAAAAAAAAATTATAATTGTTCGGTTTTTTCTATTTTGGATAACAGCTCTAATACCTACTGTATCACCACCGAGACCCAATTCAAATTGCTAACCATTCAATGTTCCTCCATTCGGCATGGTGTTATATCATAAGCAGACATTTGAAGAACAGACACCAAAGTTTGAAGTCAAACCATACAGGCTTGCCTTTTATGAACATCTTGCAGGAATGTGTTCCAGAATAGGCTACCATCTGTTCATTAATTGATAACTATGTGTTAACATTTCCCCCATTTTTTGTTCGTTTATTATATTATAAATGTCGTCTACAAGATATTATCAGGAATTATATACAGCCGCCTGGAATCGTTTTCGAAGGAGATGATTGGTGAATACCAATGTGGCTTCAGACCAAAGAGGTCAACTATAGACCAAATACATATGTTAACAGGTATACATGAAAAATGTGTTGAATATAACATACCTATTTAAAACTTGTATATCGATTTCAAACAGGCGTTTGATGAAGTAGATCGACAAAAGATGTTAAAGCAACTATCTATGTTAGGGATACCCAATAAGTTGGTTAAACTTATATGAATGACTCTGGAGGGTTCCAAAGCTATGGTCAGAATAGATGGAGATATGACGCAGGCCTTTAATATTGAAAATGGGGTTAGACAAGCTGATGCCTTATCAACACACTTTTTATTCTAACTTTAGAAGCTGTTGTTAGAAAACTGGATATAAACAGCTGTATTAATACAAGAACAATGCAAATATGCGCATATGCGAATGATGTTGCCAGAATCAGCCGCAACAAAAGGGTATTAAGCGAAAAAGTTATAGAACTGAAACGAGAAGTTGCTACGTTTGGTCTATATATAAATGAAAGCAAAACAAAATATATCGAATGCACAAAATCGAATCAACATGAGAATCTGAAGGTAGACAACCATACATACAACTATGCCTCCACTTTTCCCTACCTAGGTTTAATAGTAAATGACAACAACATCAGTCAAGAAATACAAGCACGGATTCTTAGCAGTTATAAGTGCTTTTATGTATACAAAGACTTAATGAAAATTAAGTTACTGAATCGTGAGTCTAAGCTTAGAATCTACAAAACAGTAATTAGACCAGTGGTCGCATATGGATAAGAAACGTGGACCCTCTCAACCACTGATGAAAATCAACTGAGAATATTTGAGTGCAAAATACCAAGGAAGATATTTGGACCCACCCACTGCAGCGATGGTTCGTGGAGAATTAAAATGACCACGAGCTGGATCAACTAATACCGAGCGCAGATATTGTTAGATTTATAAAGTCACAAAGACTAAACTGGCTTGGTCACCTAGAAAGAATGCCAGATAATCGAGCTGGCGAAGGAAAGTATCCGACAGGGCAGAATGGAAGAATATTGTTAAGCAGGCCAAGACTCACAAAGGGTTGTAGCGCCATTAGAAAAAGAAGAAGAAGATTATATTTATAAAAGGACTGATTTTAGCATATTATCATTTTTATTTAGAATTGAGGTATCAGAAAGATTTAAATTTTATTTGCTTTTGTAAAACTTACTCCGACGCATACAGTTTTTTGCTATTTTTGCACCCATATCTTCTTGTTTACTTCAGTACAGTTGTGTTTGTAATAACGTATCGTACCCGAAAAATTACATAATTCCAAGAAAGTTCAAAAGTTCTTCTTTGGTAATTTGAAAATCTTGACGATTATTGTCAGGAGCGTATTTGGTAAAATTGAGTACTTGAGTGGTTTTTTTCCTGTAAGATAATATAATATTCTCTCATTTTCTTGCTTCCTTCGTCCACTGTACCTGTTGTTGTTTCTAGATTTAGATAATAGAAGCTGTCTTTTCGTTTCCAAAACCTGCAATATCCTCTGAAACTCTGGTCTCTTCGAGATTGGTATCTCCGTCAATGTCCTCTTTTCGGTTGTTTTCTTTCACTTAAAAATCTATAAATGGTTCTTTCACTAACACCTGTCATACCAGAGCACATAGTCATTATATTATTAACCGTTATTAAATGTTATTGATGAAGAAGGGAGTCATGAACATTTAACACAATAGTTTTTTCTGTCAGAGAATACGCGCTATTTGGAAGTTTAACTGCTATTTTAACGCATGGACTGAACTGCTCAACTCAGAACACGGGCAGTATTATATTCGTCAACTTTCCCTTACTCGGTCGGCAGGTAAGCAGTTACCCAAAAGATAATTTGACAAATTCTTTAATGTCATTAATAAAGGATTATTTCCTAACGAGACAAAGTATTCTATGAATGTAGTAGTATAAACTACATTCATTTTACATATTCCCAATTGCCAACAGAAGCACGTGAAAGCCAAACAGGGTCGTACTGATGTGTATCATATGATTTTTAAAAATATTTACTTTTGAAACTATTAGTGTAAGAATTTCTTGAAATTTAATCATTAAATCACAATTAAACTAAACTCTAAAAAATAACACGACCAGTAAATAACTTAACAATAACTATAACATAAATATAACACAATATATTAACTTAAAAATTAACACGATACAATTTGAATTTAAACATGCTGGCAAGTTTGGATCTGTAACTTGAGAATCTGTCTGGCTTAAGGCAATAAATTATATTTAATAGCCTCTTGACGAATGAGACGGCGAATATCAACACGTGCGTTTGTTGTCAGATGGGAACTTGTTAAACGAATGAACTTTAGATATGCCTTATAAATTCAAAAATAGTACTACTATTAAAAGAGAGAAATTGGTTTGTGAAAAAAATAAATAGCGGGAAAAAAATACAGGTAATTATCAGCCTAAGGTACAACAACGTACAAAATTCGTGCTTTTTAATTTCTTATTATTATTAGTGCCAAGAGTTTTTAATTTTATGGGGTTTTTTAAGTATATGTAACTAAACTAATCATTGCAAACTCTTAATTTTACAAAAAAAATCCTTGGTTTTAACTAAATCCGTATCGGTTTATGGGCTTGACGGTAATCCTTAACCTCTATTTGAAGATTTGCGTTTGTAGTGCTGCCGATTTCAAACAAATAGACTTTAAGAAAAATATTTGGAGGACATTTTAGTAAATATAATTATTATATAAACTAAATATTATGTTTAAAAATAATAATTGTATTTATATGAAGTTATTTTAAAACGAGAATTATTATAAAAATTTAAACAGATGATTTAATGTTGTTATTAATAGGATGACATTTTTCACTTTTTTAAATTTTAATTAATTAATTATTTCTCATTTAATGTCAATATTTTGTAAGTTATTTATTATGCAGTTTTTAATTTAAACCTGCTTAAACTAAATATATGATGATTAGAAACGAATTGATCTAGAGTAGTACATCGATGTCAAGAACCGTCACGCTACCCGTGACGTCGCCATCTTGTGGCACTAGTTCCGTGACGCTTGCCTCAGCATTTTACAGTAGAGAAATAAAAAGTAATACAACGCCAGTATATAAGCTTCGCTTCAAAAAGTGTAAATACAAAAAAAAATCATGCAAATTAAATAAATTCTAAAAATTCTTCCGTTTAATTCACTCTTGGAATTTATATGATTGTGATAAATGAGGTCATAGACACAAGTCTTACGACTGTAATATCCTCGTGCTGATATGAATCGAGTGACATAGAGTCAGGAAAATTAACGAGAACATGGAAAAGCCTGAAAACATTAACCCATGTTTCACGTTAAATTTATTTCGCTTTTCATGGGGTTTCCATCAGTCGTATATGCTCAAGTTGATTTTTATTAATGGAAAATGTTGGCATGCTAAAGCGATAAATGTATGTTAACGTTCCAGCTTTTTGAAGTACGTTTTTCATATAAAGAGATTTGATATATATGAACTCTGACATTATTAGTAAATACATACATAGACATTTAAAAAAGTTGCACTGCGTAGGATGCCGATAGAGATGAAAACTTTTATTAAATTACAAATTAACTGGTGTTTTTTTATCTCTATTTATATTTATTTGATATATCATCTTAAATTTAATAATTAAAAGCATAAAATCTTGTTACATATTATTTAATCAAAAACCATAAAACGGAATCTTACATCACGAATTAGATATTTCTTCTACTTCAGATTATAATATATGCCTCTTCTATTTGCTTCCTTTCATGTATACTTTTAGAAATTCTTATCCACTATTTGCCTACCATATGTTTGATATCATCTATTAACCTTTTCTGTGGTCTACCCACTCTACTCTTTTTTGTATCCATTTTTAGTGTTATCTCGAGTTACCGATTTTAGCAGTATGCCCTATGCCCAATATATATATATATATATATATATATATATATATATATATATATATATATATATATATATATATATATATATATATAAATTTCACTGCAATTCTGGTTATCATTGAAGGAGAAATAAAAAAATGACAATACTATTTCAATATTTTGAGAGAAAATGTTTTGTGCAGTATTTCTGCACTTCTTCACTTCTGCTGATTGTCATCTAACCTAAAGATGTAAAAACAACGTCAATTACAATGATTTTCGTTGTTAAAGACTTATTAAATAAAAAATACATTAAAAGTTATAATTAAATTACAAAAAATGTCCAATATTCTAAGAAAGTAGGTATAATGTTCTAAGGTTAAGGCTAGAAGGCCTATTCCCCACATACAATTTCTTAGATTTTTCATAATGAGGAACGTGGTCCCAATTGAAAAATGATCACTATGAATACGTAATAGTCGCTTTAAAATAAACTTTATTTAACAAATAAACATGTTTGCATGAATAAAATAATATAAACATTAATAGCTGTACAAAAAATAAAAATTCTTCTTATTTAATTTTTATGAAGTTCAATAAAACAAGGTATGCACACAAATGACTCGTTCGCACAATCTCTACAAAAGATATCTATCTTTTAGTTTTGTTCATTCCATACCCTTCAATGTTCTTCTTCATATCATCTTATCAGTTTTTGCACATCTTTCTTAGCTGATTTTTACTTCCATCTGTTTTGTCTTCAATAACGTGATAAAAGTTAATGTAGGTATTTGTTTATCTGAATTTATGTCTTCATTGTGTGTCCCCAGATGCGTCATTATTTGCTTTTTAAAATCTGTCACTGACAGATTTAAAATTTTTATTTTCTTCAGCTACAAGCTTATATAAAATATAAGAATTTATCATATATGTAATAAATAAAAGTTTGATAGCTACTTTCCTAAACCACTTCACGCTTTTCTTTAGAGTATCCCCTAGTTGGTTGGATAAATTAACTGCTGCTTTGTCGTTATTATAGTCTAATACCACTTTTAGTTTTGGTTGAGTTTGTCGAATACATAATACTTACCGCATATCCCATGTTTAGTGGAAAGGATATAAATATTACTTTTGTCTCTCCAGTTGGTAATGGTTATTCCATTCTCGTTTTTCGCCGCAAAAGAGTTTTTTAGGTATTCAATTCAATTATATCATCTGCAAATATTGTAAAATATCTATCTTAGTTAACCGAGACGACCTAGTTTACGTAAATAAGAAATAGAATGTGTCCTAAAATTGGACTCGCATTTAATTTTCTGCCTTTCTCGGTAAATTTGACGTCTTGTCGACGTGCAGTTAAATAATATGTTAATCAATTCAATGCACGTCCTTGAATACCCATATTTTTTAATTCATAAATTAAAATTTTGTGATTGATACGTAGGAGTGGTAAACTTTTTTTCATCTTTCTGTGATCCCAAAATTGACATTTTCAGGAAAATTCAGCTCGTATTGTTTTTAGAGATCAAATCTATTTTGACTGGACTATTAACGTAAATGACGTTGTTTTTCCAAGATTTGGAGGAATATACATGCATGCTTTGATAATATCAGATTTTAGTTATTTTCTTAATATTATAGTCAACCCTTTGGACATTGGTTTACGTGTTTATTAACTCGTTCAGTGGAGTAAAGTGTCATCTTATGGGAATGTCTTGCTCTAGTAGACCCGAATAAGTAAGTGACTTCAGAGTTCAGATTGAGATCGTTATTAGTGGTCTGTGTTGAGATCTAGTTGTGAATAAAATACGGACCCGACGCCCAGGAATATAGGTTAAGACCGCAGTAGCCACAGCTGGCGGAGCAGCCGTGTTCCTCATGTTATAGGCGGCTGCAGCAAATACTCGGCAACAAAATAATTTAATTTGTATTTGAAAATGATTTCCGAAGTGCAAATCGACGTCAAACTGAAAGTATTTTCAACTAAAATTGTGATTAATTCCGATTCAAGATAGGGATAACATAAAAATGACACTAGAAAATAGCTTCAGAACCCTATTATTCAAAACCTTACAGTAGCTTAATTAATTAAATAGTATTTTGTAGACAGCTCGTATCATATATAATTGTAATATTAATGTATTATGCATGTAGATATAAGTAAGTGCTTATTATCGTATTATAAACACATGTTGCAATTATCAAATAATTAAATACGTTTGTGTATTATTTTAATGATTTATCTTACACCTTTTAGCTTACATTTACTTTTCTTTAATTGAATCGAGTCAGGCACATCTAAGAATAATAATACAATGCACATACATCCAGATTAATAATAACTAAAATAATTTTTTTCTTAACTTTGATTAATATTGGGAAAATAAGTACTTTTACTTATTCATTTTTATAGTCGGTTCACTATTCCCAGTCCGAACTGTCTAGTGAATTTAGTAATTATTTTTTTGCGAAGTTAGTTACTTTTTGACAGACTAGAAGTGGCTGGAAATTACTATACAACCAAGCACACGAACTCATAGCCAATATTATTAGAACACAAACTAAATAATAAATAAAATAGAACTTTACGAATTACCGACAATCAATATTTGTTTATTTGCACCATATAATAAATAGTTATGTTAAATTGTAACAACTAAAATATATTTTTTAAATATACTACCCAAAATTTTATGGGTTTAGTATACACTTCCACTATTTATAATAATTCTTCTTTTTTTCAATGAAAGAAGTTTGTATAAAATAAAAGTTTATTTAAGCTGTTAATGCTGTGATCTAGGAACTTTTGTGGTGTAGGTTTCCAGCTATGAATTTGTCAAAATATGCCCGAGTTGAGCGAATGGACTATAACATGAATTTCAAAAGTGCAAAAAAATTGCAATTTACACGACATAATTATAGTATGAACACAATCAATATTTTTTTATAAAATTAAAATATTTTGTTTACAACCAATATATAGGGTGTCCGCAAATGCTCTTCATTAAAAAAACTACTAATTGCAGAACAGAATTTTATGTCGATTTGACGTAAATCACTTTATCCAATATGCCTCTAAGGGAGTTAGAGTTATTCAAAGATGGCACTCTGACATTTTATCAGTTTATATAAATCGGTATAATTCAGCAATCGGCGTAATTCAAATATCTTTAAAATGGTTCCTTTTAAGCAGAATATTTCTTTTGCGATAAAAATAAAATAAGGTCATTCTAGTAACTTTTAATGTCCACCCATACAGCAAACTCCCTATGCATAGATTCTGATAATCTGGTGACTTTTAGTGAATTATCAGTTGGCAAAATATTGCAGTATTGTCAGTTTATTTCTCACGGCTTTTGGTTATTGTGTTTGTGAATTGGAGGTTTTTTCGTGTTGGTTATTTGCTTTATGGTTTCTATTTTTGCTACAAATTAAACTAAAAAAGTTGTATAGGGCTATACAGGCGTTGCAAGGTCCATTCGCTTATCTCGGGCTATTTTGACAGATTCATAGTCGGAAACCTACAACACAAAACTTCCTACTAAGACTTCTTCCTTTGAAAAAAGAAGAATTATTCTAAATAGTGGAAGTGTATACTAAACCCACAAAATTTTCCCTATATATTTAAAATATAATATTTGAGGTATTCCAATTTAACATATTGTAGTAAATATTTGTATTATTCTCGTTGTTTATTTTATTTATTATAGCTTTGTTTTATTATATTTGTATATAAATGCCAAATATCCATATATCCTCGTAGCTTGCCCTGTCTGTATACGACTTCCTGGTCACCATATATAGCAAAGATCGAGGACCATCTTCTAATCTCAGTACTCGTCCAACTTTAGGCTGCTGGTTTTTTAACTCGTCCAAACGACCGAACTTCCTATAAAATACAGATGAGATTCCTTTAGTCATCTCAAGATCTTGAGCAACACAGTGGGCTAGAGAGACGTTATGCGGAACCCTAAAAAGATCCTGCTGAACTTCTGTCGTCACGCCGAATCTAGCAATCTTTCTGTCAGCGTAATTTGACATACATTCATTAAAACTTGGTCGCCGGTCATCTTTGATCTTATGTTGAAGGGTTCGTGCTTCTTCTGTTTCATTTGAGCCAGTATATGGTGCAAGACGATTTATGTGAACTACTTTTGGTTTACCTTCCGGCAACTTCTTAATCCGCTATATTACGTCATTTTTTCTCTTTTTAATTTCATACGCCCCTTCCCATTGTCTTTGCAGTTTGGCAGACAAGCCTCGACGACGTTGTGGATTATAAAGCCAAACAAGATCACCTACGTCATAGCTTTCATTCTTGCATCGAGAATCGTATTGATCCTTCATTCTGTCACTGGCTAACTGGATGTATTGTTGGGCAAGTTCATGAATGTTGTTCATTCTTAACTTCAGGCGGTCGACATAATCTTCGCTTGCAACATGTTCTTCGGAAGGTCTGCAGCCAAACTCTAGGTCGCAGGGCAAACGAACTTCCCGACCTAACATCAGGCAGGTTGGAGTCTGGCCTGTAGTTTCATTCACGGCCGAGCGGTAGGCCATTAGTAATAAATGAATGTGCTGGTCCCAATCTCTTTGATGTTCTGATACAACTTTGGACAGGTGTTTACCCATCGTTCGGTTCATCCTCTCGACCATTCCAACTGATTGAGGATGCAGGGGTGTCGTTCTGGTCTTATTGACACCAATCAATTTACAAACGTTTTGGAAAAGGGTCGACTCGAAGTTTCGTCCTTGGTCGGAGTGGATCTCCAAAGGAACACCAAATCGGCTGAAGAATTATTTAACAAGTACCTCTGCAACGGTAGCAGCTTCTTGATTTTGTATCGCTTAGGCATCAGTCCATTTCGTAAAATAATCCATAGCTACCAGGGTATATTTATTTCTATCATTCGTCTCTGGAAGTGGACCTGCAATGTCGATTGCTACTCTTTCCATAGGACTACCAACATTGTACTGTTTCATGGGTGCCATCTTTTTACCAACTGGACCATTACTGGTTGCACACAGTTCACATTTCCGGCACCATCTTCTTACATCATCTTTACAGTTCACCCAATAGAACCGTTCTCGAATCTTTTGCAAAGTCTTCGTAATACCAAAGTGTCCACCTGATGCACCGTCATGTAACTGACGCAATACTTCTGACACTTTACTTTTAGGTACAATCAACTGAAGCTTAGTTTCTGTACCATCATCGTTCTCAAAGATTCTAAACAGAAGATCATCTTTCAGCACTAGGCAATTCCATTGGCGCCAGTAACACTTAACTTCGGGACTACATACACTAATGTCTTGCCAAGAAGGTCTTTCACTTCGACGCATCCAATCCAATACTCTTTTTATACATGGATCATCTGCTTGAGCGTCTTGTAGCTGTTGAGGTTGCCATTGATTATTAATGACGGTGGTTCGTCTCACGGGGTAAAGTCGTTCTTCTAATTCAAGGCAATGATTACGATTTGCACTGTATAGCCGTCTTGACTGAACATCAGCATTTGAATGACTTTTTCCAGCCCTGTGTTCGATTTGTTCTAGCTTTCTGACTGTTGTATTATTTTCTTGCAATGGTCTTACAAGGTCTGGTAACATTTTTCTTGACCCTTATGAATCGATCTTAGGATATCCGCAGCATCACCTCGTAAAGCAGCAGTCAAGGAAACAGCTTTTTCTTGTTCTGTCCAATGATTGGCTGTCGCAATAGCTTCAAATTGTCTAAGGTATATGGACCAAGAAGACTTTCCATCAAATGGTGGCAATTTGAATCTCATATTATGTGTCATTTCGTCTCTAGGTGATTCTTCTTTCACTACCGGATCTAAGGCTACTGTATTAACTGGTGGTAGCACTTTTGTATTGGTTATCATGCTCTCTAACTATTTGATCTTCTCTTCTACTTTATCGAATGTTTTAGAAACTTCTTCAAATTTTTCATTGTTCTTTTTAAAAGTTTCTTCCATCATTTGAGAAACATTTTCAAATTTCTCGTCGAATCTTCGAGAAACATTTTCAAGTTTCTCGTAGTTTTGTCCACCTACTTCTTTAATAATTTGAGACGTTTCATCCAATCTTTTGGATACGTTCTCGAATTTATCATCATTTTTTTTAGAAGATTCTTCTATCATTTGAGACGTTTCATCGAATCTTTTGGAAACATTCTCGAATTTTCAATCAATTATTTTAGTTAAAACGGCTTCTTCTGCTGATTGAAACTGGAATGTCTCTGGGTTTTCTCCATTCTTGTTGAGAACAGTCTTCAGTCGTTCTTGGAGTATCTTCTTGGACCCGCTGCAGTCTTCATCGCGTTCTTCGTTGCTCACGCAACTGTTTTACTGAAAGTTCTACTAGCAGCATCTTTGGTCAGGCACACACGTACTTTTAAAATGTTCTTTCGTACAAAGATCACTACCGAACTACGCGGATGTTCCCGACGAATAATACTTTTTTTAAAAGTTCAAAAGTCTTTTTCAAAAGTCACTGCTGAATTTATTTTTTTTTACACAATTATCCTCACACCGGACACCAACTGTAGCGAGATTAAATAAAACGAGCGGTTCGAATTTATATAAATATATTTATTTATAGTTTACAGTTCGGTACTCTCTTATCAACTAAACTCTACTCCTAACATCGTTACATATATATACCAAAAGTAATATGTTCGAGAATATTCTGGAGTAGTCCCACCTCTAATTCATCTCATCGAAAGCGCATCGAAGACTGGCGGTATTGAAATGCCTATTCTTGAGTTCTCTAGATCTTTCCTTCTAAGAATAATGACATATCGGAGATGGGCTATTTCGTTACATTACAAATGTTCTTAATAACAAAAACATTTCAGTTAACATCCAATTGTCTGAAAGTTTCAGGAAAAATTGTAAGGAAATATAAAGATGGGCCTTATACAACCCTCACATTGAAGAAAAGTCGCAAAAGGAAATTAACGACTGACAAATGATAGCGTCAAAAATCAAATTCGCTTAGAAATATATCCCATTTATGAAGAAAGTGAATTTCTATTTTATATAGAATATATATTTTATAAAAAGGTTGGGCTAATATAAATAATTATATCGTTGAGTTGCGCCATATTTAGGCAACCACTTAAATTTTTTGATAACATTTAGCTTGAGTTTCTTAAGAATAGTTTCAATAAACGAATAAAGTTTAATCAAGTTTAATCCAGAATTTAAAGTTTATCCAGTTAGTCGGTAATTAATAAAGTTCTATTTTATTTACGTTTGTTTACTATAATATTGGTTATGAGCACGTGTGCTTGGGTGTATAGTAATTTTCAGCCACTTCTAGTCTGTCAAAAAGTAATTAACTATAACTAAATAATTACTAAATTCACTAGACAGTTCGGACTGGGAATAGCGAACCGACTATATTACTTTTTTTCCCTACAGTAAAATGCTGAGACGACTGTCACGCAACTAGCGCTACAAAACGGCGTCGTCACGGGTAGCGTGATAGTAGCGTCATAGAATAACGGTTCTTGACATCGATTCACTACTCATCTACTACATCATAATATTTACTCCAAGCAGGTTTAAATTAACAACTGCATGAAAAATAACGAAAAAAGTATAGACATTAAATGAGAAGTAAAAAATTAATAGAATATCTCACTAAAAGATTCGATTTGTAACGATTGTCAAAATTTATTACAAGTCATAATTGTCATCCAATGAATAACAACATTGAATAATCTGTTTACATTTTTATAATACCTAATTTGTTTAAAATATAAAAAATAAATAAATAATAAAATTATTTTATTTAATTTTAAATATTATATTATTTAAATTCTAAAAATATTTTTAATATAACTTGTAATTTTTAAACATTTTATTTAGTTTATATAATAATTAAATTTAGTATCAAATCATTTCATAATTCATAATTTCATATAAATATAATATTGGATTTTGTCAATTATCAGTTCGGCCATTGTAATAAAATGCGATAAAAATGGTTATCAGTAAAACATTTTAATATTTTATACAGTCACAGCGGAAAAGTCCATTTGTGTACCTAACGAGTGGTTGGCTGTTAGGTATACAAAATGCAAAACTGACCATAATTAAATTTTTTATTTTAATTTTTGAAATATTCCATATTTTTTTGTACAGGAAACGTAGAAAAGATCTTAATAACGAATGCCATGAAGAATGAAAAAAGGTTAAAAAAGACGTACCTAAAAAAACTGCTGCTGAATAGAAATTTGATTGAAAATATTATGAAATTGTAAAGAGAATAGTCAACACAGCAGTTTTGTTGATTAATATAAAGCTTCGCGCTAGTCGACAGTACCACCTACTGAACCCTTTTTTTCTTTAAAAAATAAATAAACTTTGATTAATAGTGGGAAAATAATTAACATTTGACGTGAATACGTGTTTTTAATTACAACCATAAGCGGCTCGTTTAGGACGGGTATTTGGCATTTTTATTCATAAGTTTCTTGTCTTTCAAAATTTCATCATTTACACAAATGATGTGGTAAACAGTTATCAAATTTCAGATTACAGATTTGTACTTATCATGTATTAATGCATATTGTTTCCATTGCCTAACAAATTTATTTTCAGTTCAGTGTCGGTTTAACACAGTCTGCCGCCCGATGCTGATACGGTTGCCGCCAGGCTCAAAAATATTTCTTAACTTTATTTCAATTCAACAAAACATATTTTGAATATAAGTTTAATAAAATAAGGAAAACAATTACAACTTGTTTGGTTTCCAACTTAAAGTAATACTAACAACATACAAGAAAAAAAATTAAGGTCAAACTTCAAAAAGTAAAATAAAAATGTACCTAATAACATTCAAACAGATAAAATGAGGTAGGTAATCAAATACCTTTACTATAGAAAAGCTTGTTATCTTACTTTTACTGAAGCAAAGTTTAATTTCAGTTCAGTGTCGATTTAACACAGTCTGGCGCCCGGTGCTGATAGGTTGCCGCCAGGCTCAAAAATATTTCTTAACTTTATTTCAATTCAACAAAACATATTTTGAATATAAGTTTATTAAAATAAGGAAAACAATTACAACTTTTTTGGTTTCCAACTTAAAGTAATACTAACAACATACAAGAAAAAAATTAAGGGCCAACTTCAAAAAGTAAAATAAAAATGTACCTAATAACATTCAAATAGATAACATGAGGTAGGTAATCAAATACCTTTACTATAGAAAAGCTTGTTATCTTACTTTTACTGAAGCGAAGTTTTAGATGATATCATTTATATTTAATTCATTTAGCAGGTCCTCGTTAATGGATAAAACTGCTAAGGAGTTCAAATTTTCTTGGGAAATTGCATTTTTTAAGTAGGTCTTTACCCTTTTAGTGTCGAAAGAGATCGTTCGCCACTTGCATTTGCGACCATTATGGAGAAAAAAATACACAGGCAAATATTAACGTTTGGAAATGAAGATATTAATTTATTTTCGTATAAAACCTGTACCAATTCTAAAGGAGTGTCTATTTGTATTTGGGGAAGGGAAGTTAACAAATGCTTTAAATGAACACATTCTTGGGGAAAATACCCGTTCAAATCCTCCTTGTATTTTTGTTGTGATTCGGTTGCCGATCTGAAAATATCTTTATCTTCCGTAGCTTTTAGGTTAAATAAAAATTCAAATGCTCTTAAACAATATTTAGAACTATCAGATCGGCGAATAATCTTCGACTTAAGATTGTCTATTATAAAAACATAACATTGTGTTCGCATTTTTTGTTTTTGGCTTAAACTTGCCTCCAAATTCTTTTCTCCTAATTACAATTTTTCTGATAATCTTCTTCTCAGCATAATTTTCGTTCCCTGTTAACAACATTCCTCAGGCCTCGTAGTGATCAAAACGATCACGTAAGAAATCAAAGTAATCTGCTAAAGATGATAACAGATGAGCGGTTGTGCTTCTATATTTTCCTTTTGTACTGCTTTATTGACCTCATTAACCCTTTGTAAAACGTCAAGCCAGAATGATAAAATTATTCCGGTTTCCAACAAATCAAGTTTTTCCGATAGAAAAGCTGCGTCAACTCTTACTACATTGTTCTCATTTACATCCGTTGACGTTTCAATCAAACATGTTTTATTCAAACCGTAACGCTTGTACGGCATCAAAACGAGAAAACCAACGGGTTGTATTCACTCTTTTAGGTAAAAGGGTCTGCCCGACTCAGGCGAATCCTTTATTGCACGAGACAATAACTTCCACCTGTTTGTGGACACGGAGAAAAAATTGTAGAGTGCTTGTACCAACATAAAAAATATGTTGCTTCCAAACAACAATTTGCTGCATTTTGGACAACCTAATTTAAAGAGTGAGCAGCACACGGTACAAAAAGAGCTAAATCATTGTAAACTTTAATACGTGCTTGCAAACCAGAATACTTGGCACTTATATTACTGGCATTGTCATAAGACTGGCCTCTACAGTTCTTAATATCTAATTTCAAAGACTCTAACATACCAATAACTGTTTCCTTAAGTTCTTGTGAGCTATGCTCAGTGTTTTAATAAAATCCCACCAATCTTTCCACGGCGTTCCCTTTATTGTTAAAATATCTCAAAATCATTGTAAGTTGGTCATGGTGTGTTATGTCAGGTATTAAATCTACACTTATAAAATAGTATTTATTTGCATTAATTTGCCTAACAATTTTAATCAATGACTCGATTGGACAAAATAGTCAGTTATTCGTTACATATATCTTTTGATAGATATGACGTGTTGCCCTTACCTAAATTTACTCGTTTATTAATATAAACTTAAATAAAATAAATACTTAAAACTGAAAGTCCGGATTTGCTGTGTATATCTGAGTCATGGTGTAGTGACAATAATATAAATTCCCTTTATCTTCCTAATTATCTCTTAGGTTCGTACTATAATCGAAGTGATCATATACATGGTGGTGTACTTGTATTTGTAAAGGTTAATTTTAAATTTAATATTCCAAGTTTTCTCACGAACATCTGTCAAGATTTTAACTTTGAGTGTTGTTGTATTAGTTTTAGATGTGACTCAAAAAATTTTGTTTACTCAATGTGTATCGCTCCCCTAATGGGGATATTGATATTTTTATACATAAATTATATCATGTATTTAATATTTGTTACGTTAAATATGATTGTGTTATTCTTTGTGGTGATCTTAACATCGATTATCTTAAAGGGTCAAGGGAAAAATCTATATTGATGGATTTCATGATTAGTTTCGGACTTAACTGTAAAAATACTGAACCAACTAGAATATTTACAAACAAAAACGGTGTAATTTCACGATCGAAACTAGATTATTTTCTTACCAATATTCCTCAATTATACAATGAGGCTGTCGTGAACTACAATTTAGGTGATCATCTAGGACTTCATTTTAGTTTAAACATATCTGAGAGTAACAATACTGCTACATCCCAGATAGCTACTTATAAGAACTTATCAAAGAATTGTTTGTCTAATCTTTTATTGAGTCTTGATTCTGAGAATTTCGAAAATGTTTATACATATTCAAATGATGTAGATGATGCATATAGAGCTTTTTTGAACACTGTCTCCTACCATATTGATACAACATGTCCTTTAATATCAAAACGCATAACTACTAATACCAACAAAAAATGGATCAATACTGAAATTCTTCAGCTTAGTAAAAAGCTGAAGGATTTATTTTGGCTAGCAAATGTTAGTGGTAATCCAGATTTAATGTATAACTATAAAATACAAAAGGCCAACTTTATCCGTAAGGTAAAGATATAAAGGATATAAAGAAAGCCTCATATCAAAGTTATCTACATAATCAAAATGATAATAAAAGAAGGAAGGAGATATGGAAAACTGTGAATCGTCAAACTGGTAAAAATAAAAACAATTTTGAGTGGAGCATTACTGACAATAATAAATTATTGATACATCCAGAACACATAGCAAACAAATTTGGTGAGTATTTTTGTACATCAGTCAAACATACATTATTAAAACATTTCAATAACTATACCTTTAACGATTTCACAACTATGACAATTAACAACACATTCTTTTTTTCTGAGGTCTCACCATTTGATATTGAGAATGCTATATCTTCCTTAAACTACACCAGCTCAGTAGGTATTGATCAAATCCCCACTAAAATAATTAAATACATTTCTTCATATATATCTCCTGTTCTGTCTTACATCATCAACCTATCTGTCAAGGATGGCAAGTTTCCAAGTGACCTTAAAATGGGAGTAGTTACTCCAATTTTCAAAAAGGGAGATCCATGTTTGGTTGATAATTACAGGCCAATCACCGTAACAAGTATACTCTCTAAGATTATCGAAAAGTGTTTTTACAGTAAAATGTTAAATTTTCTGAATAAATATGATATTTTAAATAAATGCCAGCATGGGTTTCTTAATAATTCGTATAAATTTTTAGGTTATCTATATCATTGGATCTTTCATGTTCGTCAAATCTTTCCTATTGTTATTCCGTGATGAAAATCCTGTTTTAAATTGGTTCTTTTTTTTTCAAATAAGACACAATAAAGACAAAATATATTGCCAGTGCTCTCGGAGTAAATTACCCAGTCGCGGCGAACCACTTCTGGCATACCTGTTTTGTTCGCCGAAATTTCTTTTTGACATTGAAAAGTCCATATCTGTAAGATTCTGCTCGACCCATTTTTCTAGAATCATTTCTGCATACTTAATTATGGCAATATTGCCAAAGTGCTGGATCTTGCAAATTCGATATCATGTGGATTTGTATGCAAATTTTATTTTACCATAACCATATAATTTATATATAACCTTCAACCGCCCGGTGCTACAGCCCCAAAGAAAAGACCCCTGGTTAAACTGGCGCTGTTTCAGTTGTGAAAGACGTAAAACAAATATTGTTAAATAACTGGTATTTTAAAAAATATTTTTAGTTGTCAAATTTTAGTTGCTATAGGCTTAGGACCTCAAATGTTGATTGTAGCACAAAAAAAAATCCAAGAAATAAAAATTGTATAAAATATAATTCTTTCTATTTTTGTTAATGTACATTTATGTCGTAACGTTAACAATAAATGAGATAATTCTACTTGGTCACTATTTTCCCCCTTAACTCCAAAATAAAACGACCACCCGAAAAATTTACAAAGAAGAAATTGTAGGAAATCGTAATTGCAACAATTTTCAAATACAAGTGAGTGATTACTTATTGTACCTATTGAAATATTTTAACGAGAAATAGATACACATGTGTCATATCAAGTTTCCAAGGATCGCCTGAAGTTACTTGTTTTTGGGACGATTCAGCTTTTAATCACAAATTGACCTCAAGTAGAGGTCGACTCAAATATCTGCAAAAAAAGATGGTACAGTAGACTAACGCGAAGCTTTATACTATGTTTTCTGTATTTTTAAAATTTACATATTTTTAAAAGTGAATAAAGTAATTTTATTATTTATTATGTTTTTAAAACAAATTTTATTGTATTAAAATAATTCAATCAGTTATTATATTTGTTCTAACGCCACCTGCTGACGTATTAACAAAGTGTATTCTTGTTTACTTTTGACAGACCTGTCAAATTCAAATGGACAAACCTCCAAACCTCGATGCCCATGCACTCTTTAGAGCCACACAAGACCGAGAGGAATATGCCAGAATTGTCTCCAAAATCCACTAATTGGATAGGAAACCATAAGAAGAAGAAGTCAAATTCAGACGAAATATTAAATTAATAATCACATATAAATAAATATCATTTGATAGTAAATTTAATTATTAAAGTTAAATTAAAAATTATAAAATTATACTAAAATACAAAAATCCCCACAATTTTAATAGGCTTTTGTACGTTTTATGCCATTTTCATTTCAACTGATTCTTTTCCTACTCATATTATTTCTAATTTTACCAATATAATCAGTCTCGTGGTCTGGAAGTGTCAATAAACTAAACGAGTTAAAGAAAGCTCTGATCCAGAAAGTGTGCGGAGAGTGGAAGGTGTGTTATCTCTATCAAGGGCAAATAATCCATTTTAGATTTTGGGCTTTGCGAGGTTTATCCCTTACCCGAGAGAAAGTGCACGTAAGCGAAAATACGAGGACCTGGAGAAGTCTCCGATATTAAAATAGGGTTGCTTTGTAAATAACACGTACGAAGCTGAGAATTATTGTGAAGTGAAAATGAATCGACTTATTCACTCGACTGTATTACACATAACAGTGGCTTAATTTAATATATATATATATATATATATATATATATATATATATATATATATATATATATATATATATATATATATATATGTATATATATATATATATATATATATATATATATGTATATATATATATATATATGTATATATATATATATATATATATATATATATATATATATATATATAATGTTACGATAATTATCCTGGCCTAAAATAACCGTAAATATATTATGACTAATTCACTAATATGTTGTAGATTATACGAGAGAATTCTACCAGCTGGCAGAGAGAAAACCGGTCAGACGATGACCTTCTAGTATACATCAGAGGAGTTCTCCTGAATTCTAGGCCAGTTGTGGTTTTATATATAATAATGGACATTTTATTTGGAAGGACAGTTAATTCGGACGACGCGCTCGCGATAAAATGTTACGTTCGCTTTTTAATAAATTATGTATGTTTAGTGAAAATAAATAAATATCAGTCATTGTGCTTTTTAATGAATTAAGATAAGAACAAGACATTATAAATTAAAGACTTAACAATTAATAAATTTACAACAAATGGTGTCAGAAGTGGGATCGAACATAAATTAGACTTATAATAATAATACAAGTGAATATAAAATAAATTGTGAAAATGACGACGATTTATGAGCTGACAGTGACTAATTTAAGAAGACATCTCGAAGACAGAGAATTAGCTTCTACCGGAAAAAAGGCTGAGTTAGTCCAACGACTAAAGAACGCTTTGCTAGAAGAAGGTCTAGATCCAGAGACTTATATATTTGAAGATGCTGTCCTCTCGTCGATTTCGAAAGTTTCTGGTGATATCGCATCATTAGAGAACAAAGTTTCCGGCGACATCGCATCATTGGAGAACAAAGTATCCGGCGACATCGCTTCTTTAGAAAGCAAAGTTTCTAACGAGATTTCTTCTCTGGAAAGCAAAGTTTCTGCTAACATCTCTAAAGTCACTTCAGAGATATCTGCTCTTGACGATAGAGTGTCTTCGTTAAAAAACCAAGTTGCTGCCGATATGTTGGCCTTCGAAGAAAAGATTAAAGAGATGGAAAGGAAGATGGAGGAAACAGGGACAGCAGAGAGAGGAAACAATCCAATTACAGTGGAGACAAAAGAAGAAGAGACGAAATGTAAGTTGGAAACACGGCCGAAATTTGAAGGAAGTGGAGGTTCTGTCCATGTGAAAGTCCCAACTTTCGATGGAAAATCGTCATGGAACAACTACATGAAACAGTTCGAATCAGCCGCAAGAGCAAATGGATGGTCTGAAAAAGAAAAGGCGGTAAACCTGACTATCGCTCTTCGAGGAGATGCCTTAGATGTGCTTCAGACCATAGCCGTAGAGGAGACCGATGATTTCGAACAACTGAAGAAGAGGTTAAATATGCGATATGGCCACGAACATTTGGAGCATGTATATCAATCGCAGCTTAAAAATCGTAGACAGAAGAAAGATGAGGCTCTTCAAGAATATGAAGTAGATATTGCCAGATTAGTACGATATGCTTATCCAACAGCTCCCGAAGACATGATGGAAAAGTTGGCCGTTCAAACGTTTATTGATGGTCTTCGTGATCATGAAATGCAGAGAACACTACGATTAGCTCGTCACAAGACGCTGGTTGATGTCTTATCCGCCGCCCTCGAATATGAGTCAGCTACGCAGGCCTCTGGCGGTTACAGTAAAGTTAGGACTGTAAAAGAGGAAGAAGATGAAGATAAACTTGACCAGCTCGTTAATATGATAAAAAGCATGACATACAAGAAAACGAAGACCATCAGATGCTGGAATTGTGGCGAAATAGGACACGTACGAAGCTCCTGTAAGCACCCTAGGTACGACGCAAATCAAGAAACTCACCATCAGGAAAACTAGAACGGGTCAGCCTTAGGGGGGCAGCTTCGACCCAGAACTTTTCCAAAGACCCTCTCATACTAATAGCTTCTTTGAAATGTCGTGAAGATAGTGTATATGTAGATGGAGACATAAATGGTAAAAAGCATACGTTGTTGGTGGATACCGGAGCGACCAGAACCATTATACGCCCGACAGTTATAAACAGCCGAAAGAAACTGTTACCAACGAGGTTGCGACTTCGGACCGCTACAGGTGAAAATGCCAACATTCATGGAGAAATCCAGGTACAATTGGGAATTGGAGCAGAAAAGTTTGTCCATACTGTTATAGTTGCTGACATCGAAGAGGATGTTATATTAGGAATGGACGTAATGAATATGCATGGATTCCAATTGGATTTTAAGAATAAGGTAATCAAAGTTGGCAACGAGGAAGTATTTCTCCATCCACATAATGACAACACTGTGCAAGCAGCCATTAAAGAAGATACAGTCGTGCCTGCGAGAAGTGAAACGATCATAGTAGCGCGGCTACAGGGATTTGTGGACGAAGGGAGACCTGTTATGATGGAGCCTTGGAACCACGACGATGAGGTTGGCCGTGGAATCATAATTGGAAAGGAATTGGTGACTTCGGCTAAAGAAATTCCTGTGAGACTTATCAATGTCAACGACTACCCAGTGACCATCAAGAAAGAGACAAAGGTAGGAACTTGTGTACCTGTGACATCCATAATCCGTCAGGCGACAACATCTGATAATTCCAACGACAAATTCGACCAAATGGTTGCAGTTGCAGGACAGTCTCTAAATCAGATGGAGAAAAGGAAATTAAGGGAATTTCTGCGGCAGTATCGTGATATTTTCGTACCGAAAGGAGGAAAGACGGGAAGAACTACCGTTGTTAAGCATAAAATTGATACTGGTAATGCTAAGCCAATTCGTCAAACAGCTCGACGATTACCACAGGCGAAGAGAGAGGAAGCTGAAACGATTGTTCAGGAAATGAAGAACGACGGGGTGATAGAACCTTCTACGAGCCCATGGGTCTCTCCGGTGGTCCTGGTTAAGAAGAAAGACGGAACGACGAGGTTCTGTGTGGATTACCGTTTGCTGAACAACGTTACCAAGAAAGATAGTTATCCTCTGCCTCGGATCGATGACACATTGGACACATTGGCTGGAAGTAAATTGTTTTCTACTTTAGATTTGAAGTCTGGATACTGGCAGGTAGAAATGGACCCAGTCGATAAAGAAAAGACAGCCTTCACCACAGGATCTGGATTGTGGCAATTCAACGTTATGCCATTTGGACTTTGTAATGCTCCTGCGACATTTGAGAGGCTTATGGAAAATGTGTTGAGAGGGTTATCTTGGAAAACATGCCTGGTTTATTTAGATGACATAATCGTCTTGGGGGAGACATTCGAAGATCATTTGAGGAATTTAGAAAACGTCTTTAATCGACTTAAAGCTGCCCAATTGATGCTAAACCCCAAGAAGTGCCAGCTATTTCAAGGTAAAGTCAATTATCTGGGTCATATAGTCAGTAAAGAAGGAGTGGCCGTGGATAAGGGAAAAATCGATTCCATTAAGGAATGGCCAAAACCAACTGACAAACATCAAGTGAGAAGTTTTCTTGGACTATGTACTTACTACCGGAGGTTTATTAAGAAGTTTGCAGATATCGCTAAGCCATTAACGCGACTTACAGAGGAAGCAAGAGAATACCGCTGGGATATAGACTGCCAAAATGCCTTTGAAACGTTGAAAAAGCATTTAATAACAGCACCAATTTTGGGGTATCCACTGCCAGAAGGAGAGTTCATCTTAGATACAGATGCAAGTAATGTGAGAATTGGAGGAGTGCTGTCTCAGATTCAAGGAGGACAGGAACGAGTCCTCGGATATTTTAGTAAAGTCCTTTCAAAACCTGAGCGGAATTATTGCGTCACGAGAAGAGAACTTCTAGCAGTAGTGAAATCAGTAGAGCACTTCTATCAATACCTCTATGGAAGGAAGTTTTTAATCCGAACCGACCATGCCGCCCTTAAGTGGTTGATGCAGTTTAAGAATCCAGAGGGTCAGATAGCCAGGTGGATCGAACGACTCCAAGAATACGATTTTAAGATTGAGCACCGAGCCGGAGTTAGCCACAGAAACGCTGATTCTCTTTCCAGAAGGCCATGCCCAGCAGAGTGTTCCCACTGCAACAAAACGGAATCCAAGGAAGCAGCAGTGCTAAGAACGACGATTGTCAACGACGACTGGACGCCTACTAAGATAAGGGAAGAACAAGAGAGAGATCCAGTTATACAGAAAATCCGAAAATGGAAAGAGGAAAACCGTCGACCACCTTGGCAGGAAATATCAAACCTATGCTCAGTAGTTAAGACGTATTGGGCCCAGTGGGACTCATTTATCATCGAAGATGGCTTGCTCAAACGAGTCCTGGAAAATGATGACGGTTCAGAGAAAAGAAGACAGTTGGTGATCCCAAAGAGCAGAATAGCCGAAGTACTTCGTCAGTTACACGACAGTCCATCGGGAGGGCATTTTGGTGTAAGGAAAACCCTTCAGCGAATTCGGGAACGGTTTTATTGGATGAACAGTTCCGACGACGTAAAAGACTGGTGTAAGAAATGTACTATTTGTGCTACGAGTAACGGGCCTCACCGGAAAAGGAGAGCTCCTATGAGACAATATAATGTTGGAAGCCCGTTTGAAAGAATAGCTTTGGACATTGCAGGGCCATTTCCAGAAAGTGAAAATGGGGGCAAGTACATGTTGGTAGTAATGGATTACTTCACTAAGTGGGTCGAGATTTACGCACTTCCAGACCAGAAGGCCGCCACCGTTGCAGATAAGTTGATCCAAGAATATATCAGCCGATTTAGAGTGCCTTTGGAGATCCATAGTGACCAAGGCAGGAACTTTGAAAGTGATCTATTCCAAGGAATATGTGATAGACTAGGCATGAAGAAAACAAGAACTACCGCGTATCATCCGCAATCGGATGGTATGGTAGAACGAATGAATAGGACAGTTGGCAAGTATTTGACAAAGATGGTGTCCGATCATCAGCGAGACTGGGACCAATACCTTCCGTTCTTCACAATGGCCTACAGATCTGCTGTTAACGAATCAACAGGCCAGACACCAGCCAAAGTCCTATTCGGACGCGAAATGCGACTACCTTGTGATCTCGAGTTTGGATGTAAACCTGGAGAAGATGTAGCAGGTGAAGATTATGTGATCGAATTACGAAGAAGAATGGACGATGTACATGAGTTGGTCCGTTCCCACCTTCAGATCGCTAGCGACAGAATGAAGAAACGGTACGATACGCAAGCCGAAAAGGGTTGCTTTAAGAAGAACGACAAAGTATGGCTGTATAATCCAAAGAAGCGAAAAGGTTGTTCTCCCAAATTGCAGCAGTTTTGGGAAGGTCCATACCTCATTATGGAGAAGATCAACGATGTCATCTACCGAATAAGCAAGATTCCGAGGGGAAAGCCGATGATAGTACACCATAACCGGTTGGCATCTTTCGAAGGTGACCACGACGTAGATGAAGAAGTGGAAGTAAACCAAGTCCAAGATGTGTCTGACCTTACGTTTGAGGAATTCATGGGTGCCTATGGAGGTACCGGTAAAGCAAGACATGGTGTTACCACTGAAGAAAAGCAAGATCTACTCGCGCTCCCCGATGACTACTCGCTGGCCCTTACCATCCCGGCCAGTATCAAAGACGCACCAGGGTTGGCATCCGTCTTTCGAAGGAAGTTTGGTCGAGTTGCAGAACTTCAATGCCAGGTGCCAGCTCCCGGTAAAACCTTGAAACTCCAAGATGCATCACGTTACCTTTTCTACCTGGTAACAAAAGACACTGCCCGTGACCAACCTACCTACCGAGATGTGTGGGAAGCCTTACTTCAATTGAGAGAGCACGTACTAGAGTCCGACGTGCAAAAGTTAGCCATGCCAAAGTTGGAGTGCCGCCAATTAGATTGGAGGGTTATCCGAAATATGGTGGAGGAGATCTTTAAAGACACCGAAGTCCAGGTGTTAGTCTGTTGCAATCCGCATAGTTACTGGTGCGGAGAGAAAACCGTCCCTTGTCATTTTTATACAACTGGAAGTTGTAAAAGAGGGTCCAGTTGCCGATACCAGCATACAGTTCCGGTTTCAGTCCCGACAAGGTTCCAGGAGGAACCATCTTTTAAGAGGGGGGCAATGTTACGATAATTATCCTGGCCTAAAATAACCGTAAATATATTATGACTAATTCACTAATATGTTGTAGATTATACGAGAGAATTCTACCAGCTGGCAGAGAGAAAACCGGTCAGACGATGACCTTCTAGTATACATCAGAGGAGTTCTCCTGAATTCTAGGCCAGTTGTGGTTTTATATATAATAATGGACATTTTATTTGGAAGGACAGTTAATTCGGACGACGCGCTCGCGATAAAATGTTACGTTCGCTTTTTAATAAATTATGTATGTTTAGTGAAAATAAATAAATATCAGTCATTGTGCTTTTTAATGAATTAAGATAAGAACAAGACATTATAAATTAAAGACTTAACAATTAATAAATTTACAACAATATATATATATGTATTATACAAATGTAGCATATGTGGCATATTTATGTTCAGCAATAAATTAAAAGATTGGTAGGCAAAAATTAAAATATTTAACGTTATATTGAATATATTGAATTGCTAAATCTCAGTTTTGTATTAAGTAAGCATTTAACAAGAGAGTCATAAATGTGCAGCTTTGTTTTATTTTTTTTTATTTTTACGAACTGGATTTAATACTCCTATGTGCTTTAGGCAATTCGTGACTGTATTTCTTTCTATTTTTGGAACTAGATGAACGAAATAAATTAAGAATGAAAATGATGCAAGAAAAAACAACAGAGATAGAGAGAAAATACAATGAACAAAGGAAAAGAGCCAAAAGAATAAAAAGATCTAAGAAAAGAAAATACAATGAAGATAAATTAAAATGAATAGAACAGAGCTATAAAAATAGAGAAATTAGAAACTTATATCAAGGGGTGAAAAATGAGAAAAAGGGGTACCAAGGAAAACTTGTACACTACAAAAACAAAAGTAGAAGAAATTTAGTAAGTGACGAAGAAATATTGAGCAGATGGAAAGAATACTTTGAAGAACTTTTAAATGAAATTCCCACAACAGAATATGAAGAGGAAGAAGAAGTAAAGGAAAATGTCGATCAAGAACGAATAGAGGAAAGACCGCCTAACGAAAAAGAAATAAAAGAAATAATAGAGAAACTAAAGAATAATAATAGCCCAGGAAGAGATGAAGTAACAGCTGAAATGTTTAAATATGGAGGACCAGTACTAATTAAGCATTTGGAAAAGTTGCTAAAAGACATATGGGAACAAGAAAAATTACCGAAGGAATGGACCGAAGCGACACTGTGCCCTTTTCACAAAAAAGGCGACAAAAGTTTATGCCACAATTACAGGGGAATAGCCCTACTAAATGTTGCATATAAAATACTTGCAGTATATATAAAAGGTAAGCTATCTCAAAATATAGATAATGACATAGGCGAATATCAATGTGGATTCAGAAGAGGGCGCAGCACAGTGGATCAAATTTTCCTACTGCGCGAAATACAAGCAGAAAGCTACGAATATGGGAAACCTACAATGGCCCTATTCATCGTCTTTAAACAAGCGTTCGATAGGATAAAACGCAAAGAAATATACAAAGCACTACGTGAAATGCAAATTAGTGAAAAACTGATAAGAATGGTAAATGTGACACTCCGAAAAACAGAGAATAGGGTTAAAATAAATGGCGAAGAAACAGATAAGTTTGAGGTCAGTGAGGGGGTGCGACAAGGAGACCCACTGTCATCGCTGTTGTTCAGTATCGTCCTCGAAGTTACCATCAGAGAAGCTGGAATTAACAGGTCAGGACTTATATATCAAAGAAAACACCAATGCTTAGCATTCGCCGACGACATTGTACTGATAGCCAGAAGTAAGCAAGAATTAAAAGAAATAATAAAAAGATTAGAAATGAAAGCGAGAAAGAAAGGGATGTACATAAATGAAGAAAAGACCAAATATATGGAATGGACAGAAAGAGATTACCTGCAAGAACAATATCTGACAGTAATAACAGATGAAAAAACATATAAATTCGAAGAAGTAGAAATATTCCAGTATTTAGGAGCGACATTCACGAGAAGACCAAATATGAAGGAAGAAATCCAAGTGAGAATTATGGCCGGTAACCGTTGTATTTTTGCACTAAACAATTTATTAAGAAGCAAAAACATATCTAGAAGGGCTAAGATAAGAATATATAAGACAGTAATAAGACCTATTGTATTATATGCCAGTGAAATATGGACAATGAACAAATCCGAGCAAGTCTTGCTGCAAGTCTGGGAAAGAAAAGTCCTCAGGAAAATATTTGGAGGTAAATTATGGAATGGTATATGGATAAAAAGACCAAATATGGAATTAGAGGAGATGTATGGAGAATAGAATATCGTAGGGATCATAAAATCACAAAGACTGAGATGGTTGGGACACAACCAAAAGGATGGAAAACACGAGACTGCCAAAAAGAATGCTAATGGGAGGAATAGGAGGGAAAAGGAAGAAAGGCAGACCGAAAACCAGGTGGAAGAAGGATGTTGAAAAAGACATAGAAAAACTTAAAATACCAAACTGGAAAAATAAAGCAACAAAAAGAAAAGAATGGAAAAGAATAGTAACCCAAGCCAAGGGCCTTCCAGGCCTGGAGAGCTAAATTATATATTTCTTTCTATTAATTTTATTGTTGTATATATAAACTTCAGTTCAAAAATACCATACCACTTATATTCTTCTTCAATATATAAATATATATATATATATATATATATATATATATATATATATATATATATATATATATATATATATATATATATTTATATATATATCTGACAATCTGAACAAGTATTAGTTTTATAAAGAGTTGGAGTCCTGTCTTTTAGTTTTGAAAACAGTTGTCCGTTTTTTAATACATTTTATTTAACAATTTTTATATTGGTAAATTGTTTAAATTTCATATTCACATAAGGGGTTAAATATTTTATCAATGACAGTTTTTTACGTCGAATTAGTAGTAGTGCTCCGATATCAGTGGGACCGTCAAAAATGTCGGTTAGTCGTCAAAAATCGATTAGTAATGTTAAATCTATTCTGTAGAATATTTTCCGTTGCAAATCATACCTAATTTAAAGCTTTAAATTAGCCTTTAGAAAAGGACTCGACAAAATGAGACTAACATTTGAGAAATCTCTATTGAAACCAACAGGCTTTTGTAACATTAAATGGAAATAGCATGGATGCGGATAAGTAGAGGTGTGAGACAAGGCTGTGTACTTTCACAGTTACTATTTAATATATACTCCGAAGAGTTATTTTCACAAGCACTTGAAAATCGTACAGAAGGGATCAAAATAACTAGTGAAAAAATAAATAACATCTGTTATGCTTACATACAGTGATTATCGCTGAAAGTGAGAAACACCTGCAGACGCTACTAAACACAATAAACGTAAAGAAAACAAAATCATGGTTATCAGTAAGAGCGGTGAAGTTATAACAAAAATCCAGATAAAAAATGAAAATATTGAAAAGTGGACAAAATTAAGTATTTAGGAGTCTGAATTACTGAAGATCTTAATGCAAATTAGAAATTTGATCAAGAATAGAATAATCAAGAGCAGCATTTTTGCCGATGAGGAAATTTTTGAGTAACCAAAGACTCAATCTGGAAATCCGATATCGGATGATAAAATGATATATCCACTCTATTCTTCTTTATGCTACCGAAGCTTAGATTGTCAATGTTGACTTAATGAGACGCTTTTGAGACGTGGATTTTTAGAAGAATTTTGAAAATATCATGGATCAATCATATTACGAACGAAATGGTTTTGCACAGAATGGGAAGAGACAGAGAACTTTTGATCACCATTAAAAGGTAAAACACAGCGTATTTAGGGCACATACTTTTTGCAGCTGATTATGAAGGGTAAAATCGAAGGTACAAGGGGTCCTGGTTGACGACAAATATCCTAGCAACTCTAGCGGGTTGAACACATAGGCGCTTTTAAGACAAGCAGCAGAATAGTTATAGCCAAACTTCATTAGTGGAGTCAGCACTAGAAGAAGAAGGTGATAAATGTTTAAAATTTATATTAGAACTTTACTGGTACCAGAAATTATAAGAACAGAAGGAGAAGAAAGAAATAAGATAAAATTAATTAAAGGGGTTAGACAAGGATCCATATTGTCGCCACTGTTGTTAATTATGAACTTAATGAAGCTCTAGAGGATGTAGAATAAGGTGTATTTTTGTATTTATGAGCAGAAAAAAATTGTTGGTATACCATCTAATAGTCATGACAGCCTCCAAAGTCTAATGCAAAAAGTAACAAAAATTTGTATTACATACGTATTATTACATAATAAAAAAGCCAAAAGATATGCCCAAACGTAAACAAATCGTTTCTTTTAACAGATTGTATATTAATACTGAAATTATTGAAAGAACAAAGACATACTCGTATAAATATTTACAACGATAAATGCAAAATAGGACCATTCTTCGGAGATCTGATAAAAAATAAAGTAAGATCATTCTTTTGAGTATCTCAAAACTATAACGCAGCCATTACCTTGTATCAAAAAGAAAATTTCATTTACTTCAAGCTATGTTTTTCCAGTACATATTACTCGACGGTGTCAAAACATGGATCCTCACAGATCTATTCACACAAAAATTAGATGTATTCTATTAATTTATAATATTATATTAAAAATAATAATAATAAAAAGACTGCATAAAATATGGAAGTATTTTAAACCATCCCAAAAAAATATGCGGAATGACAACAAACGTGAAATATTTAAGCAAACAATCCAAGAAAAAATACGAAGCTCTGAAAGAAAAATAATCTTTTGGCTAAAGAACATGGAGGAGATGATTTCAAATAAATACTACAGACTTCGTGCCGCTACCAATAGAGTAAGAATATGAATGATTGTCTTCAGTATCTAGTAACGAATCGGCACTCACAATAAGACTATTATCAACACTTCTGAATTAAAAAAGGTAAAAGAAATAATAAATTAGACTTACAATCAATTTAATTTAACTATCAGACGACCGGTTTCGCTTTCTACAATATGCAAAGCATCTTCAGGTCACGATACAAAGTTAAATAAATGATGCCGGTACTCTATTGACGGTTGAAAGAACATGGTTCAAACTATCTTGTATTGTTGATTGGAGAACTCAAGTCAACTATTGGGGAAGTTCTTGAGGAGACAGATTTTATCCAATGAAGTAGAGATAGGTAAATGTAATTGTTTGTTTGATGAAAGTAATGTTCTATACCATTAAGTTCTTTAAAGTTATTTATATTTATTCTGGAGATATATTTATGAAATGTGTGTTATTTATTGAGATTTTTATTTTTGTTTTGGAAGGTGACAGTTGTGAGACAATGAATAAAAATAGATGTACAAATTGTGTGGGTGTGCAATTATATCAGCTTGTAATTATCAAATTTCTTTGATAAAGTTATGTTACAATATGTGGCAAATTGCTGTAAATCCAATATATAAAGTTAAAAATTAAATCTTCTGAATTAAATACAGTATCCCACTGATCTCCAAACAATTTTTTCTGCAATAAAGTATATACAATAATTCTTCAGCAACCCTCGTATATTTATTTCAGTGGTAAATCTCGACCTTGCTGGAGATTTTTGCTTCTGACAGATAAGAATGAGAGAGCCGCTCGAGGCCAGTTGGATGTAATTAATGGGAGTTTTCTGGAAGGAGTCAAGGTCAATTTGGAAAGCCTCTAGCTGGTTAAAGTATTGCCATTGTCCCGATACTAATGGATGTGGTACGCAAAAAATACAAAATAAGAAAAAAAAATTATTAAAGATTATTTTTAGAAACATTTGTTGGAATATTAATATTAAGGAGGTGGATTGTTGTTTACTAATTAACTAACGTCTTTTGAAGTATTATTAGTTTATAATGTACCTCCTATATTTAAATAGTCGTTACAGAAGATTAAAGTACAAGATTGTCATATATATATATATATATATATATATATATATATATATATATATATATATATATATATATATATATATATATATATATATATATATATATATATATATATATATATTCAAAAACCATATAGTGGTGTAGATCGACAAAACATTAGAATACAAATACAATTCAATTTTAATATTAAACTTAATCTATTTTGTAAACTTAACTACAGCCACTTAAAGCCTTAACTAATGTTCTACTGTATATTTACATTATATACAAAGGCTATAGCGGGATAAGATGGTCAAAATTGCACCATGCTCGATTCAGTTTTGGGTCTGGCCATTCGAAAGGGCATAATTAAAAACCCACTCAGTTAAATTTTCAAGTCCCTAGGTGCCTCTGTGGGTTCGCTATGGAAAAAACGTATTAAAAAAAAATTTTTTTTAGACGCTGTATTGCTGCAAAAAATCTGAAAAAATTCATGAAAGCGTATTTTAGTAATAAAAAACTGACATCGAAAAAAACTGCTTTTTTTGGCATTTTTCTGAAGTTTTTGACTCATAACCTCAACAACATACACCTAAATTAATGATAATTCATATTTTTATATTTACCTTTAACCTTTACAATCGAAATAAGCTATTAAAACTATTTTTTTTTCTACAGTATGCTCCAAAAACCGAAAATCCCGTTTTTCGGCGTTGTTTTTAAGCTTTCGCTATGTAACCTCTAAATTCAGTGTCTAATTGAATGGTAATTTACATTTTCACGTGTATCTTTCCCTCTACAATTAAAATCAGCTATTCAAAGCATTAGTTGTATCTCACAACATTCTCAAAAACCGAAAAACCTCGTTTTTTCCATGTTTTTACTACATAACCTCAAAACACTCTGAAAAATGTATCGTGAATTAGAACACACTTGTACACTTAAAAGTTGTGGAACTTTAAGCTAGCGAATATATTTCCATACGTGATATTATATCACAATGTACATGCATTTATACACAGACGCATATCTATATAGTTCCATGACTTTTGAGATCCTTGTTACATACATTCATAAGCTCGTACCACGCTCGTCCATGCCTTACTCTTCCGCTTAGATACAAGAGCGTTATACTCATGCTTATATCATTATTCTTTTATTTTATATTTTATATTTACTTAACTGTTTTGGCCTTCATGTCTCAGCCCTACATACCGCATATCCAGGGAGCCTGATTGTAACATAAAACATGGGGTTGATAGTTGCGCCGCACGGTAGTTGATATTACGCGGTGCAACTACCAAATTTATAAATGTTACATTGAGTATAAGCCACAATCTATTGGCTACAATGCAATTTTACGTCACTCGTGTGATTGTGCTAACGGATTGAGAACTGTTGGATCCTGCTCACATGTTGCTGCTATTATATATTATTGCTAGGTACAAATCGGACATTCTTAGACCAGCTAAATTCCTTTCAGAACTATTTGGTGAAACGGAGATTGATCCGGTAATCGTCGAGGATAGTGAGGAAGATTAATAAAATATTATTATTCTGTCATTCAATGTAACTAGATTAAATAGAATATTGTAAATATAGGTTGTTAATTAGTAAATATATAAATTTTCTTTACCTCTAAAAAATATTTTGTTTTCCTGCGTACGATCAGCTGTAAAAATTAATTAAAAGATATCGAAAATATGGTTCATTTTTTAGAATCTTTTGAGGTTATGTAGTAAAAACATGGAGAAAACAGGATTTTTCTGTTTTTGAGAATGTTGTGAGATAAAACTAATGCTTTGAATAGCTGATTTTGATTGTAGAGGAAAAGATATATGTGAAAATGTAAATTACCATTCATTTAGAGACTGAATTTAGAGGTTACATAGCGAAAGCTTAAAAACAACGCCGAAAAAACGGGGTTTTTCGGTTTTTGGAGCATGCTGTAGGAAAAAAAATATTAGTTTTAATAGCTTATTTCAATTGTAAAGATAAGAATACATATAAAAATATGAATTATAATTTAGGTGTATGTTGTTGAGGTTATGAGTCAAAAACTTCAGAAAAATGCCAAAAAAGCAGTTTTTTCGATTTTTAGGCATTTTCCACGCTAAAAATAATAATAATACCTATGCCATTCGAAAGAACGGGAAAAAAACCCATAAAAAACATTGTTTTAAAGTTGGCCAAAAATTTCCGACATAACCTAAAATATCACAGAAAATTTCAAATATTTTTCCTGGGCTCAATTTTCAAGCTAAAAATCTGAAAAAAATCAGGCAGTTTTGTATTATTAAAATACGCTTTCATGAATTTTTTCAGATTTTTTGCAGCAATACAGCGTCTAAAAAAAATCTTTTTTTAAAAAATATTTTTTTTCCTAGAGCGAACCCCCAGAGGCACCTAGGGACTGAGTGAGTTTTTAATTATTTCCTGTCGAATGGCCAGACCTAAAACTGAATCGAGCATGGTGCAATTTTGACCATCTTATCCCGCTATAGACTTTGATCCATTTCTTCTTATTTCTGGCCAGCGTCCTTGTTTTTGTATATGTTATTTCTCTTTTTTCGATAATGTTTACTGGGGTGCTATCCAAAGTTTGTCGTGGCCCACTCTTCTTTCTTCTTTGCGTTTTTGCCTGCCAAATTTTTTTCACCGGTTTTACATTCTCCATTCTCTAAAGATGACTCCACCAACTGATTTGCTTTCTTTGTATGTATTCAAATGTTGACTTCATTTACAGATCTTTTCTTATTTGAGTGTTCCTTAGTCTATCTCTTTTGCTCATTCCTCGAACTCGTCTCAGATATTTCATTTCTACTGCCTGTATTTTACTCTTTTGTCGTTCTGTTAGAACCCACGACTCGCAACCAAAGGTTATTACAGGCCTATATATTGACTTGAACACATAAATTGATGTTTTCCTTTGTAATTTCAGTCTTATTTACGAATTTATTGTTCATTGCATAGTATTCGCGATAGCCAATTCCGACAGGGGACGCTCAAGATTTGAAAGATGGACGATCACAGTTGGAGTACGTTCTTTAAAGTTTATTTGTTTGTAATTCGAGTTTATACATAAGATAATTATTGACTAAATCTGAATAAAAATCAAATTAAATGTTTGTTTTTTTACAGTATGTCTGAAATACGGAAAGTAAAATTTACATTATCTCAATTATTTTTGTGGTTGCAAGGTCAGCAGAGATCTTTAGTTGAGGGTGAGGCAGTTTTTGGAGCTTACGTAATTACGCCTTACGTTTTCTACTAATAACTTCATGAGACCTTTGGGGCTCATGCTTTAAAATGGAACAGCATTTTTCTTCAGTCTTCTCAATTTAGTTTCAGGTGTTACTATAAAGTAAATAAAATATAAATATATTAAGATATAAATAATATTTTAATCAACACTTACTTGGAAAACAATCGTTCTCAGTAAAATGTAAACAGCACACAGTCATGTACTTGGTTATAGGATTGACAATTCGCAAAATGCATTGCCAAACTTTTCTCATATTCTCGTCCAGCGGAAACTTAGTATGGAATTTTTTTTTGTGAATTATAGTTTTTTGAAGTCGAAGTCATTGTTAATTACAATATAAATCGGTTGCTAATATGTATACAAATTAATGGCAATTTCAAGGTTTTCCCGAAGTGGATGCTTTTGAAATCTACCACTAGGCGTCGCCCACTTTGCGGTTCCTCGCGAATATATTCATCGTTTTTTAATTCTGTTGTTAATATCTGTTTCCTGTCTTCCGTTGTCTTCCAATTCTTCTCCTAAGTATTAAAAGGTTCGTGCTTGTTCTATATTTACTTCTTCTATTTTTATATTTATCTTTTCCTCTTCTTTATTTTCTCCTATCACCATAACTTTTGTTTTATTTTTAATAATTGTCATTCCATATTTTTTTAGTACTTTATTCCTTATTTTTCAATTTCTTTCTAGTTGTTTCTCATTTTTGGCCAATTTGACAACGTCGTCAGCGAATGCTTCTTCTAAAATGTCTACTTGCTTGTATTTTTTTTACTTTTACGTTTCATTCTTTAATTATATTATCCATCTTGCTGCAGAAAATTGGTAGGTTTAGTGCTTGATTTCGTCGCCTAAAAGCTCGACAACGAATACTGCAGCATTCAAACGAGCAAGATAAACAGGAATATAAAGGGTGAAGAATAAAAGCACAAAAGGCTAGAAAAACTCAAAAAAGGGTACACGACGAAACGATTTTGGACGAACTAGATTATAATAAAATAAACAACAGAAGTAGACATTTTTTTTCAAAAAGTGAATAATATAAAAAACGGCTTTATCCAAGCGTGTCATTAAGAATGATGAAGATAATCTACTTACGCGTGAGGTTGGAGAAGATACTTTGTCGCACTGTTAAACATGCAGTCAAATGAAGTCGGGAGATAATTTGTGTATCTTATGGCCAATTAGGTTGTAAAAGAATCTTCAGTGGAAAAAGTATCAAGGTTATCTATCAGTAAACTAAAAAACTACAAAGCTCCAGGAAACGACACTGTCTCTGCAGAATGTTTAAAAATGGACAGGAAATTTAGGTACAATATTTCTATTAGCTTATCTGCAAAATTTAAAAAAAAAGAAGTGCCGACCTCGTGGAAAGAAAGTATTATTTTGGCCATACCATAAAATGCCGATAAAATATACTGCGGAAATTATATGGGTATATCAGTTTTTAGCACAGACTGTAAAATATTTTCCCTATTACTATTGGAACGATTGTCTCAATGTGCAGAACAGAAATAGATGATTATCGTTGCGGATTTAAAAGTAAACGGTATACTGTAGTTCAAATCTTCAGGATTAGAGAGGTATTTATAAATTTTGAACAAGCATAAAAGTGGAACTGTGGAATGCCATGACAGAACTGAGCATACCGAACAAGTTAATTAATGTCACAAGAGCTTTGCACGAAATTGAAAAAAGCATTCTACTAGACGGGAACAACATCAGATATGCAGATGACATCATTATATGTACGGACAATGTAGAATATCTACAAGTCCTTATGAACAAAATCATGTATCATAGTCAAAAATATAGACTTAACATAAACATAAATACGACAAAGCTTATGATAATTAGCAGAAAAAGGTAAAAGAAGGTTGTTCTCAAGTTATTTTTTGTGGAATTTTAAACTGGATACTATTTTAATGGGAATAAGCCACAATTGAAGGCTAAAATAAGTTTATTGACTTTTCAATTTCCACTTCGAAAATTGAAACGTCAAATAATTAACAGAAGGTTAACCCCAGTAGAGTAAACCACTACAACTACCTCGGCACCATAATAAATGAAGAATTGACCAACAACCAGGAGATCGGAGAGCGCATTGGAAAAACTAATTCCACCTTCAATCGGATAAGCGCCTTCTTCAAAAGCTACAAGCTCTCTATTGGTATAAAAGTAAGAATGCTGCGATGCTACTTATTTTCTGTTCTCTTTATGGATTTTATGGTGTTTAATCGTGGACCTTGAAAGAAGATATGTGCAAGAGATTAAAAGCGTTTGAGATGTAGCCGTATTGGAGGATACTCAAGATCACATAGACTGACCTAACTACAAATAAAGAGGTCCTTAGAACAATGAAGAAGAACCGAGAGGTGTTGAACACCATAAAATCTCTAAAGCTATAGTATTTCATACACAATATGTGAAATTAATTAAGATATGCCGTTCTATAAGATATCCTTCAGGGAAAAATATTGGAAGACGAGGTCCAAAAAAAAGAAAAACATCTTGGTTAAAGAACCTTAGAGTCTGGTTCAACCTAACATCTGTGCATTCGATGCGTCAAAAACCATGAAGATTACCGTGAGGATCTCCAATATTCGTCACGGGTAGGCATATCAAGAAGAAGGCGTAAATATGAACTTTAAACTGATCAATAACAGACAACGAAAGATAAATATTCAAGAGAAGATTCTATACTGGCATTGTATTACTTTTGCTTTACAGTAAAATGCTGAGGTAATTATCAGGAAACTAGCGACACGAAATAGTTGAAGGAGTTCATTTTCGTGACGAGGAGTATCCGTTACAACATGTCAACTGTTTCAATTTTATTAAAATCTGTAACAAGGATATTAACTAAATAAATAAACTTTGTAAATCTACGATTGTAAAAAAAATGTTAAATAGGAAATAATAAATAAATAATTAAATTACTTTATTCGATTTTAACAATATTATTTCAAATCATGAATGTGTTGCTTGTGTGAGTCCATTTCAAAAGGTAAAAGAAATAATAAATTAGACTTACTCACAATCAATTTAATTTAACTATCCAGACGACCGGTTTCGCTTTCTACAATATGCAAAGCATCTTCAGGTCTCGATACAAAGTTAAATAAATGCTGAAATAATAAAGCCATATTAGGGTGTTGTCTAATAAAGATAAACAAAGAACTTTATTACAACACCCTAATATGGGTTTATTATTTCAGCATTTATTTAACTTTGTATCGAGACCTGAAGATGCTTTGCATATTGTAGAAAGCGAAACCGGTCGTCTGGATAGTTAAATTAAATTGATTGTGAGTAAGTCTAATTTATTATTTCTTTTACCTTTTTTTTATATTATTTCAAATTTAAAAATACAGTATGAAGCTTCGCGCTAGTTTACAGTACCGTTCACTGTACCACTTTTTTTTCATATAACAATCTATGGACATTTTATTATTTACCTGTTCTCACTTCATCGTTTGCACAGCTTTTGCCATACAACAACATCCGTAAAGGAGGTCGGAACTTATTTCTCAAAAATTATCCTAAAATTATTGATCCGCTTAGAATCATATTGCTTTTGTCTTAGTTGCAACTAAGACAAAAGTCTATCAAACCTATGGTTAACAAAGCGATTATATTGAGGACTCGTATTTGCCAATTTTTCATAATTAATATAGTATAATTTTCCAAGAAGAGTATAAATTAATGGTATTGATAATAATCTTCGCCAAACAATCACCTTTTGTTGATTAAAATTGCATTTGTAATATTTAAACAAAATTATTCTTTATTAATTGGAAATATTGGTTTTATTTGTAAATTAAATCATCAATAACTAAAATGTACTGCACAAAAAATTATTCTCTAGTTTTCTTAGTATTTTAAGATAATTCGAACTAATAAACTCATAAATCAAAGTATAGATTAATTTTTAAGATATTATCGTTATTATGTATTCATATTGAAAGTTTAATTAAGTGTTATTAAAAAAAATATTTACAATTTTTTCAGGATGTTATAGAAATTAAAAAATTTGATATGGTTGTTAAGTATCACGAGATATTGATGAATAGATAATTACTACTGACATGAATTAGAATATTACAATGGGGTTTTTGTTACATTCAATACATCGTAAAACTTGATTTTTGTATAGCCCTTAGTGTATGAAATGAATTTCCTTAAAAAGGAAAGGATCCATTTGGATATCGCGGTACTAGATGAATAAGGGTGGCTATTTTCATAATTCAGATATTCTGTAAAAAATGCTATGATTAACAAACATATACTTTGTTTCAACAAGCTTTCAAATAGCCTTCTTCTTCTTCATTCTTCTTGTGTGTAGGCTTTAAAGCCTATTTCTTCTTTAATATTAGCCTCCTAAATTGTTTAAATTATCGCACCATCCTTTTCTTGGTCTGCCAATATTTCTTCGTTTATTTGGTGACTTATCTCGTGGTATTCGTACTATCCTATCCTCTGCTATTCTACTAATGTGTTCGTTACATTTCTGTTTCCGTTTTTTCAGCCATCCATTCATGTTTTCTATATTTCATGCTCTTCTTACGTTTTAGCTTCTCTCCCTATCCAAAAGAATTTTCCCTGATAATTGTCGAAATATTTTCATCTTTGTTGTTTCTAGTAGTCGTCCCGTTTTTGATGTGTCAAGTCTTGTCTCCGCCGTATATGTTAATATAGACCTAATTGCTGCTTTATAGATTCTTGTTTTTGTGTCTTGTCTTAAGTGTTTGTTCTTCCAGATTGTGTTATTAAGAGATCCCGTTGCTTTACTTGCTTTTAAGCTTTGTTGTCGTACTTCTTCTTCAACATCTCCGTAACTAGTTATATCTATTCTCAGATATCTTAACCTTGCTTCCTGCTTTATTATTTTCCCATCAACTTCGTTTTACATCGTAGTGGGTATTCAGATGTTGTCATGCATTTGGTTTTTTCTGCCGATTTTATTATATTGTATTTCTTGGCTGTTGTATTGAAAATGTGTGTTAATCTTTGGAGTTCATCTTCTTTGTAATCCTATTCTGTAACCATGACCTTTACGTACTGCTTGTATTATTTCGTCCATTATTATAATAAAGAGAAGTGGTCTTAACGAAATACCCTGTCTGACCCCGCTTTGTATTGGTATACACTGTGTTAGTTTTTTATTTATCTTTTCCTGTATTCGATTATGGAAGTAGATGTTTTCCATGGTTTGTATAATATTGATTGGTATGTTTCTTTTATACAGTAGGTGTAAGACATCTTCGACTTGGATGCGATCGAAAGCCTTTGTCAGGTATATAAAACATAGACATGCTGGTTTATTGTACTCGATGGCCTTTTCTCTGTTTTAGTACAAATACGGCATCTACGCAGGATCTTCCGGATCTGAATTCTTGTTATCCGTCTGATAAAGTTGTTAGTGTATTGATTTTGTTGGTTAGGACTTTTGTGGTAAGCTTAAGTGCGGTGTTCAGTAGATTTATACCTCTATAATTGTTGGGGTCTTCTTTATCTCCTTTCTCGAACATTGGTATCATTATGCTGTTTCAGCGCAATATTAGTTTTTGTATAAATTTTGTCATCTCTACAGTTACACTTTCTCCTACGTATTTTAGAAGCTCGTTGGTTATTCTGTTTGGGCCTGGTAACTTTCTATTTTTGAGTGAATGTATGGCTATCTCTACTTCCTGAAAACTGATTTCTATTTCGTGTCTTAATTCAGTTACGTTATTGTGTTGATTATTATTTTCCTTTCCTTTAAAAAATTCCGTCAGGTATATTTTTCATTCGTTTGCTGGAATGTTATTGTATTCCTTCAATTCTACCATTAGTTTCCGTTGGTTTCTTATGAATCTCCATATTTGTTTTTGTGTACCGTAGAAGTCGCTTTCCATTCTTTTTGTTAACTCTTCCCAGTGTTCAGTTTTTGCCTTTCTTATCAACTGCCTTGTTTCATTTCGTATTCTTCTATAGGTGTCTCGAATAGTCAAACTCTTAAAGTTACTGGCATCCTTACGCAATGTAAAATATTTACGGTTAATAAAGAATTTATTACTTGATTATTCAATATTATTCGAATTCGACTAGATGAATTCTTTTTCGTCTTTTGCCATCATAACTAAGTTATATGTGTTCATTACACTCCAGTTCTTTATGGAGTAATGTCAAACGAAAATAGCTTTAGAACAATATGTTTTCTTTTACAAACAAGTTTTTATGAGAGAAGGTTTAACTGTTTATATTTATACTTCTAATAAGCTAATACCCACATATTTCCGTTTGTGTCGAAGATTGGAGATTATTCTCGTAAATTTGTTACTATGAACCGATATTTTAAAAACTAAGTTTAAACCTGTGAAAAAGACTGTGAATACAATCGACCATTGGTCCTAGTTTTCGTAGACTTTCGCAAAGCATTCGATACGATATAAATTAATAGCGTAATGAGAGCGTTGGAGGAACGTAGCATAGATTATTGGTACTCCAAACTGATCGCAAATATATACAATAACGCAACTATGACCGTAACACTACACAAAGACACAAAATGTATAAAAATCAAAAGAGGAATTAGGCAAGGAGACAAGACTCTTTAAGACAGTTGTGAAACATGCATTCAAAAAATTAAAGCGGGAAAAAAAGGAATCAAGGTCGGCGGCGAAATGCTCTCCCACCTACTATTTGCGGAAAAACTATGCTTACTTAGTTAGATGCCGCCTGGTAATGAAGTTGGTTTGAACATAAATTTTGGTTACATGTTACACAGCATGGTACAACGAATACAAGGTATGATATTGCGCATGACATTTGACAGCTGGCCCAGGAGTGTGACGTAGTCAAGACCGCTCGAACCCATTCTTACAGCTTAACGTAGACATTAATTTTGAAATTATGGTCAAAAATGATCGAATTTTTTTTTAAATGTTTTGTTTTGGTTATCATTGAATAAAAAATATATTTTCAGTAGCGTAAAACCTTTAAATTTTCCTGGGGGTTCAGGAGAAATATTTATTTTTGTTTTCATGCATATACTAATAATATAAGCACTCTTTTTATATAGATAAATAGTAGTAGATTTGCGTATTTTGATTCACTTTCACTCATTTCCAAGCAGTTTTACTAAAATAAAAACAAAATAGATTACAATAAAGAAAAATCGTATTTATAATTCAATATGGTATTTTAGATTTATTTACTTTTAAATTTAGTAAAATAAAAAATATACATATTACTATAAACCCCCGATTCTTATATGCAAAATTTACTTACCACACAATACAATAATATAAAAAAAAGGCACAAATTAGTTCAAACGTAAAACACAATATATATCAACTTCAGACGACTTTACACCGGCAAGACAGAAGTCTTGTATAAAAACAAAAGTTCGACAATAATATCGGTTATGTGCAAATTGCAAGTTATATAATAAATATATTTTAAAGTAACTCAATACTTACCTAGTCATCTATTTTACAATCGAAAAAATAATTTGGATATATGCTTACATAATGTCTCTTTATACAAATATATCCACTTCGCAAGTGAATATCCCACATCCTCATAAACCATCGCTGTTAAAAATAGGTGCTTTTAAAAACATTTGGATAAACTGAGTGATGTGCTAGTTATGCAACTAGAAAAAACTTCATTATAATATCTTTCATTTTGTAGATTAACGAAGACCCAGAATTCATATGAATATATCAGTTTAAATTTTTTTAACATGTTACTGTAAAATTGTTGTTATTTTTTTAGACAGCATCCTTAAATGGTTCTTTCATATCGATTTGTTAAGTAAGAAACTAGCCTCAGCCTGCTATGCAATTTGCAACAAGATCTGTTTCGGAGGAAATCAATTTAGCATCTTCCAACATAACATATTTTTCTTTGTTAAATCATGTTATCATTATTAAAATATATAATGTTATCATTAAAACAATACCAAGATAATTTTATGTGTGAAAATTACAAAAGATGTCATTTAAAATATTGTGTGACCTCACTACTACACTCATATTCGATGGCCAGCTAGCTCATCCGGTCTTAATAAAGGTGACTTTATCATTATTTATTTTGATTTTGTGTTTAGTTCACTATATACATACAAATTTTGTATATCTTAATAATCACTTTTTTGTATCTTTTTAAAATAAAAGATAATTAAAACTTAGGTATATATTTCTAAAGAAAAACTACCAAAAATCAATAAATTTAAATTAACTTCAAAATTTTATTTATGATTAAATATTATAATAACATAATTTTATCATCTCTTTATTATTACTATAATTAAATTAGCCAAATTATATAAAAACATTTAAAATTAAAAGTCTTTTCCATACAACTACATTCAAATGTTGCGTGAAGAAGCGGTCTTGACTACGTCATGAGCGAAGCGAACCGATTTTGTAATATTATGTATCATACCTGGTGTTCATTGTACCATGGTTACACAGCACATGACAAATCTGAGACCAAGTGAAAATCGAAAAGTGGACTGCAACGAAATACGATTAATTCATAAATATAAATACCTAGGTCATGAAATCCAAATTGTTAGGGACAACCAAACTGCTGAATTGCAAAGAAGAATCACTTTAGCATGGGTTACATATCTTTTAAACATCTACAAGAGCAACATGCCAAATTATTTGAAAAAGAAGATGTTTGACGAATGTGTGCTTTAAGTTATGACTTACGGCGCCGAAACATTTTTCTTAACCCAGGATACAACAACCAAACTCAGAGTAGCTCAAAGAAGAATGGAACGCTCGATACTTGACTGCCTCTTAGAGACAGAGTTAGAAACGAAGAAATAAGGACAGGCATCATAGATGTGATAGAGCGCATAGCATGGCTGAAGTGGAACAATGCTGTCCATGTGGCTAGACTGAATGACTTGCAGTGGATCCAAAAAATTACAGTGTGGAGACCACGAGATGACAGAAAAAGCAAAGGTAGACGCCTACAGATTTTTTTGGTAGGTTTTGGTGTTTTTTTTTTTACCTAAAAATCTGCTAAAAAATTAGAAACAACGCAAAGAGCAATGGAACGAATCATGCTTGGAATATCACTAAGAGACAAGATTAGAAACACCGAGATAAGACGTAGAACGAAGATTAGGGATATTGTGGAAGAAATTGCAAAAATGAAATGGCGCTGGGCAGGTCACGTAGCCCGATATAATGACAACAGGTGGACACGGAGAATTCTAGAATGGAGACCAAGGACGACAACAAGAAGCACGGAAAGACCTCAAAAAAGATGGGTAGATGACATAAGAACAGTGGCAGGCAAACAGTGGATTAGATTGGCGCAAGATAGAGAAAGATGGAAGCAATTGGGAGAGACCTACATTCAGCAGTGGATGGAAAATGGTTGACAAAGAAGAAGAAGAGACACCTACACGATGTACAGATAACGTCAAAAGAATCACTGAGAATTGGCTGCAGGAAGATTAAGACCGACAGAACTGGAAGAAATTAGGAAAGGCCTATGTTCAACTTTGTACGCATAAGGCTGGAGGCATGAGGTTTAAATCAGTCCATTTTTGCTACTTTTATGGTTATAGTTCTCTGTCGTTATTTATTCTTCTAAGAACTATCTCATTGCTTATATGTTCTATTCGTGATATCAATATCAAGATTATTTTTTGTTCGCAGTAAATTCATTACGGGATCGTTTGCAGTCATGCTTCAGCTTAGATCTATGGGTGAAATATAAGACCTTTAAAGGACCTTTGATTAAGTAAAGAATCTTTATTTGCATTATGGAACTTTCTACTAATGCACTCTTGGACACCGATATCCATGGTATAGATTATCCCCGCAAATATAGTTTGGGGACTGTCAAACAATTTTAAAAGGCTAAAAATCGATTTGGTTACTTTTATCCCAGCTTCATTATCTGTTTTGAAAATAAGATATGCTTTACAAGAAAATTTACCTTCAAATTCTGATTCAACTCCCAAATTCATCGAAAAATTTTCTATATCCACTTCAAAAACGTTTCAAAATCAAACTTAACTGCTACAATGTCTATTGGTTGTAACAAATAGACACTAATTTAACTCAAATAGCATCTATTGAGTCACATTATAAGACAATGTTACATTGGTTTAAATTGGAACTTTCTTTAAAGTCCTTCAGTCACTAATCAAGTTACCTGATTTCCTTTTTGTGCCTTCTTAAAAGCATTATTTACTGTGTCATTCTGACATTCATCACTCATGCAAAAGAGGGAGACTTAGTGTTTCTTCTAGAGCAGCTGTGAAATAAGTTGATATTGCCTTAGTTATTTTCCACAGTTATATAACAAATCAACTATACATAATGTGTCAGTGATTAAATTGTTATCTATCGATACATTTATTGTTTTGTGCAACACTATTAGTTATATTTATGTATACACTAAGTTTTTTGTTTACTTTTATTCAAACCAAAACATGCTTTAGGTGTAGAAATCTACTGTAAATGCAATCTACAATAAACATAAATTACAAAAGCTTACCATTTTATTCAGAAATTGAAAATCTGCTGATGATGTTTTTCTATAGAAAAATATATTCATTAGCAGGCCAAATAACTATGCTATAGAATAAAATATGTACTTGATAAATGTATTTTTTATTTATGTATACGTCAAACTGCTACTAAAGGCATCTCCAAATACATGAAAAAGACATTTCTTGTTCTTTGTTAAAATCCTCTAACAAATTAAGTACAAATTCTTGACAATTCTAATTTAATATATTCTATAAATATATTCATTCATTTTTGTGAACTATATTACAGTAAATTAAATTTCAAATTTTATGTGTTTTACTAGAGTAAATTTTACTTAAGATGAATGCACATTTAAAGAAAATAAATCAAACATCACGTTAATTCTTCTTCTTTTACATATTCTTAATGCATATTCCTCCAATATGTATTTCTTTCTTATATTTTAAAATCTACAATTTTAAACCTCTTCGATATTTTGGTTTTACTTCGTTTTTTTTTTACTTTGGTGCCCAGCACATTTTAAACAGTTTTTATATTCACGTATATCTTTTTTTCTTGTCATGAAATAGTCTATTTGTGAATGATTTTGTCCAATTGATTATGCGATTTAGTGGACTTTCTCTCTTTTGAAAAAAAATGTTAATCTCCATATCTAATGCTGTGACTGATTCCAGCATAGCATCTGACTCTGACTGAAATTATGACTCTCTTCTCTAAAAGGATATCTCGAAATATGTCTTCTAATTGATCATAAAAAGCTTTTCACTCGCTGTTGACGCTCTTAACGAAAAATGTTATCTACGTTATCTTTCATTTCTCTAACAGCAATTAAATCAACTCAATTTTTAGTGTTACTTTTTCCTACATGCCATAATTTGTGTCGTTCACCTAGTTCTTTTGACCTTTCCTTTCCACGTTGTCTCTTGAATCCAAACAATTTTTACTTTCTCTTTTTTTACACCTTGTGTGTCTTACAACACCGTACTTTTATCTGTAAAACTTTTAAGATTCGAAGACCATATCATGACTTTTCTAACTTATAATAGTGTTCCTCATGAAATATCATTTCATCATAAAATCATCATTTTAGTATAATTTTTGTTATATTGGAGAAGGTCTTTTTATTATTATGTATATATCATACATAATATTATATATTAGATTTGTTTGTAGATTTAGAGAAGGCATACGATAGGGTACCTTTGAAAAACTGTTTCAAACATTGACGAAAGTAGGTCTCAGTAAAGAGTAAGTGGATGCTATCGCAAATATATATAAAAATGCAAAAAGTGTCCTTAAAGAAGGAAACTTTATATCTGAATCATTTCCAATAACAAAGGGCTTAAACAAGGATGTTATCTATCTCCGACCTTATTTAAAATATATATTCAATAATCGCTAGAGCAGTGGAGGAAACAAGTATCCGGACTGGGAATAGACATAGGCGATGGTAAATGTCTAACAACTTTATTTTTCGCATGATGATCAGGTAGTCGTAGAGAATGATGAGGAAGATATGGACTACATGTTTAGAAAACTAAAGAAAGAATATGAAAAATGAGGCGTCAATATGAATATCTCAAAGACAGAGTATCTTAAAATAGGAGATAATGAAGAAGATCCAGAGTTATAAATTAGAAACTCAAAAACATGTAATGAATATAAATATTTCGGATCTATAATATCTAAAGAAGGTACTACCAAAAGAGATATTGAAAAAAGAACGCAGCAGGGAAAAAAGCGGTAAACATTCTAAACTCTCTACTATGGTCTAAAGGTATTAGACAAGAAACGAAATTGACAATCTATCGAACCTTGGTAGAGCCTATTATGACTTATGGGGCAGAAGTTTGACAGATCACGAAAAAGTGGAAAAATAATAGAAGTAATAGAAATGGACTTTCTAAGGAGAGCGTGTGGTGTATCCAAAAAAGATCATATCAGGAATGAAGATATTAGAAGTAGGACAAATACTGTATATTCCAGTGTAGACAGAATTAAAACGAGACAACTAGTGTGGTATGGTCACGTGAAGCGAATGGATGAAGATAGATGGCCAAAGAAAGCTTTAAATTACATACCACAACAAAGAAGAAGAAGGGGAAGGCCTTCAGTTACCTGGGAAGAAAATGTACGGCACATAATGAGAGATAAAGCCATCAAAGAAGACGAATGGATGGACAGAAAACGATGGCGGTCGAAATGCGAGAAGCGACAGAGGCTGTAGGAACCTCGCTTATGTATATATATATATATATATATATATATATATATATATATGTATATTATATTATACATATTATTTAATTATTATGTACACACCAACAATGCAAACAAAGCTCAGTATTAACTCACACCCGCTTACATTTTTCTGTTCCCGCAAGGATGTCTACTGTAACGACTGTCCTCACGTAATTTATATGGAATACTGTTAAGGAATACATGTTCTTTCAGAGTCCGTATGGATATCAAATTAATGCCGAATAGAAAGAGCCCGAAAATATTAAGCTTACTTAAATCATCACTTAAATGAGATAACTTTATCAAATATTGTTTCATTGTAAAAAATAATTTAGAATTCGCTTTTGCTTATAAAATTATATGCTTCTTCTTTCACATACAAAAACATAAATAAAAAGAAGTTTTTATCTTTGCATAATTTTATTATAAAATATTTTTTAACGAGACGTCACATATGAATAAGCGGTTAAGAAGATGTCTATTGACTGATAATATTACTAATTTATCCTGAGTAATAGGAAAAATAACTCCTTAGTTCATGAGAAACTCCCAAAAAAAAACAATTCTCCACTTAAACAAAAAAATGAAGAATGGACGAATTGCATAAAAGAACTCTTCCTGAATACAAGACCACCACTTAACACCGAAAAGCATACCAATGCTGCTCCTAGTGTTTTAAAAGCGGAATTAGAAAAAGCCCTCAAATAAAGCAAAAACGGAAAATCTTCAGGCACTGACCAAATACTATCTGACTAGCTCAAACTTGTAGATGATGACAATTTCTTAGAACTAACAAACATTTATAACTATATATACGAAACTGGAATAATACCGCAAATATTTTTAGAGCCTACATTTATCCCACTTTCAAAAAAACCTTAAATATGAGAGGTACTCTCTCAAACTGCTTGTTAAGATAATTCCTAATATAATTAGGTAGAAATGTGGAAAAACAATGCAAAATAAACAATTTGGTTTCAGAGCATGATTGAGAACAAGGGAAGCTTTGTTCTCAATGCAAACATTACTTCAAAGATCATGATAGCCTGTTTGAGTATCTAGAAATTATTGGAATAGATGATAAAGATCTAAGACTTTTACAATATCTATATTTGAATCAAGAAGCTTTTATTCTATTAGGCGACAAAGAAACAATCAAAATTTTCATTCAAATAGGTGTCAGACAAGGTTGTGTGTTATCCCAACGTTGTGAAATGTGAAACTGCTAAAAAAAAATTACAAATTTTAGTCTAAAAATTTTTGCGAGAAATTTTCGCTAAAAATAGGTAAAAAAAAAATAAATTTATGACATGTTTATTGACCAGCTTTAGACAATTACCTTTATTTACCAACCTTTATATACATTTTATTAGGAAAACCTACCTCGGTGCAAAAACTGCAGTCGTGATGTGTCCAAGTTATCAAAATTCATTTAAAAAAATCTTTTTCATTTATTAGTTCTTGTTAATTATTCTATATTTAATGAAATTTATTAGTTTACATGTGTTATTCTCAGGAAAATAATGTTAACTGAAAAACCTACTTATCACTAAGTTTTCGTTTATCCTTTTTCTAACACTTTAAGAATTAATGTTTGTATATATGCGTAGTTGCCATGCTTACGTCTCCCTTCTTGATTAAAAATTTATTAGAAATTCTCTGGAGTTATTTACCAAATTACTAAGTTTATTTTAAGTACAGTGGCGCTCTTGTTATAATCTATTTGTCTCGGTAACGAAGTTGGACGTCGATTTTCCCGGAGAAATTGAAGTCATTTCTTTACGGAAAATTTTGCTTTATATTGATTTTTCTGGAAGATTAATGAGTTTGTACAGTAATATTAGGGGGTATTTTCCGGGAAATCTGACGACTGATTTTCAGAGAACAATCATATTGAAATTGTTTCTGGAAGCTCTCAGGAATTCCATGTAATAAAAAATATCATAAATAAAATATTTAAAACTACACTTATAATATTATTGATTTTGTTCCTTCATATACTTTAATTGTTGTTTTGGCTTCCTTATATATATTGGCTATTAGTTCCGTATATCTGTGGTCAATTCTGCTTTTAATCAAAGAACTTTTCACTGCCCAATGTTCGACACTGTCGAAAGCCTTTTCGAAATCTATGAACGCTATATATAGAGGAATGTGGTATTCATTTGCTCGTTCTATAAGTATTATCATACTTAATAAATGGTCATTTGTGGAGAATCCCTTTCTAAAACCAGCTTGTTCTTTCGACTGGTATCCATCGAATTTTGTCGTCAATCTATTGGTTAAAATTTTTGTTAGGAGTTTATACATTACATTGAGTAGTGTTATAGGACGGTAGTTTTTTATATCTGCTTTATCCCCTTTCTTGTGTAGGATAATGGTTACGGATTCCTTCCAGTTGTTTGGGATTCTTTTTTCTTTTAATAGCTTGTTAAAAAGGGAATGTAGAGTATTAATTACCACTTTTCCACCATATTTCAGCATCTCTGCAGTATTCCATCTTTTCCAGGCGATTTGTTGTTTTTCATTTCTTTCAATGCCTTCTTTATTTCTGATTTGCTTATTTCTGGCTGTAGCTCTGAGTTTACATTTTTTATTTTAGCCTTAAGTTGGTTTTTAATTTCCTCTGGTGGTTCCTTTTTTGTTTTATATAATTCTGAGTAGAAATAGTGGTAGAAATTCTGAGTAGTAATTTATGATATCATCTTTAATGTTTGTTTCTACTCCGTTTACATATTTTATTTTGTTTATTTTTTGTTTTGTTTTGTTTATTTCACACTTACCTAATTTCGGTCTTAAGCATTTCATATTTTTGTTGTTCTGTATTACTTCTTCTATTTTTATTTCTTCTTCTTTTCTCTTATTTCCTTTTATCATTCTGCTTATTGTTTTATTGATTTCTACATATTCTATAGATTTTCTTTTGCCTTCTTCGTTCAGCTTCCTTTTTTTATCCATAAGCTTCTTTGTTTCTGTTGAAATATAGTTGTTCTTTTTTAGATCCTTTTTTGCTACTTTTATTGGTCATATCTGTATTAATCCAAGTGAATGCTGATCTAGGGGAGGGCACACAATATAACCTAAAATATTTTGTGGCGAAGCTATTTTCTTGTGGCATTTTAAAGTAGATACTATTTTATTGGGAATAAGCCACAATAATTTTGAGAACAATTTTCAAAGTGGAAATTGAAACGCCAATAAACTTATTTTAACCTTCAATTGTGGGTTATTCCCAATAAAATAGTATCTACTAAAACATTTTTTTTAGATCCCCAAATGATAGTGTGTTTTTCGAGTAATGGCGAAAAACATTTTAAGCGCTTTCATTTTTTATTTTCATCAAAATTATTTATCTTATTATGGATAGTTTCTGTTTTTTTAACAACATAGCTTGATCAACAACATTTAGCAGCTATCTCCCAAAATATTTATTAAAAAAGTTTTACGCACAACACTCCGAGGTATGATAAGGTGCATAAATACTCATACGCTTATGAAACGCACCTGGCGCATCATAAGGGCCTTCACAAATTACTCTTTTTTAACTTGTTTTGAGTGATATATCTTTAATCTTTCCTATCAGTCTCTCTTTGCTAACTCTTGTTTCTTCCGACCCCGAATGACTACCAGGTTTCCGAGGGCAGACGGGTCACTATATTTCCTTCTACCTCATACTCTTTAGTGTGGCGAGTCATTCAGTGTGACGAGTCATTCACCGACCGATTGCCGGTATAAGCAATCCCACACTTACTGACCAACGGCTTCGGGCGGATGAGTTGGTAAGTGGTAGGGCACTCTTTTGTCCTGAGGTTGTGAAATCGGCCTCAAAGGCGGATGAACCAAAGATTTGATCAACCGCATAAGGATGGGGAAGCACAAGTAGGGCAAACACTCCATTAAAGATCCACAGCGATACGCCCTAGTCAATCAATCATGGCAATGCTGTTTTGAGTTTACCAAAAGATAATAAATTAAAGTGCAGAAAGAATATCAAGATCTGTACATGCAATGTCAAAACTTTACACAAAGCAGGAAAAATCCACAATTTAATACAGGAGATGAAGAGAATGCATATTGAAATCATGGGAATAGCAGAAATGAGATGGCCAGATTCTGGAGAAATACAAATAGAAGATCACAAGATATATTACTCGGGAAAAAGTGATGGATCACATAAATATGGAGTCGGAATAATCGTATCACCCAAGGTTGCCAAATGCGTTACTAACTTTACACCAATATCAGAAAGAGTGATGTTACTATAAGTAGAAGCCAACCCGATTAATATAAACATCATCCAACCTCATCATCTAACCTCTTCAGAAAAAATACTACTACACCGAGAAAAACGTGTTTTCGTATTAAAAGAGTTTACACTTCCAGCTATCCAATGCTGCATTTATTTTCCACTCTTCCCCTCTAGGACGCCTTCTGCGCGCGCAGTTTCATTATTTAATAGCCAGACCTAGTAGGTCCTGTAGAACATCAGTGTTTTGTACTTTTTCTAGATTCCAATCTATCTGTTATTTCCATCTGTTCTCTCCAGCTTATCATCGGTCTTTTTCGTAATCTTTACATGGTGGTCGAAATCTTGTACCAATCTTAAATTCGGCCACATTATGCTTATTAATAAATACCGATTTCTACAGTTAATTCTACACGATAAAATTTTACTATTTACAGTTTATGCATGGTATTACCCGATATCTTTCTTGATATTTTTATTCCATTTTTTTTTAAATTTTTTTATCAAAAATATTTAGCTGTTCCTTAGCAATTGCCGAACCAGCTTTTATTTGTGAAGCAGATAGAAATAATCATATAGTTAACGAGAAATAAAGCGTTGTGAAAAGTGATTAAAATTAGAAAATTTAGCATAGCAACTAAATTAATAAAAAGGCTGTGCATAAAATAATAAAATGTCTTTAAGCTTAAACGCCGATACAAGTTTCATTAATATCATTTTCAATAACGATTTTTTAGAAAACTAGTAGAAAAATTGCAATTTTTTTGTAAATTTCTATTACATGGTATATTTTTATCTAAACAAATCTCGAATTTCTCTATCAAGGCCACATCAAATATAGTAATTTACATAAATATAATTTTTTTTTTATTTAAACACAAAACCACATCAACCGCGCAGAGTTATTAGTGGATATAACAAATACATGAAATATTACATTAAATGAAATTGAATAACTTGATGTCTTTTAAATACCTTAACACTGTCGAAATTTTTTTGGTGAGAACTGTCTTGAGATCATCATCTGTGAATCCGTGGGATCTTCTTTTTTCCTTGAATTGAGGACAATCAAGCAGGATGTGTTTCACAGTCAGTGGGTTAGAGCATGAAGATAGCTACTCCGCCACTGGCCTGTTGTGCTACTCTGTTTTTTGGAAAATATTGATAATTTCGAAGATTTATATTAACTTGTTTAAAATGAGTTTCTTGAAGACATAAGATCTTTGGGCATAATTCATTTATTAATAGTTTTAACTGTTCCAAATGGGTATAAAACCCATTAAGATTCCACTGTAAAATAAAGGAATTGGACATGTTAGAATTCTGCCTGAGATAATTGTTCATCTGTTTCTTCTGTGGAAGAGATATTATTGGGCTTTAGTTTCTTTTTTAATCTAGTTATAATATTTTTAAATTTTGAATTGTGGGTATAAGCGTGAACAAAATTAAGGATCTCAATTAGCTCGGTAGTTTCATTCGAGTAATCTTTTGAAATTATTTCAGGGTGTTTGGCATATATTGTATTTTCTAGAAAGTCACATATTTCATTATAATTTAGGATAAACGGTGATGATCTGTTTTCTATTTTGTCTTTAATTGACTCTAGTGAAAGTAAAAGTTCTTCGCGTGAATTTCAGGTTGACTTTTTTGACTTTTTTTTTGGTTTGCTTACTACAGGAGAAGTATATATCTGTCAATCGGTCTGTGGGGTATTTTAGTTAGTGTCTGGAGAAGATGAGATGAACCTTTTTAGTTGATTAGGGACGTTTGTATTAATTGGATTTGGTGTTATTTCTACCGGAGTAGGATTTCTGATGTTGTTTGAGGTTGATAATGTTGGAGTTTTTAAGGAAGATGTTTCACTTCTATTACTTATGGATTCTGTCGGGTTATTGTCAGTTTCCATAATTTGTTCTGTTTGGTTATTAAAGGATTTTATTGTAATTAATGTGTTTTGAAAAGTTTCTGGTTGTGCACTAGCAGTGGATGAATTAGCTTTGTCAGAACTTTGTAGTTCTGTTTGGTTATTAGATGTATTTACTGTAGGTAATATGTTTTGAGAAATTTCTGAGTATACATTAGAAGTAGTGGGGTTTGCTTGGTTAGAGCATTCAGCTTCCTGAGTGATGACCAATAGTCTTGCATTTTGTACAATTAGATCCTTCTATAGAAAGGTATAAACGATAATTGGTATTTTCATAAGAGATAATGAAAGAATCAGGAATAGATATATTGTCTAAAGGTGTAATAAATATTTGCCTTCTAAAACTCAAGACATGATTGTATTCGCTTTCAGGCATACCTACTCTTAAAAAAGTCATTTTTGAGACGGAGTTTATACCCATCTGATGTAGTTCTTGTTCAATTAACGAGTTTGGAACAGTAGGACAAGCATTTGATATGACTAGTCTTTGAGCTGGACAGATAGGTCTTCTTATTTCTACTTGAGTTTGTTTTATATTAACATATTTGTGAGAATGTAGTAGTGAATCGACTGCATTTTTAGATGATAGATATAGACATATTCTATTGTTGGCAATTCTGGAAGCGAAGGATACGTTACGTGGACCAACTAGTGAACCAACGGCGATGATATAGTCATGAACTTTAGTTCCTTCAATACTGGAAAGTATTATAGCTTGTTCTTTTGTTGGATCTTTAAATGTGTTGACAACACTAGAATATAAGACGTGAGATGAAGTGTGAGTAGTATTCATAGTTTTATTCGAAGTCATGGTTGATTAATTATAAGTCCCGCCCTATCACCTGTTCGAAAACCGGTGTGGATTTTGACCCAAAACTGGATTTGTTTCTATTTCTTTGGAACGTTATAGGTTATATTAATATTAATATAAATACTATGAAGTCATTTTTGGTACTCACGTAACGTTTATTCGGTTGACTTAAAGGTAGCACTATAAAGATTTTCTCCAATAAGTTTACTACCTTTTTACTGCCGAAGTTCACACACTACTTAGTTTTTAACCAGTTTTACTAAATGAAACTGTGAAAAATACTTTAATATTAATTAATATTGAGTATTGTTGAAAGAGTTCTAACTTAATATGTATTCTGACTTTGACATTCATTTGACATTTTCACTTCAAATATAAAATTTATACAACTTTAGAAAGCATTCTCCAATGATATATTATTAAAGTTAATTTTCCCCAACTATAAGTGTAAATATATAAACGAATTTTGTTGTTTCTTGATAATACGTTGTTACCTGGTTGGCACACTTTTAAAGTAGTTTATCATAAAAATATATTTGCAATAAAACCTGTATGTTCTTTTTATCAAATCGCCTGCATGTCATTATTACCAAATATTTTCTGCTTTTTTACTATATTATTACTTGGTTATTGCAAAATGTTACTATTGTACTTTACCTTGTAATTGTGTAAAAAGTGCCACAGCACTAGCCAATTGTTATAACTATTCTTATATTTTGTCTATTTGACATAATGAAATAAATTTACGTTTTAAATCTGATTTTTCTGTTTCTTCAGGACGTATGTTTTTGAGGTTATTATGATTCTAAACCGAAATAAGTAAATTTTATTTTAGATATGGCAGAAACCTTTAAAAGTAGTTAGTAGTTTGCCTGTATTGTGCAAAAATTTAGGACTTCCTTCTTTAACTTTATCCTTATTATTTTAAGGTAAGTTTAGAATTCCATGTTCTACAGAACTTCCATATTCATTTAGCGAAACTTCTTTATCTTTTATTTCTAGTTTTATTTCTATCTTCCACAAAAATTTTTTTTCACAAAGTTTGGCGAAAGCTTGTCCCAAATTCACTGTAATTTTTTTGATTTAATATATTTATTTTTCCCCTATTTTGATTATATATAAAAAAGAACATTAATTTTCAATCTAAAATTCTCACGGCAAAATATTTGCTTTTAAAAAAAAAGGTTGGTGTGCTTTTTTCCGCTGAAATCTTTACTTTCTAGTGCTGTGAAAAATGAATTTTCTCAGAAAATACAAAAAAAATGAAAAAACTCAAATTCGAAATTTTTGTAATAATTATTTAAAATTTTAAGCTATTTTACAGTTTAAAAAAATTTAAGACAATGCCAAAATAGTTATTTTCCTAAATATTAAAGATTTATCTAAAAAATGTGACTGCTGCAATTTTTTTTAATAAAAAAGTTGATTTATTAAATTCTAATTACATTTATGTCATAGAACATAATTAATAAAATTCTTAGTGTTTTTACATGCTGAGCGATCCCTTTTTGTTTAGTACTTTTCTGATAAAAAGTAGGCATAACAAGCATTATGATAGTGTGCGTTTACTAGGTAAAATAAAATCGGACATTTTTTGAACGAGCTGAAATGTTTTTATCGAAATCATTTATTGTATTTTTTTTATTTATTTATGCCTCAACCTCATAGGGTCATTGACGTTGTACAATTTAAAGTTTTACAATTTATTTAGTACATTTATGGAATATAAGTATGCCGTCACTTAATATCGCCTGTAAGGTATTTTGTAATTTATATTGAAGTCTCTCCATGCAATATAAAGGACATTCCAGTAAAATATGGCGAACACTGAGCACAATATCACATACGTAGCATTGTGGTTTTAATTCACTCTCCAGCAGATGTTTATGGGTGATGGCGGTGTGGCCTATTCTAAGACGAGATAGGATGGTTTGATGTATACGCTTATTTGGGGTTGATTTCCAAGGTAATAGAATGTTTTACTTCTCGTAGTTTGGATGTTGACTGATTCCACTTGGTCTGCCAATCATTAATTATTAAGTTCTTGATTATAGGTTTTATATCTAGATGTGGAATGCTTCTGATTTCTACAGCTTGCGGACTCGAGATTGCTAGTTTTGCCAAGGAATCTACTTCTTCGTTACCAGCAATTCTCCGATATGGGAAGGAATCCATACAAAGTTGACATTTATGTTTATAGTTTGCAGTTGGCTTAATGCTGATTTAATAAGTAGTAGACTTGGATGGCTAAGATATAAGTTCTTTAGGGAAATTACAGAACTCAGGGAATCCGTAATAATGACAGGTTTTTGGATACTATTTTCTACCACAAAATTTATTGAATTGAGAATAGCGGTTAACTCGGCTTAGTAAATGGATGTTAATTTAGGGAGTTTCATTAATATTTTTGTTTTATTAGACATAAATGCTGCTCCCACTCCATCTATAGTTTTAGAGGCATCGGTATATATAAGATTATGGTTACTGTATGTCATGAGTTCTTGGAGGACATATTGATATAATGCTTTGAAATGGTTATCTTATTTTTTATATATGGAGAGTTTGGTATTGATAGATGGGGTGGGAACAGTCCAAGGGGAACAGTGTTAATATCTGGTATACAATAGGTATCTGGAAATTTGAATTCAAGTTCATTGAGGTATCTATTTACCCTTTCATAAAAAGGAAGGTCAAGCCTAGCATGTGTTTTAAATTAAAGATATTCCTAAAACGGTCTGAATTTACATAGTGAATAACAGGATTAATAGAATTTGCCTGTATTGATGCCGCATATGTTAGTGAAAGTTGTTTTCTTCGGAATTCCAGGGAGACTTCTCCAGCTTCACAGTGTAAACTTTCAGTAGGGCTAGTATAAAAGGCACCTAGTATGGTTTGCAAAGCACTAGTTTGTATTCGATCGAGTTGTTTTATGATATATGGTTTTGCTGAATCATAAATAATACAAGCGTAATCGAGTTTGGACCTGATCAATGACTTGTACATAAGGGTCAGTGTTTTACTATCTGCTCCCCACGTGTTGTATGCAACAGTTTTTATAATTTTAAGTGCAGATTGACACGTACTTTTTAGATCATGAATGTTAGGTTCCAGGATAATCTGTTGTCAAATGTCATGCCTAGACATTTAATTTTCTCAACATATTTTATTTCTTTATTAAATAGTTTTAATTCTGAAGTGATATAACTTCTTTTTTTTTTTGAAAATAACATAGCCTTTGTTTTTGTTGTTGATAATTGAAGACCTGTGGAATTTGTCTATAATTCGAGATTCCGTAGCACTTTCTGTAGATGAGTCTGAAGGGTTTTATCATTTATCCCCAGTTTTTCAACAAAAATGATTAAGTCATCTGCAAAGAGTCTAGCTTTTACTGGTAAGTCACAAGTGGAGATAATATTATTTATTGCAATAAGAAATAGGGAGACGCTTAAATTAGATCCTTGGGGAATTTCGTTTTTTTGAATTTTTATATTAGATAAAGTCCGGTTAACTCGTACATTAAAAGTTCGATAAGATAGGAAATTTTTTATGAATTGTGCTATATTACCTTTTATTCCCCATCTACTAAGTGTTTGAATAATATCATGTCGCCAAATTGTATCGTATGCTCTAGTTATGTCAAAAAATCCTGCCATGTTTGTCCACATGCCATTGCTTCATAAATCTCAGACTCTAAACTAATAAGATTATCCAGTGTTGAACGCTTTTTCCGGAATCCGCTTTGTTCCGGGGCAAATAATTTATTATTTTCTAAAAACCACATTAATCTGTTGGATATGATTTTCTCGAGAACTTTACACATTACACAAGTTAGAGAAATAGGTCTATATGAATGTGACGGAGATTTTGGTTAATTTTGTTTATAAATAGGAATGACGATAGATGAACTTTAAATTTTTGGAAACTTGCTATGTCTCCATATATTATTATAGATATTCAGCAAGTGTTTCTTCGCAGATGAAGGAAGTTTTTGAAGAAATATTGCAAGGATGTTACCAGGACCAGGAGAAGAGTTTTTCGTATGATTGAGTGAGTATTTCTCCAAGATTTCTCCATTAAAAAAGGAGTAAGGCAAGGTTGTATACTGTCTCCAATGCTGTTCAATTTATACGTAGAAAAAGCCTTCGCAGAAGCAGTGGAAGACTCTAATAAGGGTATTAAAGTTAACGGCATATTTATTAATAACATCAGGTATGCCGATGATACAGCCATAGTGGCAGATAACATCGAAGATCTTCAATGCCTTTTGAATGATCTAACTGTTGCAAGTGAAGCTCGGGGTTTGAAAATAAATATCAAGAAGACAAAATCAATGATTATAAGTAGAAATGATTACCCCAACGCAAAGATATATGTCTATGGAGAAGAAATCGAACAAGTCAGGCAATTCAAATACTTGGGATGTTTGCTGAATGAGGGTTGGGACCCCGAGAATGAAATAAAGAGCAGAGTTGAACAAGCCAGAAATTCTTTTTTGAGGCTTCGTAAGTTTCTGACTGATCGCAAATTGGACTTCAACCTCCGATACAAGATGCTTAAGTGTTACGTGTGGCCTGTTCTCCTGTACGGAATGGAAGCATGGACGTTAAAGGCCAGTTCCATTAACAAACTTGAAGTGTTCGAAATGTGGTGCCTGCGTCGAATGCTCAGAATATCATGGACGGACAGGGTCAGAAATGAGGAAGTACTCAGAAGAGCGGGCTTACAGGATAGGGAACTTTTTAATTATGTAAAAAGTAAGAAGACTGCATACTTGGGGCACATTATACGAGGAGAACGATACACTTTTCAGCAACTGATACTCGCAGGGAAAATAGAGGGTAGGAGAGGTCTCGGACGTAAAAAAATGTCATGGCTGCGCAATATACGACAATGGACAGGAATCCACAGCTATGAAATGCTTCGCAATGCTGCTAAAAACAGAATTATTTAATCCAGAATATTTAACATCTCACCTGACAAGACGATGTACGGTGGACGCCTACGCAGAAATGCATGGCACCTTAAGAAGAAGAAGAGTGAGTATTCTAATTCATCCATGGTTATGGGATAATTTAAAGGAGAAAGGTAATCAGGCGGTATATCAATACCTTTGGATTCCCTCTTTCTTTTTTGATCAAAAACTCTGGAGGAAGAACAATTTAATGTATTTTGTTTTTGAATATGCTGTAATATATTATCTCTTGTATCGTTACTTTGAACAGATCGATTTTTTTCTCTTGAAATTTTAAGGTAACATCCATCGCTGAGAAAGCAATAAGATTGGAAATTAAATGTAAGCGTCTTTATTTATTCATTTCCCTTTCTTTAATTTTCTCTGTTTACTAGTCTAGTACTCGTCTACTTTGGGCCTTATTTCAAATTAACTTTTGTATAAAGATGCCTAGAGAAAGCCTTGACTACATGGAAAAGAAAATGCGAAGGCATAGGAGTACAGGTACGAAACGATTACCTAAATACGTTAAGCTTTGCAGATGATCAAGTAGTGATTGCACAAGACCAACAAGACCTCAGTTACATGATGAAGAAACTATAAGAAGAGTATACTAAGGCTGAACTAGATATTAACCTAACGAAAACAGATTACCTATCTACAAGTGAGGAAAACATAGAAGATATACAGATTGACGACAACGTAACAATCAAAGAAAAGGAAAATTCAAATACTTGGGATTTATAATCACGAAAAAGGCAGCAACAGAGGAAGAAATTAAGCAAAAATAAGGACAACAAGAACAACAATTCGACAAAAACACATATTTATAAAATATTAGTGCTTAATATTATGACATGGGGGGCTGAAAAAATTGGATTATAAACAAGAAAAACAGCAGTAAGATAGTAGAATATCTGCGAAGATGCTGCAGAGTAACAAGAACGGATAGGAGAAGTAATGATAAAATACAACAAAAAACATCAATAGAAACAAAAATACTAACATATATAGAACAAAAAAGGCTAAAGTGGTATGAACACGTAAGAAGAACTAGCGATAGCAGATAGATAAAGAGAATAACCAAATGGAGCCCCATAGGAAGGAGGAAAAGAAGACAACCCCGAAGATCCTGGAGGAACGAAGTAGACGACGCCATGAGTAAGAGAGGCCTAAGCGATGGAGAATGGTATATATATAAATATATATATATATATATATATATATATATATATATATATATATATATATATATATATATATATTTATATATAGATATTAAGTCGACGAGAATGTTATAGACATCTATGTCTTGTTTCCAGGCTTTGCTTAAAATTTGCTTAACCGTGCATAGTTGGTAGATGGTTAATTTAAAAAATCTCGTCTTGGGAAATACAATAAAAGAGGATAATACGTCATAGTTTCTCCATCGCAAATGTAAAAATGTAATTTTATCTAGCAAGTTATTGTAAAAATAATGTAACTAATATACCTAAATTTAACAACATTAAGAGGTTTTCGTGACAACAGATGAATATGGTGGCAATGAGATATTTCGACCGGTTATTGCAATCTTTTTTATGAAAAGCTTTGAACAAATCTTACAATTAAAAGGCAAAAAACTGTTGTGCTGTTACGTTATGTGTTTTGATCTAGAGCTATGGAGAAAGTGAACAAATTACTTCAATTTGATACTTTACCTAAACCCTATCATGATTTGGTTCACCATGGAAAGAGGAAGCAATAAATATATCGCATTTTTAGATATTTAGATGTGTAACTGACGTCTAATCTATTAAGTCTATCATTATCATCTTTAGCTTAACCACACTTATCTTTAAATTAACCACAATGATACAAAGAAGTTTAGAATTGACGAGAGGTCCAAGAGAACCATTATCCACAGAAATTTTTGAAGTTTAGAGTACATCAGAACAACAAAAACTTAGTGTAAATACCCGTTCAACTGAAAAGAAGAAGAGTTGCCAGCGTAATCAATGCGAAAAATTTGATATTGCAATACTCAACGAGAACGACAACGACGTGGCAACTTAAGGCCATGACGAGTTGCGTTCTAGAGCTTGTTGTTAATTACTTTTACTAGTGGTTATATTAAATGTTTTTTTTAGATCTTTTAAAAGATTTTGATAAGCTTTCTACGAAAATATTACCGTTTTCCGGTTATTCAACATCATATGTTTGGATTTTTATATTCGATGAATAAAAATCTACTTTAGAACAGGTATAACTTTGTTCACATGCAGTTGACGGTAATAATAAAAAACGTATCTCTTTGTTTTATAAGCTTCATTCTATATGCAGCGTTTTCTCGATTAAATCCAAATTTTTGGAGTTATTTGCGAAGAACCGTTCAAAAACATGCTTTTTTGACGTGTAACGTGTGAACTTTCAGTCACGAATAAGTCCAAAAATATTAACTTTTTGCACCTCCGAGTGAGTTGGGGTGTTAACCACCCCCAAAAGAAAAGCACATTTGGAATCGAGTAGATTTTGATCTATGAGCTATTTTTTACTTACTGTCAAAATTTCAAGCAAATCCCTGAATATAAAAAGAATTCTGAGCTGAAAACCTTCATATAATATACTGAACTAGTTATGCTAGTAGTAACTTTAAGGCAGGTAGTTTTATTATTGCATCACGTCGAAATTTTATTACATAAAAAATTAAATTACAATAAAATCTGATTAAATGAGATCTATTAGAACTAATTATTGAAATGATAATTGACATATTATTAATATGACATTAGAAATACAGAACTTTTATACTTTTTACTATTAATATGAAAATAATATTATTCATTAATTTGTTTTAATAAAGCAAAACGCATATTTAATGTGAAACGAATGTAATCGGTTCATGAGTTTGTAGAATTTTTTTACAAGAGTTTTTTACCAATTTTCTCCACCCCTTTATAAATATGGGCAATAATAAATTCCAATATATACAACGCGATTAGTTAAAACAGTTATATCTATAACTATAGTAAAATTTATATCAGGTATCTTTTCATGCATCATACATTTCACCATCGTATGCACATATATTTTCATATACTTATTTTTAGTAAATAAAACGACCTTTACAGTACAGTTAAATCATCAAAGATTTAAACCAAATTAAGACATTCCTCAATTCTTTGACTTATAATTCGAATAAGGTGATCAACTTCTTCTTGAGGAATTAAGTCGCAAAAAACTTGAACTTCTTTAGGCGACGCAAATATATTAACATAGAAATTTAACCCAATTTGTAACGTATATCATACAGGTTTAATTTACGAAATGTTAGGAAATCTCGCTAGCCAAAGAAAAACAGTCTCGAATCAACCTGTATCGTTCTGGAAACTATTTTGTTGTTAAATTTCTATATTATGTAATATGGAAAAGTTAAGAAAATCAGACTACCGAAATAAGCAGACGTGTAAAAATGGGATGGGCAGCATTCGGAAGACTCTCATACGCACTGAAAAATAAAAATATACCTCAAAGACTACGAACCAAGGTCTTTAATTCCTGTATCCTACCTGTAATTACATATGGAGCTCAAACCTGGACATTCACTAAAATAAACATGGGGAAGATCAGAAAAGCTCAGAGATCTATGAAACGACAGATGCTGTGTATCTCACTCAAAGACCATAAAACCAATGAAGACATTCGTAATAGAACAAAAGTAAAAGATGCCGTCGAACAGGTAGCTAAACTGAAATGGAAATGACCTGGACATAACGAACGTCTTAAGGATGGTCGATGGAATAAAGAAATCGGGAATTGGCGGCCATATGAAGCCAAAAGACCACGAGGAAGACCGCAAATGCGCTGGAACGACGATATTCAAAGAACTGCAGGACCAATGTAGAAACTTCTTACAAACAACAGAGATGAATGGCGAGAATTAGGAGAGGCCTATATTCGGCAATCTGAATAGAGAGAAGGGCTTAAAATGCAGTATATTAAACGAAAGTACATAAATTTAACGGTTTAAAGTATGCAAATGTAAATATCTAATAGTAAGCAAATAAGAAAATTCTCCTTTCTAGAAGTGGTCCAGTCAGCAAATGGCAATTGAAACAATTTTAGTCCATACTATTTGGTCGAAAAGTTTTAAACGGCCGAGATATTGAAAAAAAATAATTCTTCTATAAGCAATCTCCACAACATCTTACACTCGTGCCTTTACCGCTTAATAATAATATTGAGATAATTCAGATAATTCAATAATTATGCTCCCCCTTTTCCACTATTTCCTCTTAACTTGAAAAATATCGATCACACGAAAAAAATTGTCAAAAATAAATTGTAGGAAATTGGCGGAGATATTGAGCAAAACGGTTCTTCTTTTATTTCAAGAAAGTGACTAACGCCACAGTTCGATTCTGTCGAGATTTTAAATTTATACTACTATTGACCCCCTTCAAAGGTTAGAATAAATAAATAAAATTTGAGGAAGCACGCCATGCAAAGTTAGGCCTCTTTTTCGTCTTACTCGACTGGACTAAAGGGAAACAACGAAACATTTTTACAGTGCACCTCAAAAGGTCTACCTGCTCCAAATATTTTCATGACAATAAAACATAAATTATTAATTATTTATTACTAATCTACGAGTGTAATTTTGCAACAATATTTTAAATAAACTTCTGGACAAAATTAACGCACCACTTTAAATAATCTAAATATTTACAATATGAACACAAAATAAAACTAAGTTGCATTGAAATAATAATAAACACCTACAAATAAGTCCAACATGACTTTATCATGACCTTAATTTGCCTTATTGTTTCTTTAAAAATTTGTTTTTGTCGGAAATGCGTAAATAAGCTAGCATAACTCCAAATTGCAAAAAGGAAAAAAATTAGTAAAGTAACACAATAAAATGCATCTGGGTCAACACTAATACCGTGTGGGCCCTCCTCTACTTCTTAGGACTGCATTTATGCGTCGAGGCATGTTTGATATCAAATGTTCAAGAAAAACTTGCGGAATATTCTCCCATTCTTCAATAACGGCCTCAATGAGTTGGTTGTGGTTGGCAATAGGGGGTCTACGACTTCGAATGTTTATTTTTGAGATAGTCCCATAGATGCTCTATAGGATTCGTGTCCGGACTGTTAGGTGGCCACTTTAATAATGGAATATCAACATCATTTAGGTAGCCAATAACCTGTCGAGAAACATAAGGACGATCGTTGTCTTGCATGAATAAAAAATTAGGTCCAAGAAACGGAGCAAAAGGCATTACATGTTTGACAATAATGTTGTCTAAGTAATAATGGGCATTCATAGACCTCGTACGTATGGGGACCAACTCCGTACGAGCTTCAAAACAAATTCCCCCCAAAAAATTTTAGAGCGACCACCAAAAGGTACTTTAGGAGAGATATTGCAGCTGGTAAACCTTTCTCCTCGCATTCGCCAGACATGCTCACGACCATCTGGAGCTTTTAGGTTTACTTTAGTCTCATCGGAGAAAAGAACTCGTTTCCAATCATCGATGGTCCAATTTTGATGCAATCTTGCAAAATTCAATCTCTTGGCCGGTTTCCTGTTGCTCAATTCTGCTTTATGTAAACGTCTTCTAACTGTTCGAGACGATATCGCGACATTTCGAACATCTGCTAGTTCATTTTTTAGCAAATTGCTGGTGACTCTCCTATCTCTGAGAGCACGTTGTCTCAAAAAACGATCATCAATTTGATTAGTGCAACGTTTTTGCACTTGACTTGGTCTTAGATGGTACGACCCTGTTTCATTATATCACCTCACCTTGCGACTGATGCTGGAATGATGTCTTCCTAACAAACCTGTAACGTATCTCATTGAATATCCTTCATCTAGGAGAGTCGATGCTCGCACTGCCTCCTCCATTGACTAATTTCTTTGTCGGTTAATTTTTTTATTTGATTTTTATGCAAATGAACTTCCAAACATGCATGTGATAAAAAATATCACAATAAAAAGCTTGTTTCTCACAAGCACTTTGCTTTAATCGGCACTTTTAATGAAAAGTTTAACTCACTTTTTGTCTAAAACGAAGTTTAATACAAATTATTGTTAAATCAAGACTATTATTAGCTTACGTAACAACTGTCACTGTTAAACAAGGTCCATAGGCAACTTTTTGCACAGTAAATTATCAATAAATAAAGAATATTGAGCAAAATATGAGTGGTGCGTTAATTTTGACCAGGAGTTTAGTATAATAATACCAGCTGACCCGGCGAACTTAGTATCGCCTTAGACTTAAATAATGCGTCTAAAAAATTAACAGAAAAAAACCAAAAAAAAAAACCAAAAAACATATTATGCATAAAAAAATTGAATCAAGTTAATGCTTTCTGATAAACAATATTTTTATTTTTTTTGCATTGCATAAATACACTCAGGTACAAAAAATTCGATTCACGCCTATTTAATAGAGAAGAAAACACATTTTTAGAGGCGTCACTTACAGATTGGGCATAAATTTAAGCCTGCATACGTCTTGGCATTGTGATAATTAAATTTTAAACATGAAGTTGGTCCAATTTATTCCATATTGTCTTAAGACTCGCATTAAGCTCAAGGGAGTTAGAGGATATGACTTCCAAAGAATGTTTCCCCTTCCTCATTTGCTATAGGATTGCTGTTGATGACTACACCGATCTGTTTCGCCGCCGTTTTCAGGTCGAGGAAATATTACTCAACATCTCGCTTGCTACGCCCTATTATGTCAATGTCATCAGCGCATGCTAAGATTTGTATCGATCTATTGTAAATAGTACCGCCGTCTCTAATTCGTGTGTCTCAGACTGCCTTTACCAAGGCATGTTAAATAGGAGGCAAACCAGGGCATCCCCTTGTCTGTCCATCCTTTATCTCAAAGGATCGAGAATTTTCTCCCTGTATCCTAACACTGGCTTTTAAGTTAGACATTGTCATTCTCGTTATTCGGATAAGTTTTCTGGTATACCAACTCATGCATTGATTGGTATAGTACTGTTCTCTTGACACTATCGTATGCGGCCTTAAAGTCGACGAATAGTTAATGGGTTTCAACGTTAAATTCTAATGTTTTCTCGAGGATCTGTCTTATTGAATAACTCTGGTCAATTGTTGATTTTTCTGGAGTAAAGGCTGTCACAGATACCGACTACAAGAAAACAATAATAAAAAAGAAAAGCCGTCTTAGCGGGTCAAAGATATTGAAAATACATAAAAGGTATACAGAAGAAATACGAAAAATATCTAGATTAAAAAAGTAGGACACAAAATAGAGTGTAAGAAAGAATAGTAAAACGTTCGCAGAAAGATAGCCCAAAATAAAAACAATACATAGGAAAGACCCTGCATGGACATAAACAACTATCCAGGAGTAGAAAGAAGTATTAAGAGCTAGAGAATTTCTAAAAAATATCCGTATGATAACAACAAAAGATATATTATCCACAATTTTACGTAAGAGATGGGAAGATTATGTAACAATCTAATAATGGAGTATTGGACAGAGTATGGGGAGGAAAGCATATAAAACATAGATGCAGAAGGGTCACCAATAAGAATATCATCGCAGTTACCAATATACCAAGTAACATATATAAAAAAAATCTTAAAGTCCAAGATATAAAATGAGTACAATTATAAAGAGGAAAAAGAGGAGGTAGAGCAGAAAGATCAACATTAGGTCACCTTTTCCCACTTAACCAGGATATAAAAAAGAAATGGACCTATTATCAAGATATATACTATATCTTTTATTTGCGAACCTAAAGAAAACCTATGATAGTGTCCCCTAAATAAACTAGGAGAAGCGATGGAAAAAACAACATAGATATAGATCGAATAAAACTATTAAAACAGCATAGATTGAATAAAATATTTAAACAACCTACCAACAAACAACAACAAAATAGTTTCCAGAACGATACAGGTTGTTTCGAGAGTGTTCTTCTTTGGCCAGCGAGATTTCCTAATATTTCATGAGTTAAACCTGTATGGGATATGATATACATTACACCGTGTAAACACTTATTTTTGCAGACGACCAGGTAACAACAGCATAAGAGCTTAATGGCTTAGACTATATGACAAGAAAGCTTGGAGAAAAATATAAAAATTAAGAATATAAAGTACTTCTTCTTCTTCAAGTTACATCTTCTATCTAAGGTTGGAAATCATCACGGCTATGTGAACCTGTTGACCGCCGCTCCAAATAGTTCTGCACTACTGCATTTAAACGATTGCCTCAAGTTTTTAAGCCAGGATATTATTCGTCTTCCTACATTTTGCTTTCCTCGAATTTTGCCTTGCATATGAAGTTGTAATAATGAGTATTTTTGCCCTCTAATTATATATTCTAAGTACTTAAGTACTCATCTTTTGATAGTTAGTATTATTTCCGCTTCATTTCCTATCCTTCCAGTTACTTCCACATTCGACATTCTTTGAATCCATAATATTTGTAGGATTCTTCTGTAATACCAAAATTCAAAGTCGGCCAACTAATCTATATGCATTTGTTTGAGTTTTTGAATAATTTGATCTATATGCATGCTTTCAAGCCATAAGGAAGAGTAGAAAACACGTAATACCGAAGCATCCTTAGGTGTAGCTCTAATTTTATATCCTATGAGCAAATATACTTTTTAAGTAAATGAATGATGCACGTGCTGTTTCAATACTTGTTTTAATTTCTTTGATTTAATTTACTTTTGATGTTATACATATTCCTAAGTGTTTGTAGGTATCCACAATCTTGATTACGGTATCTTCAATAATCAATTGGATGTTTATATCTGCTTATTTGGTCATGTTCATGCATTTAGTTTTCTTAATATTCATCTTCAGCCTGCCTCCATGGCAGCATTAGTTAAGGCGTTGCGTTACATTCTGTAAATTATTGTTATTCGTCATTATTACTGCATCGTCTGCAAAAGGTAAGATATTCAAAATTTCTCCTTTGATAGATATACCTTCTATTGAATCTGAAAGCGGTTCTTCAAATACCATTTCAGTGTAGATATTGAAGAGTAGTGGAGACAGCACGTAACCCTGGCGGGCTTCTCTTTGTATTTTGATATCTCGGGTGATCTGGCTGTCAACTTTTACCTTGGCAGTTTGATTCCAATATAGATTAGATATAACTTAACTTACACAACTTTTTATGTTAAACCTTATCAAATGTCATTTCAAAATCTACAAAACCTAAGTGCATGTCATGATTCATGTCCGTGCATCTCTGGGCCAGCAGATTCAAGCCGATCAAAGCATTTCTTGTGACCATATCATTTCTAAAGCCAAATTGTGTGTCACTAATTTCATTAAAGGGTACCAATAATTCTTTTATATATTATTTTCAAAAATGTTTTAAGTGTGTGATTAATTAAATCTATGTTTCTATAATCCAAGCATTTTGAGAGAGTCGTGCACTTTTTGAGAACTGCTACAAAGGTCGATTGTAACCATTGTCTAGAGATTGTGGGAGTCTGATATATTAGAGTAAAGAGTTCAACCGTTACATCAATAATATCTTCATAAACGAGTTTCGATAGTTCGATGGGCACATCATCTGGTTCAGTAGCTTTGCCATTTTTTGTGTTTTTGATGGCATACATGACTTTTTCTCGTATTATCGGTATTCTCTGTGGTTTCTAATGACAGTTCTTCTCTTTCATCATTAAATAGTCATTGCATATACTTAGTCCAGTGACTCCAGTGACACAATCTCTCCTTAACATCAGTCAGCAAGAGTCAATGGAAAGACAAATGTTGCATATACATCTTCGATACCAATTATATAATATTCTTTGCTGTACAAACTGCGAGTAAATGAACACGCATTATAGATGAATCACCCTATAAAGTATCTATTAAATTTATGTGACAAGAATGCAATAGTTAACGAGTTAAGGTAAATAAATCTTCAGTTAATCAATCACGTCCGTTTTCATATGCGTTCGGGATATACGATTACTTAGGAACGACTGCTATCAAATTAATCAGACTATAACTGTATTTTTAAAATAATTACCAATTGAAAATCCTTCAAGGTTAAATGTAGAAAATGTGTACCTACATGTTGTAGCTAACCAGGATAATATTCCTTGGTTTAAAACTTTGTTATAGAGTGGGCTATTTAACGATGATGACGATTACTCTTCAAAAAAATAAACAATACTATAAGAAAACGGGAAATTATTTCTTAGATTATTTTGAACGGTGGTTGATGACTTAAAATACGATAAGATGTATAACTTTTTTTTTCTAAGAGGAAAAAAAGAGCGAAAGAAAGGTATATAAAATAGACAATCATGGAGCACAGAAAACAAGATTTTAATAAGATTAGATGGATATGAGACGATAATAATAGAAATAGAAGTATATTAAAATAGAAATTATACTTTGGCTTTTTATTAAAGGAAAAAATTATTGATAGAGAACCAGTATAATCAGCAGACAATAACAATAGAGGTTGATGTGGTTTTGGAGTGTAATTTTACTCGTCACTACGGATTTACTTGAAAATTTGGATTTAGGTTCCTCTTACCCTCTGCATCACCTTTGGACATGACTTGGTCCAGGGTTGCTTTTACTTGGGGGATGAAAGCCATCCCTTCTCGGTGGTGAAAAACATACGTTCAAAATAAGTCTGGCTTTGTGGTTTCCAATCTTCCTATAGTAGCTATTAAGTTTTTGTAACAAGACTATTTGCCATTATTTATATTAACTTTGAACAATGCATATCCTGTCTTTTTTATAGGTTTGTTTTTTCCTCTACATCTAACTTTTCTTTGTGTTAGCCTAGACAAAACTGACTAACAAATTTAAATTTTATAAAACTGTTTTTTAAGCAATAATTTTATCCTAATAACAGTATACTATTCCTGCTAAAATGGTGTGGTGTTACCGTAAAAACCATTGTCAGTTATAATCATCGACATGGCCTGCCAAAAAAAGTTACTATTAGTCGTTTTTGACAAGCAATGTGTTAAAGGGTAAAAAAGACAATTTCTCGCTGATATGTACTCCACTCCAAAATTTTACACCGGATATTGACGAGCTTGAATATGTCTAGTCGATATTCACTTGGTATTCTCGTAAAGTGTTTGATGCCTGCGATCTAGTGTCCCGCAGTCATATAAAATATAGCTGATTGTTTCAACTTCTCTACCACAAAGTCTACAACTTACGCCTCCATGAAATAGTCTCTTCGTATGTCTGGCGCAGATCCAGTAAAAAAGTTTGTTACGAATCCTGTTTGTTTTTCGCAGCCCTTCGGTCCTATTAACGTATTTCTTTCTAGTATTTTCACAGCTACTAACCAGGCTGTGGAAACTTCCTAAGAGGGGCCTCTTTTATCCCTACCTATATCCCTAAGGTACTAAAATCAGTTGAAAATTAAGGTTAAAAATGCTAAAAAGAGATACTTAGATGACAAATGTTTATAAAATAATATTCTGTATATGTAGATAATATATAAATATGCATATAAATATATATGGAGATATATATATATATATATATAATATATATATATATATATATATATATATATATATATATATATATATATATATATATATATATATATATATATATTATACCAAAATAATGTCAAAGATGTCATGTTGATCTTTGGAAGCAAAAAAAATTAAGCTGTGATAAATAATGTACCTATATTCCTATTTCGATATCCTCAAAAAAGGCGAGAAATTATACAAATACTTTTAAAATATATATGTTTAGGAACACACCCACTATATGAAAGTACCATGTGTCATTTTTTTAATCTCTTACTTTACATTTACCACCAAGAATGACTCACTAGGTTACGTATATAGAGTGATTTATAAATTTATGATATAATTTCAGCTTTAGATCCTGGAGAAAATGTTTGCTTAACAGCTTATTAAAAAAAAATAAACAGACACCTATTGCAATACAGGATGTTATAAAATTTAAAATATTTTAGTAGTGTATATGATTTGCTAATTATTACGTTGAGTATTAAGTCTGCTCCAGCAGCACAGAACATAACCTGTTGGGTTCAAACCTGATTTTATTATATCTGACCTGGTGATCGAAGATTACACGTTCTGCTTTCATATTAATCACTTAAAATAACTCAAAGGCTGTTGTACTTCTGAATATTCTGTTTACAGTGGTTTAACACAGCTGGGTTCATCATTATCAGGAATACTAGAGCCTTAGTTGACTTAGACCCTAATCTATTCTTCGTTAGTCGTCAGTCATTTCTGTCCATTGCTTGGTTCAATCTCCTGTTATACACAATCTTGTTATCTCAGTGTTGGATTACTCCCATTTTTATTTTCCGCTGAGCTTTCATAGGATTAATAGTGTTCACATTGGACGATAGTTTTTATTCACTTATAAAAGATGAGCTGTCCGTCTGAACCTATCTGTATTTATGATATGAAAAATCCTAATTTTAGGTAAAATTATTTTTATGAGCATAATGCGTGTTACCCTGCTTGTTACTGCTTTTCTTAAAAGCTTCTGTGTTTAATCCGGTCCAGTCGTGAATGTTTTTCAGTCAAAATATTTGACGTCCAGCTGAACTCATTTTACCTTCGAGTTTACCCCTCATAATCAAATGCGTACTTCTCACTTCTAAGTGTGTGCCCTAAATATTTTGCCTTTCTTCTTTTAATTGTGGTCAAAAGTTCTCTGTCTCTTCCTATTCTGTGCAACACCATTTCGTTGGTAATATGATCGGTCCATGGTATTTACAAAATTATTCTAAAATGCAAAAGCATCTCAAAAGCTTCGAGTTATCTCATTAAGTTAACATTAACAGTCCAAGCTTCGGCACGATAAAGAAGAATAGAGTGGATCTAACATTTTACCATACGATATCGGATTTTCAGATTGACACTTTAGATACTTAGAAAAATTTGTTCTTCAAAAAGGCTGCTCTTGATTGCTCTATTCTTGATCAAATTTCTGATTTCGAATTTAAATCTTCAGTAATCCAGACTCCTAAGTACTTTATTTTGTCCACTTGATCAAGATCTTTATTTTTATCTGGATCCTTGTTGACTTGTAAACCTACCCGATCTAAATCCGCTTTGGCATTCACCAAGAGGTTTTTCCAGGCATTCACTTAGACAACTATATAATATAAATATCTTCTATATTGTGTTTGAGAGGGTTACACCTCTACATGATTTTTACACACCGATAAATGATTTTTTTTATCTAGCGGCTTGATAATTCCAGTGCACCATTCTTCTACTATTTGTTTTTCTTTTTAGACTCTAACAGTGATCCTCTACAGAATCTAGAAGCTACAGAAAAGATCTACAGGAATGCCTCTATTTTGTGTAACACGTTATTCTTGAGACAGACAAGTTGCGTCCCTTACTTGTGTCATTGAAAGAGAATCAATGGAATTTTGTTTCTTTTCCCTTCTCTTTAAATTAGAAGATGCATTATATTCCACCTCAGTGCAGAGTCATTTTTTGAAATGCCCAACTGTGTATTTAGCATCAGATGGCTCGTTATAACGTCCATTAGTGAGGAAGCTAGCTTGCATAAACATTATTTCATCGATATTCTAGAGTTTATATAAAGAGTACTGTTATATCTTTAACCGGAGGGATCCGAACCTGTGATTGGTTTTCAGTTCAGTACTGGTCAAGGTAATCTGACACTTCTTCTTTTAGGACTACTGGGCCAGTTGTGGAGGTACGAGATTAAGTCTGGTATTTTTCTTTTATTCGTTCTGCACATGGTACCATACGGTGGCATATTACTGTGGAAAATATTTTATACGCTGCATTAAGAGGCGTAGTGCTTTTTTTGTGAATCGTGCAAAGTATTCCAATATTTCAATCACTGGGAAGGGGTTTCTGTGTTCATATTTCTTTTATGAGCTGCTGCAGTGCTATTATAGTATCGTGGTTATCTTCTTTATATAGTTAAGCTGGGAGATTATCTTTTTCAGGTGACTTACTTCTGGCTAGTTTTTTAACTTTAAGGATCGTTGGTGGTTCCTCTTTTCTCTCGTCTGATCCGCTTATCTTATCTCTTTCGTTTTCAGGCTTTTTTTTTCTTCCTCTATATTAAGTGCCTGGTTGAAGTGTTCCACCCATTTATTTAATATATCTTTCCCTGTTTTATAGAATTTAAAGAAGCATTTGACAAAGTCTAACAGTTTATAGTGTAAGCCTCTGCCAGGAAGCTCTTTTAGAATCAAATGAACATATTGTAATTAACGGAGAGGTTGTAAACAATATTAGATATGCGGACGTTACTGTTCTAGTCACAAAAACAGCGGAAGACTTACAACGAATGGACTGCTTAAAATAATTACGGCATAAAAATCAATGTTTAGAAAACCAAGTAAATGGTATTTAGTCAGAACATGTTACAACCAACAAGAATTTAGTATCAATGCACACAAATTGTGAAAGTAGCAAATTACAAGTACTTGAGAACTTTAATATATGAAAATGGAGACCACAGAAGTTAAATAAAAACACCTATCGAAATTACCAGGACCACTTTCATTAAGACCAAAAAATTCTTCTTCAATATTGACATAGGTATCCTTCAAAAGAAGAATGTACCTTTAGGTTATATATATATATATATATATATATATATATATATATATATATATATATATATATATATATATACATATATTATACCCTCTTTTACGACGCCTCCAAATGATACAACGCCTTGAGAATGGCTAAATATAAAGAACTGCTTACAGAGGAACAAAGAAAAGAAAGGCTCTCCTAAAGGTAGCAAGTGGATATTGGACTACTTCTACGGCTACCGTACAGGTCATAATGATTACGCTTCCCATTTACATGCTGGCCATGGCTCATTTAGGTCATACACGTATAGAATAAAGAAAACCACAAATAACTTGTGTATAGATTGTAACGTCATAATAGATGTCGCAGAAAACTGCATTTTTGCTTGCACTATTTTCCAAGAACGAAACAACTTAATATCTAGGCTCGGACCGATAACAATAATTTGACACAAGAAGCGATGATGCAGAACAAAGAAGAATACGATTTTGCTGTCGAACCAATTAGGCAAATTTTAAAGAAAAACGAGCCTATGGAAAGAGTGAGACAGGAACAGGGTGGATGAGGTAACAAGTTACATATGGTGCTGTCATAGCTATCTTACAGCCCATCCTAACGACGGAATAGACACCTTTACAGCCAGATCTCTAATTGCAGTACGTACGATATTTATGTTGCAAGAGAGGACCGGGGAGAAGATACACGTCTTGGCTGAAGAATCTGAGACAATGGAATGGAAAAACGTCAATAGAACTTTTCAGAACGGCTGCAGATAGAGTAAAATGGCCATGATGATCGCCAATGTCCTTAGGGATGGGGCACGTTAAGAAGAAGACGATATTTTTAAGACCTCGTCCATCTCTACTTTTATTTATACTTTCCCCCCTTGTCAGGCCACATAAAGCTACGCTTTTTATTATCACATATTATTGTTTGTTTTTAATACTGTATCTTCATGTTATTTTAAGTGGTTATTATCTATTTTAGGTAAGATTATTTCTTACAGTTTCTACAGTTCTCTCGAATTTTCAGATTGCGCAAGGTATCCTAATGTTTCGTTCACCGATTGAACTCGTCCGGGTGTACCTTGTCCGAAGAAGGGGTGGTTTTAGTTAGTCAGTGACTGATCAGGAGCCATGCGGGGCATATAATCCATAATCTGATTTCTATGTCCTAGCACGTGTTACTTTCAGGATAGAATCCAACAGTATTAGCGACATCTTCCCTATTCGGCTTTAGAACCTTTCCACCTCAGTCAAAAAAAAAAGGTCGTGGAAGAATGTCATGGCTACTAAATTTAAGATAATGGTTTGGCTGCACAACGAATAAACTCTTTAAATCAGCTGTAAATAAGATCAGAATAGCCTTAATGATTTCCAATCTCCAATAGGAGATTGAAGGAGAGATAGGAATGGAACAAGAAAAGGCAGAAGTGTTCTAATACTCTTTAAATTTGTATACATTTGGTTTATTCTGAAATATCTTAAGAACATATGACTACTGTTTAGACAAAAAGTACATGAATATGATCTACTGTATGCTTATTTTTGAACTCAAGTTTATAATTTAATATCAGATTTTTTCTTTCTATTGATGCTTTAAGCTCTTTCCAAAAAAGTTTTTTAAACAATTTTGACGTCACCAAAAGTAGCAATATATGCACAGTTTATCAGTAGATTTTTCCTAAATTACATTCTAATTTTCTTTTTACTAAAAAACTTTTCATTTTGTAATAGAAAAACTCATTTCGAAAAGACTTGCAAATGTATGTACTTCTTTTCATCAAGTAAAATTAATATTATTTATAAATCACCCTGTATATTTAACTCTATCCGCTTCATATTTTTAGTTCTCGCAAATTTTTTTATTCGGGAACTGTCACTTTTTTTGTATCGTACGGAACCACGCAAAAAATCTTATGTCATACTCGGGGTCACCCAGCAGTTGGTCAACTTCACTCATAGAAAAGAATTAATTGAATAAATTTTAAAATTGCGATATAAGGTGGAAAGTATATGTTTAATTATAATAAACGATTTTTTTGTTGATAAAAAATTGCAAGTGTTGCTGCGCCCAGCATTGTGCAATTTTTAAAAGGTGAAGGGAACAATTGTATTTGTTTAATACTTCGTATAAAAAATAAGGAAAACATCTGTATAGAAAGATACTCAATGTCAATGGAATAATAATATGTTCTAATTATTAACGCATTATAAGAATAATAAAAAATGGTACAAATAATGATTTTTCTTTAGATACTTGCTCTATAAATATAACTGAACGAGAATGTAAGATTTTGATTGACAAAAATGGTAAAATTATAGTCAAAAATGTAGTCATGAGTTTAAAAAAGCTTAAATTATTTTTTAATTATTATATTTTCTATTCAACTAAATGCCATTAGAAACATTTTATTTGAAGTTTCGTTTCACTTTCACCTCAGAATCCGCTTTAAGAATATTTTTTTTAATTAAATAATCCATTCGGATTAGACGAAAAAAGCCTAACTTTGCATGACGATCTATCTTATATTTTATTATTCTAACCTTTAAAGAATAATTACATATGCCTCAGAAACAAGACCCGACACAGCCACAATGCAAAGGCTACTGGAAACAGCAGAGATGAGAGTACTAAGAAGAAATACAAGAAATACGCTGAGAGATTGAAAGAGAAGTGAAGACATTAGAAGAAAATGTAACGTACAGTGTATAAATAAATGGACATCATCATCATCATCTTGGTGCTACAGCTCTTAGAGGGCCTCGACCTTCTCAAGCTTTCTACGCCATTGTATTCTATCCCTCACTTGCATTTTCCAGTTGCCGACTCCGATCTTCTCGGCATCTTATGTTACCCCGTCAATCCACCTCAGCTTTGGTCTACCCCGTCTTCTCATTCCCACGGGTTGCGCTGTTAGAATCTTTTTTATCATGTTTGACTCAGGGGCCCGGGCTACATGTCCTGCCCACTGCAGGCGGTTTCGCTTAATTGTAGTGGTAATATCTTTACCACCAAACGTATGCTTGTAGATATTCTGCAGTTCAAAGTTGTATCTACGCCTCCCTATTCCGTTCTCACAGACCGCTCCGAATATCTTGCGTAGCACCTTTCTTTCAAAAATGGATAGAGCGGATTCATCTGTTTTCGTTAGCGTCCATGCCTCTGATCCATATGTGAGAACGGGGACTATCAGTGTTCTATACAGCCTTATACGAGTTTTTTGAGATAGACGTTTGTTAGCTAAGTACTTTGATAGACCATGATAACACCTGTTTGCAATTATTATTCGCCTTTTTATTTCCTTAGATGTGTTATTATTGGGGTTGACCGATGTCCCTAGATATATGAACTTTTTGACTGCTTCGAAGTTTTGGTCATTGATGATTAAATTTGTGTCAACATTTCCAGCTCTTGTGTTTATGTTAGTCGCCATGAATTTAGTTTTATTTTGATTTATCTGTAACCTCATTCGTTCTGCTGCTGCTACTAGCTCGGTTAGGATTTCCGCAGTTCTCGCCCTAGTTCTTGTTATAATGTCCACGTCGTCTGCATATGCTAGAATTTGGACTGATCTATTAAATATTGTTCCCCTGCTATTTAAATTAGCGTCTCGTACAACTTTTTCTAACCCCCTATGTATTTGAAATGGGGTTGACGAGTAGTTTTGAATTTTTATTGCTGATAGCATCTTCGCCATTGTCACTTTTATCAAACATATGAGTTTGGCATGGTATGACTTGGTAGTAAGACCAATAATAATAAGACCATAAATGAATGGACACAAAATAGAAAAAAAAGAATGAAATAACCACATAAGCAGAATGGAGGAGACCCGTGTTGTCAAAATAGCGAAAGATAAGTCACCAATCGGCTAAAGAAGTATCGGACCAACGCGCAAAAGATGGAGTGGCAACCTTCCATAGAGATCTTAATCCGCTAATGAATAAGCAGAATTGCCTATAATGAGGAAGAAGAAAAAGAAGAAGAAGAAGAACCTTTAAGGAGGTCAATATTAGTGTCAAGTTAAAATATCGACTGAATCCCTCCGTTGCGTTAGCTGCCATTTTGAATTTAAAGAAGAACCGTTTTTGTTCAATAGCTCCACCATTTTCAACTTTTCGACAAAAACGATATGACTACGAAAAACTTTGCAAGTCGATTTCCTACAATTTCTTTTTTACAAATATTTTCGTGCGGTGGATATTTCCCAATTAAAAATCAGAAGATGGCACCAGAAACCGAACAGAATGGCGGCGAATCTTAGAGCAGGCCAAGATCCACAGATGATTGTCGAGCCAAAGATGATGATGATGAATATACATAAACAAAAATGGAGAAAATTAAATGTGATACAATTCTCCACCATTTTCAACTTTTCGACAAAAAAATACATGACTATAAAAAACTTTGCAAATGCTATTTTTTACAATTTCTTTTTTACAAATATTTTCGTGCGGTGGATATTTTCCGAGTTAAAGGAGTAAATAGTGAAAGGAGGGGGGAAAGCATATTTATTGAAATATCTCGTTTGTTATTAATTTTATGGCATGAATATACATAAAAAATATGTGGAAAATTATATTTTATACAATTATCTCTTACATTTTATTGCTAAAATCAATTTTTGAGGTCGTATGTATGCGGTAAAGGCGCCAGCGTAATTGAAAAGCACGGATAATTATAACATTTATTTCTGATATATACCTTTTTATACCTATCATAAAAAGATAACAGAAAAAAGTAAATCCCATAGTGTCATAAATTGCATAAAGAGATATATAACGGAAAAACTGCAGATTGCTATATAAATCAATTTTTTAAGGCGAACCAGAAAATTTACTCTTGCTGGACAATTTTTTGTCCATGTGTACTCTTTGTTCTTTAATTCCAATATTTCGTTAGTGGTGAGCAACATCATCAGGGAATGCTATAATTTAGTTACAACATGAAAAATCACAGTCTTTTCATATGATATATACTTACAATGCGAGGATAATGTCATGTCAAATCTGGTCATCATTAATATACTCAGTGACATTAGAAATGTTAACCAGAAGGAATAATTTCTTGAACTTAATTTTTTGGCAACATGGTAGATTTACATCAAGAATGAAACGATAACGTTGTCAAGAATTTTTATTAACAAGAAATCAAAAAAAAATTAATAATGTGTTTGGCGACCCCGTAGCTGAATACACTCCTGTATATATCTAGGCATTGACGAAATGAGATGTAGTCTAGGCGGGATCTGTTTTGGATTGGACATTTTCCATAGGAAGCTATTTTTTTGCTGGAATCCCTTCAGGATGTGCCCAATATCGATAATTACGATATGCACCAGTCGCAAACCCTGTGCTAAATTTTTTATTTAACAAAATCCGAAAATAAGCCTTCCTTTATATGTAAAAAAATTTGCAACTGTCTGAGAGGCTTATTTGGGGCCTACTATAAATTTGAAAATTTGCGATTTTTTTCCAGTAGGCTGGATTGCAAAATTATTATGCAAAACCTATCCGAACATATTAAAAAGTTTTTCTAGGCGGAATATGGAGCTTGTAAGTCAAGTTTAGAAAGTCGAAAACATTTAAAGGATTAACTTCATTTTTTTGTACTTTTTTTCGAATTATTGCTATTTTTTCAACAATAAACATTAAATTTTCAATTTCTAGCTAACGAAATATTGTGTAAAATTGAATAACGAAACTTTTAACTTCTTATAATTTTTTCTCTAGGATCAATATTTTCCGAATTATAAACGAAAATAGGAGCAAAAAAATAAGAAATTTTCAATTGTTTTCAGATTTTGTTAAATAAAAAATTTAGCACAGGGTTTGCGCCTGGCGCATATCGTGATTATCGATATTGGGCACATCTTGAAGCGATTCCAGCAAAAAAATAGCTTCCTATGGAAAATGTCCATTATGGTCTGAATTTCTACAGATCCCGCCTAGTCTAATGTTCGATGTCTGCTTGTGGCACCTCGTTTCAAGCAACTTAAACTTCATGTATTAACTGTGCCAGAGTGTATGCAGGAAAGTGCAAAGTGGACAGTCTCCTTCCCATCATATCCCATACATGTTCGATAGGATTTAAATCCGGAATACGGGGCGGCCGTGGCAACACATTAACGCCAACTTCTTGAAAAAAGTCCATAGTTTGATGAGCAATATGGGGACGCACGTTGTCTTGCTGAAAAAGGACATCTCGATGGCCGTCGAGATAAGGCAGTAAATTGGTTTGTAAGATATCTTCAACATAACGCGCAGCTGTGATATTGCGTCAAATAAACACTAATGGTGATCGGTTACCATAGGCAATAGCCCCTCAAACTATTACTACAAGTGTCCTGTATACATGCCTCTCAACAGCAAACCCGATATCTCGTCGTTCTCCACGGCGGCGTCCAATGCTGCCGTTCTCTGCACCAATTCAAACGTTGATGATCGTGGTCCGCAGTCTAAGGAAGCACTAGTCATGGGCGGAATGAAACCAGTCCAAAGGCTCGAATGCGACGGTATAGTGTACGCATACTAACAGGTCTACCTACTACTCCAAACCATTGGTCAGCAATTTGACGCGCAGTAGCAAAACGGTCTCGCAGAGCCAGTAATCTAAAGCGTCTATCTTGACGCTCTGTGGTACGCCTTGGTTGACCAGTTGGTCTTCTTCGTGTTCCTCTACCTTAGTTTGTCCACACACGACAGACACGCATAACCGTCATTGCCGTACAATTAACACGACGGCCAATTTCGCGATACGATAAACCCATATCTTTATACGCAATAATTCTACCCCTGTCAAAATCGTTGAAATGGTGGTAATTATGGTGTATTCGAACTCGAGGCATTTTTTTACACTGAATACAATTAGATTGAGGAACAATAACTAAAAATTTCTATACGAACCGGTTTTCACAAGTCGGTCTCTTCATAAAAAAATTTAGAAGATAAAATTTAATTTTTACAAAAAGTAGAAGAGATAAACCATTGGTATTGTTATCATAGCATGTTTTAAATATAATCATTCTGTTGCCAAAAAATTAAGTTCAAGAAATTATTCCTTCTGGGTGTAACACTTCTGTCACTGAGTATATTAATATACATACGTATATACATACGTATATATGTATTAATATATATATATACAAAGTAAGAAAAAAGAAGTACTTGTTAACTCGTTTGGAAAAAATATAAATATTTAGATAAATATATAGTAAAAATATAAAAATTTAGTTTAGATTGGTACGCTTCGTGCGTTGACCACGATAAGAAAACTATGCTCTCCCTCCTCCGTCACTCCCGGAGTGCCATATCCCGCTTTTTATTTCTTGAAAATATTTGTCGATTTAACTTTTTTTTTGAAGAAGTAATTGTCCGGTTAATTTTGCAAACGTATGCGGATACTTTATTTTTAATATCTTGAGAAATATTAAGAACTCAATGTTGAATTACTAAATACAAAAAAATTCATTTTAATAATATATTCTTTGGTAGTATAGTGCAGCTGTACCTTTTTTTATCCACCATATATCTACAGTTTACTTCAAAAAATATTTTTTTTATTGTTTACACTGGTCTTACAAACCTTTAATTCCATGTGCTATACTTTCAGCAATATTTCATTATTACTTTCCAATACACACCGGTAAGACAAAAACGACATTGACCTATCACAACTTTAACCGTTTATTTAATACAAGTGATCCTAATCTTACCGTTTAATATACATATAGTAACAATGGCAAGCTGCAAACAAAAGATTTTTCTTAGCCTATATGAATGAAATTTTAATTGATGGAGGTCACATCTGTGACGTGTATCTTTAGGGTTTTGCATAGTTTTTGCAAGTATGGTTGACTCACATAAGGATCGTAGATATTAGGCAACGTTACCGTTTATAAATATTTAAATCAGGCGAATAAAAAAGAATGAGTTTTATTTAACATTACTAAAAGGTATAAAAATAATTCAGATACATTGTTTTGTAAAACAATATTACTACTATGGTCAAACTTGGATAACAAGTTTTACATTGCTACTACCCTTTTTTAATATACCTACAGTTTTAATTTTTAACATTCATGTTTTATTCAGTATTTAGAATTTATATTTTTAATACAATAAAAAAATATCTAGAACTGTATACACTTTTAAGATTTGCTTGCTAAATACCCATGAAAAATGACACGAAGGTTTCTACTATGGGGGCGTTTTTTAAAGAACCGAAACATACTAGCAGTAATTTATTTTAATATATATTATATTCATATATAATCGGTTCACAATTTGCCGATAGCTCACTACAAATTTAACCCTAATTAGAGAACTGAGATACAGAGAGGATAGGTAATACGATTTAATAGTAAAAACCAACCTGAAACTGACGGTTTAAGATGTTTTCGACTAACCCACCTTGTATCTGAAGGAATACAATAATCCTTAGAATACCTTATAATCCGATTACGAAGGTATTTTGAATGGTTACAAATGACCGACCAGTGTCGTAGAGTATATGATTGAAACATTTATTTGAACTAAATAAATATATTTTTTAAATTGTACTTATGTAAATTGTATTGTTGTTTTAATAAAACTTCTTTATTTTATTCAAAAATAAAAAGTTTCTCTTGCCATTTGTAAAAGATACATTTATTTAATTAAGGGGAAAGGCGCCCTTTTTAGTTTTCTCAGGATTTGAAAAAAAATTGATACATTTAAAACACATTGAACATTTTGACAGGCGACATTTTGCGTCTCTGCCCTTTAATACCTTACCATTACAACTACTATTACTTACCTTTATAATTATGATTAGAAAACTATTCAAATTCAAAATAAATAGGATCAACTTCGGAATCCGAGTCGTCTTGAGGGTTAATAATTAGCGATTGTGTCTCTACGGTCGCATCAATTATGTTATCAAGATCCCACATTTTTTGTTCTTCTTCTATTACATGTCTTACTGCATCTTTCCAGTTTTGTTCTGTAATATGTTGTAAAGACTCGTATAACAATTCACGTACAGCTTGTATTTTATATGACGTATTTTTTCTAGCCACATAAATTTTCATTTGTGCCCAAATGAATTCAATTGGATTTATTTCGCAGTGGTAGGGTGGAAGTCTAAGGACTGTAATGTTTCCCCTTTCCGCCATTCTGTCAACTACGTATTTCTTGAACTTAGATTTGTGTTGCCGGGCAATTTTTAAAAGTTCTGCTTTTACCATTCCATCTTCGTAAGGCAGATACTTATTCCGCAGCCACTCAAGAATATCCTGTTTCTTCCACGCTCTCGTTGGAAGTCTTTCTACTAGTTTTGAATGATAAGGTGCATTATCTAATACTATAATTGAATTTGGTGGTATATGTTCAATCATCTGCTCAAAATACTCTTCGAAAACATCAGCTATCATCTCCTCGTAATAGTCTTTTGTGTTTTTGGACTGAAATTCCAACAAACCATGCTTAACAAATCCTTTTTCACTGCCAATGTGAGAAATTATTAATCTACTGCCTTTACCAGAAGGTGGGGAGATACCAGTAGACCAACCTTCCATAAAGGCTTGCCTAGAGCTTAACATATTTTTATTTGACCAAATTTTTTTTAGAGTATGACCTGACTTTACCCACGTTTTATCCTGGTAGAAGATTGGCCTTCCTTCAGCCCGGAATTTTCGTATGGATCTTAAATAATTTCTTCTCCAACATATTATCTCTTCCCGGTCAATTAAAAGTGATTTTCGGTCTGATTTCTCCCACCGGAAATTTAATTCTTTTAAAACTTGCCACAATTTAGTTCGAATATGAGACAAATCCGGGTCGTCTCTAACTTCTTGTAAAATTTTGTTTAGGTTTGGTATTTCTTTTTTGAAAAAAAATCCATGAATTTTCCTTCGAATACCATTTTTGACAAATTCATCAATTTCAATAGGCTTTTTCCCTCTCTTTAAGTGTTCGTTTGTGTTTGGGTTAGCTATACCGTGTTTTTTTCTTTCTGATAGGAACCTATATATAGTTGACTCCCCTACGCCAGTCATGTTGGCACAACTTTCGACTATTTTGCGAACAGTGTTTGTGGTATTCTGAGAAACCAGAGCATCGTAAACATTCAGGACAATAGTCTTCTCTCTTGGTGACTATACGCAACAGTACCGGTGTAAAACTTGATGATGTTGATGATGAAGCCATCACAAACAATCCAACAAAACAAATGTTCGTAGGTATATGGAATAAAAAATCACTCACGCACTGCATATAATTCGCAAAAGAAATATTCGAGATGCTAATTACTGCCGTAGACGCGGAAACACCGACGAGCCGTAAATTACATGCGATCAAAAACGTACTGAACAAAAAAATTGTTTTCGTTTGTAATAACTTCACCCTTTCAAGTTAAGTTTCGAATATAAACTGAACTGACGAGGCACGTGGCCAAAGCCGGCATCTTTATACCCATTATATTATTAAAAATCTGGGGAATTCCATCCTAATTATCTTGCAACTAATAGTACCTTCGGATATGAATTCCAGGTTTTCTAGTAAAGCGATTAAACGCGAAGATTAGTATTGAAATATCCAAAGAGATAAGGTATTCTTATTTACAAAATTGTTAATGGTTAAATTCTTATTTTTATTAATATAATATAATAACCAACATTAGCCGTGAAAGTTTTAATTGTTTTTTTGCGAAATATATTAGTATTAAAACATTATTAATATTATATATAACAGTATTAAAATATTATATTATTATTTAATGAATAAACACCTCAGGAACGCCTATGATGATACAAATTTTATGACCGTTTTATGACTTTGAGGCACATTTCGTGCTCTCAACAATTTGTGAACGGAGAATATATATATATATATATATTATATATATACATATATATATATATATATATATATATATATATATATATATATAAATATATATATATAAAAATATATATATATATATATATATATATATATATATATATATATATATATATATATATATATACAAGGATTTCCACAGTTTTCACTGGTATGTAGCAAATTTCTCGGCAGAATGGAGTAGGATCCGGTTACACATATTAAAAGAGGAAGTTAATAAAAGGAAAATACCACTATTAGTAAGTCAGTAACATATCGAGGATACATCATTTATGTTTTTTAAATAACAAACATATAAAATCAGAGTTTGTTCAGGTTAAAATTGATTTCATGTAATCGAATGAACTATCTTACAATAAAGTCGTCCCAGGAACGCAACTCAGCTATATTGACAATATCATTTTAAAGTCGTCTACTTTAAAATGTATAACATATGTCTGAATTGTCAATATAAATGAGTCAGATAACAATCACATAAACAAGCTTAATACTTAAAATCCATCTTGGAAGACCTTTAGTAGATACATTAAAAGTTACTAGTTTCGATTAATGTTTTTAAAAAGTGCTAATGTTAAATTAATATTGTCCTAGTGTTTATTGATGTATCTGTGTTCACATCTAATTTTTAAGTAGAGTCATAACATCTATACAATGAAATAAAATACTATTTCCAATTATCATAAATCTGATCCTACGGACATCGAATAGTCATTAGCAGTAAACTCTGCTCCTGATAGTACGTCGCGACGTAGTAAAAGTTAAATGGTGCAGGCGCCGAAACGTAACGTGCCACTTCGGATCTAGCCGGGATAAAGCGACGCCAGCGTCCGCATAGAAACCTAATACGCCGAAAGGTTGGACGGCCGAAGGACCGTATCAGTATCATAAGCTGGAAATTCAATTCAGCGTGACGAATGCTGCAACATTGGCCTCAAATCCCAGATACGCTACAGGGTGGATAACAGTGTTTAAAAAAATAGATAGATAATATTTGCAGATGCAGATTAGTTAAACAGCAGGTCTTATGAATCGCGGAGATGGTAAACTCACAATTTCAGAGGTTTATTGTCAATAGTTATTTGACTTTAGTGTACTTTTTAGTGTTTCTGCTGTGTTTGTGTGTGTTTGTGTGTATGTGTGTATGTGTGTGTGTGTGTGTGTGTGAGAGAGAGAGAGAGAGAGAGAGAAAATGTGTGTTTTGCTTTATACATAAATTAGCACGTTTTAATTTCAGGAGACTTCTGTTCGATAGCGAATTAGGCGAACCGTAAATCCAAGCTTACTGAAAGCAATCAGACCTGTTATATATAACCTTTTATTTGGATAATTTATCTTCAGTTTACCCTTGAAAAACACTAGCGGTTGCACTTTACGTAGAGAAAAGACGTTAAAATGAAGGTAGACGCGTACACAGGCATGTTGTGGTTCTTTAAGTAAAATAGTGACATGTGATACGAAGTAGGGACTTCTTCTTCTTGTAGTGCCTATCCGTTTCTGGTGTTTGCCACCATCATGGCAATCTGTATTTTGCAAACTGCTGTTCTGAAAATATTTGTAGTTGTTGTATTAAACCTCGTACGTAGATTTTTCAGCCAGTGTGACCGAGGTATTCGTCTTCTTCTTGTACTTGCTTTTCCTATCGGAGGTTGGCTATCATCACAGCTGTTTGTACCTTATTGGCGGCTGCTCTAAAAATATCTACTGAGCTGCAACTATACCATTCTCTTAGGTTTCTCAGCCAGGAAATTCTTCGTCTTCCTATAGATATTTTACCTTTGATTTTACCTTGCATTATGAGCCTTAATATCTCATATTTCGCACTTATGGTAATGTGGCCTAAATATTCCAGCTTTCTTGTTTCGATGTGCTTTATGACCTCGCAATCCTTTTGTAGCCTTCTTAACACTTCTGCTTTTGTAACTCAATGGGTCCATGGTATTTTCAAAATCCTTCTATAGCACCGCATCTCAAATAATTTCAACTTCTTTATATTATCAACTTTTAGTGTCCAGCTTCTATTCAATACAACAAAGTCGAGAACACGTAGCATCTTAAGGATCTTATCCTCAGATCCAGAGGAAGGTCTCTATTGACAAACACTGTTTTTATTTTTATAAATGCTTGTCTTGCAATTTCAATGCGTGTATTCCCAGGTTCCCAGATAACTGTAGTTATTCACTCTTTCTACTTGTTTTCCCTCGATATCTAGCCTTCCTACTGTATGTTGCTTAGAAATAATCATGAACTTGGTTTTCTTAACGTTCATTTGTAGTCCATATTTGATACTGACTTGATGTAATCTATTTACTTAGCGTTGTAATGCTTCTAGACTGCCTGCAAAAACATACAATCTTATGTTGTTCTGTCTGCGAATCTTATGTTGTTTAAGATTTTTCCGTTTATTGATATACCCTGTTGTTCCCCTGATATTGCTTCCTTAAAAATAGCTTCGCTGTACATATTGAATAACAATGGGGACAGCACGGAACCCTTTCTAACAAACAATTTCTATTGTTTTTGTTTCGACATTTTCGATTCTAACCTTTGCTTTTTGATTCCAGTACAGATTGACAATAACCCGTATATATCAACTATCCACATTCTTTTCTTTTAACAGTTTTACGACTTTCTGATGTCGTACTCTATCAAAAGCCTTTTGATAATCTATAAACCAGACATAGACATCCTGGTTCATATCTAGTCGTCTTTGCGCGAGAACGTTAAAAGCGAACAGAGCCTCTCTTGTTCCTAGTCCTCCTCTGAATCCAAACTGGGTGTCATCTATATCTTCTTCTATTTTTTTTGTATAGTCTTCCATGTATTATTCTGAGAAATATCTTAAGTGTGTGGCTTATTAAGGAAATTGTTCTGTACTGGGAGCATTCTGTCGCATGTACTGACTTTGGTAGTGTTACAAACGTGGACAGCAACCAATCTTCGGGTATTACTCCTCTTGTATATACCTTGTTGAACAGATCTAAAAGTATATGCAGTGTTTCTTCGTCGATGCATATAATTAGCTCAGTGGGTATCTGATCTGGGCCTTCTGATTTTGCGGTCTTTGCATTACTAATTGCCTGTTCTAATTCGCATATTATTATTTTCGGTCCTGTTTGTTCCTGTGGTTCTTCTTGTATCATTCTATTATCGTCGAATAGTTTCATTATGTATTCTTGCCAAAATCTTAGTTTATCTTTGATGTCTGCAATGAGTTTACCATTATCATCTTTGAGTATCTAGTGTGCTCGTTTTTTGGTATTTGTTAGTTCTTTTATTTTTTTATTCATATTAAAGCTGTCGTATTTTCTGTCATACTCTTCTATTTCTATGCATTGATCTGTTAACCACTTTTCCTTTGCCTTTTTTATCTCTATTTTAATTCTACTTTGTAGTTCTTGATATTTTGGCTCATTTCTTCCTTTGGCTTTTCTCCTCTCTTCCATTAGAGCTAGAATTTCTGAAGTTATCCACTTCTGTTTTTTATTTATCTTTTCAGGCTTTAAATTTTCTTCAGCAGCCTTTAGTAATGCCTTCTGAATATTGCTCCACTTTTCATTGACATCTTCTGATGTCTGTTGTTAAGATTTCTTCTCCCACTTCTGTTAGATTTGAGTTGACTTGTTGGATCACTTTTGGTGTATTTCTCTCTTTCTTAATTTTGTGTAATCAAACGTTGGTTAATTTTTAGGTATTACAATCTTTTTGAGTTTCACGTGGATTCTAGCTATCAGCGGGTTATGGTCAGAGTTGACATCTGCTCCGGGGTATGCTTTTACTGCTTTAATTGAGTTTTTGTATCTATTTTTGACTAATACATAGTCTATTTGCTTTCTGACTATGCGGTCTTTGTTGTCTGCAGGAGATCTCCAAGTGTACAATCTTCTATCGGGTAGTTGGAACATTGTGTTCATTATTGCAAAATGTTCATTTTGACAAAAATCTACAAGTCTATCCCCTCTTTCGTTTCTGTCACCTAGTCCAAATTTTCCAACATATTCGTCAACTTTACCTCTCCCGACTTTAGCATTAAAGTCTTCCATTACTATTGTAATGTCTTCTTTTTTAATAGATCTTAAAATTGTGTCTAACTCCATATAAAAATGTTCTATCTCATCTTCATCTTTATCCGGTATTGGTGCGTATACTTGAATTAAGTTAACTTGTTGTATGTTTGTCTTCAGCTGAACCATTATCACTTTCTCTGAGTAAGGAGTGAAGCTTATAACTGATTTATTAGTTTCTGTATGGCATATAAAGTGTTGTCCAACGTATTGTACAAAAGGCTCCTCCCCTACGCCGAACAAATAATGGGAGGATATCAGTGCGGTTCCCGTCCTAATAAATCAACAACGGAGCAGATATTTACAGTGAGGCAGATCCTTGAAAAAACCCCAGAGTTCGGCGTCGACACCCACCACATATTTGTTGACTTCAAAGCCACATACGACTCCGTTAATAGAAATAAACTTCTACTTGCTATGGTAGAATTTCGCATTCCGTTTGATCTTGTCCGGTTAACTGAACTTACACTCACAGGTGCAGAGAGCATGGTAAAAATCCAAAACGATCTCTCAAGACCCTTCCATTGCAAAAATTGACTAAGACAGGGTGATGGACTATCGTGTCTCTTATTTAACCTGGCATTAGAAAAAATAATTCGAGAGTCGCAGATTACTACGAATGGTACTATCTTTAACAAATCAGTACAAATTGTCGGATACGCAGATGACATAGTCATCATAGGTAGGTCCACAGAATCTCTGACTGAAGCATTTCGGTCGTTAAGAGCATCTGCACACAGAATGGGACTAAATATAAATGTTCAAAAGACCAAATATATGTATTGCACTAGGTCAAGCAACCCGACACCTACACGAATAATAAATTGATGACCTAGAACTGGAAGGTGTTGACACCTTCATATACTCAGGGTCGCTGCTAACCAAAGATAACAACGTCAGTGATGAAATCAAAAGAAGAATAGTGCTCGCCAATAAGTGTTACTATGGCTTAAGAAGACAGATGGCCTTAAAAATGCCTAGAAAAATTAAACTGACTGTATACAAAACACTAATAAGACCAGTGCTAACATATGGTTCAGAAACTTGGACACTAACACAGAATGACCAAGAATTGCTCAAACATTTTGAGCGAAAAATACTAAGACGAATATATGGAGGCATAAAAGAACAAGGTTTGTGGCGCAGTTGTTACAACTTTGAGTTGTATAGAAGATTTGGAGAACCTGACGTTGTAAAATTCATTAAGGTAGCACGCCTCAGATGGATAGGTCATGTAATCAGACGAGAGGAAGATGCCATAGTCAGAAAAGTTTTTGACCGAAGAGGGCCGATCGGACAACGAAGAAGAGGAAGACCGAGACTTAGGTACCAAGACAACCTAGAAAATGATTTGAAGTCTATCGGAATTAGAGCATGGAGAAGAGTTGCTAGAGACAGGGGCGAATGGAGGATTGTTCTGAAGAAGGCTTTGGCTCTTAAAGAGCTGTAACGCCACTGATGATGATGATTAGTTTCTGTGTCTAACAAGATTGCGACTCCATAGCGATGAGCATAATACATCACGCCGTTTTTGGTTATAAGTTTACCGGTGTCTGGCCATTGTACGTCACTTATACCCAGTATATTTATTTCCATTCTGGTCATTTCTTGTATTAAATTGTCTAATTTTCCTGGCTGATACAAGCTTCTTACATTCCATGTTGCAAGTTTTATTGGTCTATATTTGTGTATTCTTAGACGTGGAATTTTATTATCTAAACGAGGATTTTGCTTGATAGCGACCTGGAAGGCCTCGTCTTTTACATGATATTTTCCTTCCAAGTATTCATTTGACTCTCGACCTGTAAACATCGATACGAATTAGGCGAAAGTTTATAGTGGTGATTAAAAACGGGCTCCGGCCGCGTTTTTACCGTCATTATCGTTCAAGTGGATATACTATTTATAAACTATTTAAAAATTAAAATATACAGTTTTAACAATTAAAATGAGTGCTCCACCAGATTTATCGGTGAGTGTTCCTTTTTATACTGCTACTGTTAATGGTCAAATAATAAATACTCAATATCAGCAACAGCAAATTCAACCAGAATGCCCAAATGTCCTTTTTCCACAAAATTTACAACCAAATTCAGCACAAATTTTAAATAACCCACCAACAACAATATATTATGTTCCTAACCAAGTACTATCACAATCTTCCTCAAACTGTCAATACAATCCTAAAATAAATCCCACATTATCTTCACCTCAAAATGGAGCTTACGATTCGATTGAGATGACACGTACATTACAAAGTGAAGAATCTTCAGGGGAAATCAGCGACATTGAGTCATCGGACATCCACGAATGGCAAACTATACAACATAGTAACAAAAAACGCAAAATTAATCCTCCGACACCAACAGAAAACGAAGACACAGTAGTAACTAGCAATAAATTTCAGATTCTACAAAATGAAAACGAAAACGACAACAATAACAGTACAGAAAATACCAACGAAACTCCAGCAACCTCTAAACCCCCACCAATTTTTATATATGGTGTTACTGAATACAATAAAATGGTTAATAGCCTATCGGAAGTAACACAAACAGAGACATTCTATTGTACAGCATTAAAGAACAACACAATAAAAATAAATTCCCGTGACTCAGAAACATACCGAAAACTGGTAAGACATTTAAACAGCAAAAAAATTGTGCATCATACGTACCAAATGAAAGAGGATAGAGCATACAGAGTTGTAATTCGTAATCTACATCATACAGTGCCCATTAATATAATAAAAAGCGAAATAGAAAAACATGGGCATTTAGTACGCAATATTGTAAATATAAAACACAGAGTAAGTAAGGACCCTCTAATGATGTTCTACGTCGATATAGAACCTAATCGAAATAATAAAAAAATATATGAAATTCAATTTATAAACAATGCGAAAATAGTTATTGAGCCACCGTATAAAAAGAATAACATTGTCCAGTGTACCAGATGCCAATTGTATGGACACTCTAAGACATACTGTAATAGACCTTATCACTGTGTCAAATGTGGAGGCAACCATATGTCAGCTGATTGTAAAAAACCTAGAGACACACCCGCCATATGTGCTCTCTGCAATGGAGCACACACCGCAAATTACAAAGGATGCATGGTATATAAAGAGTTAATTAGCAGTAGAAACAGAGCAAGAGGAGTATCATCGCAAACTCCAGCGAACAATCAACTACAATATAACAGAAATACAGTACAGAATAATCCGCACTTAAACAATCAAAATCACGCGACTTACACACAAGCAACGGGTGGAATAAATGTAAATAATGTCCATAAAAATACGAACTCATACAACCAGAATCATGCAACTTACGCTCAAATAACAAGTGGAACACATGTAAGTAATACAAACAGTGACATTGGAGAGATGATGAAGAGTTTCCTTAACGAATTCAAAGCTATGTTTTCACAACTAATTAATCAAAATAGCGTGATCTTAAACATGCTTTCCACAGTAATAAATAAAATTAGTAATGGAACTTAAGTCACTACGAATTGCACAATGGAATGCCAACGGCCTAGGCAACCATAACACAGAAGTTACTAACTTTCTTAAACATAACAAAATTGATGTTCTACTCATATCGGAAACCCATTTCACTGACAGAACGATGTTCAAGATCCCTCATTATTCTATTTACAACACCAACCATCCTGATGGAACAGCACACGGTGGCGCTGCTATTATTGTACGTAACACTATACCACACTATGAGGAAATAATGTATCAGACGGAAAAAATACAAGCTGCAATAATCTGTATCAGTTCTCAATCATGGTCTTTTGACATTGCGGCAATGTACAGCCCTCCAAGGCATAATATCACCACAGCAGAATATGAAGACTTCTTCAAACATCTATCAAACAAATTCGTAATTGAAGGTGACTGGAATGCCAAGCATACAGACTGGGGATCAAGACTATGTACGACAAAGGGAAAAAATCTCAGACAAGCCATAGCTAACACAAACAGCTCTTACTTATCTACAGGGCAACCCACCTACTGGCCATCAGATCCAAACAAAATCCCAGATCTACTCGACTTCTTTATCCTCCATAACATGGCCTTAAATTATTTTGACATACAAGCATCCTGGGATCTGTCCATACTCCCATAATTGTGACACTATCTACGCAAATTATAAAACGTCCGAATATCCCTAAGTTGACAACATCAAAAACCAACTGGAATATATTCGAGTCTTACATAAATGAAAATTTAAATTTAAATGTAAGATTAAAGCAACCAGACGATATCGATAGTGCTGTGCTTCTTCTCACCCAAACTATACATGCAGCCGCTGAAATAGCTACACCCCCTCAGAATGACAAAGAACCAAGTGACACCAACATACCCGTATATATAAAACGTCTTGTTGCACAAAAAAGAAGAGCCAGGCGCATATGGCAAAGAAGTCGCAATCCTATAGATAAAAATGAATACAATAGATTAACACGGCAACTTAAAACTGCTCTACAAGACGCGAGGAATGATACATTTGAACTATTCATCAACAGCCTGTCAAAAGAAGACCACAGCATCTGGAAAGCAACGAAATCATTCAAGAGACCTATACAGCACATACCACCTCTAAGGAAAGCCGATGGAAGCTGGGGAAAAACTGAACAAGAAAAGGCATCAATATTTGCTGAACATCTCTCACACGTTTTTGGTGCACCTGAACTTAATAACAATAATAACGAAGAACAAGTTAAAAACTTCTTAGACGCTCCATGCCCAATGATGCTACCAATCAAATACTTTACTCCTAATAATGTCAAAGAACAAATTTCTAGATGCAATAACTACAAAGCACCAGGCTTTGACATGATCACTGGGCTAATATTAAAAAAAATTACCGAGAAAAGCAATTGTCCTACTAACAATGATATATAATAGTATCATAAGATTAGCCTACTACCCGATTAATTGGAAGTTCGCACAAATAATTATGATTAGTAAACCAAATAAACCACCAAATATTACTACTTCATATAGACCAATCAGCTTACTTCCAATAATGTCAAAAATCTTAGAAAGACTTTTGCTCCAAAGATTCTCAGAAGACATCGGAATTAATTCAGTGATCCCCACACACCAGTTTGGTTTCCGCGAAGCCCATTCAACTCTACAACAGTGTCATAGGATTGTTAAAAACATTAATGTATGCCTCGAAGAGAAAAAAATTTGCACTGCTGCCTTCCTGGATATAGAACAAGCCTTCAACCGTGTTTGGCATGATGGTCTCCTGTATAAACTTAAGTCATCCTTTCCCACTCCTCACTATCTACTCTTAAAATCATACCTCACAGAACGTCACTTTCAAGTCAGATTCCTTACAGAAACCTCTCATTACTATCCCATAAAATCCGGTGTCCCTCAAGGAAGTGTCCTGGGTCCCCTCCTGTACCTCATATACACTGCTGATATTCCAACAACAAATACGACCACAGTAGCCATGTTCGCAGATGACACCGCCATAATATCCATCGATGATGACCCCCAAGTAGCATCAGGAAACCTTCAAATACACATGAACCTACTACAAGACTGGATGAATAGATGGAAAATCAAAGTGAACCATACTAAGTCTAATCAAATTACATTCACCAACAGGAACATCATATGTCCAAGAATTAGACTGAACAACACATTACTACCAGTAAAAACAGAAGTCAAATACCTGGGAATGACACTTGATCAAAAGCTCACTTGGAAAGCACACATCTTGGCAAAAAAAATCCAAATCAACATGAAAATACGTCAAATGAATTGGTTAATAGGCCGAAAATCACAGTTATCCACAGATAATAAACTTCTCTTGTATAAGTGCATAATAAAGCCTATATGGACATATGGGGTGCAACTATGGGGCTGTGCAAAGCCTTCTAATACCAAAATCATTCAGAGGATCCAATCCAAAATACTCAGAATGATTTTCAATGCGCCGTGGTACGTTAGTAATAAAACACTACATGATGACTCTGGAATACCGTTCGTTGAAGACGAAATCAGCAGACTAACAAGAAATTATTTAGAACATCTGCCAGCCCACCCCAACGAGGAAGCAAGACAACTACACCTACAACCAGAAGTCAGACGAAGATTGAAGAGACAGTGGCCAACAGACTTTATTCACTAATTTTAACTTTAATTTTAATTTCCATTTCAATTCTAGTTTCAAATTATAATCCTACACTGATTTTATTTGTTAGTGTTAGTATTGGGAGTGTTATCAGTGGATAATTTCTCCTCTCATGTATTTGCAATACTCACATTTACTAATAGCTTGTAATAGCAGATTGTAAATTTACAAATTTAATAAAAAAAAAAAAAAAAATATTTTCCTTCCCTGCCGGATCTTGGTTTCCGGATTCCATGATCAGTAACGGTTTGATTTTTTTGCTTATTTGCCATGATGAATGACTAGGGATGTTCTGTTGAACCTTTAATGCAGTGGTTTCCCGTTGCCTTCTGCATTCTTCTGCCGTTGACCAATTTATTGGTTCTTCCGCCTTTGGAGTATTTTTAGATAAAAGCCGAGGTATTCGTTTATATCTATTTTTATTGTGGTTAACAACTCTTTTCATTTTTGCATTTTCAATAAAACAAACTGTTTAGTAACGTGGTCGGTATAGGATATCTTCCGGATTCGACGATAAAGCCACATTTCGAAATCTTCAATGTTCTTGCAGGTAGCGTCTGTGAAATAATCCGAGCGACTGTCTCTTTTGTTTCCTTATAGGAAGTGGGGACAGTTGACTCCTAAAAGATGTGTTTTGTGTACAACTAAGGAAGAAAAAGGTATAAATATGCAGTCAGAAATGACCTGTAGAAAATAGGCTCGGTAGAGTGGGAAATACTTTCCAAGAACGACAAGAGTAAGAGCAATAGTGAACACGGCAAAAACTCACGAAGAACCATAATGCCATTGACGCAGATGGTGATATGAAAGGCAAACAAAATCCATATTAAAAAATTTTAAATATTTAAAATAAATTTCTGAATTATATAAAATAATTTTTTGTTCAAACAGAATTACTGAAATAGAATTAGGACACAAAGAAACAAATAATGTGTAAAAAAGCTCTTTGGGTTTCTTCTGGTTTAGTAATAGAAAACAAAATATAAAAATAAAAAGAAGGTTTGACAAAAGACAGAACAATTGGAGAGATTTAATAAACAAATTAACTAAATAAGCCATCCACACTACTATAGAATGATATACCTATCAGTACCGCTGCAAATATTACGAAAATGCGCCAGTTTTTATTAAAAAATTGTTCTCAAGAAGTAGCAAAATAAATAATATTAACAAACAAATAAGTTTACAAAGAGCAACGAGGATCGACTCCATATGCATGTGAATCCTGAAGCTATCCAGCTCATAGAAAACTAAATTATTTCAGGCCATTTGAATTAGCATAAAATAATAAAAAAGTATTAAATCTAATTTAAAATAGTAATTAGACTGATTTTACAGATTGTACTGTATAAAATCCACCAACAAATAGTTTTATAAAAATACTTTCGTCTAGCTCTGGCATTTTTATAAACGAAATACCAAAAGCATTCCACAATGCATGTGGATTTGCTCCCTTGTTTAGTTTCTTAATTAATAAATTTCTTTAACCAAGAACTTGGTGTATCGAATTCTTAAGCTTTTTGGAATTAAAAGCTAAAATCGAGAATGAAAAATTTAGCACTCTGTGTAAAAATTATTTTTTACAGATTTTGTCACTCAAAACCTCATTAAATATCGAGATTTGTATACATCTTAAAATAACAATAATTTAACAACGAAGATACCCGTATATATTTTTTTGGCTTATACTTATCTAATTTTTTTTGTTAAAATTTATCTTCAAACATCAGTTTTGATATTCTTTCGCCGATTGAAAGAATCAATATATAAATATATCTAATATCATTCTTATTTTATGCCATAATAATCAATATAATAGGTTTTGTAAATAATGGACAATGTTTAAAAAAATTTCAATAATTAAATGTTTTTGTTATTTGTTTGTACTCAAATTTAGGTAGCAACCTCTCTTATTTAAAATTCTTTGCTTCAACTCTCTTGTTAAAATTCGAATATCAAGTAAACACAAAAGACAGTAAATTATAGAGATATTCATCCACCCGGAAGAAAGTCCAATAAATTTTTGGAGGGCACAAAATCAATACTTGGTGCTTATGGTATTTATAATAAGATTGTGCACAAAAACAAAGAAAAGTTAAATACGCTTGAAGGTAGTGGAAAATCTATAATGAATTACAAAATTATGTATTCGAGAAAACGTACATATGGTGGAACGAAATCAAAGACAATAAGTTTTTATAAAACTGTTACCTACTTAAAATCCTAATTGGAAATAGTTTCAGTCCAGGATCTGACGGTTCTCTTCTCAGAATTTTTTTATATGCATGGAATTGCTTGAAAATTTTGGGAATACTTATAAAATAGATTAAAGATCAAAACCCATTCTATGTTAATATGTGCTTTGGAGGTGGTTACCACCCCAACTCAAGGGTGGAAAAAGTTTATTAAAAAACTATACTAGAATATTGAATTTTAAGACCAAAATGTTTTTTACAGTTTTTTCGAAAACTCAATATTTTTAGAGTTATTCGTGACTGAAAGTTCACAAATTATACGTCAAAAAATATGCTTTTAAACGGTTTTTCGCGAACAACTCCAAAAATTCAGATTTTTTGTTTTGATCAGGAAACTGTGTGTTAGTTTGGTGTGGCCTATGCGAATTCTTCGTATAATTGTAAGGTCTTATCTAGATAGTTCCGTGAGGTTGATGTACAATGGCTTATACAATGAGGGCTGAAGGAGCTCCAGTAGGTTTGCAATAATCTTCTGGTGAATATTTATTCTTTTCTTTTGTTTTTAAGTCTTTGCAAATTTGGATGTGTTGATGTGGTAACTGTTAATCTGCGAGTTCTATGCCAGTATAGCAATATGAGACGGATTCCGTATAAAGGTGATCTTAAACAGGCCATTCACGTTCCGATTTTTAGTCCAACCAGTGGTCTAACTTCCGCAGTTGGATCTGAAATCGGACCGTGTGTGGGCTGGTTTGATTAGTTGGAGAACTAGTGGTATGAGTCGGAACATCTTGAGGGACGACTTGAAGGTTCGACTTCCGACTGGCGACCAAGTGGGAGTGTGAATGGTGAAGTTGAAAGTCGAATCACAGGTTGGATCGAAAATTTCTTCAGTCATTTGACCTTCGGCACCTGTTACGTATGAGATTTCTATTAATTACTTTACGCAAAGATCCTTATTTCGCAAATATTTAATAGAAAATAAACTGTCAATTGCACGAAAATTACCCCTATTAAAATACACGATTCTTCATCATCATCTACTTTTTGTTAGGGCAAATAATTTTCCTTTCTGTAGATCTATTTCGGACACTCCCACACAGGTACAATTTCGACACTCTGGATTGGCTACAGAAGAATTATCAACAAAAAACGAAAATTAATTCATAGTTATACTGAAATTAGAAGTAACTGTTTCTTTATATTGTTTTGAAGTTATTTTCTTGTGGTATCTTATGCACATTTACTATTTTAATTGGAAATAAGCCTGAATATTAGTTAGAAATTAAATTTATTTAACGTTTCGACTTCAACTTCGGAATAATTTAAACACGATTTCCGAAGTGAAAGTCTTCTTCTTTTTTTTTATATACATGACTCTGTCTGTTTTTCAATGTGGCTCCAGTAAGTTGTCGTTTCATAGTTTTCTTGGTCTTCCTATTGATCGTTTTTCTATTGGGGAACCGTCTCTTGCCGTCTTTACTACTCTATTTGTTGTCATTCGGCTTATATGATCGTTCCATTATACTCTTCTATTTCTTACCCAGTTCTTGATGTTCTCCACCTTGCATCTACGTCGTATATCTGTACTTCTAGCTCTGTCCCATAGTATCTTACCATCAATTTTTCGAAGTATTTTCATTTCTGTTTCTAACATCCTTTTTGTCCTCTCTGTGTCAGGTCTTGTTTCTGCCGCGTATGTTATTATTGGTCTGTTTTGTAAATTCTGTCTTTCGTTTCTTTCCCGATATTTTGATTTCTCCATATTGATTCATTTAGGCAGGCTGCGTCTCTGTTTGCTCTATTCACTTGATCTTCCACTTCGGTTTCGAGCTTTCCGTAACTAGATAATGTGATACCTAGATATTTAAACTCCATCACTTGTTCTATTATCTGACCTCCCAGCTCCTGTTTAATGTAGAAAGGTGGTGGTAACAGTGATGGATGTTTTGTGCAAGGGGATGATCAGTAAATAATTTCTTATTATCTAATTACCTCAATATTTATGAAAATTACTTTTACCATTGGTCATATTAAGGGTTTTTAAAAATCTTTAAAAAAGTTTCTTGAAGTTTTCCATGAAAAACTTACCGTTTTTCGGTCATTCAACATCATGTTTGGATTTTTGTATTCGATGAATAAAAGTCGACTTTCGAACAGCCATAACATTGTTAATATTAAGTTTACCGTAATAATAAAAAACGAATCTGTTTATAAATTTTAAATTTTTAAAGTTATCCGAGAAAAATTGTTTAAAACATGCTTTTTTGAAATGTAGTTTGTGAACTTTCAGTCACAAAGAACTCCAAAAATAATGACTTTTCGAAAAAACACCAAGGAATATTTTTGTCTTAAAACTCACTATTTTAGCGACTAACATGATTTATTTTTGAAAAACCTTTTCTCGAGTTGAAATTTTATGTTTGTATAAATATTTATTAAGTTTTGATTAAGAAAACCATTTTTGTCGTTGTCTTCATTTCATAATTCCAATACTTACACTTACACTGCTTCTTCTTTTCGATTTGTAATTTAGTTGGTCGATTTTGTGTTTAGTTACTCGATTTTTATTTATTCTTGGTCCAGTTACTGAACCTTAAATGGGATATTACCTCCGAATTCTTTAAAACTAAATCTAAATTCTCTAATTTTCTAATTCTCTAAAACTTATCACAACCTGTGAACAAATCACTTTATTTATGCCACTTTACTACGTTCCAGATGTTTAAATATTTTAAAAAACATCTATTTAGAAAAAAATTATTAAAAAGGAATTTTATGCTAAAAAAATTGAAAAAGGAAAAATGTTTACTTTTTTTCTGTTTATTTTATTATATTTAGAGTTTTTAAATTATTAGAGATCGTAAATTAACAGAACCCCCGTAAGGAAAGCCGATCTGACGCGTATCTGAAAATATTGTAAAAGGACTCTAAGCAATATTGAAGAATATGGTATAAAGAGGAGAGAGGAAAAATAGAAGCACTAACAGAAAAAATAGCAACAAATCATAAAGTGTTTAAAGAAATGGAATACTATAGGTAACACAAACATTTACAAATAAGTTAATACAAAAAGAAAAATTCAAAAGAAAAGTCAAAAGCGAACCAAGTCAAGAACCACAACGAGAACGAAAGAGAAGAAGTACTGAAAAGCTGACAGAAACACTTTACTACGCTACTTAATGGAAAAGAAAACTAAGCTACCAACTTTAAAAGAAATAAATAAAGCAATTTAGTCGTATAAAAAATAAAAATAAATTCCCATATTAGGCACATAAATAAGGAGCAGTTCTTTGCATATTCTTATAAGGACCAGTTTATTGCATGAAATAAATCAATAAAATAATGACCCCATTAACGGAAACAAAAAGAATTTACGTATTAATTATAGTTGAATATGGAAATAAATCCAGAACACAACAAGAAGTATGTAGTTTATTTAATATAAAATATCCTAATACGCCTATCACGCAATCCACTGTTAGTCAACTATTTAGTGCAACATGCAAATGCTGGTTGTCCACCAATAAATGATATTGTAAACCTTAAGGTAATATTAAGTGTGGCAAATAATCCCTAAATTAATTCAAGGCAAATTGCAGCTGTATACGAAAAAAAAAAGTGAAATCTTCCGTAAATTCATAAAGTCCAGGAAATCAATGAGGATGATCCAGATTGCCGAATGTAGTTTTGCGAAGTAATGCAAGATTTATGTAATTAAATCCACGCTTTTATCTTCAAATCTTTTTTTACTAATGAAACTAGCTTCTGTTTAGAAGGAACAGTGAATCGGTAAAACTACAGATATGGGAGTAAAGAGAATTCTCACTGGGTGATTAATGCACAAACTCATCACTCCCAAAAATAAAATGTTGGGCAGTGTTAATCGAGGTTAGCATTGTAGGTACTTTTTTCTTCGATCTTCCTCTTACGGGACAAAGATATCTTTATTTTTTACTTAATAAACTTATGTTCGCCCTAACAGACATTTTTCCAAATAAAAATGATCGTAATTTGTCAAATCAAAATATATGGTTTCAGCGAGACGATTCACCTCTGCACTTTGCAGTTCTTGTTCGTGATTATTTAAACAGATATTTTTTATATAGTGGCACTCAAGTTCTTCAGATCTTAAATCACTTGATGTTTTCCTACGGGGTTACTTAAATGTTTACATCGTTGGACCACAATATTTAAAAAATAGAATAATAAATTTGTGTACACATTTTTTTAAATACCCATTATGGCAATTTGATAGAAAGGTTTCTAAATAATGATATATTACAACTTAAACTACGAGATAACGAATATTTTTAGTCCTATACAGAATAAAATCATAGGCAACGAAAAAAGAATAAAACATTAATTTAAATATTTTTCAACTTCGTAAATAAATTCAATGATTTAGTGCTTTATTTTGAAATACACTTGATAAAAACAACAACAAAATACCTTGAAATACAGTAAAAAATAATTAGAGTTTTATTCAAACAATAACATAACCTCAAAATATGAACATTCAGAGTAAATATCTTAATACTTTGATATTTTTACCTCACAAATTCACGAAAAACACCAATCGCACAAAATGAATATTCATAACCAAAAGGCTTTATTTATTTTTCAAACAATAAAAAAAATCAATATTTTCAACTTCTTATGGGACAAATAAACACAAATTAGAAATGTTTGGAAAGATTTTTAAAATCCTCGCCCACTGTGACGTCAGACTTAGGTAATATTTTTAGAACACGTCAATTTTAATTTTTGAATGGCCAAACCCATTTACGGCCAAAGGTGCGTAAACGCAACCTTTATTGTTAATTTTTTTTTGGCCCGAAAATAATTTTTTTTATTTTTTCTTTTTATTGAAGTAACATCTCAATAGATTAAGGTATATAGTATCATTTTTCTTTTGACAAAAATATTACTTTTTAAATATTTTAAGATTATTATAATTTTGCATAATTTAATGATTTATGCACATCTTCATACAAAAAAATTTTCCGATACTAATTATAAACTTAATTCATATTTTGTATTCTATAATTATAAAAATATGTTGAAATTTTTATTATTCTAAAAACTTATTCATTCATCTTTAAAAATAAGGTCTATAATTGCATGTTTATACGATGGAATCGTATACGCACCTTTGGCCGAAACCATATTATATTTTTTTTGTAGACTAAACAATCTAAAATTACGATTTAGTCAATAGTCAATACACTTCATTGCGTTAGATTTGGTTTTAAACTATGGTGTTTATGTTCTGATACTGGTTATTTGTTCAAATTTATTCCATATGGCGGAAAAACTGAGAAAACATAATAGTTTTAGCTTAGGAACGGCAGTTGTTTTGAATTTACTTTCGATAGTTAAAAACCCACAGCAACATAAGGTTTTTTTCGACAACTTCTTTACGTCATATGCTCTTTTTGAACTATTGAAAGAAAAAGGATTCTTTGCAATAGGAAGAGTAAGGGAAAATTGCACTGCTAAGTGTCCTCTAGAAGAAAACAAAATTATGAAAAAAAAGGAAAGAGGTTCATATACATGTGCATTCGATTCCAATTTAGAAGTTGTGATGACAAGATGGAACGATAATTCAGTAGTGACTGTAATGACAAATACATGTGACGTTTTACCCCTTATGCAAACTAAACGTTATAACCGTAAAGAACACAAAGAAATTCTTATCCCTCAGCCTAATGTAATTCACCAATATAACCAATACATGGGTGGAGTGGATCTGCATGATAATGGCATTGCGAATTACCGTATTAAAATAAGAGGAAAAAAGTGGTGGTGCCGTTGTTTACTAACATGATTAACAGTATGGTGGTCAATAGTTGGAAAATTTTTAAAATTGCGAATGATTCTAAAATTTCCCAACTGGAGTTTTGTTCGAGATTGGTTCTTAACTTACTAAAATATAGTGGACATGCAGAGAATAGTGAAGAATCCGCTACATCATTGTCAAACTCAGTATATGGATGTCCATCTAAATTTGCTTTACCAGATGAAACTAGATTCGACAATATTCCACATTATAAAAAGAGATGATAATAGTGCAAGAAGAAAATGTCGGATGTGCAAAAGTAATACTATTTATTTATGTAAAAAGTGTACAGTGCATCTACACCCCGAATGTTTCGAAAATTTTCATCTTAAAATTTAATTTACAGTTAAGATACAATATGTTCCTTTTTTAAAAATTGTATGCGTATTCGGCCAAAGGTGCGTATACGCACCCACCTGTTTTTCCTTTCATGAGAAAAAAAAATCTTTTTGGTTGTAAATTAGTCTTAATTTATGTGTTTTTAATCCAATCTAATAAATCAATTGTCAAATTTCTCTTTGTTTATTGTCTCGGCCTTTAATGGGTTAAAGGTCGTCTGTTTCTGAAATAATGAATTGATTCCATAGGTTTGCATCATATTGTATATATGTCGTAGGCAAGTATGAAATGCAGGCATTCTCGCAAAAGCCTAGTCATTTTCGTAATGACTTGGCAGTTTGTATAACGTTTTCATTTTTACGAAATGACTTCAACCTTTTAGGCATTTGCGAAACTACCGGAAACGGTAATTCTATTTTGAAACAGTGTTGCAATTTAGGCACATATCATATAATATAAAAAAAAATTTTCCTTTCCTAAATGAATTATTAAAAGCTCTTCCAAAATCATATTCTTTTGATGAATAAAAATTTAAAGTCAGTGCAAATGTCCTTGATTCTAGAGAATATTTGGCACCTTTTAAAAACCATCGAAACAATGCTTTAAATGCAATTTAATTCATTTTCTCTTCCCTTTTTTATATTACATGATCTGTGCCTAACTTGCAACACTGTTTCAAAATAGAATTATTACCCATGATATCATGAAATTATCGTTTCCGGTAGTTTCGCAAATGCCTAAAAGGTTGAAGTCATTTCGTAAAAATTAAAACGTTATACAAACTGCCAAGTCATTACGAAAATGACTAGGCTTTTGCGAGAATGCCTGCATTTCATACTTGCCTACGACATATATATATATATATATATATATATATATATATATATATATATATATATATATATATATATATACAAGTCATACCAATGTCATTGTTTTAATATAGTTTACGGAAAACCTGCATTTTTATTTCATTTTATTTATCATTTCATTATCACCAGTTATGATACAACTGTTAACAATATACCTGTACGTCGTTACTTAAATCAATTTAAGATAACAAGATTTCCATTACCTCCCAGTTTCTATGTACGTCCACAAAGAATTACATATTTTTATTTGGCAAGTGAATGAATAATGCGTTTAAATCTAAAATAATGGTTGATGGAGTTTAAAACCGACTAAACAAGCTCATGTTATTGGTTTCTTATATAAACTCTAATATCGATCCATCGAAAAATTTACAATTAAAGTAGGCTTTGAAATGTTTTTCTCTGGATATTTTAGCCACTTCTACAAAATCATATTTATGAGTTGTCAAATTTTATATCCTTGACAAAGCAGATAACAAATAATACGTTATTAAATATCAAAATCATAATCAAATTTTACATAAAACTATAGAATTTGTTAGAAATCTTGTCCATTTATTTATACACATAAACGAACCCTTTCACTAATTCTAGTAAAAACAATATTTTCAACTGCACATTTATAGAAAAATAGGATATTTGGAACAAACATATTTACTAATGTTAAAAAAATGCCGTTTATTGGAATTTTTCCGAAAAAGAACTTTTCACAAAAATTAGAATTTAGGATATGCCATAATAAATAAAATACTACGCGTGTTTATTGATAATACACGTTTTTTGTCCTTCCTCCTCCATCTTCTCTCCTTCGTAAGGATGTAGTGGCGTCATGTAATTTGTTTGACTATTTTTGTCCAATTATCTCTCTCTTGTGTGTGTTGTTTTGCTTCGGAGAATGAGTAATCAGTCATGTTCTTTATTTGGTCCGACCATCGTACTGGAGATCTTCCTCTGGATTTTTTACCCGCTACGTTACCTTCAGTTATCATTCGCTCCATACCTTATCTTCTTCTAGTTATATGTCAAAAATATCTCAGTATATTTTGGTTGATAGTTGTGACGAGTCTAGTTTATATGTTAAGTTCTGCTAGAATTGACTTATTTGTGTGATGGGCGGTCCGTGGTATGCGCAACATTCTACGGTAGAACCACATTTCAAATGCCATTATACGCTTTAAATCAGCTTTTTTTATTGTCCAAGTTTCTGAAGCATAGGGGCGATAGAAAATATCAATGCTCGATCAAGGCATAATTTTGTTTTTTGTGATGTTAGTGTTCTTCCAAATTTTTGTGAGTTTGGCTGTTACCAATCTGGCCATTGTGATGCGTCGACGGATCTCGTCTTCGCATCCTCCACTGTTAGTAATAACAGAGCCTAAGTAATTAAATTGCCTGACTACTTCGTAACCTGCCATGTTTCTTATATCTGCTTGGTTGTTTCTGATTCTATCGATGATTATCACTTTGGTTTTCTGCTATTTATTTTCAAACCATATTCCGTTCTCACCTTGCCTAGTCTATTCATAATTCGTTCCAGTTCTTCTGGTGATGACGCCAATATAACAGTGTCATCAGTGTAACAGTTATCAAGATAACGTAGGTTTTTGATTTTTTTTCCTCCTATCGTTGCTCCACCTTGCCATTCTTAAAAACTTGACGCATAATATATATTGAATAGAATAGGGGATAATATGCATCCCTGTCGAACTCCAGATTTTAATTTGAAGTTTTTCGAAACCACATTATTAACTTTTACAGCAGTATTATTTACATATAGTTTTTGTAATAAATAGATTGTTGATGAATAGATGTTCTAATCTGTTTTTGTGCTTATATTTAATTTATTTCATCAACATCATCATCAGTTGAGTGAGGCTTGGCCTACCTCAAAACATTCTTTCATCCTTTCCTGTCGAATGTATGTTTTCTCGATCTTTTAACTTTAATCTTCCCGAAATTTTTCTGAACGTCTTCCAGATATCTGAGTTTAGGTCGCTCCCTTCTTCTTGCTTTGACTAGATCTGTTTTTCAAAAAGCCTATTTGGTAGAATCCTAATATATTGTCAATAGCCAATAGCACAGAATTCATAAGCCGTATTAAAAATGAAAATCTGTCTAGAGTTGGAACAGTCATAGTAGAAATAACAGCAGTACTAAAGATATGTTTATAAACTAATTCAAGTGTTTTAATAGTAGACAAAATTAGGGACGAATTTATTTATTTCTATTCAATACATTTTAAAAAATCAATAAACTTGTACAAAAAGAAACTGTAGATTCTACACTTTAAAATATTACGATTTAAGCCAAATTACTTTAATAAAATGTTGATATTAAGAAAGATACAAAGTGCAAAATTAAAATTTTATTTTTCGGTATAACTTTCATGTTTGCAAACATTTATGTATAAAAATTTACAACTGGGTACTTTTAAATATGAGAAACTATAATTTGATGCACCCTTTGATGTAACTGATAGAGGGCGCCACTTATGCCACATATGTTGTATAAATTTGCACTTAACTTTTTTGTTCTTTAAGTTACCTATATTTGAGTTAAAAAATATTAAAGATACATTATTTCAACAAAAAAAGGTATAGTTATTAATAACTTCAAAACTCAACAGTTTTCGAGATAATCGCATTTTAAAAATCAGCTGCATAATTCTGATCTAAGGCAATTACTCCAGGTAAAGAAGAAAAAGTAGACAAAAACATTAATACTTCTGAATTTTGGTATAAAATACCTTTAAATAAAGTTAATAGTTAACGAAATATTAAATAAAATAAATATATCAGCAGGATAATTAATAGGATTTGACAAAACAACAGAATAATAGAATTTTATATCAAACATTTTACGTTTTATGATAAATTCAATAAATGATAAATGATAAATAAAAGTCATATTCAAAACATTTTGTTTACAAACCAAATTAAGAAATAGTTAAACTAAATAACATAACTCTTTGTCAAAGTAAGTGTTTGATATGTCCACCATTTTCTTTAATTCATTTGTCAATATATTCCATAAAAGATCGTAGAGAAAAAGTATTACAACGCCATTATAGAAACTTAAGAAGCGATAGCAAAGGGAAATTGTAAACATGATGACGGCCAACGTCTGAATACGGACACGGCACCTAAAGAAGAAGATGAAATATCTTTTTTCCAATAAAACATTTAGCACATATAACAAAGCATTTTGTGATGTTACATTATTATCTTTAAGTTGTTTTAATAAGAATAAACTATGAATTATGCTTATCTACAGGTATTCAGTGCTTTACCGCACAAATATCAAACTAAGAATTATTGTGCAGCTGACTTATAAAATGTATTTATCTCGAAAACGGTTGAATTTTCAGGTTACTAACAAGTATACTTTTTCTTTGTAAAAATAATGTATTTTTTTTATTTTTTAACACAAATAGAGCTAACTTAAAGAGAAACAAAGTTAAGCGCAAATTTATGTCACACATGTGGCATATGTGGTGCCCTCTATTAGTTACATTAAAGTAAATATAAAATTATAATTTATCCTACTCAAAAGCATCCAACTGTAAATTTTTGTCCAAAAATATTTACAAACGTAAAAGTTATAGAGAAAAATAAAATTTTAAATTTCCATTTTAACACCCTGTATCTTTCTACAGTTTCTGTTTATACAATTAATTACTTAAGGACCACTTTGTATATATATATATATATATATGTATTATATTATATGTATTATATATATATATATATATATATATATAATATATAATAATATATATATATATATATATATATATATATATATATATATATATATGTATGTATATATATATATATATATGTATGTATGTATATATATATATATATATATATAATATATATATATATATATATATATATATATATATATATATGTATATATATACGAAAGTAAAAGATTGCATTTCATTTCAACCGGAACTCCACCATTGCTCTACACGTGTTTCGAGTTATTCAAATCATCATCAGGAGCACTTGTGGAAGTTTAACTGAAATGAAATGCAGTCTAGTATTTGGTTATTATTACCAAAATAACAGCCAGGTACGCTAGCAGCGACATCTATACGAAGTAACAAGAAGTCCAGAGACCTCTCTGATAGTAAATTAGATGAACCGCAAATTCAAAGTCTCTTACTAGAGACTTTTAACGACGCTAGAAGTATCTTTTTACTTCAACATGCATCTACGATTTACCTTTGAAAATTACTATCTTTTTCGCTCTTTACGTAGAGAAAGACGTTTAAATGAAAGTAAAAGATTGCATTTCATTTCAACCGGAACTCCACCATTGCTCTACACGTGTTTCGAGTTATTCAACTCATCATCAGGAGCACTTGTGGAAGTTCAACTGAAATGAAATGCAGTCTAGTATTTGGTTATTATAACCAAAATAACAGCCAGGTACGCTAGCAGCGACATCTATATGAAGTAACAAGAAGTCCAGAGACTTCTCTGATAGTAAATTAGATGAACCGCAAATTCAAAGTCTCTTACTAGAGACTTTTAATGACGCTAGAAGTATCTTTTTACTTCAACATGCATCTACGATTCACCTTTGAAAATTACTATCTTTTTCGCTCGTTACGTAGAGAAAGACGTTTAAATGAAAGTAAAAGATTGCATTTCATTGCAACAGAAATGAAATGCAGTCTAGTATTTGGTTATTATAACCAAAATAACATCCTAATCCCTCTTTTCAAAAAGGGAGACATATCGGACCCGGAAAATTACAAAGGAATTAATTTAATAAACACAACACTAAAATTAACAACCAAATTGATAACAAATAAACTGAATGAAATTAAAACACTAGCAGAAAAACAACAAGGTTTTAGGTCGGGAAGATCATGCACCGACGCTATATTTTTATAATGAGACAAGTGCAAGAAAAATCATTAGAATACAACAAACCGGTATATCTATGTTTCGTGGACCTGAAGGACCTCTTCAAAATATTGAATGTTTGTATTTTGAGAACGATTTTCGAAGTGGAAATTGAAACGTCAATAAACTTATTTTAACTTTCAATTATAGCTTATTCCCAATAAAATAGTAATTACTTTAAAATTAAACAAAAAAATAGCTTCAGAACAATGTAGAAACAGAAGCTGCTCCGTTTGTTATTTTTTTCTAGTACAGTGTCAACGGTTGTAGGAATGTTGTCCATAAAAAAAACCATGCACTACTTGTCTTATTCTATAGTGAGTTACTTTATTGTATTCATTCCCACGGCTATTCGAATGACCGGTTTTTTATGGGAGTTACCAGTCGCCCATTTTTACTTTGACATAGCAGAAACTTCCCGACTACATTTGGTATACGTTTATTATTGTTACTGTTTGACAAATAGTTAAAAATATTTAACACTATTTTTGCATTCGATATTATTCTCTATTTAACAAATTACTGGTTTTGAATTTTATTACACTTGAGGCCATTTTGATATTGACATGCACAAACGTCTGACATCAAATAGGGATTTATATAAATAATTATTTTATTTTCACGAATTGCAAACAATTTTGAAGAGAAGGTATAAAACCGAAAAGACCAGATTCCCAAAATATAAGTTTCTATTTTTAAAATACCAACAAAAAAATTATATATAAAAATAATTCACAAAAATGCAATATTTTTCCATTTTACATTTATAAATATTTCCCAAATTACAATTTTTCTATAGGAGCCGACCCATAACGTACGGTTAAAAACTTTGACGTTGTCTTTGCACAAGCTTATCTCCGTAACGCTGCCATCTGAATGTGAATTTCAGTAGATTTCCTTCCGTTCTCTTCTATTTCCTACTGTTTTTAATTTTTTCACCTCACCTTAGTCCAATTTTTTCGTGTTTCCTCATTGTTGTTTTTTTCCAGCTATTGCCTGGTCTTTTTTTTTTCACTCTGGTTGGTATTCAAGTGCTTGTCTGGTTATGTTGCTTTTATCTTTTCTCAAAGTTAGTTGTGGTTTCGTCTAGTTTCCATAGTTCTGCTCCGTATAGTAATATTCGCACCCTCAGTGCAAGACTGCAGTAACTCAAAATTTTATGAAAATGAAGTAATCATGGAATTCGATTGTAAACATGCATATCTATCCCCTGTAAAACTTTAGTAACTTTCAAATGTTTAACCGGCTAAATATTATAACAACAGTTTAACTATTTTGCGTTTTTGTATATAAGTTCCGTGCAAAACTGTTGTAATTCTAATGTTACAGAGTTACAACAGTTTTGCACGGAACATTGCAATGGTTTCGATAACAAGCAATGAAAGGCGCGAAAAAAGTAATATATTTGATATTTTAATATCTATATCTGTGGTGTTTAATTTTAATATACAGCGTGTCTACGTAATCCATTAACGGCCGAAACAATAAAGAAAGATTTACGAGACCAATCTATTCATGTAAGTTTTATGTCCTTTGTGTGACATTATATTTTCCATAAAATGGGTGCGATGTCGTTTGACCATTTATTTATTAGATTGGATTAAAAAAACATAAATTAAGACTAATTATTTACAGCCAAAAAGTATTTTTTCTTATGAAAGGAAAAACAGTTATCTTAAAACTTGTGTATTAAAAATACTGACAGGTTAAAAATATCTATTCTCAGAAAACTTGTTCTATAAAAACTAAATCCCAAATTGTATTAAATCGTCATGTAATTTTCCGGGGCGATTGTCTTTTCATATTGTCCCCCCGTAATTCCCAACTTTTACTAAGGTAGTGAATTTCAATCCTTTTGTTAATCACTCTACTCAAGGTAGCCTGATTTGCATATTTTTATTATAGTCCTTTTGTTTTGAATTTAAATAAAATTATTGAAAAATTCAAATGATCAAAAAGAAAGATTTGGTATACTTATCCATTTGGGTATGATACCAGAAGCCCACCATAGTTTTTATAAAAATATTTTGGCCCAAGATGATATACGAGAAGAGGACAACAACTAACAGAAAATATGTCTACACTTTTTACAATTTTCTCCATGCAAAAGTGTTGTAACTTTAAAATTCTAATACTAAATGTGTAGTGATTAACAATTTTCTCCGTGCAAAAGTGTTGTAACTTTAAAATTCTAATACTAAATGTGTAGTGATTAACAATTTTCTCTGTGCAAAAGTGTAACTTTGAAATTCCTATTTTTTTTAGCATTAATATTATTTTATTTAAATTTCTATTTTTGGTTATTGTAATATAGGCTGAAAAGCATGCAAAATCATAATTAAATGATAATTTTTCTTAAAACTTGTGTCTTATTTCACCGATATTAGCACGAAAATAAACAAAATCGTCTTTATCTCGAAACTTACTTATTGTGACTTACTGCAGTCTTGTACTGAGGGTGCGATATAATTTTGATGTAACTATTAAAGATTTTAATCTTTATTTCTGATATTTCGTTTGTTTGCCAGATTGTATTTAAAGCGTTGAATGCATGTTGAGCCTTTATTATTCTCGTCTGTATATTCTTTTTACACCTCCCGTTCTTTTTCATAACCGATCCCAAATATGTGAACTTGTTTACCTCTTCTATTTTCTTACCGTTTATCATTATTTTATTATTTGGGTGGTTATTATTTTTTAAGAGTTTAGTTTTCTCTGTGTTTATTCCAAGTTTAATCGTGTCCAAGTACTGTGCCAACTTGTCAATTTATGTTTCTTTATGACTTCGGTGTTCAGTTAGTAGAGAGATGTCATCCGCAAATTCAAGATCTTCTAGCTATTTAAATAGGTTCCTTCTGATGCTTGTTCGATCGTCAGTTACTTTTCCCATTACCCAATCTATCATAATAAGGAATAGGGTAGTGGATAGAATACAATCCTCTTTGACTTTACTTTGTATGGATATTTCTCCTATTAATTTACCTGAGTATTCTAGTTTAAGTTTGGCCTGAGTCTAATAAAGTTAATGATTTTGAGTGTTATCCCATAATCTTAGGATAAATTCAAAAGATGCTGCAGAAAAGTATACAATAAATGAATTTGAATAATACTATGAAAGATAGACTCAAGAGGTAGTCTCTACATTAGCAGGCTCGCTATCAATACTTTCTGCTACTGAAACGCTGTAGGCGTCCTTTGAACCACTAGGTAGTGTATATGAAATATCATGATAATTGTGTGCTAACATTTAAAGGAAATTTGACCAAGCTAATGTCGAAATCGAATATAGTAAGGTTTTTTTTATGCGGATTATTTTTATGTGATTTTAAAGTTGTGCAGTTTGTATTTCATCCAAAAAAACTATTATAATTAAATATTAACTATTCACATCCAGATGTCAGTAAAGAAAGCATTTTAAATTCGGGGATTCCCTTGTTTTATGTTACATAGTGTCCCTATTACATTATTGCGAGTTTCGCATTAAAAGGTATAATCTGTTATTATTTTAAAATAATTTTTCTCTTAGCGGTGCTTCGTTTTATAAGTTTAAAATTTTGCCGATTTTAGGTTACAGAATAGTAAGCAGCACGGTTTTCGGATTGAAAAGTTTCAAGTGTCATAAAGTTTTATTTTTTATTAAACGAGGGTTTTGCCAGCATAATATTGTAAGCTTAATTTTTTTTATTTTTTTTTGTTCAATGGAAAATAAAACGTCAAAGGCAATCAATTTAGTTGGAAACGCAAATTGCAATTTTAACCTTTAACTACCCGCGCTGGTGTATAAAATACACCATTTCTACTAAAACAACGATAAAATCCAAATTCCGTATACCCCACTTTTTGACACTCTATGTAACCTTGGAACGATGTGTTTTTTACGTGCACACGCAGTTGCACGTCGATAGCTGTAGAGTTTGATGATTTATTTATCACTTTCTTGGTGCAATACAGTTTGGTGAATAAAATACACTGCACGGGTAGCAATGTAAGTATAATTATTTGTTTAGTAAATTGGTGTTTTTTTTTTGTTTTTTGGACATTTTCATTATTTTATTTATTTTTATTATATTTATATTTTATTTTTAGAGACAAAGTAAAAAATCAGAAACCCCAACAAATTAACACAGATGGAATTAGAGGAGCTGGCTCAAGTTATTTGCAATTCCGATTCGGAAGAAGAATTACCAAACGACGATGCTGATACTTCTTCTGAAGAGTACGTAGAGAAGACTGAACATGACTCAGAATCAGAAATCGAAAGTAACGACTCCCATGACGATTTAGAACATGTTGAATCTAGCAGTTACTTTATTGCCAAAGATAAACTGACTAGATGGAATAAAAATCCACTCAAGAGCAAATTTAGTAAAGTCAGCGCTAAAAATCTTGTAAAAATCTTTCCTGGCGTGAAACAAAAAGCAAGGGATATTCAAAACGAAGTAGATGCTTTCATGAGAATATTCACAGATGAAGTGATAGAGTACATTACTAAATGCACGAATCGACACATTACGAATGTTAAACCACAGTTTATGAGAGAACGTGATGCAAAAGACGTAACAAAAGTAGAAACGCAGGCATTTATAGGTTTGCTTTTGTTATCTGAATACAAGAAGCAAAATCATACCCACTTTTTGGAACTCTGGACAACAGATGGCACCGGCTCTGAAATTTTTCGGGCATGTATGAGCAAAAACAGGATCTTATTTTTACTCGCAGTGATTCGATTCGATGATAAAAGTACCAGAAATGAAAGAAAAAAGGTAGATAAGTTAGCTGCAATAAGATGGGTCATAGATACATTCGTAACGAATTGCAAAGACAATTACACTCTGGGTGAATTTTTAACAATTGATGAAATGTTGATACCTTTCCGAGGGAGTTGTAGTTTTCTTCAATATCTTCCCAACAAACCCGCGAAGTATGGACTGAAACTTTTTATATTGTGTGATGCAAAAACATTTTATGTGTCAAACTTTGAAGTTTATTGTGATAAGCAGCCCGAAGGCCCCTACAGCATGCCAAATACACCTAGTGCAATTGTGCACCGATTTTTGAACGAAGTAAAAGGTACTAATCGGAACTTGACATGTGATAACTGGTATTCAAGTTATCCGCTAGCGAAGGAATTATTGGAAGAGAAAACTACCATGATTGGGACCATGAAAAAAAAAATAAACGGGAAATACCGCAAGAGTTTTTACCTCATAAAAATAGACCTGTTAAATATTCGTTATTTGGATTCCAAAAAAATGTAACATTAATTTCCCATGTACCGAAAACAAATAGAGCGGTTGTTGTGATCTCAACGATGCACGAGGATGGATATATAGATCCAGTGTCGAGTAAACCTGAAATCATCTTACAATATAACGCAACCAAAGGTGGAGTTGATACTGTTGATAAAATGTGTAGCACATACTCAGTATCAAGAAGAACAAGACGATGGCCATTGTCTATATTTTTCCAACTCATGAACATCGCGGGAATCAATGGACAACTTCTATATAATGCAACTCATGTCAATGCAGCTTATAAGCATAGACGGGAATTTTTTAAAGTGCTTTCCTTAGGTTTGATGAAGCCATACCTCTCTGAACGCGCCAGTATTCAATCACTCCCAAGTGATATAAAAGGTTTTCTGGCGAAATATAAAAAACCAACAAGGGACAATAAGGAACCACCTGCAAAGATCAGAGCGCGGTGTTTCATTTGCGGTAGGAAAAACAATCGAGTCACAACAATTATCTGCGGAAGTTGCAATAAGTCAGTTTTCAAACAACATATGACAACAGTTGTTACATGCGATTGTTGCAAAAATGGAGAAGCAAGCAGTGAATAATACAAACTAACAGTGACATATGTGAAGTTTTCATTTTAAGAATTTACTTGTTTTCTTGAGTTATTTCTTAGTTAAGATTTTGTCTTTAAAAAAAAGTATTTTTTATTTATATCATTAAAAATGCATAAAAATTAAGGAAACATGTTTTTTATCCTTAAAAATTAATATAAATAATTCGTATGTATTGAATCTGATATTAATAAATATGGTGTATAGAATACACCGCGCGGGTTGCTGCGTGAGATTTTGGAGCGCGGGTAGTTAAAGATTAAATCGCTTAGGAAAAGGGGAAAACGGCAATTGGAAAACATTTTAATTTGGGCGAATCAACTCTAAGAGCAATAAGGAAGAATAAAATTGCTATAAGAAAATCTATAATTTCTGGTACAAAATTAAGCACCAAATTTTCCTCTTACATAAGGGATGTATTACTAGAAAGAACAGGAAGAGCCATCGCAATTTGGATTGAGGAACCCATTCAAAAAAGAGTTCCTTTAAGTGGTTATTTAATCCAGGAAAAAGTTCTTCAGTTTTATAAGTTAGTAAAACTAACAAGCTGGTAAAGAATTTTCCGCTATCAAAGGACTGGGGTTATTAAAAGAAATGCACTTCGTAATATCAAGATTACAGGAGAGAGTGCTACAGCAGATAAAGCAGCAGCAAAAATATTTCCACAAGAGCTAGCGAAAATTATTGAAGATGGGGACTATTGTGCCGATCAAGTATTTAACGTTAATCAGAAGGAGTTTTGGAAAAAAAGTGGACATAAAGCAAGTAAAGATCGAGGAACATTATTACTTTGTAGCAGTGCATCAGGAGATCGGATGAAACAACTGCTAGTGCATCGGAAGAGTAACAAAAAAGTCTGGGTAAAAACAGCTATTTTTACCGAATGGTTCTGTTTGGGAAAGTATTTAGTATATATTTTCATATTTTACACTTTTTTACTTTCTTTTACTGTACTATAATGTGATCTTATTTAATGGTCCATTCTAACTACTTATTCGCTTTAAAATATATTGTTTTCTGTTATTCAGTAAAATCTCATTGTTAAACTGGCTTAAACACATGTCTGTTTTTAAGTTCAAAGAATTTGACTTTCTCGTTTGTTATTTTTGTAGAGTATCATATTTCAGTGACCATTAAGTTAAGATTATCGCCATTGAAAAACTCCATATAATATCACTGATTTATGGAGTGATTTGTCCGGATTTATTGTCCCATCGACCACCTATGAAGGGTCAGAAATTTTTCTGGCCATCTCAAGACACTTCCTACCGAGATAGCGAATGAAACGCAGCCAGTTTATCGGTTAAGTCCTCTTTTGAGCCTCGACGCCGGGCGTCCCTTAGCGCCGTGACGTGGCAATATTCTACTGCTTGCTACAATAATTCATACACCAATATTTCAAAAGGTAAGTTCTATTCTTTGTATAGATAACAGTAATGAGTTAAAGCCAGCTAATTTTCGTAATTTATTCACAATTAATATTTGCTATTGTTGCTAATTTATTTACAGTCAAAATATTGCATTTTTTTTTGTTCGTTGTTATTCTAATTTCATTTAACCAGCGACCTCTAGTTTTACACAAAATAGGTTCAATAATTGCTTCGTGCCAGAAGTAGAAGCCTATATGAAGGAAAATTCTATCGATTTTAAAGTTTTATTAATTATTGACAATGCAGCAGGTCATCCACACTTAGAACATCCAAACGTCCAAATAGTATGTCTTCCGCCCAACACAAGCCTTATTCAGCCATTCGATCGAGGCATAATTGCAAAAAAATATTACATAAAGACAACTTACAAATCCATCGTGAGTAAACTAGAAAATGTCCTTTAGCCTTTAACACTAAAAGACGCGTGGAAGCAATTATATATCATAATTAATTTGGCACAAGAATTTGGTGGAGATGTATTAAGTTACCATGATATAATTGATCAAATTTTAGATCTAACTTTAGATGGCGTCGTGAGTGTAAAAGATGATAATGATAAGGAAAAAAAAACCAATCCCCTCACTGCCAAATTAATTCGAGAAGGTCTTCAACTTTGCAGTAAATTAGAAAATCATTTCCTTATAATGATCACAATTCTGAACGAGCCTTTAAATTACAACGTGAGCTGCAGAATGCATGTCAGGATATCGTGAGCTACATAAAAAATTACTAGCATCATCATCACAAAGTTTAATTACTGATTACATTGTCAAAAAAGGAAGAGCTGCATAGAACGAGAATGAATTTTGTGAAAATTCATCGCCTTTACCGCAAATATCTATTGCAGGGACAGTTTCTTCTGACGATGAAGACGATTTTGAGCCACTTCGCAAATGGTGCAAACTATCATCAGATGGCGATAATGATTAAAAATGTAAATGTAAAACTATATGTACCTATTACTTTTCCATAAAATAAAATTAATTAAGCCTTAAATATGGTTTTAAGCTTTTGTATGAATTTCTTTCAGATATTCGAAGTAATTTATCATGCAGCTTATATATTTTAATTTCTGCAAGTTTTTCTGTTTTTGTCTTGATTTTATGTAATTTTAGAAGACTACGAAACGTATTTCCACCTTTTCAAAGCAAGTAATATCTTTTTTTATGCGATTTTTTTATATGCGCTTTTCTGTGGAATGTATCCACCAGTGGCGGCTGGTGTGGTAAAATTTTGGGTAGGCCAAGCCAGCAAATTACATAGCTATCTATGGCCACGGGGTCATGACTCCCACCCAACTAATTTTTTAATGATTTCTTTGTTAATTTTAACTTCTGCGTTGTATATAATTTTTGCGATTTTTAATTTTTCATCTAGCAAATCGCGAACAGAAAACGCCCTCTTCTGTACATCCTTAACGGACAGCAAATTACTTAAATGTTCCTTGCAACTGGAATGTTTTTTTAAGGAGGCAGACATATTTTTTAAATCAAAGTATCCTTCACAATTCTATACATATTTCTTATTAGAAAATAACAAACACGGCCAACAATATAGTCTGTTTTTCGTAATACTTCCAGACAACCATTTGTAGATATCATACCTAGAGCAATTAAAAGTACGCACCTTTTTCCCATCTTTTTGGTCAATTCGCAATGTTGGAGTAGGCCTTTCATTCATAATAATTTTTTTTTCTATCACTTTCAGTTCTTCTAGATAATGGCGATTCCAATAGTGAAACAACAATGTCCAAACACTCACTATCAAAATTACTATTACTGCAACCTGGTAAAGCGTCATAAAAACTCATTTTTTTTATGTATCAGTTATAAAACAATCTCACATATATAAGTTGCATACAATCAGGCGATATAGAAATCACGCAAATGTGATTTTTTTTCTTCGAATTTTACGAATTTTTTAAAATTAATTTGGACAACCGTGCACTTTTTTGCAATTGTGTTGTTTGTTTAAAAATATGTTACAATTATAGATTATGTTACATATTCTTTTATCATAATTTAAAAGAAAATTTATATTACAATTCGATAATTACGTTACAAGTGACAACGATGGTCATCGTAGGCCCGATCGTCTGGTGCCTAAACAGCAAGCATAAACACGACAATATAAATCGTTGTCCGGCAAGCTGCTTAACTTCAAACGCTTTTTGTACGGGGATCTTATGTGAGCTGGGTCGGCCAGTTCCGATCGGGCCTATTAATGATATTTAAAATGCCTGAATACGATTCGATGCTTTCTGTGGTAATATAATAACTTAGTTGTTTTAACGGACGCTAATGTATTGAGTGATTTAGTCCATTTAAAAATTATTTACATGCATTAACATAATTTTTAAATATATGTTTTTCAATTTTAAAGCTTTTAAAATTATTGGGTAGGTCCGGCCTATCCTGCCTACCCCCAAAAGCCGCCACTGGTATCCACCGCATAAAACGAGACCTTTTTGTAAATAGAAATCATATCAAGTTCAGTTAATTAAATGCACTTCCCGCATATAATAAAATATTAATGACATTGATAAAAATGTGTATAAAATTATTTAAAATACAGTGATGGTAACTTAATATAGACGTCAACGTATCTGCGTATCAGGTGCGTAATATTAGGTGTCATATCCTGGAACATCCGCCAAAAATTAAACTATTTAAATTTATATCCTTTGCAAGTATATATTACTCGTTTAAATCTAAGTATTTATACAATTTTAAAAATAATATATTTCATTGTTACAGCAATAAAATTTTTCATTGTAATAGCAATGAATAGTTTGTATGATTGCAACTATTTTCAGGTTGCTGTTAAAGATTCGAACTCAGGATTATGCTGCGTATACAGGGTGTTTCATTAACAATGGCAAATAGAATGACAGTTTATAATAACAGAAGTTTCTCTGCTTCAAAATAATAAATTTCAACAAAAACCCCTTGAAATAAATGTTGCTTCTTTTCGAAATACAGGATGTTAAATTTGAAAATTACACTCAGACATAGGAGGACATATAAAATATAATAAATAAACAAAATCTACAAATATTATTAACGAGTAATTTAGGTTTCTACAGCCGATATTGTACAATGGCATATTATTTTAGAAGTTCATAAACCACTGTCTTTACACCTTGAAAGTATTGTATAATTACAAACATTATTAGATATGGTGTCGTCAGCAGTGACGAATTTGAACAGAAATTGTATGCCAGAAAGACAAAAAAGGCGTAATTACTAAGAACCCTGATTTTACTTATGGCTGACTTGCAATTAAATGATTATTAAAGGTGTGTCAACTTACAAATACCTTGGATGATATTTAAATGTATATTGCTCGACAGCTCAAAAGTAAATTGAGAATTAAACAAATAAGACGAGAATTATTCGCACGTGCTTTTTTCACGTAAACTTTAATTTTAGCAATACAACCATTAAGAAGAATACTAAAAATTCTATGAACTAGCTAAATGATAAAAACAAATAAGCATGCTATACACCTTGTACGCTATTAACAAGATTTTCATTATAATTTTCGATATGTTATGATAAATAAAAAATGAGTCCCATTACAACTTCCTTCCACCAAAAAATAACATCGAAAGAAATATCGTTGGTGTGGATTTAGCGCGAAATTACTTTTCAAACATAAGTAAATAAAGTGAAAAACATCACACTGGAAGAAAAAGTAATAACTATTTATAAGTTTGACCTGTTAATAATAAAAGTAAAAGTTAATAATAAAAGTAATAAATCTAAGAAATACAAAACAAATAAAAAATGTCACATTTTCAAGTACAGCATGTTTGTTTTACTTTATAACAGGATATACTTTTAATACTGATAACGTGGGCGTGCATAATTGAAAATTAAAATTAAGGCAGTAATAAAAGAATAATTGAATCGATTTATTATTAAAGTTTTTTTTGATATAGGAATGCCAATTCTGTAACTGGGCGTGACAAAATTGAAGAAACATTATCTGTTTCTAGTTATGTTCAGTCAAATCCATAAGTATACACGTGACTTTTTTTGAAAGACAGGATGCGGGATTAAGATGGTGTTTACAGTACTAAAGTCAATTTTTAAAAGAGTTTTGTTATAAAGAAACCAAGTATTATTCTAAAGCTATCTTCTTGTGGTATTTTAATATAATTTACTATTTGTATTAAGAACTAACTACAACTTTAGTTTATAATACGGTTACTTTGACAGTTCGATTTCTATTTTGAATATCGTCGAATTTTGAGATCCAAGATTTCTGAAGTTGAAACCGAAACCTCCCAAACATTTGCCATTGTGTCCCAGGCTTTCCCATAAAACCTTCCCCATTGGGGGGAGGGAAACAGAAACCATCAATTTTCTAAGAATCTGTACACCGTAAAAAATAGTTCAAACAAGAAAAATAGCTGAGATAATTTTAAACAAAAATGTTTATTAGCACTTTTTCTAGATAATAATCCATTATTTCAGAAACAATGCTTAAAACATTAGGCAATTTTGTATGTCAGAGACGCGCGTGAAATCATTTTTTTATCAATTTAAAATATTTATTAACTAGACAGTAAAAATTCGATATCTTTTGATCAGAATGCTCTATCAACAAAACTCAAAACGCATTTTTAAGGCGGAGAGTGCAACTTTCATAATTAATTTTTCTATTTTGTCGCAAATAAAGTCAGTTTCCATAAAGCTGTTAAATAAACAAATGTTGCATGAGTTTTACCAATTTTTACGATTTTCATAAGATCAATAAAATTTATTACTTGCATTGACCATTCGTTGTGTAATGTCTATTGTTAGAGCTTTATATTTAAATATACATATTTGTTGTCAAAACACCAAATCAAAATTTTATGTTGTAAGTTTAGGCTTTAAGAACAGAAATTACACAGCAATCGATTAGTGAAAGTTAGTGAAATTACATTTGTTGAGACCGAAGAATAAAGGTAAGGAAGTTGAAAAAGATACATTTTATTTTTAACAGCTTTATGAAAACTGTCTTCATTTGCGGCAAAATACAAAAATATTTTTTGCATATAAAAGCTGCACTCTTAACCATTAAAATTCATTTTAATGTTTGTCGATAGGACAATTTAATAAAAAGATATGGAATTTCTACCGTCGAGTTAATACAAATAATCGCCGGTCGCTACCAGCGTTGTTTCTGAGACAATAGTTTATTCTACACAAAAAATACCAATTCAAAATTATGTTATATTTTTTGTTTGAAACAATTTTTTTACAGTATACAGATCCTTACGAGAAGGTTTTAGGTGTAAGTTAGGGGGCAGGTGGGGCAAACTTTTTACATCTTTTTGGAGTTACAAAATTGACATTATTAGCAAAATTCAATCTGTTTATAAGATTTTTAGAGTAGAGTCGATTTTATATTTTTGATAACTGGACCAAGTAATATTGGAAATAATTAGTTTTTTCATTCAACGCAAAAACCGTTTTTACAAAATTTGTATTTTGAAAATTGTCTACGAGTCAAAATACAAAATAAAATATTTTAAATATTGCAATTGCAATTTATTTCCAAAATTTTTAGTGTTGTTTTAATAATTAATATTTTATTTGTATAAAGCAACAAATTAATTTTAATGATAACCAAGCGTAGTTGGCTCTCTTCTAAGACCATTGCCATTTACTAGTTTAATGGAAGAATTAAAACAAGAAGAGATACATTTTGTAGAACGAGGAATAAAGATATTATATGATCAAAAGTAATTGTGATTATAATATCTCTTTGATACAATAACTAAAACACTGATATAATACTAACAGATAAAAAAAAACGATTTTACATGTAACAGCACCCTAAGTCCAAAAAAAACTGGTATAAGTGCTATAACTGTACGAAATATTTAAAAAAAAACAAGTACCATTGCTATAACTTTTAAAAACTCAGGGAACTGAGGTTCCCTGCTGATTATGAACGGCGGATGGTGTTTTGTGGGGACATGATGAAACGCACTAATCGTGACGATTTCATAAAAAAATCTTGTTTACAGATGAGTCTTCTTTTTCTTTAACTGGTCATCATAATTGATCTGTTATCGTAGGGTACTCTACAGAAAATAGGGTCAACCAATAGTATCAACTGTAGGGTACCCTCAAAAAGTTGACGTATGGGCTGGTATTTTAGGTTACACCGTAATTTGCCATTTTTTCATTATGTATACTTTGTGTCGTCATAAATACCTAGATCTCTGAGAAATCACATAATTCTAGCAGTTATAACATTACCTATTATATAGATGAAATTTGGTTGCAGTAAACATTAAGTTTCCAGATAGAGCTATTAGAAAATGCCACCTCGCTCTCCTGATCTTGTACCTTTGGATTTTTTCGTACACGGTTATGTGAAGCAACAAATTTACCGACATGAGCATAAACTTGCCACTTGCCAATTACGTCAAAAAATCGTTTAGGCCTTTCAAAGCATAACACCCGAAACGTGGTGGACTTTTTCGAAATTCAGTTTAAAACAGTTTTAATTAAAATTATAAAATTGTTATTTTTTAAAATAAATTATTTTAATTTATGCCGTTAAAAATTTATTGTTATTTTTTAGGAATTGAGTTTAAGAAAATTGTTGATTTAATCTAAGATTGTACCTGCTTTTAAATCTTGTAATTACATCGTTGAAATATTTTCCCAGAATAATAGAAAGTTTATTTCTAAAAAATAAACTTTCTTTCGGCAAAGACAATACTGCCCATAGTGCTTACGCGTCATATATATATATATATATATATATATATATATATATATATATATATATATATATATATATACATATATAATATATATATATATATATATACATATATAATATATATATATATATATATATATATATATATATATATATATATATATATATATATATATATATATATATATATATATATATTATAAGTGATTATTTCAACCAAAAAATATAATAAATACGTAAGAATTAACAGGTAAAGTGGTCTCTACTAAAAAACTTTTTTTTTTTCTAAGAAACTCGAAATATTTCGCTATTTATTTGATAGCAACAAATACATTTCAAAAACACTTACAGAAATTAAAAGATTTCACAAATAAAAACTGACATTGAAGTATGTAAAATATTAAATGTCAAGATTAAATAGTCTTAAGCACGTTCGTTACAGCAATACGATAAAAAAAAATAAAATTACTTCAAATGTAAAAATAACAGTAAAAGAAACGTTACAAGAATGATATTTCTTTGATGAATTATTATAGTTAGTTGCTAATAATGTGAATGTTAGCTAGGTTGAATATTTATAAATTTAAGTGTTTTTTAAATGTATTTTTATACATTTAAAATATTTTATTTTATATTTTTTAATGTTTAAATTATTTTACAGTGTACTTCTGATGAAGCTATATATATATATATATATATATATATATATATATATATATATATATATATATATATATATATATATATATATATATATATATATATATGTATATTTATATATATATATATATATATGTATATTTATATATATTTATATATATATATATATATATATATATATATATATATATATATATATATATTAGAAGTGATTATTTAGACCAAAAAATAATTTATAAATACGTTCGAATTATCGGGTAAAGTGATCTGTAATGAAAATCTTTCTTTTTTCTGAGATACTCAATATTTCGCCATTTATTTAATAGCTTCCTCAGGAGTAAACTAAAACAACTTGAACATTACAAAAAAAGGCGTACAAATACATTTTAAAACACTCACAGAATTTAAAAGATTTCGCAAATAAAAACTGACATTGAAATATTGAATGTCAAGATTAAATTATCTTAAGCACGTTCGTTACAGCTATACGATAAAAAATTAAAATTATTTCAAATGTAAAAATAAAAATAACAATAAAAGAAACGTTAGAAGAATGTTTTTTAATGATTAATTAATTTTTTTTGAGATGTATTACATTAACAAAAATAAAAACACTTTAAATTATAAAACGGACACTGGACAGTTAAGTAACATATATTGTAACATATTGAACAAAATTTATAAATATTCAAAATAGCCAACATTCATCTTAATAACAACTAACCTTAATAATTCATCAAAGAAATATTATTCTTCTAACTTTTCTTTTATTGTTATTTTTATTTTTACATTTGAAATAATTTTAATTTTTTATCGTATAGCTGTAACGAACGCGCTTAAGACAATTTAATCTTGAAATTCAATATTTCAAATACTTCAATGTCAGTTTTTATTTACGAAATCTCTTAAATTCTGTGAGTGTTTTAAAATGTATTTGTACGCCATTTTTTGTAATGTTCAAATTGTTTTAGTTTACTCCTGAGGAAGCTATTAAATAAATGGCGAAATATTGATTATCTCAGAAAAAAGAAAGATTTTCATTACAGACCACTTTACCCGATAATTCGAACGTATTTATATATATATATATATATATATATATATATATATATATATATATATATATAATCACAAAAAGCTACAAGAAAATAGTTTCAGAATCAAATAAAGTAATCAAATGGTTTGAAATTTATTTCCACTAGATTTATTAATTTTAAACTTTATCGAAATACTGGTGGGCAAAAAATATTAAAAAGCCAAGTCATAAATTTTATTTCCTTTTTCATGGCGCTTAACAGAAGTATAAAACAAGATTTTAAATTAAAATTTCTTAGTTTTTTAGTAACTTGGACTATTTATGACTAAAGGATTTAAAACTGATACCATGGATTATTGTTTTCTTAATCACCATAATTACCATGTTACCATAGATAAAAAAATATTTTCAAATATACATAAAAAATCGAAACAAGAAATTAAATTAATTAAAAATTAAAACAATACAAGAAAATAGCTTCATAAATATATTGCAGAAGATAAAGTGCAATAATTCTTATTTAAATGGGAGAAAGCCACAATTAAAGGTTAAAGTAAATTTAGTGACGTTTCAATTTTTACTACTAATGTTTGTATTTTGAGAACGATTTCCGAAGTGGAAGAAACGTCAATAAATTTACTTTAACCTTTAATTGTGGCTTATTCCCATTTAAATAATAATTACTTTAAAATGCCAAAAGAAAATAGCTTCAGGACAATATAAAGTGCAATATAACAACAAAACCATATGCTTTAAAATTGCAAACGATTTAACGAAGCAATTTAATAAAAAATAAAATTTATATTCGTAGCGATATGTGTAACAAGTAAAAACGGTAAGAGAATTTTACAGCAGCAAATTTTAAAAAAGATCGAAGTAAAAGAATAGAAATAGGTATATTCTAAACCAAAAACATGAACGCACTGATCATATCAATAGACTGACACGACAGATTACTTATTGACCTGACCAGTGTCAGTAGAAGCCAGTACTAGAAAAGATTGGCAATAAAATACAGATTTATAAAACTACATATAATTTAAAAAGACAAAGAAAAAAAAATGGAAACATTATAAAAATTAATATTCCTCACAAAAACAACAAGGGCATACCAGTACTGATTGAACAAAACGATAATAGACAATAGGCTTTCCTAACAGATTCAAAAGAAGACAAAAAAAATAATACAAGATTGAATAAAATCTGATGAAAAATTTGTAGTAACAAAAGTATTAAAAGCATTTATATAAAGAGTATGAGCCTCTATTAATAACATATATAGCATATACGATTAAAATCTACTGAAGAGCCGTAGCAGAATAGACAATATCAGTAAAATATAAATGAGATCAAAGTATATGATGTAAATAAAGTAAAAGATGAGAGAGATCGCATAATTACAATAAAAAACATGGTGTAGATTAAAAAAAATAGGACAGATTTTGAGCCTCTAGAACAAATATAAATAATATATATATATATATATATATATATATATATATATATATATATATATATATATATATATATATATATATATATATGTATATATATATATATATATATATATATATATGTATATGTATATGTATATATATATATATATGTATATATATATATATATATATATATATATATATATGTATATATATAAATGACATTCAATCTTAATAATTTTAATATTAATCAAAAAATTAATAAATGTATTTACCCCGTAACGAAAAGATAATTTCTCGAATTTCTCTTGAATTTGGAAGGAAAATGGAAGAGTCGTCATCTTTTTCCACAACACTTTACCGAAAATTTTCGAATTTGCAAAAATCGCCGCGAAATTTTCGTGCACGCTGACCCGAAGAGCTACAACGCGATTTGGCGGGAGGCAGTCGGTCTATTATTTCATTTCCCAAACATCTCTTGGTCTTTATACTCCCGTCCGTACTCTCCCGTGTACGCACACTCCCCGGCTTTTTCTCCCGTTTCGTTTGTGTGTTTGACAATCCTCTTTACAGCCACTTAGAAAAACAATTGGCGTGGAGATTTGGTCGGGCTATTGTTTTTACGGGATGCGAATGTAATACGGGGATAGGGTATTTAGAAATGGTAATTATTAACAAAAAATTAAATGCTCGTTTTTAATTATTTTTATGACAATTGAATATTTAAATTTTGTTTTTAATTTTTAATGCTATTACTTACTCTATTTTTTTCGTCAAATCTAATACATTTACAGCTGCCGAAAATTTATCAATGTCATTCTCGCTGGTATTATACCACATACTTCGTTAAATTTACTCATTTTTTGTCTTTTTATATTGTTAAAGTTTAGTTTTCTGTTCTCTCGGGGTAACCTGTAACCCCGCGTCCACAGGTGGCGGATAGGGGAATGCCCTCACCGGCCTGTTTGCAGCTAGGCCGGCGGGTAGGTGGGAAATAAAATACCACCCGCGGACCAACAGGTAGGGTAGATAGGACTCCTAAGCCGTAGAGAAGGCAACTTATCTAAGAGAAGGATACTCTGATTTAAAACCCTCTTGGTCCTCCAAGTTGAGGGTTGAGGCATCGGGCCAACTCCTCGATACTCGGAAAAAATGATCAAAGGTTAAAAATTTCAGCAAAAAGCCTTGGAATTCGGACGGATTAAACTATAAACGAAATTCGCAAAGAAAATGGATTATGAATTTGGGTGCTTGGAACATACAAGGAATAAGGACAAAACAGGAGGAGGTCTTCCGTGAACTGAGTAAAATGAAACTAGACATCTGTGTATTAATTGAAGTAAAGAAAAAAGGAAGAGGAAATGAAAAGATAAACTAATACCTGCATTTCGATAGTGGCGTAGAAAAGAGCGAACGAGCTAAAAGGTCTATAGCAATACATCAGAAACTGAAAAAATGTATTAAATCATGGCAAGAAATAGATGAAAGAATTATCCTCATGGAAATTAAGAAAAATGGCCATGAAATAGTGGTAATTGGAACATATGCACCGACGAATGACTCAAGGGTTGACAGCAAGGAAGAGTACTTTAACAAGTTAACAACTGTTCTAGCCACAATTAATAAGAAGAAAAAAATTTGGATCTTAGGTGATCTTAATGCAAGAACTGGAAAGAGGAAGAAATAATAGGGAGATATGGAGAAGACATTCTGAACGACAATGGTAAAAGATTAATAGATTTTTGCGAGGCACATTCTTTGAAAATATTAAATGGTTTCTTCCCCCATAAGAATATACACAAATTTACATGGACGCAGCCTACCAGGAATTTAAAATCAATAATTGACTATTTTATTCAGCGTAAAGATTCTAAACTAAAAACGAAGGACGTGAAGGTGTTTAGAGGGCCAGAATGTGGAAGTGACCACCATATGATTATTGCAAAAGTAATGGTGACATTTAAGAGAGAACAATCAAGTCACAAAAATGATGAAGTAACAGACATAGAAACAACCATAGAAAACATAAAATATAACCTGGAAAGATTTAAACAAGATTCGACAAAGTTCTTATATAAAATTAGAATAGCTCAGAAAATAAAAAATATAGAAACAAAAGACTTAGACCCTGAAAGTCTGTATGAGGTAATTAAAAAATATATTCATGAAGCGGCAAATGAAGCACTGGGAAAAGTTGAAAATCGGAAAAAAGGAAAACCTGAATGGTTGTCAACGGAACTAGAAGAGAAAGTTCTCAAGAAAAAACAAGCATATCACATATGGCTTCAATCCAAAGATCCTCAAGACAGAGAAATATACGCTAAATGGAATAGAGAAGTTAAAAAAGACGTGGATAAGGCGAAAAATATAAACTGGGAGGCTAAGTGTGATGAACTGGACAGATTTATGGGTGGAACAAAAGTGGCATAAGCTTGGAAAACATTAAAGCAGTTTAGGAAAAATGAGAAAAATGAAGACAACATTTCTCTCATAAAGTTAAATGAATGGGAAGAATATTATACGAAACTGCTGAAAGAGGATAGAGTAGAGTACAGATGGGAAAAGATAAGGAAATTAATAGACAACAGAGACGAAAGACAGGAAATCCCTTTAATAACATTATCTGAATTGACGGAAACCTTAAAAGAGGTTAAAAACGGAAAAGCCGCAGGGCCTGGAGACATTCCCATAGAGCTGGTTAAATATGGGCCTACTGCACTTTTAGAATTAATAGTAGACCTTTTCAATAAATGTAAGTGAGGAGACTAGGAAATTCCTAAAGATTGGAATAAATCTTATATAAGCTCCATATATAAGAGAGAGACTGTTCCAATTATAGAGGTATTAGTGTGACGAGCTCTGTGGGCCGGTTGTACGGCAGAATATTAAAGAAGAGGGTTGAAAGACATATACAAGATATTGAAGAACAAAGCAGCTTTCGTACCGGGAGATCCTGCCTTGATAATATATTTATCCTACGACAAATAATTGAAAAGCGTGTCGAAAGAAGTAGAGAGACCCATTTGGTATTTATAGACCTTGAGAAAGCATATGATAGTGTCCCGTTAAAGAAAATGTTTGAGGTCCTCGAAAAGTCCGGATTGGATTCGACGTATATCCGAGCGATATATAAATTGTACGAAAATGCAGTTAGTTGTGTAAAAATTGGAACCAGAACCTCAAATGAATTTAAAGTCACTAAAGGCCTAAAGCAATGATGCTGTTTGTCACCGACACTCTTTAAAATATACGTCCAAGAAGCATTGAGGAACTGGAGAAATAAATGTAGATTTATGGGCATCGAAGTGGGACAAGAAACTCTGTATACATTGTTGTTTGCAGATGATCAGGTGGTGGTTGCAACCGATGAGGAAGATATAAATTATATAAATCGAAAATTATTTGAGGAATATGAAAAATGGGGGCTTACTGTAAACACAAGCAAAACAGAATATTTAAAAATTGGAGGAAATACCACAGATCTGAGGCTTGAAAACGCAGTCATAAAAGGCTGCAACCAGTATAAATATCTAGGAAGCATCATATCAGCAGATGGCAGAGTTAAGATAGATGTACAAAACCGAATAACCCAAGGGAAAAAATGCATCCGAATACTGAATTCATTACTGTGGTCTAATAAAATAAAGATGCATACCAAACTTCGCGTATACAGAGCAACTGTAGAACCAATTACCACATATGGTGCCGAATGTTGGACGATGACAAAGAATGAACGAGATAAAGTAGACGTTGTGAAAATGGATTATCTTAGAAGGTCATGTCGAGTATCGAGAATGGAAAGAATCAGGAATGAGGAAATACGAAACCGTACAGGAATTGGAGATACTCATTCAGATAGAATACAAGGAAGGCAATTACAATGGTATGGTCACGTGATGAGAATGGAGGAGGAGCGGTGGCCAAAGAAAGCCTTAATGTATGTTCCGCCAGAAAGAAGGAAAAGGGGAAGACCACCAAATTCCTGGAGAAGAGAAATTACAAAAACAATGCAATCTAGAGGCTTAGAAGAGGGAGATTGGAGAGATAGGAAAAGATGGAGGCTGAAATGCGGGAAGCGGCAATCGCCGTAGGACCCCCGTTATATGATGATGATGATGATGATAGTTTTCTGTTAAGTATTCTTCTTCTTTATGTGCCATACGCTTCCAGTGTGTAGCTATAGACGTTAATCTGTCATTTATTCGCAGTTGATATTAACAAGTTTCAAAGTAGATATCACTTTTACTTGGAATTTATCACCAAACCTTTATATGCTGCAGCCACGAATGTTCCTTTTTCCCTAGACCTATTCTTTATTATATACTGCCTATTAAAATCAATCTTAATGTCTCATATTTATCACCTTTTATAACATCTCTTCTCCTTCTCTTCATACCATATCCGTTACTGAAAATGGGCTATTATGTGGACTATTAAAATTTGACTTACCGCAACTCAAAAGTGTGACAAAAAAACTGATTAAATCACTTACGTAGGTTACAAAGCCATGATGTTCTTTTGCAACCAGTATCCCTATTTGCACATGTTTTAGCCTGAATAATAAAATGGAGGACTCCATAGGGAATTGTCAGAAGGTTCTATGCCAACGTATCATGACGTACGTATAGGTCGGGGGGCGTTACTACATATCGATGAAAGAGCGTTTTGACGTCACCTAAGCGGGAATCGGCATGCTGATTCTGGGCTATGATGGGGCCAACGAATACGTACGTCATGATACGTTGGCATAGAACCCTCTCACAATTCCAGACCACGTTGGCCTAGAACCCTCTGACAGTTCCAGGACACTGCGATAAGGATATGTCCGGGATCTCTCTGATAACGAGTTTATTACAGCTGCCGCCGTTTCTCGCAACCTAGCTTTCAACGCTTGCGATCGTTCCAGTCATCTACTTGTAGACCCCTATTTTTCATTGCAACTTTTACTTCTTGTCTCCACGGTCTTCTTGGTCTTCCCTTTTTCCTGCGGTTGGTGGGGATCCACTGTAACATTTTCTTTGGCCATTGTTGATCATTCATCCTTTCTACATGGCCATACCATTTCAGCCTTTTGCATTCTATAGTTTCCAGGACGTCAATGTCTATGCTTATACGCTCTCTGATTTCAGTATTCCTAACTCTATTTCTTCTAGTGAGTTGGCAACATCTTCTCCAATAATTCATTTCCATTGCTTTAATTTGGATGCGTCATTTTTATTTATTGCCCAAAGCTCTGAACCATATGTAGCAATGCTTTCTATGATACTTTTGTATATCCTACTTTTTGTGTTTCGGGTGATGTGGTTATTCCAAAGTATACTATTCAGTTGACGTATTGCTAAATTTACTTGACCAATTCTAGTAGCTATCTCTTTTGTATTCCGACCATTGTTTGTAATGTTTACACCGAGATATTTATAGCTATCAGTATTTTGAATTTGTTTGCTTCCTAGTTCTAAGACCTCCCACTACTACGTACTCTGTTTTTGATGGATTAATTGATAAGCCCCACTTAGTATATTCTTCATCTATTTTTCGTAACATGTAGTGGATATCATCTTGATCTTCTGCAAGTATTACTTGGTCATCAGCAAAATGCAAGCTGTACAGTGTATGGTCTCCAATTTTAACACCCATAGGTTCACATTTTCTTTTCCAAATATCCAAAACCCCTCCAAATAAATCTTAAAGAGTGTAGGTGCAATGCAGCAGCCTTGGCGAAGTCCTTTGGTCACTTTTATCTTTTTTGTCACTTTTTGTCCAATTTTTATTACACTCATCATATCATCGTACAACTCCCTTACAGCATTAATGTAAATCGGTGGAATATTCTTGTCTTCTAGCACCTGCCATAGCTTGGCTAATGGGACACTGTCATACGCTTTTTGGAGATCAATAAATACCATGTGTGTCTCCATATTATGTTCCAAACGCTTTTCTATTGTTTGTTTTAGGCAGAACACATTGTCTATACAAGAACGACCAGTACGAAAGCCACTCTGATCTTCAGCGTCTTCCCAGCAATCTTCAATTCGGCTTTTAATTATCTTCCAGTAGACTCTACAGATTGAGTTAGTTACACTAAGCCCTCGGTAGTTCTTACAATATTTTCTGTCGCCTTTATTTTTGTATAGATTGCTGATATATATATATATATATATATATATATATATATATATATATATATATATATATATATATATATATATATATATATATCCCTTTATATATCTACTAAATTTTCGTATTTTCACGCTTTTCACTAGCTGCTTCCGGTTGCTTCTTTAGACGTTGTAATATGTCTTAATTTGTAGCAATCTCTGATATACTAACATTTTAAAAATTTGAATTTTATTTAATAGAGATTAAGTGAGCATCCAGCTTCTAACTGCATATACAAATCTCGAGAGGATGTAACATTTGACGATTCTTATTTTCGGCTTATTATTTTAATAATACCTCGTCAACAAAATACTTTTTTTATTCTAAAAAACACTGCTCTTGCCTTTTAAATGCGGATTTATATATTTATATTATTTATACATATTATTTTCAAATATCCCAATTGTCATTTATATTTGAACCGAGATAAGTGATATTCACGGTTGTTTTTAATTTTAATACTATATTCTGTAATTATGAAGTCGTCCAGCGGTGTTTTACTGATAACCATATATTTAGTTTTCAAAGTATTAAGTCTATACATTCTTCGTACTGTCCAGTAACACCAAATACTACAAAAAGATAAAAAGGATGAAAAGAACTAGTTATTTAATAACTGCAGTTCTTCCGCAGAACTTCACCCTGACAAGTGCCTGTTTAAGAATATTCGGAGTATAGATGCACCCACTACGAGCCATAGCGATGAAGAAATCCAAAACTTTTATGAAGATATACGCTATATAAACTTTTAACGCTAAACTTGGATTTAAAGAAGATAACGCAGAAGTGGCTATAGGCTCATTTGGATACAACAGCATGCTCATTTGGGAACAACAACTTAAGTGGACTTGGGCTAGTCCAGAATGCATAACAAAAAACGAAATTAATTTCAGAATCACAAACAGAAAAAATATTATCCAAGACGTTACAGTAATTAATAAAATCACTGTTGTGGGTGACCATCGGTTGGTTAAAGCAAAAATATTGAACAACATTAGAAGAGTGAGGAGAGCAATGATAATCTCATCAGCTTATCAGAATCTCATAACTTAAGAACTTAAAGAAGTAGAATATTTAAATAAAAATAAATTAGACTTATTAGTGACAAACATGCGAATAAATACTGCGATTAAAAACGCTTATACAAAATATAAGAAAAAAAGGAAAGAACAAGGAGGATAAACTAACCCAAGCTGCTACTGAGTTAAACAAGGACATCAATAGGATTAAGGCATCAAGGACATTAATATTTGCAAACTTCTAAATATAAAGGGAGAAACTAAATTAAATAAGGAAGATATTTTAAAAAGTATTCAAGAGTTTTACTCTGAATTGTATAAACGAGAAGAACTTCCAGATCCTAATCAAAATCAAATACCAAAAGACCAAAATATAGACTCAGAAGACATCCCAGATATCACAACAGGGGATATAAAAAAATCTCTCTTGGAGATGAAAAACAATAGATCACCTGGAGAAGTTGGGATAGTCAAAGAACAAATCAAAGAAGGAGGAGAAGCGTTAATAAATATGTTGAAAATGATGTTTATTGTTTGTATTTAAGTCCAAAGATGTTAAGTATTTAAAATTGTCTGTTGGTTTTATAGTTTCCATTTCGATTTTTAGGCTTTCTGGTTTTTCTCCTACAACTAAGTACTCAGTTTTTTGTATATTAATTGTGAGGTCCCATTTGGTATACTCATCTTCCAGTTTTCTAAGCATGTAGCCTACATCACTCTTGTCTTTAGCTAGAATGGCTTGGTCGTCAGCGAAGTGTATCGTGTACAATCTATCATCTCCGATTGGGATGCCCATATTGCAGCACTTTCTTCTCCACACTGAGAGTGCCTCATTTAGATATATTTTTAAGAGTGTAGGTGCTATGCAGCAGCCTTGCTTTAGGCCCTTACTAATAGGAATTTCTCTAGTTAATCTATTTCCAGTGAAATCTATTAATGAATTCTATAAACAAAATTTTGGTCTAGCAATGATCTCTAGTTTATTTCCATTATTAGCCGATATATTTATGGAAGATTTTGAAACAAATATAACTTCCTAACAAAATTTAAAACCTATAGTACGGTGCAGATATGTAGATGATGTATTCTCAATATGGCCTCATGGATTAGAATTGTTGGACATATTTCTGACTGATATAAACCATAAAGAAGAGATAATAACATTTACCATAGAAAAGGTATATAATAACACACTACCTTGCCTGGATGTTTTAATTTCTAAGAACGATACTGGATACGAGACTCAGGTTTATAGAAAATCAACATACATCAACAGCTATTTAAAATTATAAATCGATTCACAATATCAATATTAAAAAGGGAATTAGAGACCAAATAGAACAGAACAACTTAGAACGAGATCCTACAGCATACAGCATACAGAAGGAAAAACTTTAAAAGATAGGAAATAAATTCAACATGTTAACAACATTCACAACACTAAACACATTGAGATCTATTTTATCTAAATCTAAATCTAACAATGTACAACAAAGGGCAAATATTGTATTTATAAAACACCTTGTGAATGCGACCAGTTTTATTTGGGTGGAACATCAAGGTCATAAAATGTTAGAAGTGAACATCAGTCTTACATTAAAAAAAGAAAATTTGATAGATGTCAAATATGTAAACACGCGTGGGAAATTGAACATAGGGTTTAATGGAATGATTCAAGCTTAGTCCTAAAAGAAACATATGGTAAAAAGAGAAAAATCAAAGAAGCGGTTCTAATTATGTTAAATGAAACCAACTGTGCAGCAAATTCCTCGGCAGAAAACAGTAGGATCTGGTTACCCATATTAAAAGAGGAAGTTAATAAAATAAAAATACCACTATTAGTAAGTCGGTAACATATCAAGGATACATCATTTATGTTTTTTAAATAACAAAATCAGAATTTGGTGTTAATTGAGAGTAGACTGAATGCAGGATCAAATACTTACCATGTCGGGATTAGCATTCTAATGTTTTTTTCCTCATGATTTACTATGGCTTCACTAACAGGAGAATTTTACTGTTACCATGGCATCAGGTTGTCTTTTTAAAGACTAGTTACATCGAATGATTTTTTCTGACGGATATTCTCAAGTTAAAGTTGATTTCATCTAATCGAATGAACAATCTTACAATAAAGTCGTCCCAGGAACGCAACTCAGCAATATTGGCAATATCATTTTAAAGTTGTCTAGTTTAAAATGCATAAGAAATGTCTGAATTTTCAATATAAATGGGTCAGATAAATTAAATTGTTAGAAGAATTTTTCAACAAGTAACAAAAAACAAAATTTGTATAATTTTTTATTGTTTGTATTTTGAGAACGATTTCCGAAGTGGAAATTGAAACGTCAATAAACTTATTTTAACCTTTATTTGTGGCTTATGCCAAAACATATGACAGTTAGTCAAGAGACAAGCAATTTATGTGGGTAACACAACCAAAGCTGGTCAAACCATGGACGTATAAACATAGATCTGTGTTTATACGTCCATGGGTCAAAAACATTGAAAAAGTAGAACTTTAATGCGCCACAATTGGAAAGCATAATATCCAGGAATGGAATGAAAACTGATGATTAGGGTAAATACCTATTAAACTGAAAATAAATATAATCATTATTTTTACAAGTATTCTCTACAAAATTAAAAAGTGGTTTTTTATAGAATATTAATTATTGTGGTTTATTTTTGCCAATTAATTTATTGTATTAGTGATTATTAATATGTTATTATTTTCTTTTTCTTCAAGTTCCGCTTCTATCGAATATTGAAAATATTTCTGCCAATTATAATTGTTTGTTGTGCGACTGAATAATTCAGTTGAACTACAACCAAATTGTTCACATTACGTAGCCTTGAAATTTTACGTCTTCTTATGCTTCTTCTACCTTTGATTTTGCACTGTATTATATTTCTTAAGAATTTGTATTTTACTTCTCTCATAATATATCGCAAGTATCCTCCTGGTTTTTATTATTTGAAACTTTATATCGTTTTCATAGTTATTCGAGAATTTGTGCGTTTGTTTTGAGATACAATCATAATATTTTCAGAATATGTCGACAACAATAAATTTTGAATGCCTCTAGGATTTTTTATTACTTTACAATAATAAAATTTCTTTTATTTTTATAATCAATAAATAATAATGAAATGAAAACTATGGGAATACGTGCTTGGCGGAGGAAGGCGATGAGTAGGGGCGACTGAAGATAAATTCTTGTGGATGCTAGGACCCACTTAATTTGCAAAGACAGTATAATGGTAATGATAATAAATGATAATTTAATCTATAGAGATTACACTACAAATATAATCAGAAATGAAGTGATGATAACCATAACCAAAGCACAGATTTAATTGAAGTAGTGGCAAAAATGATATAGCGCTAGGCCATGTACGTGGCAAGACAATCTGAAAATAGATTGACACGTAGAGTAACCTACTGTATACCAAAATGATTCAGTTTACAGAAAAGATGTCCCTCAGGAAAATTAAACCAGAGACTTAGTAGAAAACAAGCCTCTTGGGAGATACGGAGAATAAAATATCTGTTTAGAATAGATCAACAAATAGAGAGTCTTGCCATGTTAATTGCCAACGTCAAAGGGACTTAATAAGGCCAGTAAAGAAAAAGCAACAAACTAATTCCTTACATAAGGATTAAGTGTATGAATAACCAAAGTATTTATATCTAAATACATATTTGAGTAGTTGGATTCGTAAAAATTTAAATTTAGAGTTCTAACTACGCCTGCGTTGCCCACTAGGTAGATCGAGTAGCTTGGTAGCTGATGTTGCCGATACCAAGCCCGGATAAAGGAGAGGAGGGTTTTAGGGTTAGGTTAGCAGCCTGTTATATATAAAAATAAAAAAAAAGCTCAAAGAACCGGTGACGAGCCTTGGACTAGGACAGAAAATATGGTAACGACAAAGGCGAGAACAAGGACGACGAACTAGAAAACGAAAAATATAATGAGAGTGGCGACGTGAAACATAAAAAGCCTAAATAACCGAGATCAGGAAATAGAAAAAGAGTTGAGAGAATATCAAATAGATATCTGCGCCCTACAGGAAACAAAGAGGGAAGGCAAAGGACAGACGCGGCTTGGAGAATATTTACTAATATATAGTGAGGTTCTGAAACAAGAAAGAGCATAGGAAGGTGTAGCAATAATGATCAAAACAAAATATAAAGATCAAATTAAAGAGTGCCAGTACATATCTCAGAGAATACTTTTAGTAAAAATTAGGGCGAACAGCAAAATTATTAACATAATAGGGATATATGACCAGAAGACTGCAAACCTGACAGCGATAAAGAAGAATTCTATGATGAGCTACAAACATTGTGAAATGGACACATTGGAAAGAGAAGTGAAGCAAAATGAATTACTTATATTATTAGGAGATGATTTCAATGCCAGAATAGGAGACGAAGTAATACCAGGAATAAAACAAAGGTTTAATGAAAGAGTTATCAATGCAAATGGAAAAAGAATGGTGGAATTCTGCACATCAAACAAACTAAGGATAACCAACACATTTTTTGATCATAAAATTCAACACAAATACACGTTTGAAAATACAAGAGGACATACATATATCAATGATAGATTATGTGGTCCTAAACAGAAATATTCACCATAAACAGATAGTGGATGTGAGAAGTTTGACGTCACTCAATGTGGGAAGCGATCACTATTTGGTATTTGGTAAAATTAGATTCAATGAAAGATGGAAAGAAAAGCCTAAACAAACCAATGCGGAGGAAATAATAAAAATAGAAAATTTAAGAGATGACTCCATAAAATCAATATATCAAAAATGGCTAGAACAGAAAATACAAATGGAGAATATCGAAAATGAAAGCAATGTAGAGACTAGCTGGAGAAAACTTAAGGAAAATATTCTGGATACTACCCAAGAAGCCCTTGGAACGAAAATAATAAACAAAAAGTGGTCAATGAAAACAACATAGTTTATACTAGAGGTTAAACAAAAATGTCACCAAAAAAGAAAGCTTTCCTAAAATATGTCAGAAAAAACGAATAAATCATATGAAGAATATAAAAGAATAAGAACTGAAACTCATCAATTGGTAAGAAAAACAAAGACAGATTACTGGGAAAGATTCACAAAAGAACTAGAGATGGATTTCTATGGACAACAGAAACAAGTATGGCGCTTCATAAGACAACAAAGAAGCGAAATGAAAGAACTAGTTGAAATAGAACACATACAAGAGAATACATGGGTGGCCTTCCTGACAGAAATGTTTAAAAAACAAAACGAAGAACCTTTATCAGAAACGCCAAATATAATAACTGAGGAAAAGACCGAAATCTCCCAAAACGATGTGAAAGAAGGAATAAACAAATTAAAAAACAGAAAGTCACCAGGAGAAGATCAAATACCAAATGAACTCTTAAAATATGGAAGTGATCATCTTGTACAACAACTGCAACTTCCTATTAATAAAATAATCACCACGAACAGAATACCAGATGGATAGAGGAGAGCGATCATGGTGATGTTTTTCAAAAAAGAAGATAAGAAAGACCCCAATAATTATCGAGCAATAAATCTATTAAATACAACACTCAAATTGACAACAAGAATAATAGCGACAAAAATAAACGAACAAATATCTCTGCAAGAGGAACAGAAAGGATTTCGGACAGGAAGATCATGCACGGATGAAGTTTTTGTAATAAGACAAATAAAAGAAAAGTCGCTGGAATACAACAAATCAGCATATATGTGTCTGATAGATTTGAAGAAAGCGTCTGATAGAGTGAGAATTTGGGACGCGATACATTTATTATATGAAAAGGAAATAACACATCGGAATGTGGAATTTAACACATCGAAAGAATGACAGAAAATGGAATAGTACGAATAGCAAGAGACAAATCGCCAAACGGAAGAAGTTCATTGGGACGACCAAGGAAAAGATGGCCAGACAACGTCAATTGAGGCTAAAAACCTAAGTAAAACAGGCAATAAGCCTATTTATAAAGTAGGAAGAAGAAGAAGAAAAAGAAGAAGAAGAAAAAGCAACAAACTAATTCCTTACATATTGGATTAAGTGTATGAATAACCAAAGTATTTATATCTAAATACATATTTGAGTAGTTGGATTCGTAAAGATTTGAATTTAGAGTTACAAATAATAGATCGGATTAAATATTTATATTCTAAACTAATGGATAGACTGGAACACTGGAAAGGTTGGAAGCGTTTAAAAGGTTAATAAATCGATAAATGTTACAAATAACTTGGATTTCCAATACCACTAACTTTCACGTTCCGCGACGACTGAGCAGAGAATATGAACTCAATTAAATCCTAAAAATCGGAAAACGACATATCTTATTTATATAGTAATAATATATACTAACTTTAACAGATTATGATAAAGACAAAGAGAACAGAAGAAGAAATTAAAAAAAAAACTAGATAATTAAAAAACAGAAAGGCTCCTGATACGGATAACATACCGGTTGAATTCCTAAGATATGGAACTTATGGGTTAGCAAATGCATGAACTATTTACAGAATTAACAAAACAGTCATCAGACCAATAATGACATACGCGGAAGAAACACGACCTGACACAGAGAGGACAAAAAAGTATGCTAGAAAAAGTAGAGATGAGTACACTAAGAAAAATTGATGGTAAACCACTATGGGACAGATCTGAAAGTACAGATACAAGACGTAGATGCAAGGTGAAATTAGATGAAGAGGTGCAGACATTGAAGACTGCTCAAAAAATTAGGGATAGTGGGCAGTACACCTCCAGTAAGAAATGTTACAACGATGAATCGATATTGGCAAATCAAAGGATATAAAAGAAGATAATAGATAGTAAGATCGAAAAGTAAGTGAACCAGGACCTAGATACAGTGCTCCTAGCTAAAGATATCAAAAATTCTACTGATTTAAATTAAAATGCTTTGTTGAGGAAGATTAAAAAACCAGAAGAATGTGCCAAAAATATTACTGATCTTTGGTAGGTCAAAGCACATAAAGAATAATGATTAATTTTTATAACTTATCTAAATAACATCAACTTTAAATTAAGCGTCCATATATCTAGGAGAAAAAATACAAAAAACGTGATATTATTCCAGTTCAGTAATATTAGACATAATATTTAATCACAATAATACAGTTAAAGTAAATTTTAAATGTAAACAAATTAAAATTGGTTATTAAAGGAATGATTATGATCTAGAAGATGAAATGCGTACGTAGAATCTGTTTTTCTATTAATGAAAGTCCTTTTGTGTTCTGCTATCTGTTTGTTAAAGGTTCTACCCGTTTGGTCGATATAAATTTTTAGGCAGTCGTCACTTGTAAGTTTGTTATTGTAATTGCTTCTTTTGCTCTTGTTGTTGTTACTACATAACAACTAATATATTTGCTTAAGTTGTGGTTTGTTCTTAAAGCTGGCGTTATTCCTTTCTTTTTTATGTGTGTTGACTATTTTTGATGATATCTTGCCTGTACATGTAATCCAGCAGAAAGCACTGGGTTTTTCACTGTTGGTAGAAAGACTAATTTAAGAGTTTCTTATGCAGTTTTTGGTTTAAAATTTTGTTAATTGTCTATTCGTTGTAGCCATTGTTTACTGCTATTTGTCTAGTGATATTCAATTCTATCACAAAGTTGTTTTTTGACATAGGAATTCTTATTAATATTTATGTAACATGCTATGATAGGCTGCCAATTTATGTTGTATATAATGTATATAGCCGTGTCAATATGGGTAGGTTTATTATGGGATATAGAAAACTCATGTTTGTTTTTAAATCTGATAATATTTAAATCCAGAAAATTTATAAATTGATTCTATTTTGTTTCTATTGTAAATTCAATGTGACTATGTATTGAATTAATATAAGATAAGGATTAGTCAAGTTGTCTGTTAGTTCCTGTAAAGCATACCAGTATATCGACCACGTACATGATCCATAAAAACATGTGATAGTAGTGGGCTTAGGGGAATACCCATGAAAAGTCCTGCACTATTATTTGTATATATTTGATTATTAAACTCAAAGTATCTATGGAAATTAACAAAAATTCTAAATGACAAACTTGAGACAAACAGTTCTTCCCTCTCCAACTTATTCAGTCAAAACATTCGCTGCCACCTGTCGCCAAAAGGCGTTTTGCGTGGGTAAGTCAGGTGCCACTATTGCCAAAAGGCGTTTTGCCTTACTTCAGTGAGGTCCAACTGTTGCTTTCTGGCGTTCACAAATTGTGGAAATAAATAGTTTCGTTTGCCAGTCAGCTCTACGCATAATTACTTCTTGTTTTGCTGGCACCTAGGTGAAGGTTCAATTCCTACATTATGTTAAATATCACAAACTCATAGTTTAAGGCCGGCTCCACACATGGGATCCAACGTTGGCGCCAACGTTGGGTCAACTGTGTTCCCACGTTCGGTAAGGCATACACACATTGGGTTGAGTATTGGGGCGATATTAGTCTGTTCCCTGTAGAGCCAATGTCAACATGTCCAACATTTAAATTGCAGTGGCTGCGACTGTCGTGACAATGAGTGCATATGATTATATTTTGCTAAAAAAAGGCGAATTTTACGTCATTTTGTCAACAGCGTTACTTAAAGCTACTAGATCTTTAGAGATGCCGTATTTAGCAACTGCAGACTGAATATATGAGTGTAAACCTTACGTCGAGGCTCTCAATCCCATTTATTTTTTTATTAGCTCAATTCCCAAATTTCTTAACCTTCTATTTTGGCTATATTCTACATTAAACGTGACTTTAATCCACAGCCGATATATGGAAGTATGTATTTTAAAAGTTACATGGCCACACGACAGTGGTCCATTAGGACAAAATAATCTATATTTTAAAATTAAAAGCATATACTTTTGTAAAATATTTAGATGCGTACATTTTTTTTGGGTGCCTGAAAGGTACTGAAAAAACCAGATATGTATATTATTTATTTATGTAAGAAATAGCCTTTTGAGCATAAATCCCGTTCTGATACACCACCGACGTGTATCGGAGTGTTATCCTAAACAACTCAACGGAGCTGGCTCAGGTGATCGAAGATCGATGTTTATAAGTTGTAAATTTATTTTTTAATGCCGTCATGGAATGGAAATTTTCTTCGATAAAGTAATTTTAATTTTCTAAAAAGAATGCTGTGTAAAATGGCAGAACAAGCGTTTTAAAAGAAAAAAGAAGACGAGGACTCTTTTTATAAACTGTGGATTGTCATTGGTTTATTTTCTTTTACTTTGCTAGATTGTGTAAAATCAGTTACCGCTACAGAATTTTATGCAGGATACGAAAAGTACGCGCCAACAACTAAATTATGCGCAAATAGCATAATTATACGCCGATTGGAACACTGCTGTAGCGCCAATGTGTGGTCAGCATCAACGGCAACACCAATATTGGCGCTAATTCCTTTGATATGTATGCAAAAACCGACAGTCCACGGAAAACTCCCAACGTTGGAGTAAGTCATAAAAACGTTGTCACCAACATTGGCTTCAACACAGTTTTGTCGGTACACACACTGGACGAACGCTGTAGGGGACAACGTTGGCCCCCATGTGTGGAACCGGCGTAAAAGTTTATTGCTAAGTATTATATGTATTTCCCCTACGAACAAATATGGGATACCCTGGCCTTTACTAATTGTGTGATTTACGTTCAGGCATCGGTGTGGCCGTGGGGTGTAAATGGTCAATTGGTATTGAGATGTAATAGTATATGTTAGTACTGTGCAAAAATTATGAGTGAAAAGTAATCTATGACAAATGAGTAAAATATGATAATTAACGTAAAATGCACGTAAAAATGCCTAAGATGCACGTAAAAATAAAATAGCAAATTCTGAATGGGAAGATAACACAATAACTAATAACACAATAAAAAATCAAGAGTTACTGGTATCTTTCTTGGTTATAAACTCTTAGACTATTTAAGACTGTTACTGACTGATAAATTTTTACAAGTTTGTAACCAATCTAACGAATATGCAATATCGTTTTTTTGCGGAAGGAATGGCAACAGGAATCTAGAATAAATAAATGGAAACATTTAACGCCCAGAGAGTTACAAACATTTATATCACTAATGTTACATAGGGTTATATTTAATTCCAAAACTAGCGAGATTATTGGAAAAAGAAAGATCAGCTGTTTAACCCATGAAGGACGAAGTTTTCGAAAATCTTTATTTTACATAAATAATACAAATAACTCTTATGAATGGACAAAACTTACTTAGAAAAAGACAAAAATAATTATTAAATATATTAAAACCTAAAAATATTGCCTGTTGCCAAATGGCAACGCTAGGTTCCTATGGCTACATTAACCGAATGAAATAAAAGTAAAAAATATTCTATGAAATTGAGAGATAATCGGCAAAAAACTTTCTATAGCTGTGTATGAAATTTAACATTACACTTTGTGCACAAACCTACTTCACATTTGGCGCATCTTGTTCTCATGATCGACCTGCATTCTTCACCTGCACACCTAATTTTCTTTTTATTTGGTGCTGGTTCCAGTAAATGCCCAACTCCATCGTATCTAATATCATCAGATACTCTATGAAAGGAACGACTTGAGAGTGAACTAGACGGTCGGCCACCTTGTTTTGCAAGCACTCCGTATTTGGTCAGATAGGCTTGCAAAATTTCACGGCTAAACTCTAACTGTGTCAACTTGTTGCCGGATTTTTTATGTAGCACCCACGCATTTTGTATAGTCGCATCTAGCATCCAGGTAATCAAGCTCCAGTACAATTTTTTTGCCCTCATTCCTATTCTAAAGCGGTTTATATTTTCGTCCATTAGGTCGGTGCCCCCCATTGCATTATTATATTTACCAATCAGGCATGGACTTTGAACCTGGATGATTTTCTTTTCAGCTTGTAAATATCTTTTCACGAGCGATTGTGGTTCCACCCCATAACATGTTGACGCTACACTTACGACTCTGTTATCCAACCATCTTACAACTATAATACCAGTTTCTCTCTCGAGAATCGACTCTACATCACCCCTTTTGCGTTTCTGCATATTAGCTTTCGATTCTATAGGGCAGTTTTTGGGAATGCGATTTTCCCGTATTGTTCCGGTAAGGCTATAGCCACGATCCTTTATATGTTTCAAAAGGTAGATGCTCGTAAATAAATTGTCGCAGAAAAATTTGTGGGGTAATCTTGATTTATCATTGGGCAGTTCATCGAGCATTGTGACGAATGGAGCCGCACATGCTCCAAAAACTTTATAATAATGATTATTTGCTTTGGGATCGGTTCCTTCGTACATGTTGAACCTTACAAGATACCCACTTTTAGTGTTGAGGCACCAAACTTTGTATCCGAAACGAATCGGCTTTCCTTTTATGAACTGTTTACATGAGTGGCGTCCAAAGTATTTCACGATAGATTCGTCGTAATTTAATTCGCCTTCAGGGACGTAATATTCTTTATATTTTTTCTGTAAATAGTCAGCTAAGGGTCTGATCTTGTAATATTTGTCCCTTTCATTGATGGCTTCGTTATTTGCAAGGTGGAAAAAACGCCAAATTGTAAGGAACCGATCTCTTCGCATAGCGTTCATGACCATTGCATTACACATATCGCCTTTCGTATCCCAATAAAATTTTTTTCCCGGGAGCCAATTATACCCCGATAGAATCAAAATGGCAAAGAAACACCTCATTTCTCCTGCGGAAATTTTGGGGTCGGAAAAGTTCTTCTGTAGTGCATAACTCGTGCATTGGTTGAGAATGTAACTAATTATATCCTCGTCGAAAAATAATTCGAATATCTCGACAGGTGTCAACGTATTGAATGGTTAGTAGCTATATTCTGGGAAACTAGCAGCATTGTCGACCAAATCACCCGTTATCCAATTTAGGGACTCGTATTCAATTTTCTTCACTTGAGAGGTAGTTTGTGGGATGAAACTTCCGCTGCTTTCCTAGGAATTATCCATCGCTTGAACTGCATCTTCTTCGATGTCGTCATCCTCCTTGTCTGCTTCTTCGCCATACATTTGCACCTCAACATTTGCTTCCAGCTGTTTTCTAGAAAGATTGTCGATGAATCCTTCCCCATCCTCCTCGCCAGAATCTTCATCAGTGAGGTCTCCAATATTTGGGGGCTCAACATAAATATTTCTAACGTTGACGTCATCTTCGTAAACCATGTTCAAAGCTTCTTGTAGAGAGCAACCCCGCCTGAAAAAACAAGATGCCTGTAGATACTAGCGTTGCCATATGGCAACGCGATGAATAAAAACAAAATATTGTAAAAGATCGCTTTTTTTCAAGGGTTGTCAAATATTCACAGAGGGAAAATGACCTTTCTATTAGAGCATAATTGTTACTTTAGCCACTTAGATGTAATAGTTATTCAGAAGTAATTGACAAATTGAGCTACTTACACAAATCTTATATCCATTTTTACAACTATCAAAAACGGTGACTATAAAATCTCACAAACACCAACGAATTAAGTTTTTGTTAGGTGTATATATTCAAATCACTTATTTTCTGCAGACCGGCACGTTCTTGGCAACAAAACAAATTAACATAACCTCAAAATAATAAGATTCGTACGTCAATACCAGTGTTGCCATATGGCAACTCCAGTCCTTCATGGGTTAAAGCTTTTTCTACCCACATGAGTCAAAATAGATTCTTGTTGACTGTTTGATGCCTGAATTTTACCAGAAATCCAGCAGACAATGAACCAACGCCTACTGATAGAATCTTCAAAGTTAGACCTATAAATAATTTTTTGAACTAAAAAATATGTGACATTTACTCTTGTAGATGACAATTGAGTCTAGATGATCCAATTGTGTTACACCGTGCCCGTTTAAATTTTAGGCAGTAGATAAAAAAGAAGAAACACAAATATGGTATTAGGCTCTTATATGCTTATGCTTATAGAAGCAAACGGAGTTATTTTAGTTTACACTGGACTGATCAATGATTTTGGAGGACACACTGAAAGAGTAGTGTTACATTTATTACAGGAAAAACTAAATGTTGCACATGCTGTCTACACTAACAAGTTCTACAAATATTTTGAATTAGCCAATGATCTTCTGGATGCTAAGACCCATTGTACTGTCACTCTAAGACCTAATAGAAAAAAATAATCCAAAAGATGTTACACAAAAAATACTAGCCAAAGGCGAAACTATTGCAAAATACAGAGATAATGTTCTAATTAGAAAGTGGAAGGATAGAAGGGACGTTCTTCACATATCGACAGTAACTAAAAATAATATGCAAGAGGCTGTTTCAAATAAAGGAATCCATAAAATAAAACCAGAGCCGATAGTCAAATATAATCAGTATGTGCCTGGAGTGGATTGTCAAGATCAACTTATTGCTCATTATCCATGTAAAAGGAAAATTTATATACATATTCTTCATATGACGTTGAAAAATGCATACATATTGTACAAGAAATATTCTGGAAAACGAATCAGCTTGAATGACTTTCGTATGTCACTCATTAGAGATACGCTTACTTCAGAAATAACTGAAGAGCCGTTCACTGTAAAGCAACATATTGTGACAAAAAGGTCAAGAAAAGAGTGAAAAATGAAGAGTTATGCGAAAGTGGTGTGCGGAATGTGCTGAAAAGGGATTACATGTAAAAACAGTGTATTAATGTAAACTCTATCCTAATGCTCTCGCCTTTTGTTTGGACCGTTCCATAGTAGCTCATAAGTACCAACTTGAATTTATGTTGTAATAATACTTGTTTTTTGTTCAAATTTAAAGATTTTTTTTTTAATTTTTAGTTTTAGTTTCTTACGTTTTGTTGTGAAGATCATTGTAAGTTCAGCTTCCTAAGAATTTAACTCTTTTCGACGTCAGGTGGCATATAGGAATTATCTCAGTAGTCAGGTGCCATTCAATTTTTTTTCTCCTACCGCAAGCCTAAATTTTATTTTTGAACTAACCTTGAAGATAATTGAGACAAAAGTAATATACAGTCTTTAAATTTCGTATTGGCTCCCAGCTAATGATACGGAATATATATACCGCACCAATAGTGAGTAACTAATAAATACGTGGCAGCGAATGTGTTAAAGACCATAAAGTGTTAGACGCATACCAAAAATAGCTCACTTGAGAAAGGTACTTTGCTGAAACAGCTGTAGTGATAATAAATTTTAATAAAATTTGTGAAAGTGTTAAAAACAAAAGTTTTCGGTGTTTTATTGCTTGAATATACCAAATATTTATAGATTTTAAGCAAGCATATGATGTAAAGCACTTGTACTGTATATTCTAGAATTTTAAAGTTCTTTATTACAAAATAGAGCAGTTGGTGTTTAAAGTAAAGTCTCAGATGCCATCGCGGCAGATATCCACAGCGATGGGCAGACATTCCGAAAAAGCTTCTTTAACAAGCAGTATACTGAGGCAGTACATGTAACAGATGACCGCAACCAGTGGAGAAATATCATTAGTCAGACTATCCCAGCTGCTGAAGCTCAATGATGAACCACAAGACATCTGCCAAGATGTTAATGACTATGATTATGATGATGTGAAGCATCATAAGAGAAAAGCTGTGGAATGCCATGGCAGAATTTAGCACACCGATTTTGTAAGATAATTAATCTCACAAAAGTTTGTGTATAGGCATCTACAAGTGTAGTAAAACTTAAAGGAAAACTCTTAACCTTCTTTACAATCAACTTCTTATTCTTCCTGTACCTTGCTTGATTATTACGCGTTGGCTATCAAATTGTCTATACTCATTTTGTTGACGGCAGCTCAGAAAACTAGTGCAGAGGATATGTTAAACCATTTCCTCAGATTTCTCAGCCATGACGTTCTTTTTCGCCCTTTAAAATATTATTGATACCTCTTTCATACTTCATGTTCACTTTGTAAAGTGAACATTCTACCGGCATCTACAGTATGAGCATTCTAATGGTAAATATTGGGTCAATTAGTAATTGTGATTAGTGTTTTGTGAATAAGAAATAATCAAGGTGTTACGAACGTTAAAGTTCAGAAGTTCGTCAAGTCTATATATATCCTGAAAGGCAACAATATATCAATGTGTTTATATATTTTTTAAACTGACTTCTATACAGCTATCCGTCTACCCTACCCGTCTACCCTAACTGAATCTGTCAATTGATCATTATAATTATTAGTATGGAAAACATTAATCTTGCTTAGATAATTGTGTCGAACATTGTTTATTTGCTCACTAAACATTACAAATATCTAGCAGTACTATTCAGTCTAATCAATATTAGTAACAGTTTTCTTGGCTGTATAAATCCACTCCTAATGCTAAAAAAATAAAAAAAAGTTGTTTCCTTATCTGCAATATAATTCCCTAAAAATAAAAATAAAGTTCTCTTTACTGCAATATTACGAAGTTCCATAAGTCCAAGCCTTGGTGAATTTTTTTTACGTAATACATAACAATAATCGACAAACAAACTTCTTACTATTAATATTAAAAACTATCGACATCACTGTAAGCCGGTGTAAGAAGTTATGGCAATTGCTAAAATGTCATTGAAATTTCAATTATACTCGTATCAGCGGCGTACGATTCTCTAATCTATTTAATTAAAACTATTATTTTTTGGAGTAGTAAACTTAAACAACTGTTTCATAAAATTTATATTAATATTAATGAAAAATGTTTTTGTAGAGTAAATCAATATAATTTTTAAATTCACAATGTAATCACGATTACATTTTTCTTATTATAATACCGTATTGACGCCTATGAAAGTTCGAGCAGCTCCGTATGGGTGTCGTATTTTTAGCTGTGTTGGGGAAATTTCAATTCTAAAGTTGATGTTATGGAAATTTTAAACCCAAATGACGTCAGTTTGTATAAATCGTGACGTGAAATGATTTTAGTATAAATAATACTATATAAGTAAATCATCCATGATGAACGGCATTCTGTGGGACCAAAAAATATCTAAAGCGAACAAACAACTCATATACAACACCATAATTAAAAGTGTAATCACATAAGGCAGTGAAGGTTGGCCAATGAAACAAAGAACAGAGAAACTGTTACTAGCAACAGAAATGGATTTCTGGAGAAGAGCAGCACGCAAATCAAGAAGATATCGGATACCAAATGAGAGAATACGAGAAATGATGGGAGTCAAGCATACAATAGTTGATGACATAAAAACAAAAGAGTTAATATGGTACGGCCATGTACAGAGAATGCCAGATGACAGGATTCCAAAACAGATTTTGACGTGGACACCACAAGGAAGAAGAAAAAGAGGAAGGCCGGAGAAGAAGCTGGAGAGAGGGAATTGAAAAAGAACTAGAGGAAAGAGAAATCCCTCCAGGCCTATGGTTAAATAGAAAAGAATAGCGGTTAAGAGTCGGAAGGCGTCGGAGAACGCTGTGAACCGATAGTAGTAGTAGTAGTAAGTAAATATAATTTTATAGTAAATTTAATTATTATATAAACCAAACAAGATGTTTAAAAATAAAATTTGAGTATAGCTTGAAATGAATTAATTAACAACTAACGTCAAAAAATTTATATAACGCCGGTATAAATAGTAGTGACGTTTTCGTCACGACACGAACTATTACGTATCGTAACGAATTATTTCGTGTCAAGACGATTCGATTTGCATTTTACTATAGAGAAAAATAATGAACGCAACGCCATTATAAAAGCTTGGCTTCAAAAAGTGGTTTCAAAACGAAAATAGTAATTTTTTTTAATTGTTTTAAAATTGTTATAAGTTAATATATTTTCGTGAAAAACTTTCGGTAAACTGTTAAACATAGCATATTGGCATTATACTCTATCTATTATAACAAATGTCAGCTTGTGGGTATGAAATACACCTTTTTCGACAAAAGCCACTCGTTTAAATTTTATTTGAACTTAAACTTGTGTTGTTGGTTTCGTATACTTTTTTCTCATATCAAATGATTTCTTGAAGATTAAAATATCCAGAAATGGTTATAAATTGTTCTACTTTTAGATGATAAACCTGTAAGAATATTTCAAACTAAATTAAGAGCTTCATTAAAATTTATTTTGATAAAAATGATTACATTTTTTCAGTAATAAATTACAAATAGAATGTAGTTGACATTGTTGACCATAATAAAACGAGAATGTTTTACTTTTAAGAAATTTATTTGCCATTAGAAGTAAGCCTAATTAATTACTTTTATTTCTAAAATATTTTTATGTTATTTTCATTCTGCTTTTTAAGTTTTTGTTTGAACTATTCTATTTTTATTTCTTTGGCTTTGGAATTTACGGATAAAATTAAATAATCAGAAATGTCCAGAAAATAAATGTATTTTGACTTTTTTCTCTATTTCATGAGTTTCTTGTTTAAAAATAAGCTCTATTATGAGCTAGCATTAGTGATATTACTTTTTCCCTTTGAAAACTTTCAGATCTTTTATATTTGAACAAATATAAATTTTTTTTTTTTATTGAAAATTAACGTGCTCGGCAGCAAAGACCACTTACACGAAAACGGTTACAAATGTAAAACTGTTACAATAAATTACAAGAATATGTTATAGAGTACATATTGTTAGAATACAATCAAAATTATATTTTATAATATAACTGAACGTCTCTGAGGAATTTTAGACTTGAGGTTATTTGATATTTGATGACTTGAGATGAAGTTATTGAGTATGTCTTTTAAATCACTTTTAAGGCAATAAAATAGTCTTTTTGCTGAATATTGATGACATTCGGTGAGAATATGGTTAACTGTTAGATGTGATTGACAGGTCTCACAAGTGGGTCGGTTGCTGGATGACATCAGGTATCCGTGTGTTAATCTTGTATGTCCTATTCGAAGTCTTCGTATTACAATAGCATCTCGTCTGGACATACTGGCAGAGATCAAATCAAGGGGGCTATCGACTAACTGTTGGATATGATGTAATGCTGAGTTATTGGTGTCCCAGTGTTGTTGCCATCGGCTTCTTGCTCGTTTCTTAATGTGAGATTTTAAATCTTTACTAATTTGTATATTAACCCTATTATCAGATGATGTTGAGGCAAGTTTTGCATGGCTGTCTGCAAGTTCGTTGCCTGTGATACCAATATGGGATGGTAGCCAGATTAATGTAACTGCTATTTTTTGGGAAGCGATTAGTTGGTAACAATCAAGGATCTTTTGGACAATAGGATGATCAGTGAATATATTTTGGATAGATTGTATTGAGGCTAGTGAGTCTGTGCATATTGCAACTTGTTTATCAGGTGAAGAAATGGCTTTGAAAGCCTGAAATATGCTAAATAGTTCGCCAGTGAAAACGCTACAAAACGAGGGGATACAAGATGATGTGATAAGGTTATCTGACGTGGTAACAGAACAGCCTACTCCTGTATCATTCTTTGAGGCATCAGTGTAAAGTACTATGTCGTATTTATTTCTAAATATAATTTCTTTAAAAGACTTTTTAATGAGTTCCCTGGGTGTTGTAAGTTTATCGAATCTTGTAAGAGATGTGTTAAACTGAGGGGTGATTATAGACCAAGGAGGATATGGAGATAGGGGTCGTGGGATTGTTTGTGATAGAGAGATGTTATTAAGTAATTGTGTTAAAATTAGTGGAATGGGTTTTATTGATGGTGATTTAAAATAGTAATGCTGGTTGTTAGTTGATGAAGTAAGAAGAAGATAAACTGGATTGGAGGTATTGGATGAAACGGAGGCAGCATAGGAAAGTAATAATTGTTCACGTCTAATCCAAAGTGGGGGCTCATTGGCTTCGCAATATAGACTTTCTACGGGGCTAGATCGAAAGGCTCCTAAACAAATTCGTAAGGCTATGTGATGTATCGAATTTAAAAGGTTAAGGTGTGTTTTAGAGGCAGAGATATATATGTAACAACCATAATCCAGTTTGGAACGAATGATAGACCTATATATCTTAAGCAGGGAGTTCTCATCTGCGCCCCAATGATAGTTTGAAAGAGTTTTGATAATGTTAAACCTCTTGTTTGCTTCACCTTTTATTTCTAGAATATGTTGTTTCCAGGTGAGTCGTGAATCAAACGTTACACCGAGAATTTTGCATTCCTTGACTACTGGAAGATTTGCTCTCTCAATCATAATATTAGGGGATTGGAAGGGTGATAGTCTACTAAATTTTATTATTTTTGATTTTGTATATGATAAAGACAGGCCTATGGAGCTTGTTTTTTTAAACTAGTGTATCTACTGCGGATTGAATAAGCTTGGAAGTTGTCGAGATAGATCGTCCGTGGCATTAAATTATCAGGTCATCTGCGTATAGGACATGCCTAATAGGGGATATTATATTAGAGCACAAGTCGCTTATTGCTAGGTTAAACAGAGTGGGGCTTAATATTGAACCTTGTGGTACGCCGTCAGTTTGATGGTGTAGTGCTGAAAAAATGCCATTGACAGAGACTCTAAATGTTCGTGAAGTTAAGAAATTTTGTATAAAATTAAATATGTTACCCTTAATGTTATAATGAGAAAGTTTCTTCAGTATAGATTGCCTGCTAATTGTATCAAATGCACCTTCAATATCAAACACTGCTGCAATGACTTCTTGTCTCCTGTTGAAGGCATCGGAAATATGACTTTGGAGAAGTATTAGATTGTCTTGAGTAGAGCGATTACGTCGAAACCCTGACTGTTGTTTTGGAATTATATTATATTTGTTAAAAAACCACGTACGACGTTTATTGATCATTTTTTCAAAGATTTTGCAGATGGTACATGTTAGAGATATTGGTCGATAAGCGCTGGGTGATGATCGTGATATGTTAGGCTTTTTAATGGGTATTACAATTGAGGTTTGCCACTGATTAGGAAACTTGTTAGATGACCAGATTAAGTTAAACATTTCAAGAAGTTTAAGATGACCTAAACTAGATAGTTTTTTTATAAAAATGTAAGGAATATCGTCGGGACCGGAAGCAGTGTTCTTAAGAGTTTTAATAACCGAAGTAAGTTCTATGTAAGAGAATTGGGAATTTAAGTAATCGATATCTTTGACAGTTGCTGAAGACCTTGGAAAGGAAGCATCGACTACTGGCTCGATTTGAGAGCAATTTATTTTGCTTTTAAATTTTTTGTCGAAGTGACTGGCTAGGGTCTCACCAATTTCTTGATTGTCACTAATTATATTATCATTTAAAATTAGACTAGATATTTTAGTATTTGTATTGATTCCTTGAATTTGTCGTATTTTTTTCCAAAGAATAGTAGGACTGGTATTTTCATTGATAGAAGATACATAGTTTCTCCATGACGATTTTTTACTTTGTTTTATAATAAATCGCGACCTGGCTCTAGCTTTTTTTAATTCTGTGAGATTTTCTGGTGTTTTATTTTTCCGATAATCTCTAAGTGCCTCCTTATGTTGTTCTACGGAGATTTTGCAAGAATTATTCCACCACGGAACCCTTTTATGTTTGTGTGAAACAGAATTTTTGCCAATATGCAAATTGGCAGCTGAGAGTATCGTGTTTGTGACTAATGATAAATTGTAGTCAATATTGTTGGATAGTGTGAGAAAAGGTAAGGTGGTATCTGTTTTGGTAGTGTAGCTTAGCCAGTCGGCATTTTTGAGTTGCCAGTAGCTTCTGGATATAGTTTGTTTAGAGTTGGGGATATCAGTAGATATAAATATGGGGTAATGATTGCTATCGTAAAGATTATCAGCGACTTTCCATTTTAGTAAAGGTGCGGATTTTGGATCACTAAAGCTAAGATCTATAGAAGAAAATGTGCCTGATGAGAAATTCAAGTGTGTACTAGAGCCTGTATTTAGTAGACAGGAATCTGTACAATTAATTACGTTTTCAACAGTTTTACCTTTGTTTGACGTGCTATTGGAACCCCACATAAGGTTGTGAGCGTTAAAATCGCCTACAAGAATGTAGGGAGAAGGGAGCTGATAAATGAGGGCAAGGAGTTCTATTTCCTTTAGAGAGTGATTGGGTGGAATGTATACGCTACAAATAGTAATCTTATTAGGATACCAAGTGGTTATGGCGATAGCCTCAAGTTCGGTGGTGAGAGGAAGGTGCGAAGAAAATAGTTCACTGGAAATAAAAATTGAAGTTCCACCACTGGCTCTGTTGCAGTCAGCTCGAATATAATGATATCCTTCAAAATTGTTTAGTTTAGGAAATTTAGTAATTTTTGAGTTAGTTTCTTGTAAGCATATGATTTCATGTTGTTCTTCGGTAGTTAATTGCTGGATTCTTTCTATGCGAGGAAAGAAACCATCGCAATTCCATTGAATTATTTTGAATGTAATGTTTAAATGTGATAAGTGTCGGACTACTGTAAGGATTGTTGAGAGCATTGAGAAATAGGAGCGTTAGTTTCATCGTCAGATAGGTAATCGGATGATGCACTTAAATTGTCGGAGTCTTCAGGATTAAGCTGTCTTTTAATTTTTTTTTGCAATCTTGTTATTCGGTTTTTAAAGGATCTCTCTTTTGATTGCGAATGAAGAAGAGATAAATCATTAAGCAATCCCTGGATATTGGAAGTGAAATTGAGAGCTTCTCTAAGTGGGTCCGGTATGCCGTAGGTAATTTCTAGGAAAGCTATAAATTGGGTTTTAGTAAGAGTTAGTTCGGATAAATTATTTTTATAAATGGCTTGGACTGCATTATAAGAAATGGGTGTCAATTTATGTTCTTTTGTTTCAATTGTTTTACTTTTTTTCTTTTGCGGCTGGCTAAAAGAATTAGTGGTAGATTTTACAGATAAGGGGGGAGGCATTTGATTGATAGTTGGTTCTGGAGTAGGAACTGGAGAAAGTTGAGAAGGGGTGCCAGCATTACTGTTACTGGATATAGCCCGTTTCTGTCTCTGTACAGGAGGTGATGCTAACTGTGTAACTAAGGGGATGCTTTTTGCGACATTAGTTGTAGTTTCGGGGTAAGATGTGAGTGGTGCATTGTTTTGATTGCGAGTGCATTCGGGTATCGTTGTATTTGTGGGTATGGATATGGAGGTAGTGGGAGAGGGAAGTTCGGATTGGGCTACAGAAATTGGTTCATTGGTACAAGTTTCAGCAGTATGACCATCTTGTTTACATAAAAAACATTGTAATTTGTCAGTAGACACAAATATTCGATATGATGTGTAGTCATGAGTTATTAAAAGAGAGGTCTGAGAAGAACTGAGAAGTTTTCTTTATCCGGAATAACGTACGCCACTCTTCGGAAGCTCATTATATGTGCATATTCATCACCTAGCGAGCCACATTTCACGAATGATACAGGAGAGACTATCTGTAAACCGATATCTTTTAAAGCTTCTTCGATAGTGCTGTGAGGTATCGTGGGAGATACATTTGATATAAGAATACGCTTAGCAGGTGTTATAAGTCTTCGAATAGGAACAACTGTTGAGTTAATAATGATACTTTGGTGGGCACTGAGAAGATCGTCGATTAGTTTAACAGAGTTTAAATAAATACAAATGCGGTTATTTGAGATTCGAGACGCAAAGATGATATTTTTTGGGGTAACGATGTCTCCTATGGCTTTTATGTACTCAAATAGAACGACATTAGGAAGGGCATGTAAGATAACGGCTTGATTTTTATGAGGAAACGTAGGAGGTGGAGGTTTAGATAAAGTGACAGCAACATAAGACTTGGTATTATTAATCGTGTTATTTTGTGAGGTCATTTGAGTAGTAGTTGAGGTCATTTTAGTGAGCGGTTCTGGATACCAAAACCACTACACATAAATTTTTATTATCAATGCAACAGATGTCCTAGTGGGACTCTGTGGATAAAAGGATTAAAAACAACAGTTACCTTAATTTTTTTTACGCCACTGGAAAGTCAAATTTACCAATGCACTTTTGAACCATTAAAGTTAAAATGTTTCGGTGAAATTGTCACATATCGGTCTTTACTCGTCGGCTGCTTAAATTGGAATGGAATAGGATTTTGATTTTACCACTATTCACTATTTACTCGTTCAGACTTTAAGAATAATCATTTAAATATTTAAATTTTAAGGAGAAACTTTGAAATGCGTCTATACACTTTGACAGTTGTTTGACGTTTTTTAAATATAAATTTATCAAATGTAGGAGTTTTACTTCTTCCATATCTTATAACTCCCATATTATTTGTCTTGGCCATATGAATATTTTAAATCCTGCATTATACAACTTCCTTCTAGGGTTATACTACAGATTCTTATAGAGTTATATCCACTGTTGTTTTTAATGACTTCTAAGAATACCAGAGATTATGTAGGTACTGCAAAAATATGTAAAGGTAGACTGTTATTGGAATGAAGCGGTGATATTAAGCAAACTGCAATTATAAAGCAAACAGTACTAACCGATGAAAAGGATTATCTATCTACCAGTACCAGTCAGGAATCTATCTGGCACCATCATATCTCACAAAGATGATTGTAGACTTCTTAAACCTTCATGCGCCCTAACAGATCACGTTATTTAAAATATCCACATTATGAATTTTCATGATCCAATATATGTATTGAATACAGATAATAGCAAACACAAACATACTTTACTTGAGATAGTACATATTAGCAAGGTTTATAGGTAACACAATGAAAAAAAAATCAGAAATTGATATTCTTAGTAAAATCTGCAGTTATATTCTTTCTCTTGATATTTTTAGTTCAGTAGATTTTTTAAATCTTCCATATGTTCTGAGTTGGTAGCGCAAAGTTGGAGATTTTCTTAGGCATTTAGCACTACAGTTGGTGACTCCGCAACTAAAAAAGAGATTAGAAATACCAACTTTGTCCATATTTTTGCGCTCCATGACTTTGGATGTTCTTGATCAAGAGGACCAGCCAGTACTCATAAATCAAGAAACTTAACCTCCAACCCACAAAAAATGTCAAGTTTGCCCTCGATCTGCCAACAGACAAGGTAGAGACCTGTGCATCCGCTGTAAAGCTTGCCTGTGTGCCGAACACAGAAGACCAATCTGTCCAACTTGTACCGAAGAAATTTGATTTTTTTTGTTATAAGCATGTTCTTTTCTACTTCTTTAGAGTCTTTTTTATAACCTTGCACAATAAAAAATGTAAAAAATACGTATGTTTTTGATTTCTTAGTATACATTAAAAAAATGTCTGTGGTGTCGTATATGACACCACGGTATCATTAATTACCTAAAAAATATCGATACCATTCTAGGGTTAAATGTCACTTATAAAATTTCGAATTAACTAGTTTGCTTTGATTGACAAAAACAATCAAAAACTCTTATCAAATTCGACACCTCTGAATACTTTCTTGGATTTTGTTTTACCTTTTTTTAATCTTTGTAGGTAGATATTCTTTTTAAAATCATAGTTTTATTAAATAGGTTTATTTTGTCTTTTGATCGACGATGTAATTCTATACACAAACAAGCACACACACACACACTCACACACACAAACACACACACACACACACACACACACACACACACACACACACACACACACAAATTTGTACAAACTCCAGCTGCGAGTGACATGTATGTTCCAATGGATCAGTAGGACTCAGATGTCCGAATATCAAACCAGTCACACTTCTTAATGGAGCGGTACCTACCTGACCCGCAAGCTATAAACAACCACCCCTCCTCATCGCAGGACATAACGAATGGGGAGGCTTTTGTACTGAGCATTGCTTTGGATGCCCTGAGTAATGGGACATCCTCTGTTGTACTTTTTGTGGTTAGGCCACCTAATTTTAGGGGTAGCTAGATGAGATTTTCTCCCTAAGACTGATTGAATTTATTATTTGACTTGACTTTGGACTTATGTCCCAAAAGTGTGTGTCCGGACCGATGTCCGAATTTTTGTGTGCTCGTTCACTCGCCGCCGAATCGCAAAATAAATTTTGTTCTACTCGCCGTCTGAGTGCTCGAAAGGTGTGGCCACCTAGCTCACGCTAGACAAGCATGTGACCTCGATGCTCAGATTTCGCAACTGTAGGTCCTTTGTACCTCACAATTCGATGTGGCTGCGTCGTTAGAATGGCTGCTATAACAGAGGGTTGTTAATAAGGGTTAAGATGAAATAATAATAGAAAGAAAGTAGCAATGGTTGGGGTATGCACTCCGAAAAGTATCCATCACACACCCCGTGTGTATATTTTTTGGTTTTTACTTTTTACAGTATAACTGGTTAGTAAAATAAAACAACTAAATAAAAGAAAAAGATAATATAGCCACAGTATTTGCTTCAGTGACGAATATGCAGACCTAAGTTTGGGAAGAGAAGAGAAGCAAAGATGATGGTTTACATGGAAGTATAAATTTAACAAAGAAGTCGTACTCTGAAGATTTTAAAAATTTGCTTAGACTATCGGATCACCATTTTTAATATTTATTAGAGCTTGTTAGTTATTAGCTAATATTAAAAAAAATATATACTAATATTGGAGAAGCTCTATCGGCCAAACTGAAATTAAAAAATAACACTTAGATATTTAGCTATTGGAGACTCTTAAAAGTTTACAATATTTATCTAAAGTCGCCAAATCATTCATAACTAAATTTATAGGAAAAATTTTGGATGCAGTTTGTGATGCTCGAAAAGAATTTATCCAGGTAAGTAAAAACGTTATTTACTCAAATGCTTATTTTACTTTTGCTTGCTTGATTACAGGCAAACTACATTATGTTTTTGTTTTAAGTAGGCAAACAAATTGGAGGGATTTTCCGATGTTTCTTAAACTTTGGAGCAAAAATTGCAGAAATATTATTCTTTATTAAGTTTATTAAAATGCATTCAAACATTGCCTTTAATACGATATAAATAAACAGCGTAATAACAGCATTGGAGAAAAGTCGCATAGACTATCGGTACTCCAAAATGATCACCAATATATACAATAATGCAACCGTGACCATAAGACTACACAAAGATACAAACTATATTAAAATCAACAAAGGAATCATACAAGCAGACACGTTACCTCCCAAACACTTTACGGCAGTTCTGAAATAAGCTTTTAAAAAATTGAAGTGAAAATCCAAACGAATCAATGTCTATGGCGAAATGCTTTCCCACCTACGATTTGTGGACGACATTGTCTGATAACAGATAACTAAAAAAAGATTGTAACTATGCTTACTGAGCTAGATGCCGCCTGTAACGAAGTTGGTTTGAACATAAATTTTGAAAAGACACAATACATGACAAATCTAATACCAAGCGAAAACCCAGAAGTCAACAGCCACGAAATAGGATTAGTTCATAAATATAAATACTTAGGTCATGAAATCCAAATTTTCAGAGACAAACAAACTGCTGAATTGTAAAGAACTTTAGAATGATCATTTTCCTTAACCCAGGCTACAGCAACCAAACTCAGAGTAGCCCAAAGAAGAAGGAAACGCTCGCTACTTAGACTGAGTCTCGGAGACAGGTTTAGAAATGAAGGAATGTAGCCAAAATAAACGTCGGGCAGTCAACTAAAAAAATTGAAGTATAGAGATCATGAGCACACAGAAAAAGCAGAGGTCTGTCCATAAGAGGAACTTACGAGAGGTCTATGTTCAATTTTGAATGCAGAAGGCTGGATGATGGTGATGATCAAGGCGTATTTATAGCTAATGAATTACAGATGTAATGGGGGAGGTAATATTCATTGATTGTATCTATTACTATTTGGAAAGGAGTAATATGGTTTTTTAATGGAGATATTACAAACCATCAAGACACTAAAGCTGCAATAAGTAAGGCATGTTATGCGTAATGAAAGATACAACATACTTAAATTAATTATACAAGGAAAATACAGGGCAATAGAAGTGTAGGAAGGAGAAGAATCTCACGGTTGCGTAACCTGAGAGAATGGTAGGGATGCACATCAATCAAACTATTTAGAGCGGCAGCATCTAAGATCGGAATAGCTATGATGACTGCCAACCTCCGTCGCGGAAATGGCACCTGAAGAGGGAGATCATGGTTTTTGGTTGAACTGAATTCCTTTCTAGTCATAACCTGCTCTATTAGTTCTATTAACCTAAGTAAGTTCGTGTAACCTTCTGGCTAAGGTCAAGTGTTACGATTGTCAAGTCAAGCAAGCGCCCGTAAAGTGACTTAACGACTACTTACGTAGCCTTCCGAAGAACGGTGGTGGCGTAGTTAAATTATAAATTAAAAAATGTATTAGTCACTTTTATCAGTGACTTTAATAGCCGAACAGGAAAATTATATAACAGAGACATAATCGGTCCATTTGTAGCAAATCAAAGGAGTAATAATGGCAACAGCATTTTGTGAAACCAACAGCTTAAAAATCTCCAATTGCTTCCTCAGTCATAAAAGTATACATCAATACAACCAAGTAGTAATATGAAATCAATAATGAAACTTCAACGTGAAATGATGTCATACTGCTAAAAGGAGCTTCTCGTGGTGGTTCACATCATTTCGTAGCAGGGTCCAAAGTACTTTTCCTACTGAAAGATAATGCAAAGAATAAAGAAAACCAAACTATAGGCTTACAAGAAGTGACACATAAAACAGATTTTTTTAATTCTTGACATACCTATGTAGTATCCAAGGCCGATAGTATATAGAAAATGTTTACTAAAGTAGTCTTTTAATGTAGGTTTATGATCGAATCGTTTCTATGTTAGACTCATGGGGGACTGTTTCTTTCCATAAAGTTAGCAAAAGAAATTGGATAGTTCCCTGTTCTTTTTTGAATCAACTTCATACACAATCCTAGACCCTTCGTAACAAAAAATACCAGAAGATTACCTAAAATAAATGTAGTTAATAAGAAAATACACTAGCAATAGGGCAATAGCAATATAACATGGGTAATTTTTTCACATCATTTTATGTTACATAAATAATAACTTTAATCATGATTGTCAAAACAATTTATCTTTCTGAAATTGTTGGAGTACAATTATTCAATTAAAATTTGTTTAATTTCATTACCTATTTATTTTAAAACTTTTTTTATAACTTTTTAAAACAATTCAACATATTAATATTTGAAAGATTCATGTGAAAGTAAAAACGAAAATAAAAATCTTGAAAAAATCATTTTACTTGTACAATTACTCAAATCAATGTTTTCCCGTGAAGACAAAAATTCATTCTATGAATTTAAAATTATCCGTTTATCTGGTGTATTATAATCTTGTGACCTTAAAGTTTTATTATGTGTTATATCAATTATCATCATCTTCAGTAAATTCTCATATAACTCAATATCACTTAAATTTTCAATAATTTATTCGTTTTTTAACACTTTTCTGCTATTTCACGTTATTATTGTATGCTAATCAAACAAAAATGCACGCTATTGGATAAAAGATTTTCAGTGGATAAAACCGCGAGAAGAAAATTCTTATAAAAGTACCGAAAATTGTGTTCAACTATTGGCGAAGTGCCAATATTGTGTCACCAGAATTTACTCATAAACTTAACCGATCGATATAAGCATAAGCATTTAAACTTCATGAAGTTGTGTTCATAATATAACGTGCTTCTTCTTCTTCTTAACATGCCATACACCAAAGTGCGTAGGCGACTATCTCATTACTAGAATTCTGTTCTTGGCGGCGTGACACAGCTCGCTTGTATCGTGTATTCCTGTCCATTCTTTAATATTCCTTAACCAGGATAGTTGTTTGCGGCCGGCTCCTCTACTACCTTCGATCTTCCCTTGTAGGATTAACTGTGGTATTTCATATTTTGCTCGTCTCAATATGTGCCCAAGGTAACCAATCTTGCGTTTTTTAATTAATTTAAAGAGTTCTCTTTCCACGCCGGCTCTCTTAAGGACGTTATCGTTTCGAACTCTATCCACCCAAGGTATGCACATCATTCTTCTTAATGACCACATTTATAACGTGCACACCAGATCAAATCGTTGCATGTTCTGCACCATGTATGAACATACATTTTGTGAGTACATTCTTGGTGTGTAACACTTATAGTACGCACAGTTTGTGTTTGATAAGCTAATAAATGTTAAAATCTACCATCTCGGCAAAAAAGTAATAGATTTAAATTAATTTTTGTGCAGTTTGTGTCATTACGAGTTTGTGGTTTGGTTATAAGAAGAATAAAATGTCCAACAAAGATATGGGAATATTAATTCTTTATACAAAAATTAGAAAACCAAAACAATTTAGGATTTCGGGAGATTTTTATAATATTGTAAGAAAATACTGGGCTCTGAGACCCTGTGCTGTGATTTTTTTCTAATGATTTCTTGTACCGAATTACACAAATTACCAAAATACAAAAAAATTGCGTACATGCAGGCTGCAATTTAATTTAAACAACAGCATAATAAGAACATAATTTCAGAACTCTATAATAATTGCCAAGAGCAGCAGCATTTACCCTACAGTTAAACAATCACGAACTATTTATAACAACTAACAGTGGAGTACGGTCGTAATGTGGTGTAACATATATTTAATCGTGACGAAATGAACAAAGTAACTAAGTTTTATTAACTACAGATGTGTGGTCATAAAATTAGATTTTCTCATTTGTTTTCTATTTCAATAACATTCTTGTAAAATAATACATTACATATAAAAGTTACGATTTTTACAGAACACAAAAAAATATGGGGAATGACCACAGGACAAAGAAAAGAGATAAACGAATTAATAAAAACCAAACACATTCAAGAGAAAATATGGACAGACTACTTTTGATCTCTATTTGCTAAAGGTGACGATAATGAACCTCCAATACCAGAGGTGGCGACAAACAAAGAAATAAATATTGAGGAGGCAGAGAGAGGTAAAGGAAGCATTAAGGGAATTTAAAAAATAGAACATCAACAGGAGAAGTCAGGATACCAAACGAATTCCTAAAGTACGGAGGACCAGATCTGACCAAACAACTACTAAAACTAATTAAAAAAATAATAGTGAAAATAATAACCAAAGTAGTGATAACAAATAAGCTGAATGAAATTATAACATTTTAGGTCGAGAAGATCATGCACCGACGCTATATTTATAATGAGGCAAGTGCAAGATGAATCATTAGAGTACAATAAACAATATACATATATATATATATATATATATATATATATATATATATATATATATATATATATATATTATATTTCCTGACCGTGAATATTTAAATAGAAACTTTTTTTTATATTCCTTGGGTTTGTCGGTGTGTTGTAAATAAAACTACTTATTATTGCTTCAACGTTTCGGCAATTTACCATTTTCAATAAGCACTTTATTTAAAAACATGATGTTTATAAACATAATGCCCATAAGCCTCTTCAATTATCTCGGAAACCTAAAACTGATACGGTTCTACCCACGTTATTCCGCAATCATTTTTGAATGCATTGTCCATAAACATTTTGAAAGGCTCTGAAGAATCCAACATCCAACGTCTAAAGTCTGTGTGTGATGTGACTTGGTAACTACAATAACCCAATTCCATTATCTTTGGCAATTTGTAGAGCTTTTAGGTTTTCACTGTGGGTGCTGTGGTCTTCCAAAAATAATAAAACAGGGGAATTAGGACTTAACTTAACTGTTTTAATGAAATGATTAAGCCACGTCACAAAAAGATTGCTACTGATATAATATATCTAGTATCTCTAATAGTTACAATGCTGCCAAGAGGAGCACCTAATGAAAGTTTCTCTTAAAAACGTTTCCTCTTAAAAATTATCATGGGTGGTAAAAACCGCCCTGCTGCACTAGCACACCAAACCACAGTAGTATTTACCCCCCTCTTATCCACTAAAAATGTTCCCAATTTGATGTTTTCCCTTCTTGGTTAATATTGTCTGACATTGCTGTTGTACGGTTGAGCAGCTTGTCTTATCGACGTTGAATATGCGTGTGTTGGTCAATTTTTCCCCTTTACAAATTCTTTCTAAAAGTTCATAGAATTTATTGACTTGTGCTTTGCTTAATCCTACAGCCCTTGTCATTGATGTTTTATCCGGCTACAGTAACGATATTTCTTTATGTCTTGACATGAAGTCATAATACCACTTCTTGACTGCCATACGTTTTTCTGTGTTGAAATTGAGTTTTAAATTGTTTCTTGTTGCCAACTCAAATGCTAATTTGCGGACGTCTCGTATGCCCATCCAAAACATTCGCTCTTCGAAAATCAAAATATGCTCAGCCTAATTCTGCTTCAACTTCTTCATTAAATACAGTGAACCTACCCTTGCAATATTTACCCGTTGGTTTTTCTCTCCGAGATGTCTTTTTTGAGGTAGATTTAGCTATTTTAAACAACCTTGCACATTCATTAAGCACATAAAAACCATTACGAAAAGCGGAAATAGCACTGCTTAAATCTTCTGTGCTCCACTTGGCGTTTTTACCAAGTGATGACATTCTAAAATAAAAAATAAATCTATCAAGAACTAAATCGTTTAATTTACAATACGGTTGCCTAAATTGAACCAATTGGTTGAAGTCAATTGCTTGTCCAATTTAAAAAACCTTGTTCTAAAGCTAAATAATATCAAATTTCACCCACAACGGGTTTTACCAATTTGGAGGTTAGGTCACGAAAATAATCCCTAAACTATAGTTTCTTTAATGAATCTAGAGAATTAAAGGTATTAAAATGACCTACTTGAACGATAACTAGTAGTATCTTTATATCGGAAGTTAAATAATCACGAAGACACTAATACAGTATACTAACTCTATAACGAACATGGTTATTACGAGGTTTCGCTTATAACGAGGTACATTAGATGTCCCGTGAAATTTCTATTGAACTATAACCCTCTACAGCGAGGCAAATTTGGTTATTACGAGGGAAAATAAGATCGAAAAATGTGTTTTTTTACGTTTTTGACCTGGCCGTGGCTCTAAATAAATACCTTTTTAAACGGCCCCGCAATAAACCTTAACTTCTGCCCGCAATAAACTTCTTTACATTAAATTCAACTGTTTCACATCTTTAGAAAATATGATAGATAGAATGATACTGGACAATTTAAAGCAGTGAAAAATGACAGACTTCTTCCAATTGCAGAAGCAATAATTTATGTTATCCTTGAAAATACGCTTTATACATTATATAGTTGGAAAAAAATGTAAGAACAGATTTTTTGTTTTAACGTATATCACTGACAATAAAAGTAAACAACTCTTTTTTTTTCAAAAACGCCATTCAAACAATATTTATTAGCATCTTATATTGCTCCGAATGGCTTCACTATAGGAAGTTAATGTTTTAGAAAACTACATATTCATATGTATGCACAGTATTATTGTTGTCTGATATAACGAGATCGGCTTATAACGAGATAATTAGTCTGCCATTTCAGTTCTCGTTATAGAGGGAATCTACTGTATTTTCTTAACCATTGTTTACAGCTGCACACATGTTGAAACTCAGGTTTTGAGATGTAGTTCTAGTTGGTATTAACAGATAGCACCACTTCTAGGTTCGCTCAAATCTGCAAAGGTTCAATTTCGGAGCCAGTCTAATATAGGCAACCCTATCCTATATGCGAAAAAACTAGGAAAAATATCAAACTTTTTGAATTTTTTCCTATTTTCTTTAATAAAAAGCCCACATTTTCAAAATCACGCTTAGTGAAATAATCATTTGTAGAACATTTCACAAAACCGGCTCAGTTTCTTTTAATTCTGTACCATCTGTGAATAAGTCGGTAAATAAAAAAATATGGTATTCAGTATGGACATTTTAAACATTTTAATAGTTTTGAAGAATAAAAAATTTAAGTTTAATTTCGTTTTCATAGAAATTGGTGGGTAATCATGCAACGAATGACGTACATAATTATGTGCTGTGAGTATATCACTTACGCTTAAAAAAATCTTACTTCCCACTTATTTGCGCCAAATTTCTGTGTTCTTATTGAGTTACCGACTTATCGTACTTATGTACATAAATTCCAGGACAAAAAATTAAACATTTTTTATACTTTATTTCTTTATAACATAAACTTTAATTGGAAAAGGAAACTAAAAAACTACTGAAACTCTTCCAAATCATGGTCCCAGTCTTGTATATCTGTAGTGGGCAAATTTTGGTAAAAATTATGAAAAACTTTCATCTATGATCGGCAAAAGATCAAGTAGGTCTTTTTTTCCTCCTTACTAATTGGCAGATTAGAAATAGATGATGATCTGGAAACTATGAAAATAGACCTTGGCAAAGGCGTGAGACAGGGTGACACCATCTCACCCAAGTTATTTACTTTGGCATTAGAAAATGTCTTCAGAAAACTAAATTGGGTCGAAAAGGGATTAAAAATAGATGGAGTATATCTTAACCATTTGCGTTTCGCAGACGACATAGTACTAATAAGCACAGATATCCATGAACTAAAATCAATGCTACAAGATTTAAATCACAAATCGAATCAAATAGGATTAAAAATGAATCTCGACAAAACAAAGATATTAAGCAACAGCCTAGAAAACATCACGATAGATAACATCAATGTAGAAAAGGTAGAACAATATATATATCTAGGACATGCAATTATAAACGAAAAGGAAAATCAAACCCTAGAAATTAAAAGAAGGACACAATTATCATGGGCTGCTTTTGGGAAGTTGAGCTTCATTTTAAAAGACAGAAAAATCCCAATACACTTAAAACGAAAAACCTATGACACTTGTATACTACCAGTTGCAACTTATGGATTGGAAACTATGGCAATAACAAGAAAAATGGCAGAACAATTAAGAGTAACTCAACGGGCCATGGAGAGGGCCATGTTAAATATAAGCCTCAGAGACAAAATTCCTAACACCGAAATACGTCGAAGAACTAAAGTAACCGACATCATGGAAAAAATAGCGACATTGAGATGGCAATGGGTAGCACATGTAGCAAGACAAGACACCAACAGATGGTCTCATAAAGTGACATTCTGGAGACCTCGAGAAACAAAAAGAAGCGTGGGAAGACCCAAAAAGAGATGGATAGACGATATAACAGCTGTAGCTGGAAAGCAATGGATGAGAATTGCAAAAAATAGGGAAGCGTGGAAACAATTGGAGGAGGCCTATGTCCAACAATGGATAAATAAAGGCTGAAGAAGAAGAAGAAGAAGAATTGGCAGAAGATTGTCTGTGATTTGGTGCAATGTGCTTGGTACAATGTGTTTTCCTCTTTTTCGGAAATTTACAGATTTCAAAGGATTGAAGATATCTAAACTATGTTTATTTTTCTCTATCGGTGTTAAGTTTTTTAACAATTAATGCTCCTTTTCCTAGACTGCTGAAATCCAAGAAATCTTCTTGTTTCATTACCACTACTCTGAATGATTCCTTCCTTTTGTAGGATCTTACCAGCTGATACCATTAGGATGATTGATCTTATGTGTTCTCTTCTTTTCTTTCTCTAAAAGAGCACGATCCGTATCACACTTCATGTGAGTATGCCCACTGACCAATGTTTCACTGATGTGAAACCCCCTACTATTTTGTTATGTTGATAAACAGGTAATTGAAGATACCAAAAAAAAAATAATTATTTGGTAGTACCAACATAAATACCTGTCATTACAGCAACACGTTCCTTTACTTTCCATAAATCTATTAACAATTTTTATTTTTCTGCTTCATTTTGTGTAAATTTTAAAACATTATAAATTATTTGTTGCGTTGATGATTTAGAACTTGTCGTTTTTTTCACATTTTCTATATTTTTATCACCACGTTATAAGACGTTGTCTTTGCTACAGCGGACCTACAACTCGCGTGTTTTCACTATCTTGGACTAGTGTAGATTATGTTGTTTCCACCTAGATGTGAAGTTAATGATTGCATCAATGACTAGACAGACTGAAGTAAGTAATTTGCTTCATGCGATCTACCTAATAAATTTTAAAGTACATACAGTAAAGTTAAGATCAAATCAACATTTTAAACTTAACACTGAGCTCATAAAAATGCTCAAAACTAAGGAAATATATGGGTGGATAGCTTCCCATTTATTGTATTGTTGCTTATATAGAATGTACATTCATTAAGACATTAGGATAAAAAAAGTTATTTATGTTTTCTTAAAGTAAATGTGTGACTTTATTAGTGTAATTAATAATATTTTTGATTATAATATATCTTGTTACGCCTGTTCCCCCTATATTAAGTTAAGATTTATCAGAATAATGCATACAAGCAAATATAAATGCATGACCAGCTCACAAATACCGTTAGTTGCAAATTAATTAGTCATGAGCAAATAATAAAAAAAGGAATGAATTTTAAGTAATTAGATATCGAAATCTATTATTTGACTGCATATATTGCGATAATCGTGGGAGATCTAATCATAAAATGCACAAATATTCACAATAAATTTGAATGTATTTGTCTTAATACCAAATTATTATTCTTCTCCTTTAAGTATTATGACCTCCTAAATCATCGATAACTAATTCAACACGCCTCTCTTTATCTATTACTGATTAGAATAATAATGTGCCGCTAATTCCATATCATTGATGAAATTTTTTAGTCATTATGTTTTTCTTATTAAATGAGAACTAGTTTTCATTTAATTTTGCCACTGATTATTAGGTATAAGTTTCAATATATAAATAGATACTCAGTGACATTAGAAGTGTTACACCCAAAAGGAATAATTTTTTGGCAACATGGTAGATTTACATCAAGAATAAAACGATAACGTTGTAAAGAATTTCTATTAACAAGTAATCAAAAAAAAAATTAATACGACCCCGCAGTATACGTCTAGGCATTGACAAAATGAAATTATCGATGTCTGCTTATGGCACCTCGTTTCAAGCAACTTGAACTTCATGCATTAACTGTGCCAGAGTCGTCTTGTTAAAGGACGTCTTGACTGCCGTCGACGCCCGTCGAGATAAGGCAGTAAAGTGGTTTATACGATGTCATCAACATAACGCGCAGCTGTCATATTACCTCGAATAAACACAAGTGGTGATCGGCTACCATAGGCAATAACCCATTACTCCAACTGTTCTGTGTACATGCCTCTCAATGGCAAACCCGATATCTCGTCGCACTCCGCGGCTGCGTCATACCATCGTACGACCATCATGCATTCCTAAACAGAATCGTAATTCATCGCTCAATGCTACATTACGCCATTCTGCCACCCAATGCTGCCATTCTCTGCACCAATTCAAACGTTGATGACAATGGTCCGCAGTCAAAGGAAGCACAAGTCGTAGGCGGAATGAAACCAGTCCAAAGGCTCGAATGCGACGGTATAGTGTACGCATACTAACAGGTCAGTAATCTAAAGCGCCTATGTTGCCGCTCTGACGCCTCGATTGGCCAGTTGGTTTTCTTTGTATTCCTCTACCTTCGTTTGTCCACACAAGACAGACACGCATAGCGGTCATTGCCATACAATTAACACGAGGGCCAATTTCGCGTTACGACAAATCCATGTCTCTATACGCAATATTTCTACCCGTGAAAATTGCTAACATGGTGGTACTTTTGGTGTCTTCGAACTTTTCTTACACTGAATACAATTGGACTGAGGAAAAATAACTAAAAATTTCTATACGAACAAGTTTTCACAAATCAGTCTTTTCACAAAAAAAAATTTAAAGATAAAACTTAATTTTTTTAAAAAGTAGGAAAGATAAAACATTGGTATTGTTATCATAGCATGTTTTAAATATAGTCATTCTTTTGCTTAAAAAATTAGGTTCAAGAAATTATTCCTTCTGGGTGTAACACTTCTAATGTCACAGGGTAAAGTATATACACAGGGTGTGGAGGGTAAAATTTTGATTAAATATAAAGGCGGATACAGTTATGTTAAAAATCTGAATTTACGAAACTGTAGGTTTTTGATGAGATTGAGTTGAAATATAATGTCCTGAATGTCGAACTTCCGGTTATACCGTAAGTAGACGTCAACTTTGTTTCTTTAAATAGAACCTAATATGTTTTATTTTTTATTAATATTTATTGTATTTATGAATATTTCCGTCCGAATTTTTTCTCTTCTGGGGACGGATAGAGAGGAGTCTTTGACTTTGATCCGTTGAAGACGGTGTACTCTCTTCCGCTGTCACCGAATGCTAAGATGACGAATACGATTTTACGAAAATCCAAATGTAAAGAATAGAAATACTAGAAAACAAACGTCAGAAAGAAAAAGCTAGTAATACACGAAATAGAGGAAGAACAAGGTAAAGATTATAGAGACCTTAAAAGCCAAATCCAAACAATAATACAAAAACTAAGAATAAAGACCCGGAACAAGAAATAACTGATAAAAAGAATAGGAAAGCAATATGGCCAAAGAATGAAAAACAGACCTATATTGATGGAGACGATGAGTGAACATAAGAAAACAGATATACTAAAAGAGTCCAAATATCAAGGAACAAATATATATATATATTTGTTCCTTGATATTTAAAAAAATTAATAAACTCAAAAGTCTTCCGGGTTGAACCGCGTCGATATCCATTGGACCGAGCTTTCGACATCCTCTCTGATGTCTTCTTCAGGGCTTTCGAGGTTTCAGTCTCCCGAGCCCCCAGACACTACTACACTCACTAGTCACTTCACTACTAGTAGTCACTTCACTAGTAGTGAAGTGACTAATGAGTGTAGTACTGTCTGGGGACTCGAAAGACTTAGACCTCGGAAGCCTTGAAGAAGACATCAGAGAGGATGTCGAAAGCTCGGCCTAATGGATATCGACGCGGTTCAACCCGGAAAACTGGTGAGTTTAATATTAATTTTTGTAATAGTATTAATCTTAGCTCTAGGTTTAACATATATATATATATATATATATATATATATATATATATATATATATATATATATATATATATATATATTATTATGATTGTTAATTTTAACTTTAATCTTAGTTTATTGAGCCAATAAAAAAATATAACTTATTTGTTATCAAAAGTAAAATAAACTCCTTATATTACCTGTGTTCGATGGATTCAAACATTTTCTAGTTGTCTTTTATCGGGTTAGAGAAGAAGGATAAGAATAAAAAAATATTATATTACAAAAATTTACGTTTCTTTATTTTATATGAACGAATAAAACAATTTTATTATCAAATTCTGTCATTGTCTTATCAATCAGCATACAAGAAAATAAATCAAATTTTTATAATAATAAGATTTTAAATCTACATACATTTATATTAAGTGAAAACCAATTTTACTTAAATTTTTCTTTACTTGAAACAAGAAAACAACAAAACTTTAAACTTTTGTTTAGCCTAACAAAACCTCAGTTCTTAAATTTGAATGCTAATGAACATGGTCAAACCGATCCTTCACAGATATAAAATTCAATTGTACAAAACACTTACAGCTTATTTTCTTATTGAGTTGTATGTTGGAACATACCCAGAAAAATCCAGTCTCCTCAAGGATGTGATCTCTCCTTTTTGGCACCTAGGCTCCTTCCTAACGTCTCTGCAAACCTGCTGCACTAACCAAAAACACCTGATGCACTTCTCCAAAAACTCAACTACTTATTAATGACACAAGAACCTCCTTTTGTCAACTTGATGCCGTAAAACTACTTTCACAAATCTTCACAAAATGCCAACGGTAGATACAAGGACCTCTTTTAATCTACTTGCTATCTCCTTCTGCAAAACTATTCAATTCTTACACAATGCCGGTATCCAACTCACGAACCACACCCTATCTTGAGACAAACGACTGTTTCCTTCGATGACGAAATTATAACTGACTTTTCCGGTTCTCATGATCGGCTCACAAATTCCCATTTAAAAACGACCGTCCAATCAAAAGCTCAAATTGTGTTTACCATGATTTTGGAAAAGCCTAATTTCGGTTTCAGAGAAAAACTAAATAGCTTACTTTAAAATTGGTTTTGTCAATACACAATTTATACATATTTCAAAAGATTAGAATATGGGTCATTTAATACTCGATTATACAAACAATGAAAATATTAACTTACAGGTAAAATGTCTTCTAATTCTAAACAAGGTTTTTTGATAATTTTGTTTGAAACGGAAAAAAGGTACAAATTTCTATTCTTATCTACACTAAATCTTATCTTAAATTACTATATACAATTTGTTTATATTGGTTGTTAAAGAAGAAACATAACAATATATATATATATATATATATATATATATATATATATATATATATATATATATATATATATATATATAAATATATATATATATATATATATATATATATATATATATATATATATATATATACATATATATATGTATATATATATATATATATATACGAAGACTTCCCAAAGCAAGTAATTGCTGAAAGAAAACAACTCGTCGAACATATGGAAAAAGCAAGACAAGAAGGATACCAGCAACAATTAAGGTACAATACACTATTGATAAATGGGGAAAGATATTCGCTAGATCAACTTCAAAGCTATAATATAAACGAACCGGGTAAAGAAGACAAACTACACCGACTACCGACAAATAAGGAAAAGGTCGTAAAGAGTGTAAGAAAAAACAAAAAACAAAAAACTCTTAATAAAAGAACAACAAGCAGGATACTAATTGGGACATGGAATATTAAGACTCTGTTAAGAGCCGGTAAAATGGAAGAGTTGGTGAAGGAGATGGAAAAGTACAAGATCGAAATCTTGGCGTTTCAGGAAATTCGATGAAAAGATCAAGGGGTAATAGTAAAAAAAAGACAATGTTTTACTCAGGAGATACCAAACAAGGTCATAATGGTATAGCTTTGCTAATTAGCAGTAAACTAATGGAACAGGTGATAGATTTTAGAAAATAGAAAACCGAAGCCATCATTCCGAAGCCAAGGAACAGGCAAAGTGTTGAATTGCAATGTGCGGGAGCATGTCTAACACCGAAGAAACAAGTAAAGTACCTAGGAGTAATATTGCACCAGAATGGAAAATGGGGGGAGCACGTGCGGGAGGTGGTCCGGAAGGTTGCGAATAGTGTCGCTACGTTGGGGAGGGTAATGCCCAACATTTGAGGACCCAAATCCGAAAGGAGGAGGGTCTTACACGGTGTTGTACAGTCGATCTTCCTCTACGTGGCACCAGTCTTTAGCGAGGCGGTAAAGATAAAGGCCTATAGAAGGCTCATGACACAAGTGGACAGAACAAGTATGTTGCAAGTGGCATGCGCCTACAGGACTGTGTCTGTGGCAGCCTTGTAGATCATCACTGGATGTGTTCCGTTACATGTTTTAGCGGTGGAAAGAAAAGAGCTCTATGAGAGAAGAGGCCCAAACCTTACTTTGGCCTAGAGAAGACAGAAAAGGGAAAGGTCAATTGAAAGATGGCAAGAAGAATGGAACACCACGGAGGATGTGGCACAGTGGACGAAAATGCTGATCCCGAACATAAGAGATTAGGTGGATTGTGGCCACAGGCAACTGGATTATTTCCTGACGCAGGTGCTCACAGGACACGGATGTTTTAGGGCCTACCTCTCTAGGTTCGGAAAGGCGGACACAGATAAATGCCTATACTGTGGATACTCGGACACTGTGACACATACGATGTTAGATTGCAGCAGATGGATAGTGGAAAGGAATAGAATGGAGAGGGAGAGAGAGAGAGACAGGCGTAAAGTTTGTTACAGTGAGAGAAATGATTGAGAGAAAGATTGAAAATAAATCAAATTTGACTAACATACACAGCTATATCCTTGTAGTGATCAAGAAAAAGGAAGAGGAAGAAAGACAGCTGGACCAACTGCAAGGGTAAGAGTAAAAGATGCTGGAAGTTGAAGCTAGAGAAGTAGGTCACACTGTATGAGTTAGATAGGCGACTGTGGGGAAGGAGGAAATGCCCGTCTGGGAATGATGCCGTCCTAGGAGCGATAAGGGTCTTCTACGCGCTACCTGGAACGAGACAGGGAGCCTCCTTGCTGATCAATGGAGTGTGGATGTGTATGAATGGAGAATGAATGAATAAAGGTAGTGCTTCGAAAGTGATGCCGGCCTTACAGCGGTCATTCCGTTTCCGGATCGCTGGATGACCGAGGAGGGTCTGGTTTAGTAGGTAGGCGTTCGGCGTAGACTCGGAGACGAGAGGGCATTTTAAAGTACCTCGGGAACTATCGTCGGGACTACGAAGAACGAATCCTGCACTAAGGTCAGTCAGGCGGCGTCCTGGACTGAGATGTTTTTTGAAGATTCCAGCCCCCCCTATATAAAGACGAAAAAAAATGTGATAGATTTTAAAGCTATATGTGGAAGAATATCTTATGTCAGAATAAAGAACAAGCAATCTAATTTAACATTCATTAATGCATATGCTTTGACTGAGAATGCCAAAAAAGAACACAAAAACGAATTTTACGAAAAATTCGAAGAGATATACGAAAATATACCCAAGAATGATATATTAATTTTATTAGGCGATTTCAATGCAAGGATAAAAAAAAGACATAAATAAGGACGTACCTAGAAAGGAAACTCCCCAAACAATTACGAACACTAACGAGAGAATGCTTTGTAACTTAGCCGCGGAAACGGACACATTTATAATAAGCACACATTTCAAACACAAAAAAGGGCATAAGATAACATGGCTAATACCAGGATCAACTGAGGGTTATTAAATAAATCATATTTGGATTTGAATATATATATATATATATATATATATATATATATATATATATTCAAAGAGTTTACTATATATATATATATATATATATATATATATATATATAAATATAGGTATGTATATATAGTGGTTTAAAGATAATTTCAATCTAATATCTAACAGTACCAGAGTTTCGGTATTTCGGGAATTATAAGGGATTACATTTTCGTCAGAAGTGGTCGTCATAATCGGTCAATGATATTATGGTGGTAAAACATCAAAAATTAATAGAAATTCTCCAACACATGGGGTTGAACGGACTTATATCATTATTATTTGTAACATGTAGTAGAATCATAAAAGCTTTATTTGTACTAACAATGGTATCACTAAATTAATAATCATTGGACGAGGAGTATGTCACGAATATGTTCTGTTCCCAATTCTTTTTTATGTATATGCTGGATATATAATCCTACCTTCGCTAGAAAAACGTCTTGGGGGAGCAATAATCATTGAAATTGTGATAAACAACATAAGATAAAATATGCAGATTAAGCGGTGATCATAGCAGAAAATTAATAACAGCTCCAGATAGGTACTAATGAATAAACTTACAGAAGAGAAAGTACTAGGAGTTGAAAATTAATACCATGAAAACAAAAACGTTATATATAAGTCGAGAATTACAAGCCCATCACCATTGCAATACATTGCAAGAACAGCACATTGCAAGTTCTTTTTGTTCGCAGAATTATATTAATCGATTTCCATTGTTTTTATTCCCCCCTATTCTCTCCTTTCCCATCGCTTATTCATATATTGTATTACCATTGCCTATCTTAGCATTCACGTATCCGATTATTATTTTCGTACCTCTTCTATATTTAATATTAATTCGACTAGTATTGCTACTCACTTTTCGTTTAATGATGTTTGTGTTCCCAGAATATATCATTAGTTGTTGATCTTTTACTCGGGTTGATCCACTACCATTCCATCACATTTCGCTTAGTTCAAATAATGTCTAACATACTTATCAATCTCTTTTCTCACTTGCTTTAATTTGTGTGTTGGTTACCTTGCAATCTCAAATTTGGTTACCAATATTAAAGTCATTAGGAAATACCAATATTAGTAAGGCAGTTGGGAATACATTACATTTTCTCCTTTTAAAGTCATATACACATAAAGTTAGAATTGAAGGTTAATCAGGATCTCTTTAATAAATAAAATGCAACTTCGCGTGACTTATAAGATTGAACACTAGTAATATATCTTTACTTCCCTTGAATATTCCAAATTGTCTTATGTGGCACTCGTAAACGTGATTTGGAGGACTGATCTACTTCTGGAAAATTGTGCTGTTTACCAAAATCCTATCGAATTTATGACTTAGACCGACAAAGACTGATTATGGTGAAGGAGTTTTAGTTCTAAGCAGTCGTTTAGAACGCCATACTAATTGAACATACGTTATTGTACATAGATTCAAGCGTAAGTTAAATTTTCATTAGAGTATTATCAGTTTTATTCGGGTTTTTCTCATGATGCTCTGTTGGATATTTTTTTCATTTTATTTTTTTTCCAAAATGTCGTGTTTCGTTACGGTTTAAAAAACTTGGCTATCTTTGTGTTCCCAATCTTCAATAATTATATTAAACTTTAGTGGAAACTATGTATTTTAAGTTTTATATATAAGAATTTTTTTCACTGTGATCCTCGCTCGGAGTAAAAAGATTGGCCTTCTCTGTCATCTGTCATCATTTTCCAGAAAACTCTCGTATCAAACTTAATCTTTTTGCTGTAGTTATACTATTTCAATAGGTAATAGATTGAATAGATTTATGTGAGAGGCAGCGAACCTGCAAATTCTATTAATCAACAGTCTACAACGGATTCTGCGCATGAAAAAAAATTTGGCGATCACGTGTATTTACATGCAGTTAGTACAAGTATTTTTAATTTGAGAACTATACTTGAAACCTTAGACCATAAAAACTGATTTTTCAAACCATTTAATTAAGCAAATTACAACTAGAAAATTTCCAAAAAAAAAAGAGAAACTGTCTCAGTCAAACCAACAGGATCTAAAAGGGAAAATATAAATGTAACGAGTGAATCTACCACCATAAAGACTCCAGTAGAAATTTCAGACGAAACTACCTTAGAACCTCCCTTGAAAAAGCGAAGACATTACCTTGGTGACTTTTAACAAGAATCATCTAACAGAGACCAGGGATATAAAGTAGTAGTAAACAAATGAATTCAAAAGAAAAACAAACAAATCAAAATGTTAAAACAACGAAATAGAAGGCTTATTAAAAAAGTAAATACCTTAAAATCTTTATTAGAACATCTTAAAGAAAAACAGATGATCGATGAAGTTTCCTCTCTGAAACTTTCGGTAAGGAAAATTATTAATACTTCTTATTAGTGATCTATTTAGCTTTGGCATGTATAACAGTTTATTATTTTATATTGTTTGTAGTTAGTCGATCAAGTTTTGATTATTGCTTTTTATTTTATTAGGATACGATGCATGCTTCTGCAAAAACTATCTTTAAGCAGCTACTTAAATCTAAAAGCACTAAAACATATCCACCGGAGTTAAAAAGCTTTGCTCTCACTCTTAACTTCTATTCACCAAAAGCTTACTTGTATGCCAGAAAAACTTTTCCTAACATGTTGCCTCATCCTCGAACTCTTTAAAAGTGGTATCAAGTAGTAGCTTGTGAGCCTGGATTTCAAAAAGAAGTAGTGAATGGATTAAAACAAAAAGTAGTTAAACTTAGAAATAAAGGAAAATCATGTATCTGTGCTTTGATGGTCAATGAAATGTCTACACACCAGAAAATAGAATAGGATGGTGAAAAGTTTTTAGGGTAAGTGTAGCTTAATATTTATTAGCAATTATAAAAAGTATCAACATTATATTTTCTATTTAAATAATTGAAAACATTAATTTTAGGTATGTTGATATAGAAAGTAAACCTCAAAGCGATTCTTCCGACATTAAAGCAAAAGAAGCAATTGTATTCTTAATTAATAGTTTTAAATGATTCATGGAAGCTGCCAATAGGTTACTTTTTAATCGCTGGGTTATCAGGTGTTCAAAAAAGTAATCTAATAAAAATGTGCTTAAAAATAATGCACGAAGCTGATGTCACAATTACCAGTTTAACGTTTGATGATGCAGTATCAAATATTAGCATGGTTAAACAACTTGGAGTTGATTTATCGATTAATTCCAATAAAGTATATTTTCTACATCCAGCAACAAATCAACCAATATATGTAATATTTGACCCACCACATATGTTGAAACTTATTCGCAATCCTTTAGGTTATTACAAAATTTTTTTTGACGGGAATAATAAAGCAATTAAATGGGAATATTTGCAAAAATTAGTAGACATTCAAGAAAAGGAAGGCCTTCATCTTGCAACTAGGATAACGCGAAGGCATTTAAATTGGTATAAGGAAAAAATGAAAGTGAAATTAGCTGCCCAAACGTTCAGCCAAAAAGTTGCTAAGGCAATACATTATTTGAGAAATAAAAGCTCAAAAGAATTTGTACATAGCGAAGCTACTCAAAATTTTATTGAACATATCAATGATATTTTTGATATTTTAAATAGCCGAAATTTATTGGCAAAACACCTAAAATCTAGTTTACAGCAACATAATAAACAAGCGATTTTTCAAAAAACTGAAGAATCTATAAAGTATCTTAGTTAACTTAAGGACTCCAAAAATGGTGAACCCCTATATCTCAGCCAAAGAAAGACGGGTTTTATTGGTATGATCATTAGTTTAAAGTCACTAATGGGAATTTGGAAAAATTACGTGGAGGATATGGATGAAGGTCTGAAGTATCTTTCGGCCTATAAACTTTCTCAAGATCACTTAGAAGTTTTCTTTAGTTCTATTAGGAGTCATGGAGGTTACAACAACAACCCAACGGCAAAACAATTTAAAGCTGCATATAAAAGACTCTTAATGCACACCAGTGTTACAGGATCTACCCAGGCTAATTGTATAGAACAGGCACCTTTCATAATATTAGCAATGAGCAGAACAAATACGGTGACAATGAAAACTGTTGATCATCAACTCATTGACAACTTTATAACCGATGAAAACGATAGGGAAACAATAACTAGTAACCAGGATCAGGATTACACTGTAAATAATTTAAGTTTTTCAAGAACATTGTCATCTTATGTTTGTGATGTTGTTGACTATATCGCTGGGTTTGTCGTTAAGAAAGTTAAGAAAATATTAGATTGTGACATATGTTTGTGTGCAATTGAATGTGATAATTTACAATCTCCATTCATAAAAAACAAAAATTATAGCATATCAAAAAATGTTTTAATTAAACCTTCTAAAGACGTCATTCATATTTGCAAAATTGCTGAAAGGGAAATTAAATTTGTGTACAATTCAAAAAAATTAAACGATTCCAAAATAATGACAAAATTGATCTTAAATGTCATGAGTAACGTGCATGGCTGTGTTTAACGCATACAACGAACATATGTTTGACCATGATTTTGAAACAAACCATTGGTTTAATCTAATAAAGATAATTTGTTTCCATTGTTGCAACATTAGATTGTACCACGAAGGTGAAAAACTAAATAATGTAATACGAGTTAGAAGTAAGTTAACAAAAGCTATTTTGTTTTGTGGTCAATAAATTTATAGATTTCCTACATATTTTTTTACCTAACCTGAAACTTCCACCTAAAAGGAAATTACTCTCCTTTAAATTTATTTTTGAATATCAAACAAGAAGAGATATACCAACGATATATATAATAATATAATAATATAATACATAATATATGTAGGTATGTACTTTCAAATAAAACATTTATTTTTACAATTTAAGGCAAAAATATTTATTATTTACTTTACTAAATAATTTATCTTTCATATTTTTTACAAAATATTGAAGTTATATTAAAATTAATCTAAAATTGGGTAATTTTACTAGTGCTTTACTAAGAATCCAAGCGGGCTCTTGCCGCATTGTGACGTCACTTTTGCGGAAGGTGTTTGCTTCATCGGTTCGGTACAAGGCGTGTCTATCAGTTTTTATAGTCTAAGCTTGAAACGCCAATATTTCGAAATCACATACCGCTAGACTAATACATACATTACAAGTCCCGCAGTGACATCTAGTAAAATTTATTGCGGGTTGTTCTTATTTTCAATACACTAGTATCCATCCCACATTGCTCTCTTTAATTAAGATTTTTCAGCATCTCATAAAAAAGAATATCAGGTAAGCAAACCAAGTACAATAGAGGTTGTTTATGATAGGCAAAAATACACCGTTACATTATATAAGAAGGTTGTAGGAAAAAAGGTTATTCAAAAAGATTATTGTGATAATAAATAATAAATACCAATAAATGTGAAACGACATAGATGAAATTAAGATAGATCTATTAAGTAGAAGATGTTTTCTCAGTAAAAAGAGCAGGAGGAGCTAACACGATAAAAAACAAAGAAATTTTTTTGGAAACAGTTGATAAAACTATCTTATTGAATAAAGTTAGAAAAGTGTTTGGTCCAAATCAAATTTAGTCATTATTAGAAATCATTAAGTTCTTCGATAAAGATTCGAGGAAATAATAAGTAAAGTAAGATACAGATGAGATTTAAGCAATATGAAATCGTGAAACCCAGTTCCTAGATCACTTGGAAGAAAGGACAACCTCTTCATTCTGGTGAGAAATGAGAATTTAAACCTATATGGGCCGCATTATAATTATCAGAATCAGTAATACAATTCAACGATATATATTTTTTCTAGTGAATTAAAATAATTTTTAATTTTTTTCTCATTTGCTACATAGTTGGCGAAAAACACGCGGCAGATCTAGGATAAATCAAATTTAGTCTAATAGCAATATACTCTGGTTCTCCTAAAGACCACTGATAAGGAATATTTAAACCTATTGCTATATAGAAATAGTAACTAGTCAGAAATAAAAAAAAAAAAGGGTGTGGCAGTCCAGTGGAACTGCCGGTAGAAGGTATACTTCTATACACGCGTTCGTCGTTACAAATTTATATGGGAGTCAATCTGCACAATCATCACATATGTAATGCTATAGGTAAGAGAGAGCAGAACGAAAAAAAGAATTAGGTATACAGGTATATGGTGCATCGTTTGCTGTATATAAACATTCAACCTGTAATAGGATTATAGTAAGTAAATGAAAGATTGAATCAATATTTTAATAAAAATATATATTTTTATTTTCATATATGTATAAAAGGAGTTGAATGCAAAAACATTTTTTAACACATGCTCTGCAATAAAATTCATTGTTAATTTTGTTATTAATATAAAAATACAATACAATACACTGCCACATAATTCAACATTATAATACAATACAAATTAAAATGCAATATTCATAAGTATTTAAAAATGACAATAAACATAACTTACGCATATGTTTAATTTACTATGATAATAATATTAATAAAAAAAATAATAATATTAATAAATATTAAATATGTTTACAAAAGGAACATTTTTATTCTCGAAAGAGAAAATATATCTTTATATATCTTCTGTCTCTCTCTTACCTATACCTTACATATGTAATGATTTTGCCGATTCACTCAATATATACGAATACACACAAATTTCCAACGTTGAACGCGCTTATAGAAGTATAACTTCAAAAAATGTTTGTGGAAGATAAAAATAAAAAACCAACAACTCGGATTATGTTATTATTATTTATTATTATAACTATTTTTTTAGTTTTCTGAGATGAGATTGTCATATTAAATTCTTTTGCTCTTATGTTAGTCTTATGTTAGTCTTTGCAAACTATCTTCATCTTGGGCATCAATATTGCGTCGTCTGCGTAAGAGTATTTTGATTTCTTTGTTTCCCATTCTGTATCCTCTTCCTTTGTTAACGCATGGGGCTCAATGAATCCCCTTGTCTTATTACGCTACCTATTTCTATAGGTTCTGTAAATTGTCCATCTATTCTGACCATTTTGTTGTTTTGGTGGATGTTTTCGATAGCTTTTATAATATTTAGGAGAGCTTCTCTGTTATACAGAAGATGGATTACATCTTTAAGTCTTACTCTGTCAAGCGCTTTCTTTAGACCAATCGGACAGAGAAATATGGTATCCCGTCTTTACCTGCTGGTTTTTTGTTCTTCAGGCTTTCAAGTATCTTCCGATCTTCCTGTACATTTAGGTTAAGTTCTTCAATTGTGGTAATTTCTGGTGTTTCTGGTTCTAGCGTCATTTGTTCTTCCTCTGCATACAGCTTTTTTAGGTAGTCCATCCTTTTCTATGTGTTTTGGTTCTATTAGTTCATTTACCTCCGTTCTTTAACCTCTTATGAAGCGCCATATTTCCTTTTGCAGGCCGTAAAAATCATGTTCCATTTCTTTCGAAAAACGTTCCCAGTGATTATCTTTTTTATTTTTCTTACAAGTGCATGTGTTTTGTTTCTAATTGTCTTGTAATTCTGGTATGCCTCTTGTGTTTTGGTTGACATGTATTTCAGGTAAGTTTTTTTCTTTTTCTACACTTTTTCTTCACTTCTGTACAAAACCATGGAGTTCTTCGTCTTGATCAGGCAGCGCTTCTTAAAATCGAGAATTATCCGTAAAGCTATCGACATTGAAAAACGCCCTAACAGCTTAAACACGCGCGAAAAGACTGCTGGTAACGTGGCGACCACTGTTTCAGTTTCAGCGACCCCCTAATAGACTGTTTTTGCGCATACTGTTTCCGCGCATAATGAGATTATAAAAGCAGCTACAAAGTGTAAGACCGGTCAACGCTGAGAAGAAGGGAGATTGAGACCAGAAATGAGACCGCTGACCGCAAGTGAGGGGATTAGGTAGATTGAGACCCTGAACTCGAACACAACCATATCAGAAATGTGTAAAAAAAATAAAATAATAAACCAAATCGAAAATTTTAAAATAAACAGGAAATCTTTTAAATATTTATTTCCAGTAAATACTAGTTCTTAATCCCATATCTGGAAATACATTAGACTCTGAAGCAAAAAAAATAAAAAAATAAGGTTTTATTAATAAAATAATAAGAAATATAATAAATATTATAAACATATAAAACTATTATACAGGGTATAAAGAGATACATAGAAAGTAATATGTAAACAAAAAACTACCATAAACTGCTTGTTCTACATATATATATATATATATATATATATATATATATATATATATATATATATATATATATATATATATATATATATATATAAAGAACAGCTCCAGATACATTGCAATACATTGCAAGAACAGCACATTGCAAGTTCTTTTTGTTCGCAGAATTATATTAATCGATTTCCATTGTTTTTATTCCCCCCTATTCCCTCCTTTCCCATCGCTTATTCATATCTTGTATTACCATTGTCTATCTTAGCATTCACGTATCCGATTATTATTTTCGTACCTCTTCTATATTTAATATTAATTCGACTAGTATTGCTACTCACTTTTCGTTCAATGATGTTTGTGTTCCCAGAATATATCATTAGTTGTTGATCTTTTACTCGGGTTGATCCACTACCATTCCATCACATTTCGCTTAGTTCAATAATGTCTAACTTATACTTATCAATCTCTTTTCTCACTTGCTTTAATTTGCTTGTTGGTTACCTTGCAATCTCAAATTTGATTACCAATATTAAAGTCATTAGGAAATACCAATATTAGTAAGGCAGTTGGGAATACATTACATTTTCTCCTTTTAAAGTCATATATACATAAAGTTAGAATTGAAGGTTAATCCGGATCTCTTTAATAAATAAAATGCAACTTCGCGTGACTTATAAGATTGAACACTAGTAATATATCTTCACTTCCCTTGAATATTCCAGATTGTCTTATGTGGCACTCGTAAACGTGATTTGGAGGACTGATCTACTTCTGGAAAATTGTGCTGTTTACCAAAATCCTATCGAATTTATGACTTAGAGCGACAAAGACTGATTATGGTGAAGGAGTTTTAGTTCTAAGCAGTCGTTTAGAACGCCATACTAATTGAAGATATGTTATTGTACATAGATTCAAGCGTAAGTTAAATTTTCATTAGATGATGCTCTGTTGGATATTTTTTTCATTTTATTTTTTTTCCAAAATGTCGTGTTTTGTTACGGTTTAACAAACTTGGCTATCTTTGTGTTCCCAATCTTCAATAATTATATTAAACTTTTGTGGAAACTATGTATTTTAAGTTTTACATATAAGGATTTTTTTCACTGTGATCCTCGCTCGGAGTAAAAAGATTGGCCTTCACTGTCATCTGTCATCATTTTCCAGAAAACTCTCGTATCAAACTTTTGATCTCAAAATCAATCTTTTTGCTGTATTTATACTATTTCAATAGGTAATAGATTGAATAGATTTATGTGAGAGGCAGCGAACCTGCAAATTCTATTAATCAACAGTCTATTTTACAACGGATTCTACGCATGAAATAAAATTTGGCGATCACATGCATTTACATGCAGTTAGTACAAGTATTTTTATTTTGAGAACTATGCTTGAAACCTTAGACCATAAAAACTGATAGACACGCCGTAATGCTATTCTCTCGTCTCGAAGAGTGAAGCCAACATAAAACGATTCACACAGCTGTGGGTGACGTCAGTGTGCGGCAGAAACGGTAGAGATTAGAAGTGTTTATACGCGTTGTAAACTTTTTAAAGTGTTCCAATTTAAAAATTGTCCAATACATTAATATTTTAATTATGGTGGGGTTTTGCAGTGCATTTAATTGTACGCAGCGACAAAAAAAGGGACAGATATATCATTTCATGGGTAAGTAAATTCACAAATTAAACTTGAAAAACATACCAGAAATTTAGCACCTATTATTTTACTTTTTCCCCCCAAAGTGTTTAAAATAGATACATATGAGAGAGAGAGTCTTATATATAATTTTTATTTTATAATTAGATTGAAAACTAAAGGATTAAGTAAATAAATTGTTTTAGATTTCCTAAAGATTCATCATTGCAAAAAAATGGATTATAGCGATGCGCCGTAAAAATTTTAAACCAACAAAGAGTTCTAAAATTTGCTCCAAACATTTCACAGCGGATTCGTATATTACTAGCGGTTGGAGTTCAAAAAAACAACTAAAAAAAGATGCTGTACCCAGCATTTTCGATTTTCCAAACCATTTAATTAAGCAAGTTACAACTAGAAAATTTCCAAAAAAAAGAGAAACTGTCTCAGTCAAACCAACAGGATCTAAAAGGGAAAATATAAATGTAACGAGTGAATCTACCACCATAAAGACTCCAGTAGAAATTTCAGACGAAACTACCTTAGAACCTCCCTTGAAAAAGCGAAGACATTACCTTGGTGACTTTGAACAAGAATCATCTAACAGAGACCAGGGATATAAAGTAGTAGTAAACAAATTAATTCAAAAGAAAAACAAACAAATCAAAATGTTGCAACAACGAAATAGAAGGCTTATTAAAAAAGTAAATACCTTAAAATCTTTATTAGAACATCTTAAAGAAAAACAGATGATCGATGAAGATTCCTCTCTGAAACTTTCGGCAAGGAAAATTATTAATACTTCTTATTAGTGATCTATTTAGCTTTGGCATGTATAACAGTTTATTATTTTATATTGTTTGTAGTTAGTCGATCAAGTTTTGACTATTGCTTTTTATTTTATTAGGATACGATGCATGCTTCTGCAAAAACTATCTTTAAGCAGCTACTTAAATCTAAAAGCACTAAAACATATCCACCGGAGTTAAAAAGCTTTGCTCTCACTCTTAATTTCTATTCACCAAAAGCTTACTTGTATGTCAGAAAAACTTTTCCTAACATGTTGCCTCATCCTCGAACTCTTCAAAAGTGGTATCAAGTAGTAGCTTGTGAGCCTGGATTTCAAAAAGAAGCAGTGAATGTATTAAAACAAAAAGTAGTTAAACTTAGAAATAAAGGAAAATCATGTATCTGTGCTTTGATGGTCGATGAAATGTCTATACACCAGAAAATAGAATAGGATGGTGAAAAGTTTTTAGGGTAAGTGTATCTTAATATTTATTAGCAATTATAAAAAGTATCAACATTATATTTTCTATTTAAATAATTGAAAACATTAATTTTAGATATATTGATATAGGAAGTAAACCTCAAAGCGATTCTTCCGATATTAAAGCAAAAGAAGCAATTGTATTCTTAATTAATAGTTTAAATGAATCATGGAAGCTGCCGATAGGCTACTTTTTAATCGCTGGGTTATCAGGTGTTCAAAAAAGTAATCTAATAAAAATGTGCTTAAAAATAATGCACGAAGCTGATGTCACAATTACCAGTTTAACGTTTGATGGTGCACCATCAAATATTAGCATGGTTAAACAACTTGGAGTTGATTTATCGATTAATTCCAATAAAGTATATTTTCTACATCCAGCAACAAATCAACCAATATATATGTAATATTTGACCCACCACATATGTTGAAACTTATTCGCAATACTTTAGGTTATTACAAAAATTTTTTTGACGGGAATAATAAAGCGATTAAATGGGAATATTTGCAAAAATTAGTAGACATTCAAGAAAAGGAAGGCCTTCATCTTGCAACTAGGATAACGCGAAGGCATTTAAATTGGTATAAGGAAAAAATGAAAGTGAAATTAGCTGCCCAAACGTTCAGCCAAAAAGTTGCTAAGGCAATACATTATTTGAGAAATAAAAGCTCAAAAGAATTTGTACATAGCGAAGCTACTCAAAATTTTATTGAACATATCAATGATATTTTTGATATTTTAAATAGCCGAAATTTATTGGCAAAACACCTAAAATCTAGTTTACAGCAACATAATAAACAAGCGATTTTTCAAAAAACTGAAGAATCTATAAAGTATCTTAGTTAACTTAAGGACTCCAAAAATGGTGAACCCCTATATCTAAGCCAAAGAAAGACGGGTTTTATTGGTATGATCATTAGTTTAAAGTCAATAATGGGAATTTGGAAAAATTACGTGGAGGATATGGATGGAGGTCTGAAGTATCTTTCGGCCTATAAACTTTCTCAAGATCACTTAGAAGTTTTCTTTAGTTCTATTAGGAGTCATGGAGGTTACAACAATAACCCAACGGCAAAACAATTTAAAGCTGCATATAAAAGACTCTTAATGCACACCAGTGTTACAGGATCTACCCAGGCTAATTATATAGAACAGGCACCTTCCATAATATTAGCAATGAGTACAACAAATACGGTGAAAATGAAAACTGTTGATCATCAACTCATTGACAACTTTATAACTGATGAAAATAATAAGGAAACAATAACTAGTAACCAGGATCAGGATTACACTGTAAATAATTTAAGTTTTTCAAGAACATTGTCATCTTATGTTTGTGATGTTGTTGACTATATCGCTGGGTTTGTCGTTAAGAAACTTAAGAAAACATTAGATTGTGACATATGTTTGTGTGCAATTGAATGAACAATCTCCATTCATAAAAGACAAAAATTATAGCATATCAAAAAATTTTTTAATTCAACCTTCTAAAGACGTCATTCATATTTGCAAAATTGCTGAAAGTGAAATTAAATTTATGTACAATTCAAAAAAATTAAACGATTCCAAAATAATGACAAAATTGATCTTAAATGTCATGAGTAACGTGCATGGCTGTGTTTAACGCATACAAAGAACATATGTTTGACCATGATTTTGAAACAAACCATTTGTTTAATCTAATAAAGATAATTTGTTTCCATTATTGCAACATTAGATTGTACCACGAAGGTGAAAAACTAAATAATGTAATACGAGTTAGAAGTAAGTTAACAAAAGCTATTTTGTTTTGTGGTTAATAAATTTATAGATTTCCTACATATTTTTTTTACCTAACCTGAAACTTCTACCCAAAAGGAAATTACTCTCCTTTAAATTTATTTTTGAATATCAAACAAGAAGAGATATACCAACGATATATATAATAATATAATACATAATATATGTAGGTATGTACTTTCAAATAAAACATTTATTTTTACAATTTAAGGCAAAAATATTTATTAATTACGTTACTAAATAATTTATCTTTCATATTTTTTACAAAATATTGAAGTTATATTAAAATTAATCTAAAATTGGGTAATTTTACTAGTGCTTTGCTAAGAATCCAAGCGGGCTCTTGCCGCATTGTGACGTCACTTTCGCGGAAGGTGTTTGCTTCATCGGTTCGGTACAAGGCGTGTCTAAAGCTTGAAACGCCAATATTTCGAAATCACATACCGATAGACTAATACATTACATATCTTTAAGTCCCGCAGTGACATCTAGTAAAATTTATTGCGGGTTGTTCTTATTTTCAATACACTAGTATCCATCCCACATTGCTCTCTTTAATTAAGATTTTTCAGCATCTCATAAAGAAGAATATCAGGTAAGCAAACCAAGTACAATAGAGGTTGTTTATGATAGGCAAAAATACACCGGTACATTATATAAGAAGGTGGTAGGAAAAAAGGATATTCAAAAAGATTATTGCGATAATAAATAATAAATGTGAAACGACATAGATGAAATTAAGATGGATGTATTAAGTAGAAGATGTTTTCTCAGTAAAAAGAGTAGGAGGAGCTAACACGATAAAAAACCAAGAAATTTTTTTGGAAACAGTTGATAAAACTATCTTATATATAATCTCTCATAATATCTTATATATAACTATATATTATTGAATAAAGTTAGAAAAGTGTTTGGTCCAAATCAAATTTAGTCATTATTAGAAATCATTAAGTTCTTCGATAAAGATTCGAGGAAATAATAATTATATAAAGTAAGATACAGATGAGATTTAAGCAATATGAAATCGTGAAACCCAGTTCCTAGATCACTTGGAAGAAAGTACAACCTCTTCATTCTGGTGAGAAATGAGAATTTAAACCTATATGGGCCGCATTATAATTATCAGAATCAGTAATACAATTCAACGATATATATTTTTTCTAGTGAATTAAAATAATTTTTAATTTTTTTCTCATTTGCTACATAGTTGGCGAAAAACACGCGGCAGATCTAGGATAAATCAAATTTAGTCTAATAGCAATATACTCTGGTTCTCCTAAAGACCACTGATAAGGAATATTTAAACCTATTGCTATATAGAAATAGTAACTAGTCAGAAATAAAAAAAAAAAGGGTGTGGCAGTCCAGTGGAACTGCCGGTAGAAGGTATACTTCTATACACGCGTTCGTCGTTACAAATTTATATGGGAGTCAATCTGCACAATCATCACATATGTAATGCTATAGGTAAGAGAGAGCAGAACGAAAAAAAGAATTAGGTATACAGGTATATGGTGCATCGTTTGCTGTATATAAACATTCAACCTGTAATAGGATTATAGTAAGTAAATGAAAGATTGAATCAATATTTTAATAAAAATATATATTTTTATTTTCATATATGTATAAAAGGAGTTGAATGCAAAAACATTTTTTAACACATGCTCTGCAATAAAATTCATTGTTAATTTTGTTATTAATATAAAAATACAATACAATACACTGCCACATAATTCAACATTATAATACAATACAAATTAAAATGCAATATTCATAAGTATTTAAAAATGACAATAAACATAACTTACGCATATGTTTAATTTACTATGATAATAATATTAATAAAAAAAATAATAATATTAATAAATATTAAATATGTTTACAAAAGGAACATTTTTATTCTCGAAAGAGAAAATATATCTTTATATATCTTCTGTCTCTCTCTTACCTATACCTTACATATGTAATGATTTTGCCGATTCACTCAATATATACGAATACACACAAATTTCCAACGTTGAACGCGCTTATAGAAGTATAACTTCAAAAAATGTTTGTGGAAGATAAAAATAAAAAACCAACAACTCGGATTATGTTATTATTATTTATTATTATAACTATTTTTTTAGTTTTCTGAGATGAGATTGTCATATTAAATTCTTTTGCTCTTATGTTAGTCTTATGTTAGTCTTTGCAAACTATCTTCATCTTGGGCATCAATATTGCGTCGTCTGCGTAAGAGTATTTTGATTTCTTTGTTTCCCATTCTGTATCCTCTTCCTTTGTTAACGCATGGGGCTCAATGAATCCCCTTGTCTTATTACGCTACCTATTTCTATAGGTTCTGTAAATTGTCCATCTATTCTGACCATTTTGTTGTTTTGGTGGATGTTTTCGATAGCTTTTATAATATTTAGGAGAGCTTCTCTGTTATACAGAAGATGGATTACATCTTTAAGTCTTACTCTGTCAAGCGCTTTCTTTAGACCAATCGGACAGAGAAATATGGTATCCCGTCTTTACCTGCTGGTTTTTTGTTCTTCAGGCTTTCAAGTATCTTCCGATCTTCCTGTACATTTAGGTTAAGTTCTTCAATTGTGGTAATTTCTGGTGTTTCTGGTTCTAGCGTCATTTGTTCTTCCTCTGCATACAGCTTTTTTAGGTAGTCCATCCTTTTCTATGTGTTTTGGTTCTATTAGTTCATTTACCTCCGTTCTTTAACCTCTTATGAAGCGCCATATTTCCTTTTGCAGGCCGTAAAAATCATGTTCCATTTCTTTCGAAAAACGTTCCCAGTGATTATCTTTTTTATTTTTCTTACAAGTGCATGTGTTTTGTTTCTAATTGTCTTGTAATTCTGGTATGCCTCTTGTGTTTTGGTTGACATGTATTTCAGGTAAGTTTTTTTCTTTTTCTACACTTTTTCTTCACTTCTGTACAAAACCATGGAGTTCTTCGTCTTGATCAGGCAGCGCTTCTTAAAATCGAGAATTATCCGTAAAGCTATCGACATTGAAAAACGCCCTAACAGCTTAAACACGCGCGAAAAGACTGCTGGTAACGTGGCGACCACTGTTTCAGTTTCAGCGACCCCCTAATAGACTGTTTTTGCGCATACTGTTTCCGCGCATAATGAGATTATAAAAGCAGCTACAAAGTGTAAGACCGGTCAACGCTGAGAAGAAGGGAGATTGAGACCAGAAATGAGACCGCTGACCGCAAGTGAGGGGATTAGGTAGATTGAGACCCTGAACTCGAACACAACCATATCAGAAATGTGTAAAAAAAATAAAATAATAAACCAAATCGAAAATTTTAAAATAAACAGGAAATCTTTTAAATATTTATTTCCAGTAAATACTAGTTCTTAATCCCATATCTGGAAATACATTAGACTCTGAAGCAAAAAAAATAAAAAAATAAGGTTTTATTAATAAAATAATAAGAAATATAATAAATATTATAAACATATAAAACTATTATACAGGGTATAAAGAGATACATAGAAAGTAATATGTAAACAAAAAACTACCATAAACTGCTTGTTCTACATATATATATATATATATATATATATATATATATATATATATATATATATATATATATATATATATACGCCACTGCTTTTAAATGAAGTATTGATTATGAAGATTTCCCACAAAACTATGTTCACAAAACAAAGAGGGAATTAACCGAAACCAGTATTCGATATGCTCCAGGTGAATATCTGGCAATTTAAATTTTATTACGGGATTAGAAGATGAGATCCGAAACTCAAAGTCGGCATTCAATTAACTCGTATTTAGTTTATGAATTAGTTAATTACGGATTTAAGGCGATTTAAAAAGGAAAAAAGATCCTAACAATGTAAAAAGAATATAAAATCAGTCGGAGTTATATCGGGTTATTCTCTTCGAGTTGTTTTTTGTTTAAACCAAATGTCACAATAATCAGGAGCTATTAAATATGTGCATAATAATAAATATAATTAATTAATAAGTACAATTTCACATAAGGTTTACGGAGTTTTAGATATTTTGTTGTTTTTCTGTTAGACACATTGTTGAGACAGTATATATCCTTGTCTGACACGTTGTTCTGGATGGAATTCGGTCGAGAGTGTGCCAAGCACTTCAATTGTTCCAGTAGAGTGTTCATATAGTTTAGTTATAAGCGAAATTAAGTGCTGTGATACGCCTACGTCTTCTAGTATCGGCCATAAGTGTTGTGACAGATCTAAAATGTTTTCCTGTAACAGGTTGACTGCCACAAAAAAATGTTTGAAAAAATTTCACGGTGCCAAGTTGAAAAAAGTGCATCTGGCAACCAACTGAAATACTTCCATTACTAATATTTCACCAATTTTATTTATTAGTCCCGATTGTTGAAAAAATATGTCAGCGGTCGAATACAACCGCCGGGGCGTAGGCGACATACTTATTCCCGTGGTTCCAAGCGGTCGTTCGGGCGGTCGTCCTGTTCATGATTAGTCTTGTCTAATTGACTAATATTTTGTCAGTGACAATTATTTGATTGTTAAACGCCGTCTACACTCTCGATCGAAGTTCTTCGGACGAAGTGTCGAAGTGAAGTTAATCGAGGCGAGGTGACTCTCTACATACTCGTGAAGTCGAGTAATGTAGTGTGACACTTCGTATTCGAACTTCTAGCCCTTTGATTCGGACGCGAAAAACCGGCACCGAACGGAAGGGGAACAAGGCGAAGCGAAGTCGCATGAAGTACCTGTCTACACTCTCGTACTCGCTGAACTTCGATCAATTTTGCGAGTAGTATAGTGGCCGCTTTAGTAAGACAACAAGCTCGTGTTATTTGTAGAGTTAGATAATAGAAAAAACAATTAATATTTCTTAAAATAAAATGGGAAGTCGCGGTAAAGTGATGGTTGGTATGCTTTTAAAAAGCAATGAACGTTCGGGTAAGATATATTTTTGATATTTTCATATGTAATTACTGGCGTAGGATTACTGTTTAAAGTACTACACAATAAGCAAGATAATGTTCCGAAAAATACGCTTTTATTAATAAGTAAAATAGAATAGAAATATGCTTTACTCTCATTGAAAGATATACAGAAAATATAGATATATAGAAATATTTATAGGCAAAGCTTACAAAGCGTCAGAAAGCAAAAAAAAAAAAAAATACAATTTACTAAAATTATATAAATCGTCCATATAAATAAAAAATAATGAAGTAGAACAAAAATAATCTATTGCAAAATTTAAATAAATTGCAAATTGTATAATTTACCTTAGGTTAGTACCCATGAATATTTTTGAGAGTTTCACAGTTACAAAAAGTTTTATTGTTTTTTTTTCAGATGACGAACCTAATGATTTCAGTTCCTTTGATTCTAACCTAGACCCTCTATTCTTAATATCCATCGATGAAGAAATTGCATTTATTTCCGATGGATCAAAAGTGTAAGCAAAAAAGAATTTGGAAAATAAACGTAGAAAGCTAAATACTCTTGTTGCAAAAAGAGAAATTGGTAGTGAGCTATGCTGTTTAAGTCACTTTCCAGCCGGGATAACATTCTCACAGAATAACACTCTTCGGGCGAAAATTCAAAAAATATTGTCCAACTACAGCCTTTGGAATCGAACAGTGCTATTTCCTCGAAAGAATTGGATTACTTTTTTCAAACTACAATCGATCAACAAAGGCAACAAAACATATTTTCATCTGGGCGAAATGAAGATCATCAAAGCCAGGAAAATTCTGCTGATGGATACGAAAAACTCCCATGGTAAAACCTATTAGCAATCACAAGATTTTCAACTATTCTGCGGAAACTGGATTACAGGCACATTACTCTGCAGCTTCTCAAAAAATTTGTCCTCCTATTAAATTGTTTTCAAATTTTCGTGGACGATGAAGTTATAGATGAAATGGGTAATCAAACTAACTTGTATGCCACCCAGATTTTGTGCGATATTGATGATATTAGTAACGAATCTACTCTACATCGAGGGGTTCCAACCAACAAAAAAGAATTGATATAGTTTGTAGGCCTTGTGGGTTATATGGGGCTTGTAAAGCTACCTTCTGTAGACAAATACTGAACCACGTGGTATTTATCTGATAATACCACGTGTTCAGATGGTGACCGCTTACAGGAAGTAAAACCATTGCTAGATAAACTTGTTATAAACTTTCAAGCAGTTTATAAACCAGGGAGGTTATTCTGTATTGATAAGTCTGTTATTTCTTTCCAAGATCGGTTAATAATGAAGCTGTACATACCGCAAAAAACGCATAAGTATGGGATTAAGCTTTTTAAGCTTTGTAGTAATAATTTCCACACATGGAATATGAAGATTTATACAGGTAAGAAAAAAAAAATAAAGGTAACTCTTCTGTGCCAACAAATGTAGTGATTAACCTATCAGAACGCCTTTTAAATTCAGGACGTACAATAGTAGCTATAACTGCTATACAAGCCTCGAATTAGCTAACATTGTACTTGAAAACGAAACATACTATATTGAGACGCTAAAAGCAAATCGTCGTGGAAACCCAAAAAAAGTAATAAATAAAAAATTTAAAAAGGAAAAAAATTTGGGCTAGAAAACGAGAGAGGCACTTACGTTTTAAAATGAAAAAATAAAAGATATATCTTGTTTCTATTACAGGCTGTAATGGAATACAATAAGGCAAAGTCCTGAATTGACCAATCAGACTAGATGGCAAGTTATAATTCGCCTCTACGAACATCACTGAAATGGTACATAAAGATTGCTGTGGAATTTTTTTTTGGTACATCATTCGTTAATTCTCACATTATTTTCAACCAACTAGCCTATAAAAAGATAAAAACAACTGAATTTAGAGAGCATTAAATATAGTCGCTCCTAAATTATGAAGACAACATTGAGCTACAGAATGGTTCCAAAACGGAACAACAACAAATACGAACTACAAGAAGATCGATGCGAACTCATACTTTCGTGAAAAAAGAAGGTTCATATGATAAAATGAAAAAATACTGAAAATGTTGTTATACATAGAAGATTCGGGGAACATAACAAAAAATCGGCCCAAAAAAGTAGTAACTTACTGTGACACTTGTCAATGTCAACCACATCTTTGTTTAGATTGTTTTAACAAACATTCCAAACAACCGATAATTTTTAATTTCTTTCATGTTCTTATTTAACTTTTGTATGTCTTAGTTTGTAATGAATAGTTTTTACATTTTTATATTTTTTACTTAAAATAAAAACAAGTCAAAGTTTCGATATCCTTTCATCCTCCCTTATTTTGCCAAAATGAAAACTGATATGTATGTTACGGAGAATGAAAACATAAGTGCAGTTGCGGTGAGAGTGGGTGCAGTTGTCCACACCTTTAGTTGAGAAGTGACAGCAGATGAAAAAAGAAGAAGACAATGAAGTTAGAAACAGATTTAATTTTGAACGTAAAAATAATGTGTGTAATGAGATTTTTGTAAGTTTCTTTTAATAAAAATAAAGTCTACTAGTGTATCAGTTTTACGCAAGCGAGTTATCTAAACAAGCGATTTACACCAACAATGTATATGCGACGACTGTATGCCACAGCGGTCGAATACTGCAATAACTCCACTTCTCTACCGACCTCTGGCAAAACAGGAACTATACCCCAGACCATATCAAATTGGCAGTATACCATCGCTGTGGCACGATCGGTCGTATACGACGGGCAGTCAACCTGTTAAATATACCATATATTCACTTGGACATCTCGGTGGAATATCTTGGTACTTACGTTTTCAAATTCATTATTTTGAAAAATGGACTAAAAACCAACATATCGAAGCTCTAGTACTAAACAATTAATTTCTGAGTCTTCTGGAAATAACTTTTAATCAGTATGATCGAAGCTACCTTTCTACAAAGTTTCAGCAAATTTAACTGAAACCACTTTTACATAAGTAAATACAAAATATACCAATTTGCACGAATACGACATTCAATGAGGCTAAAAGTTGCATCTTATGTCAAGTTTTAAGAGGGTCATTTTGAACATTTTTTGTAGCTGTGTGCCTATTTAAAATTATATTAGTGATACTAAAGTCTAGTGATATTAAAGCCATGAAAAATATGTGTGAAGATGCTTTATTTTTTTGCATAAAAACAAAGCCTGCCTCATATGAAAAAAACAAGATTTTTTGTCGCGAATTAACGAAGAATTCCAAAACGATTTTTAATTTAAAATATCTCAGGGCAAAAAATTAATCTTTAGTTTGTGAGAAAAATTTTAACACCCCGTATATCGAAAAATTGTACATTTTCGGGCATACGTTGTATAGCAAACTGTGATTATTTTTTATGCATAATTTAACTAAAACCACTTTTACACAAGAAAACTGTCGCGGTACTTGTTTTTAATTATTTTACATTTAATATGTATTATAACATTATTCCTATTATTTAAATAAATAATTTTGGTCAAACTATCTTTTATTACTAAAGTATGGGTGCTACTTCACATTAACAGCTTAAAAGCGAAAATTATATTTATACACAAACTAATGTAATTGTTTCCTTAATAGTGACCACAATTGCAGAGTTCGCGCGTGGACAGTTAGTTAAATCATTATTCATCCATCCGTAAAGTTTTTAAACTGTTAAATGCATGGTAAGGCTCAGTAAGGCTTAAAAATTCACTCTACTACATTCATGATTATAGTGCACGACTTGAGGCGTGATTTATACTGCTTGTTTGAATCTCTTTCATGTAAAAATTACTGATTTATAGTATCTTTATGTGGAATAATGTTGCAACGTTTTCTGTGGGCGTGTTTACGTTTGTAGTTTTATAAAAATTGATAAGTCCAATGAGAATTATTAAGTGTTTTCGTAATAGGTGGTCTAGTATTTATTGGGGCTTTTTCTGAGCGAAAAAAAAAGGAAACAGAAAGAGAAAAAACACGACAAACCTAAGAAAAAACACTTACAAGTATCTTAGCAAGGAGACGAAAAGCATACCGTATTTCCGTTTTTTCCTGTATATGGTATTCCACCTAAAGGGTAATATATTTCCGAGTCACAGACCCACCTTATTTTCATGCCATACTTATCTGGTTCTGAAGGCATATACTGCTTGAAAGGACACCTACCTCGATACGGAACGAGTTAGCTCATCTACCGTTATGTTTTTTTCTGGTAAATAATATTTCTGAAAGTTTTGGTTGACTTTATTCCACACATCGCGTATTGCTGCTAATTTGCCGTTTCTTCTTCGTTCAGACCTCGTGTCCTTATCGTCAAATCAAACAATTCTTTGCAAATTTTTGAATCGTTTTAACTCTATTAAGCTTTAAATATAGTAGGGCCATAAAACTTACTCCAAAGTATATCTACATTATGGATGTTGGCACTCAGGTGCCCTGCAGTTAGTAGAAGTCTAATAAACGAATATAGCTCTGTAGAGCCGCAATATTTCCAGTTCTCTATCCCCAGGATATTTTCGGCTTTTTTATTTGTACACTTCACTATTTCGTTCATAATTTTTTCTCCACAAACAAACAAAAGGAATCAACAAGACAATGACAGGAGAAAGACAGGCAAGAATAAGATGGCATATAGCACATAAACAATATAGAATTTTATTAAAAAATACATATTAGCTCTAACAGCTGCTACTTGCCACTATAGTTAGGAAATAGACCAAAGTTTTAGTAACTTTGTAAGTGTATTAAGTATATTTAATACATCTTTTTATTTAATGCAATATTTATAGTCATAATTATTATGATATTCAAGGATAAATACGATAACCAGACAAATTAAATTGTTTAAAAGTGTTTGGATCAACAAAAAACATATTTGCCCTCCATATAAAGCGTCACCTTGCATAAATAAATTGTAGTAATTATTTAATAAAATAAACGAATTCAAGATCTAGATAAATAAATAGCTATCTAATGAAATCTCTTTTTTTTACATGTTCACTAACCAGTTTTTGTAATATATTGCTTGTCTTCCTGAAATATTAGTTTATACCTCTTTCTATAGAGAATGTCACCTCTCAAGGTAAAAAAGGATTTATGTTAACTGCAACTATATTATGTATGTATTGGTTGGATACATAACCTTACATGTTGAATATTAAATGTTTCATTGCGGGGGGTTTTCTATTTTCTTAAAGTTTGGTATCAGTATCAAGTCAATTTAGAATCTAATTGAAATTTTTTTGTAATAACTGTCAAATAAGTGTCACATAATAATCTTATATCTAATATTATAAAAATAAATCCCCATTTCACTTGGTCACCCATAACATGAGAACGACTTACCGAATTTATTCATCTTTTTTTTTATTTTCTAATAGGGAAAAGGCGGGCAAAAACAAAAGGTTTAAATTGGGATTTAAAACAAATCTGTAATTTTCAAGGTCTAGAAATAAGTCAAATATTATTATAATAGTAACTATTTATTAATATAACTTAAAGTTAGAAAAAGTAAAAGTTTTTCTTATTATACTAAAAAACAGAAAATACTGTAAGTTACCCCATTATACCCGTCGTATAGGGTAAAATGGGGTACGAAATTGAAACCAAGAAAAGCCTATTGACAAAATTCGCATATAAGTACTGCTTCATCATTCTCATCTTCTATAATTGCATATGAATTGTGAGCCCATTTATGGCAACTGGAACAGTTTATCCATCCCTCTGTAAAACTTGAATAAAAGTCTCCATAGTACAAGCACTCAGTGTCACTATCTTCGCCTTCTGAATCTGACCTTTTTTTTCAATTTTGATTTTTTAATCATAATTTTTATGTGATTTGGTTTGATGATCTACTATCTTTCTTCTTGTTGATTTCGCCTCCATAGCCTGCGTTTTTTTTTTCTGTGGTAATTCTAGCTCCGTTTTGTGAGGCAAAAACGTTACAATGGCGGTTTTGCCTCTTTTTTTCATACGCGTTTCTGGGATTGATTTACTTTGGGCACTGCTACGATAGCTTTGGGACTTACGAACTTAAAACTAGAGGTACTTTCTTTCTCTAATGTACGACTCTAGTTGAGGCTCGGTAGTTTTCCCTCTAGTGGACTGTACAATAGGATCTATTTGATTTTTAGGTCTACTGGGGTTAATTTCTATACCAATTGTAGCTGATGGTAAAAAATAAGCTTTAGAAAAATCGGCCATATTCACAGGCCATACGCCGGTTGCTTTAAAACCATTTATCGCAGTAGCCATTGTAGCTGCTATTAAATATGCGGCACTGAATAAGAAAGAAATTTGCTAAAATGTTACTACTCTTCCAGGATGTGTTCTAAGCCATTTCTTTACTTCGTACAATGAGGTGGAAGACGGTGCGTACAATGAGGTAAAAAACAGAATTTCCACCTCATTGTATATATTAAATGACCATCTAGCAGAAGCAGAACCAGTGAATCCTTTGAAGCTCTATAATACTCAATAAATTTCTTAAACCGTGAAAAAACCATATCTTATCTAAAAAAAAAATCCACAAGGAAAATAATTCCTGTAGCTGGCTGTATACCACGTATAACAAAAGAGGTTAGTCTTTGTATGTGGGTATATTTTATTTTATAAAAACCCTTAAAAGGGCAACATTAAAAGCACGAACGTTTTCGGAACAACTGTTCCATCATCAGGTTAAAATACAGGTTACCATGCCTGAGCCACCAAAATATTTGGGTAAAAACCCTTTAAAATGAAATGTGTTACCAAAGATTGTACATGATGTTGATAATATTATATGATGTTTAATATTTTAATTAGATTTTACTTCAGGTAACATACACCCATGCTTAAGTGAGTTCCAGTGTCCGGAGAGTAAACCTCTTCAAACGGACTTCAGCTGGCAACTGGTTCACGCTCTCTGTTGACCACTTTTGACATCAGATTTCCTTTTTTAGGTAAACTCCATTTGGAACAAAACATAACATTTTTTTGGAAACTTACACAAAATAAGATATTAGGTTTATAATAAAATAAATAGGTCACAATTTTAACATATATACTTATTGAGTAAAACGGGGTACCAATAGATTGGGTAAAACGGGGTACCCTTTTTCCTACCTATTGGTATCCCATTTTGTCCAAAGAGCAGATTTTGAGATTATGACCTGTTTAAATTATTGCAAGTATTTATTTCTTAACATAATGACAAAGATATTCTCTAAAACAGATTCACTGTTAGTTGGAAATAATGTTATTTAATAATAAATTGGTCTATCTATCTATATAAGAATTTTTACAGCTGTCGTTGCCTTCCTTCTTTCAGCCAACGTCTCCAGTCCTTTCTGTTCTGCCATTCTCCATCTCTAAGGTCTCGTCTTTCCATGGCTTCGTTCACTTCATCCCTCCATGATCTTCGGGGTCTACCTCTTTTCCTTCTTCCTATTGGGCTCCAATCCGAAATCTTTGCTATCCACTTTGAATGATCTGTTCTTCTCACATGTCCATACCAAATTAAACGTTTTTTTTTTTTCGATGTAGCTGAGTATGTCTTGTTCTACTACCATTCTTCGTTTTATCTCCTCATTTCTGATGCGATCCATTTTTGTCACTCTGCAGCTTCTTCTCATGAATTCCATTTCAGTTGCTGTGATTTTGGACCTGTTTCGTTTATTTATTACCCAATTCTCTGCTCCATAGGTCATTATACTGCGTACCAAGGTGTTACAAATTCTCTTCTTTGAATTTCTGGTAATCTGTCTTTCCCACAGTACCCCGTACATTTGTTTAATACATGTTCTTGTCTGTGCTAATCTGCTGGTTATCTCTTGCTCGGTGGTTCCATTTTTTGAAAATATGAATCCTAAACATTTGAATTTGTCAGTGCCGCTAATTTCCCTATTATCGTCCATTTCCAAGTTTCTCACTCGTTCTTGCTCTGTTTTTAAATATTCGGTCTTTTCTAGATTTATTTCCAGTCCATTTTTTGTGTATTCCTTTTCTAATTTTCGGAGCATATAGCACAGATCTTCTTCATCTTGAGCCGTTACCACTTGGTCATCTGCAAAGCTTAATGTGTACAAGAAGTTGTCCTGGATTGGTATTCCCATCCCTTCACATAATAAATTGGTTTAGTACCTAATACTTACGATGGATTATTTTTCGGCCGATATTATAACTTAGTTAACTAAAAACGCACATGTACTGTTTATAAAAATCGACTAACAACTAATGATATTTGCTTTATGACAAAAGCTGTAACCAGCCGTCCATAATATAATTTCATGAACGTCGTATAGATGGAACAAATGGTATTAAAAAAAAAGGGGTACCTCGTTTTAGGCAGCAATTTCGTTTTGCCCGCCTCTCCCCTACCTTATAGAAGGTTCTTACGGAAAGAATTTTTAAGAAAATTTAACATAAAAATAAAAAAATACAGAAACTTTAACCAATATTTAAATTAATTACTATTTAAATGGGTATAAGCCACAATTAAAGGTTAAAGTAAGTGTATTGACGTTTCAATTTCCACTTCGGAAATCGTTCTCAAAATACAAACATTAGTTTGTATTTTGAGAATCAAACATCATTAATGTATGTATTTTGAGAACGATTTCCGAAGTGGAAATTAAAACGTCAATAAACTTACTTTAACTTTTAATTGTGCCTTATTCCCATTTAAATAGTAATTATTTTAAAATGCCACAAGAAAATAGCTTCAGAACAATATTTAAATTTTGTAGCGGCCCTACCTTAAGTAGTGGTAGGGCCACCTGGTGCAGGGAACTTTTTTTCCACCAGCACAAATTAGCCACAACTCCTACGTATAAACTTCATATCGCATACAAACATGACGCAATGAATTATAAATACATCGCCTGCTCTTTTTTTTCTAATAACGTGTAATTTAATTAGATGACAGAATTATTCTTGTCTACCAAGACTAATAGATATATTTTTGAAAAATTTTAACACGCAGATTTAACATATGAACCTGTTTTTAATACAGGGGTTTTAGAGCACGGCTGCTAGCACTCTTTACAATTTCTTTTAAAAATGAATTTAAACCAGACCTCAATAAGGCAAGGTCGTTAAGCTTCGGATTAAAAATAGTTCAATTTTAGCCCATGTGATGTACGATCTACAATAAAAGCTTTCTAGAATCAACATTTTTAATTTTGCAATAACTGTCAAGTGAAATTTCTAGAAATTTTAATAACTGAATATATGTGCCTATTATCACGCAAAATTAAATTTTGTTGTGCATTTTTAGAAAAGTTTAATTATCTGAACCACAAACTTTTTTAACTTTCTAACTTTATCATTTTTCGAAATACATTCGTTAAAATTTTTGATAATATTATTTCTGTCATCTTTAAACAACTCTGATATGTGGCGGGTGTATAGGGGAAGGGCTATATGTAAAAAATGCGCAAAAAGAGCACCAAAAGTACACCACACCTTTTAAAAATGGATATTACACTTCGAGGAAAAGATATATGAGTCATTCTTGTCTAAAATGAAATAACTGACTAAAAATGAGATGTTTTTTAAACCTCATTTCCTCAAAGTATCCTCACGTTCTGGAATTTGTCATGACGATAGAAGAGGCTTGGCAACATCAAACAAAATTTCAAATTCGGATAATAGCAACATATTAAGTTAATACCTTGTTATGAAAATCGCTATTGTAGAAAAGATATCTTCTTTATGTGCCGTCTTCTACCGAAGGTTGGTGACCATCAAACGATAGGTTTTTCTGTTTTGTGCCGCATGTATTATGTTCGCAGCTTCTGGTATTTAAAACAATTCTCTCAAGTTTTTCAGCCAGGATTTCTTCTTTCTGCCCAAATCTTCTACCTTCAATCTTGCCTTCCACGATAAGCTGAAGCAGACTGTACTTATCATTACGGAACACATGGCCCAGGTATGACGCTTTCCTCCTTTTAACAGTTGTTAACAATTCCACCTCTTTACCCATTTGTCTTAATACCTCTGTGTTGGTCTCTCTGTCTGTCCAAGGTATTTTCAGTATGCGTCGATACAGCCACATTTCTAGAGCCGCTAACTTCTTATAGTTGCTGCTGTTAACGTCCACCCTTCAACTCCGTAAAGTAGCGTAGAGAGTATGTAGCATTTCGTGGCGCGCCATCGGAGGTTAACGCTTAGGTGGCGGTAGCTTAAGAGCTTTCTCATTTAGATAAATTTGGACCTTGCTATTTCAAATCTGATCTTAATCTCTACGACTGGGTCCCACTTATCATTTACTATATATCCCAGATATTTAAATCGGTGTACTTTTTCAATACGTTCGTACGCCGACTGTTATCGGCCAGTATAGCAGTATCATCTGCATATCGAAAACTTATTGGTACGCCATTAATCTTGATGCCCTCGTTGTACTCTTCCAGTGCCTCTAGAAATATTTGTTCCGTGTACAGGTTGAAAAGCAGTGGCGAAAGAATACAGCCCTGTCAAACCCCTCTCGAAATGGTTACGTTTTCACTCACCATATGTCCATTCTTCATGTGGGCTGTTTGATTCCAATATACATTTTTTTATAATCTGGATGTCATTAGTGTCAAGTCCTGTAAGATGTAATAGTTCTATGAGTTTGTCATGTTTGATAGAAAATATATAGATATGGAATATCTTCCTTCAACTTATACGCTTTCTGAACTTTATCAGGAATATAAAAAATGAAATTCTATTCATAAACGATCTGTTTGACAATTTATTTACGAACTCGTTTTTCATTCGTTAAACTTAAAAATTAGAATGCCCAAAAAACACACATGCGCCACATGTGATCTTTATTATATGTAAATTAGACCTGCTGAGGCAGACGAAAATTTAGAAAACCTAAAAAAGATTAAGCTGAACACAAGCAACAAGCTGAAATGGCTTATAATGCAAAAAAAGCAGACAAAGAAAGCTCACATCAATAGCTTTGACCTTCAGCAGTGCCTTCCAACTTCGAATCTACAGACATCGGTTGCTTTTTAAAAAAGACAATTGCGGATATATAACCTTATCCTCCACAGATGCAAAGATCAACAAGTTTCTGTTATATGTTTCACGAAGCCGTTGAAGCAAGAGGCGGAAATCAAATACCACGGGGTTTAAGCAAACACATAAACAGCTTTTATCTACGACAAAAACAATTATTACATTTTATTTCGATACATGTGTTGGACAAAACAAGAAGTGTTATGTACCCATCAAGTTTATGCTTGCGTTAAAAGAACATTCAAGTCTTGAACACATTGATCACACATTTTTAACTCCCGGTCACACTCATATGGAGTGTGACAGTGACCACTCTGAATACTGAATAAAGGAAAAAAATGATGTCTTTGTCCCATTGAACATCTAGATTGGATGAATCTAGTAAGGCTTTGTGGTTTTAAAACAACCCGTTATTTAAATGGACATTTCCGATTTTTTCGAATGCTCTGCTCTGCTCAAATCAGCAAAGAAAACTAAACGAAGATGGGCAGAAAGTTATCTGAAAGGATATTAAATGGCTACGGTGCACCAATGTTCTTGACCAAATTTTGTATAAAACATCCCTAAGCGAAGAAGAGTCATTTCAATGCTTAAACTATTTGAGAAAAGGAAAAAAGTGGCATGTTAACATACCGATGTCTTATAAAAATGCCAATCCGAAAAGTAAAGAAAAAAACTTTATGGAGTGGTTGACATATATAAACCAAACGTTTCACGACTCTATAAAAATTTGCCTACTACAGATGGTGTACGAAATATTTTGCCAGATGCATCTGATCAAGAGGAAAACAATAATTAGTTACTAATAATAATGTTTTGTTTGTACCCAGACTTTAATAAAAATTGTATCTGAAAAGAGGAATATCTTGCATTTTTTTCAAAAAATATTTGTTACACACCATATTTTTACATAAAATGGTACTTTCTTATAATTATACTTTTTTGACATAATCCCTTATCCCATACCCCGCCATATACAGTTGCCATGCTCTTCTTATTTCGTTTTCATTTACAATAATTTTGTTGTTATTGTCAACTAGTATAGAGGTAACTCGTTTTTTAAATATGTTGCTGATTTCTTTTACTTTTTTATGCACATTAAAAAAGTCGTGCCTAGATATCACATTCTCAATTTCCTCGCAGCTTTCTCTCATTCATTTTTCTTTGGCTAATTTTATCTCCCTTTTAATTCTTCTCTAAAGATGTCTATATTTTGTTTCATCAACTATACGTTGTTCTATCAATTTTATTATGTCTTCTGATATCCATTGATGTTTCTTGATAAACTTGCTTCTGTAATCATTATTTCTGAAGATTTTGTTAACTTGGTTTTTAAATTCATTCCATAGTTCTTTTGGATCTTCTAGTTGTTTTCTGATGATCTTTATTTTATTGTTAAATTCTTTTTTAATGAGATTTTTTATGCTTATATTCGTTTTGAACTTAGTTGTGAATATTTATCACAAGTGGTTGGTGATTCTATCCAATAACTGCTCCTGGGAATGTAGTGACTTCTTTGACGGGATTTTAAAAGCACTTACAAGTATATAATCTATTTGCTATCTTAAAGACCCAGGGTTACTGCCATCATAAAATGGGTATTTCCAAGTATATGGTCGATAGTTTATGCCAGGTGTTTGCAATGAAAATGTTGCTATATTTACAACATACAAACAATCTTTGTCCTTGATCGTTATAATATCCAAGATCATAAGGACCTACAGTTTGATCTTATCGACGTTCCCCAATTTTTTCATTGAAGTCGCCAGTAATATATAACATTTCATGTTTATTAAGCTCTGTAAGATTTCTAAGATTTGTTCATAGAGCTTTTCGATTTCATAGTCATATTTCCTATTTGCAGTCGAAGCATATATTTAAAGTATATTGGTTTTGAACGGTTAAGTATTTATTTGGAGTTATATTGTTCTATCCTAGACTGGTACGATGGTCCAGACTCTGGCCATCTCAATTGACCTACTGATCTACTGTGATCTATTTTCATTCTTTTTATTTCTTAAATTGCATTGTCAAGCTTTACATCGACAACATCGATAACTATTCCATATTAATATTCTTAAATTAGATTTCTTTCTGTCTAGGATTTTTTTACGAGGTTTTCGTATGTTTACGACCTGAAAGGCCTTGTAGTATAAATATATTTCCCCTCTCCTGCCGAATCTTGGCCATTGCTCTCTATGATTAGTCACGGTTTGTACTTGGTTTGTCAATTCTATGGTGATTTTGCCGATGGTACTCTATGACTCTTTAATGTGGTGGTTCCGTTTTGCCTTCTTTATTCTCATGTCGTTGACCATTTGTTGATTCATCCGCCTTCGGGGCCGATTTCTTAACCCCAGAACAAAAGAGTGCCCTGCCACTTACGCACTCATCCGCCCAAAGCCGTTGCTTAGTAAGTGGGGGATTGCTTATACCGACCATAACTCGGACGTCAGATCCTCGTTTAACGCTTAACGCATAACTATTCCTTACATCTACGTGTCTACTCATTTAATAACTACTTTGGTCGAATTTTTTGAGCAGTGCGATATGGGGAGTTTTGGTAGCAGAGAGGATAAAGGGACTTTTGTACTAAAATTAGATATGTTAAGATAGCAATCTGAAGCAAAATTATTTAATCAAATTAATTAGCGAACTAAAATCTTTTGTTTGTAGTTTAGAGTTTTTCAAACAGATGCCAGTAGGAAAAAGAACAAGAGGAAAACCGAAACTGAGATACTTAGAACAAATAGAAAATGATATAACAACCTTAAAAATAAAAAACTGGAGAAAAAAAGCACGAAACAGATCGGAATGGAGAAGAATCCTAGAACAGGCCAAGACCCAAAAAGGGTTGTCGAGCCAGTGATGATGATGATGACATGGATTACAACGCGACGAAGAATTTTTCGAAGTATTTGAAAATTTATTAGAAGCACATCAACAGCATATGTATAGAATTGTGATTCGTTGTCATTGCATTTTTAAAATTCCCATTTTAAAAATGCAATGACAACGAATTTAAGAATCGTTACAAACGAAACAAACGTTACAATTATGAATTAATTGACAATATGATCTCAGAAGATATTTGTTTGAATTAAAATAGGTAAATTTTGGAATATATAATTATTATTTTAGTTAGGAAATCCAAATTAGTATAGAAAAAGTTATAAGATATTATTGTTTTTAGAAATGAGGCACTTACATCTAGGGAAACGGTTCTGGTGAAATTAAGATTTTTAGCAACAGGTTCTTCTTCTTTTTCTTTTGGCATTATAACCCTGGATAAATCTTTGTCTATCTGGCTATGTCCTTTCATTTAGACCTGTCTTGTGCCTTTCTCCTCATTGTCCTAGATCGTCTTCCGCGTCATTCAACCATCTCGTTCTGGGTCTTCTTGTCTTTCTATCGGCTTGCATTGTAATGTTTTCTTTGTTGGTTTTGAATCTTCTTGTCTCTGGACATGTCCCAGTCTTGTAATCTGTATCATTTTAACCTTGTTTAGGCGGTATGTCTCTTCAAGGAGGGTTCTCCCTTTTTTTGGGGCGAATTTTTTGTGGTAGTAAACGTCAGTAGAAATGGAAAGAGAAGCAGTATGCTGCTAACGGACGGGGAGGCAGAAAATGGCTTAGTTTTTTTTTTGAGGAAGAAGCGACGATGATGAGCTCACATTGCAGAAAGCCCAACATATCATAAGTTCAACGCATCTCAAACATAGTCAAGTCCTAAACAGAATAGGTCATGGTGAAGGTGACTTGCGGAAAATGATAAAAAAGAGAAAATTTTAATATTTGGGACATAAAATGAGAGATAACAGATACTGAAAACTGTAGTTATTAAATAACGGAAAGATCAAGGGAAAAAGAGTAATTGGTAAGAAGAAATATTCATAGTTCCGAAACCTTTGTAAATGGACTAGCTTATCAGCAGATGAATTGTTACGTGTCGCCTAAAATCCAAAACAATTTCGACTTAAAAATTCTAGTGTATATAATTTTTAAGGAAACCTTTAATCTATCAAGACTCGTTATGCTTATAAGCCGGTAATCATCACTGTTGGTGGAACGGGACTTCTTTGGGATAGTGACAAAGGTAGAGATGAGCCATTCTGTTGGAATTATTCCAGTTCTATATATCATACAATTTAACAGGTCCACCAAAACAGATATAATTTGTTGTCCAGTGTTATTAAGAGTTTACAATAAATCCTATCTGACCCTACTGCTTTGCCACTTTTTGCTATTTTATGGCTTGGTTTACCTCATAGTTGTTATTGGAGATGCATCTTCCAAAAGCTTTAAGAAGCAATTCCTTGAATTCCTTTATGCGATATGCATTTGATTGTCTTCAGAAAACAGATAGTGCGGTAGTTTTACTTTGCTTTAGGAGAGGCGAGTGCACAGCAGAGCGTATAAATTAATGGTATTAGATTGTTACCAACAGATGCAAGAACAAGTACAGCACTCTACGCAAATGATACGGCAATTTACGCAATAGGAAAAGACGACATAAGTATAGTCCAAAACATAGAAAATCATTTAGAAAGAATAACAGAATTCACGGAAAAATGTAAAATCAAGATCAACACCTAAAAGACACATTTACAAAGGAGAAAAATCCACCAGTAATCGAATTCACAATGGGAGAAAACAGGATCCAATCAGAAGACTTAGTCAAATACCTAGGAGTCCACCTCCACAAGAAACTCACCTTCACGAGGAATGCACAACAAATCAAGGTAAAAGCTAATAATACCAAAAGATCGGTTATAATTTACGCTGTCCCAGTATGAAGTTCCACGTCATAGAACAACTGGAAAGAACAGAGACGTAATGCTACAGGATCATCGATGGATCACTATGGGAAGACAGAAGAACAAGAGGTGGCTGATAATAGGACAATGTACTTCTTCCACCATGTCACAATAAGACTCGTTAAGACCAGAAACACCCTCGCCAATAATCGGATACTTTCCAAATTTTTCGTAAAGGTGATGAAATTCTCCTAAAGTTTTTCTTGATTTATTTACTTCATGTACCAATACAATAACAAGCCGGCTTGAGATAATTTCTTTTGGATTATGGGTGTACTCTCTTAGTTCTACCTCTAACACCAACCAACTTACTCTCGATCGAATACAGTATAAAGCTCTTAAAATGTTTGGGAGCCATCGTATCTTTACCAAATCATACCATTGTGGCAGAGTCTCAAGAACTTTCTCTTAGTTTTCGAAAATAGTGTTTAGCTAATAAAAGTCTATGTATAACAGTAATTTGATTTTGATTTGGCAGATCCTTTTATTGATACGAACTTATTTCAAACCAATATTGTTTAACTTAATAACATTCAAATACTAAACTCTCCTGTCTGTATTTGTGACAACGTATCTATTGGTGATCTAAATCATAGATTTCTCAAATGTTCATTGAACTCTCGGCTCTCTACATTTCTGTATCAAGAACTAATTCACTATGAGTTTCCATTTTATCAGAAATGCAAAAAATAGTGAAATATGTTAAATAAATAGACACATAAACATATAAACATGAAACATTTCAAATAATTAAAAATTTTCATGTTTTGTGGCAAATAGATTTTGTCTGATGCCATGATATCCCCCCTGCCCCTAACACACCTAATTTCTTTTGCAATAATAGGCAGGAACACTCTCCAACATTTAATTAAGATTTAAACATATTGTGCAAGGTTTTTGTGCGGCTCTTTATAGAATTTTGTATTTGGAAAGACGTTGCAAAAAGTGTTATTTTGTTTGTTTAGTTAGTGCGTGCTTAAACTTAAATTAACATATTTTCAAAAATTAAAAGGACAAAAATGGAAAGATATTTGATGAGTGTTTTAAAATATAATTTGACAGGACATATTTATATCGGGGTTTGGAGCTCAAGCTATTGTAATAGAGACCACGAACGCGCTGAATTAATTTCGTTTAAAGAACAAATTTTGCACGCATTTTCCTAAGAAGTATGATAGATGGAAAAAAATATATTTAAATTAAAAAAAGGTATGTTAATCTTAACTTTATATTCTCAGTTTTGCCATTTTAAATAACAATATATTATCACTAATTTTCCTTGATTCTTTTTTTTTTTTTCATTTTTGTTATAAATTTTATTTTGTCATTTTGAGCCAATTTAGAAACTCTTTCATTAAAACTTAAATATGATTCTTTTAACGTCAGTGAGCTCCTAATCCTCCTTTGTTCGGAAACAACTTTGCATAAACTAGAAGTTTGTTTTCAAAGAACTCTCAAGAGAGAGAGAACAGTGGTGCACACTCGGGGATTCGTAAATATGAGGACCATTTTCTAAACTCGAATAAAAAACATTATATAACAAGTCGAAGAATCAATATTTCACAAGCTCAACAAAATAACTTATGATAAATATCAAAATAGTATACCAAGAAAAAATTGAAAATATGTAAATGGTTACTAAGAAAGAAGTTAAGGTCTGAAATGTATAATAAATGGAAAAGTGAAACTTAGAGAAATACCTATATGATCCTAAAAATAAAAGCTTGGATGTTATGATCAAGAAAATTGCGGATATTTTTAGTAAATAAACTGGAATAAAGTCCGAAAAAATTGAAAATATCTCTTAGCAATACATAAAAAAGGACTTCTTTTTCTTCTTTGTGTGCCATGCTTGTTTTGAAGTGTTGGCTATTGGTATATTAAGAAGCTGATGATATTCTCTCGGTGTGCAGCTAGATGAAACAATTCCTCGATAGTTTGACATGTCCATAGTCTAATGGACAGGTCGTAGATCTTACGCAGCCAGAACAGCTGTTTCTTCCAACCCAACGTTTTCCTTTGATTTTGCCCTGAATGATCAACCATAGTAAGCGATATTTAGGTCTTCTCATAATATGACCGAAATATTAGACCTTTCTCATTTTGATGATGTTGATTTGAGCATGCCATGTAACACAAAAACTCGAAAGCTTCTGAGTTGTTAAGATTTTTTATTTTTGTTATTCAGGTTTCACATCCTTAGAACAAAGCGGAAGAGATGTAGTACTTCAATACTCTTAAAAACGCGTGGTCAATGACAGACTTCTACTGCACAATACAGAACGCCAGTTTATAAACCTTTTTTGTGCAAGTTCTATTCTACATAAATTTTCTCGTCACTTTTAACCCTGCAGTCAATTCAGCTACCCAGATATCTAAAATGTTCCACCCTTTCCATTTGATTGTGTTATCTAATTTTAGAACTCAGTCTTCGATATTAATTTTTCTTTATTGATTGTTGATTGTGAACAGCGTTCAACTTGGTTTGAAGGTCTTCCACACTCTCTGCCATTATGGCGGTTTCATCTGCGTATCTGATGTTATTGATAATTTCACCACCTATTTTAACACCTTCGCGACGGGTACTTAACGCTATCTCAAAAACTGGTTCAGTGTAGGCATTAAATAACATCGAGGATATAACACATCCCTGTCTGACACCACACTTAACAGAAACTTTAGCTGAAACGTCTTGATCCACATTAATACAAGCAAAAAAGGACTTAAAAATAGTAATTATATAATCATTAGTCTAGGACAGATGGAAAGAGACCCAAGTATTTTTTTTACTTGGTGTCGCAAATATTTTTAATAGTTATAGTTCTTGTGACTTACTCACTTGGACTTTATAGAATTAAGGAGGTATTCGACTTCTCAACTTTGACCTATCTCTCATTCCACCTTTCAGCCACACACTTCTAACTATTAAAACCACTGACACTTGTTTCTTAACTGACTACCCCAAACTTCAACTGCTTCTTTCGGATGACCATCACATAATAATCTTTTCCACTCCAAACTTTCAAAAATTCACCCTCTTTCATCCCCATTCCAAACTTGCTAACCAATCAGAAACTTCCTATATCCCTCCTTTTATTTTACATTAGAAAAACCCAAGCATCGCTTCAAAACAACTTTCTTTGAAAATGATAACGGTTTTAACTTATACTTATACTTTCTGAATACAATAATTACCTGGTGGCTTTGGCCTTTCCAGTGAAACAAAACCAAAGGCTTTTAAAATATAACATCTACAAATACCGGGAAACAATTGTCTATTCACATTTAAGTATTTACTAATGTTTTTCAGTCGTTCAGGTTAAACTCATTATGGATAAACCCACTGCTTAAAACTAACTTATAACAAATATAATAGTAAAACAATATAATTATTTTGAAATACAAATTTTTTTTATAAGTAAAAAAAAATATTTTCTCTCGACAACAAAAATTTTTCTCTTGTTATCATTTTATTCTAACCTAATTCTTTTATCATTATTTCCTGCCAATTTAATAAATTCTTTCGGGTGACAAAAAATTCTTCTTTGTTTTTTTTTGTATCTAGTGCGCGCCTTCGTGAAAAGAAGCTTGCTGTTCTTCTGTGCTCCTTCTTCCGTCGATCTGTCTTTCATCCTCATATTCTTCTATTTGCGTGTTGTGTATCTCTCTTCTATTTTCTCTTGGTCTGTCGGACCCGTATCGGTTTCTACGATTTTCCTGTTCATTTCGTCTACTATTATTTCTGTTTTTTTGATAATATGTGCGAGTGTTATTTCTATTCTGGTTTTCTCGATATCTGTCCTCGTTCCATTGCCGATTTCTTTGTTTATAATTTTCTCTTCCGTTGTCTCTATTTTCGTTTTCCCTTCTGGGAATAAATTTTCTTTTTGTGTAATCTCTCCTAAAGTTTTGTCCCCTATCTCGATAGTCTTGATTTTCGCGTTGTCTATAATTTTCTTGCGATCTTTTTATTTTTCTTTCTCTTATTTTTGCTTCTCGTATTTGTAGGAATTGGCATAAACTGTCGATATCTTTGTAGTTTTGTTAAGTTATGTGATCTCCTAGGGTATCTTCAAAATGTCTGGCTATTAGTTCTACTAGCTGTTCGGAAGAATAATTGTATTGCAGGTGTTTTGCATTGTTGTATAATTGTAGTGCGTATGTTTTTTCTGAAATAACCATTCTATCATGGTTTTGCAACTCATTTTGCAACTCTTTGTTTATTTCTAGCTGTTGTATTTTCCGTCAGAAATAACTCAAAAACTTTTGTTCGAATTAATGCCAAATGTCAAATTCTTCTTCTTTGCTGTCAAACCATAAACTCGTCTCATTTTTAAGATGATTCTTTATCGTTTCTTTTGCTGTTTCGAAGTTACCGATGTATTGTATTTTCTTTTTTAAATTATTTATGAATATTACTGGGTGTAACTTTTTTACGTCTCCGCCAAACTGTATTTTTATATCACCGGAACTTTGGATGAGTATTTCTCTCCTGTCTCCCGTCTCTGGTTGTTTTCTGATATCATCAGTTAGATTTTCATTATTTCGGCATCTTTCTTCTATCTCTTTCTTGTCTTATTGAAGAGCATTTTCAACTTTTGTTTCTAATTTATTTTTATAAATTTTCCAATTTCTTCATTAATTTCTTATCTTGCTCTGTCATTTCTTTCCTAACATTTTCTAAACAACATTTTACTTCCTTTTCATATTTGTCCTGACGCTTTTCTATTTTTCTGATATTTTCTTATATTGTCTGTTTCGTGTCTTGCTGATTTTCATCCATTTTTCTGTTATTTTCTTGCTGATTTTCATCCATTTTCTGCATCATCATTTGTAACAATTTTTCCATACCTGATAGGTCCGTTTCCATGATTTTTGTTGTTATTTCTTTTTTTCTTTGCTTTTGCTTCTGGTGATCGACATGTAGTTAAATTTTATCCCCGCCTAATAAAAAATTCGAAAATACCTTAAATGCTAAAGAGACGAAAATTTTTCTCTCCCCCAATACAATAAATTTATCACACATTTTTTTTTAATTATCAAAATTCATAAAAAAAAATATTTTATAAACTTTCAAATATATCAACTTTTTCCGACGGGCAAATAAATTTTCAATCACCTGTTTTTCCGTTTCCTATCCTTTCAAATTCACAACTAGAGATACTTTCATGCCACACGATGGTTCGCCATTTTATTATGATCTGCTTTTTCTTACTTTTATATTAACTTTCTATTTATTTAATTACTTTAATTAATTATTTAATTAATTATCTAAGTGTCGCAAATCATACATAAAAAAAAAACAATCTCAGGGTGCCATTTTTTTATACAAAAAAAAATAAATCAGCTTAGGTTATACTTATCTTTTCTCGTGGCTTCCAGTATCTCTTAGTTGAAAGTATGAATAATATGAAAATTTTGAAATATTGGAATCTTTGTTCATATGTTTTTGTACTCAAAAAAAAATCTGAATATTATAAAAAGAAACTTTTTAAATTTATTAAGCAATATTAATTATTATCCTTTGACGTTAAAAAAAAAAACTTTATGATATTTGCAATGTGAATCAGGAAACTTAAATTATTTTTTTTTAAACTTTTATAAAATTTATGGTATTTTAAAATAGTGATAATTTTTGATCTTCTGATGGTATAGAGTCTTTTATTTGAAACACACAAAAAATTCCAGTCACAAAAAATTATTGACCGACCTTTTAATTCACTCACGACGATGTCTCCTTTCGACCAAAACAGCTCCCCCTTGTTGATTATGTTAGAATCAAAGCCTTCTCCGTTCTAAGTGTCAAACTATCAGCATACCAGCAACTCTTTCTCCAAAACACGGCTCTTTTACCAGTACTCGTTCAACAAACTCCAAAATTCTCTCCTCTCTTTCATATACTAACAATCTTCTGAGACCCAAGTATTTTTTTTACTTGGTGTCGCAAATATTTTTAATAGTTATAGTTCTTGTGACTTACTCACTTGGACTTTATAGAATTAAGGAGGTATTCGACTTCTTAACTTTGACCTATCTCTCATTCCACCTTTCAGCCACCCACTTCTAACTATTAACACCACTGACACTTGTTTCTTAACTGACTACCCCAAACTTCAACTGCTTCTTTCGGATGACCATCACATAATAATCTTTTCTACTCCAAACTTTCAAAACATTCACCCTCTTTCATCCCCATTCCAAACTTGCTAACCAATCAGAAAATTCCTATATCCCTCCTGTTATTTAACATTAGAAAAACCCAAGCATCGCTTCAAAACAACTTTCTTTGAAAATGATAACGGTTTTAACTTATACTTATACTTTCTGAATACAATAATTACCTGGTGGCTTTGGCCTTTCCAGTGAAACAAAACCAAAGGCTTTTAAAATATAACATCTACAAATACCGGGAAACAATTGTCTATTCACATTTAAGTATTTACTAATGTTTTTCAGTCGTTCAGGGTAAAAGTCATTATGGATAAACCCACTGCATAAAACTAACTTATAACAAATATTTACAAATCGATGTACAGGGCGCTGCAAATTTATGTGCCCGCGTTCTATAACAAAATAAAATTTTTATTCTATCTTTGATTGATAAAATGAAACACAACAATATATATATATATATATATATATATATATATATATATATATATATATATATATATATATTTATATATATATATATATATATATATATATGTATATACATATATATATATATATATAAATATATATATATATATATATATATATATATATATATATATATATATATATATATTAAAATATTTTCAAATCTATAGGGTTTAATAATTGATTTTTAACTCTAACTCTTTACACTTATAGCATGTGTCCACTTGTGGCCTCCCAAATAAAAAAAATATAATTCTGCTTGAACACTAAGCAAAATTTATATTCATCTGTCAAGCCTGGATGTAGCGCCACAAACATTGCATGCATGATTTTCACATTAAGTATTTGATTTAAATATTCATATTCTCCACTGGTATAGTGTCCTATTTTTGGCAAAGCACTGAATGAGTTCACGAATTTTTATGATACTGGATACAGACTTGGCAATAAATTATGTACTTTTGCCACGTAAGTCTTTTTGCGATTTACCTATAACTAGTTAGTAAGTTACAAATGTGACGTACTCTTTCATATAATCTTCTTTACACACATATTTTCTTCTAGAAACAAACACTTGCAACTTTTGCCTTGTTCAATTTCGGGAACCCTGTTTTCTGTATAACTTTACACTCTATATCCTGCATCCGTGCATTTGACATTTCAACGTAATATCTTTTACACCTTTTTTACGCATTTCCTTTGATTTACGTACGTCGGTATCCATTTTCATAGAATTATCTTTGATTTTAAATAGTACCGTCAACATTATAATGAACGGGATTTCTAATGGGACATTTACAAAACAGCATATATCCCGGATATATGTGATTTTCAAATGAACCGACTATTTTAGGAATGATAATGTAGGAAACTACTTGATAACTATTTTTGGCAAAATGTGTATATATGTGATTTTTAAAATGGCCGATTAAATTTCAACAAGAGTTAGGTGAAATCTTATTATGTTGGCCGTGAAACTATTCATTAAAGTAAATAAATAATAAAGGGAAAGGAAATACATACTAATCTAGATTGATCTTAATTTCTCAATCTCGGATGAGATATTAAAATAACTAAGTAGTTAAATTGTGAGGAAGATCGTCGGCCCATCGTGTTGGAGGTCTTTCTCGGCTTTTTTTTTATCAAAACTGTCATTTTCATTAGTTGCCACCTATAACCCATTCAGACATCGTCTGAGAGTCAGCAGCAACCCCTTGTGGGTGCCTTACGTTGCCATGCAGGTTATTTGAGAAATATAAGGCATATTAAATTTGTACCATCTAAAGGGTATTTACCCAGGTATTTAGTGGCTTGACTCATTTGCACATAGTCACCTAGCACAAAACACTGATGATGGGCTTTTAGCTAGAAAACAATCTGTAATGTAGCCTGAAAATTTTTTTAAATTATATATCTTTTATAAAAGATTTTAAACAAACCTTTGTGATTTATGGTATACAGCCAACCACAGGAATTTCATTTTTCTGGTGAATTTTAAAAAAACAAATATTACAAAGTATACATAATATTACAAAATTTATTCTAATAAAGAGAAATCATATCAAATATTATATCAATACCATTTTAACAGTTTTTAGAAGAAAAAAATACAAACTTTGTAGTTAACGTAAGTTTAGGTTCAATATTCTGTTAAGTTTTCATCAAACTTGTTTTTAAAACTATTTAAACTAGTAGCTTCTATTATGTCATTACTTGTGAACTGTTTTATTTATCAAAAACTCAGTTAACTAAAAAGTTTTGCCATACAATGGTTTTAAAAGAGTCCTTTTTTAAATTATAGTTATGACCTCTTAATCTAGCATCTTCGTTAATATTAAAAAGTTTGATGTTCCCCCAAAAATCCCCTCTAAGAATTCTATAAGTAGATATGGCATCACCTCTTTCTCGTCTATGCGGTAATAGAGACAACTTGAGCTTTCTTAGTCGGGTTTCATAGTTAAATCTTTCATAATTAAAAGTAGCTTAATAGCTCTTCGTTGTGCTCCTAATAAATTTTTCTCCCTTTCCAAATGCGGTGACCAAACTGATACTGCAAATTCTAGGTAACATAGAACCATATTCTAGCTATATTCTGACATAACATTTGTAGAGTTTTAAAAACAAGTGTGGAGACATTCTATAAAAAGCTTTTGATATTAAGTAGAAAGCAGTTCGCTTTACTAACTTCTTTTGCTGTTTAGGTAGACGAACTTAATGATTGGTTGACTGTAACACTAAGATCATTATAAAATAATTAAATAATTAAATACATTTCTTCATATATATCTTCTGTTCTGTCTCATATCATCAACCTATCTGTCAAAGATGGCAAGTTTCCAAGTGACCTTAAAACGGGAGTAGTTAGTCCAATTTTCAAAAAGGGAGATCCATCAAATTAAGGAGATTATCAAAAAGTGTATTTACAATAAAATGTTAAATTTTCTGAATAAATATGATATCTTAAATAAATGCCAGCATGGGTTTCTTCCTAATAAATCTACAGAGAGTGCCTCTATTTCATTATTTAATTATATTCACGCTGTATGTGGGTGCACTCTTTTTTGACTTAACTAAGGCTTTGGACTCTATTGACATTGAAATTATACTACATAAATTAGAAGCCCTTGGTTTTCGGGGTCACTTCTTGAACTGGTTAAGGTTATACTTACAACATCGTAAATTCCTGGTAAATGTCGATAATAAGAAGTCATATGTTTTTAATCTTGATCAAGGTGTACCACAAGGCTCCGTACTGGGACCCTTAATATTTCTTTTATATGTCAATGATTTGATAAATTTTTTAACTGCAGATCATAAAGTTCTCTATGAAGATGATTCAACATTGTAGTTGACGAGTCAACTGAAGTTGAACTCATATTAAAAATGAACTTGGTAGCACAGGAATTTACAACCTGGTGTAAAAGGAACTCTTTAATGGTAAATGCAAAGAAAACTATTTGTATGCAGTTCTACTCGCGCTGTAAGCCATCCCATGATTATAAGATCACAGTTAGTTCTGAGGAAATACCCTTTAGCGATAAACATTATTTCTTGGTAGCATTCTAGAAAGTAATACGACATGGGATGAAAATGTTACTAGAGTCTGCAAAACAATGAATAAGGGTTACTATGCGATCCTTCAGTTGAAAACTCTATTTAATACGAATCAATTGATAAGTGTGTACTATGCATTGTTTTATTCATATATGGCCTATAATGTCGTGTTGTGGGGAAACTCTAGGAACTCTTCTAGAGTTTTTATAACTCAAAAGAGAATTCTTAGATAGATATTCAATATTGATAGACAATCATGTCGTAAATATTGTATTGAACACAGACTGTTGACTTTCCATGCTTTATATATTTATAAGTGTATTATTCACGTCAAAACTAAATTTCAAAATTTTACCCTCAACTCTGACTTTCATAATTACCCGACAAGACACGGGAGGTTGATAAGCGTGTGTAAACATTCCACAACTCTTTTTGAAACTAGTTTGCAGGATCTAAATTTAACAATTGTTTGCCACTTAATATGAGAAATTGAAAAATGAAAATAATATTCAAAAATAAATTAAAATCATGCTTGATCCAATTATGCGTTTACAATCTAAATGATTATTTTGACTTAATAAAAGACTACAGGGAATGAAGACCGACGGGGTTCAGAGACGCTCTATATTGCATATATTTTTTTTTATATTAATCTATATTTTGTTGATTATGTTTTATGTAATTGTCCTATATAACTTGTTGATTATGCTTTATGTAACTATATGACTTGTCCTATATCACATTGTGATCTCATTGGATTAATAAAGAATATTCTATTCTATTCTATTCATTAACTTCCTGTACCGATTTGAGAGGAACTCCATTCAAAAATGATGCTATATATGGATTATTATATACATATTGAACGACACTACACTTAGGTACGTATTTATTGGAATAGCGCATTTTATGCTATATATCTACATATATATATATATATATATATATATATATATATATATATATATATATATATATATATATATATATATATATATATATAGATATATATATATATATATATATATATATATATATATATATATATATGTATATATATATATATATACATTATTTGTTATTGCATAGTGACATTTTTTGTACAAATAAAATTATATTATTTAATATCAATTATTGCAATTTTAATTAAAGATAAAATAATTGCAGAAGAAATAAATTTATTAGATAACTATAATTTTACTTACACATGCATGGCTGTTAAACTTTCTTGTATCAATAAACCTATACATATAATATCCATATACAAAGAACCACGTATTAAAGTAACAGTTGAAGAATGGATCCATTTTTTTCAACACATTCCTCCGCCATTCATCATTGGAGGGGACTTCAACGCTCACAATATGGCATGGGGATGCGAAACTAATGATACTCACGGTAAAGTTTTATTAGAGGCGATAGAACAATGTAATCTAATATACTTAAATGATGGTTCTCCAACTCTTGCACTAAGTTCCAGTCCATCAGCAATCGACATAACAATTTGCACCCAGGACATTATATCTAAATTAACTTGGTCTGTTATTCAAGATCCACATGGTTTTGACCATCTACCCTTGACCATCTCCTTAGAAAATTCCAAACAAGCAACACCACCTGGTAACAATAAACAAAAAAGATGGAATCTAAATAAAGCAAATTGGAATCTGTATTCATCCAACTGTTCCTCAGAAATACTTCCTCAAACTTATGAAGAATTAGTAAATGAAATAAATAGATGCGCATCCATTGCTATTCCAAAAGTATTAAAAAATAAAATATACCCTACAAAAAAAATTCCAAAACCATGGTGGGATAATAGCTGCCAAACAGCTGCAAATAACCGTAAAACAGCCTATAGACGTTATAAAACAAATCCCAATATTCATAATTTAATTGAATACAAAAAATTGGATGCATTAGCAAAGAAAATTTTTAAAAATAGAAAAAAACAAAGTTGGATAAACTACTGCGAAAGCCTCCCACAGTCCAATCAGCGACGTCTGGAAGAAAGTACATCATTACAAAAACCGAAAACAGTCCAATAAACTCCCGATAAACTGCGAAGCTGCATGGATAGAAGATTTCCACTTGAAAATTTCACCTCCTTGGGTACTAAATCAAATAAACGAAGTTACAGTCACCGTTTCCAGAGAATATTCCAATCTAGAAAAACCATTTGAATTGTGGGAATTAAATTATGGACTCAAACAAAATAATAATTCGTCTCCAGGGATGGACTGTATATCATACTCTATGTTATATTTTTTACCCACAGAATACAAATCATTATTATTACAAATTTTTAACAATATATGGCAAAATGAGAATTTAATTCCCAAAACATGGAAGGACTGTATTGTATTGCCTATAAAGAAGCCAGGAAAGCCAGATAACAACGTTGAGTCTTACAGACCTATATCTTTAAGTTCTTGTATACTAAAAACTCTAGAGAGATTAATCAAAAATCGGCTTGAATCCGAAGATATCCTTCCCAAATCTCAATATGGCTTCCGGAAATCCAGGTCTACACAGGATGCTCTCACTTCACTAGTTTCCTCTGTTCAGATCAATTTCACAAATTAAGAATCAACAGCTGCAGCATTTATAGATGTAACCTCTGCATTTGATAACATAAATTTATATATTCTACATAAGAAATTGTTATATCTTGGAATGTCAATTAAAATTTCAGATTTCATTATATCCTTGTACAAGAATAGATGGACTTACTTAAAAATAAATGAGTCACTTTTAGCGCCAAGGCTAACGAATATAGGTATACCACAGGGTAGTATTTTAAGTCCACTTCTTTTTTCATTGTATAATATAGATTTAGAACAGATACTACCTCCACATTCTAATATATTGCAGTTTGCAGACGATGTTGTGGTGTATACCTCCCATACTACCCTTGACATTTGTAGGCGTCAACTCAAATCTACACTAGATTGTGTAAAAAGATATTACCATTCTCTAGGCTTATCAATATCAACTATAAAGACTGAAATTTGTTTTTTTTTTACAAAAAACGCCAAACTCCCCAAGGTAACTTTAAATTAGGAAAAATAGAATTTCCAATCAAAAATTGTGTAAAATATCTAGGCACATATTTGGATCGTAAACTATTATGGTGTCACCTCGGAGGAACAAATACGGATCTATCCACTTTCTGTTGTCTCCGGGTGCTCTGTAGAGGGCTTCGAATATACTGTCGGGAGCTCCTCTACTTAAGTCCATTTTCGGGTTATGGACTTGGAAAATATTTATCGTCGGTGTCTTGCCTTGAAAAAGGCAAGATATTTCTTACATGACAATTTCTTCGTCGAAATAAAAACACCAAGTTAAGTTGAAATAATTCTCAGCTACAGAGTATGGGAAATAAATGCAGGTAACAGAACCCCGAGAGCACTAAGCTCTCGGAGAGCCCGTGAGGAACTGACTTGGCCGACCTGAAAATCGCCAATATTTATATGTGCCGTTCGAGCGATAAATAGGGATTTCCAGGTCAAGAGCCAATGGGAAAATTCGAGGCGGGGCGATGCGCATCGAAATGCGCACTAGTCCACAGACTATGGCATTCGATGACAATGGAAGGATCAAATTCATTCTATTATAAAAAAATCGGAAAACTCCATAAATATCCTTAGAGCATTTTGTAAAACCAATTGGGGAGCTGACCCGAATATTGCATTGCTATTTTATCGCTCAATGATTCGACCTATTTTCGATTATAGTTGTCATTTATATGGGTCTGCGTCAACAGAACATCTTAATAAAATTGAAACCCAAAAGAATAAATGTTTGAGGCTATGTCTTGGTTACTTAAAATCTACTCCTATTATTATTATTGAAATTGAAGCTAAAGAGCCACCCCTTACACTACGCAGACAGTTTTGTACAGAAGTTTGTAGCTAGAGCTATATCAAAAAACTCCAACTATTTAAAAACTATTTGTAACTTAAATATATTTGACTTAAACCATAAATATTGGCTTAACAAAAAACTCCCATATACGTTGAAAGTTATAGGAAACTAACAATATTTGAAGAACAATTGTATCAAAATAAAATACCACCAATTTATACACAACCTCCTAAGACTCTCTTCTGTAAGATAATAGAAACATATTATATGGATTCAAATCTTCCAGGAAGTATGATCAATAAAATAATTAAAGATAAGTGGCCTGCATTTCAATAAATTTTTACAGACGGCTCTAAAATTCAAAATAAAACGGGTTGTGCAATATATCACTGGAATTCTGATTACAAAGAATCATGTCGATTGCCCAATGAAGCTTTAGTATATACTGCCGAACTATCAGCTTTATTTCTTGCGTTAAAATATATAGCCTCTATTGGTATGAATAATTATATCATTCTGACTGATTGTAGAAGCATTATGGACAAACTCACTTCTATCAAAACCACAAAAAACCTAAACCATATTGAGATACAAATAAAGAAGTTACATTATGCGTACATATTAGGAAATAAAGAAATCGACAAATTAGCTAAATCTGCAGCTTTAACCAAACATAATATAAACAACATACTTCTTCCTGTAGCAGACATAGATAATATCAGTAGAAACAACTGCAAACAAAGATGGCAACGTTTATACAACCAAAGTACAACTAGAATAAACTTTAGAGCTTGCCAATCACTAATACCCAATGAGAGATGGTTCAAATATGAGACAAATAGGTTATTTATAAAAACAATAAACAGAATAAGATCAAACCACGCACTTACTCCTGCATACAAACACAGCATATGTATTACTGATAACCCATATTGCTCCTGTGGTAAAGTGGGAGATCTGCAGCACTTTATATTGGAGTGTGGACAGTACAAACAATCAAAATGATGTATGAAAAACTAATTGAGCCAAATTGTTCATTGCCTGTCAATTTAAATACAATTATTTTTTTAAATAATAAGCAGATATTAAAATGTATCTACGAATACATAACATCCTGAAAATTTAAATTATAAGTAGTTTTGGGTATTCAAATCAAAAATTGTAACTATGTCAAAAATTGAATGTGTATACCAACATATTACTTCCTGTAAATTTATATTATAAATAGGCTTAGGTAATTAAAACAAAAATTGTAATTACCACAAATAGTCTGGCTAATTGGCTATGCCAAAGCCATTATACAATAAAAAAAAATATCAATTATTATATATTATTACTTATAAGTATGATCAAATATTTCCAGGTTAATGTATGTATAATAAAATTGCCATTAAATACAATTTTTAAACAAAATTGATTAAGTGATAAGTAGTTAAATCAATATTTCATTATTATGCAACTGTTTGTTAACCTGCTATTAGTCGCGCCAACCTCATACGCATATCCTCATATAGGTACGGAAATGTCACGGGTATAAATTTTTTACCTGAAAAAGTAATTTATTTATACTTTATATAAGGTATACCTATTTGTCTAACTATTTAATTGCACAAATGTTAGGAATTTTGATTACCTATAAAATTAAACATAAAAAATCCGGAATGTTCTTTGCTCATTGGAAAACAACGTATTATATTTTTTATACCTAAGACAATTTTTACGCTTTCAGCAACATTCACAATTCTTTCATATATTATTCAATATGTTGGGGTTTAGCAGCAAAAGTATACGAAACCATAATAGAAAGGAAAATTAGAGAAGAAATAGAACATAAATTAGAGGATGTACAAAGTGGATTCAGGAAAGGACACAACACACAAGACCATATATTCACCATGCAACAAGTAATAGAAAAAGCCTTAAAGAAAAACAAAGAAGTATATCTGAGATTTATAGATATGGAAAAAGCATTCGACTCAGTCAAAAGAAAAGATATATGGGAAAGCCTAGAGAAGAAACAAGTAAGTGAAGAACTGATAGAAGCAACAAAGAGTATATACATGAAAACAACAAATACAGTAAGAATGTTAAATATACAGTCAGAACCATTTGAAACAACCCAAGGAGTTAGACAAGGGGGAAGTCTCAGCCCAGTACTATTCATAAATGTAATAGATGAGATAGTGAAAAAATGTAAGAAAACATTCAAGAAATACTGCATCGGTTGGAACAGAATGCAAATGATAAATGCTGAGATGTGTATATTTGCAGACGACATAGTATTAATTGCGGAAACTGCAGAAAAACTGAAATTCAACTTAGAGAAATGGAACCTAGAAGCAAGCAAATACAACTTAAACGTAAACAAAGAGAAGACTCAGATAATGAAAATATCAAGGAAACAAGGGACGGAAGATCAAATAGAAGTAATGATAGACCAACAAAAAATAATACAGACAAATTCATACAAATACTTAGGAACAGTAATCAACAACAAAGGAGACATCGAGGATGATCTTAACAATAGAATGGAAAACACAGGAAAACTATTCCAAGCACTAAATAGAGGATTCCTTAATAACAAAGAAATATCAACAAAGACCATGATGATAATATACAAGACAATATATAGACCTACAGTGACATATGGAGCAGAAAATTGGATATTAAATAAAAGACATCAGAGCAGAATTCAGGCAGCAGAGACGAAATACCTCAGAAGAACGATAGGAGTAAAAAGAACTGATAGAATCAGAAACGAAGAAATAAGAGAAAGACTCAAAATCAAACCGATACTCGAGTCAATCAAAGAGAAAAAATTGGCATGGTTTGGACTTCTAACCCGGATGGACAATAATAGACAAGTAAAAAGAGTGTGAGACGTGAAAATAATAGGGAAGAACAGAAGAGGAAGACCCATTAAAGAATGGAACAGTGACATCTCGCAGATACTGCAGAGTAAGGGTTAGACTTGGCAGGAAGCAACACAGATGGCATCCAATAGGAAGGAATGGAGAAAGTTCGTTAAGAGCTAGGACACCTCAGAAGACTGTCAAATATTGTAATTTAATGAATTGTATTTTAAACGGCCCAACACCGAAAGGTACAAATGGGTCTACTGATTAAGTAAGTAAGTATGTTAGGGTTTTGGTTGAGGATTATAAAATAAAATACACATTTCTTATTAATTTGTTGATGCATACGACCATCTTAAAGCTATATATAAACACAATATAAATACATAAATATGTATATACAGGGTGTTCAGAAACTCTCCTGACAAACGAAGATCAGAGATTCCTCAGATAATTTTAAGAGAATTTAGCCCAATTCACCTAGACCGAAAATGCTTATTAGATTTTTTTTTAAATACCTTCAGAACGCTACTATTTAGAAAAACGAAAACTGGTGCGATTATTTATCCTTCAGAGTTGAATGAATTTGAAAATGTTTCGTTTTTTCGTAATGAGAGTTAAATTAAAAATATTTTTTGCACTAGTTGGCCGTGGACTTGTCAACAGAAGTATAACCTACGTTTTTCATTGTCAAATTGTGGTCAGGTATCTTTTATAACTGACCACAAACCGAAGTTTATCTTTTAGTTTCTTACTCTGAAACATTCAAATATAACAATTTTAATTCAACAAGAATGATTTTCACTAATGAGGAATGCGCTGATATGCTTTAGTTTATGGCGAAATAAGGTGTAACGCTCGAGCAGCACAACGTAGATACCCTGAAAAATTTCCCTATCGTGATCCGAGTCACTCAACATTTAAAATCTTCTGTAGGAAATATCTTACACAACGAAAATTTAGATTCTTTTCATTTTACAAAGGTACAAGCACTGCTACAAGGAAATTTTCATGCTCGTGAAGAATTCGCTACATGGTTACAAAATCAGAGAAAAATCAAAATGAAGATTTTTTTAGATACATTTTGTTTTGAGACAAAGCTACATTCATAAAAAATGGAATTTTTAATGTGCATAATGCACACTATCATTCGTACGTTGATAAAAATCTCCTCGTTGTTCAAGAATTTAAGCATCAGCATAGGTTTAGCCTAAACGTCTTTATAGGAGTAGTTAACGATTATCTACTTGGACCTGTGGAATTGCCCTTCCCTTAAATGGTGCTGATTACATACATTTCCTGCAAAATGTTTTACCTGATTCGTTAGATGATGTGCCTTTAAATATTCGGCAAAATTTATGGCTTTTACATGACGGCTATCCGGCCCACTGTAACAGAAATGTACGAGACTTTCTTGATAATAACTACGAAGACCACTGGATTAGAAGAGGCGGTCCAGTTGCTTGGTCAGCAAGGTCGCCGGATTTTAATCCTTGGATCATTGTGTTTGGGGATACATAAAAGAATTTTGGCTAAAGAACTCTGGCTAAGAATACAAGATGCTTGCAACGAATTTAGAAATAACTGATATTTTTGCAAGAATTTGTCGTTCTCTAAGCAAAAGAGCAAATTTATGCATAGAAACTAATGGTCATTAATATAGAGCATCTTGTGGATTTATCTACTTTTGATACTTTTATTTTTGTATTAGTTTCGTTCCATCGTAATAAATATTTTGTTTTTAAAACCCTTTAAATAACATTTAGTCTCAATTGGATTTTTTGCTTCTTTTTCCAAACTTTTTTTATGAATTGTATGCTGCATCTATTGAAACAAAAGATAATTTATGAAATTAATTAAGGTACCTATTAATTTAACTATCATGGCGAAAAAACGAAAAATTTTCAAATCGATTTTTCTAGAAAATGGTGTATTCTACCGACTTAAGAGTACCCTGTATGCCGGAGGTAAAGAGCACTATGTCCATTTTTGTCAATATTGGGATTATACTGCAGTTATAATAAACTTTTAATTCTCCACGCAGAGGTATAAAGCACTATGTCCTACGTTATAAAATAACGAAGATAAGCACTTTAAAAAAAGTATCATGTCACATTTTGTTTAGAGTCAGAGGGCACCATGTGGACATGAAACCCTATACCTCTGTATGCATTGCTAACATTGCAGTATCATCTAGACATAGTGCCTTGGAATTGATTGTTTACATTTCAGATTTTGTTTAGTTATATGCAGTAAATAAGTGATTATAATAAGTGAATACAACTGATTATGGAGTGCAAAAAACATTAACGTGTTGCCAAAATATTAAATTTAGGTTTAAGACAACAAAATGAAAATAATACAGGTAAAATAATATCATTATATTTTAGAGGTTATGTTTCGAGCTAAACAAGAGAGACAATTTATTAGCCTGAGTAAACTTAAGATAAAGTTTGTAAATTCAAGAAAAAATATACTAAATTTAAATTCCTGTGGAATCTTAGTTTTCATTAATAAATATTGTATGCATTTAAGGATTATGTAAAATAGTGTAAAATGTGTTAACAAAAACTATTTAGTTTAAAAAATTGATTAGTTTAATAGCTCGTTTTAAAACTCTCACATTTATTACATTGAATGAATAACGTTGATTATGAAAAATTATATTGGCATGTTTAAGGCATTTACGGAATAACCTGTTCTTAAAACTATTATTCATTATTTGAAAAAGATTTGTTGAAAAGATATATTTTTTTCAGATGATGGACTATTTTCCCAGTGATACATCTAGTGATACTGATGAAAAATTAAGATGTTTTTCGCCAGAGCTAAAGGCGGGAATCAGTAATAAGAGAACAGGTCACGAGTTAAGAGAACAACCAAATGATCAATTAAAAAAAGATCTCTATACGATGATGAAGTATGTAGTACTGGTAATAATTCCAATGACGAAGATAGTAGAAATACCGACAATGTAAATGAGAACCCAACTAAGAGAAGGAAGTTACAAAATAAATTCAGTATTAAACAAGCCGGTAAAAAACGAATCCGACATTCGGACAAGGCTGTGTAACCTAGGAAAACAAAACTCAATGTTCGGAAAAGAACAAAAGCGTATTAGAATGTTGGCGTTTGCAAAGTTATATTTTTGAATACTTTAGATATTTCAAATAAAGTGGTTGTAAACGTTTTACGAAAGACAGAACAAGGAGGTCTGGTACAACCAGACCTAAGAGGGAAGCACCCTCCTAGCAATAAAACGTTATTGAAAATGTTAAGAAACATATTTCATCATTCTCTAACTATGAGAGCCATTATACCAGAGAAAAAACCGGCAAAAAATATTTGGGATCAGAATTAAATATCAAGAATATGTACAGACTTTATACAACCTATTGTGCTGAAAATAATGTTGATTCAAAATTGGTTGCTAAACACTGATTGTATTCTGATGTGTTTAACAAACAATTTAATATTTCCTTTAAATTACCTGGTACAAACACATGTGACGTTTGTGATTCTTTTAGTGCTAGGCCCACGAATGAACTAAATCTAGAGCCAAGAAATAATATAACAGTTATTCTTGCAGAGTCAAAGAAGAGATATGATTTAAAAAATCGAGATATTAAAGTTTCCACGGATAATCCGAGATATAAAGTTTTGACTTGTGATCTCCAGAAGTGCTTACCTACACCTTTGATTACAAACAGCATCAGTTTTTATAAGAGAAAATTGTGGACATTTAATTTTACGATTTATGATTCCTTCGACTCTTCAGTACACTGAATGATGTGGGATGAAAGTAAAGCAGCTCGTGACGGAAAAGAAATGACTTCGTGTTTATTAAAATGGGCAAATAGTGTAATACCTGACACTACTATTCAACAAATAACCATATGGACGGACAACTGTTATAGTCAAAATAAAAATACGTTTATTGTAATGCCATATTTCAGGATTTTGAAGACCTTACCACAAATTCAGCAAATAGATCAAGAGTTTTTGTTAAAAAGCCATACTCATATGGAAGCAGACACTGTTCATGGTCACATTGAAAGAAAAAGGAAAAGAGTGCCAAACATGACAATACTGACTCCTTGGGATTGGCAAATTAAAATCTGCCTGTGTTCATCTTCAAGTTCGTCGAGAGGCTATAGAAAAGCTATTTTTTAAAACTTCTTTTGATGATAATAATTTCAAAGACTTGATGTCACTGCTACCATATTTACCATCTGTATGTCATCAATTTTATAAAAATTTACCTACATCTAACAACGCTAGTGATTACCGAGAAGATGATGAAGAGGAAGTTTTTGATGCATGAGGGATATACATTATGTTTCACTTAGTATTCTAACAGTATTCCGGTCATAAAATGTAAACAAATATTAAGTTTTATACTTTACCCTGTAATGTTTGTCATGAAGGAGAAACAACAGCACTATATCCACTACATTGTGTTTTAATTTCTTTTATTAAAAATAAACCAAGTTTATTATCACAATATGTGTTTTAAATAATATAATTTTGAAAGTTAATAATCTGAAGAATAAACTAGACAAGGGTTCGTGACATAATGTGTATTAACATACATCCTGTGAATAAACAAACACAAAAATAAACTTAAAACGCTTCTCCTGTAAAATTACAAATTTGTGACATAGTGCCCTTTACCTCCGGCATACAGCTTTTAGTACTAGAATACCTAAAATTTTAATAATCTAGTATAACAAATGCTTGAAAATTAAAGACAAAAAAGTCATGCTTTAAAATAACTGTTGACCTATCCAAAACAGGCGTCTATGAACGGTACTCGAAATTCATAATTGATGGAATCGATTCAACTCTGCATGATAAATAATCGTACCAGTTTTTGTTTTCCTAACTAGAAGGGTTCTGCTTAGAAAGCATTTTCGGACTAGATGAATTGGGTTAAATTGACTTAAAATCTCCGGTCTTCATTTATCAGGAGAGTTTCTGGACACCCTGTTATTTAATAGCTTTATCGGGAGTAACTGTAAAAAACAAACATTTCAAAAAACTGACGTACACTTAGATTTACAATACTTACAGAAATTAAAAGATTACACACCTAAATAAAATTGAATATTAAAATAACATTAACAATAAATAAGATGGAACAAGTAAAAGTTATTTCAAAATGCAAAAAATAACAATGTAAGAAAACATTAAAGGAATGTTATTTCTTTAATTAATCATTAAAGCTAGTTAGTATGATTAATCATTAAGGTGAGTGTAGTTTTAAATTTTGTTTAATATATTGCAATATATGTTGCTTAATTGCCCCGTGTCTGTTTTATAATTTAAAGTTTGTTTATTTTTGTTAATGTGGTACATCTCCAAAAATAACCTACTTTTGTAAGTTTTCCTGGCAAAATTGCAACAGCCGATCACCTCTTTCATTTCTTTGGCCGAGACCATATTTTCCAACCCATTTGCCACATTCTCCTTTCCCAATTTTCGCATTCCAATCTCCCATTATTATTGTAATGTCTCTAGACTTAACAACTTTCAGTGTTTGTTCAATGGTTTTATAAAATTCTTCTTCGCTACTCTCCGCTGTAGGAGCATATATTTGAACTATATTTAGTTTTCCTGAATGGTTGATAGTTGAAGAAATATAACTCTATCTGACACTGGTACAAAGTTTATAATCGACTTACTTATTTCCTTGGTGACCATTATTGCCACTCCATTAATATGATGATTGTCATTTCGTCCTGAAAAATATATGGTATCGTTTGGGGTGACGCATTGACCTGCATTTATCCATCTGACTTCGCTGAGTCCTGAAATACTAATCTGTAACCGACACATCTCTTGATTAGCATTGTGTAGTTTTCCAGCTTCAAATAGCGTTTTCACATTCCATGTGGTGATACGGATCGATGTATTATGCATTTTGCAGGGGTTTTGCAGATTGACGACCAGAGGACTAGAGGTGTGCTTATTAGTTCTTTTAGACGAACTAGTTCAAGAGAACTATTTCACAAAAATGAACTAGTTCAGTGAACTAGTTCGCGAAAGAACTATTTGTAGGACCGAAATCGAAATCCAACCCTAACATAACTGGTTGCCAGATGTCTCGTCTTATCATCACACAAGTTCGGCGCCGGCCGCGCGTTTTCTTCGGTTTTCAGTCAGTCTTTCACTCTTTCACTACCGTACAAGTAGTTCGGGTTCGGAACCATTTCTTTCGATCATTTTATTTATTTTATTTCTCAGATGTTTTGCAAATAACATTTTTTTTATTTGCAAAAAATTATTAAGATCTGTTTTTTATTAACCGTTTTAAATATAAATATGGTTCACGTATGATTTATTTTTATATTTACGTATATTTAAACTCATAGGTATCTATATTAGGTTATTTCTAAAAGAACCTTACAAAAAAAATCAGTGAATTTTCTAGGAACATTAAATAACACATTTTCATTCTCACTTTTACATAAAATTATATTTTATGTAGATGCATTATTCATTTTAACCACAACTTAAAATTGTTATTTCAAAATTACAATACGAGAAACAACACAGCATGTCAACGTTCAAGCCAATGCATGGGCATAAGATCCGAACCATTTTGATATTAAGATAAGACTGTTTATGTTATTGTCACTTTCATAAGAATTATGATCTGTTATCTGAGGCTAATCGGCACTTCTTTTTTTAAACTAGTCAGTCCATCCCATTCACAAAATAATAAATATATGATCTCATTCATTCATTATTTTCTTCTTTAAAAGTTGAGACACAATTTATAATGCAAATCGTTCGCAGTGAACTAGTTCTATGAAAATTAATGAACTAGTTCAATTAGTTCAGTTGAAAGAATCGTTCATTTGAACTATTTCGATGGTGAACTACACATCTCTATAGAGGACCTCTGCAACTTATTGAATCTCCCGTCCTGCCGGATCTTCATCTTCTACTTTTACTTTTATTGTGTTGTTTTGGTTGATATTTTTGATCGTTTTGATTATTCTTAGAGGTATCTCTCTCGTACGATACGTGTGTAACATCCTGTAATTCGACGAGGTCAAATACCGTCTTAAGTTTCACGTAACACAGATATGCCGGTTTGTTGTATTGTAATGATTTTTTTACACTTGCCTTATTATAAATATAGCAATCTAATATTCAAATATATCTTGGGTGCTTGATCTCCATTCTTGAGGAATTCTGTTTTGTTTATTGCTCTTTCTGTTGTGGCTAGTTTGCTTATATTTTCCTTAGTTTGGGTCTAGGTTTAACATCTATATGTCATTATAGAAAGGATACACTGGTTAAACACTTTGTTTCTCAAATATTGAGTTATTTTGAGGCTCTTAAGTATCCTGACAGGCCCTCTGTGACACAAGCATATGCACCAACAGCAGATAAGTCAGAAGAAGAAATAACTAAGTTCTATAAAGATCTGGAAAAAGCAATAAGACTAACAAAGAAAGAGGACATAAACATAATAATGGGCGACTTTAACGTAAAGGAAGATATGAAGACATAATTGGAGAGTACGGCCTTGGAGTTAGAAATAAAAGAGGCGACCTGCTGTGTGAATTCTGCCAGGAGAACGGTTTTGTCGTCATGAACACATGGTTTCAGCTCCCACCTCGTAAGTTATATACTTGGAAATCACCAGGAAACCGTCCAAATCGAATAATTAGAAACCAAATTGACTACGTTTTAATAAACAGAAGATTTCGTAACGCTATCAAAAGAATCGCAGCATATCCAGGTGCTGATATTGCATCCGATCATAATCCGCTATTAGCAGATGTGAGGTTAAAACTAGCAAAAATTAAGAGAACAAATACAAACACCAGCACGCCTATAAATACAAGAGAACTGATGAGAGACGAAAATCTGAAGAAGAGTTATGCAAATCAAATTAATGAAAAAATGCGAATAATAGAACAAAATGATGATATCGAAGAGATGGTCAATGATATTAAAGGAACGATTCTGGCAGTAAACAGGGAAGTTAAAACACAGATCAGAAAGAGAAAGCATAACGAATGGATGACGGACGAAATTATGGATCTAATGGAAAAGCGAAGGCAACATAAACAACAACGTAATCAAGACATATACAAACAGATACACAAAGAAATTCGCCAGAAAATTAAGAAAGCAAAAGAACGTTGGATGGTGGAAAGGTGCAACGAAATAGAACAATTGCAGGAAAAAGGAGATAGTTTTGGACTACATAAGAAGATCAAAGAAATATCGAATATACACAAAAGCCACCACAGAACAAGAATACGCAACGACAGAAACGAATACATAGAGTCAGAAGAGGAGATAGCAATGGCGTGGAAAGCATACGCAGAAAGACTTTTTAATGAGGAAAGACCAACACAACCAACGCGCAAACTTCCTTCCGAAAACTTATCAGGGCCATCAATAATGCGAAGTGAAATAGAATATGCAGTTAGAACCACAAAGATGCATAAAGCAACAGGTCCAGATGAAATTAATATAGAAGCAATAAAACTACTAGACGAGGAGAATATCGAAATCTTGGTAAAGCTGTTCAATAGAATTTATGATACTGGTTACATTCCGCGAGAATGGCTGCAGTCATCCTTTGTGATGATCCCAAAAACAGCTAATGCCACAAAATGCAATGAACACCGCTTAATCAGTTTAATGAGTCACTTGCTGAAACTCTTCCTTAGGATATTACACTCAAGAATGTACAAGATACTAGAAGAACTTGGCGGGTCAACACAATTCGGTTTTAAGGGAGGACTAGGAACAAGAAAGGCAATTTTATGTTTGAACACCTTAATACAAAACTGTTTAGATCAACGAAAAGATGTCTACCTCACCTTCATCGACTACGAGAAGGCATTTGACAATGTTAAACATGATATCATGATGGAACTACTACATAGGGCCAACATGGACCAGAAGGAGATCAGAATTATTCAGAATCTATACTGGAACCAAATGGCAAAGGTGAGGATTGATCAAGACCAATATACGGATGAATTTGAAATCCGGAAAGGTGTCTGCCAAGGCTGCATACTCTCTCCGATGCTTTTTAATTTATATGTTGAAAATATATTTGCGGAAGCATTAGAAGACACGGAATTAGGCATTAAGGTGAACGGCATACCAATTAGCAACCTACGCTATGCGGACGACACAGTGATTATAACTGATAATTTGGAAGATCAGCAGTTATTACTTGATAGGGTGAATAGCATAGGTAAAAAATATGGCCTCAAAATCAACATTTTGAAAACGAAATATATGGTCATTAGCAGAAACCCTCCAGAAAAACCGATAATATGCATAGGTGACGATCGCATAAAACGCGTGAAAACTTTTAAATACCTTGGCACCACAATCAATGACCAATCGGATCCACAACAAGAGATAAAAACCCGAATACAAATCGCAAGACAAGCTTTTGTGAAATTCAGACCGCTCCTATGTAATCAAAACCTAAATTTCGAAATACGCTACAGAATGGTCAAGTGCTACATATGGTCCATCTTGCTTTATGGCATGGAAACGTGGACTTTGAAAAAAACATCTATCAACAAACTTGAAGCATTTGAAATGTGGTCATTGAGAAGAATGATGCGCATACCTTGGGTGGATAGAGTTCGAAACGATGACGTCCTTAAGAGAGCCGGCGTGGAAAGAGAACTCTTTGAATTAATTAAAAAACGCAAGATTGGTTACCTTGGGCACATATTGAGAAGAGCAAAATATGAAATACCACAGTTAATCCTACAAGGGAAGATCGAAGGTAGGAGAGGAGCCGGCCGCAAACAATTATCCTGGTTAAGGAATATTAAAGAATGGACAGGAATACACAATACAGGCGAGCTGTGTCACGCCGCCAAGAACAGAATTCTAGTAATGAGATAGTCGCCTACGCACTTTGGTGTATGGCATGTTAAGAAGAAGAAGAAGTATCCTGAGTTTACCAAATCCTACTCATGTTGGTCTTGTTCTTCCAGCCATTTCCGCACTTTCTTTATAAGGAAGATAAAGTTTCCAAAGTTTTAGAATTTGGCCTAGGTAGATATATACTTGGACTTGTTCTATCTCATTGCTATTCATAGTTATATCTGAGGTCGTCACTGATTGTCATTTTTTTTTTGTTTTTTGTCATATACATTTTGCAGGCTGTCTTATTGGGAGTTGTCTTCAAGTTGTTCTACTACAGTCTGTAATTACTCGAATGTGCTCGCTATAATCACGGTGTCGTCACCTAATCTGAGGTGGTTTAACCTGTTGCCATTACCGGTGATATTATGTGTTTTCAAAATTACTGTCGAGTAACAAAATTACTAAATGAACTTTTTCGATGGACCAGCAACATATCTAAAATCTGCTTCACCCTAAATAGTTCCAGGGAGGAGTTCAGCGTGGACTGAGAGCCTACTTTCAAAATAATATTCAGCAGATGTCTTAAACTATATAGTTGCCAATCATAATTTTTTTGTCAATCAAGTCTTGATTCACTAGAAGAAGGAATAGGTAGAAATCGGAGGAAAATTTTGTTGACCGAAAACACCGAAAACAATAATTTATGTATGAAACGTGAGGCAACGCCGGACCAATTAAGGATAAGTGATATACCGAGATTATTCAGTCCCTAATCATTTTTTTAATAGTTTTAGTATAGTTAGTATAGGTTAGTAGTTTTAATTAAGTGGAATACCGATATCATTCAGTCTTTTGTAGATTTTAAATGTATGTATCATATTATAAACTTATCTTTTATCTCTATTATAAAATCTATAAATATATCTATGAGTTACCTATGCCATTTAAAGTACCTTGATATTTTGATCTCTTTAAAAATTAAATCAGAGAGATAACAAGAAATATATTTATATAGCTATCATAAACTACTCGAATCTGTATTAGAAATTAATGCCAAATTACTACCTGCCATTTGCTGCTACGTCATTATCGTGCTAATATTGACTGTAATAACTGTTTTATATTTGAATGAACTAATAAATATGTTAACTACAAAAATTAAAATTCATATGTAATAATAAAATCCATATTATATAGCTATTATCATTTCTCGATGTATATATAACAGCGCTAGAGGCCTAGTAGGCCCATGGCTTGCCCGTTGTATATTAATTGTAAATTAAAATAGTTGTAAAATGCTTGTTTTCAATTTTTCTTTCAATATGACTGAAACAATCTTTTTCCTTCGATTAGTAATAATAAAAATTGGCTATAAAGGCCAACTAGATATAAATGAAATCAGAACAGAGTATATTAAATGAAAAAAATACAAGAACAACTAAAAATATAGTAGAGCATACTTCAATAGTAAAAATGTAGAAAAAATAAGAAATATTATAATACATAATAATAATACATAATAACATAGAGAAGCAACTAGTAATATCAAACACAACTTTTCAAACTTCCAAAGCGTCGTTTTTACACCTGGAGATCACTAGCAGATATACCTAAATGTGTGGTTCGTAATAAAATAGACTTCATATGTATAAATAAAAGATAGACAAATTCAGTATTAGCAGTCAAAACATATCCAAGTGCAAAAAGTTACAAGGACTAATAGGCAAACAGTTACTGTTAAAAGAGAAAACATGTCCAGTAATACCATAAAACAAGAAATAACCAGTGTATTAGAACAAAAAATAAAGTTGACATCAAGCAACGATGATAGGTAGTTCTGAGGAAAACTGGACGAGAATTAATGATGTATTAAATACCGTTTAAAAATATAAACTCCTGGACAAAATTAACGCATCACTCATATTTTTCTCAATAATCTTTATTTATTGATAATTTACTGTACGACAAGTTGCCTATGGACCTTGTTTGACAGTGACACTTGTTACGTAAGCTAATAATAGTCTTGTTTTAACAATAATTTGTATTAAACTTTGTTTTAGACTAAAAGTGAATTAAACTTTTCATAAAAAGTGCCGATTAAAGCAAAGTGCTTATGAGAAACAAGCTTTTTATTGTGATATTTTTCATCCATGCATGTTTGGAAGTTCATTTGCATAAAAATCAAATAAAAAAATGACTCTCCTAGATGAAGGATATTCAATGCGATACGTTACAGGTTTGTTAGAAAGACCAGCATCAGGGCAAGGGCGAAAACGTTGCACTAATCAAATTGGTGATCGTTTTTTAAGACAACGTGCTCTCAGAGATATGAGAGTTACCAGCAATTTGCTAAAAAATGAACTAGCAGATGTTCGAAATGTCGTGATATCATCTCGAACAGTTTGAAGACGTTTACATGAAGCAGAATTGAGCAACAGGAAAACGGTCAAAAAACCCTTGCTTACCAGAGAACACAGGGTTCAGAGATTTAATTTTGCAAGATTGCATCAAAATTGGACCATCTATGATTGGAAAGAAAGTTCTTTTCTCCGATGAGACTAGAGTAAGTCTAAAAGCACCAGATGGTCGTGAGCGTGTCTGGCGAAGAAGAGGAAAAGGTACCTTTTGGTGGTGGCTCTAAAATGTTTAGGGGGAATTTGTTTTGAAGCTCGTACGGAGTTGGACCCCATACGTACGAGGTCTATGACCGTATGCCCATTATTACTTAGACAACATTATTGGCGAACATGTAATGCCTTTTGCTCCGTTTCTTGGCCCTAATTTTTTATTCATGCAAGACAACGCTCGTCCTCATGTGGTCTCGACAGGTTATTGGCTAAATAAATGATGTTGATATTCCATTATTAGAGTGGTTACCTAGCAGTCCAGACATGAATCCTATAGAGCATCTATGGGACTATCTCAAAAAAAAAGATTCGAAGTCATTGAAGAATGGGAGAATATTCCGCAAGCTTTTGTTGAACATTTGATATCAAGCATGCCTCGACGCATAAATGCAGTCATAAGAAGTAGAGGAGGGCCTACACGGTATTAGTGTTGACCCAGATGCATTTTATTGTATTACTTTACTGACTTTTTTCTTTTTGCAATTTGGAGTTATGTTAGCTTATTTACGCATTTCCGGCAAAAACAAATTTTTAAAGAAACAATAAGGCAAATTAAGGTCATGATAAAGTCATGTTGGACTTATGTAGGTGTTTATTACTATTTCAATGTAACTTGGTTTTATTTTGGGTTCATATTGTATATATTTATATTAATTAAAGTGGTGCGTTAATTTTGTCCAGGAGTTTAGAAACAAAAGTTAAATGGACCCATCAGACCCACACCTTAGCCAATTAAACTATTATGAATTTGAAGAAATCTGAATCTTCAGGGAATTTGAAGGACTAATTGTTTTGGATTCAACATGCTCTGGATCTGTTTTGAAATACTGTTCTAAAAATTGCTCTTAATCTATATAATTTCGAATATATTGCTCTATCGTTGGTTGTTTTATCATTATATTTAATTTTATTGGAAAAAGCTGGTTAACTTATATCCATAAAAAATATCTGAGTATTATTTTATTAATTTTAATATAGATTTTCTTTCATTGAAAGGACCCTGGTACTTTTCTTATGTAAAAGTGGTCGCAGTTAAGTTGATTGCAGAGAGATAACTTTGGTCATGGTAATCGAAAGGTTTTTTGTCCAAAGACAAATTTTTTTTAGGCCATTAGGAGTTTTTAGGCCATTTAAAGAATATTTATTCGAATAATATACAAGGTGTTACTAACAAAGTAGGACAAACTTAGGGGATGATTCTACATGAAGACATAATGATAATCTGCTATATAAATGTATGTGCATCGTTTTCCGACATACGGATGCAGAAATTTATTTTACACATTGATGATTTATTTATTGCTCTAAACCGCTTGGGACAATATATGCTAATAAAATTTGGTGGATTTTCAAATAAGAATTTATATCCATCATTTTCTACCATACGGGTAATGATCTCAATTTGTCTTAACGGATATTTGTCATATTTTTAATACATTATCAAGAACTACCTAATACAATAACATTAAACCAAAACAATAACCGAAAGTATCACTAATAAATTTTTAAATAGACTCAAAGCTACAAAAAATGTTCAAAATGAGCTCTCTGAAACGTGATTCAAGATTCAGCTCTTAACCTCATTAGTTGTCGTATTTGCGTAAACATTCCTGGTGTATTTCTTATTGTTTCACACCCGTTTATAATTCGATTATTTAGATTTGGATCATCAACATTTTCCAATAGGAGTGGAATAAACTAAGGACTTATTAAAACCTCAAATGCAGAAATCTAGAGGAATTAAATCCGGTGAGTAGGCCAATGTTCCGTACATATCCAATGAGTTAGATATATTGTATCTTAGTGATTAAGTACGTTAACGCTAAAATTTCTTAAAAAAAAATAAGCAACTTTTCCTCTAGCAATCGAAGGTAAGATTTGCCTGGTAGTCGTGGGAAGAAATATGGACTAATTAAGTGATCATACATACATTGTACATCACATAAGTGATCATGATACATTTACTGAAAACTGATGCTGAATGAGCTTTAAAGATTTCATGTAGATTTTCCTTAGCCCATAAATGATTATTATGTCAATTTCGTATACAATGTCTCTTAAAGTAACCTCGTCAGTATACAAAACGCTAGGTAGAAAATTGAAATTTAAGCGATTTGACGAAGGATCCATTGAAACGGATACAGTTGATGTTCTTTAAGAATTGTAAATACAGTGAAGTTGCTTACATATAATATGTTGAAAATTTTTCGAGTTCTTACTTCATGTGACTCCGCAATTAAATTGAGAACTGCCTCTTTTAGTTGCTCAGTTGTTTAGTCAGCTGCTTGTTTCTAAAATGTGTCAATTTTGGCGCAAACTTTAATGAAGACGAGCAATATTGTGTGATGGAGTACTCTTCGTTCTGTATACAACTGAACGTATAATCGGAGAGCTTGTCGATCATTTCCATTATCACAATCCACATCGACCATAAACAAAAGGAATTTGTAACAAAATTTTAGATTTGTAAAATTTTCCATTCTTTTTATTAAAGAAAAAATTAATTAATTACTAACACTAACTAATGAAAAGCTTGATTATAAAAAGCGCTAATTTGACATTTCGTATTTAACATTAGATAAATGTTGAGAGTAGCTTAATAAAATATCTTTTAAATGTTGACTCAAGCCTACTAGCTAGTGTATTAAAGAAATTAAAAATATGCGTTAACACGTTTTATTTTTTTAATAAAAACGTTGGCCGCCTTATCTAAAAAATAGGAAGAGATTTTTTGTCACGAATTAAACGAGGAATTCAAAAATTATTTTTAATTTGAAGTATCTCATTGACTTACCAATTTTTTCTTTTAAAAAAAATTAAGACCATTACCCGTATGCGCGCCTATAATGAATATAAAATTCTTAATTGTATGTCAAACAATGTGCAATAATAACCTCTTAAAACACACCAAATTTCATTTGCATATTTTAACCAGTTTTAGAGCAATAAATAATTCGTCAGTTTAAATGCAGAATGACCACCTAAAGTTTGTCGCACTTATGTACTAACATTTTGTATAATATTCAAATATACAGTGTGTCCGTTAAGTATGGAATAAATTCGATATTTCCTAAATTAAAAGCCTTTTTAAAAAATTCTGAAACACGTCGATTTTTAAATTTAATGTTCTACATTTTACAATAAAATTTCATTATACAAGGTGATACACATTGCAGTGATGACGTCATCCGCTTTTTTTTAAATGTAACACCCTGTATTTTAGGATATTTAGATCGATAAAAATGAGCTGATTCCAAAAAAGTATAATACTGGGGGTCCAATGGATATAATTTGAAAAAAGATTAATTTTTATTGATTTGTAATATTAATAAATTATAAATAAATTATAATAAATAACTTGAAAGTAATCCAGTAATTAATACATGACTTAATCTTAAATGTTCGAATTGTAGCCCTTGTTGTATTTGACAGTAACCCAAACGTTGTACAAATTCTTGTAGAACTTTGTTTATGCTTTCTTGAGAAATATTGTTTATTTTTTTACGAATTCTTGTTTTTAAGTCTCCAATATTTGCAGGTTTCGTTTTATAAACAACATTCTTTAAATGATCCCACATAAAATAATCCAAAGGATTGAGGTCTGGCGACCTCGCTGGCCATTCAATATGTCCACGTCTTCCAATCCACCTGTTCGGAAAAAATTCGTTTAGGTACCTTCGAACATCTAAAGCATAATGTGAAAACCGCACCATCCTGTTAAAACCATAAACTTTTATCAAAACCTCCTAGATTAATTGTACTGGGGAATAAATTAACTAAAGTAGTTAACCCACTTAAAAACTGAAGGTATGCTGGATTTTATTTCTTACAATGCTAGCCCATACGTTTACTCTATACAGAACATTCACGAATTAATACAAGTATTGTACTACTTAATTGTTATTGAACGTTACTAAAAATAATTACAGTTTACCAAAAACTAGAAGTAGCAATTGCAATTGATAATAAATAATTTATTTTCTAAGCGCATATCTTTCAAATTATATCCATTAGACCCGAGTATTATACTTTTTTGAAATCAGCTCATTTTTATCGATCTAAAAATGTCCTAAAATACAGGGTGTTGATTGATTATGTCAACTCAAACAACTTTGAAAGTCTGGGCTGAAGGGACAACTTTAGTCTAGGGATGAGCCACAATAGACTTCTTAGGTCGAGTGTTACCTAACCATACCGTCTGATACTATAGGTAAGTAAAACGTTATCATTAGCTTTTCTAAAGATATGCTCAGTAAATGTTAAATATTATCGGCGACAAATTAACTGTTTAACTCCTCGTAATATGGCTAAATTGATGAGAGTACTTGTTTTTCACTTTGACGGTATCTGTTTGTTGTTCATATAAGTTGGCTATGATTCTAAAATCATGCTTTTGTATTCTCGTTGCTTTTGTTTAACCAAACGCATTTTTAAAGTACAAGAAGCAAGAAAAAACGTTACTGTTTACATTCCTAGCGATTTGAATCAGATCCTTTATGCTAAAAAGTGCCTATATTGTCACCTCGGGGAAACAAATAAGGGTCTAACCACCTTCTGATATCCCCGGGTGCTCTGTAGAGGGCTTTGAATATACTGTCGAGAGCTTCTCTACTTAAGTCCATTTTCAGGTTATGGACTTGGAAAATATTTATCTTCGGTGTCTTGCCTTGAAAAAGGCAAGATATTTCTTACATGACAATTTCTTCGTCGAAATAAAAACACCAAGTTAAGTTGAAACAATTCTCAGCCACAGAGTATGGTAAATAAATGCAGGAAGCAGAGCCCCGAGAGCACTAAGCTCTCGGAGAGCCCGTGAGGGACTGACTTGCTGACCTGAAAATCGATAATATTTATATGCGCTGTTCGAGCGATAAATAGGGATTTCCAGGTCAAGAGCCAATGGGAAAATTCGAGGCGGGGCGATGCGCATCGAAATGCGTACTAGTCCACAGACTATGGCATTCGATGACAATATCGTAACAAGGCCGTTTCTAAAGCCAAACTGAAATTCGTCAAGATGTCGTTCTAAAATAGGGTAAATTCTTTCGTGGATTATATACAGAAATATCTTTTATACGTGTATAAATATCAAAGTAAGCCAGTCCTCAGGTAGTTGTTCTGATAATAAAAATGTACCATGTTATATAATTAATAATTTGTAGGTACTTAAATCTTTTGTTCGCCATTATGAAAAAAGAAATGAGAAAATTAATGAAAATGCAATGAATACCAAATAAATGTTTTAAATAATTATAATAAAAATTAAAAAAACTGTAGTAACGTTATCTCAGTTAAAATGTGTCTTCTTCTTGATGTGCCATCTCTTCTAAGAAGGTTGGCAACCATCATGGCAATTCGTACTTTCGATATCGCTGCTCTAAAGAGGTCAGCAGGAGTACAGTTAAACCAAGCTCTCAAATTGTTTAACCAGGAGATGCGTCTTCTTCCACGACTCCTTCTACCCTGTATTCTTCCTTGAATTATTAATTGCAACAAGTTATAACGCTCGCACCTCATGGCATGTCCCAGACATTGCAGTTTTCTGACTTTAATTGTATTTAAAACCTCTTTATCTTTTCCCATTCTTCTCAACACCTCGACGTTCCTGACTCTATCCACCCAACTTATTCTTAATATTCTTCTGTAGGCCCATAACTCGAAGGCTTCTAATCTGTCCAAAACATCTTTCTTTAATGTCCAAGCCTCCAACCCATAAAATAATACGGAGAACACATAGCATCTCAGAAGTCTTATCTTTAAAGAAATTGAAATGTCCCTGCTGCAGAGTACTTTTTTCAGTTTGTTGAAAGAATTTCTTGCCTGTCCTATTCTTGCCTTAATCTCTTCTGTGTACTCAATATTTTCGTTAATTATTGTACCCAATATTTATATTTTTTAACTTTTTTAATTTGTTCTCAATGTATTGTTGTTTTATTGGCGCTGTTGGGCTTTTGTAATTACCATAAATTGTGTCTTTTTTTGTTTAGGTACAGTCCGTTTTCTTCACTGACTTCTACCACTCTGTCAACCATTTGTTGTAAATCCTCAAGGCATTCCTCTAATAAAATAGTTTCGTCGGCAAACCGTATATTATTGATTGGTCGGCCATTTACTTTTATTCCCATAGTTAGTTCTTCTAGTGCTTCCTGGATTATTTCCTCTGAATACAAATTGAACAAAGTAGGTCACATGACACAGCCCTGCCTGACGCCCCTCTCAACCTGTATTTCATTTGAAAAGACGTTGTTCTCTTTTACCACAGCGATCTGATTATAATAGATAGCGCTAATGATCCTGATGTCGTCCTTAAAATGTGTGCGTTGACCTTATAAAAATACAATTTGTTGGACGTTTGATAAAAATTTAAGATGGTTTTATTTATTATTTACCAATTCATTTATTATTTTACATTATTTACATTCCATTTGACTTTAAATTAATTATATCACAGTTTATACACAAATAGTTGCAAAGCTTTATGGGGATGAGCAGGCTTTAATACTACTTCATCATTAACTTTGTAGTTTTCGTAATCCAGTGACCATATTAACTCGTATCCCAAAGATTTGGCCACAGCTGCTGAAAAGAAACTGGTACATTCCATAAACATCATTTGGGCTCCGTGTTCTTTGGCAAGTTCTCTAAAAAAAAATTAAATATTTGTTGGTACAAAGAAAAGCAAATATTACAATAAAGTTTTATTAGCTCTAAAGCTATATAAGTACACAGGGAAGTAAACCAGACACAACAATTTTTCAGTCATATTAATAATAATATCGTATGGCATTTTTGCCGGGGAAATCCTTTCGGACAGGTTTCGGAGCCAATTGCATCTTTAACCCTGTTTCAACTAGCTGGTGTCGATGCACACTAGCCCAAGGGGACCGACTATGTGCCCTCCGAAGCCGGTGAACGGCTCGTATCATTTTTAGAGTAAATTCATAAATTAATAATTTATTTTATTTTAATAAATTTTATTTCTAATGTTTGTTTGCAATAATATGTTTAATGGAATGTGTTTTAATAACAAATATCAACTATATACTTTAACTATTTGTCCAATAAAGGCTGTTTTCCACCTGAAATGTAACAAAAAAATACTGACCACACAATTTTTAAATCGTATATTTAAAAAATAATTGCATATTAAAACTGTATGTAAGCGACACAGACATCAAAAATTCTGTTTGGTCTTCTACTGCTACTTAAACGTATTTTTTTTAATCAACTTTAAAAAATCTCTTTCTAGTTCGATCTATATGTCTTCTATGTGATTTTTTAACTGTCTCTATCCGGCTATTTTAATTGATGTTTAAAAGGAGCTCTGAACTGGCTCCGTGCAAGACATACTCAGGAAAGTGTTGCGTAAATGATGACTTAAAGAGCGGGCGCTCTTTGGAAAAGTTTTGGCACGATACAGGCGCACTACAGTGTCTGACATCATGTCTTCGCATCTCGTGGAACTTGAATGGATATGAAGAGAAAAAATAAATAGAGATGGTCCAGAATAGAACTTAAAACAAGGAAGCAAAATGTAAATGAAGAAGGACAGAAAAATATAGACTCCTAATGGACTAAAATAAAGGAAGATATTGAAGCAGCAGCAAAAAAAGAAATAGGAACAGAAACTTGTGCCCGTAAAAATCATCGGTTTGACGATGAATGAAAGAATGTAACATACGAAAAAAATTAAGCCTACAAAAAAATGCTTATCCGACGAACTAGAACAACTGTAGAAAATTAGCAGACGAAGGAAAAGAAAAGGAAAGAAGATACACGAAAGAAAGAAACAAAACCACTTAAATAATCACTTAAATATATTGAAAACCTTAACAGAGAGAAAGAATTCAGAACATTCTATAAGAAAGTTAACATGAACAGAAAAAAATTCAAACCAATGCAGAAGTCCGAATGGTGACCTATTAACAACAAGGAAAGATTTATTTAATAGATGGGTAGGATAATTTTATAAGGTACTTAATATAGAGAAAGAAGAAAAAAACCTGGAAGACGAAACAGGCTAGAAGGAAGAGGCACCAACGATTCTTGCAGTTAAAGACGCATTTAAAAATTAGCCAGAAATAAATCACCCGGTATAGATAATCCTAGCTAAACTACACAAAAAAGGTGGCCACGATACATAATAGCGTTGATTGAATAACCCAAATTTGGGTTATTGAATCAACGATAATAGTACTACAGCAGTTCATAAAAGAAATCTCTCCCTAGTGATTGGAATCTTGGAATACTTTGCATTATACACAAAAAGGAGATATCTTTGAATACTCTAACCACAGAGGAATTACAGTTTTCTAAATGCAGCATGTAAAATATTGTCCAGTATACTATGCCATTGTATGGCACCATAATAGGAAAATACCAAGCCGGTTTCAGAGGTGTAAAATTGATAATTCATCAGATTGCAACCCTGAAACAAATTTAAGAAAAAACACTAGAATATGGAATAGATACTCATCACATATTTATAGACTACAAGGCAACCTACGACTGTGTATAAAGTAGAGAAATGTTCAGAGCAATGAAACAGCTAGGAATACCAAATCAGTAAACAAAAGTAACTCTTAAAAAAGTTTAATGTAGAGCACGAATCCAGGGAAACTGAATATTTTAAAACAAATATCGGGATGCGCCAGGCAGACACTCTCTGATGTTAGCTGTTAAATCTGGCTGTGGAAAAACCAATACGCATGTCACAAATCACAACTATCGGGTTAACACTCTGCGGACGGACTATTTTTTATTAATTTATATTTAATGGTAAATAATTTGTTTTTAGGACATATTAGGACAAAAAATAGACAAATCAAAGGTTTTTTATATTATATTTTTGTAATTAGTACAAAAAAAGGTCACTAGGCCACAAACGAAAAACTTATTTGGTGTGAAATGGAAAAAAACAAATTTTTTTTCAGATAGACATAAACCTACTGGACATGTAGTACAGTGTCATCTTGTTCGACGAGGAGTTGCCTTGGTACTTCATAAACCTACTTGACATGTAGTACAGTGTCATCTTGTACGACGAGGAGTTGCCTTGGTACTGCAGTGTGTACAACGTACTTTGGCTCCATGCTGAGGCGTATGGGCTACTTTGTCAGTTCTTATTTCTAGAGGAACTTGTTTTTTGAACCTGTTACTGGTGCTTGGTTTGTCCATGCTTCTTCTTCCAAATTTAGGCATTTGGGGGTTTGCTCCAATCAAACCGGTGGCCACAAAAATTTTAAATTCTTTCAAAGACAGTCTTACCAGTTGTTGATTGTTTGAAAATTATATATGAGTTCAGTAATATTAGGTCAACAAAATGGAAAAAATTCCTATGTCATCACTTTTTGAATTTTCTATCCAATTCGTAGCAAGATACTAACACATCAGACTTATCTACATAGCCCATATATTTGTTATAATCTTGTACTAATTGTTTGCAGTTAATTTCCAATGATGTCCCATCCTTTTCTTTCCTCTTCACAGTGACATTTTCTTCAGGTTTGTGAAAATTGCTTAGAAAATGAATGGGTTTTTTATCCACCCATTGCAAAGGTAGCAATCTTCACTCATTCTCCAGTTTGAGTCACCTCTTTTCATTTTTTTATTTGTATTAAGTTCAGTTGGAAAACCTTTTCTATCTTTTTGAGTTGTTCCACATGCGTAGATATTGTCTTTAACAAGTCGCGTTGTAATGCAACAGAATTGAAATAGTTATCGAAATAAACTTCATAATTTTTTCCAACTAAATCTCTTGTAAGATCTTTCAATACTCTTGCCCCGAGCTGTTCCGGTGAATATTTGGAATTGTAAAACATATCCTGACTGATCAGCACGTACCCATATCTTATATCCCCTTTTTATGGGCTTCTTCGGCATATATTGGCGTAAACTACTTCGTCCCTTGAACCTTATCATGGATTCGTCTATTGATTGTTGCCTGCTGGGATAAAATGAGCTTTTATAAGTGGTTGAAAGTTCCTCTAGCAATGGCCGCACTTTGTAGAGTTTATCGTAGTTGCCATTACCTTTCTTAGGTTGTAACGAATTGTCATTTATATGAAGATGAGTAAGCAACCATCCAAATCTGTCACGCGACATACATGAAGAAATAAACTGATCCCTGATAACAAAATTTGCAGACCAAAAATCTCTATAACTGGGCAACTTTTTTACACCCATCAAAAGGTTTATTTCCAAAAAACACTTTATTCTTTCAAGTATTATGGGAGTGTTGTTTTTGTTATTTTCTTGGACTACATATAAATTAGTTTGGGAAACAAGTGTATTAAACAGGTTCTCACTAAACAAATGAAGGAAGAAATCAAGAAGAGTCTCTATAGTATCAGGAACATTTGGTCCGACGTTTTCTGAGAAAGGACGGAGTTGAGCGGCATTATTTGGGCCGGTGGTCCATTTTAACTCATCAAGAATAGCAACTGATACCTCGTCTTCACCACAGTCACTGCCATGCGCAACATCTTCATTGTCTGAAATATCGTTTTGTTCATCTAAAACAGCTGACTCCAAAGTCATGTCGAAATCTTCATCCTCGTTCTCATCAAAATCGGATACATCAGATCCCTCCGATGGGATATCTGCTAGTAAATCTTTAACGTCATGGCTTGGTAATTGACTCAAATCAAGACGTCTTTTTCAACAAAACGTACCTATTAGTTACTGATCGGCCTAGTGGCATCTATTGGAACCACCGATCAAAATATCAAAATGCACTTAGTTATCTACGTAGTTCATAAAGACTCAATACGGCAATACATAAATACATCTATTTATCAACAAATTAACATAATACATACCTTTTATAAGTAGAAGAATGTTTATTTATTTACAACTATAAATAACCTCACTAGCATTCACTTGTGAGCGCGCTAAATGATTATGTACAATGTTCACAACTGCTCCTGGAATTTTGTTATCACGTGGGAAGTGACATATACGACGTCTACATCGCATTCCGTCTGGTGGTCCCAGCGTACGATTACTCGGGTAGTAGGAAAAAATTTGTTTAAAGGTGGTTTCACCGTGGAGTCACTAAGCCTGAAAGGGTTAATATATATCAAATCAGTAAAAATCTTTGCATATGCTGACTATGTCAATATTATTGGGAGAACGCTAAAGACTCTACGAGAGGAGTATATAATACTTCAGCCACTTACTATAGAAAATGGCGGCATCAAAGCAGTTAACGAATTTGTATTCTGCGAGCAATCTTTAACACTGAAAATATTACGACTGACCGAAAATAATCTAAGAGAAAACACATAGAAAATAAGCTAAAAGAAATAGAAGAGAATTACAGAAATAGAAAACCTTATATCAAGGTGCTAGAAATGAAAAAAGAGGTTTCCAACAAAAACCCATATTCGTTAAAAACAAAGCAGGAAATAATATAAGTTGTGAAACAGAAATAGTCGAAAGATGGAAAGAGTATTTTGATGAATTACTAAATGGCAATAATAATTCAAACCAAAAGGAATGTATGGAAGCAGAAGCAAGAATCGAACAATTAGAAGACATAGAAAATAATTCACACAGCAAAGAACAAAGCGAGGAAATCATAAAAAATCTAAAAAACAACAAATGCCCTGGAAGCGATAACAGCAGAGATGATGAAATATGGTGTAAAACTGCTAAATGATTGGATATACAAGATCATAAAGGAGATATTCTTTATGCACATATGCTTGTTAAGCCAGACTGATGATGATCGTTTTCCTATTTGCTTATTTTTTTATTATTCTAAATATTAAAGTCTAGAGCTGATATATTATTATTTAAAGATTATCTTTATTCTCCGCTATCAGAGCTGCGTCATGTGCATAAATAGTATAGGTAGTTGAGGAATCATCTCTGACTTCGACATTATAAGACATTGCCACCTTTTGTGTGTTCCAAACTAGAATATATGAGTGGAAGGTTTCATGGTAAGGTTAGCTCCCTGCCAAGAGCTTAAGAAAAAGTTACTAAAATCGACGAATTGGTTTGAAATATGATGGACAATTAACTAGAAATACAGGATATAAAAAATCACCAAACTATAAGAATGAATTAGTTTTTGTTTCCAAATTAACAAAACACCATAGTAGTATCTGTAGTTTATTACAAATATTTCAAAAAACTCAGATAACACAAAAAATAAATAATAAAAAATTATTTCATAACAGTAATATTTTATACAGTTGGAAAAATGTACAAATGTACTACACAAATAGAAATATAAATATGGAGTATGATCAGAGGACAAAGAAAAGAGATGAACGATATAATAAAAAGAAACACATTCAGAAGGAAACATTTGTAGACCACTTTTGATCCCTATTTCCTAAAGGTGACCATAATGAACCACCAACACCAGAGATAACGACAAACGAAGAAATAACTATTGAGGAGGAAGAGGTAAAGGAAGCATTAAGGAAATTAAAAAACAGAAAATCACCAGAAAAGGATAGAATACCGAACGAATTCTTAAGTACGGATTAAACACAACACTAAAATTAACAACCAAAGTGATAACAAATAAATTGAATAAAATTATAACATTAGCAAAAAAACAACAAGGTTTTAGGTCGGGAAGAACATGTACCGACGCTATATTTATAATGAGGCAAGTTCAAGAGAAAATTAGAATACAACAAATTGGCAGATCTATGTTTCGTGGACCTTAAGAAGGCATTTGATCGGGGAAAAGTAAAGGACGTTATTCACTTATTGTACGCAAGAGAGATACCTCTGGGAATAATCAAAACGATCGAAAATATTTACCAAAACAACACAATAAAAGTGAAAGTGGAAGAAGAACTAACCGACCCTATTGAAGCTGGTGATGAAGAGATTCCCTGAGTCCTCTATTGTTCAACCTGATTATGGATCAAATAATAAAAAAGTAAGAACTAAAAAAAGACACCAAATGGGAGAAAAACAACTTAAAATAATCTGGTATGCAGACGACGCAATACTACTCTATCAAAGTAAAGACGATTTAACACGACTGATAGTTTCTGCCCTTCAGGGACGATTTTTAAAAAATAATTATTTAATTTACAAATGCGAGAGAACTTTATAGCGTTCTTAAAAGTTACAATATTTAAATCAGACTTCACTGTACAAAATTTCAAATCAGACTGAATAATAATTAATTAAAATGAAATACATTACACATTGGAAAATAAAACAATAATTCGCAAGTTGCACTTTTATATTCAGGTCGATCATAGTTCAGGTGCTGACGCATCGGATTTAGGGTATTGGCTTATGGGGTCAACGACTATAACTCCTCCAACCTTAGTTTCTGGAATTTTTCATGGAATTGAAAAATGACCTAGGTTGGGCTTGTGGTAGGTTTTCTTCAGGATCATCTTGGATGTGAACACTCTCCATGGGACTATCATCGTTTCTTTGCGAATTCGTTCTTCTTATACATTTAATACCAAAATATGCAAAAATTATTATAATCAAAAATATTGTTGATAGGTTCCAAAAGTTAAAAGGACTAGTAGCTTTTGAGTTTTTAAGTATCAATGTTTTAATTTCTTCTTGTTTCTTCTTAACTAAATGAATCTGGTCCAGTTGGACATCTTCGATATGAACTTTAGGAATCTCTTCTTGACGAGGATAAGGAATAACTATATTCGGAAGTAATAGTGGCTGACTTTCAGAAATGAGGCGATTATTGCTAAATGTTTGGTCTTCTGTGCTAAACTGGCATTGGAAGGGAACTGTGATGAGATAATTTCCAGAAATTAATTGAAGATCTGTGTTGGTACAGTTCATTTGGATTTTGGTTTTGGTTACCAAAACAGCGATGTAGTGGGACTCATCTACTTGTTGGATGATATTTTTTGAAATGTGAACTTCTATTCTTTGGCATCTCGTAGGATTAGATTTCAGTTTAAGGAGTTGGAATAGACAGTCTTCTTCATTTTTACTTTTCAAATGATTCTCGGGACAAAAGAAATTTGGCTTCAGATTGGAGCATGGTACAGATGTGTATTGGTAAAAATTTTCATTCATTATCAGATAGGTGTTAGGGGGTACTATGGTAGTTCGATTTACAGTAGGGATCGAGTATAAATGATAGTAGGAGTATTCGTCGGGATAAGCTATTGGAACATGGACAATGAAAACAATTGTCAAGTTAGAGTAGTACGCTTTTGTTTCTAAGATATTATAATATTTATTTATGTCTGATGTGATATTCGGATAAATTAGTTCGTTTCTTGAATAATATTTCATAATTTGAGTTAATATTGACTTTAGTTCATTAATCTTTACTATACTACTATTTAAAATACCTAGTCTCGCAAATGTTATAGAGTTTTCTATTTCTGTTAGCAACTGTAATATAATATTTATACTTATACTTAATTGGTCTAAAATATTTCTAGTTATAAGGAAATCTTCGAAATTAAAAATAAATTTATTAAGGTTTGAACGAATAGATTCTAAACCAGAGAAAATTACTTTTTGGATACTCTTTATGAGAGAAATAGTATTATTAAAATTCTCTACAATATCTGTCGATAATAAAATTTGTTTATTAAGTCTTTAGTATCGGCTTGTTGAAGGCCCAGGACCATCATCGTTGTTATTAGGAACCTGCAAGAGTTTTTTCCGGTTAGTTTTTGGTCGTCTTAAGTTTTGTTTATGTAAAAGTCTTTTTTGAGTAGCAACTTTAATTTTTGCATCTTTAACAACTTTATCTTTCATAAATTTAGGGTTTAGTACCTAGTACCTAGTAGCAAGTTTATTTCGTACAAGTGTAGTGTTTTTCCTGTAAACATCACTGTCTTCTTCGTATGTGAGTGGTTCGTGTCGATCCTTATTGTGATATTCAATACTTTTTTCTTTTTGTTCGATCAATTTTTTATTAAGTTCTTTATAGATCCCTTTGGTCATATCTCTATGTTTTTGAATATAATTATTAATCAGTTTTTGGTCTATGTTCATAACAAATATTTCTTTAGTGTTAATGTGTCCATTTATAATATCTATAGGCTTTTGTTGAGTTACGGAATGTATTGAGTTATTATATCCTAAAATAGCATAAGGCATTTGATTTAAGATATCAATTTTTCCATCTGATTTGCTTCTTATTATTCGTAGATGTTCTATTAGAGTAGAATGAAATCTCTCTATAGATCCTTTAGATTGGGTACTATTTGTAGTAACATAATGAGTTTTTACTTTATGTATGTCGAAGAATTCTTGTACAACAGAGTTTTTTAATTCTGTGCCTCGGTCCATAGTTACGAGATCAGGAATTCCATGATGTGTCATGAAGGTTAGAAAAGCTCTTACAATTTCAGTACTTGACAAAGCTGAAAGTGGGTATGCTTGACCGTATTTAGAAAATGTGTCTATACTAGTAAGAAATTTTTGGACTTGACTTGAAAAGTGTCTGCAAATATTATTTCAAACGGTTTTGTAGCTGTGGGTGTAATCATTAATTTTTGATTTGGCGGATTACGATCATATTTATTTACTTGGCAAATATTACAATTATTTATAAAATCTGTTACATCTTGTTTTATTCCTGGCCAATAGTAGGTACGTTTAATTCTAGTTTCTGTTTCTAGGATACCTCGGTGATTGGATTTTCCTTCATGAAATAACCTTATTTTTTCATGCTGTTCATCTTTGTCTACTAAATCTTTTAAGATGCTGTTACATTTTATTAACTTGTAGGCAGAATTTTTAAATGTGTTTTTTAACGTTTCTAATATTTCTGGTATAAAGGTGTCTTCTTTGAAGTACACAGCATATTTGTATTTTGGGTCAATGTAATTTTTAAATATATTAATAGTTTCTTGTACAATATTATTTTTTGAAATTTGGATATAAAGTCTTTTTCTGTTGAGAAATATTTTTTCAATTTTTGGTTTGGCAGCTGAGTGTAAAACAAAATCAATTACAATTTGGTGATCAAAAACATTGAGATGTTTATCAGAAATGAGCATTCCTAGTATTGGATCTTCTATACTAGTATGTACAGTTTCTCCATCATCTTCGTTATCTTCAATGTCGTTATCTTTATCATTTCCTTGTTTTAAGTTTTCTTCGTTAATGTCGTCGTCGATATTTACAGCCATCGAAACGCTATCATCATCGTTCCTTGTCTGAGTCTTATTTTGTTCTTCCATGTATTTTAAAAATTCATTACAATTAATCTCTATTCTAGATAGGGAGTCTGCATTTGCATTGCAACTTCCTTTCTTGTATTCGATTATGTAATCAAATTCCTCTAATTTTAAACGCCATCTCACTAATCGTGAATTTGGTTCTTTTAGAGACATAAGCCACTGTAAAGGTTTATGGTCTGTCATAATTTTAAATTGTCTTCCAAATAGATAAGGTCTAAAATACTTAGTTGCCCATACTATCGCAAGAAGCTCTTTTTCTATAACACTGTAGTTTTGTTCGGACTCGTTTAATGTTCTCGAGGTATAAGCTACTGGTTTGTCTTGACCATTTACCAATTGAGATAATACGGCTCCTACTGCTACATTACTTGCATCAGTAGTTAATATAAAATCTTTATCAAAATCTGGATACTGAAGTATAGGTTCATTAATTAATAAATTTTTGCAATCTTCGAAACATTTTACAAATTCTGGAGTGTGTTCTATCTTAGCATCCTTTTTTAAACATTTCGTTAATGGTTTAGTTAATCTGGCAAAATCTTTTATAAATCTCCTGTAATATCCCAATAATCCTAAAAATCCTTTTATTTCGCGTGCTGTTTAAGGAATTGGATATTTGACAATTGCATTAATCTTATCTGGGTTTGGTTTTACACCTTCTGTAGTTACAACGTGACCAAGATAAGCTACTTCTTTTCTTAAAAATTCACACTTATCTAATTGTATTTTAAAATTATTGGCTTGTAAACGTTTAAAAACTTTTTCTAAATTTACAATATGCTCTTGTAGTAAGGTAGAAAAAATAATTATATCGTCTAAGTAAACAAGACAGATGTCATCTTGAAGACCTCGCAGAATATCGTCCATAACTCTCTGAAAAGTTGCAGGAGCATTCTTGAGTCCAAATGGCATACGAACATATTCATAATGTCCATTCTCAACATTGAAAGCTGTCTTGGGAATATCGTCTGGGTGCATCTCAATCTGATGAAAACCACTAGCTAGATCAAGTGTACTAAAATAGTTGCATCTGCCTAATTTATCAAGTGTATCGATAATATTTGGTAATGGGTATTTGTCTGGAATTGTTTTCTCGTTCAGTTTCCTATAATCTACGACAATTCTCCATTTATTTTTTCCTGATGCATCTGCTTTTTTGGGTACTACCCAGATAGGCGAGGACCAAGGTGAGTTGCTTGGTCTAATAATTCCTTGTTCTAACATTTTGTTTATTTGACTATTTACTTTTGGTTTATGAACAAAGGGGTATCTATACGATTGACTATAAATAGGTAGTTCATCCTTAGTTTTTATAAAATGCTTAACTCTATTTGTAAATGTAAGAGGTTTATCCTCGCTATGAAAAAGATTAGAATATTTATTACAAATTTTTAGAATATTTTGTTTTTCTTCAGAGTTCATATGAGATGTACGGATTAAATTTTCAATAATAAATGTTTCGATTTCGTCAGCAGGCACTATGTCTGCATGGAATAATTCATGACAATTTTCGTCAGCGGAACAGTATCAATTGGAGCATCTAAGGTGACAAAAATTTCATCTTGGGTTCGGTTATAGATTTCGACTAGAGCAAAACCGTCTATTGCGTTCGAGAGACATGCAGGGATTTCACATTTTTGAATAGTTTGGTCAGGGATAAATATACATCCTGATTTTTGAGAAACTGGAATTTTAGCTACACTACAAGATAAGGGGTCCAATTTTTGTTTAAAGATTATTTTTAGGTCAGATTTATAATACGTTATAGGTATACTAGAATATGGAGTAGTTAATTGGGAATTTACGAAATCTAACTTAGCATTAAGATATTTTATGTTATCTAGTCCTAAAAGACCATCGAAACTTCTATGAAAATCAAAAAGATGGAACTTAATCTTACCTTCCTGATTAAATTCTGAAAAAATGGGGATTTCTGCACAAAAGTCCTTCTTTGTACTTTGAAATACTGCGGAAACAACAAAGGGTTCGTAAAAGATATAATTTTTGTAAAAAAGGTTAGCTTTTTCGGGATTTAAAAACGATTTAGAAGAACCTGTATCTACCAGTAACTTTAATGGAGGATCATGAATCTGAATATATGGCAGTTCTCTTTTATTTGTGGAAAAATTTAATTTTATTAAGTCGGTTGGTTTTGAAAGATGCCGTCTTGAAAATTTTGATGATGCTCTTCGTTAACAGTATCATAAGTTTAAAATCCACAAGGAAACTAAGTTCCTGTGTTTGGCTGTATACCATATATTAAAAATTTTGAATAAAATCCTTTATAAAAAGGTATATAAAAAACCCAGTTGGGCTATGTTAAATTGGCAAAACGTTTTCGGAATAAGTATTCCATCATCAGTACCAAGTTAATACATGGATGTAGCCACTAAATATGGGGTTACAAACCCTTTAAAAATTGCTAATTTAAATTTAGTTTACATAATGTCTGTTTTACAATTTAGATGGTAAAGTTACCGTTGGATTGGTAACATGGTGACATATGACTCTGCAATAAGTTGCAAGTCCTGAGACGGTATGTCTACGAGGACTTCAATAAAGCAACTGAGTTGCTTTGAGTTGCTTTATTGAAGTCCTCGTAGACATACCGTCTCAGGACTTGCAACTTATTGCAGAGTCATATGTCACCATGTTACCAATCCAACGGTAACTTTACCATCTAAATTGTAAAACAGACATTATGTAAACTAAATTTAAATTAGCAATTTTTAAAGGGTTTGTAACCCCATATTTAGTGGCTACATCCATGTATTAACTTGGTACTGATGATGGAATACTTATTCCGAAAACGTTTTGCCAATTTAACATAGCCCAACTGGGTTTTTTATATACCTTTTTATAAAGGATTTTATTCAAAATTTTTATCATAAGTTTGTTGATGAGAAGTCTGAGGAGTATTTTGGTAATCACTATTATTGATGGATTCGTATTCAGTATTATATAGTTCTTCGAATGTAAAATTTTGATTTGGATTTCTAGGGTTGTGGAAATTATTCCTGAATTGGGGAGTACTATTTCTAGTAGTTGTACTCATAGGAGTAGATGTGTTTGGAGCAAAATTGGGATTTGATCGCCAAGCGTTCTGAGCTGGCTTGTTAGAGTTTTGAAAGCTATTTCTGAACTGGGAAATACTATTTCTAGTAGATGTACTCATGTTAGTGGGTCTGTTGGGAACAAAATTTGGATTTGGTCGCCAAACATTTTGAGTTGGCCTATTAGAATTTTGGACATTATACTGATAGTTTTGGGGAGTGTTTCTTTGATACTGATGTGATTGTGAAGGTTGAAAATGTCTATCATTGCGAGAATTTATTTGGGAATTTAAATGAAAGTTATAGTTTGGTTTTCTAGAATATTTGTTACTATTATTATTATTATTATTAGTATTAAAATTTTGACTTTTTTGATAGTATTTAATATTATCTTCTTCTTTAATGAATTGTATAGCTTGCTCAATAGATTGTGGTCTCATTGCACGAATTATGGGTCCTAAAGGTTCTCTTAAACCTGCTAAAAATGTTTTTAATGCTTGTTTGTTAAAGAAATCTCGTTTGTATGTACGTTCCTGACCAAGATGGTGTAAATATATATATAGTTACAAATAGAATTTAATAAATCTAGCACCTTTTCATGAAATTGATAAGGTGATTCGTTTGACTTTTGTTTAAGATTAACTAGATCCTGATTTAGACAATTTTCGTCTCTTTGATCAGCAAAATTTAAAATTAATGTATTTTTTATACCATCCCAATCAGTATTGCCGCTAATCGCAATTATTTCTTCAGCTCTTCCTTCTAATTTATTTAATATACCGTTCAATAATAAACAATTTTGAAAGCTATTATGATTAGTTGTATCAAAATAATGTTGTAAGATTGATTCGGTAGCATTTATAAATCTATAGAGTTTATTGATATTGCCATCAAAACGAGGAATAATGGCTAAATTTGCGATATCTAACTTAGGTACAATAATAGTAGCATTTGAAGTACTTGGTGAAGTCATTTTATTTTTATTTAATACTTTTCTTTCTTAATTATATTCTTATCAATCAAAAATAATAAGTAAATAATACGTACTCTTGACTATTATTTTCACAAAAGGATTTAATAGGCAAAGATGAGTCTGAATATGAATAAAAATTATTAGCTTACCACATTTATGTACTTCTGCTTGATGTCCCTGGAAATTCTGGATGTCCTGATGGAGCCCAAAATCACTGACAGTTCGAAAAGTTTATGAAAAACGGAAACCGGTTCTTTTTTTCGTCAAAGAGTTAAAACTCACGAATATCCGCAATGGAATTCTACGAAAAATCCACTAAGACTGCGCCACTGCTAGTTTCTGCCCTTCAGGGACGATTTTTAAAAAATAATTATTTAATTTACAAATGCGAGAGAACTTTATTGCGTTCTTAAAAGTTACAATATTTAAATCAGACTTCACTGTACAAAATTTCAAATCAGACTGAATAATAATTAATTAAAATGAAATACATTACACATTGGAAAATAAAACAATAATTCGCAAGTTGCACTTTTATATTCAGGTCGATCATAGTTCAGGTGCTGACGCATCGGATTTAGGGTATTGGCTTATGGGGTCAACGACTATAACTCACGTATAACGCAAATGCAGTAGGATGTAAATTGGAGCTGGAAGGTCAGATAATAGAATAAGTGATGGAGTTTACATATCTAGGCATCACATTATCTAGCTACGGAAAGCTCGAAACTGAAGTGGAAGACAAGTGAATAGAGCAAACAGAGCCGTAGGTTGTCTGAATGAAACAATATGGATCAATAAAAATATCGGGAACGAAATGAAACGCAGAATTTACAAAACAGTCATTAAACCAATAATGACATATGCGGCAGAAACATGATCTGACACAGAGAGGACATAAAGAATGCAGAGATGAAAACACTTCTGGGTAAGAAATAGAATAGTAGAATAAAACGATCATATGACAACAATGACATATGACAACAAATAGAGTGGTAAAGATGGCAAGAGACGGTTCCCCAATAGGAAGATGATCAGTAGGAAGACCACGAAAACGATGGAACGACAACTTACTGGAGGCGCATTGAAAAGCAGACAGAGGCATGTCTACATAAAAAGAAGAAAAAGAAGAAGAAGAAGAAGAGAAAAAATGTGTCTTATTTCATAATATTCTCAAATTTGTCGTATTAATTTAGTGAAACAGTGAAACTCATTGTGTCAGATTAATTAATAAACTTTTGCATTTTAACAATCTAATAAACATGAATTCAATAAATTTGGCAGCACCTGAAAATAATATCATTGTTTATAATATACTTAAACATTAACAAAGGAGTAGGATGGCATATTGTATTGAAATCCAAACAATCAGTATGTGACGTAATAAAATCCATGCGTGATAAAATTTGTTCTTATATGCATTTATTACAGATATTTTACCATCTAATAGATAAAAATTATATAGGAGAAAAACGTTTACTAATTAATGTAACTAAATGAAAGGTGTACAAGGTGTAATGTTGGTGTTCAAGATTAAATTACATGTTAAGTAACTATTATTCATAAAATTCTCGGAAATACTTTCTGTTATTGTTATTTAATTTGAGCTTTTTAAACAATTAACACAATTTTACACGTTTTTAAAGTATTGTACTCTAAAATGAAATATTGCATTGAATGTCAATTAGGTACCATTTTACAGGAGGGTCTAAAAACTGTTTACCTATATATTATTATTTTAGTTAAATTTTAGAACGTGTTATAACAGAAGTTGTTGTTGCTTGTACAGTTTTTAATAAATATTTCAATAAAGAACCATTTTGTGTATATAACTATGCGAAATTGATTTTAGAAGTGAAATAATAAAACAAATAATTCTAATATAGTTCCTAAGTTCTTGTCGCATCTTAATAAAATTTACCATTTTTATTGGAAATAAGCCACAATTTTACTTTCTTCTCTGGAATACGTCTCTAATGGAGGTTGGCAATGACTTCTCCAAATTTATCTGTATCCTTCCCGTGCTTTGCTTATTAGGGTTTGGACGTCTAGTCTTGTCCAATACTATTTTTCCTTACATGACGCATCAGCCCTACAGAATTGATAGTCAGCCATTGATAGTACTAGATAGATGATAAGATAGTACTTACTCAAGATAATATGCTTATTGACAAACTTGAGGAATTATCATCCTTTTCAATTTTCCAGAAATTAGCTGGCCCATTATTTCCAAAACTGATACTATCAATTCCCAGAATTTGTTTAAAAACTTTATCATGAACTCAAATTTATTACAACTGATAACTGAACTTACAGGGTTTAGAGCTAACAATAATTCTTCAATTTTAGATCTATTTTTTACAAATGATAATCGTTTAATTTGTACACTTGAAGTGTCCTCTCCTGTGGGTCTTTTTGACCACTCGCTTATTACTGCTCATATTCAATTAAGTTTAACACCGCCTTGCAAAAATAAGTTCGTAACGTATGCCACTGCTGATTTCTTTAATGTAAATTCGGTTTTATCCCAGTTAAATTGGCAATATATTTTTCTCAATCACTCTGGTCCATCATCCATGTGGGACTCTTTTCTTCATACATACTGTTATTAAAACAATTTCTGATCATACAACCGAACGACAGCTATACAGAAATCGACTAAAATCTTAAATTAGCCTCTCAGCTACCCATTGGACATAAGCGAAAGCTTTGGCGAAGATATAAACTTACTGGTTCCCTTGATGATTTTCTTGCCCACCGTAATTTTTCTAACCGAGTCAAACAATCTTTGCTTAAGTTAAGAACAGAATTTGAACCATGAATGTGTTGATTGTGTGAGTCCATTTCAAATAGATAAAAGAAATAAAATTAGACTTACTCACAATCAATTTAATTTTACTACCAAAACGACTGGTTTCGCTTTCTACACTTTGCAAAGCATCTTCAGGTCAAACGGTGTAGACAACAAAAAACTCAATTTACCAGTTCCTCTCCTAAAAAGTGATGTAGTGCCAATAAGCCCTCTTTTTTTAAAGTTTTATGTATGTTTTGTCCTTTTAATTGTATTCTGTTTGTCCCTATTTGTCCTTAATTGTTTTTAGTTTTATAATTTTAACATATGACATCACAATTTTCTGCCAAAACAGAAATTAATTGCCTTTTATCAAAAAATTTAATAATTACAAGTTAAAGAAATTGCACACCCACAAAATAGTACATCTAATTTCATTCATTGTCATATAACTGTCCTCATACTGTAAAAAATTTCAATAAATTAGCACACATTTCTAAAATATATCTTTATATAACTTTAATAATATAATAATCAAATATAACTTTAATAATTTAAATAATATAAAACATCACTTTCATTTAACAAACACTCACATATACCTTACTCCTATTTCATTTGTTAACATCTCTCCCCTCAAGAAACTTCCTCGTTAATTGTCAGACAGTTACAACATTAACCGAAGATCACCCATCATTAACAATTACAGGATAGTTTGAACTATGTATCACGAATCATTATCTAAAAATTCTTGTACCGGAATGTAAGTAGTATTTTGTTTGTTTCTAATTTATTACAATTCAATAGATTATCTCTTACCAATTTGTGGGTTTTCACATTGTGTGCTAAATCAATTTTATGCATATTAATAAACACAGACATGTAATATTGATATAATTACTATAACCTTTTTTGATCTTTATCTTTATAAGACTGCACCCTAATATGGGCTTTTTATAATTTCAGCGTTCAATTTACTTTGTACCGTTTGACCTGAAGATGCTTTGCAAAGTGTAGAAAGCGAAACCTGTCGTTTTGGTAGTAAGATTAAATTGATTGTGAGTAAGTCTAATTTTATTTCTTTGACCTATTTAACAGAATTTGAATCTATCATTGGAAGTGGTAATAGTAAAGAGTTTATCGGTACATTCGCACATCTTTATCTTCTAAAGTCTCCCTACCATTACTTTCAAAAGCTGAAGGGTCTTTGTGTTCTTCGAATCACGAGTCTTTGGAATGTTTATCATTATTCTTTTCTAGTTTTTTACAGATGAATCTAACGATACCATTCCTCAAATAATGTGACCACGTTTGTCTAAATTTCTTAAAAATATATCTTTCACACCGGATGCAATTAAACATTATTTATGGAAACTACGCAATAATTCATCGCCTGGATTAGACGGACTCTTCCCCTTTTTTCTCAAACAATGTGCATAATCTGTAGCCATCCCTGTATCTCTTATAATTAATGCTTTTTTATTTAAGGTTCTCTCCCCTCGTCCTGGAAATTGGCTTCGGTTACTCCTATATTCAAGAGAGGAAATAAACTTGATTGCAATAATTATCGTTTACGTCTACCTAACCTAACCTAACCTAACCTAACCTAACCTAACCCAACCTAACCCACTATCCCAGCTATTGAACTCCACTGACTCAGGTTTTAGCATTAAAAAACAACAATACTGTAGTGGCGAAGCTTAATCATCGGTTGTAAATGGATGATTTAAAACTAATGGCTTCCACTCGAAATCACTTAGAACAAATGCTAAAAACTATAGAAACTTTTTCAAATGATATTAGTATGAACTTTGGGTTAGACAAATGTCGTGTACTAAATATAGTCAAGGGAAAGGTTCAGCCCGGAGTAAAGCCATGTATAAATATCTAGGAGTAAAGCAAGCGCGGAAAATTGACCATAAACAAATGAAAATCGAATTAACATCAGAGTTCATACGAAGGGTAAAACAGCTACTCCGCTCACATCTTAATAGTAAAAATTTGTTTAAGGCATTAAACACCTACGCATTTTCCGCGCTTAGCCACTCATTTGGGATTATTAAGTCGACTAAAACGGATATAGAAATTCTTCAGCGAAAAGTACGAACACACCTCACAAAGCCACAAAAACACCATCCTCGAAGTGCAGTAGAAAGAACGACGGTATTTAGGAAGACGAGGACTTATGGATGGCGGAGACATCTACCCTTCATCGTGCGATTTGTGCAGTAGATGACACAACACCAATCAAACTGAGGGAACAAGAAATGCGCATAAATCATCTTACTAAGAACGAAAAAATGTACATCTGGATGGGTAAACCTCTGCACGGGTGACATCCGAATGAAGTCAGTCAAGACTATGTCGACAATATAGCGTTGAAATATTGGTTGACATCAGAAAAGATGTTCCCTGAAACAGAAGGTTCATTACTTGCCATTCAGAATCAGGTTATACCAACCAAAAATTACCTGAAATATATCGTCAAAGACCCTCAAATCCAAAACGACAAATGCCGATATGGATGTCAAGCCCAAGAAACTATCCAACATCTTACCGGAGGCTGCCAGGGATGGCTCCCACTCCAAACAACTTCAAGATCAGATGCTAAAAACTGTAGAAAATTTCTCGAATGATATCAATATGCATTTTGGACTAGACAAGTGCCGTATACTAAATATAGTCAGAGGAAAGGTTCAGCCCGGAGGTTTCGATATGCAAGATGGCCAAAACATCGAGGCAATGGGTGAAAATGATATGTACAAATATCTCGGAGTAAAACAAGCGCGGAAAATTGACCATAACTAAATGAAAACTGAACTAACTTCGGAGTTCGTGCGAAAAGTAAGACAACTAAATCGGTCATATCTTAATAATAAAAATTTGTTTAAGACATTAAATACGTACGCCTGTTCCACGCTGAGCTACTCATTTGGTATTATAAAGTGGTCATAAACGGATATAGAGGGTCTTCAGCGGAAGTAAGAACACTTCTCACAAAGGAACAAAAACATCATCCACGCAGTGCAGTAGAGAGAACAACATTACCGCGGTATCAAGGGGGAAGAGGACTTATGGGTAAAGGTAAGCAATTGGATAAACAAATTGCTAATTTAAAAACATATTTTCAGGTACAGGCTGAGACATCTACTTTACATCGAGCAATTTGCGCAGTAGATGATACAACGCCGCTTAAACTGAGGGAACAAGAAATGCGCATAAACTACCTGACTTAGCAAGAAAAAATGCGCATCTGGATGAGTAAACCTCTGCATGGGCGACATTTCAATAAGATCAGCCAAGAATATGTCGACAATACAGCGTCGAACTATTGGTTGACATCAGGAAAGATGTTTCCCGAGACTGAGGGTTTCCTACTTGCCATTCAGGGTTATTCCAACTAAAAATTGCCTGAAAAATATTGTTAAAGATCCTCAAGTCCAAAATGACAAATGCCGATATGGATGCCAAGCCCAAGAAACCATCCAACATCTTACCGGTGGCTGCCAGGCATTTGTCGGTACTGATTATAAAGAACGCCATTACTCAGTAGGAAAGATTATCCACCAAGAACTAGCTGACAAACTGGGACTTCTCCAAACCAACCATGTTCCTTATTATGAATACGTCCCAGACAAAATGCTTAAAAATGACAACTACAAGCTATACTGGGACCGCACTGTGCAAGCAGATCAACCAGTGGCGCATAATAGACCCGATCTTATACATATAGTTAATAAACTTACTAGGCAAACAACACTTATTGATGTGGCGATACCTAACACCAATAATTAACGTGTTAAATACAACGAAAAGATCCCCAAGTATAGAGATCTAGAAATACAAATCAGCCAATGGAGAATGGAAAGTACCCAGGCAGTACCTATTATTCTATCTACTACTGGCGTTATTCCCAAAAACCTCTTAGAGAACATAAAACAGCTGGGTCTAAATGAACATCACTATAAAGCTATGCATAAAGCTGTACTCCTCGCGATGTCCAGATGTGTACGAAAATTTTTGGGAGATACTCCAGCATACCAAGTCACCTAGGGCTCGATAACACGGAAAGAGTCCCACCAGAGCTCAATCCTTTTGATACCGTAGATATCTGGGATGTTTATTGATTTCAATGTACAAGAAAGAATTATAATGAGTGGTTTATTTTATGGTAATTTTACATTTGTCACTCAAAAACCTAAAAAACATTTACTCATTAACCAATAGGTTAAAACCTATCGGTCGAAGACGGGAATAATGTGTGACGATATTTAATTATATTTATGTAGGTGCATAATAATCTACAAACATTGTATAATATGTATATTACATATGTGTTTAATTTTTTTATATGTCTATTCTATTCCAAATATTCTTCTTAATTTTGATCATTATTAATTAGTCAGATCGAAAAATGTATGCACAAACATACGATCTAGGATTAATACATACTTTTTAAATATAGATTTTACCATATTTAGTGAATTAAGAGTATTAATATATATTTTGTATATGTTGGGCAGGTGATTAAATATTTTTGGAGCAAGATACATAGCAGATCTTTGTCCTATTGATTTCTTGATATTTTCCAATTGAACATGTACGTTGGGTTTAGTGCGAGTCTCGGTAGTGATGAGGTAAGGTACGTAGAATATGCTTATGATTGTATGTGTACAATAGCAGGGAATACATAAATATAAGGTTGCGTCGGTCGATGGCAAAATAGTGGATAGAATTTCATATCTCAGTGATATTTATTCAGGTTAACACTAATTGTATTCTAAAGGTATTAAGATGCTAGAAAACCGAAGCATAGTTACACATAAAAATAATAAAATAAAAAATAATCATTATATTTGAACTTACTTTGCTTTATTGCTAAGCTTCTTTGCAATTCCTTTACCTCTAAGCGACGCATCGACCGATAGGACAAAAATACTGAGTATTTTATTAACGTCTGGATATCTTTTGAACAGATCAACTTGCCTTTCTGCGTATTCTAGCATTCGTAAGACTTTTACAAATCTTTCATCCGTTACAGGGTATTCTTCAAACTCAAATTTATCTAAAAATGGAATTAGATTGTGTATGCAAGGTTAACTAAGTATATAAATCTGAAATAAATTATTCTTTATAGTAAATAACGACGTTTGATCAATTAGGTGCATATAGAGAGTTCCTATATAATCATGTTTATTAATCTCAATGTACAAGAAAGGATTATAATAAGTAGTTTTTTACATACATGTTAATTTTACATTTGTCACTCAAAAACAAACAAAAATCTCATTACCCGTAAAAACCTATTGGCCGAACACGGGAATAGTGTTTGACGATATTTAATTGAATCGGTCATTTTAAAAACAACCCGAGTCACATATTCCTAATTTTACAGGAGGGCAAAAAAACTAAATAGTTGAAAAATGGATGAAATGGATGACCTCAAAATCCAGTTATATTGTAACAAAAAGTTATATTGTAATTGTGTTTCTAATCATAATGATCTATAAATCGTCTCGTCAAAAAATAAAGGTTTTTTGAAAAATGACTTTTGAAATATTGGACCAATGCTGTTTTTGCATGAAACGAAAAAAAAAACAGAAATACAACCATTTATATTTTTATTTCGAAAATATAGTAACTAGAAAAACTGGTAATTATTAAATAATAATATTATGGAACAAAATCAAATTCATTATCTGACTCAGGGGTTACGTCGTCAGCTTGCTCACTGGTAGGCCACTGGAAAATTTTCTCGTAAAATGGTTTATATTCTTCTAAAATGCTGTTTTGAACTTGCTTGATATTTGCAATTTTTTGGGATTAATGGCTACAGCATTATTTGGGTAAGCTAATGATGTTTGTAGCAACATGGGGCGTTTGGTTTTGGAAAGACGAAACGTATGATTAATGAAACCGTCGATAAAATCGTGAGTAACAATTGTACCTTTTGCATGCTTATCGTATTCAAACGACATAAACGACGATGGAGAGAAGGTACTTTTTTGTTGCTTTTGTACCTTTGAACCTAGGCTTTCATTGGAGGGGCAGTTTCGCTTGTAATATTTTGGCCACCAATTACAATAATCTAATATCCGACGTGTCTTCATCTCAAAAACGGAAAAATTTGTCCCAGCTCCAGCCATAAGGGAATAATATTGGTCTGGCACATAAATTCTGTCATGCTTCTTAATTTTTGATTTCAGCACCCCAAAATCTCGATCGTTCAGCAAAAATGAATGTCCTCTTATTGGAATGTAATGGATTATTTTGGAAAATCTGCCTGTATCCGTCAATGAGAGCAAAAACCGGATCATCGTATGGTTCTTATTTTGTCCAGGACAGTTGTCGCTGAACAAAAATACTTCTTGTACATTATCGGGTAAAAATGTTTCAAAATATTGGAACAACATGGAACAAACATCATTAGCGCCTTTATTGGCTTGGCCTTCATGATAAACGTAAAACACAGATTCCTTGATTTTTTATACCTAAGCAGTTCACCCATAGTTGACGCAAATAAAATATCTTTTGTATCGGTATACAGGGCAGAGGAAGATTTTGCATACAATCAAACGTGAGAACAACTGCGTCCTCTCGATTTTCACAAATATCTCTCACAAAATTTAACTTGTGAAATTTATTGGCCCTTCTTTTATGAACCGTCAGTTCAGCTTCTGCGGTACGTTCGGCATGTGCTCCTAGGGACTGGCTGTTAATTTTTGTAACCAATTCTTTGCACTTAATACACGTATCAACTTAAGGTCTACCAAAACGCAAAGAAAACTGTTCTTTAAAATATTTTGCGTAGTATTTATACTTGACATCCACATTTGGATGTTTTCTTTTAAAAAGACTATGCATGGTTTTGACGTGCATCAAGGTGTTCCATTTTTTTACTTGCATAGTGTGTCTGTTTTCTGGGAAATGACAAAATATGATCATAAATGAGCTTAAGAACTTCAGGTAATTGGGTATTCCATTTCGGGTGTTGTCCTCTCCTATCACGGGGGGTCAAAGACTTAAGAAGCAACCTGCAAATTCTTCTTACCAACTGATATCCCATAAATCGAAGTAAAAGCCTTTTCACAGACTTCTTCGTTCTTCTTTCGATTTGGAACATGATAGGTGAATTGAAATTCTTTCAACACTGCTCCTTCTTTTCGAGCATGGTGTCTCTGAACAGGCACCTTTTCGATATTTTGCTGCAAGAATATATCTTGCTCATTTTTGGTGGAAAAGTTGTTTAGTGTGTCAACACAAAAAGCCAATTCTTCTTCAGAAAATTTTTGGAAACATTTTGCTCTGCACCTAAAAAGAAAAGATATTTTTAAGGGATGGTAAAATTTCTTGCACACTAGAACATAAAATGAGTCGGTAGCTAATAAATTCCTGTATAGTGATATTAACCCTCTTATTATTATTACAAAAAACGCCGATTTTTATCCTTGGTTCATTGAATTGACACTAAGTTTATATTTTTAAAATTTGCAAAACAAGAACCTTAACGACAATATTACATTACTGTAGTTTGTTTATTTATTGCGGAAAAAAATATGGTTTTATTAATGAAATATTAAACTATGTTATGAAAACTATAAAAATTTGCCTATTGCTGATACAAACGGTAATAAACAAACCTCTGTAAACCTACATAACAGCATAAATTATTACTTACATGCATTTAGGTCCTGTAGCTCGAGCCGGTACAATATTTCCTTTATAGTTAGTGTGTTGTAAACCTTTAGATACAAAAATGAGACATTTGAGATGCTATGTTTTCTCTGTGTTGTTGTACGGGGCGGAGCCATGGACGCTTACAGACACCACTATTAAAAAACTTGAAGCATTTGAGATGTGGCTTTATAGAAGAATGCTAAGAATATCATGGACAGCAAGGATCACGAACAAGGAAGTTCTAGAAAAAATGAAGAAGGAACCAGAGATTGTGTTTACGATCAAACGCATAAAATTGCAATATCTGCAGTCTATATTGCAAGGTAAAGTCAAAGGTAAGCGAGGACCCGGTAGAAGGAGAATATCATGGCTGCGGAATTTAAGAACATGGTTTAAGAAAACCTTAACGGAGCTGTTTCGAGCCGCAGCGAGCAAGGTCATGATTGCCAATATGATTTCCAACATCCGAAACGGATAGGAATCAGAAGAAGAAGAAGAAGAAACCTTTAACTTTAGCATTACGTACAACATTCCTTCTGTATTTATCTGGATCGGGTTTTCTCTTTTTTAAGGTAATTGTTCATGTACACACACTATCGTCGATAGATGAAGTAGGCATATTATTTCTTTGTTTAAATACCAAAAAACCAATAAATTTAAATTAATCATTGTCAAGCACTTAACCTCACAACACAACACATTAATGAAAACTGAAATAAAAGTATGGTAACATAAACGACTCAACAATCATAACGATCTCGGCTACCAACCAAATTCTTAGAAATTGTGTTTACAAATGCACGGCAAAAACTGCATACGTCCTGGACTTGCGTTGTTTTTGCACAGACCTTCAATTTTAGTTGTAGCGTATTTCGACAGATTATGTACGGACTGGTGTCGTTTTTGCACACAACGTGAGTTTATCTTAGAGGAGTCTATTCCGCATAAAAAGTTAGTTTCTGAAAATTGTGGACTTATTCAATTTTTAAAATGACCGATTTAATTATATTTATGTAGGTGTATAATAATCTACAAATATTGTATATTAGGTATATTACATGTATTTAATTTTTATTTGTACTGGGTGTTTTTTTAGAGGTATATAACTTTGAAATGGAATAAAACAAAGATGATTTTTATCAATTGACATGAAATTGACTTTATTGAAAAGATAATATTTTAGCATTATAATTTAAATATGATTTCTGCCATATGACCGTTATGGCTGGATCTGACGTAGTCTAATCTGGAGGTCCAATTTTCGACCACTCTTTCCAATATTTGTCGCCGTATATCACCAATAATGCGGCGAATATTGTCCTCCAAGTGTTCAATCGTTTTATGCTTATCGGCGTAGACTAGCACCTTCGCATATCTTCACATAAAATAGTCTAGCAGTAAATCACATGATCTTGGAGGACAATTTACGGTCCGAAACGTGAAACTTTGTGGTTACCAAACGTTTTCTTCAATAAATCAATTGTGGCATGAGTTGTGTGACATGTTGCGCCATCTTATTGAAACGACAGCTCCTGCACATCATGATTGTTCAATTACGGAATGAAAAAGGCAGTAATCATGGCTCGGTCCAATGATTCCACCAGACCATAAAGCACACCAAATAGTCAGTTTGTCTTGATGTAATGGCTCTATAGCGGTTACCATTGACTGTAACCTTCTGGCCAGCATCGTTTTTGAAGAAGTACGGTCCAATGATTCCACCAGACCATAAAGCACACCAAATAGTCAGTTTGTCTTGATGTAATGGATTCTCAACATACATTTAAGGATTATCTTAACTCCAAATAGGGCAGCTTTGTTTGTTGACGTAGCTATTCAACCAAAAGTGAGCTTCATCGCAAAACAAAATTCGCTTATAAAAATCGGAATCAACGGCAATCTCGTTTTGGATCCACTCACCGAATCTACGAATCTACTCCTTGCTAGTTTATGATGTACCTTCAATTCTTGCATAAGTTTGATTTTGTAAGCACGCAAAGCAAGATCTTTCCGCAAAATATTCCATAAAGTGGATGGATACGTATCCAACTGCTGTGCACGATGGCGGATAGATTGATTCGGATCTTCCTGTATGCTATGCTCTACAGTAGCAACAACGTCTTCTGTAAGCACTGTACGACGTGTCTGTGAATGCATGTTATCAGTTGGAGTAAACGTAGTGCGTGATACATATTTCGTATCGCGTCGTCGCCTGAATCGTTGTTCAGGCGTCAGGTCTATTCATCGTGAAATGAAAAACCCAACTTAATATAAATCACTTGACAACTGTCAAATATTCTTATTTTTTTAATTTTGATCATTAATAATTAATCAGATCGAAAAATGTATGCACAAAAAGGCGATCTTGTTATATTAATACATACTTTTTAAATATAGATTATACCATACTTAGTGAATTAAAAGTATTAATATATATTTTGTATATGTTGAGCAAGTGATTAAATATTTTTGGAGCAAGATACATGGCAGATATCTGTCCTATTGATTTCTTGATATTTCCCAATTGAACATTTTGATTGGTTTTAGTACTAGATTATTAGGTGTTAAATTAATATAAATATTTACCTGTCAATAACTTGTTTAAAAACTAAAAAATCAATTTTAAAGCCAAAAAGCAAGATTATGTCTGTCAAGTTCTATTACAGATATTAGAAATTCAAAACAGTAACGTGAACAAATATCAAAAATGTGTTACTTAATAACTAATATAAAGCGTTAGTCTAAATTGCCGTAGCCTGTTAAAACAATCTCTATTAAACAAAATGGTAATGTATCGTCGATTAAACGTTTCCTATGTTTAAAGTGTGAGTTTGAGTAAATACTTAATGAGGCTTGTTCTAGACGAATAGGAAAATAGCATTCCAGTAGGTGGAGTCAAGGTGTCCAATCTTTGCTTTGCCGATGACACATTGCTTTTAGCTGAAAGTGAGAAAGAGTTAGAACCAAAAACAACAAAAGAGAAATTGGGAACATTGCTGGATATGAAGTAGTTGAAAGTTCCATTTATTTACGCACACATAACAGAAAACACTAAGATTAATAATAATAAGACTTGTTCTAGACGAATAGGAAATAGGCATTCCAGTAGGTAGAGTCAAGGTGTCCAATCTTTGCTTTGCCGATGACACATTGCTTTTAGCTCAAAGTGAGAAAGAGTTAGAACCAAAAACAACAAAACAGAAATTCAGAACATTGCTGGATATAAAGTAGTTGAAAGTTCCATTTATTTACGAACACATAACAGAAAACACTAAGATTAATAATAATATGAGGCTTGTTTTAGAGGAATAGGAAAGAGGCATTCCAGTAGGTGTCCAATCTTTGCTTTGCCGATGACACATTGTTTTTAGCTCAAAGTAAGGAAGAGCTATAACCAGAAACAACAGAACAGAAATTTAGAAAATTGCTGGATATAAAGTAGTCGAAAGTTCCATTTATTTACGCACACATAACATAAAACACTAAGAATAATCTGTTTCGACCACTGGTTTTCCAATACTGAAATCCTAGCCGTAGTCTTTATTGGTCCTTATCTTCCCATAGGACTTCTACCAGATTTCTCTCCCACATCTGTTTGTCGATACCCTTTTGTCAGCTTCGTCTAAGTCTTCCTCGCTTTCGCCTTCCATTTGGTTTTCATTTTAAAATTCTTTTCGGCAGTCGCTCTTCAGTCATTCTCTATACACGTTCAAACCAGATTAATTGTTTGTGTTAACATCGTCTGCTAATGTATGTTTGGTAGTCATAATATCTCTTACGCTGTCGTTTGCTACTCTTATAGCTTCTTCCAATGTACCATTGTTTGTAATTTGCAAACCTAGGTTATTATGTATTTCACATTGTTTCCTCTTCCATCTTCTTAAGACCCACTCTAGATATATTTTGAAAAGTATGAAAGGCAGTCAACATATTTGCTTTAACCCTATCGTAACTGTGAAACCTTGCGTTATATCATCGTTAATTTTCAGTTTTGGAAGATAGATTTTATAACATTGGGATATTACCAACTGATTGTCTTAAAGCGACATTTGTCACAATACCAAAAAAACATCGTACAAAGTCATGTGGTGATTTTCGGACAATATGTCCAACGAGTCACGTTTTAAAGACCTTCCTGCTAATAATACGTAGCAGAATATACACGATATTAGAGGAGGAAATGTATCATAATAATAATAGTTTCCCGTTTTATACCGCTCGCGGCTTTGGGAGTATAGCAGGGTAGTCTGCTATATCTAGGGCCTACGGTATACAAGGAAGGTAACATGGCCAGTGCTACGCTTTAACCGCCTATTATTACCCCTGGTTTTACCCAAGGTACTCATTTTATTCAGGCTGAGTCGACCTGGGGCCTATAGACATTAAAAGTGTCTAGTTATTCTTGCCGGCGGTAGGATTCGAACTCCGGATCACCGGCATGCGAGGCAAGCATATTACCGCTTGCGCTACGCAGGCCCTAGGAAATGTATCATCCAGCCTCAAAAGTCCACTACTAAACATAGGCCTCTTTCTCGTGTTTTCAACCCCGTCTATCTTGTGCCACTCTCATCCAGTTTTATTTTGTCGTCTTCAATCGTCAGCCCATTGTGTAGATGGTCGACCGGCGCTCCTCTTGCCTTCCCTTGGTTTCCATTTCAATAACCTCTTTGTCCATCGCCCATCCGTCATTAGCTATGTGTCCTGCCAAGGCGCAGGAGAAGGGAATCCTTCTTCTTTAGATGCCGTGTCCGTATTCAGGCATTGACCATCATTATGTTTATGGATGATGGCCAACTCATTAGCCTTACTTCGGATTTAGGAGTGGCTTAGATACAAGAGAAGCTTTGTTCAGTATCCAAGTTCTAATTCAGAGATACAAAGATATAAATCAGAATGTATACATCTGTGAAATCGATTTTGAAATATCTGACAAGGTCCGGCATAACAAAATGCTAAAATTATTAAAAACAGCTAGATTGGACAGTAAATATTTAAGAATAATTGCAAATCTATACTGACATCAAATTCAAGAATAAAAGTTGAACAAGAACTGTCGGATGAAATAAATATAAAAGAGGAGTGAGACCAGGCTGTATACTATATAAATATTTCAGGAAGTCCTAATGAAGACAACAAAAGATAATATTGTTAATGCTGTAACCGTAAACAATATTAGATAAGCTGACGATACCTTAGTGTTGGCTAATTGCGAAGAGGATCTTCAAAATCTAATGAACAAAGTAAAGCAAATCTGTGAATAGTATGGATTAAAACTCAACGTTAAGAAAACTAAATATATGATAGTTATGTAATAAAATTATGTACAGGACTGTGGGAGATGATGATAAAAGTGGGAGATGCTGCACTGGATAGAGTAGAGAGACTCATGTATCTCGGCAGTAATATCAATCATGTGAGCTGGGATCCAACCGTAGAAATTAAAAGCCAAATAGAACAAGCTCGAGCTACTTTTGTAATACTGAGGAATGTACTTTGCAGCTACGATCTTAGTATTTACCTTTGAGTTTAAGTGTCAAATTGCTATATCTTTCTAGTACTACTGTATGAACTGGAGGATTGGACTCTAAGTGAGGCGATGCTTAAACGCTTGGAAACCTTTAAGATGTGGGTATATGGATGAATACTAAAAATAAACTGGGTCGACAGAGTTTGAAATGAGGAGGTCCGTAGATGCCTGAACCAAACAACACAACTGGTCAACACAATAAAGAGACGCAAGCTGGAATACTTCGATCACATTATGAGACACCTTGTAAAATATGAACTTTTACATCTAATCATTCAGGGAAAGATCCAAGGTAAACGTGGTCCTGGTAAAAAAAGAACATCATGGCTAAAAAATCTAAGACAATGGTAATAAAAAACGACTACATTATTATTTAGAGCTGCTGTAGCTTAAGTCACGATAACGAATATCGTAACCAACATGATATCCAACGATATATAACGCTCATGGAATTAGAAGAAAAAAAAACTTTTTTTATTTTGGCCTTGATATATGAGAAATAGGTTTTAAATTGCTTGAATTATCTTAATATTTATATTGGTTTCTTCAAGTGCCTTCCACAGCGTTTGGTGCGGAATACAGTAGTATGCATTTTTATCTCCATATAAAGCAAATGAACTTGAATAAACGCTGTCTCCTTAATCACTTGGGTTACGCAGTAAAGGTGGTATGCCGTGGACCGCTCTAAAATCTGCCTGTTCTTCGGCTTTTCTATCTTTATACTCCCATTCAAACCAATTTTCAAGGATCTTTACATATATTTTGCTAATTGTGTTATTAAATGAGATACTGTAGAAATTATCGCAGTTACTTCTACCGTCTTTTTTGTGGATTGTCGAAGTTATATACAGTCTCCACTCTTCAGGTACTTCGGTTCTGTTAATGTAGATCTAAAATAGATGAGCAAGATGATAGTATAACAACTCTGGTCTGTATTTGATGAGTTCTGCAGGAACCTTTTCCAGTCCAGGAGCTCATCTCTCTTATCACATTAACCGTAATTCTCAGAGGCGATCCGGCCGTTATCACATTTCTATTTTCGACTATGTTAAAATATATATATATATATATATATATATATATATATATATATATATATATATATATATATATATATATATATATATATATATATATATATATATATACATACCAAAGAAGGCTAGCACAGAAGATACAGCTGAAACAAATAGACGACATCGAAGATATAAACGCGAGCTGGAAGAAAATTAAAAACAACATTGAAGAAGCAGCAATAGAAGCTCTAGGAAAACGCAAAGTTATACTGAATAAACGAGACAACAACAATACACCACTCTTCAGAAAAGAAATAAAAGAGACATGTAAAGAGAAACGAGAGGCCTACACGAAATACAAAACATCAAATACCCCAGAATCCCGAAACACCTATAAAAGAATACAAAATGAAACAAAGCAGTTGGTAAGAAGAACAAAAAATGAACACTGGGAATAGTTTACAAAAAGAATGGAAAGCGACTTCTATGGTACACAAAAAGATATATGGAGATTCATAAGAAACTAACGGAAAGAAATGGCAGAATTGAAGGAATACAATAACATACCAGTAAACGAATGCGAAAGATACCTGATGGAACTGTTTAAACCAAAGGAAAATAATAATCAACACAATAACGTACCTGAGTTAAGACACGAAATAGAAACCAGTGTTCAGGAAGTAGAAATAGCCATAAATTCACTCAAAAATAGAAAGTCACCAGGACCAGACGGAATAACCAACGAGCTTCTAAAACACAGAGGAGAAAGTATAACCCTAGAGATGACAAAACTTATACAAAAACTAATATTGAACTGCAAGATACCAGACGCATGGAAAAACAGCATAATGATACCAATGTTCAAGAAAATAGATAAAGTAGACCCAATAATTATAGAGGTATAAATCTACTGAACACCGCACTTAAGCTTACCACAAAAGTCCTAACCAACAAAATCAATAAACTAACAACTTTATTAGATGAACAACAAGGATTCAGATCCGGAAAATCCTGCGTAGACGCCTTATTTGTACTAAGACAAATAACAGAAAAGGACATCGAGTACAATAAACCAGCATATCTATGTTTTATAGACCTGACAAAGGCTTTCGATCGCATCCAAGTCGAAGATGTCTTACAACTAGTGTATAAAAAAAATACCAATCAATATTAGACAAACCAACGAAAACATCTACTTTAATAATCGAATGCAGGCAAAGGTAAATGAAAAACTAACACAGTATATACCAGTACAACGCGGAGTTAGTCAGGGTGACTCGTTAAGCCCACTTCTGTTTAATATAATAATGGACGAAATAATACAAGCAATACGTAAAGGTCATGGCTACAGAATGATGAACAAAGAATGCCAAATATTATGTTATGCAGACGACGCCGCATTAATCGCCGAGACAGAAGACGAACTCCAAAGATTAACAAACATCTTCAATACAACAGCCAAGAAATTCTTCTTCTTATGACGCCGTCTCCTTTCGAAGGTTGGCGATCCAAATGGTAATTGTAGTTCTGGAAACTGCTGCGCGAAAGATTTCTGCGGATGAGCGGTCGAACCATCTCCTCAGGTCTTTCAGCCACGAGTTCTGGCGTCTTCCTACTGATCTTTTGCCCTGTACTTTTCCTTCCAGTATAACTTGAAGTAAAACATATCTTTCGCCTCTCAACACATGACCCAAGTATTGCATTTTCCTCTCTTTGATTATTCTTAGTAATTCTTTTTCTTTACACATGCGACGAAGTACCTCAACATTAGTAATTCTTTGTACCCATGGAATTCTCAACATTCGTCTGTATATACATCTGAAGGGCATCTATTCTTTTTTCTATTTCAGAGTCCATTGTCCAACTTTCACAGCCATACAGTAAGACAGAAAACGTAACATCTGATCATTCGGATTCTCAGCTGTAGACTAAGGTCTGATCTTGTAAAAAATGTTTTCATGCTCATGAATGTTTTCCTTGCTTGTTCGATTCTTGATAGGATTTCTTTTGTTGGACTACACTGACTATTGATATTTGCTCCCAAATATTTTATGGAATTTACCTGTTCTATTATTTGACCCTTGGCATACACCTGTACGTTTATTGGTGTCTTTAAAAATACTAAAGTTTTAGTTTTCGAAACGTTTAGATATAAACCGAACATTTCGCTGTGGTGAACTACCGCATTTATTATATTTTGTAGTTCTTGTGCGTTGCTTGCTACTAAGACGGTATCACCAGCATATCTGATGTTGTCTATGCTGATTCCGTTAATCTTAATTCTGCCTTGGACCTCGTCTAATGCTTTTCTGAATATAGACTCCGAATACAAATTAAACAGTAGCGGTAATAAGACGCAACCCTGTCTTACTCCTCGTCGGATTTGTATGTCTTCAAGCCAAGAAATACAATATGATAATATCAGCAGAAAAATCTAAATGTATGACAACATCTAAATACCCACTACGATGTAAAATCGAAATTGATGGGAAGATAATAAAGCAGGAAGCAAGGTTTAGATATCTGGGAATAGATATAACTAGTTACGGAGATGTTGAAGAAGAAGTACGACAACAAAGCTTAAAAGCAAGTAAAGCGGCGGACTCTCTTAATGACACAATCTGGAAGAACAAACACCTAAGACAAGATACAAAAACAAAAATCTATAAATCAGCAATTAGACCCATATTAACATGCACGGCGGAGACAAGACCTGAAACGTCTAAAACGAGACGACTACTAGAAACAACAGAGATGAAGATACTCCGACGAATATCAGGGAAAAGTCTGTTGGATGGGGAGAAAAGCGAAAACATAAGAAGAGCATGCAATATAGAAGACATAAATGGATAGGTGAAAACCGGAAACAGGAGTGGAACGAACACATTAGTAGAATGGCAGAGGATAGGATAGTACGAATAGCACGAGATAAGTCACCAAATCGACGAAGAAGTATTGGCAGACGAAGAAAAAGATGGTGCGACAATTTAAACAATTTAGGAGGCTAATATTGAAGAAGAGACAGGGTAAAGCCTACATACAAGAGGGAAAAAGTGGAAGAAGATATATATACAAAATAATATGTAGTAAGATCATTGCTGTTACTAAACTCACATTTGCCGTTCCAAAATAGGGGTTTAAAATATTCTTTCGTATGACCTTATGGTAACTAAATAGTACTGAAGGAAACTTATGGTCTTAGTGTCCTAATATGAGCGTTTTAATTTATCTGAACAAAAAGTTACCTTTTTCCAATATTGCAATAATACAAACTCCCACAATCCTTCCATTATGTTCTGCAATAAGATTTAGACCATTATTAAAATCCTCTAGTGTAAACGACTCCAAATCGTGACAAATTGGTCGTTCTTCCGTTACTACTCCAACAGATTCACAGCAAGGTTCTTGTTTGTAAAAGAATGCTCGAAGATGATCTCGAACTGCTTCTTTCTCATCAGCACGCGCAAGTCTAATATTGACATCTTCATTCTAAAAAATATTCTTATTTTGTAGAATTCAGAAAAAAATTTTAAAAAAAATTTCCTAACCCGGGGGAAACAAAGAAGAAATTAGAACATAGACTTAATATATAGAGAAGTAAAGGCATAAAATATGAACTAAATGTCTGGCCGATCAATGAGAAAATATAAAAATGCAGAACAATATGGAAACAGAATAAGTGAAAATTAAATAACTACTAAATGTCTAATTGCATATCAAAGAGAAGACGAAGTGTGGGACCAATCTTTAAAAAACGGTATAAGGGTTCATACCGAAATGGGCAAAAAATCTCCAACCCATTTCTGGTACTGACCAGATTCTTTTGTTAAGGAATTGATATTTCGAAGAGAAAAAATAAATTTATTTATACTTACTTCTCCCATAATTTTACAACTTGTGTACAGTCAAAATCTAATAACCAACTAAAAATATATATTTTAGTTGTATTTTTTTCACTTTGAAAATAATTAGTCGATACTTCAATAGATAAAATATAGTCAGATAGAGATAAAATATGATATCTTAATATATGATAGCTAAGTAGCTTAATTACCCAAAATAAATTTTGTTCATCAAAATTTATTTTAAAAATTGCTAATATATTTTGCAATCTATTTACATACAGCAATTATTGCTTTTTTGAGGTTATTTGGTCACAGATCATATTGTTTTAAAAGTGTGATCTGACGGAATTACAAACGAATAATATAAATTTGTGAAATATTCATTTATATTTAACAAAATATATTTAATAACATGAAGTGTAAGTTTGAAGCTTGAAAAAAAAATTAACTCTGACCAAATTAATGTTTCCAAATTAATAATTACCTATTTCACAAATAAAATTAAAGAAACTAAATTTTATCATTACTTAATCAATATATGGCATTCTTCTTTAAGTGCCATCTCCGCGACGAAGGTTGGCAATCATCATGGCTATTCTGACCTTCGAGGCAGCTGCTCTGAACAATTGCCTCGAGCTGCAACCAAACAACTCTCTCAGGTTCTTCAACCAGGAAACGTGTCATCTTCCTACGCTCTACTTTTCCTTGAATTATGAGTCTCAAGATGTTGTATCTTTCGCCTCTCATCACATGTCCGAGATATTGCAATTTCCTTTCTTTTATTGTATTTTCCATTTCCCTCTCTCTGCCTATTCTCCTTAACACTTCTGTATTCGTGACTCTATCTACCCATGGAATCCTTAACAATCCTCTAAATGTCCACATTTCAAACACGTTAAGTCGATTTATTGTATTCCGGTTTAATGTACATGATTCAGCTCCATAGTAGAGTACATTGTGTGCATAGCATTTAATTAGCCTTATTCTGAGGGCCAATGTCAGATCTTTGCTGCATAAAATCTTTTTCATTTTCGCGAAGTTGGCACGTGCTTTATCAATTCTGACTCTTATTTCTGCAGTATAATCGTTATTTTCTGTGATTATCGTTCCCAAGTAAGTATGTCTTTTTACTCTCTCAATCTGCTGGCCGCCTACCGTTAATATTTCGTTTGTATTGTTGTTCTTGCTAATTTTCATGAATTTGGTTTTTTTGATGTTAAGAGAGAGTCCGTATTCTCTACTATATCTTAATATTCTGTTATTCATTATTATTTTTAAGTCTTCCAAGTTGTCGGCTATTATGACTGTATCGTCGGCATACCTAATGTTGTTAATTAAACTTCCGTTCACTTTTATGCCGACTGTCTCGTTTACCAAAGCTTCTTGTATGATTTCTTCAGAATAAGCATTAAACAATAACGGCGACAGTATGCAACCTTGCCTGACCCCTCTACTTATCTCCACTTCTTCTGACACTTCTCTTCCAATTTTCACATTTGATCGTTGGCTGTAGTATAAATTTGTTATCAATGTTACATCCCTCACATCCAGATTCTTGTTTTTGAGTACTTCTATAAGTCGGTCATATTTTACCTTATCGAATGCCTTGTTGTAGTCTATAAAGCATACATAAAGATCTCGATTAACATCCAAACATCTTTGAGTCAGCACGTTAAAAGAAAATAGTGCTTCTCTTATGCCCACTTCATTCCGAAATCCAAACTTGGAATCAATAATATCCATCTTCAGCTTAGCGTGTATTTTATTATGGCTGATTTTTAGCAGAGTTTTTATTGTATGTAACATTGTATGTAACATTAGACTGATCGTTCGATAATCACTACATTCTTTGGCATTTACTTTCTTTGGTAGAAAAATAAATATTGATGTCAGCATTTCACGTGGAATGATTCCTGTGGAATAGATTGTGTTCAGTAGTTGGACTAAAAGATCTATGTTTTTTCTCATTGACCAGTTTTACCAATTCACTTGGTATTTTATCTGGACCAGCAGCTTTATTATTTTTCATGGACTTTACTGCATGCATAACTTCTGACTTTGTTATTTTGGGTCCCTTTACTCTGATTATCTTCATATGTATTTTCCTGTCTCTGGTCATGGAATAATTCCTCTATATATTCTTTAAATCTTCCTAATTTTTGTTCTGTCTTCACTAAAATGTTTCCTTGTTTGTCCATTAGTATGCTTGAGGATTTTAGTTTTGGTACCCCAGCTAATGCTTCAACTTTCTTATGGAGATTGAAGTTATCATATTTGTTTTGTAAGCCTTCTATTTCTTGACATTTTCCAGCGAAATAAGTCTCTTTAACTTTCTTCTAAGATTTCTTCTGTCATCCAATCTCCTTTCTTGCATCTGGTTATTGTGAGTTCTCTGCGACTTGGTTCGATAATTGCATTTTTAAACAATTGCCACTGTTGTTCTATATCACCATCAATTGATTCCGGTGTGGATTCTAGGTTTGCATTAATTTCTTGTTTCAGTTTTTCTTTGATGTCTTCTGATTCTAATTTTTGTATGTTTAGTTTATCACTTTTGTAGCTTTTTTGTATCTTTTTTAAGTGAAGTTGGAATTTTGCTACAAGAGGATTGTGGTTCAACGCCACGTCTGCACCTGGGTACGCTTTTACCGATTGTATTGCGTTTCGTTATCTGTGGTTTATTAAAATATAGTCAATTTGGTTTCTAACGATTTTATCGACCTTGTCAGCTGGCGATTTCCAAGTGTAAAGGCGTCGTTTAGACAGTTTGAAGAAAGTATTCATTACCGCAACATTATGTTCTAGGCAGAATTCTATAAGACGTTCTCCTCTCTCATTTCGAAAACCGAGTCCATATGGTCCTACAGTAGACTCACATCTTCGTTCTTCAACTTTGGCGTTAAAATCAACCATGACTACTGTTATATCTCTAGATGTTGTATTTTGAAGGTCATCGTAAAATTTTTCAATTTCTTCCTCTGTTTTATCGGCGGTTGGCGCATAAATCTGAATAAGGTTTAATTTCCCATGTGTTGTCATCATTTGTATTAGCATAATTCTTTCCGATATTGGTATAAAGCCTACAACTGATTTTGCAATTTTTGTACTGACATAAATTGCTACTCCATACTGATGTTGGCTGTCGGTTGGTTGGTTGGTTCGCCGGAGTGGAGCCATCTTGTGTCACTTATTCCCAATATGTCAATCTTAAGTCGCATCATTTCTTGTTCTATGTTCCTTAGTTTACCAGGCTGATACATGCTTCTAACATTCCATGTCGCTATTTTAAAAGTTGAATTTTATATTTTTAGTACGCAGGGATTTCGTTGGTTAAAGACCTGAGGAGCCCTGTCATCATTGTTATTTCTTCCCCTGCCGAATCTTGGCATCCGAGAACCATGATTAGTACGGTGAAGCTTGTCACTAACTGCAATGTGACGATTTCTAGGGGTACTCTACAAGTCTTTAATGTAGTGGTTCCCCGTTGCCTTCTGCATTCTTATGCCGTTGACCATTCCTTGGTTCATCCGCCTTGGAGATAGATTTCTCTAACTCAGGACAAAAGAGTGCCCTTACATCTACCAGCTCCTCCGCTCGAAACCGTTGGTCAATATTTGACTTGAATCTATACCAACTATAAAATCGAGGGTTGCCACTTACGCCATCTGCACCGTACCGAAGCTTTGCTTCTCCACCGTGGCTGCCGTTGTGGACTTCATGCTTAACCATGGACAAGAGACCCTAAACAGGTACTATTTTGTCGGGTCAGAAAATCTCCGGAATCTGCAGAGGGCAGGGATTGATTCATTTTCCCTGTCAGGACTTTCTTCAAGAATTTAAAGTGTTCCTACCCGCTACCCAAATATATGGCATTAGCAAGAACAAATACAAGAACAAGTCGAGACTTAGACAGTCTTGGTCTTGGTCTTGTGCCAATACCCCTGGTCTTAGTCCTGGTCGTGACATTGCGCTACCGGTCTTGGTCTTAGTCTTGCCGCAAAAGTCTTGCAAGTCTCGTAGTTACCCATTAATCTATTGGTATTTATTAAACGTTACTTTAAATCTTAACAGAACGTAACACAGTAGGTACATTTTTCAGCTTGTACTTAGCCATAGTAAAGACCAACTAAATTAATAAATGTCTAAACAACTGACACCGGGTAGGGTTTGAACCCACGATCTAAGAGAGCCGTGCCTATGCTCTAACTAAATGAGCTGTCTACCATGTCTCACGAGAGTCAGTTTGTTTATTAATAAACGTTTGCATTTAATAAGCTAACATGTGCTAAAACATGGTTAAAACACAAAAAAAACAAATAATTGAAATAAACTTGATTGTATTTTAAAGAACATCATCTGTCTAGAAAGGGATTGATGGACCCTCACCTTGTATGAAATGGAGTAAAAGAGTTATACAATTTGCCATTTATTTAAATAAAAAATAAAATACAATACAAATTATATTATAGAACAGTACGAAATAGCTTTGGTATTACTGTTTCTTTATATTATATTTTTTGACAAATAATTAATGCAAAGTAATACAGTTTACTAAACATACCATTTATGTAAATAAAAATACAACACAAATTTAATTACAGAACTGTACACAATAGCCTTTGACATTACTGTTACTTTATATTAATTCCTTTGACCAAGAATTAATACGAAGTAACCAGTAGCGGCTCTGGGTTTACTTAGGTAGTCCTTCAACTAGTCAATAGCTTAACTATTGACTAGTCAAACTGTCAAAAGCCTTGAGGAGAAGAGCCAGATAAAGTCGAGGTACATGCATAGTACTCCAGTCGTCAGAGACGAAAATGCCGCTGAACCTCTAAAAATTATACGAACAAGCTGAATTTTGCCAAGAATATTAATTTTGGAACCCCAAAAAGATGCAAAAAAGTTTACCACTTTTACTCCCGGGCTTCCCCCTAAAACTCAAACTCAAACTCAAAAAAATCTATTTACACAGAATCTGTATACCGTAGAAAAAATATTTCAAATAAAAAATGTGGCCAAGATAATTTTGAACAAAAATGTTTACAAGCATTTTTTATGTAGAATGAAACGTTCTCTTATAAACAACGCTTGAAGCGACCATTGATTTTGTATGCTAGTTACGCGCGCGAAATCAATGTTCAATATAATTTGTATCAGCTCGACGGTAAAAATTCGATATCTTTTGATTCAAATAACCCATCGACAAAAGTCAAGATGCGTTTTAAAGGAAAGGAGTTTAGCTTTTGTATGTAGATTCTGTATTAGGGCGCAAATAAACTTAGATTTTATACAGGTGTTAAATAAATAAACTTTGCGAGATTTTTGGCATTTTTTATGATTCTCACGAGATCAATACAATCTATCCCTTTTATTGACTGGCCACTATAAAGTTTTGATGACTAGGGCCTATCCTTTAAAATCTATCACCTGAAATTTTAGTTTTGAGTTTTGGCAACAAATGTGAAGCATTTGAAATATGCTTAAAAACGTTTGATTTATAAACTTTCCCACAACAAACGATCTAAACTATTTAAAACTTCTTTTTCAATTATACTAGTAGGTTTTTCAAAAGAACAAAACTATTGCAATAATCTACACCCAAAATGGTCTTCTTAAATGCATTTCCCATGACGTGTGATCGTTTGCAATGTAAAACATTAAATTCTGCGTTTTTTATTCTTATTTCAAATGCCTCATATTAGATACCACAACTTAATATTGAAATTTCATGTTATAAGTTTTAAAGATTGATCTCTAAAAATGAAAAGTTTACTACAACTAATCAATTAAAGTGATTAATTTTATTGATCTCACGAGAATCGTAAAAAATGGCAAAAATCACGCCAAGTTAATTTATTTAACACCTTTATAAAAACTGAGTTAATTCTCGGCAAAATAAAAAAACTGCATACAAAAGTTGCACTCTTTGCCATTAAAATGCATCTTGATTTTTGTCGATGAGACATTTGGATCAAAAGATATCGAATTTTTACCGTCCAGTTGATACAATCATTAATAAAAGCGTACAAATACTAGCATTTGCAGATGATGTTGACATAATCGCAAGATTAAGAAAAGAAATGATAGAGGCATACAACCAAATAGAACGAGCTGCACAAAATAGTAGTCTTAAAATCAATTAAAATCAATCAGACCAAAACAAAATATATGCAGGTAAGTAAAAACGCAGAAATAAGGCAGCCACAAAATATAACAATAGGAGAATACAACATAGAGGGAGTAAAAAACTGTATATACTTTGGATCCCTAGTCACGTCTGATAATAACGTTACGGAGGAAGTGAAGAGGCGAATATTTATTGCAAATAAATGTTACTATGGCTTAATTAGGCAACTAAGATCAGATAACGTCGCAAGAAAAACAAAATGCCAAATCTATAAGACCTTAATAAGACCGGTACTCACATATGGCTCAGAAACCTGGACACTCACTAAAAGAGAGGAAATGTTGTTAGCCACCTTCGAAAGAAAAATCTTGCGACACATATATAAGGGCACAAAAGAAAACGGAATATGGCGAAGAAGATACAACTCTGAACTATACAAAATGTACCAGGATCCGGATATTATAACATTCATTAAAATAGGACGGCTGCGTTGGATAGGACATGTAGAAAGAATGGAAGAAGACGAAATACCAAACAAAATATTCAAATAGATGCCAGTAGGAAAAAGAACAAGAGGAAGACCGAAACTGAGATACTTAGAACAAATAGAAAATGATATAACAACCTTAAAAATAAAAAACTGGAGAACAAAAGCACGAAACAGATCAGAATGGAGAATAATCCTGGAACAGGCCAAGACCCAAAAATGATTGTCGAGCCAGTGATGATTATGATGATGAACTGACATGCAATATCGACTGTCGCTTCAAGCGTTGTTCTTAAGAGAACGGTTTATTCTATACAAAAAATTCTTATTAACATGTTTGTTTAAAATTATTTCAGCTACATTTTTATTTGAAATATTTTTTTCTACGGTGTACAGTAATGTGCAGGCTTTTTGTTAATATGCTTCCCCCCATGTCAAAAGTCTGAGCCTTATGCATTAAAAAAATTTAAAAAAATGGGTCCAAAATTAAACAGGTATATTCAGTTGCTCTTCTTATAATGTTTAAGCATTTTGTCTTGAGCTGGTTGAAAATAACCCAAAAAACCCAAAATGAGCTTTTTATCCCCTTCAAATCGATTAGGTTTCTCATCTAATTGTTTTACGACGGATTCAATTTTATCGAGCAAGAGATTGAATTATACAATAACAAGTGGTACCTAATGTAAAATATTTTTCTCCACAAAGTTTCGTTGACAAAAGTTAAAGGTTTATTAGAAACATGTATTTTTTCAAGTATTTGCTATTCACTTACTGTGATTTGAAAATCAATCAATTCGATGACAGATGTGCACAATATGTTAATGCCCGTTCTTTCTTTTAAACCCAATCCAATCATATCGTGTGTGGAATTCCATCTCTGGTCAAACTCTTGAACAGTCGAGTATGGAAATCAGATTTGATAGCACGTCGGCTACTTCACAAGCAGACTGAATAGATGACAAATATTCTTCATATTCCTCAGTTTCGTCCTCATAGTGTTCATACTGCTGTTCTTGTCCGTTATTGTCAGTTTCACTGTGTAATGCTAAGGTCTTTAATAAATCTTGTACACCAAGGTTCAAAATGTAAGTAGAGGATCGGAAATGTTAATTGTCTGAATCAAAGCGTGGCAGCTGCTTGCCCAGTTCATATATACATTTGGTATTTGCAGTTACGTTGTCGACCGTGATACCTTGTATTTTAACAATTTCATATTCCAATAAACATTCGTGGAAAATCGTTGCAATATCTTCCCCAGTATTGTAGCATGTATAAATTCCTTATAACCATCGAATATTCAAAGTATAAAATTTATCTGGTACGGTCCTGGACTACGTTTAAATTTCGTGTGTCTTTGTTTACATTCCACATTTCCCAAGAAAGAATTTAACTACGAAGTTAATTATATTTGGTTTATATTTGTACTTCAATGTCAGTTACGATACGATGTGAACGAGTGTTTTGAAAAGAATTCCGGTTGAAGGTTGTCACAGAGGAAGCCGGCCGGTACGACGGAGATCGAAGGTCGAAGTGAATTCAAGTTTGAGGTTAAAGAGAATCTTGGTTGAGACAACACGCGGCGAGTGTCGGAGTTAAGAAGCCAGCAAATCTGTTAAAAAAAAAAGTGAATTATACCTCAATGTAAAGTGTCAATTTTGAGCGAGTAATCACTGTGTTTTTTTTTCCATGCCGTATCTCATCTGAGATATTTGTAAAACGGCATTTACAAGAACTTTGAAGGATAACCACATGTTGCCATTATGTCCAGTTGTATTCCAGTTGTATACCAGTTTTTAAGAAGCCGAGTGTCAAATTTTGCGTCCCAGTGAACAGCTTCCATCATCATTTTGTTTGTCCCAGGTCATCAATTTGCAGTGTAAGTTCTGTTCCAAACCCCAGAAATAAAAAAGAAAAGTACCATTTAGTGAAATCCAGGTAACTTTTTTTGTTGAACTTTTAAATTAAAAATAGACATTTTTTGATTAATAATTACTTTCATAACAGTTTAAGAAATTGTCATAATTAGAATTATAAATGTTAGGGTATGGCCTAGCTGTCATATCAATTGTTCTCAAGTTTTAAAATTAAGTGTTGACATCTGACAGCTAGTTTTATTTTTGACATTTGGTAAATACCTAATCATAAATTGAGATCTTTGTTTTTGTTCTGTTTTTTAAAAAAGGTTAACCTTTATCTATAGTTCCATTTAAAATGATATTTTTCATTTGTAATAATTAATTCTGCAATTCTGTAATTCTGCTACAAATTATCGCCCAGTAACAATTGTAAGTTCTTGTAGTATCTCCAACTTCTAGAGCTTGTAAACGGATAGAACATAGTAAGTTTGTTTTTGATATTTGGTATTTTATTGTTATTATTTTTATTTGTAACTGTTTATAGTGAGACAACAATAAATGTGTAATTTTTTTCCTTAAAAAAATAGAGTATTTATTTCTTTTAAAAAGTTTCTAGCCCCTTTTTGTGTTTTTAGGAAGGAAGAGCCTTTTCTTTCATCCAGCAGGAATATTCTTATAAGCGGCGCCCTTATTTTAAATAGCTTGAGAGCCTTCTTGTGTTTTGTTTGTCCAGGAGACTCATGTAAGTACCGTTTTTTATTTCATTTTTGTAGTTATCCCAATCCAGTCCCCTTGTCGGTCACTTATCCACGACCCAGTTCTCCAAATAAACCCTGAGTAGCCGTTCGCAGACGTTTCGGTTTGTTTTGCTTACCCTATCTCTAGCCCCGTAATTTCTGTCCCCAATTTTCAACCCCTATAGTAATACCCTAGATGCTATGCCAAATAATCGGTAATAGTATAAAATCAAGGGCTATATATCGATTTGTTTCCTGCTATTTCCATTCGTTGTCTATATAATGGATAGTGACCCCGTAGTAACTCCTACCAGCAATAATTGAAGTCCATCCATCAATGGTAAATGACATTTTAGATAAAACTGTTGTAGTCGTTTCTTAAGATTCAATTTAAGCTCTTTAAATTGCTCTTTGACCGTTCTTTCAAGTGTGGACCTTTTACGAAACACCATATTTGGGCAAATCGATCGATAATATTCTTCGTCGTCGAAAAATGAGAAGGAAAGATATTTTTTCACCATCCTATCAACTGTAGTTGTCATGATGTCACTGCTATTTTCCGACTGAAATGAAACAATAAATCATTGTGTTAATAATTATAATAAAAAGTATTCGATTTTAAACATACTACGAGCATATTAGTAGCACACATAAAAATTTATTAAGATAGACTACTTCAAAACAAACTCTTGTAATAACTTTTATATGCTTAGGAGTTGGTTTCAAGCCTTAGTGAGGGGGTTAACAAGACTTAAGCTTGGAACAGACTTCAAAACATTTAAAATTTATTTTAAGCTTTTTAATTGGGTTTGAAGTTGATTTTCTTTATGTCGGTTTTTTAATAAAAAAAAGTCAATATATTTAGTGATATTCAGGATTAACTTCCCAACCCCATCCCCGTCACTCAAACATTTGTGAAGCTAATATTTGAAATCCTTACAGAAAGTACTTTCAAACTTGTATCAAGGGCACAGATTCTTTTGGTGATAAGATAACAAACTATTATAACCGCTTATTAAAACAAAATAAATGTTGTTAGCTATCTTAAAAAAGACTGGTATGTGGCAAAAAGTCTACATACATACATGTATCAAGGGCACAGATTTTTTTTTTGGTGATAAGATAACACACTATAATCGGTTTATTAAAGCAAAATAAATGTTATTACAATCTAAGCACTACTTTTATATAAAAAACTAACTTGAAAAAATAAAGAATAGGTACAAAACAGAACAGGTTTAGGAGTAGGAGTCATGGAATGGTTGTGTGCTATTAATTCCAATACATTCAGCTAAGTCATAAATAGATATCGGCCAACCAGGATTTCTTAGAAACTATGACTCTATGGCACTGTTATAATACGCTTGAATGGCGCGTATAAACCAACGTCAAGTGGCTGTAATTTAGCCGATGTGTGGGGATGCAAAGTTACAATATTAACCCCTGCAGCTTTTGCCAAATCTAAGGCTTCGATGGATAAATGAGATTCATGATTATCGAATATTAAAATTGATGGGTTATCAGGAGAGCTTCTGCTATGTTTAATGAAATGTTTCATTATCTCTACAAATATCTCAGAATTCATCCATCCTGTCGGCGTAGCAAGGCCTAAGGAGCCAGTGGGCGCCTTTAACATGAAATCCTTATAATTATTCCGCGAAAAAATTATTGCTGGAGGTAAAGCATAACCACCAACACATATAAAACAGCACGTTCTTACTAGGATCCCTTTCTCACCGCTAGTGACTTTACCCACTTTTTCCCTTTTGGTGCCAATATTTTTTGCGTTTTTTGCACCGTTGTGGTTACAGTTTCATCCAAGTTGTAAATTCTTGTGCCGTCAGAAAAAGCGGCATTCCGATTTATTACAGCATATAAGTTGTCAAAAAAGCGATTAACATTATCTTTGTTAAATGATGTCGCGCGTGCCAGGATGCACGGCTCTGGTGTTCTCAGTGACAGATCTGTATGCTTCTTCCTGAAACTTCGGAACGATTCCCTGCCAGCCTTCTTTTATCAACGTATCGCCTTAATGTAGGATACGCTAAATTACTTTCTACTGCTGCTTTCCAAATATTCATACCCCTGGTTACTAAGTCCATTGCTGCCTTCATTTGATCAACAGTATGTGCGCCTTTCTTTCTTAACATTTTCTTAATGCGACCCATCCTGAAAACAAAAATCAATCTAAAAAATTAGAAGGGTACACAATGAAGTATGGTTCATTGTGTCCTAACATAGTTTGGTTCATTGTGTACGTACCGTACCTTGTAACAATCAAAAACCAATAATTCATTATCTACAACAGTGTATTCTAGAGTTACATATCCAAACATTAACTAATGTATTAATGTATCGTACCACAGAAAATAAATTAAAATAATTCACGCATGTACGAAAAAAAAGCGAAAAAGCTTACCTTGAAAATTTTACTCGATGCGTCCAAATTCTTATAATCCGTTAAAACACGTGCACGTTTAGTGGTGACAAAACAACAACTGGTATTTAGATTTAGTTCTAGCAGAGAACTTGTGTTCGTAGTTCTCTGGTTCTAGGTTATCTAGTATATTCATACAGTGGTGCCGGCGTTTTTCTAAAATGCATATTACTAACGAAAGATTGGTTGATTCATTGTGTACGTGTGGTTCATTGTTGAACACATGACCCTACCTATCTACAAGTGAAGAAGACATAGAAGATCTACAGATTGATGACAATTGATGTTTATAATCACGAAAAAGGCAACAACAGAGGAAGAAATTACACAAAGATTAGGACAAACAAGAACAGAAATCCAACAACTTAACTCAGTATGGTCTGAAAATTGGATCATAAACAAGAAAAACAGCAGTAAGATAGTAGCAACAGAGAAGGAATGCCTACGAAGATGCTGCAGAGTAACAAGAATGGATAGGAGAAGTAATGACGAAATAAAGCAAAGAACATCAATAGAAGCAGACATACTAACATATATAGAACAAAAAAGACTAAAGTGGTATGGACATGTAAGAAGAACTAGCGACAGCAGATGGATAAAGAGAATAACCGAATGGAGCCCCATAGGAAGGAGGAAAAGAGGACGACCCCGAAAATCCTGGAGGAACGAAGTAGACGACGCCATGAGTCAGAGAGGCCTAAACGATGGAGAATGAGACAACAGAAAGAGATGAAAACGGTTGAGCGGAGGAAGGCAGTGAATACTGTAGAATGCCTGAATATATATATTAATAAACCCATTTACTGTTCAATCTCTCTTGGGGTGAGTACTCATTAACGTTTTTTTTACATTTGTAGTTGATAATTTCTTTCAACCCTTTTAAATTATTTTTATAATCATACCTTACCTCTATAAACCACGTTTATTTTTAACTTATTAAAGGTTTATGTAGCTAGGATCTTTTATTTAATTCATATCACTCTCATAATTTGTTTTAATAATTAAATTTTAAAGAATAAATTCCGTCTTACCCAGACGATAGAGTGTATAAATATGGCCATTTTTTACTATAAAGCTTAGGCAAAATGTGTATTTTATTTATATTATGTTTAATAAATGTGATTATGTAGTATAATCTTTTATTTGTCCCTGCAAAACTTTTCATTGTTCAGGTTTGCATTTAAGATAAGACGTACCTACACCTGAGACAGCTAGTCGAAGCCCCAACAATAAAATTTGCATCTCAAGTGCCTTTTAATAGTTACTCGACTGAGGTGTTATTTTGTTGTTGAACAATTAGCACCCAATGATATAGGTAGTAACTCCACTGTTATACATTGGTTGCCATATTGTTACAATTTTGACATATCAAAATATGAATGGATAAGAAATGCTTGGGGAAAAATAAGGATTGAACATTGTAATTGTTATTCCTGACAGCAAGGATAGGAGAGCGATAAGAATTTTAGGTTTAAAAATAATTATCCACAAGACTACGGTAAATACAGTTGTTAACGCATCAACAACGTTGCTTTAATAAACAAAGCTTCAGAAAATATATTGCCATATCTCACATCTTAGATCTGTGACATCAGTGTCAAGCCAACCGCATAAAAAAAGAAGGTATTGTGCACGTAGCTTCTGATAACAATCCAGTTGTTGTTGAATTCAGGTTATATCTGAAACTAGAGCCAAAATAAACACAGCATCGATCTATCTATACTGAAAACACACAAAAACAAAATTTAACTTTGAAAAAACCCACAAGGAAACTAAGTTCCTGTAGCTGGCTGTATACCATGTATCACAAAAAATTTATTAAAATCCTTTATAAAAGGTATATAATTAAAAACCCAATCGGGCTATATCACAACAACAAAACGTTTTCGGAATCCATATTCCATCATCAGTGTCTAGGTGTACATGTTTTGAGCCACTACATATCTGGGTAAAAACCCGTTAAAAGTTATTGGTATAAATTTATTTTACATTATTTGATCTTATATGTTAAGATGTTAGAGTTGCCAGTGGATTTAATAACATGGCAACGTAAGACTCTCGAGACACTACGGCCCTCTATTTTGCCTTTAAGGATCAGTTGTAACATTTTATATCGACTTTCCCTTACTGTATGTCTGGGACATACAGTACATACACATAAGACATTTTTCGATGTTTAACAGCCTTTAGCAGTTCTCTATCTTTGTTGACGCTCCTTAGTACTTCTTCATTAGTTTTCCTTACTGTCCAAGGTTTCTTCAGCATTCATCTATGAACCCACATTTCCAATGCTTAAATTTTGTTCATGATCGATACTTTTAGCGTCCACACTTCTGTACTATACAAAAGTACGGACCAAACATAGCACTTAACCATTCTTTGTCTTAGTTCTAAACTAAGATGATTATTGCAAAGAAATGACTTCATTTTCATAAAAGTAGTTGCTATTCTACGTTTTATTTCTATGTCTGGATCTAGTTGGTCCGTTATTACAGTTCCCAAATATTGTCATTTTGTTAACTTTCTCAACTTGGACTCCGTTTAATTAAAGCTTAGCATCGGGATGTGGGTCTAAACCACTAAACAGTAAAAATTTGGTTTTGTTTGAGTTTATTTTAATGCCCATTTCCTATCCTACCTCGTGAATACGATCAAGCAGAATTTGGAGACCTTCAATACTATCTGACAAAATTACTGTATCGTCTGCATATCTAATCACATTAAGTAGTTCCCCGTTGATTTTTATTCCATATGGTTGTCTCTCAAAGTGCCTTTTTAAATAACTGGTCCGAGTAAACATTGAACAATGTTGTCGACAAAATGCAACCTTTTCTGACTCCTCATTGTATGGAAATTTCATCGGTGTATGCATCTCCAATTTTTATGATAGCAGTTTGATTCCAGTACAAACTTTTAATGACACGAATATCCTTGTCATCTATTTAGATATTTTTCAGTATTTGCATTAATTTTACATGCTGTACTTTATCGAATGCTTTTTCGAAGTCCACGAAACATGCAAATACATCTTTTCTTTGATCACGGCATTTTTGTGATAGGATGTAAAGTTAAGGATGTTAAGCGCAAAAAGTGCCTCCCTGGTTCCCATAGCATTTCTAAAATCAAATTGGGTCTTCGAGATCTTCTTCGCATTTGCGTCTAATTCTGTTGTGAAGTATCCTTAGGAAAATTTTAAGAGTGTGGCTCGTTAGGCTAATTAATCGATATCTGAGCATTTTTTCGCATTGTGTTTTTTAGGTTTTGCGACAAAGATGGATTTGAGCCAATCTGTGGAAATCACTCCTATATTGAATTAAAAAGTCTTACTACTACTTTTATGTTATCATCCTCTATTAGTTTCAGCAACTCAGTTGGTGTATCATCTGGACCACAAGCTTTTCTAATTTTAGCATTATTTATAGCGTGTTCTACCTCGCATTTCATAACTTGTGGGCCGTCAGTACAGTTTTGGTAGAATTCGGCAATATTATTCCTGTCATCTTCAAACAACTCTGATATATACAGCTGCCATTCTTTTCTTATTTCGTGCTCATTTACAATAATTTTGTTATTATTGTCAACGAGTAGAGAGGGAACTCGTTTTTTAAATATGTTACTTATTTCTCTTAGTTTTTTGTGCATATTAAATAAGTCGTGTTTAAATATTACATCCTCTATTTCATCGCATCTTTCTCTCATCAATTTTTCTTTGGCTAATTTGATCTCCTTTTTTATTCTTCTCTGCAGGTGTCTATATTCTGTTTCATTAGATGTTATCAGTCGACGTTGTTCCATTAATTTCAAGATGTCGTCTGTTATCCATTTATTTTTCTTGATTAAGTTTTTTCTATATTCATTGTTTGTGGAGATTTCGTTAAGTTGGTTTTTAAATTCACTCCATAGTTCTCCTGGATCTTCTAGTTGTTCTCCGATGTTTTTTATTCTATTGTTAAATTCTTTTTTAATGTTATGTTTTATGTTTATATCGTCAAAGTTAAGTACATTGTCGCTTAATTCGTTTTAACCTTTGTTTAATATCTACTACAAGTGGTTGATGATCAGATCCAATATCTGCCCCAGGAAATGTAGTGACTTTTTTGGCGGCATTTCGGAAACACTCATTTACAAGTATATAGTCTATTTGATTTCTTGCGGACTCAGGGTTATTGCCATCATCAAATGGGGCCTTCCAAGTATACAGTCGTCGCTTGGGTAGTTTATACCAGGTGTTTGCAATGATCATATCGTTTTCTTTACAAAATTCATACAATCTCTGTCCTCAATCGTTAGATTGTCGTAGACCATAAGGACCTACAGTCTGACCTCGTCGACCTTCCCCAATTTTTGCATTGAAGTCACCTATAATATACAAAATTTTTATTTTACTACTTTCTAGTAGGCGAGTAAATTACCTTTTATTTTTATTAAATAGTTTGTACTTTTTTTATTATTCAATTTAGTATTAGGGTAATTATATTAGTTGACAGGGTTATTGTTTTCTTTTCTTAGTCAGGTACTCTACAAACTGTAGATAATAGGTAAAGGGTAATATAGGTTAAATTAATTATAAATTGTGTATTTTCTATAGCAAAGTAGGTATTAAATTGGGTTGTACACAATATCTGTTTTATTAGTTTCACTGTTTTTCCTTCTTATTTTCATAAAATAATTAAAGCATCCATTACAGCACTAGAATATACTTTGGGAAATAACATTGATACTTTCCTGGTGCCCACAATTTTCTTTTTAGTTTGTTCTTTATTTCAACACTCTTTCCTGGTTCAATCATCCTTAATTATATCAATTGGTCATATTCATTTCCAGGTAACTGTCTTTTAAGGGCATGCAAATTGGCCGAATCCTTCCTTAGTCTCATTGATCACCCTCTAACATAGTCTGCTAGCCAAGCTGCATTAAGTCTCACAATATTGTGTTGTGAGCACATCACTTCCATTTTTACTAGTTTGGCCACTACATCCGCCAACCCCCTATTCTTGTTAAATTGGTGCTTACCACAGAAGCCCACCCTATACAATTTTTGTTACAGACTGCCTCTCGGTATGTGGGAATATTCTTCTTGAGTAGTCCATAGCCCACATCGGAAAGTGAGTTTCATTCTACATTATATTAAAAGGAATGTGTGTACACATTTTATTTATAATAAATCATCAGATCAAGGGACCAAAGAGACAAACATGATCCGTGTAGATGTTATCTACGCTGTGCCAAGGTGGTAGCTAGGGAACACCGTAACCAGGCCTAGGACCGACGGGTAAGTAGGAAATTAAATACCACTCCCGAATCAAAAAAAATATTGTGTTATGAAACTTCAGTAGTTAGCTGGGCGGAATTAACGACGATGACACTGCAAACGAAAAATAAAAAGGAATAAATTTATCAGAATAAAAAAAATGTTTTAGATAAATAAATACTCGTATAATCGTAAGAGGAAGAAGCTTAATATTGTCATATATTACTTATCATATGTCAACTATCATCTGTCAATTCTTCTTGTATGTGTGCCGCCAAATATGTATTATGAATGACATTATTATTTAGTTTACACAAGAACGGTTGACTACATAGGACTCCATCGCCCAAATTTGTCTGTCACTGCAACACGCGGCTGTGACGTAGGTGTGGGGATGACAAGCAATTATCGATCTTATTGTTACTATTAACTTTTACGGAAGATGAGCTTAATTTGAGATTAAAAAGTTTAAAACGAAAAATTTACGTTTTGTTTTTGTAAATAGGTGGCAGATAATCAGATTTTTAACAGTACCTAAGACATTCAGACTTATAAATTCTTAATGATCTGTTTTACATGGCAAATAAAATTTATTTTCGAAATGAATACATTTGCTAGTGTTATAATTAAATAAATGTCAGTTTACTCTCAAAGTAAATATTTCTGGTAAATAAAATCTATAAATCCGTGTTTTACTTACGTAGTCAGAGCACAAATTAATATCCAAAAACATTTGATGATAAATAATACTATTCAATACTGAACCAATTATTTCATAAACATACATAGGTAAAACTAAACAGTATACAATACGAGAAAACATTAGAAACATTCCCTACCGAACAATTTTATTTAATTTCCTAATTTTTGACCTATTCTCCGTTCATAAATTGTTGAGAGCACGAAATGTTATGTAATTATATTATATTAATAAAAATAAGAATTTAACCATTAACAATTTTGTAAATAAGAATACCTTATCTCTTTGGATATTTCAATACTAATCTTCGCGTTTAATCACTTTACTAGAAAACCTGAAATTCATATCCGAAGGTACTATTCGTTGCAAGATAATTAGGATGGAATTCCTCAGATTTTTAATAATATAATGGGTATGCTTTGGCCACGTGCCTCGTTTGTTCAGTTTATATTCGAAACTTAACTTAAAAGGGTGAAGTTATTACGAACGAAAACAATTTTTTTGTTTAGTACATTTTGGATCGCATATAATTTACGGCTCGTCGGTGTGTCCGCGTCTACGGTAGTAATTAGCGTCTCGAATATTTCTTTTGCGAATTATATGCAGTGCGTGAGTTATTTTTTATTCCATATACCTACGAACATATACGTACCTTTCGCTCGTGCTCGTTTTGTTGGATTGTTTGTGATGGCTTCATCATCAACATCATCAAGTTTTACACCGGTACTGTTGCGTACAGTCAGTAAGTCTGTCTATTCACCAAGAGAGAAAACTATTGTCCTGAATGTTCACGATGCTCTGGTTTCTCAGAATTCCACAAACACTGTTCGCAATATAGTCGAAAGTTGTGCCAACATGACTGGCGTAGGAGAGTCAACTATATATAGGTTCCTATCAGAAAGAAAAAAACACGGTATAGCTAACCCAAACACAAACGAACACTTAAAGAGAGAGAAAAAGCCTATTGAAATTGATGAATTTTCCAAAAATGGTATTCGAAGGAAAATTCATGGATTTTTTTTCAAAAAAGAAATACCAGCCCTAAACGAAATTTTACAAGAAGTTAGAGACGACCCGGATTTGCCTCATATCGGACGAACTAAATTGTGGCAAGTTTTAAAAGAATTAAATTTCCGGTGGGAGAAATCAGACCGAAAATCACTTTTGATTGACCGGGAGGAGATAATATGTTGGAGAAGAAATTATCTAAGATCCATACCAAAATTCCGGGCTGAAGGAAGGCCCATCTTCTACCAGGATGAAACGTGGGTAAACTCAGGTCATACTCTAAAAAAAAATTGGTCAGATAAAAATATATTAAGCTCCAGGCAAGCCTTTATGGAAGGTTGGTCTACTGGTATCTCCCCACCTTCTGGTAAAGGCAGTAGATTAATATTTTTTTCTCACATTGGCAGTGAAAAAGGATTTGTTAAGCATAGTTTGTTGGAATTTCAGTCCAAAAGCACAAAAGACTATCACGAGGAGATGACAGCTGATGTTTTCGAAGAGTATTTTGAGCAGATGATTGAACACATACCACCAAATTCAATTATAGTATTAGATAATGCACCTTATCATTCACGACTAGTAGAAAGACTTCCAACGACTGCGTGGAAGAAGCAGGATATTCTTGACTGGCTGCGGAATAAGTCTGCCTTACGAAGATGAAATGGTAAAAGCAGAACTTCTAAAAATTGCCCGGCAACACAAATCTAAGTTCAAGGAATACGTAGTTGACAAAATGGCGGAAAGCCGAAACATTACAGTCCTTAGACTTTCACCCTACCACTGCGAAATAAATCCAATTGAACTCATTTGGGCACAAATGAAAAGTTATGTGGCTAGAAAAAATACATTATATAAAATACAAGCTGTACGTGAATTGTAATACGAGTCTTTACAACATATTACAGAACAAAACTGGAAAGATGCAGTAAGGCATGTAATAGAAGAAGAACAAAAAATGTGGGATCTTGATAACATAATTGATGCGACCGTAGAGACATAACCGCTAATTATTAACTCTCAAGATAACTCGGATTCTGAAGTTGATCCTATTTATTTTGAATTTGAATTGTTTTCTAATCGTAATTATATAAGGTAAGTAATAATAGTTGTAATCGTAAGGTATTAAAGGGGAAAGGCGCAAAATGTCGCCTGTCAAAATGTTCAATGTGTTTTAAATGTATCCATTTTTTTTTCAAATCCTGAGAAAACTAAACAGCATTTTTGAAAAATTTAAAGGCAGAATGAAATATTTTTTAGAATAAATAAAAAGTTTCTTTTGCATGCAATATTTTCAATTAAAAATTATACTATATTTTCTCTTTTATTTTCACTCCTGTTACATAACATATTAAAATAAACATTGTAGAAGTTTTCAGCGACTTTCTGCCCTGAGTAATATTGTAATCTTTCATTCTGCATTTAAATTTTTCAAAAATATTTATTAGTTTTCTCCGGATTCGAAAATAATGGATACATTTAAAACACATTGGAAATTTTGCCAGGCGACATTTGGCGCCTTTTTCCTTAATTAAATAAATGTATCTTTTACAAATGGCAAGAAACTTTTTATGTTTGAATAAAATAAATAAGTTTTATTAAAAAATACAATTTACATAAGTACAATTTAAAAAATATATTTATTTAGTTCAAATAAATGTTTCAATCATATACTCTACGACACTGGTCGTTCATCTCTAACCATTCAAAATACCCCCGTAATAGGATTATAAGGTATTGTATTCCTTCAGATATAAGGTGGGTTAGTCGAAAACGTCTTAAACCGTCAGTTTTAGGTTGGTTTTTACTATTATATCGTATTACCTATCCTCTCTGTATTTCAGTTTTCTAATTAGGGTTAAACTTGTAGTGAGCTATCAACAAATTGTGAACCGACTGTAGTTGAATCCAACACGGATAAGTTTTTTTGCTTCAAATTTTCAGCTTCCTTGAATTTTAAATTTCTATAATTTATTCTAATTATTGTTCTAAGTTTACAAAAGTTTTTAGTAAGCGCATATGGCAACACTTTTTCTTTTTTTTTTTAATCATTTTTGAAATATTTCCAACAACTCCATTATTTTTCCTATAGGTATCAATATATTTTTCGTAATATTTATTCCATAATTTTATTTATATGAACCACTCATCTGTAGGCTTGATAAGACCTCCATAAGAGAGTTGCTACACCCATGATGGTAAACTTTAACTATGTTCACTAACTTTGTATGTGAAATTACCTAAATCAGGTAAACTATCTTTAATTTTTTCTTGCTAAATACCCAGCGATGTATTCTATGGCATCTTCTGTAGTTTCCTGCAAATCACTGACAACACAATATGAGGTGGCAGTTTGATTAGATGATTCTTGGGAAGAGAAAGAACTACTATTGTTAGATACATCGGGTTCTTCTATTTTTTCTTGATGAATTTTAAGATTGGCTTTTTGGAATACTTTTGGACTAATATATTGATCCACACTCAGAAAAAAGTGCAATTTGGTTTGTGGTTAACACTTTATTTAACAAAATTTCATATTTTTTCTGAACATTCAAATTTTTTGCTTTAGAATACCTCAACTGACTTGTTAAACTTTTTATTTTCATTTGACCCTTTTTCTTCAAATTGGAATGATCAGCTATTAATTTTTCATACTTGTTTAATAATTCGTTGTATTTTGCTTCAAATCTACTTCAGATTTTAAATCTATATTGTCACCAGCTTGTTCAAAAATTATTTCAGATTCAGTAATAGTATGTTCATGTTGATTAGATGCAATATTCAAAATATTTGCATCAACCTTTGTAATTTTTGCTACAAGTTGCTTTCTGTTTCTAACATCTAATCTACCTTCACGAGTAGAGACAGAAGGTGTCTAAAAGGTATGTTTATATACACAAAGTGTTGTAACTGCAATTTTCTTTAAAAGGCGTTTAGTAGGTAAACCTAAAATAAGTTACGTTAAAAAATTTTTATATGTATTTGATTGCTTTTTTATTTTACTTAATAATTCATTTTGAAGATCTCTTTCATAGTCATTGTTTGTAAAATGAACAGAGCATATTCTACTAGAATCAGGATTAAAATTATCAGCTCTTCTTCATGGGTTAATCCATTCAGCCCTTATAGTTTTCGACTCTAAATCCTTTCCTTTTGGAAAAGTGTGAAAAATAACAGGCATATTCTTGGTTTTCACACTCTTAAAATTATTTTCACAACCATATATGGCACATCTATTACCACCCATTTTGTTTATACAAGTAAATTGATATAGAAACAATAATGAAATAGTCTTATAAGGCCGTTAAATCGCTAGTACAACAAAAAAATTGGCAGCAGGCACAACTATTCTATATAAAACAATAAGAAATGTCAACCACGAATCCCCACGCCTACGTCACACTCAACACAACGCATTTCTTACATTAGAGCATAGGACAAAATCAATCCTATCTGTGTTTAGTGTCCTTGTATTTTACATACCTATCTATGGTTTATTTTTTAACCAGGAGGAGTAAACTAAAAAGAGAGATTCACACTCAAGAAAGTTACTCGAAAAGTCACCAAATACATCTTCTTTTTTGGTTGATTATCTCGGTCTTGATTATTTTTGATAGAAGTGCCAAAATAGATAATATAGATAAAATCTAAGGATAGAAGGTCGACCGCTAATATTTTTAGGATATCTTACTGTTCCAGTTCTTCTTATATTCCTTAATTGTTCTGTAAATAGTTAAATTCGCTAAAATTAGAACGTTACTTAAGTAAGTCTTGACTTTAACAATAACTAACCTGTTGTCTGTTTTATTTTTGCTACCATGGCTGTTATTTTCATTCCAGAATTATCAATTTTTATTTGTTTGTACATGTTTATATTGCATTGTTTTTCATTTGATGATAAATGACCCAAATCTACTCGGCGTTTTTTAGGTGGAGAACGATAATTACCACTATTACTTGGCATTGAATCCATATTGTTACCTTAATAACACTAATACGTTGCTAAATAGTTCTGAAAAGAACTGTTTGTTATAGAAAGGCAAACGAAAAATCTAAAAATTAAAGGAATAAAGCAGAAAATACAAAAAATCGTCGATATTAATTTTGAATTTTAAAATTTCATAAATGTCATTAGTGTCAAAATATCATAATTAATGGAGTAAACTTGCCTACGGTTGGACCAATTACAAACAAACATTAAGGCGCGGTAAATTTGAATTACCCTTCCTGGTTAAAAAACAAACAATAGTCAAAGATTAAATTTAAAATATCATTGTTCTATCGAAATACGTGTTGCCGTCGAACCTATATTAATGACAATTTGTTAGACATTGATTGACGAAATTAATTTCTTTTTTATTATTATTTTTTCAGTTATTATTTTAAAATACATTTTACTTAACTTTCTAACTTTAAATTAAATATATCACAGTTTGTACACAAAAAGTTGCAACGACTTATGCGGAGGAGCAGGTTTTAATACTACTTCACCATTAATTTTGTAGTTTTCATAATCCAGTGACCATATTAACTCATATCCCAAAGATTTAGCCATAGCGGCTGAAAAGAAACTAGTACATTCCATAAAGATTATTTGGGCACCGTGTTCTTTGGCAAGTTCTCTAAAAAAAAAATATTTATTGGTACAAAGAAGAACTAACGTTACAATAAGTTTAAATTTAAAATTCTATAAGTACACAAGAAAGTACCTAAACTAGATACAAAAATTTTAAATAATGATTCTAGAGTTTTATCAGATTTTTTGTAAAAGGCTTATTAGAAATAAACATAAAACAAAAGAAAATTAATATATATATATATATATATATATATATATATATATATATATATATATATATATATATATATATATATATATATATAAAGAAAAACAGAACAATCTTTTTGCTTTTCTTTATATGTAATTTAGATTTTAATCGTTTTTTACGCCACTATCAATATATTTATTTAAAATCTTATTTAGCTTTTGACAGTGACATTGAGTCTTGTCATTATGAATTTTTATTACTAGCATAAGAGACGTCATTTTAATATTAGTTAAAAGCTTTAAATGTTGTTTTTTTGCAGATAACGTCATTTTAATTTAATATTGTACAACTAATAATAAACTTGTTCTTTTTGCAGAGAAACACAATTGAGATTTACTAATGAAACTTTGCTATAATGAAGCTGGAGCAGCTTTATGACAATATACTATGTGAACTTATTGTTTCCCATTCTTTATGTTGTCTATAATAAACACACGTTCAAGTGAAAGTCTTAAAATATGCGGGGCGCTTTATTTTTCATGATAAGCAGAAGGATTATGTATCAATCATTTCTAAGAAAATGCTGTAGGCATAAAATCTTTCTGATCTTAATAGTTTTAAATAATCCAGAAACAGCATTGGCTGTATTTAACAGAGATTCATTAGTCTTTATCGTCTTTCAGGATATTCGGAACGTTGTTCTATCCAACCACATCGCAAACGCCTCTAGACGACCAACCCTTAGAGTAAAGTTCTCGGTGCCATGTAATAGCACTGATAAAATATAACATTTGATTATTTTTTGACGTAATTTTAGGTTTAAGTTGTGCTGGTGTTTACAAAAGAATTAGTTCATTTTATAAATATAGCGTCGGTGCCTGATCTTCTCGACCTAAAACTTTGTTGGTCTTCTGCTAGTGTTGTAATTTTATTCAGTTTATTTGTTATCACTTTAGTTGTTAACTTAAGGTATTAGGATGCTTGATCTCCATTTTTGAGGAATTCAGTTTTGTTCTATTATTTTTTGGATTAGTTTTAGTAATAATTTATTCAGATCTGGTTCTCCGTACTTTAGAAGTTCGTTCAGTATTCTGTCCTCTTCTGGTGATTTTCTGTTTTTTTTTTTAGTTTCCTTATTGCTTCTTTTACCTCTTCCTCCTTAATATTTAGTTCTTCGTTTGCCGTTATCTCTGGTGTTGTGGGCGCATTATCGTCACCTTTAGCAAATAGGGATCGAAAGTAGTCTGGCGATGTTTCCTTCTGAATGTGTTTCGTTTTTATTAGTTCGTTCATCTCTTTTCTTTGTCCTTTGATTAATCTCCATATTTCTTTCTGGGTTCCGTAAAAGTCGTATTCCATCTGTTTTGAGAAGCTCTGCCAGTGTTCCCTTTCTATTTATCTAACTAAAATATTCGTTTACTTTCTGACTCGTTTATAGCAATATTATGCCTGTTGTGTTGGTTTGTTTTGTTCTGTATTATAAAAAGGGTTTCTTTTTTTTTACCATTTTGTCTTCACTTTCTCTCTAAACCAAGCGGTTTTCTTTTTTGATATGTTAGTGTTTGTTACTTTCCTCTCTCCAAGTGATTCTGTTGCTGTGATAATTATGTTATTTTTGAGTTTTTCCCAGCTTTGCACAATGTTATCGTTTTCTAATGTTATTCCCAACAATCTCACACACATTTGAAATACACATTATCTCTTCTACTCCATGTTTTTAGAGAAATATCAAATAATACAGTGCAACTTACATACATACGTTGCAGATATAGTGTGGACAGCCTTTTTTAATCTCGTTGGTTTAGAATGGGAACATCAATTTTTTGGAGCTCGCGTCCGCGAAGAGTCCATGTCTCTGCCTAGCATAGAAATATTGAGAATACAAGGGCATTCACCAGTCTCATCTTAATATTTTGAGAGATAGATATGTTTTTCGAACATCTGCTTCATAGTTACCATCGTTAGTTTTACTAGACCCGAGATAGACAAAACTGTCCACTATCTGGTATTCCTGTAATATGTTAGTCAGTTGAATAGTGTGGAATCTGTCGACCACCATTATTTTTGTCAGCTATATTGATTTTTAGACCAACTTTACTGCTTTAGTGCTAAAGTCTTCGCAAGAAATTAAACATTACTTGCTCATTTGCTACTCTAAGTGTAGTGTCATCAGTAAATCTTAAATTGGAGATTTTTCTACCAGCCACTGTTACTCCACCGGCCCGGCCCATCCATCTAAAGCCATCCTTATGACATGTTCACCATAAATGTTGAATAAGTCAGGTGACAACACGCATCCTTGTCTAACACCTTTTTCGGTTTTGATTTGGTTTAAGAACTTCTGATCTAGTCGTACTGCAGCTATATTGGAATATTGCAGATATTTAATAAGCGTCACCTGGTGCACTGGTGTGCCCATTTCTATTAAAATGAACCACAGATATCCAGCTTATACGATCAACTGCCTTTTGGTAGTCAACGAAGCATATAATCATAGGTACTTGAAATTATCTAGACTTTTCAATGAGATGTCTCTGGTTCAGAATTTGTTTCTGTGTACCTTTACCCTTTACAAACCATGCTTGTTCCTGATGTATTTGGTAATGTAGATAGGATTTTAATCTGTTTTTGATGATATGCAACAAGATTTTACTAGCATTTGTTATTAGTGATAGTGTGCGGTAGTTTTCACATCTGGTAGTAGTTCCTTTTTTGTGTAGCGGGATATAAATTAGGGTACACCAATCAGATGGCCATTTTCCTGAATCCCAAACAGCGACACAGATAGAATCCCTTTGTTACCTAGTAACTGTAGTATTTCATCTGGTATTGAATCAATGCCTGGGGATTTATTTCTCTTTAGCGATTTAATTGCATCTTTGACTTCAGCGAGTAAGATAGTAGGTACTCTAGGGTAGTCAGAGGGCCATTAATTTTCTGCTCGTGCCTCGTATATATAGCTCGCCATAGAAGTTTCGCCATGTTTCCGATATTTGACCAATCTATTACAGACCACGTTTGAGATTTAAAATTCCTGGTGAGAAGTTTGATCTTCTGAAATAAATCTCTCGGTTCATTTCGATAGCCATGTTTCTGTATATCTCTGCATATTTGAGAGATGTAATCAGCTTTGTCTTTGCGGCACTGTTTTCTGATTTCCTTCGATAACACTCTGTATTCATCGTTTGTTCCGTATCTAGTTTTATATTCTTCGTATCCAGCGTACAACAAGGCGTACCAATACATATTATCAAGGCGTACCGATTGATAAAAATTTACATGTTAACACAACTTCTTAAACGTCGAAACGGTAAAAGAATGTAAATTCATATTACAATCAATTTAGGTTTAATCCCCTTTAAATACAATATTTAAACATAAAGAAGTAAGAAACTCTCGAAATGACAAAGGAACCGATAAAAATATCACGATGGAATTAATTATGAATCTCTCATAAAAACCAGCTTAACCTATGGTACAGAGACATGGAGACTAACAGAAAGCAATAAAAGAAAACTCGAAGCAACAGAAATGGATGTATTTAGACGATCACTTCGAATATCTAGAGCAGACAGAATTAGAAACGATGAAATAAGAAATCGGATGGGGGTAGATGGATCACTGGCAACAGACATAGAAAGGAAACAACTTATATGGTATGGCCATGTTCAAAGAATGCCAGAAACAAGACTACCAAAAATCGCCATGAAATGGATACCACCAAATCGTAAGAAACGAGGAAGACCAAAAAGAACATGGAAGGAGGGAATAACAAAGGCAATGAGCTCCCGAGACTTGACCGAAGAACAATGGAATGATAGAAATTCGTGGAAATTAGGCATCGGACAACGACGCAAGACGTTTTGAAACCGATATATATATATATATATATATATATATATATATATATATATATATATATATATATATATATATATATATATATATATATATATATTAATTATTAATAAAATAATTCAATACCAAAAACAAATAATGAAATAAGGACGCCGCTGTAATTGTGGAATTGTCGTGTTGTGGAAATGTGTGAATTGTCAGATTTCGTTTTTGAGAATGAGTCACACTCTCCAATATATTATTATCTTTCTGGTCGCTAGTTACGCCACTGGATTCCACAGAATCTGCACATTGTAGGACAATAGAAACTACGCAATACAATATTATAAATAGAGGGACATTTCAATTAAGATAACTTTTGCTTCATATATTTTGCTAGTAAACTTTTGTCTGGTAAACTTTTGCTACTTAACTTTTGCTTCATAGTTTTTGTTTCATACCTTTTGTTTGTTAACTTTTGTAAATTTGTAAATAAAATAATTTTTAAAAACTCCCTTTCAAAACACAAAGTTATAATTGGCGCAGTCAGTAGGATACGTGCGGATCGGAAAAGAACATTTTACACATCAAGTGATAGAACTTTTTCGGTTTGTGGTGTTTCGACATCGTAGTGCGTATCTAAATCGAACCTCTACCCTACAGTGGTATCAACGAGAAGAAGCAGAGTTCCAGAGGAAGCAAAAGTTCGGAGAAGAGAAGCAGGTGCTCCAGATAACTGTAAGTGCCGTTCCTTTTCGCCTTTCCTTTCATACATTTGTGAGGATAGATAGATTAATTTTTGAATTTTTGAATAAGAATTTGAATTTTTTTGAATAAGAATACTGATATTTTTTATCCATTATAATACATATTTATGTTATTGAAAATATTTATTGACAATTTTTTGAAATTTTGAAAAATATTTATATTGCGTATATATATTTTTTTTATAATACATAATTCTATACAATTTTGTGAGATATTTTGACAAATAATTTTATTTGAAAATATGGCTACTGCAACTCAAACTCAAACTCCCCTTAACTGGGATTTTCTCAAATCAAAATTAAAAAATATTAAACCCTACGATGGAGATTCCCATACTCTCAACAAATTTATCTTTAGATGCAACGAACTAATACAAACATATTCTACATATAATGATCCAGATTTAAATAAACACATTTTGGAGTGCATACAAGATAAACTAGTTGGAAAAGCAGAAGCACTAGTAGGAAATCGTATGGAACTAACGATATGGAGTAGTATAAAGAGAGCATTAGAACAATGCTTCGCAGATAGACGTGATTTAGACTGCTTAATGCAAGAACTAACACGAACTAAACCATTTAAAAATGAAACACTCCATAATTTTGGAACAAGAATACAATTATTAAAAAGCAATGTAGCCCAAAGAATAAGTAACGATACTAGTATAGAGCATGCAGATAAACTATGCCAAATTAACCATTGTGATAAAATCGCACTGAACACTTTTATTGCAGGATGTACAGGTGTTCTTAAAAATAATATGCACCTTAAGAAACCGAGTTCATTTGAAGATCCCATTGCATATGTCGACGAGTTTCATAATTTTGAAAATTTATATGGACATTCTAGTAATACTATTCCAAAAAACAATCATAATTTTAAGTCACACAATTCCTTTAATCCATCTTACAGGCCAAATCAGCCTATCAACCATTATCGTCCCCAAAATTCTAATCCCACACATCAATATGAAACAAACCCAAATTTTACATATCAAAATCAAAACCCTTTCAATTCTAACTTTTTATATCGAAATCAAGGTTATCAAAACCAAAATTCATTAGCACCCCAACATTCTCAGAATCATTTCACATCTCAGAATCGTTCCACAAACTTCCGACCAGAAAGTAATGTATTCAGGCCCAACCGAATTCCTAATGATCGGTTACCTAAGCCACAACCTATGTCAATAGCATCCAGAAATACATTAAATTCAAACGCTAGATCAAATCCCAATAAATACAATAATTATCGGAGAAATTATTTCCCTAGACGAATTCCTGATACTATAGCTGAGAAGCTATACACAAATAATTATCAAAACGAAAATAATAATCCAAGAGAACCACAACATGAACGAGTAAATAGCTATTTTAGAAATTCCGAGTATGATTTACCACAAAACGGTCAAGGTGACCAAAATTTTCAGATATGCCTCGGAAAGGAAACAGTCAATATAGAAATAAATTCGAATAATCCCCTACCATATATTGAAGTAGGAAATTCAAAACTAAAATTGCTAATTGATACCGGTAGTGCCAGGTCTTTGCTACGACCAAGTATCGCCGAAAAATATTTTCCTAATTGCATATACCAGTCAAATGTAGATATTATAACTGCTCTTTATACTAAGACTATTAAATATCAAGCTGAAATACCAGCATTTCCAGAATTCAGAAGTAACTTTTATATTCATTATATCTTATATGATTTTCACGAATATTTTGATGGAATCTTAGGATTAGAAGATATGATGAGAATGAACTTAGTTATAGATTTTACTAATAAACAACTGTATAATAACAATGTAACGATACCGATTAAATTTAGAGGACCAATGGATATTAAATTTGAATTTACTATAGGTGCACAGGAAAGAATGCTTTATCCTCTTCCTGTCAGTATACCTAATGGAGAAATAATGATTGAAGAAACATATTTAGAAGAAGTTTATATTCCTGAAACATTAACATTAGCAAAAAATGGCTATGCTATAATGGAAATAATAAACACGACAGATAAACCTTTGAAGATAACTTTACTAAGACCAATAGACGTATACCCCTTTGAAAACGCAAATTATGAATTATACAATTTCAATTATTTTAACAAAAAACCTAATGAGAAATGTAATAAGAGAAACAAAATAGACTTAGGAAACCTTATAAGGACAGACCACATGAATTCAGAAGAAAGAGAAAATATAATTAAGCTATGTAGAGAATTTTCAGATATATTCCTAAAAGCAGGAGATCCCTTGACATTTACTTCCAATGTCAGACACATCATAAAAACTACAGACGAAGTTCCTATACATTGTAGATCTTATAGATATCCTTACTGCCACAAAGAAGAAGTTCGAAGGCAAATTCAAGAAATGTTAGATAAATGAATCATAAGGTCATCATGTTCACCTTGGAGTTCACCCATATGGATAGTGAATAAGAAATTAGATGCATCAGGCAAAAAAAAATACCGTCTAGCCATAGATTATCGAAAGCTCAATGAGAAAACAATTTCTGATAGATATCCAATTCCACATATTACAGAAATTTTGGATAAATTAGGAAGAGCACAATATTTTAGCACATTAGATTTGGCCAGCGGATTTCACCAAATCGAAATGGATCCAAAATCTGTAGAGAAAACAGCATTCAGCGTAGACAACGGTCATTATGAATTTCTAAGAATGCCTTTTGGTCTCAAAAATTCGCCGTCAACATTCCAACGGGTAATGGACGAAGTACTAAAAGATTTGCAAAACAATATATGCATGGTCTACATGGATGATATAATTATATTTAGTACTAGCTTACAGGAACATATTCAAAATTTAAAACTAGTATTTCATAAACTACGAGAAGCACGTTTAAAAATTCAATTGGATAAATGCGAGTTTCTACAGAAAGAAGTTGAATTTCTTGGTCACGTTGTTACACCAGAAGGAATTAAACCCAATAAAAACAAAATATTAGCTATACAGAATTTTCCAATTCCAAGAACACAAAAACAAATTAAATCTTTTCTAGGTCTTTTAGAATATTATCGCAAATTTATAAAGAACTTCGCTAAAATAACAAAACTGCTAACAGTTTGCCTGAAGAAAGACCCTAAAATAGAACACACAAAAGAATTTATCGATTGCTTTAATACTTGCAAAAATTTGTTAATATCAGAACCAATTCTGGCCTACCCAGATTTTAACAAAAAATTTGAAATAATGACAGACGCATCGAAATATGCCATTGGGGCAGTATTATCACAGGATGGACATCCTATTTCATATGCGTCAAGGACCCTAAATTCAGCAGAGATAAACTATTCTACTATAGAGAAAGAATTATTAGCTATAGTATGGAGCTGCAAATACTTTAGACCATACTTATTTGGAAGAGAATTTATAATTTTTACAGATCACAAACCACTACAATGGTTGTTTTCATTGAAAGAACCTAATTCACGACTAGTGAGATGGCGGTTACAACTCGAAGAATTTGATTATAAAATTAAATACCAAAAAGGAGCCCTTAATAAAGTTGCGGATTGTCTTTCACGAATAGACACCGATAATGAAATAAATGTACTAGAATCTGAATCTTTGTGTGTAAATCTTGATGATATAGATGATGTAATACAAAAAGAAATAGAAAATTTATCAGTTTCAAATCAAGAAATTACAGATCAATTGTTTGATCAAATGACTTTTATCTTCCTGAGTTAAGCAATGAAGAAATTTCTGAAACGTTAGATGACAAGAATGAACAAGAAAAAAAGAATAAACATAATATCAGATATACAAATTAGACCTCCAAATGTTAACCCAAGTGGAAATGAAGATACTGATGGAAATACAGTACATACTTCAGCTGAAAATCCAATTCTTAGTATACCAATCACAGACCGAGCCTTGAATTTATACAAAAATCAAATATTAATAACTTGTGGAGAAATCAATGAAATAAAAACTAAAACACAAAAGATATTTGAGAACACAAGACTATTTGTTATCTTACCTCAAAGAGATATGCAAAAAGGAATCATAAATTTTGTTAAAGATTATATAGATCCAAGAAAATTATATGCCTTATATTTTAGACCACCACTATCACCTGAAACATTTGTAGTTGCATTGCAAAATTACTTCAAAAATTCTGCATTCAAATTTGTGCACTGTACAAAAATATTAGATGATATTGAGACTACCGACGAACAAAAAGAAAAACTTAACTATTATCATGTTTACAAAAAAGGACATCGTGGTATAAATGAGCTAAAAATATCAATGAGTTCACGATACTACTGGCCCAATATGTCAGAAGATATAGAACAGTATGTCAACAATTGTCAAGTTTGTTTAAAAAATAAATATGATAGAGACCCACCAGTCATTAAATTTAATCTTACACCAACGGCTTCTAAGCCATTTGATCATATTCATATGGATGTATTTAGAATATCCAATACACCATTTCTTACAATAATTGATGCATTTTCTCGATACGGACAAGCATATCAAATTCCTAGTATTAGTGGAATTTCAATAGTCGATGGTTTATTAAACTATATCACACATCATGGACTACCCTATAAAATAACAACTGACTCCGGCACTGAATTCAAAAACTATGACTTTTGTAAATTACATAAAATAGAATTACATTTTACCACTCCTAAGAACAGCAATTCGAATTCTCCGGTAGAACGTTTTCATTCTTCCTTAATAGAACATTTTAGATGCCTTAGAGAAACAAATAAAGATATGTCAGTAGAACAATTAATGAAACATTGCATATTATCATATAATAATTCAATCCATTCTGTTACTAAATTTACGCCATTTGAAATTATTAAAGGACATATAAATAATCCAGATCCATTCGACAATAATGATCATTTAATTTTATCACAATATGTGCAGGTTCAACAAAATGAAGAAAATAATCGTCTTGATTCTGATACAGATGATATACCAGACGTCCCACCAGGTTAAAGTTGACATCGACATTAATATAACACCTCTCGAAAACCTTTTACTCCCAATTAAATTAGGCACATGTAGATTACTTTATAGTAAACATACATTTATTCATTATATAAACTTAAAAGAAATAGTTAGACAAGTAGAATCTCTTAAAGTTAATTTTCAAATAATAAAAACTAATGTAGTGAAAGTTAATGCCTCAAATCCTATTTCATATCATGGATTGGCAGAAAACATGTTAGAAAGAACAGAAGTTTTAATTAATACATTAGAGAAAAAATTAGAAAACATCTATCCCCATATTCGATCAAAAAGGGGCCTAATTGATGGCCTAGGTAAAGTTAATAAATACTTATTTGGAAATTTAGATTCAGAAGACGGAGATAGATATGATAAAGCAATAGAATTACTGGAAAATAATCAGAAACAAATTATTCATGAAACGAACTTACAAATATCTTTATATAAAAAACTAATTGATCATTATAACAAATCTCTAGAAATACTTTGGCAAAACCAAGAAAAACTGCAACATAACTTACAGAAGTTCCAATTAGAAATTCAAAATACTATAAACAGTTTGGGAAATTATATTACTTTTCAAGGTACCATAAGTCAGATAAATTTAGATTGTCAGAATATGATAGATTTTATTGAAAATATAGCAAATGGAATTATGTTTTCAAAATTAAACACATTACATAGTTCAATTATTTCGGGTCAAGAAATTCAAGATATGATCAAATATTTGCACAGTATTTACCAACCCTCTCAAATTCCAAAATTTATAAATATTTTAACGTATTACATGCTATTAGGGACACAAGTAACTTTTTCAAGTTCAAAATTGATCTTTGCTACTCACATTCCTATCCTAAAACCAACTGTCCTTGATTTTTACCATATTTACCCAATAATTCAAAAGAACAAGATGTTCACTCCCACATACCCTTATTTGGCACGAACCTCTGACGAGACGCACCTACAGAAAGAAGAATGTCCCATTTTAGAAGAAACATACTATTGCAAAGAAGATACCATACTACAAGACAATTGCACCTTGCGTTTCCTCAATGGTCAAAGTTCAACCCAATGCTTTACCACAGAAGTCACTCTCCAAGAATCCATTATCGAACAAGTAACTAATAATGAAGTATTGATAATGCCATCGACATCAGAACGAGTCCAATCAAAGTGCAAGAGAGACCAAATTTTCGAAGTACACAGTCCATCTCTCATCAGTATACCAGAAGATTGTGAAGTGATAATCAACCAACTGAAATTCAATAATAATATCAAAATTCATAGAGGGAAAGCTCTAATTTTACCAAAAATAAAATATTTTTCTACAGAAAATATACAAAAATTCCAGAGCCATAATATTACCAAAATTGACTTTGAAAATCTTTACGCAATTAATAATATGGCCAAACAATTAGTACCAATTAGAGGAACAAATATTCCTTCGCATACGACTCCATTGGTGACCACCTCAGTCATAGCAGTTATTCTAATCTTGATCATTCTGTATATTATTAAACAAAGAAGATCAAAACAACGGAACGAGAATAAAATAGAATTACAAGAAGATTCCGGCATTGAAGAAGATTCCACAAACCAGCATCCCAAAAATAACTCCGTTATTTTTCGGACTCAGTGAGGGAGGAGTTACGCCACTGGATTCCACAGAATCTGCACATTGTAGGACAATAGAAACTACGCAATACAATATTATAAATAGAGGGACATTTCAATTAAGATAACTTTTGCTTCATATATTTTGCTAGTAAACTTTTGTCTGGTAAACTTTTGCTACTTAACTTTTGCTTCATAGTTTTTGTTTCATAACTTTTGTTTGTTAACTTTTGTAAATTTGTAAATAAAATAATTTTTAAAAACTCCCTTTCAAAACACAAAGTTATAATTCGCTGGTCTGGTCGATGTGTGAGTAGTAGTATGATGAAAGGTAGAATTTTATGGTTTGGTGACAATTAAGACGCTACAAAGTCTGAAATATCTATATATAAAAAAATAAAAAGACAAATAATAATTAATATAGTCGTTAATATGTTGTGAACTTACTTTGCTTTATTGGTAAGTTTCTTTGCAATTCCTTTGCCTCTAAGCGAGGCATCCACCGATAAGATAAAAATAGAGAGTATTTTATTAACTTCGGGATATCTTTTGAACAGATCAACTTCCCTTTCTGCGTACTCTAATAGGCGTACGACTTTTACAAATCTTTCGTCCGTTACAGGATATTCTTCGAACTCAAATGTATCTAAAAATGAAATTAGATTATGTAGGCACGGATAAATAAGTATATGAGGCTAGAATGAATTATTATTTATTACACGTACGACTTTTACAAATCTTTCGTCCGTTACAGGATATTCTTCGAACTCAAATGTATCTAAAAATGAAATTAGATTATGTAGGCACGGATAACTAAGTACATGAGGCTAGAATGAATTATTATTTATAGTAAATAAAGTATTCTTTACAATAAATATTTGATGAATTAATACTAATTATTTAATTACCGACCAATAACATAATAATATTTATAAACAAAAAAAAAAAGGTTAAAGCGACTTTTTCAAAAAGCAACGTTATATCAGTCAAACTTCGTTAAATTTAAAATATAAAGCGATAACGTGAATAAATGATAAAAAATAATGACTAATTTAACACAATTGTTTAAATTTCTGTAGTCCATTTACTCTAGTGTAACGGGATTTAATTAAGCATCCAGAAATCAGATCTAAGTAACCCAATTCAGTTTAGCATTTAAAATCCTTTCAATAATATTATTCATTCCTTATTGCTAAATGCGATTGTTTGTTTATGACATTAAAAATATCGGTGTAACTAAAACACGCGCTGACCTAATGAAATTTGCAATGTAATCAAAAATTTATTAAATAATGTGTACAAATTATATTAGTAAAATATTATTATATAAACAAACACACGTGAGGTAAATGGCTGGAAAATATCGGGAGTAGTTCATTAATATTAAGAATTAAGAAGTTAACAGTCGAAGCTAGTGTTGTCATCTGTCAACTGAGTACTCTCTCTATTATTGTACTTAGAAAAATAATAAAGTAATTATGAGTATCCAGTGAGTTCGAGTTAATCAATTGCATGCAGGGGGTAAACTACCCCTATAGTTCTACTATATGGAACTCTTGATGGAAGCAATCCCATAAACATTATAAGAATATACAACATTATTATACTAGGTGCCAGGCTGGGTTAAGTATGCCCTTTTATGTCCCCTCGGTACCATGACGTTTTTTATTGTTATTGACAATTTAATTGTTTAAATCATTGTATCTCCTAAACTATTAGACATATTTATTTGTTCCTTCAGAAAAAACGAACACGTTTGTAAAAAACAATTGCAAAATAGGCATTCGATGGGCCCTTTCCAAATATTATTCAGATTTCATACGTGCGAATAACCTCTCATTTTAAAGGTAATTATTTCAGTTGTATTAACAAAAAAAGTTATAGCAAATAAACATTAAAAATTTAATTAAAATTTAAGCTTTGGTAAATGTTTCTATGTTAATTTTGGACCAAGATATGGAACTTTTAATAACGCGCTTTGAGGCTCACCGTCAGCTCGCAGCTAATATAAAATTCAATATATACGTAAAATCCATGAAGATTCAAAGATGCATATTAACTTATAATTGCAAATAAAAAAGTTATAGCAGTTCATAGTTAAATTGTTTGTTAAAAAGTGGTGAATGAAGTTGTATATAAGAGTTTTATACAAAACTGAGCCATAAATGATGACAGTTTGGTTAATAGAATTTATAGAACAATTCAAAATTAATATTTTATGCTTTGGTAAATGCTGATATTGTAACGAACAAGCTAATTTCGGCGTACCTCATATAACGGTTGCATCCCTCGAAACGATGAAGTCTACAGTCGGAAAAATGAAAGATTACCCATAAACGATCATATCAATCACTTATTTTGTATTTGCTGTCTTTTTCTATAACAAACATTTGTTATTTATAGAAAAAGGCAGCAAATACAAAATAAGTGATTGATATGATCCTTCATGGGTAATCTTTCATTTTTTCCGCTGTGTTCAAGAATAATTAAAGATGTATCGACCGGTTAACAGATCGAAGCGTTTATACAAGCGAGAATAGAGGTGGACTATTCCAGATTATTCTAGTAAATAATGACTTCTATATATAAGCCGCGCTGATATTAGTTTAGTTGATAAGAGAATATCGTATTGTACCGTTACAGTGGAGTTACGGTGTGAGGTAAATCATTAATTAAAAAATAAGTTCAGCAGCGACTTTTGAAAAAGACTTTGGAACTTTTGAAAAGTATTGTTTATCGGGAACATCCACTTAGTTCGGTAGTAATCTTTGTAAGAAAGAACATCTAAAAAGTACGTGTGTGTCCGACCAGAAATTCGGTTTGAAGAACTGTCAGTTTAACAATTACGTGAACAACTTGAAGAACGAGATGAAGACTGCAGCGGGTCCAAGAAGATCCTTTAAAAACGACTTAAGGATCTTCTTAATAAGAATGGAGATGACCAGATACATTCCATTTTCTATAAACAGAAGAAGCAGTTTTAACGAAAATAAATGAGAAATTTAAAAATGTTTCTCAAATGATTGAAGAATTTTCTAGAAAGAATGATGATAAATTCGAAAATGTTATTAGAAGAATCGACGAAAAATTTGAAAATGTTTCTCAAATGATTGAGGAAACTTCTGAAAATGTTTCCAAAAGATTTGAGGAAACTTTCCAAATAATTAAAGGAGTATGTAAACGTAACAATGAGAAATTTGAAGAAGTTTCTAGAACATTTGATAAGACACAAAAAAATGTAAGCGTTGACGTTGAAGAAAAGATCAAACAATTAGAGAGCATAATAACCAATAAGAAAGTGCTATCACCAGTTATTGCAGTAGTTTTAGATACTGTAGTAAAAGAAGAATCACCGAGAGACGAAACGACACATTATATGAGAAGATGAGAAGATTTCTCGGTTCATATACCTTAAACAAATTGGAAGCTATTGCGACCGCCAATCATTGGACAGAACAAGAAAAACCTGTTTACTTAACTGCTGCTTTACGAGGTGATACTGAGGATATCCTAAAATCAAATCATAAGGGCCAAGAAAAATGTTACGAGTTCTTGATCACTTGACTAGGCAAACTTTGCGGAGATGCCCATCTACAATAAGTCTACAAAGCCCAACTAAGAAGTATAATTCAACGAGCAATTGAAAATTTGGAAGAGTTTAAAGCAGATGTTGCTCGTATAGTACGGTTGGCTTATATGGAGGTACTACAAGATTTTGGAAGAAAAGCTTTACAACTAGCAAGGCCGAAAGTTCTAGATGAAACGCTCGTTATTGCATTGGAACACAAAACAGCTAGATTAAGCTATCGAGTACGACCCTCTGAAGAAAATGACGAACAAAACGATAAACGTTGGGAGGAAACCATACGGAAAATAGTTCGTAACACGATCCCGAAGAGACGCGAGCTCAGATGTTAAAATGGTGGCGACAACACAATAGTCAGAAAGCTAGAACAGATCGAACACTGGGCTGGAAAAGTTCATTCAAATGCAGATGCTCTGTCAAGACGGTCATGCAGTGCAAATTTTAATCACTGTCTTAAATTAGAGGAACAAAATTGGCCTCTGAAACGAACCACCGTCATTAATTATCAATGACAGCCTCAACAGCTACAAGACGCCCAAGGAGATGATCCATGTATAAAAAGAGTATTGGATTGGATGTGTCAAAATGAGAGACCTTCTTGACATTGACAAGACATTAGTGCATGCAGTCCAGAAGTCAAGTCTTACAGGAGCCAATGGAATTGGTACTGGTACTAAAAGATGATCTGTATAGAATCTTTGAAAACGATGATGGTACAGAATCTAAGCTTTAATTGATTGTACCTAAAAGTAAAGTGAATTAATATAAAGTTGAATGCTCGAATAAATGAACTTTGATCAAATGAAAAAGCAGATATCCAGCACAGTTTATTAATCAAACCTTGTCTAAGTACTTTCGCTTCCTAGAGCGAACCTTTAGTCGAGTCTTCATAATACTAAAGTGTCCACCTGATGCACCGTCATGTAACTGACGCAATACTTCTGACACTTTATTTTTAAATCTTATCTAAGTACTTTCGCTTCCCAGGGCATCTTCAGGTTCATTTCGTCAATTTTGGCCTATCCAACAAACGTTGAGAATGTCATAAATATAAATTTATACATTACACTACACTAAAAAAGGACAAATAGTTTAATTTTTTTTTAAAAAACGGGAAGCTATATTATGGTTGGCATCAGGAGAGAGAATGGCTTCTGGTCTTTATGTTTATGACATTTACAACGTTTGTTGGATATGCCAAAATTGACGAAATGCCCCTGAAGATGCTCTAGAAAGCGAAAGTACTTAGACAAGATTTAAAAATAAAGTGTCAGAAGTATTGCGTCAGTTACAGGACGGTGCATCAGGTGGACATTTGAACTAACTAACTACTCAGTAGTATTATGAAGACTCGACTAAATGTTCGAAAACGGTTCTATTAAACCATTCACCGAAAGGTGAATTATAAAGATCATGCAAGAAGATGGTGCCGGAAATGTGAACTGTGTGTAGCCAGTAATGGCCCAGTTGGTAAAAAGAGGGCACCCATGAAACAGTACAATGTTGCTAGTCCTATGGAAAGAGTAGCAATCGACATTGCAGATCCATTTCGAGAAACGGATGATTGAAATAAATATAACTTGGTAGCCATGGATTATTTTACGAAATGGACTGAGGCTATAATATATTATATTTAAGTATTCTTCTTGAGCCCCAAACAATATGCCAGAAATTGTTCTTCGTTGCGTTATTGCAACATATTTAATAATATTTGTGTGATTTTTTTTAATAATATATATTGATCCGATCATTCCTGTTTGTTTTTTTATACATATATTGTTCTGAAGCTATTTTCTTGTAACATTTTAAAGTATATTCTATTTTAATGAGAATAAGTTGACAATTGAAGGTTTAAAAAAGTTTATTCACGTTTCAACTTCCACTTCGGAAATCGATTTCCTTGATGCTCCCACTTCTTTAACCCAAATTTCTCACCCACTTTAACCCACTTCAAATTTCTGCCCGGCGAGTGGCTTTTTCAAGTTTGAACACCAAGGCAAATCTGGAGAATACGGTAGATGGGCAGAAGTTTGTAGTACAATTCGGCCAATTTAGTCAAAAGCCACGGCAGAGGTGTGAGAAGGTACATTGTCATGGCGAAAGAGCACTTTTTTCTTTGCCAAATAAGGTCGTTTTTTCTGCAATACGTGATCGAATCGCAGACTTATCGTAGCATCTCAGTTAGTGATACATACACTTGGACATTTATGTGGAAGGATATTAAGTGACCTTATAGAAGAAAAATACTGCAATTACCAGGAAAAGGAACAAAGTGGATTTAGCAAAAAACCTGTTGGAAGAAAAAAAAAAGAAATAGAGAGGACAAAGTAAATGACGATGCCAAAACCCTCATGAAAAACGTTTATGGAAAAGAACAGCATTAGATCGAGATCTTTGGAGAAGCTTACTGAAGAAGGCTAAGACTCGACTTGGACTGTAGTCCCATTGGATGCATGAAGTAACAACATCAGCACTACTAAACATAATATTTGCTTTTCTTAACTACTTTGTTAAAATATTCCTTTGTATATTTTTATGTCATAATCAAATAATAACTATGTAACTAATATATAAAATACTCTATTGAGGCCAATTAAAAACTGTTAAAAGTGGTGGTTTTAGTTTCGAAATATCATATCTCTGTTTCTCTGTATCTAAATAAAAAGATACCTCTTTCCAACATTACATTAAGGCAAACTCCCACAATCCTGCTATTACATTCTGCAATAATACTTAAACCATTATTAAAACCTTGCAGTGTAAACGACTCCAATTCCTGACAAATTGGTCGTTCTTCTGTTATGATTCCTACAGATTCATTGCAAGGTTCTTGTTTGAAGAAGAATTCTCTAAGATGATCTCGAACTGCTTCCTGTTCATCAGCACAAGCAAGTCTGATATTGACAACTTCATTCTAAAAAATATTATTACATAATAAAAAAAAAACAACAAATAAAGTGAGCGGAATAATTTACGACAATTATGAGATAAGTTCTAAACAGTTTGTATTGCTTAGAGTTTTAATCAATTTGTATTGTTTAGAATTTACCTCATTAAATAGTTGCTCACAAGATTAGTTAAAAATTGTCTCCCCATAATTAAGTACAAATAAGATTTCTAATTCTTACATTCAAGCATTATCCAGATAACTGATTTTACTAGAACAGTTTTTACTTTATTGCTAATTTTTCTTTAGGGTCAAAGATAACAAATGAAGAAATATATGCACACCAAAATATCAAAAAGGGAAAACTCTGTTTCCGGACGAGATACCTGTTCGAACTATTAAACTGCTAAAATTACTAAGTGACGGAACTGTTATGAAAAATTTGACATCATTCTTACATTCCATAAATGTACTAAATAAATTGTAAAACTTTAAATTGTGCAACGCCAATGACCCTATGAGGTTGAGGCATAAATAAATAAACAAAAAACAAAAAAAAATATTTTACAATTATTATTAAATCGTGATGGCTAATATATCATTTTTTCAATGGAATACGCGGTCAGTTAAAACAGGTAAGGGTTATTTAGAAAAATTTGTGTATGACAATAAAATAGATATAGGACTAATATCAGAAACATGGTTAAAGAAAAGTAACTTTAATAAAATGAAAACGACAGTCAAGATTTCATTTTACGTACAAAGCGTCTATGTATCTGTTTATACGTATTTCGCTTTAATAAAGCTCATCAGAACAGATATTCATGGGCGTTCTCAACGTGAAAAATAAATCTTTCCTGTCTTTAAGTCTCCTGCTATGCCTTGCAATTTTTAGAAGGCTCAGATTAAGGCAGATATCTGAATTTTGTTTCGAAACTATTTTACGGATTTAACTTTAATAACTTTACGGGTTATAATATCTTTAGAAATGATAGGGATGATGGATATGGTGGTGGGGCCATACTTTTGAAAAAAAAAATTAAGTTTAATAATAGTCCTACTTTTCATCCAATCAATGACGTAATGTGTAATAGCATATCAATTAAAATTAAAACCAGTAAAAAGATTAACATTTATTCTATTTATGTAATACCAAATCTCAAAATTACAGTAAATGAATGGAAAAAGTTTTTTAATAGTATGGAGAAGCCCTTTATAATTGGTAGTGATTTTAATAGCCACAATTCTGTTTAAAGTTGTAGTACTGTAGACTTCTTCTTCTTCTTCAGCCTTCATTCATCCATTGTTGGACATAGGCCTCCTCCAATTGTTTCCACGCTTCCCTATCTTTTGCAATTCTCATCCATTGCTTTCCAGCTACAGCTGTTATATCGTCTATCCATCTCTTTTTGGGTCTTCCCACGCTTCTTTTTGTTTCTCGAGGTCTCCAGAATGTCACTTTATGAGACCATCTGTTGGTGTCTTGTCTTGCTACATGTGCTACCCATTGCCATCTCAATGTCGCTATTTTTTCCATGATGTCGGTTACTTTAGTTCTTCGACGTATTTCGGTGTTAGGAATTTTGTCTCTGAGGCTTATATTTAACATGGCCCTCTCCATGGCCCGTTGAGTTACTCTTAATTGTTCTGCCATTTTTCTTGTTATTGCCATAGTTTCCAATCCATAAGTTGCAACTGGTAGTATACAAGTGTCATAGGTTTTTCGTTTTAAGTGTATTGGGATTTTTCTGTCTTTTAAAATGAAGCTCAACTTCCCAAAAGCAGCCCATGATAATTGTGTCCTTCTTTTAATTTCTAGGGTTTGATTTTCCTTTTCGTTTTTAATTGCATGTCCTAGATATATATATTGTTCTACCTTTTCTACATTGATGTTATCTATCGTGATGTTTTCTAGGCTGTTGCTTAATATCTTTGTTTTGTCGAGATTCATTTTTAATCCTATTTGATTCGATTTGTGATTTAAATCTTGTAGCATTGATTTTAGTTCATGGATATCTGTGCTTATTAGTACCTACTATGTCGTCTGCGAAACGCAAATGGTTAAGATATACTCCATCTATTTTTAATCCCTTTTCGACCCAATTTAGTTTTTTGAAGACATTTTCTAATGCCAAAGCAAATAACTTGGGTGAGATGGTGTCACCCTGTCTCACGCCTTTGCCAAGGTCTATTTTCATAGTTTCCAGATCATCATCTATTTTTACGTGAAAAGTAGCATCATCGTATATATTCTTAAGGAGGGCAGCATATCTTGAATCTACTCTGGCGTCGTCCAATGCTGTTAAGAAAGCCCATTTCTCGATACTGTCGAATGCTTTGTGATAATCGACAAATGCCAGATGTAGTGGTATGTTGTACTCTATTGTTTTTTTAATAACTGTCCGGATTGTTTGCAAGTGATCGATAGTGCTAAAACCCTTACGAAAGCCTGCTTGCTCCACCGGTTGGTATGCATCTAGCTTAGCTGTCAATCTATTTGTTATTATTCGGGTTAGTAGTTTGTAAAGGTGTGACAACAAGCTTATTGGTCGGTAGTTTTCTATATTTGCGGCGTCTCCTTTTTTATGGAGTAGAATGACCTCCGCATTTTTCCATGCTTTTGGTATTTGTCCTTCCAATAGGCATTTATTCAGTAATGCTCTCATTGCCTCTTCTAATGCAGTGCCTCCCATTTTTAGCATCTCTGAAGTAATTTTATCTTCTGGTGTTTTCCCATTTTTCATTTGTTTTAGGGCGGCTCTAATTTCTGATGTTATTATTTCAGGGAGATCCTCTGAGCCCACATTTAAGATATGTTTTGTTGGTATACCGGGGTTCGGAATAGTAGAAGTATACAGCTTCTCGTAAAATTTTCGGATTTCTCTAACGATCTCTTCCTTATGCGAGCACAATGTTCCACGGTCGTCTTTTATCTTTATGATTTTATTCCTGCCAGCGGATTTACATGTTTTTAGTACTTTCATGTTCTTATTGTTCTCTATGGTTTCAAGAATCTGGTTTGTTCTATAAGCTCTGAGGTCTTTTCGAATATTTTTCTTAACGCTTCTGTTGAGCGCTTTATAGTCCGGGTTATCTCTGTTCGTTCTTCTTCTTTTCTCTATCTGTTCTAGAGTCTCGGGTTTTAGTTTAGCTTCTTTTTGTTTTCTTATTCTGCAACAAAGTTTCTTAGTGACTGTTTGTATGTCTTTAGTTATTTTTTTTTACTGTAGACACTAGAGGAAAAAATCTGTTAGAAGCTTAGTTGCAAAGTTATGTTAAATATTTGGGTATTCCTCTTGATAGACAGCTTCTCTGGAAAGAACATATACAGGGTGGTCCTTAAGTAATTGTACAAACAGAAACCTTAGGTTCTGCACTTTAAAATATTACGATTTAAGCTAACTTGCTTTAATAAAATGTTGATATTAAGAAAGATACAGGGTGTTAAAGTAAAAATTTAAAATTATATTTTTTGCTATAACTTTTACGTTTGTAAATATTTTTGGACAAAAATTTACAGTTGGATGCTTTTGAGTAGGATAAATTATAATTGTATGCTTACTTTAATGTAACTAATAGAGGGCGCCACATATGCCACATGTGTGGCATAAATTTGCACTTAGCTTTTTTGCTCTTTAAGTTAGCTCTATTTGTGTTAAAAAATATTAAAGATACATTATTTTTACAAAGAAAAGATATACTTGTTAGTAACCTGAAAATTCAACCGTTTTCGAGATAAATGCATTTTATAAGTCAGCTGCACAATAATTCTTAGTTTGATATTTGTGCGGTAAAGCACTGAATGCCTGTAGATAAGCATAATTCATAGTTTATTCTTATTAAAACAACTCAAAGATGATAATGTAACATCACAAAATGCTTTGTTATGGGTACTAAATGTCTTATTGAATAAAAGATATTTCATCTTCTTCTTTAGGTGCCGTGTCCGTATTCAGATGTTGGCCGTCATCATGTTTACAATTTCCCTTTGCTATCGCTTCTTAAGTTTCTATAATGGCGTTGTATTTCTTTTTCTCTATTGTAAAATGCTAAAAACCCAAAATATGTAGTTTATGCAAGATGGTACACGATGATACCACGTTCTAGAGAGAAGGCAGTTAGAACATACTTAAATACAACTTTTCTGAACGTTGCATTGGTCGTGGTAGTCATATTCCTTGGCAATGTAGTAAGATATTGATTTTATTCATAAAAAATCCGAAAAGAATACTTATTGTTAATTACGTAAATTGTTTACCCATTTTTATTAGGACAAATAGAAACTAGAGCACAGGTATTGAATAACACATATGTGTCCTATTTTATAATACTTTTGCTACAATATAGGAGCAAAAGTATTGTTATAAATATAGTAAACACATAGGCAATTTAGTTCAGTATGATATTAGTTCGCTAGTAAGTCATAATAGTCCATTTGTTCGAGATGTAATTATAGTTACTCGTAAGCTGTAACGTAATCATATAAATAAGTAATGTCATCGTTAGGTTATTCCGTGTGTATGTAAGTAACCAATGAAGGAGATACATTACATTTTAATACATTATTTAACTTTTGCGACAAATAAGATGTAGTTCCATAATATACCATAAGATTTAAATATGTATCCAAAATAATATATTCATCCATTATACATTATAACCACCACGTAGCCCCATATTTAATCCGTGATTGAATAATTGATTTTGGTGTATGGGGCGCATTAAAATAACGTGTCTATAAGACTCCCATAAACATTCGCAACCAACTATAGGAAGAAATAAATACTGCAGCAGTTGCTTTAGAACCAATGATGCTATTTAATATGAGACGATCTTTTATGGAATATATTGACAAATGAATTAAAGAAAATGGTGGACATATCGAACACTTACTTTGACAAAAAGTTATGCTATTTAGTTTAACTATTTATTAATTTGGTTTGTAAACAAAATGTTTTGATTATGACTTTAATTTAACATAAAACGTAAAATGTTTGATGTAAAATCCTATTATTCTGTTAATTTGTCAAATCCTATTATTAATTATCCTGCTGATATATTTATTTTATTTAATATTTCGTTAACTATTAACTTTAGTTAAAGGTATTTTATACCAAAATTCAGAAGTATTAATGTTTTTGTCTATTTTTTCTTCGTTGCCTGGAGTAATTGCCTTAGATCAGAATTATGCAGCTGATTTTTAAAATGCGATTATCTCGAAAACTGTTGAGTTTTGAAGTTATTAACAAGTATATCTTTTTGTTGTTAAAATAATGTATCTTTAATATTTTTTATCCCAAATGCAAGTAACTTAAAGAGCAAAAAAGTTAAGTGCAAATTTATACCACATATGTTGCATAAGTGGCGCCCTCTATCAGTTACATCAAAGTGTGAATCAAATTATAATTTCTCATATTTAAAAGTACTTAGTTGTAAATTTTTATACATAAATGTTTACAAACAAGAAAGTTATAGCAAAAAATATAATTTTAATTTTGCAACTTTAACATCCTGTATCTTTGTTAATATCAACATTTTATTAAAGCAATTTGGCTTAAATCGTAATATTTTAAAGTGTAGAATTTACGGTTTTCGTTTGTATAATTACTTAAGGGCCACCCTGTATACAATATAGTTAAAAGCACAGAAAAGGGAATAAATCTTCTTCGATTGATTCGTGTCACACTTACGATGGGGAGCAGATCCAAATATTTCTTTGTTATTATTTAAAAATAATATAAGAGCTATAATCGCTATACAAAGCTATGGATCAATATTATATACTTAGTGACGCATCACAGTGTCATTTAAACAAAATAGACAAAATCGGTAACAGATGCCTTAGATTGTGTATAGGGATACAGATTCTTGAAACTGGCGACCAAGAAATAGCGGATGAACTACTGTACAGCCTAGACGCCGCTAGAAGCCAAAAGTGGACCGAAACAGTGGAAAGTCTAAACTTCCAGAAATCAAGCAGACAGGCATGTCTGCTATTGTTATATGCTATATACAGATGCATCCAAAAGTATCGAAGGTGTGGAATGTGCATACTGGGATAACAATAATAAAAACAGTAAAATGGATATTTTTTGAATGTGTTTTTGAGTCTTAAAAATCGTAATTTTGCGTTTTTTTAGTTTTAAATTGTTTATAACTCAAAAGGTTTACAGAATAATTACAAAAGTGCCATTTTGTTCAGAATGGTCCAAAAAATTCAAAAAAAAATTATCCGGACCGAAAAAATTCATTGTTAAAATTGTTTTAAAAAAATTTGAACAACTTTTCGCCTGGAAGACCTCTTGAACCTTATTTTAAGCTATCTCATGAAAGTGAATATGCGAAAAATTTCATGGAAATATTTTTCCGAACGAACCCCACTTTTTCGCCTTGTCTAATAGATTTTCTTACTATAGGCATGTAATAACAAAAAAACTCGTCAAATACATAGCTATTGCGAAGTCTTACACTTATTTCCCTGAACTAATTCTCTGTGAAAAAATAAGTTATCACTGCAGCAAATAGTAAAAAACAAACAAGTTATTTAACTAGTATAAAAATGAAAAACGGAAGACAAGAATTTGATAATTAAGTTAAAGTAAAACAGCATTTATGATACTGACTAGATTCTTCTGTTAAGAAATTGTTATTTTATAGACAGAAGATGTATTTTGAATGTAAAAATTAATTTATTGATACTTACTTCTGTCATGATGTTAGAGCTTTTGCGCAGTCAAAATCTAACAATCAACTAATAAAACCATATTTTTAGTTTGTGTGTTTTGCACTCCAAATAATCATCGATACTCCAATAGATAAAATATACGCCAATAAAGATTAATGTATAATAGCATAAGTTAAGCGGCTTATTTATCCAAAATGATAACTTTTATCCATAAAAATACTAAAGCTTTTTTCCAATCACACAGTAAGCACTTCGATTGCGTATACCAATAATTCTTTTGGGGTTACTTGGTCACGGATTATGTCTCTTTAAAAGTATTTATCTTCTAACGCAAGGGTCACATACGCAGATTGCTAAAGTGCTATACGAGACGGGAAATATCAATTTATTTTCAACTAAATATATTTTGATTATATTCAACATAAACAATTGAATTAAAAAGGTAATACAGTGGTTTCGAAACTACGGACGCATCCTTTGAAGGTGCGCAAGTTTGAAGATTGAAAAATATTAACTTTGAAATGCTTCCAAATTAATATAACGCATGTCCCTAAAGTTTTCGGAAAAAATAAAAATTTACTAATTGTAAATTAGGTTTATTTTATTAACTAAATACAGGAAATTAAGTCTAGATATTTAAGGTTTATAATGTATTTTTATAGAACAGAAAGAGCTACGTAATCTTCGATGGCACGTAAATTGGTTTTGCATGTGCAATAAGCCTTTGGACTGTTTCTAAGTCGATTTCACGAAATTTTTGCAAAATTCTTGTCCTTAGCTTTCGACTTATAACAGCCCAAAACTCTCTATAAGCCTCGCGTGCTGTACATTTGGAGGGTTGTCGCGCTTGGGAACAAAATTTATATTTTGAGCAGTTAACCAATCTGTCGTTCTCCTGGCGTAATGGCATGATGCTAGGTCGGGCCAAAATATGATTTCATCATTGGGGTAATAAATATTTATAAATTAAACAAGCTTTGTAAGACACCTGTCAACGTAATTATCAGCATTGAGAGCTTCACCACGAACACGCCCAACAAACGGCTGTGAAACACCAGCTTCAGAGATGGTGTCGCCAAGTGCTCGGTCAGAGTAACCAATGAGCACTATTGGCGCGCATCGCCCCGCCTACCTTACCTTCTCCAATTTTTTTCATTGGTCTTTTGGTTTGGAATCGTAAAATATTATGTATAAATATTAGTTGATTTCCAAACTAAAGAATGCTCTTTGTGGTAAATTCGGAAGAACACACCCACGATTACTCATACACACATATAAAACATTTATTAGGCCGAGCATCGAGTATAGATCCAATATCTATATCACGGTGCGCAGCCATCTCGGACAAAAACTGCTAGCATTGGAGAGAAAAATCCTGCGTAGAGCGAATAACAAGCGACACGATTACCCCTTCGCCCTTACACATCACCTGTCAAACATCCAGCCCATTGATGAGATGCTTTCCTCTCTGAGCAGGAGTTACACAATCAGCACCATCCGTGGCCAAAACTTCAGGGCCCAAAACATTTTAAAAACTACCTGCTCATCCAATGGCAATGTATTCAGAAGAAAACCTAAACCCAAATTCCCTTTTCTTCCCGCAATTTTACTGGCCCTTGCCAGCAACGAACTCCCTGATGAACACATTGACATACAAAAGGCAACTCCCCTCTATTATCGTCGTCGCAATAACTTTTAAATGCTCACTTCGAGCTTGCCTAGACAGGGGGGGATCGGTTTTCTGTGGTTTTCCGATCCCATTGCACAGTGATACCTGTCTATTGCAGAGGATACAGCCACAGCTGCCCTCACGCGATCGCGTTTCAACACATTTAATAATCTATCAATTTGTAAAGATATATATTCACATATACACTAATTTATTTTTTAGAATAATAAATTCTGAAAAGGACCGTTAAACCAATACCCTTTTTGCCTCTGATTGTCCAGTGCGCTCTTCCCACGACAAGTCCAAAACCAAACCACCAGTGGAACCACGAAGCCAGAAAGAAAACAACAGCCAACACAAAAAAAACAAACCACTTCCTGAAGAGGTGGAAAACCTTAAACAGGACAACAAAACACCAGAAGCAAAGAAAACACCCACAGCGAGAAGCAACTGACAATGAATCAAACCAAAGGACAGTTCACCTCGGTCTATCCTAGAGCCCTAAACTCTAGGCAGCCGATCAGCGGGGCTCTGCTCCAACTACCTACCTTAGATTCTGAGGCTTTGTCTTTGTGTTTTTTCAAATTGGCGTTTTATGTTATTCTTCGACGCAAGTGCATATAAGAAATCAAATATCTTTTGGTGTATGTAAGAGATAAAGACGAAAACCATACAGTTTCTAGGTCCCGAACTGAAGAGGGATAAGTGTCTAGGGTATATCGTATACTTATACACGAATACCCTAGAGCAAAGCGTACGGTGTGAGAGACGATTCTACCATCAAATAAACCCCCCGAGACGACAATAGCAAACCATACCAAAATTTTATCGGTGGCAAATTTCACTTTTCCCTTAAACCTAACTTCGTCCGGTGCATCTTGTACATTGTGTGTATAAAATGCGTCGTTGCCCTTCATTTCGGAATTGGATAAAGTAAAATACTTTTTATCATCAATAATGAGAGTTTTACCAGGAAAATGAATACGTCTCAATACACGGCAACACCTAGGAATTAACTTGGCTGATTTTTACTTAGGAGCTTTTTTTCTTTTATATCGTTTTAAATTATTTCTAGAAATTGTTCTACTTACAGTTATTCGTGAAACATTATATCTTCGCCAACATTTCGCAACGACTTTCCTAATTGGTCCTTCATACTCTGAATTAATCTCTGTTTCCGAGCAGGAGTTAAAACTCTTAGTCTTCCACTTTTGGCAAATTAAGGCATGGTATACCATTTTTGCACTCTTTAATTGTCTGGTAAATCGTTGACACAGAAATATTTTGAGCATTAAATATTCTTACAATATCGCATTTTGGTACATGTCCAACTAAATGATAAATTAATACTTTGACGATTATTAGGTTTGTACATCTTAATGAACCGTATTTGTCAAAACTGACATTGTTTATGTCAAGTTCTTTACTAACTTTGGTTTCCAATGGCAACTTGATCCAATGCTTTCTACCAATAATACGTTTAAATCTAAAATTTTCCAAAAACTTTAGTGACATACGTTGATTACTTTCTCTACAGACAAAAAAAAGGAAGTTAATTTTATCATCATGTAAATAATCTTTGCTAGTTCTTGTCTTGCTAAGTCTCAAGATCAAATCAAAATATGAATAGATAAGAAACGCATGAACTGCACTCTTGAAACGCATAATTGAAAAATGGAGTGATTTTGATCTCCAGACAGTAAAGCAAATAACACAAGTCACTTATTTTCTGATAAGATTTTAGGTTTAAAAAACTATTTTATGTTTAAGGCTTATAGGAATAGTAATGTTTTGAATGATAAAATTATTGGAGATAATTTTTGCTAATAATGAAGCCCCAATAATTTATTTTTGTCCATTCTTAACCATTTTGCCCATTTATGTTCATTCTACCGATTTGGGATTTGACTTATTCTCTTATTTTTATTTATTGACTGGAATGTGACCCGATTTTAACGCATCGCGATTCTAGAGCGTATAATGTTCTGCTAAAATGCATTTGTTTAAATTATTTTGACATTATAAATAAACATGAAAAATGTTAAATTAAACGATTAATGGTTGCCGATGTGAGTCCATAATACTAGTAATATGGGAAATGAGTCGATACTCACAATCTTAAGCAGTTTTTATTATTTGCTGATAGTAAATTTTTGGCTTTCGGTTTCAAAGCTTACAATATTTGTCTCATCGTTAGGCCCCAGTACTTTAGTCTTATTTAGATTAAAAACTGCAAGCTAAATCAACATAAAACAAACAATGAACAACTGAAACACAATAAAATGATAATAAATAATAGCAAATTAAGCAATCAGCTATAACATTGTATTATTTGTCAAATGTAGAATACACTGCCTATGTAGGCAGTACCGGATTAAGGGGGGGGGGTACTATTAGCCCCCGGCGGTAAATTTTGAGAGGCGGTACGTCGCTCCTATCACGTTTTAATTCTATACGTGGATATTTCAAATTTATGGGGTTGATTTCTCGTCACCAATTAGATCCGCTCCGGTAGCAGGTCGCACAAAAACACGTTTCATGTTTGCGGGAATTCGGCCAGCGCCACTGCGCCTGGCGGCAGCGTGTCCGGTTCCAACACGCCATGTCGTCAGTCGTGTTAGCGCAGTTTTCGAGACTAGTCTCAAATTTTATTTATTTATTAGTAAAGTGTTTTCGTGACGTTTCTACAAAATGAGCGGAAATGAAGGAGGTGCATTTTGGAAACGACAAAAGTTAGAAAAACAACAATATTTAAATGCAGTATTTAAAAAACAAACCCAAAATTCAGCTTTTTTTACCAAATCCAGGCAAGATAGTATACCAACGAGCACTTCTTTTCAAGACGATCCAATTGCAACAGTTTCAGATGTTTTAGAAGGTGGGTTTATTTGACTGTTTTAGTTACTTTTTTAATCAAATAAAGTTTGCAGCAGGATCTTCAACACTTCGAGATTATTCATCCACAGCAATTCAGACCCACTTTGTAATATCATACTAAAAAGAGTTCTCCTAAAAGTCAAATTCTAGTCGAAAGTGGTGTTAATCGAGTTGATTTAGAAGATCCAAAATTCTGGCCAAGAAATTATGTAAATGAAGTGATGAAAGAATTCAAAACACACGATTTTAATTCTTTAGCTTTGAATCTTCAAAAAGAAAAATAGGAAAACAAAACAGGTACTGCACTAAATCACTATTCTATAAAGTTTTAAAGAATGGTAAAAAAAGTCGGCGTGACTGGTTAGTTTATTCCAAAAGCATAGGATTCCTCTTTATTTTGCTTATACTGCCGACTCTTTTCAAGCGAAAATTGAACTTTTTCCTTTTTTACTGGATTTTACTACTGGAAAAAGGCTAAAGAAAAATTGACAGTCATGAAAGATCAGTCATTCATTTAGAACATCTTAAAATTTTTATTTAAAGAAATTCATTGAGTATGACGATTTTATGCATTAAAGCTCTTAATTCATGCTATCAAGATATAAAGCAAGCACTTTTCGAGTTATCCTCTAACGACGACGAGAAGATGCCAGTTCGCTGTCAAGCAAACAATATACACGAAAAGATGGCTATGTTAGAATTTGGTATTTATATTGCCTTTTGGTTCGAAATACTGGAAAGAACTGACCTAGCAAGTAAATCTTTACAAAGCGCAAATATGGACTTAGATACATGTTCGTCTTTGTATAGCTCATTACAACATTTTTACTAGTCTCTTCGAGATAAATGTAATTTATTTGAACAAAAGAGGCAGCTCTTGTCACAACAAACGGAACACAGCAAAGAAAAAAGTCGCAAAAGAAAATTATAGTTTGACGAAGCAGATACAGAAGAGATCCTTTCACCGCAAAATAAGATTTGAACCCAAGTGCTGTATAAAACGATTGATTATTTGGCAAATAATCTAAAATCTAGAGGAAAAGCTTATGAAGATCTTGCCATAACTTTCTCATTTTTATTTTCTCTACCTCTTTCAGAGGATAACGTAATTTCAGACAAAGCGTCGGTATTATTAGTGAATATTTATTCGAATGACTTGGATACATCTCTAGCAAGTGAGTCTATTCAGTTAAAATACTACCGTCACTGTTAATGTGTAACACTGTACTGTTAATGTCACTATTAGGCCAAGTTGAGTATAAAAATCCAACAACTCACAGTGTTACTTTTGTGGTGGAGCTTTTGCATAAAAATAATAATTGCAACCTTCTCAAACGTAGAAATAGCACTAAGAATCTACTTATCGTTGATGGTTCTATTGAGAAAATGTTTCCTTTTGCAGATCTTGGGAATGGTCCCATTAAATCAACTGAGACAGTATGCCAAGGCTTTTCTACAGTGGACAGTTGCATTTTCCCGGCTGGTTACATTTGAGACGGTTTATATTGGAGGCACTTCGTACAGGCTCTAACGTAGTCTGCAATTTGTCTGAACATCTTAGGCCAATAGTACTTCTGCGCTATTCGGCAAATTGTTTTTGCAATTCCTAAACGGCCTGCTGTGGTCGAGTCATGATTTTCCTCCAAAATATCTTTCCTTTTATATCTTGGTACGCATAATTTCCATGGGTTATTAAACTCTGGGTCGGCTAAATTATGGCTGCTCCAAATGTATTTATATAATTTCCCGTTTGATATTTGTAAATCCGGTAAATCGTCTGGGTTCTGGAGTACAACCCCAAGTCCGCAGTTGGACGCATCTGTTTGCAGGTAAAATGTTTTCGAAAAATCGAGGCATGCTAATACAGGGGCCGATGTAAGTTTTGATTTAAGCTCTTCAAACGCGTTTTCCTGCTTATCGGTCCATTTTCATCTTATCTTCTTCTTCTTCAGAAGCATGTTTAGCGGTCCTGCTATTGTCGAATAGTTCTCTATGAATCGGCGGTACCATGATGTTATCCCTAGTAATCGGCAGGGTTGACGCACATTTCTTGGTGCTGCAAGTTCAGTTATAGCGTTGATTTTCTCCGGGTCAGTTTTTATTCCTTCTGCTTCAACCACGTGTCCTAAGTATCTGAATTCTGACTGGCAAAATGTGCATTTTTTGAAGTTCAGCTGTAATCTGGCCTCTTTCAGTCTTCGGAAGACTTCATGTAGGTGATTTAAATGCTCTTGGAACGTCTTAGATATTACTACAATATCATCCAAGTAGGCAAACGCGAATTTCATATCGGAAGGTATTACCTTATCCAGTAGGCGTTGGAAAGTTGCTCCTACGGAATGTAGTCCAAATGGGGTGGTTTTGAACTGAAAATGGCCTTTTCCGGGTACGCTGAATGCTATCACTGGGCGGCTTGCTTCTTCTAGGGGTATTTGAAAATATATCTGTTTCAAATCGAGGGTTGAGATAAAATTTGCTTCCTTAAGTCTATCCAGAATTTCCGATATTCTGGGTAACGGATATGCGTCCTTATCTGATAGTTCGTTGGCTTTTCTGAAGTCAATGCAAAATCTGTACGAGTTATCCTTTTTCCTAACTAGTACAATCGGTGAACTTCTATTCTATGTTCTTTGCATTATTTTCAGTGATGCGAACAGTCGAACGTCATTGCTTGCTGGCTGTGTAACAGCGAAAACGAATGGAGTCGAATCTTGCCTTACAGACTGGGACGACTCCTTGTTTCTCCAGTCTGTAATTCGTTTCCCTGACGCCTGACACAGCAGTCTCTGCTGTAAACCCCTTCTCTGCAGCAACGCGAACAAAACTTTTTCCATGGATTTTTGCAGTCTTTACGGCTGTGACCTGGCATCTTGCATCTAAAGTATGTCGTTTTGGCATCGTACTCTGCTTGGTCCGTACGTCTCCAGTTTCCACGACAAATCTGATTTGCTCGGGTCTTTTCGTCTTCTAAAGCTTCGTATTCCTGGGCTAAATCTTGTAATTCGGTTAAGTTTTCGAAATCCCGGCGGCGAGCATAAAGCTTATATTCTGGTAACAAGTTTTTGTATATCCTTTCGAGTTCTTGGTTTCTGGAAAAAGATCCTTCTCGTCTGATTAATGTTTGAATCTCCGTGATATATCTATCCACTGGTTCGTTTTGTCTCTGTTTTCTGTTTGGATTTGCTCCCCTAGTTGTAGCAAATATCCTTTGGGATAGAAAGCTTTTTTAAAATCTTCTGGTATATTATGTTAAAATGGAATTATACTTACAAACCAAAATTAGTACTTACATATCAAAGACAGGAAAGCTTTATAAACTAAGGTACTCCTAAAAATTACTTTCTCACTCAATTAATTCATTCACTTCAACCCCAGAGTGTATAACTTATTTATCATATCTATATTAATGTACCGAGATGTTGTTTTGTTTCCATATATTTCTTAATTGTTATATCTGTTATATCAGAATATGAAACTAAAATTTTTGGAAGGGATATAAATGAAAACACAAACACAATTTATTAAAATTTAAACAGTGTGATAATTCTTGGTTTATAGGGGCGGTTAGGGGCTATGGTTTTGGAGTTTTCAAAATCAATTTTGTGTTTATTAATATGTTTGTCAATATGTTGACGATACATTTGTCATTTGGCCCAACGGCAGGGATGCTTTGGTGTCTTTTCAAACCCATCTGAATGGTATACATCCTAGTATCCGGTTCACGAGGAAAGCGGAAACTGATTCACCCCTACCGTTTCTGGACGAAACCAATCGCAATGTGTTCATCACTCTGTTTATCGAAATCCCACCCATATCAAGCGTTACTTGCATGCCAACTCTCATTATCCTCCTGTCAATTCAGTCATCAATACCCCTGTCTCAACTCCACTCTACACGTGGCGACATGCGCTGAGTAAAATCAAAAATTGCTCTCAAAGACAGCTAAACAAGGATATATGGACATAAAAAATATATATAATAATAATATAATATATATATAAAATATATATAATAATAATAAGTTGGACTTTGGAGTTCTTCTTTTGTCTTAATTTTGGCCAGAAGGTCCTAAAGAAGTATTATATCCTTCTGTCTGATAATATGACGAATGTGAGGACTTTGGCAATATGCTCGTGACCAGAACGCATTTTAGCCGTATTTTTCGACCATTGGCCGAAATGGATATCTATTATGTTAGTTGCAATTTTTGCAGAGTTCTGTTGAATAATAATAACTCTTTTCGTTCTGAAGGCATTGATTTCTCTCCAGGTATATACTTACTGACTTACTACTTACTTACTAGTGGTAGACTACTTGCACGTCAAAAAAATAGCTTCACGTTGCAAAAGATAGGGAAGCGTTTAAAGAAGTGATCACCAACCTTCGTTAGAAGACGGCACACTAAGAAGAAGAACATTACTGAGAAAATAAATCGAAATACAAACTTTCTATTTAAATTTGTTTTTCAAATGAATGTTTTGTTATTATAAATGATATTCTAAGTCGACACATTTGCTGTTATTGGGTTAATAAAAATCTTTCCAGGAGTTTTGCAGGAACCAATGGAGATCTTATTGTTGGGCCACTCTTTTTGTAACACAATTTGAACGGAGAAATATATTTTGAATTATAAGAGGACACAGCTGATCCCATTTTGGCAAATAATCGAAAATAAGAACAGGTACTGAGAAGATGATTTGTTTTTCCATCAATACGGCGCACCTCTGCATTATAGCATACACGTAAGGCGATACCTTAATGAACGATTTCGTAGGCAATTAATTTGATGAAGAGGTTTTATTAAATGGCCAGCAAGATATCTCGATTAAAATCCCTTAAAAAACAAGCATGACATAAAATATTGCTTCATTGAAAGAACTAAGAAGACGAATTGTACACGAATGCAATCTCCCTAAAATACAAAAACAAAATTGACAAATATGACAGATATCCATAATGAATCTACACCTTTCCAATCCAATGAATATGGCCAGACACTTTTGAGTGGCCAACTCTGTATATAATGCGTATAATCTATTTTAAAACAATAACGATAGAATAAAAGTATATGCCGCCGCTCGTAAACTATTAATGTAATGACGCATGGGTAAAGTATTCGTTTTATCTTATGTATAGGATTTGTTTTTATTGCTCTTAAAACTATTATTTTTTATAATAAATCACATTCATTTTTTAGTCCATTAAATATATTTATTATAATATTACGTAAGTATTATGATGTGATGTTTATGAGTTTTTACGAAAATTGTAGGAGATATACCAATTTTTTCATAAATATAGAACCGAAAGAAGTTTGAAAACCACTGAATCAATGTGTCCTCATTCGGTTGGAATAGATAATAGTGTTGTAATTCAATACGAAGGGACGGTAATTGTCATAATACCAAAACTGAGTTCTCCAATCAAGGCTCATTTCACGTAGTAATACATTATATTATTCAGCGTATTCATTAAAATTCATTAGGGCCCAAAATGAATTATGTTTTATTAATAAACCATTCAGCAGGTGTTGTTTATTATTGATTCTATTAATATTATGAGAAATACTTTTAAAAACCTCTAATTTATTTCCAATTTTCAGTGGTTCTTATCAATTTTCCTTCTATTCCAAAGGGACTATTATATTAAAAAATAGATATATACAATTCGATTTATACCGAATGGGGTCTTTTTCCATAGATATTCTCTTTCTTTTTTCATAGAAATCTCGTTCACTAACACTCACAGCCTTGTTTCCTGATTTATCTTTTCTAGGTATCCTCTTTTTTTTTGTTAGTTTTCACTCACGCATTCTGTTTTATTCGGTTCTTGTCCATTATGTTTACATATTTTTGTCCTATGACGAAAAGACAAAGATTGTTTTTGATCTATATCGTCAATAAAGTCTATTCGGTAACGGTAGGAACGATTTAACTGTCCAATGTTTTAAATAGGAAGCAGCAATTGATCAAAAATCAAAAATCTTAGGAAATTGACAGACTTAAATTTCATACCTACGAAATTTTTTACCCTCAATACGAAAAAATATTAATTATCGTCAAAATTATTTAGAAGAAAATAAATGTTTTCATTAATCAGATACGTATTATGCAATATTTAAAAAGTACAGAAAATAAGCTTTCTTTTTATTTTGCAATGCATACCTAAATGTACAAGGAAAGAAGTTATAACTTCTTATAACTTCTTAAGCGGTTATATAAACCTCTTCTTCTTATAACCTTCAACGGTTATAAAAATATCTGTAAAAGTTAGTAAAAATCGTTGCAAGCATCACACTTTAATGAAACATATCTTGGTTACCGTTGGTCCTAAAATCTTTCACAATAGACCATTTTAAAGTACATAAAATAAGCTTTCTAGTTTATTTAGCCATGTATATACCTACAGTCCATCTAATTTACAAACCGTTGCACGTCATCAGCGTCATAGTCCGTGACGTCACATGATACCAACACGAAATATTTAGGCGGCAGGTGTGTTCTTTTTTAGAATCACTTTGCCGAGTACACTGGCATTACAGCCACTAGACATATTTTATTATATACGCGTAGAAATAGTATTTAAAGATTTCTATTAATGTTAACTTAAAAAAAATACACAACAATATGTTTCATTTAATTTGTATAAATGCTTTATAAAGCGTTTTTATGAAGAACATTTGTTCGGAACACACTGTAACTATAATCGAACGAAGGTGATATTTTGGCATAAATTGGTAACACTTATTTGACAGTTGCGGTGTTGACACTTTAGTTTTGTTTTTATTATTTGCTATTAATTAAACTATGTTGGTTTTTAAACAAGCGGCTCAAATTGTTTTTAACAAGATTTTTTTTAAGTGTTGTTTTGTTTCTATTTATTTACATTAAATATTAATTTATTTTGTTGTATAATCCACTTTTGCAATAATTATGTGACCTATTTGATTTAAAATGGATTCAGGATTTTTTTATACTTTGGCAACTATATCAACTTCGATCTCTGTCAATGATGATGACGTGCAACGGTTTGTAAATTAGATGGACTGTAAATGTACAAGGAACGAAGTTAAAAAATTTTGCTTACAACTAGTCCTAGAACCTTTCCGCGAACATTTCTGACGGCAGGATTTTGATTAAAGGATGGAGCGGACGATATTTTCTTTATGAGAGGTCTCCATGTCGAAGGTAACGGGATGCCTTCATCTCTTTTATTGAGACAATTTGACCTTTTTCTAATTTCTATGGCTTCTCAGATAATTCTTGGTTTATAGAAGCGAATGGGGACTATGGTTCTAGAGTTTCCAAAACAAATTTTGTGACCTGCATAAAGATAGTGTTGACCTAGATCTGGAATTGAATCGGAATTGCGAACAGAAATGAAATGTTTATAAATCCTATTTTAATTTTACGATTTGTTTGGCCTATATAAGATAGGGGCATTTGTAATGTTGTCTTTGATTGATCGGACAAGAGATGAAAGTTTTAGTTGGGGATAAATATTGTTTTTATTCCTCTTGATTTAAGAATTTTGTGAGGAGAATGTACCAAAATTTTTGTATACACTTTTACAAGAATTCAGTACAATAGTACAAAAATATGGATTTTTTGGGAAAAAAAATTTTAAATTATTTAAACAAATTACAAATTTAAATTTTAATTTATAAATATAACTTCAATTAATAATTTATGATGTAGTCGATGAACAAAAATATCAGAATCAACAATTTGCGTAGATATTAAAAGCAACATGTGTTTGAAGAATTAATTTAACTTTTTGAGTGCATGGATTTTATAATTCCTGCCGGCCTCAGGCCGATTTCGTTAGGACTTTATTTTTAAAGCTTTACTGACCGCTCTCTTGAAGTTGAAAGTTTACTCAATCTTTTGTAGAAAAACTATAAACCTTTAGCTTCAAAATAGCGTTAGTTAGGTTGCTTAAATGTTATAGACAAAGCAGCTGTGAATTAAATACAAAAAGTGTCTAACTTTGCCCCTTATTGATCTAGACGAACTTTTTTCTTGAAAGTTCCTGTAAAAATACCAACTTTTTAAATATTAAAGTGGATTTAGTCTACAGTCAATATTAACAATGTTATTCATATTATTTATAAGCCAAAAATTCTTAGTAAAATGTTTTTGCAATGGTTAAAATGATTTTTTTTTTTTTTAAAATATATTAAAAATATAAGTCTTCTTTTTTTACGTGGTACCCGCAGAATCGCTGTATCATTATTATTATCTCAGCAATAACATTGAAAAAAAAGCTCTGTGGGATTATTTTGGCAAAGAAAAAAAAACATTGAAAACGTGTTTTCTTGGAAATGTGTTCCATAAAATCCAATACGTCTTGTATAAATAAAAAGTCTGACATAGATAAACTGAGTAACATTTATTGTTATTTACTGACAAAACATCAAAAATAAAATAAATATTTACTTTTACATATATACACTATAATACACCTGCATGCAAAACATGTTGCATACCATCAAGACAGGTTTAATTTACTACTTCCATTAATAAAACATGAAGAACACCTAATTACATTTTAATAATACTATTTTTGTTTTTTCTTTCTGTTCTCTATGGATTAGTTAAAACACACCATTAAAAGATGTCACAAACGAAATTTTACTATCAATAACTAAATTTTAAAATGTATTTTGTTCATTATTTTATATGTTATATTTTATATGTGTGTTATTAATGTTGAGTGTCGTAGCTTTATATAAATAATCTCGACCACTAGTAAGTTGCATTGACAATTTTGTCAACGCGCAATTGACAAAGTGATATATTGTAAATATTTACACATTCTTCTAATTACAGTGTCTTGAAGAAGGAATTATAAAAACAATTCCGAAAGCTAGACCAAAAGTCAAAAGAGTGTTTTTGTAACATCCCGGCCAAACTTCCTGACTGCAGCCCTAATAAACTGTGTTGTTTGTTTATATCGACAGTCAATAATATCCAGTATTTCTTATATATATATATATATATATATATATATATATATATATATATATATATATATATATAAGCCATTTATGTGCCACTGAGTCAAAGCAGTAAAAAAGTTCCTATTTTTGGTGTATGCCTGGTTAGAAATGACGGAGTCAAAGATAAGGGAATCCTCAGCTCATCTTTTCTGTTAAGGTTCTATGATATTATTTAGAGCACAGTATTGGTAGATACGCTGGGCTAAGGCACCGGATGTGATCAATTTATACAAAGTTTAAAGACAAGTAATTGCTAGGTACTTGTTTGGATCATGGGTGTTATTTTGATTCTTCAGTATTACATAAGTTTTTCCCAGAGTTAGAAATGATAGTGTTTCCTGCGGATTAGAAATAGCATAATTAATTAATGTTGATAAGCACTGATGATCACTCCAATACTTCTTAAGCTAAAAGTTTTGAACTCCATTTCATCCAAGATGTATCCACTTACTTTACTTTACTTACCTTCCATTACTCTTTGATAATATTTGAGAATTCTTTAGCAATGAAGGGTTCGTATGAATTAATAATGTAGTGTTTACAATTATGCGTCATATCTTTGAGCCATCCAGCATTGGTGTTAAAAGCAGAGGGTGTGAAAAGATGATTTCCAGAAAACTCATGAATGTTTTGTCTTGGGTACGATTTACTGGCAGTTTCTACAGTAGAATTGAGTTTCCGATAGAACGCATTGTCGACGTGTTTAAAAAGGGTATTGTCGCATTTCCGTTTAGTAATAACTTTGTACCTCCTTAGTCCTGTTGTGCTGTGTTTTCTCTGGATCATATTGTGAATGTCTTGTGGTACTTACCATTATTTCTTTAGCTCTTCTGATTACTTTTCTACTTATCGTTTCTTGAATATATTCAGTGATTTGACCAATATACCTACGCAATGATTAAATATTCCCAGGGTGCAGTTCTGTTTTCTCTTCTTCCGACATTAGTATCCCGTCGTGTTCTGATCTTAATGCCCATAATATTCGCAATTACTGCTGCTGTACAGTAAATCAGCATGTGCTAATATTGCAATGTATTGGCATCGACGACATAATTGGGTAGAATTTCAGTGTTCACAATTTGTAACAACGCTAGTTTCTTGGAAGGGTATATTTTTTGTAGTGGTGGTCTGCTAAGTAATTTGTTCCATTAAACTCTTGTACCAGACGTACGATTTCGCTTACCAGGCTATCTTGCAACTCGTTGTTGTCCTGCTATGTATTTTCAGGTCGAATTTTTTCTGTGGCAAGTATTGAAATCTGCTTATGTATTTCTTTAGGGGCTTGATCTTCGACTAGCTCTTAGTTTTAAATCTCCCGTTCAACTTCGCTTTTGATGATCACATTTAGTCTCTGGGATAAGATTATTTCTTATAATTAACCAGTAGTGATTTCCTACTGGTTAATTATAAGAAGTTAGGCTGGCAAGGTGCTATATTTTCTCGACTCTGCTTTATGGGATAGAAGCATGGACACTTAACGCGTCGACTGCTAAAAAGTTGGAAGCATTTGAAATGTGGGTGTATAGAAGAATCCTGAAGATATCATGGACCGAGCATGTAACAAACAACGAAGTCATGAGAAGAATCAACAAAAGAATGGAAGTATTGGAAACCATCAAGACACGAAAGCTGCAATACCTGGGGCATGTTATGCGTAATGAGAGATACAACCTACTTCAATTGATTATACAAGGGAAAATCCAGGGCAAGAGAAGTGTAGGAAGAAGAAGAATCTCATGGTTGCGTAACTTGAGGGAATGGTACGGATGCACATCAATTGAACTATTCAGAGCAGCAGCATCTAAGATCAGAATAGCCATGATGATTGCCAACCTCCGTCGCGGAGATGGCACGTGAAGAAGAAGAAGATTTCCTACTCGTTGTTCAGATACTTCAATATCTGGATAACCCCTTGCAAAATTGTCGATTACCGATGGTAGCAAAGTATTTTCGTTTAGGGACACAGTCCACCTAATGAGCTACCTCGGTCATCCTGCTTGGGTGAGTGCAGGCTGATATTCCAACACAGGACCTTCAGCGAGTGGAGCTCTTGTTGTTGTTTGGCTCGCTTGTAGTTGTTGTTGTTGAGCTGTAGCTAATGATATGACAGAGACCGACTCCTCAACACCCTGCTTCCGATAACTTATTATATATTATATAATATTATTATTAGCATGTTCTCTTACTTTCTTACTAGTTCGCTTTTTCTACAAATATCAGATTTGACTATTCTGTATCCATCGTAATGATCCAGTTATAATTTGCATAGTCCTAAGAAGTTGGATATATATATATATATATATATATATATATATATATATATATATATATATATATATATGTATATATATATATATATATATATATATATATATGTATATATAAAAAAAACTGGTTTGCCAACTAAATATGATAATATATATATTTTTTACACAACATGTAGAATTCATACAGTATTTATTCAACGCACATTACACTTCGTATATTAATGTTTGTACAAGATTATGCGGCGGTTTTGTTTTGAAGACTATCTCGTTGTTAACTTTGTAGTTTTCAAATTCACTTTTCCACACCAATTGAAAGCCCAAAGATTTCGCTGCAGCTGCTGAAAATATACTCGAGCACTCGATCATTATTAGTTTGACTTCCAATTTCTTGGCTAGTTCTCTAAAAACGATAATAAGCACTATATAAATGAAGTACATGCACAAAAGCCATTTATGTGGTTAACTTAAGTTTTAGTTTTGAGGTTGATTGCATGGTTAGCAACAGCAACCTACCATGCGTAAAACTGAATACTGCTCAAAGAATGAATGTACAGCCTTGGAACCGGATTAATATTAAGAAAGCGAATACGGCAAGAAATGACGACCAGCCAAAAATATCCAAAACCCAGATAAGAATTACTACATGGAATATCAGATCGCTCAACATAAGGTACCAAGAAATTACACAAGTGCTGATAGAGAAACAAATAGACATTTGAGTAGTAAAAAAAAAGAAAGAAAAGTGACAATCAAAATTAAGTGAATACATACTAATCTACAGTGGAGTATTAAAACAAAGCAGGGCCAAAGAAGGTGTACCCTTACTAATACACCAAAGGTGCAAAAATCATATCAAATAGTGTCAATACATATTAGAAAGGTTTGTAACAGCAAAGATAATGGAAAAGGAAGACTCGAACATCATCGGAGTATACGACCCATCAAATAACAAGCCTGAAACGTCAAGGGAAACTTTTTATGAAGAATTGCAAGTAATAGATCAAGTCAGAGGGAAGATTATAATATTCGAGGATTTTAACACTCGAATAGGTAATCAGGTAATACCGTACTGAAGTAAAAACATAGCAAGAATGTCAAAAATGAAAATGAAGAACTAATGATAAACTTACACAAATAATGAACTTAGAATAAACCACAAATGTTTGACCACAAAAACCAACAAAAATGTACATTCTATAACACCCGTAGGCAAAGATCTATGATAGATTATGTTATAACCAACAGGGATATACATCCATCAAAAATAATCAACGTAGGATGCCTCAACTCAGTGGATGTAAGTAGCGACCATAGCCTAGTAAAATAAGAATCATCATGAAATATTTCACACGTTAAAAAGCGGCATTCAGTAGCGCACCTAGAATTTGCCTCTGGGGGGGGGGTTTTGGTTGGTCACCGAAATTTTTTTATGATGTTACCTCCATTTTGAGTCCTTAAAATGTGTAAGTAACGGTGTCGGAATAGGGTCCGGGGGGGTTTAACCCCCTCTCCGAGTGCGCCACTGGCGGCATTAACACAAATAAAAATCAGAGTCGAAGTACTAAATACAGAATCCACAGGATACTTATAAAGAAAAAGAATATCAATGCTGGGAAAAAGTATGCTAGAAAAAAAAAGGAAAGTAACGAACACTAACATATAAAAAACGCATAATTTAGAGAGGAAGTGAAGACAAAATGTAAAGAAAAGAAAAAAGTCTTGTTACAATATAGAACACAACAGGCACTATAAACGAATCAGACATGAAACGAATACTTTAATCAGACAAATAAAAATGGAACACAGGCAGAGTTTCTCAAAACAGATGGAATACGACTTCTACGGAACACAAAAAGAAATATGGAGAATGATCAAAGGACAAATAAAATAAATATGGAGAATGATCAAAGGACAAAGAAAAGAAACATGCTATAGGACGGATTTGCTTATTAATTTTAAAATACAATGGATTATTTTTACAATATCCTTCATACCATTTAAACGCCCAGTTGGACCAAATCTCTGTTTTTAAATAGAGAATGGAATTTAAAAATTATAATTTAGTATTCATGGAAATGTTCAGAAAACGAATTATATTTTGTTTAATGTATTTATTATTAAGTTAATCAACCTTATAGTTTCCAAGGATACCAGAGTGCCCTCGGATCCATAAAAGTAAAATTTTAATACTATTTTTTCTTGCTAAGATAATTTCTTTTTTCATTAGATAAGATATGTATTATGTGTCTTAAGAAAACACTGTTAAGTCCGCTTTACATTTACGAGTACGTGGATCCGAGTTACTCTACTCGAAGTGCAACTCGGAAGTATAAACGTCTACTCGGAGCCTCTTGTCACTCGGATCCGAGCTCGGATTGAAGTTGAACGCAAACCGAGTAGCAGTACGAGTTCCTGTCAGTTCCTGTACGAATGAGCGTCAAAGTGGTGGAAATTCCAAATTAAAAATGGCGGAACTAAGATTTTCTGCAGATCAAATAGATCAATTATTTATCGATCTTTACCGTTCTTTTGAATGTTTATGGAATGTGAAACTGAAGGAGTATCGGGACATTATCAAAAGAAATAAGGCGTACGAGACTATTGCGGATATCATGACCATTACTTACCACTTACCACATTTATTTTTCTCCTTTAAAATGTTTAGTAACACTAATGCAACAGCAGCTCGTTTCTTTCTTGATGACGCCATTTTTAAATTCTCTTTGAAACAACTCTGATCTCTCGAATTTAATGTAAACGATCACAGTTTTACTCGTAACTCAAATCCGAGCTACTCGGATCCGAGTACTCGTAAATGTAAAGTCCGCATTATTGATATTTTATAACGCACTTTTGGAGTGAGCTTTAGGGGACATAATTTTTCTAATTTCCTTCTAAAGGCGGCTACAGCGGCTTTGTGATGACTTATATTTAGCCCCTCTATAAGTTAATTGCTTAACCACTTCTATGACTACCTTGTTGTATTTTCCTTGTGAGATTATTTTAGCATATCTATTTATTTTATACATATTTTCTATTATTATTTTATAACTAATTTCTTTAATTAAAAGTCTTTAAAGGCAAGATTAGTTCATCTATTCTCAGATTCCACAGCAGTGGGGGTAGATCTTTCTTGCGGGCATCTTCTGATGACACAGGCCAATGCAGTCTCTCCAAAGATGGTAGTAATTACAACTCCATTCCTGAGCAGAGATTCTATCCAGTTCAAACAAATATTATCAATTTCTTTATGTCAATGCATTGGTTATAGTTATTATTAAAGTATCGTCAAAAAGGCTCCTTGTATTATTTCTTTATTTTCAGTTATGTTCTCTACTTTTAATAAGAGACTATCTAGTGCCATCTCGGTTAATTCCATGCTCTATAGGCATGTTTTTCTCGATGTATTGCATTTTTATGTAATAAAATGTTTTATCTCAAATATATCTATTGAGCAGTTTCTGTAATGACTTCTGTAGAAAAACAGTAGACTTATTGGTCTTAGAGACTTTGTTTTTTCCCAAATTCTTAATCTGGGTTTAGTATTGAAAGTTACTCTAATTTCTCTCCATGCTTTAGATATACACCCAAAGGCTACACTACCTACTTCTGCCTATGTAAAGGGTGTTTTTTTTTTAGAGATATAAAAATAAAAGTTGGTAACACTTTTTTAATTGTCGGCCATTTTGACAGCTCTCAAGTGATTTATGTTAAGTTTGGTTTGGCATTTCAGCATGAATAGACTTGACCCCTGAACAAAGTTTCCAAATTGTACAAATTTATTTAAAAAATTCTGGTTTTGTTCGAAATATGTATCGCGCACTACGTCCATTTTATGGTCAACATAATAGTCCCTCAGAGCAAGTAATTTGATTAACCATGGAATGTTTTTGCACCACGTTTACTCTCAATGATAATATGCATCCACAGACACGTCGTGCAGTGCGTACAGAACAAGTTGTTGCTGCTGTAGAGCGTAGCATACGTAAGACCCGAATCAGTCTATTTTGTGGAAAGATCTTGCTTTGCGTTAGACTTTCAAAGTTTAATAAGGAAAGCCCAAAATAGGGAAGACTTTGCAGAGGTCATCGCCAACAAGAGGACGGCACTTAAAGAAGAAGAAGAGGACGGCACCTAACGAAGAAGAAGAGTCCAAAACAAGATTGCTGTTGATTCCGATTTTCATAAGCGAATTTTGTTTAGCGATGAAGCTCACTTTTGGTAGAATGGCTACGTCAACAAACAAAATTGCCCTATTTGGAGTTAAGATAATCCTCAAACAACAAGAGCTGCAAGAGCGCAGGCTCTTGCAGCTCTTGTTGTTGTTGGTCTTTAGCTAATTGTATGACAGGTACCCGCCTCTTTAACACCCTGCCTCAGACCACTTATTATTATAATATAATATATTATATTATTAATATTATTATGTTCTTTACGGATTTCGAGTGTACATATCCCGAACTACCAGGATATTCCTAGTAGTACGGGAAGCCATTGGATCTTAATGCATCTTAATATTCCAGTTATCATTTGCATAGTACTAAGAAGTTGGATATAAAGTGTATATATATACATATATATATGTATATATATATATATATATATATATATATATATATATATATATGTATATATATATATATATAATATTACATACATAGGAGGTACAAGAACCTCGGAGTCATGGAAAGTACTAAGAGGATTGAAACAAAACTCAAAAGAAAAAATTCACAATTCATTGGAAAAGAAAACAGGCGAAGACGAAGCAGATCCCCACAACAAGAAATAGAGATAACAGATAGGGAAATGAGAACGGCCATAAAAGCAATCAAAAATAAGAAAGCACCGGGACCTGGAGGCATCTCACCTGAGCTTATAAAATACGGATCAAAAAAATTACACCGGATGATACAATGGATCTTTCAGAAAGCCATAAATGGAGAACAACTCCGAAAGGAATGGACGGAGGCATATATGACATCTATATTTAAGAAAGGTGATAGAAAACGATGCGAAAACTATAGAGGAATAAGCGTAGTATCATCAATAGGAAGATTATATGGGAAGATGCTGTGAGAAAAGATAGAGCAAGCAATAAAAGGTAAAATCGGGGAGGATCGGGCAGGCTTCACGACAGGAAGATCATGCATAGACCACATATACACACTGGAACAACTGTTGAAAAAGAAAGCAAAAAATAGAGATATACATTTGGCATTTGTGGACTTGAGAAAGGCGTATGACGCTGTACCAAGGTCAGAACTATGGGAGGCAATGTACAAATTAGAAATACAGACGGAACTCATAGAAGCTACAAAAGCTCTGTATAAAGAAAGTAAAGTGTCCATTAAAATGGGAACAAAAATCATAGGAGACTTCACCACAACAAAAGGTCTTCTGCAGGGTTGTTCCACATCTCCAACTCTATTCAAAATATACTTAGAGAAAGCCTTGACTACATGGAAAAGAAAATGCGAAGGCATGGGAGTACCGGTACGGAACGAATACCTATATACGTTAAGCTTTGCAGACGATCAAGTAGTGATTGCACAAGACCAAGACGACTTCAGCTACATGATGAAGAAACTACAAGAAGAATATACCAAGGCTGGCCTAGATAGACCTCGCGAAAACAGAGTACCTATCTACAAGTGAAGAAGACATAGAAGATTTACAGATTGATGACAACGTAACAAACAAATGAAAGGATAAGTTCAAATACTTGGGGTTTATAATCACGAAAAAGGCAACAACAGAGGAAGAAATTAGACAAAGATTAGGACAAACAAGAACAGCAATCCGACAACTTAACTCAGTATGGTGGGATAGACACCTAAATATGAAGACAAAAACACAGATTTATAAAACATTAGTGCGAAGTATTATGACATATGGGTCTGAAAATTGGATCATAAACAAGAAAAACAGCAGCAACAGAGATGGAATGCCTGCGAAGATGCTGCAGACTAATGACGAAATAAAGCAAAAAATGTCAATAGAAACAGACATACTAACATACATAGAACAAAAAAGACTAAAGTAGTGTAGACATGTAAGAAGAACTAGTGACAGCAGACGGATAAAGAGAATAACCCAATGGAGTCCCATAGGAAGGAAGAAAAGAGGACGACCCCGAAAATCCTGGAGTAACGAAGTAGACGACGCCATGAGTAAGAGAGGCCTAAACGATGGAGAATGGAACAACAGAGAGAGATGGACACGGTTGAGCGAGGGAAGGCAGTGAATACTATAGAATCCCTGAATATATATATATATATATATATATATATATATATATATATATACATATATATATATATATATATATATATATATATATATATATATATATATATATATAATATTATTATTAATTCTCTTACTCCCTTACTAGTTCGCTTTTTCTACGGTCTTGATATGATAAGAAGTCATTAGATCTTAATGCATCTGAATATAAATAATATATATATATATATATATATATATATATATATAAATAATATATATATATATATATATATATAAAACAAAAATTGGTTTGGCAAATAAATATAATGATATATTTATTTTTTACACAACATGCATAATTTACATCGTATTTATTCAACGCACATTACACTTCATATATTAATGTCTGTACAATATTATGCGGCGGTGTTGTTTTGAAGACTACCTCGTTGTTAACTTTGTAGTTGTCGAATTCACTTTTCCAGACCAACTGAAAGTCCAAAGATTTCACTGCAGCTGCTGAATATATGCTCGTACACTCTATCATTACTAGTTTGGCTTCTAATGTCTTGGCTAATTCTCTAAAATAAAATACATGCCCAAAAATCATTGATGGTTAACTTTTAAGTTTTAGGAAAAAATAAAAATTTCTATATATTTATTATAGCCTTTTCTTTCTCTGATCTTCCTATTCTTCCTTCTTCTATTTTACATAAAAACACACACTTTTTAACTAGAAGAGAAGCATCGACTATTAGAAGACTCCGAAACAACCACACCAAACTTACCCATGGTTTCTTGATATGCTCTGAAACTCGTCCAACTTTGCCACAATTACAATGTTTACCTTATTGTAAAACACATCCTTACCGACTGCAAACAATTCATCAACATGTATAAAGCACTGGACTTGAAACCTACTCTTAAGGAAATGCTCAACAACCCTACAGAGATCACAAAAACTATACAGTTTCTAAAAACCGCTCAGTTTTACGCTACCATAAGATTTAGCCTATTAGACAATAATTAAAGTGATATAATTATTATTTATTTTCCGAAAACTACACAGTTTCTAAAAACCGCTTAACTCTACCAGAATATTTAACCTAATAGACATTAGTTAACCCTATATTGCATACCGTAGCTTTAAGGCAACACCGGAATTAATTTCCATTAGAAAACTAACCTTTAATTTATTAAGTGAATTAAAACTGCATATTGCGTACTGAAAGACACATTCTATCTAAGTAATCGAGCAAACTCCTACGTCATTACGTTAAGTCAAGTTTTCGCGCCTAAAGTTCTCGGGCGTTGCCAGTCGTGTGTTATAACTTATAACACACGACTGGCAACGCCCGACAACTTTACCTTTCAAGTATTTTGGATACGACTGGTAGTAGGCTTATTGGCCTATATGATGAAACCTCGTTTGGATTTTTTCCTGCTTTTGGGATTAGTATTATTTCAGCGGTTTTAAAGAGCTTTGGCCAGTAGTTTAATCGTAGAATAGCATCGAAGATGACAGTAATCAGTATGATTCCTTTATCTCGTAGTTCCTTCATCTTCTTGGGTGTTATTTTGTCCAGCCCAGGAGCTTTTCTAATGTTTAAATATTGGATTTCTTGTTGAACTGCATTTTTGGTTAGTGGTCTGATTACTGGTATGTTCTCTGGAATGTTATTTATGTCCCTTTCAATTTCAATATCTGGAGCGTCGTTGTTGGGAGTAAATACTTGAGCTAGGTGCTCGGCAAATAGCGCTGTTTTTTCTTCATCATAGCCCACTGTAGTATTGGTCCCTGTTCGTTTCTAATTGCCGGTAGCGGAGTCTCGGGTTTTTTGGAGTTTTTGATCGGTTTCCATATTGAGTTATTGAACCGGTTTAGATTTGTTATGTAGTTTGTAAATGACAGTTCTTGAGTGAGAATATTACGAAAAATATTTATATCAGAATTAATCTATGCTGATGTTTTTGTTATTGTGGCAACAATTTCAAATTGGGAATTAATGTTTTAGTTGAAGTATAAAATAAAAATCAACCAAAGACAGAAGCAAGCTGAAAATTTTAAATATTTGGGCTAGATTGTAAAAGCAAAAGGAAAAATGGAACCAGAAATCAACAAAGTAAACAATGCAACTAAAGTTTACTGTGCATTAAACAAGGCTTTTATTCGAAGAAAGGAGATCAGTATTAGCACCAAAATAAAAGTATTTAACAGTGTATACGTGCCCGTGCTAGTCTACGGCTCAAAAAATTGGATTTTAAGTAACAGGTACAAAAGTAAGATACAAGCGTGTGAAATGCAGTACCTTAGAGCGGTTTTGGGAACAATGTAATGTATCGGTCTTAAGTCGAATAAAGACAACTTGCGTGGTTTGTTCATATGGTCCGTATGGATGATAATAGAAAAGAGAAGCAAGTATGGCAAGTAGAAGTGGACAAAAAATGAAGAAGGAGCAAACCAATATGGACGTGGAATAGCGATATTGGAACGGCACTGAAGAGGCGAGGTAGCAGTTGAAGAAAAGCGGAGTCGATCGCCAAAACCTCTAACGCCTTACTCCCGTGAGGCGAGTACGACTACGATTAAATAAGTAAATAATGCACACAACCAAGCTTATTTGGATTCATCATATATTTCAAATCAATATTTATTTCCTTAAAAAAACTTGTTATTGTTGCAGAGAATAAATGTTTTTATTGAATATAAACGAACCGATAAAAGAATCAGATAACACAGCTCGGTACGTTATAAATTATTTGCTTAAATTATTGTAATTGTTGAAAATGAATAAACTAGCTTTTACGTTAAAAACCGAAAGTATGTCTTATATTATGTGGGCTTAACAAATGTGCAACGAGGAAAGACTATTGGTCTTAGAGGGCAATAAAGGTCTCATATGGACATAGCTGCAGTGGTAGACGTAATATAGAGCGTTGTGTCAAAAACCTATGCGAGGTATCAGAAATTAGGAACGCTTAAGAATAGACCAAGACAAAGTCGCCAGAAATTAACAACTTCTCGCCATGATCGTTTCATTATCCAAAAAGCTAGAAGTGACCAAACAATTTTTTACCCGCAGCTCCAAAGGCAACTTTTGGGAAGCTACAGGTACAACTATTTTAGTTAAACCGATAAGAAAAAGACTTTGTGTCCAAGAAATATACAGCAGTGGACAGTTATAAGTTCCCATCACAAGATTGATCGCCTAAATGGTGCCTTCAACACCAAAACTGCAACATTGTAAATTGGCAAAATGTGCCATTTTCATATGAAACCAGGATTTGTGTAAAATCAGATGACCGACGAATTCGTGTACTTAGAGGGCGAGGAAGACAAACAAGAACGGAAACTGCCAGACTTGTTCACAGATATAAAGAAGGAAGTATCAAGTTCTGGTGAGGCATTATGATCGGTGACAAAACTGCTTTAATTTGCCTCAATCCAACCAACTTTAACACACGCAGGTATGTGGATTTGGTTTCAGAACTTGTAGTTAGCCTCTGAAGAGGTGCAATGGAAAAAAAATTAATTTTCATGCATGATAAAGCTCTTCCACATACCAGCAGAGGGACTACAGACTTCCTTGAAGCAGAAGATATCATATGCTATAGAGCATTTGTAGGATATTCTTAAAAGAAGAATTAAAGCTCACCGGGATAATCCATAAAACATTGCACAGCTAGTAAAAGCTGCTCTACCACAACAAAATGTTGACAATTTGTTTAGGAGCATGCCTAAGCGAATTTAAGCTTGCATAAGGGCTAGGGGTGGTAACACTGACTACTAAATAAAAGCATAAATAAATAAAAACAATTTAGACATTACTCGTTTACCATTGAAATTTTTTATGTTATTGACTTTAAAAGAAATAAGTAGTTTTAATTTGTTATTTCAACAATTTGTTGTTTTCTTTAAACTAAATATTGTTCGACTTCGTCTATTGGTTTTTTACATTTGCTTGAAATAATAAGGAATATCAGATGATTCCAAATAAGTTTGGTTATCTGTATATTAATGAAGATCTGAATAAAATAAAGAAATATAGGGGTAAAAACAACAAGAGCTGGATATAAAATAAACTATGTATGCAAAACAGCTAAAAATCAGCTTTATCATGATTTGACAGGATAACAATAGTAGAGGAGAGTTGATCATGGAATAATAAAAATAAAAACCTAGAAAAGCAAAAAGCCAAGGAGCCTGAGTATAATAAAATGAACCAAGCAATACACAAGGTAATAAATACACAGAAAAACAAAATAAAAAAGAAATTTTGGTGCTGGAGAGTTAACGCCGCTAATTTCAAAAATGTCATTTTTGCAGCAACTCTAGTTTTCTTGAAATCAATTGTATAGTTTTAATAAGAGGTAAAAATAAGAAAAAGCATTGAAGCAAAGTGGGGGTTCAATTAAATTAAAATTGAAAAATTTCTGGTGTTTTTGCCGAGGAGGATAGAACCTGGGCTGTCTGGCTTAGTAAGCCACTGAGCTGTGGTCGACATTATTTAGCAACGAAATAATTAAAGTCATGGAATCTATAAGCAGACTTGGTTGTTTAAAACAACTATAATTTTGTGTTATATATATATATATATATATATATATATATATATATATATATATATATATATATATATATAAAATACTCTGTTTTATCTGTTTCCGACCTTGTGAAAAAAACCCTTGAAGATCTTGGTGTCCTCTTTTAGTATGCGTTGAACACTGGCGGCAATGGTCAATGGAAAAAAGGAAGTGTCTCAAGAAACCATCACGATGATTGTTGTGTTGTAAATAATAAACGTATCAATCGAAACAATAAAGAGAAATAGACATATCCTGAAGTAGATTCAACTAGGAGATATGTACACTTCCCATCATATAAAACTGGTACACTTTTTTTTTCCAATGTAAACCTGTGTTCAGACTGGGCACAATGGTTCGTGAATCAATTTGTTGTTGCCATCACAGATAACGGAATTTCAGTAAATTTGAATAAAACGTAAAACGTAAAAAATAACGTTCAAAAATGTTTATAGTTTTTAGATAGGTATTATTTTTATTATTAACAACAAAAAACCGTATCTAATAAATTTAATAACCAGAGAGAGGATTGAGTTAATGTCCAAAATGTTGAACGATATTTAAACTTAGGGTATTGGCACAGGGAACATCTGAATGCATCTACTGTAATTTTATACTTCAATTGCTTACAGAACACAAACTGTTGACTGTATGTTATGTCACTAAGTTTAGTAACAGGCAAACTACCTAAATTAATTTATTATTTATTACATAAACGATAAATGTGAAAAACTAACATTATACTTTATCCTACGTAGATTATAAACTATAAAATATCCGGGGCAAAAATGGTTTTCAAAACGTGACAGTATTACATTACAATCCAATATCTCACTGTAATGTTCCTTATAGAGGTTGAATCTACACCCTAATTGTAATCAGTTTTTATCTATAAATCGACTATTACTTTTTTACATTACTATGTATAAAATGTAAACAAAAAACATTTACCTACCCATTGAGATGCATATTTTTTTCAAAATTAAATGATTTACGGTGTATAAATGACAATGAGAATAAAATTAAGCGGAGTAAGATATCATCGTCTGCCTTAAAAAATCCTCTTATAACTGAAAAATGTTGGTTTAGTATCTACCGATGTTATCAGTGCGTGAAAACTTCCCGAACATATCCGAACGATTAAACATACAAATTAAACATAAAAAATATTGCTTGCCATCAGTCAGATTTGACAAGTTTGTCAAAGTGAATTTTTAAAGATGCCACGTGAGTTAAGTCAGTTTGATAAAACGAGAATAATTTCAAAAATAGAAGATGGTTGGTCTATTCGACAACTGGCTCAAGCGTTGAATAGAAGCAAAACCATAATCCACAACATTAAAAAAAATGGGAAAACGAGCAGACTTTGGATAGAAGAAGAGGGAGTGGGAGACCAGTTATTACTACAGCCCAGCAATATGAAACATTAACTAATTATTTAAGAGCGTATCCCTTCCATACGGCAAGGCAAGCAAAAGTTAATACAAACTTTATTGCTTCTATAACTACAGCATTAAAAAGAATTAGAAGAACAGATTTAAAAAATTGTGCAGCCACCCGAAAATACAAATTTAGCGAGGAACATAAACAAAGTAGATTCCTATTTGCTTTAAAATACGTTTTAAATAATCCAGTCAATTTTTTGAACCGTGTAATTTTTACTGATGAAAAAGTATTCCAGTCTCATTATGATGGCCATATTAGGGTTTATAGACCGCCTCGAAATAGGTTTAACGAAAACTATATTTTATCAAGTGATAAGTCCGCACGGTTCTCTGTAAATGTTTGGGCTTGGATGTATAGAGGAGGTTTAGGAATGTGTTGGAGAATTGAAGGACGATTCAATACTGAAACCTATTTACATATATTAGATAATATGATGTTGCCATCGGTTAGGGAAATTTCCCTCAACAATAATTTTATTTTCCAGCATGACAACTGTTCAATCCACACAGCCCACAGTGTACGGGATTACCTTATGGAAAATAGCATCGAAGCTCTTCCATGGCCCTCTAAAAGTCCAGATATTAATCCAATAGAGAACGTTTGGGGACTTTGATCAACAAAATACAAAAATTAAATGTAGTTCCCCAAAACAGGGATCATTTATGGACCATCATTGAAGAAACCTGGGAAAGCTTGGCCGAAGATGAAAATTTGTCACTAAATTTAATAAACTCAGTTCCCAGAAGATTACAAGAAGTGATTAATAATAATGGAGCTATGACAAAATATTAACTTTTCGAATTGTAATACATATATATTTAAATTCCACACTTGTTCACTGCAAAAATTATTTATTTTTTATTAATTTCAAATTAAATTTTAAATTTTTCCAGTGGGTTTTATTTACTGTAATCTTCCACAATTCAATACAGTTTTGTGCTACACTTTACGAGAAATCAATTACACCTCTCGATTTGAAATTAAACATAATAATTTAAAGTCATGTCTAGATTTATTATCTATCATTATTTTTGAATTGAAATATTTTCATAAATTATAATAAAACACGAATCAATGTATGGATACTGAGATAATGGAAAATTTCAAAATTAATAGAATTTTTTAAGATGTATGTTTAAATAGAAGAATATATGATAAATGTGAGTCAAATATTGATAGATCGCAGTTTGGCTTTCGGAAAGCACTTGGAACTAGAGAAGCAATTTTCGCTCTCCAGGTGCTTATACAGCGGTGTAGAGACGTTGATAAGGACGTGTATTTGTGCTTTGTGGATTTTAGAAAAGCATTTGACAATGTCAATCATGAACAATTGATAGATATTCTGCGAAAGACAGGTATTGACGACAAGGACATTCGAATTGTGGCAAACCTATACTGGGGTCAAACAGCAAGAGCAAAAATTGGCAACGAACTCACTAAAAGTGTGCAGATCAAAAGAGGTGTCCGTCAGGGTTGTATATTATCCCCACTCCTATTCAATATTTATTCCGAAGAAATATTTAATAAATGTATGGAAAATGCAAATGAGGGCATAAAAATAAACGGCGAGTTAACAAACAATATAAGATATGCCGACGACACGGTGATCCTTGCCAGTACCATAGACGAATTACAGCAGGTAATGGAAAGAGTTTATTTAGTTAGTGAGGAATACGGCCTGAGCCTCAACTTCAAGAAGACAAAGTGGATGCTGATAAGCAGGAAGCAACAGCCTGCTCGACAGTTACGGATAAGTAACATACTAATTGACCATGTAGAATCTTATGTGTACCTTGGCACCAACGTAAATGCAAAATGGGAACAGGCCACAGAAATTAAGGCGAGAATAGAACGAGCTAGAGCAGCATTTAGCAATATGAAAAAGCTCCTCATAAGCAGGGATTTGTCTCTTCCCCTAAAACTACGACTAGTTAAATGCTACATTTTTCCGATCTTACTGTATGGTGTGGAGGCCTGGACGCTGACGGAGACGCTCACGAGAAAACTAGAAGCATTCGAAATGTGGGTGTACCGACGCATTCTTCGTATATCCTGGACCGAACATGTCACCAACATAGAGGTAATCCAAAGAATCGGAAAGGAGAAAGAAATCGTGAATACAATTAAACAAAGAAAGCTTGAATATCTAGGCCACATATTGAGACACGATAAGTACCGTCTACTGCAATTGATTGTCCAGGGAAAAATAGACAGTAAGCGAGGGCCAGGCAGGAGAAGACACTCGTGGCTCCAAAATCTGAGGAAGTGGTTCGGGCTCACATCGGTCGAACTATTCAGAAGCGCCGCAAATAAGATCAGAATTGCCATGTTAATAGCCAACGTTCGCAACGGACAGGGCACTTGAAGAAGAAGAAGAAGTATGTTTAAATAAATGTTTAAATATAAATGTGACTGACTGATCGAAAATGCTCGATAGTGTTTTAGTTTTTAATATACTAAAAACTTGCGATCTGTCGCACAGCCCTGCTTTTAGCTGGTTTGATATAATATTTTCGTTGAACTGGCAACGTTGCCTTCGAAATTAGAATGACACATGTGAAAAGCTCAACTTACACAACTTGAAAAACACGATTTTCGATTATAAGAGTTGTACCAGTTTTTTATGACGCGAACGGTACTACATTCTAGAGAAATACACATTGCAACATTTGGTAGTCTACATACACTTACAGAAGATCACAAAGAAACATCAACTTCTGATGAAATTGATATTTGCAATCGGATAACAACAGTGATGTTCAAGCAGGTCCGGGTTAATGCGCCAATCAAGAAAAACTGAATGATATTGTTAGAAACCTGAACCTATACAGGAAGGCTTTGAATTAGTTGCTTCCAGATTAAAAGAAAATGATCTACTGTATCCATATACTAATATTACATTTTATTGCAAAATACATAAGACAGTTGTTAGACAAAATCAGTTTATCGAAAAACACACCAGGCGAACGACGTATATTTATCGACAATTCAAAACTCAGTTTGAAATCTGTCCTTTTACGCAACGGTAATAAATTTAAGTCAATATCCATTGGTCATACTATCAGTATGTCGATTTATGTTCTAATGCGTAAAGAAGATGTGTCGAGAAACGAACAGATTAGTGAAAGGTATTAATATTGGTATATTGCAAGATAAAAACAGGAATAAATGAAAATAGGGAAACCAAGCTCGCATAAGGATAAAGGACTATAACGACTTCCTGTTTATTAATAAATTATACAGAATTATACAAACAGATTGTGATTTATGCAGACGATGTAAACTCGATGGGCCGAACAATCAGAGAAATAACAGAACTTTATGTGGAGCCTAAAGAAAATACGAAACAAATAGGGCTAGCTGTCAACGTAGATAAAACTAAAGCCCTAATACAAGCTAGGAAACAACGAAACTTTCAAAATTTGACAATAGACGACGCAAATATTGAAGTTGTAAAACAGCTATCATACCTGGGCGTACAGACAACTGAGAATGGCAGCGAGTAGGAGGAAATAAGGAAAAGGATAATGCTTGCTAACAAATCATACGTCTCTCTGTCACAGGTGTTTGGATCGAAAGACCCACGGGGAAGTAAAGTTTAAAATATATAAAACCATCATATAACCAATAGCAACAATGACGCAGAAATATTGATCATGACAGAAAAAAAATAAGCCTTATTAATACTTTTGAAAGAAGAATATTGAGTCGGATATTGGGACACACTGCGATAATTATTGTATGTGGAGATATAAGATTCAACCACGAGTTAAAAATATCACAAAGAACTCTCTATAGCAAATTATGCAAATAAATAAAGAGTGCGCTGGGCAGATCACCTTATAAAAATGTATAATAACAGAACACCTAGTAGAACGCTTAGTAGAACTAGGGTGAGATGCCGGTCAATAGGAAGACCAAGAAAGAAGTGGATAAACGAAGTGACAACCGACGCTTAAGAGATATTAAGGGTAGATAACTGGAGGAGAGCAGCCAAGGAAAGGGATACTATTAGAGGGGTGCTGAGGGAGGCCAAGGCCCGAATTGACCTGTAGCGTCGTTGGAGAGATAGTAAATATACACTACTTACATTGTTCTTGTACAAAGAAGCCTTCCTATTCCAAGATGTCTGTATTTCATTTCTACCGATAAAACCAGTAAATTGATTGCTTTGTTTACGTCGGGATATCGTTCAAAGATATTAACCTCTTCGAATATGTGGTCTAAAAACTCTTTTATTTTTATACATTTTTCGTCTGTTGCTACAAATGGTGTTTCTTCGACTCCTAGAAATTGTAAAATAGATTGTGAGTAAACATACATTTTTTAAGGTTATCAAGAATTATCAGACGATTATTGAGGATTTTTTTATTTTTTTTACTTTACTTTTTTACTTTTTACTTTTTTTTTTCTATTTTTTACTCCATTAAACATAGAGAAGGCGAAAAGCTCGGGTGTGTTCTGAAAAATCTAGACTCGGCGGTCACAAGCACTTAAGTCATTTTTTTATGAAAAATATATAATCTCGCAAACTAACCAAATTTGTGTAATACACCAACTGGAATAAACACCTAAGTCATATACCGCTTATATATTAAAGTATTTTATCGTGCTCTTTATAACTCTTTATTTTTATTTCATAACGGACTTAAGTACTTAGTCATAACAAATATAGCGAGTTCGATGTGAAACGGCGTTCTAAACCACTTATCGTCGGTGATACTGCAATTTGTCGTATGTCACAAATACGGTCATTTTCCGTTTATGTATCCATTGTAACTAAATTGCAGTCCTCTACGCCCCTGCAAAATATCGCAGGTGAAAGTTTAACAGTTACCATGATTTTTTATACGTGCAAATAAGTTTTTCTTGACTAAAATGGATACTTCAGTATGGCGTATGTCAGAATCATTTTATGGCGTATGTCACTTAAATTGCTCATTAGGTAGTCAACTGTAAACTTAAAAACAGCCGTTAGAAGTGATAAAAGTGAATTTATGTAGGTACATACATACAAAATACATAATATGGTAAGTTCTTTGTTCTTTTTTGAATTTAAAATACTAAAACTTTATATATAGTCCAATTTTTAGTTGAGAAACACAATAATAATTGAAAAACTAAATAGTATAACCTCAATTTTTTTCCATAAATAAATTATTTTAATATTTAGGTTCTTATAATGAGATTTACGTTTTTTACACTAATTAGTTGAATAATACTATGCGACATACGACACATTGCATTCAAAATTTAGCTTATTTAGTGTTATTCCTCTTCAAGTTAGGTATTGACATACAACATATTGCATGTTTATTTTTTCTTTTCAGAGAATCAATAATGTCGAACAGAGCACGGCTGTTGGTGGAATTAGCTTTAAATTCAACTTCAAGAGCAGACGCCTCTCACCAAGTACCTGAAGACGATAATATCAACATTTTGACATATCAATTGAACGATGCATCAAGTCCTCAAAGAACAGAAAGCACGGTTCCAGAGTCAGTGGAAGATCTATTAGAAAATGCAGAATTGGAAGAGAATCCAGTTTTAACACACCTGGAAGTGGCAGAAATTCCAAAAGAAGCATCGCATTCCAAAACCGATATAGCTCCAAAATCATATTATTTGGAACAGAACACAGACAATGATATACCAATAATTGACTATCAGGAAGAAATGACAATAGAAGAAGAAAATATCGATCCATTTCATGAAAGTGACAGTGGCAGCGAGTATCTGCCAACAGAAACTGATACTGACTCAGAAAATTTAGTTGGAAACCAAGAGGATCATCAGATACCGGACGCAAGAGCAAAAAAACGCAGGAGTAATGTAATAAAATTTGAATGTTCGCAAATTACGAATGAAATGCGTAATCAAATATTTCACTATTTCTTTGAAATTAATTCTTGGGAAGGTAAACAAATTTATGTAAGCAGTCTTGTACTGCACTCTCAGCCCAAACACAGAAGAAGAAACACTGTCGAAGAGGAGTCCCAAAAGAAAACAGGTTTTAAATATTATTTAATAGCTAGAGATAATAAGGAGTCTTCAAAAAAATATCATGTATGCAAAAAATGTTTTTAGCCACTTTAGGTGTTGGCGAAAGATCTGTAAGCGAATGGGTTTCAAAGAAATGTTTACCAAATAAAGTGCAAGCTATTAGACCAGTTTTAGTAGAGCCACTGAAGGATTCTGAATGCACAAAAAATGTTAATACATTCTTAGACAGCCTGCCTAAAGTTGAATCGCACTACTGTCGAGCATCCAGTAGAAAACTTTATTTGGAACCCACTTGGAACAGTTACAGACATTTGCATCGTGAGTTTATTAACTACTGTGAACGTCAAAACATAAGATCTTGTTCTTGGAGCCTTTTCTTTCAAACTTTTAAGACAAAAAATCTTGAAATTTACACTCCTCGTAAGGACCAGTGCAACACATGTGTGATGTTTAAGAAGGGAAATTTAAGTCAATCAGATTATGATAGACATGTTGCCAAGAAAGAACAGGCACGCTCAGAAAAAGAACAAGACAAACAAAAAGCTATCTCGTCAGAGGCAGAAAACTTAAGTTATGTCTACACTATGGACTTACAAGCCGTTCTTCTTTGTCCATATACCCAAGCCTCTGCCATGTACTATAAACAAAAACTGAAGGTTCATAACCAAACATTTTTTAATCTTAATAACAAAGATGTGGCTTGTTATTTATGGCACGAGGGAAATGGAGGTTTAGATAGCGATGTGTTTGTTTCCATTTTAGTGAAGTTTCTTAATGAAGAGATAGAAAGACACAACTCGAAGACAATAATCCTATGGAGCGACGGTTGTACGTACCAAAACAGAAATGTAAATATGTCAAATGGTTTGCTGGAGATAGCTATGGAGAAAAATATTATTATAGAACAAAAGTACCTAGAGGTAGGACATACCCAGATGGAGGTGGATTCGGTCCACAGTGTGATTGAGAGAAAGTTAGGAAGAAAAAATGATATTGCTGTTCCCGCTGATTATACTAAAGTTATAAAAGCGGCCAGGCGAAACCCATCCCCTTACAAAGTAGTGTCTTTGCATTACAGCGATTTTTTACAATACAGCAAAGGAATGTACACACAAATTCGACCTGGAAGCCAAAAAGGTGATCCTTGTGTCACAGATATTTGTGCATTGCAATATCTTCCTCAGGGACTGATAAAATACAAAATCAATTTTACTGATGAATGGCTCGAACTGCCACGAAGACCAAGTCGTACTAGAACGTCTGTAACTCACGAACCCTTATATTTATCGCCACGCCCAATTGAGAATTCAAAATTCTTACATCTTCAACAATTAAAATCTGTTATAGAATCAGATTATCATGCATTTTATGATAATTTAAAACATACCTGTGTGTCTCTCCAAGTCTATTCACATATAAAAAATTAATGTGTATGATATTTTCTTCTTTCCAGTTTATTAGTTTAGAATTTTTAGTTTTGTTCTCCGCCATTTAAATAAAATAAACAAAAGGTTTGAAAATAATTAATTGTTTTTCTGAGGTGTACATGCATTACAAAATTGTCGTATGTGACATAAAATATTTAAATATTTAAACTTTCAATGCAATATGTCATATGTAACGGCATTTTGCTTAACATTACACTGACCAAAAAATCGTGTTCCTGTACTAATACCCAAATAAAAGGATACATCATACACAAATAATCGCATTTTCAAATTTAAAAATGGTCGACGAGAAGAGTTTTTTGTCTCTCCTGAAATATTACCTCATTCCGACATACGACATATTGCAGTATCACCGACGTTATGTAGATATAGGTATTTATGCTTGTCAAATTTGTTTCTAAAATATTAAATATTGTTAGTGACATAAGTATTAAATACATGCAGAGTCAGTGTATTTTGTGATGATATTGATATAATTATATTTTCTCACTTTTAAAAAAACTTTATTTTTGAAAAGTATACAATTTTACAAACTATGCTTAAATAAAAATATTAACAATTACTGTTGAACTTTAAGCTATGAAGTGACTCCAATGAATGAATGTACTTTTTTATTTGTAGCTTAACTTTTATGTAGTAACTTATAATCTAAATGGTGTTGTTGGCTTCCGTCTGTGTGGTCTTGGGGGAGGTCTCGTGGCGTTGGTATTGCGTTGCGTTTGTCTAGGTGTTATGATTAGATTTCTATATCCACAGTCGGTTCTTCCTCTTTTGTTTACACAAGACACTTGAGTTGCGGGTGAATCTTCGTTTTAAAACCATTTTCAATTATTAGTTCCGATAAAGTTGACGGCCTGATCTGGTGATAGTTTTATTAGTCTGAAATTTATTTCTGTTAAATAATTAATTGGATTTAAATAGTAAATTTACAAGTCTTTGGAGGTAGACAGATATTGGAGCTAGTTTCACAAACACTAGTTTCGAATACACCTGAACCTGGTATGTATTATTTTTGTTGACAATATTTTTTTCATCTATGGTACTTAAATAGTGTGCTGTGTGCAGTAACTTCTTAAAAATTTGAAAACTTCTAGATGTGTTCCATTGGTGTAGAAATGTTAAAGTAAAGGGAAAATGATGTACCTATAATTAAAAACCGTTTAAAGGATGAAGTTGATTTTGATTACAATAATAATAATTTAATTGGATTACGGACATTATTCTTAGAATTTACGTACCAAAGATAAGAGGGGTGCTTTTACACTTCTACCAATTTCTATCATTTGAATGTATAACTTGCATTTAAATGAATGATTGTGAAATATTTTAAAAAATTCAGTAGATGATTTTATAAAGAAAAATATTATAAATCTTTTAAATTTACTATCAGATTTAAAAAAAAATGTATCTAACTATTAGAAAATCCCTGGTGCAAGCGTAAATGACACATATTTTAATTTGTTTTTGATACCTACTTAATTGAGTTTTCGTTTCTTATAGTTAATCAGGAAGACTTAGTAGCAGAACCTGAGCCAAGTACATCGGGTATCCAGAAATCGTATATTCCAGAAAAAAAACTTGAAATAAGTGATTACTCAAATGACGATTCTGTTACTGACCCTACATTTGTACTTGAGAGTTCTATTCATGTCGTAGGGCATACACAATTGGAAGTTAATGACGTGCATAATCCTCCTGAGATGCTTTCTTCTTCCGATGATATTACACAACCAGTTACAGTTACAGAAAACAGAAAGAGAAAACGGGAAAGAAAAACTAAAAGAAATTTTGGTCAGGAATATGTGACTGCAGCAGGTAAAACTGTAGAAAAACGTATCATGAAGCCCCTGACCAACTGTCTTAACAAATGTGAAAAAGTAAGTGAACAACAAAGACAACAAATATTTGCAGACTTTTGGAACTTAGGGTCATATGATCTTAGGGCAATGTTGGTTTCTTCAATGATGATTATACACGAGAAACAAACTGAAAAACGACGTGTAGACGATCCAGACAAACAAAGATATAAGATGTATACATACAAATATCATTTCGAAATTAACTCTAACCGAATAACAGTCTGTCAAGGATGTTTTCTCAAATCCTTGGATGTCACAGATAATTTCGTTAAACTTATTGGACTAAAGAGGAGAAGCAGCTCCAGCGGCATCGTGGAACCAGATTAACGTGGTAAGAAACCACCTTCAAGCAAACATTCTGCAGATAAATTACTGGAAGTAATAAACCATATTAATTCTTTTCCACTTTATGAAAGTCATTATACCAGACGAAGGAGCACATGTAAATACTTGCCATCCTATTTAACTATTTCTAAAATGCATTTATTATATTCCGAATCGCACGTTCAACCTGTCAGTGATAAAATATACAGAAGAGAATTTCACAAACTAAATTTAAAATTTAAAAAGCCAAACGTAGATAGCAATGCATGTGATGTGTTTAAGATAAAGCTCGACAAGCTAAAGACGAAACCGCGAAAAACACAATAATTTTAGAACGTAAGTGTCACCAAAATGCCGCTGATTTAGCATATCGTGAAAAGAAAGTCAATAAAATATTAGCTGCTAACAATAATCAAACTCGTTGTCTCACGTTCGATTTGCAGCAATATCTCCCGACTCCTGCTTTAGAGACATCAGTTGCTTTTTATAAGAGACAACTATGGACGTTTAATTTAACAATCCACGATAACGCAACTGTTTTGTCTACACATTTTATGTGGCATGAGGCTAAATCAGCAAGAGGTGCTAATCAAGTAGCATCATGTCTGTATACGGACATGCTAGCGATACCTAATGATGTCACAGAAATTATTCTGTATTCAGATACATGTGGGGGACAAAATAAAAATTCATATGTCGCAGCAATGTTTGCATATTTGTTGCAGGCTAAACCAACATTACAAGTTATTCATCACAAGTTTACGGTATCTGGTCACTCACATATGGAAGTAGATTTGGACCATGCTATAATAGAAAAAAAGAAGAAAAAAAAACGGCTATACAAATTTATCATCCACATGACTGGATGCAACTGATTCGTACAAGCAGTAATAAATTTAAGGTTGTTAAAATGCAACAGGCTGATTTCTTTGATTTGCTGCTTTGCTTAAAGGTCCTCTTATTATGCGAACAAAAGATTTCGGTGGTAATAATTGTAAGTGGTTTGACATTAAATGGCTTTCTTACAGACTCGATTTCGGTAGTATTAATTATAAAACATCCCTTCAGCAAAATGAGCCGTTCAAAACTATTTCTTTCAAAAGAACAACAAGACAAACAAGAAATTTTGCAGCCGATTTCGGACCAACAGTTGGCAATAAGTGAAGAGAAAAAGCGAGATTTAATTTCTTTGCTACCTTTAATACCGAAATACTTTAATCACTTTTACGAATATCTAAAGACTGCTGCCGATGTTAGAGACGTAGATCGGGACTTGGACAGAGACGAGAGTGACTTATAATATTGTTTATTTAATAAATATTGATTTTGTATATTGAAGACTTAATAAAAATTGTTACTTATAGTACCTATCTTGAATTATAAGTATTTAGGCTCCCTAAATAGTATCTGCCTTAACCACTTAAGTCAAATTTTCCAGTTGAATATAATAACTTAAGTCAGTTATTTTATTGTTTAATGATAATGCATTAATATGGATAGCACAGTTGCCTTTAAACTTTTTCATCAGAAACTTTAAACCTTCCCCTGTAAAATTTTTCTCATTTTGAATTTAAGACTTAAGTGTTTATTCCTTCCGGGTCTAGAAATATTCCCATGAGATTTTTTTGCATAATCACTTTAATGAAATATCCCAAAATAAGGTTCAAGAGGTTGACCAGGAGAAAAATTTTTAAATAAATTGTAACAATCTATTTTTTCGGCCCGGACAATTTTTTTGTATTTTTTGGATCATTTTGAACAGGATAGGTCTCTTGTAGTTTTTCTGTAAACTTGATCGTTTTCGAGTTATAAATAATTTAAAACTAAAAAAAACGGAAAATAACGATTTTCAAAGCTAAAAAACACAAGTAAAAAACATTATTTTCGAATTCACCCCAAAGACCTAAATTCAAGTTCAAACCTTGTTCTATCATTTTCCGATAAATATTTTGGGTCTGTTTCATTTTAAACATTGTTTTTTAATTAATATATTGTATAAAAGAAAAAAAAACAAGATTAGGGCACCAATTTTTGCTGCTTTAAATTCTCATTGTACAAATAAGCACCCGCCCTGCCATACGCGCTTTATCATCAATTAAAAAACAGTGGTTTAATAGTTAGTTAACAAACAAGTGTATTAATAAGGGCGATTAACAATTGAGATATTTTAACGCGTGAGCGAAGCGAGCGCGTTAATGTTCGAGATTGTTAATCGCCATTTTAATCACGAGTTCGTTACAAAACTTTTCCGTCGACCGTACTTTTCTTAAATAAAGATATCTCAGTTTAAATATTTATTTACTTAACGATAAACAACAATGTATTCAGCTTTCATTGACTTTATTCAAAGTTTCCTTAGTGGTAGTTTTATTATAGTAAACATTAATATTCGAAATGGTGCAATTACTGAAATTAAAAGAAGATATTGATAAATGATTATCTGCTGTATAGCATTTTGACAAATTTATATTTAAGTCTTCTTGGACCTCTGTAAATTCTGTGATAGAAGAAGTTAAATTCTGGTGGAGTTAAATTAAACTCTTCGTCAATATCCATCCTTTGATTTTTCAAATACACAGAATTTTAAACAATAAAGTAAATAATGACATACAATGACAGATAGTACTAACAGCGGCTACTACATGTTAAATTAATTTTCTAGTAGGAATATAAATAGGTATATTTTTGGTTGCCTACACCACAGGTCACTGCCAATCATAGATCTATAGAACTACTTATGTTTTGATGACTACAAAAGGCCTTTAGCAGATTGAGGCTATTGTATACAAAAGAAAAATATCATTGGATATTATAAAAATAATAGAGAATATATGCAAGAAACAGATCCGAATTAAAATTGCAACAGAAACTATTAAACCGATGTTCAAACAGGAGGATTTATTTAGCGCACTTATATTTAATTTCATATTGGACGAGGTCATAAAACGAGTAAAAATAAAAAGAATAATACCAGAGCCAAGGAATTTAACATTAAAATTTTGTCACATAAAACTAAAAGCTTAGTAATATCAAAGAAACCAGTAACGTGCAAATTTAAAATTGAAAAGCAACACGTAGAACAAGTACTAATATTTAAATATCTAGTAATAAAAATAAATTTAGCAAGCAGAACAGCTAAATGACTTAACAACACAATATAGAGAAACCAACATTTGAAAACGGAAACAAAGGCGCGAATATACAAATCTATAATCTGATCTGTCATAATTTATTCCGAAGAAATAAGACCTGACACACAGTGGCGACGCGCGACGCGTGACTTTTTCTAAAGTGTTACCAAAACCAAGTAAAAAAATTTATTTAAAAAAATTATTTTGAACCTCCCAAACATAAGTTTTTGTTTATTTTAGATATTTTATATTATTTTACGTACTGGACTTGACGACTGAAGCATCGTATGACTAATCCAAGCCTGTGGGATAAAACTAAACGAAGTGCAAAAATGACAAAAAAAAAAAAACAGAATCTTAGAAAGAGGGTTTTGTCATTAATGTATTTAAAAAGCGTTTCTCAATGGAAATTAAAGAAACTAACAACATTCCATCTTGCAAAATGGGATTGTTAAAAAGAGGTTTGCCAATTTAAAAGCTTCCGGAAATGCATTATCAAATTCTGAAGACTTTATATATTGATACAATTCGTGTACATTTTTTTAATATAATCTGAATCAATATAAAGAACTGTTAATTCTGTTCTTAACTTTACTGTGTCAAATTTTTGTCCATATAGCATTACAAGTTGACGAAAGGCGTTATATGGGAATTTTTGAAGTTATACTTCTATACGCTCGCGCTCGTTCGCCGTTGGAAATTTGTACGGGAGTGAATCGGCAAAATCATTGCATATGTAAGATATAGGTAAGAGAGAGACAGAAGATATATTTTCTCTCTCTTTCTCTCTCGAGAACAAAAATGTTCCTTTTGTAAGTATATTTAATATCTATTAATAATATTATTATTTTATATTAATTCGGTAGATAAAGACATTTGGCCAAAGTGTTTTACAAATAAATATAACTTCTATGATTCGTAATAACCTTTCCATTTTTTGGAATACAATAAATAAGTAAACACAAACACAAAATACAACCAAAAAACTGACATCTTAAATTATAATGTTCTTGTCAAATAATGACATTGATTAGCCACCTTATTATTTAAGGTAATGAGTTGAAGCGCGGTATTTAGAACCAGAAGTCGCGAGTTCGATCCCAATGAGGGAATATATTTTGTTAATTATTATGTTATGATTTTTGTCACTTTGGTTTTAAAAATCAAAGAATGGAAAAATCATAATATCTTTTTTAATATTGTTTTGATAATTTTATACATTACTTATTTAATTTTCCAAACTATTTTATTTATCATTGAATATTTAGTGCATATAGTAGCCATGGGCGTAGAGATGAAAGGGACAAATATAATGATTGTTATTTTAAATTACTTTTATGTGTATGTTTATATGTATGGATATAAATCTCAAAAAAGGTCGATTTTATTTTTAAATTAAGATTTTTTGGCATATATATGATACTAGTGACGTTATCCATCTGGGAAGAAAGAGTTATTCTTTCGCCGAGTGTTAATTTAATAAGATTTTCACAATTTAGTGGGGATTTTGAAACGGTGCCACAAAGAATCAAAAAAATCCAGGGACCTAATGATTTATACAAGTGCTTTCAAATAATATATTAATTTCTCCATGGTCCCATTTAAAAGTATCTTACAAAATGGCGTCAAGACGCTATTAATAAAACCGAGCCTTAGTTCAGTTACCTAAAAATTTTGTAATTCAAGTTTTGAGGTTAAATGAGATTGTCATATTGAATAAATTTATTCATTTTCGCTAGAATATATGTTGAATATGTTGTAATTATCTCCACAATTTATGAGAACAAACTATATACTAAAATTTTTGACCCTATTAATATTTATTATTTAGGACTCAATAGTTATTGTCTGTCTGTTTTTCTCCCTTTATGTGCTATAACTATAAACCAAAAATCCTAAAAACTTGATACTTGATACATAGTTTGGTCCAAGGTCGAACCCTATTGAATTTCTTCTTCGTATTCTTATTCTTTATAAGCAATTCTGCTTGTTCATTGACGAATTAATACATCTATGGAAGGTTGTCAATCCGTGTTTTGCCCGGCCGTCCGATACTTCTGGTGACTTACCTCTTGCTATTTTGACGACAAGGGTCTTCCCCATTCTGCTTATGGGGTTATTCCATTTTAATTTTTTTCTATTTATTGTCTATTCGCTTATACACTGTACGGTACATTTTCTTCTAATGTATTCGCTTCTCTTTCGATCTCTCAGCGTATTTCCTGTAACTCTTCTTTGTATTCTGACTCTCATCTCTGCCGTTTCCAGTAACCTTTGTATTGTGGCTGTGTCGGGTCTTGTTTCTGAGACATATGTCATTATTGGTCTTACACTGACTTTATAATTTCTTGACTTCATCTCAGTGTTAATGTGTCTGTTTCGCCATATAGTGTTATTAATTCATCCTGTCAGTCTATTTGCTTTTTGTACTTTAGTTCTCACTTCTTTGTCCAAGACTCCATAGCTGCACAATGTAGCTGCACATTAGTAATAATGGTATTTTATTTCCATTACTTGTTCAATAGTTTTCTAAAATGAGATTGTCATATTTTTTTTGCTCTTATGTTAAATCTGTGGACCAGTCTTTTCAGACTATCTTCATCTTGGGCTATCAATATTGCGTCGTCTGCGTAACAGAGTATTTTTACTTCTTCGTTTCCTATTCTGTTTCTTCTTTCCTTATTCCGCTGCCTATTTCTATAGGTTCTGAACTTGTCCATATATTCTGACTTCCATTTTGTTGTTTTGGTATATGTTTCCAATAGTTTTTATGATATTTATGCAAACTTGTCTATTATACAGAAGATGGATTACATCTTTGAGTCTTACTCTGTCAAATGCTTTCTTTAAATTACTCAGACACAGAAATTCTAGTCTATTATGCTCTAGTGATTTCTCAATAATTTGCTTTATGACGAATATTCCTCTGTAGTCTTATGGCTGTTCTTTATCACCTTTTCTGAATAGTAGAATAAGTTCGCTCGTTATCAATTCTTTCGGTATTTTATTGTATTTTATAATTTTATTTATTAATGCTGTTAACTTTCTGTCATTGCTTGATCTACCATATTTCAGTAATTCGTTTGATATTCCGTCTTTACCTGCTGCTTTTCTGTTCTTCATATTTTCAAGTATTTTACGAAATCTCTGTATATTAATTTATATTAAGTTCTTCATTTGGGGAAATTTTTGATATTTCCGGTTCTAGCGTAGTTTCTTATTCCTCTGCATATAGCTTTTTTAGGTAGCCAATGCATGTACCCTTTTCTTGTGTTTTGGTTTTATTAGTTCCATTACCTTCGTTCTTTGAACTCTTATAAAGTGCCATATTTTCTTTATAAGAGGTCAAAGGTCTACAGATCTATAGACCATAAAAAATCATGTTCAACTTCTGTCGAAAAGCGTTCCCAGCGATCATTTTTTATTTTTCTTATAAGTGCATGTGTTTCGTTTCTTATTATTTTGTAATTATGGTATGCCTCTTATGTTTTGAAATTTGTACGAGAGTGAATCGGCAAAATCGTTACATATGTAAGATATAGGTAAGAGAGAGACAGAAGATATATTTTCTCTCTCAAGAATAAAAATCTTCCTTTTGTAAATATATTTAATATTTATTAATATTATTATTGTTTTTTTATTAATATTATTATCATGGTAAATTAAACATATGCGTAAGTAAGTTATGTATATTGTCATATTTAAATACTTATGAATATTGCATTTTAATTTGTATTGTATTATTATATTGAATTATGTTGGAGTGTATTGTATTCTATTTTTATATTAATAACAAAATAAACAATGAATTTTACTGCAGAGTATGTGGAAAAATTTTTTTTGCATTCAACTCCTTTCCTACATATATGAAAATAAAAATATACATTTTCATCAAAATATTGATTCAATCCTTCATTTACTACACTCCTATTACAGGTCAAATTATGTTTATATACAGCAAACCATGCACCGTATACCTATATACCTAATTCTGTTTCTCTTTCTGCTCTCTCTTACCTATAGCATTACATATGTAATGATTGTGCAGATTGACTCCCATATAAATTTGTAACGGTGCACACGTGTATAGAAGTATAACTTCTACCGGCAGTCCCACTGTACTGCCGTTTTTTTGCATAATTTTTAAAATTGTCATAATCATATACTGCCAAATACTCTAAATGTTTTAAATCAGAAAACCTGTTTTTAATTTGAATAATCTTAGTGTCAAAAATTTCAAAGAAAACAATACTTTTCAGAGATGTATAATATAACTCAATATAAAACACATATCTATAAAAATGTTAAAAAAGCTTCGTACCTCTTTCCATTAATACATTTAAACACACTCCCACTATTTTTCCATCACATTCGGCGACAAGATCTAATCCTTTACCAAAAGTTAACAAAAAGTAATTTTCCAAATTTTCACATAGCGGTTGTCCTTCGGCAACAACTCCCATGGATTTGCAGCATGGCTCATCTTTGTAAAAATTAAGCCTCAAGTGTTGCTTAATTTGTTCTTTATCCTTCAAGCTAGCTGTTCGGATAACAATATTCGGCTTCTAAAACATAATATATATTTTAAGACAAACCGATCATTTAATTAATATAAAAATTAGAAATTATTGAATACAAACTAGAAATTGAAAAAATTAATCAAAGTAAAAATCAAAAATAGCAACTCTAAAACAATCAAAACAATTTTTAAAAAATTGTTTTTAAAAGGATTCAGCATTCTTTTCTAAATAAAAAAACAATCCCTGTAGTATCAGTTGTGATTGTTAGTTCTGATAAAGATACTGTGAAAAAAGAAACAACAGTTTCATGCTTAAATATAGTTCCACATAACAAACTGTTGTTAAAAAATTTAAATTAGTAGCACAAATGTAAACTGTCGTATCTCCATATTTGGGCAATTTGTAGATTATTTCATTTTACCACTCAGAAAACTTAAAATTTTGTTGTGATAAAACATAGTAAGTGTAACTGTGATAGTTTCTCATCGTGTTAGAAACAGTATTGTGTCCATACGAGGTAAACAATAGTATCTGCTTACGCGGTAGTGTGTAATAAGTGTTGCCGTCTAATTTCAGTAATGGTAAACAATCGCATGTGCAACGTGTCTCGTATTGTGCTCTTAATACTGTTTTTTTTATATAAACCAAATGCAAGAATGAGCAGAGGAGAAAAAATATGAAAATGGCGATGCAAGTGATGGGAGACGATAATTGATGTGGTAAGTACAATATTTAAAGTTACTAAGAAATGTATCAAATAATAAATTTTTGAGGTTTCTGTTACAACAATAATAAAAAAGTACTATAATAGTTAGGAAATAATTTACAGAGATAAAAACTAAAAAAAAATATGTTATATACTTTTAATAAATAAAATGATTATAATCATATAATTTGAATCCTACCTTGGAGATACAACTGTTTACCGCAAAGTAATTATTAATTTTAGGAAATACCTCAGTTAACTGTGCCCTAGGCCATATCCCGGTCTCTACAAATATACCAAAAATAATTATTCTCAACGATGTCAAGATAGCCGATAATGTGATGAATGGTAAGTTGGAGTTTCTAAAATAATTCATATAAAATTATTGTTCAGCAAAGACCTTGAGATTAAACGCTCACAATAACTCTAAAGTACACAATGTCTTTATGAATATCTGAATGTGTACGTTTATTCCCTAACTTGCATAAAACTATTAGACTGTTTATTGTAACTTAACTAACAATAATTGTTTTAGAAGCGGCCCACGATCAAAATGATTTGGAATATGAGCAGTTTGATGACAGCGACGCAGATCCTGATTACGTTTGTAGTGAGGAAGAATCAGATCCCGAAGAACAAACTTCAACGGAAATGATACAAATTGATCTAGCTATTAATCAGAAGGAAATCGTACGACAACCTGCAAGGAAATCTACAAGAAAAGAGCAAAGGAAACAATTAAGAAATGTCGATGAATGGAAAGCAACCAAGAGAGCATGAAAAACTTTATCTGGCAAAGAACATATTTCTAAAACAGGAAATCTGATAAAAGAAAAATGTATGAAACCACCTTGCAAACCCTGCAAAAAAAGATGTTCGGAAAAAATAACTGAAGAACAGCGGAAAGAAATATTTGCTACTTACTGGAATGAATCGAAAAACTGGGATGTAAAAAGACAGTTCATAACAGCTCATGTCAGAAGTCAACCGATAAGGCGAGAAAGACCCAAAGACTACAGTAAGCAGTCTCAAAGACAGCAAACTATTTCGTATTACTTTCATGTGACTGGGAACAGAATTAAAGTTTGTAAAGTGTTTTTCCTAAACACATTAGGGATTTCAGAAACTGTAGTTAGGACAGCTATAAAAAAAACAAAACACAGTTGGTTTTGCTTCTCAAGATATGAGGGGTAGGCATATACCTCCAAACAAACTCCAAGAAGGTGTTCTCGCCAGAGTCAAAGCTCACATATCTTTATTTCCGATGTATCAGAGTCACTACAGCCGAGAGAAAAGTGCAAAAAAATACTTAGGAAGTGACCTGAACACCAATAAACTTTACGAATTGTACATGCAACAATGTGACCAAGACGGTATTCCAAAAAATGAAGTAGTAAAGCATTGGGCTTATAAACGAGTTTTTGATAACGAATTCAATTTAGGGTTAAAAATCCTTGTAGTGATACGTGTGATGCTTGTGATAGGTTCATTTTAAAACATAAAGATAATTTTCTAGATCAAAACAAGAAAGACGAGTTTCAAGAAGCTTACCGTGCTCATCTTGATAAAGCCGAAAAGCGCTATCAAGAAAAAAGGAATGACAGGATTAAGAGCAGAAGTAATAAGAAAACTAAAGTTATAATGCTGGACCTTCAGAAATGCTTGGCTACTCCTTATTTGTCAAATTGTCAAAGCTTCTATTTGTTAAAATTGTGGACACTTAATTTGACAATATATGATGCTACAGAAAAAAAATCGTACTGTATAACTTGAGATGAGTCAAAATCTGGAAAAGGCGGTAATGAAATAGCTTCGGCGCTATTAAAATGGGCAGGCAATGTATTTCCTGGAAGTGGAATAGAAAATTTAATCATATGGTCAGATAACTGTCCTAGCCAAAACCGAAACGTAGTGATGCTAAGCAGTTATTTTTGGCTTTTAAAAGAAATTCCTTTCTTAAAAACTGTTAAGCACAAATTCTTATTACGTGGACATACCCACATGGAAGCCGACCATATCCATGCCTTAATTGAAAGAACCATTAAAAAACAACCCAAATTGTGACACCTTGGGATTGGGAGCAACTTATAAGAGCTTCTGGTGCAACGGTTTTTCGTATGGAAATAGCTGATTTTAAAAATTTTGCAGCATTATACAGCTTTCCAGGAGCACCGTTTAAAAATAAAAAGCAAAACACAGATAAGGAAAACTTTTTGATATCTACGGTGGTTTGGCTTGAGGCTCGTACTGAGACACCTTCAATTATTTTCTATAAAACGCAGTTTGGGGATGAGGCTTTCAAAACTGTAAATTTTTCAAGGTCAGTTAGACAATCTTCGACACTATCTACTACCTTACCTCAACTACGAGATACTTTAAAAGGTGTCAGCAAGAAAAAAAAAGGATCATTTGAACTCACTGCTTCAGTGGGTTCCTAAAATTTTTCATAGTTTTTACCAAAATATACCTATAAATTCAAGCAAAGATAACCAAGATGATGACGAATAAATTTGTGTTAGTCTTGTCTTTTTGGATTAAAATTTTTTTGTATTTTTCTATGCTCCAAGATTATTTTGAATTCAAAATAAAATATTTTGTAATATATAATGTCTAGTATGTTTTTTCTTATGAGAAGATTTGTATTGAGGTAAATAATCGTAAGTCCACTAAATCATCTTTTGTGTTTGAGATATATAAAGATTATTAACTTCAATGTATCACGCATATTACATTTAGAATCAGTCCCAGATCAATTTTTGTGCTACTTTTTTTTAAATCTGTAACGCCCAATTATTCATGCAATAAAATTGCAATCGTCATTTTCTCTAAACTTAATACATGGGACATACGACAGTTTACCTCTGTGATACTCAAATAGTTATGATAATCGTCATGACATATAGTCTAGAAACACAAAAAATAAACTACCCCTGTACTAAGAGCAATTAATTAATTGGTACTTACCTCTGTCATTTCTACAAACTATAAACCGCGAGTATCAGCTTGTTAAAGAATCTTATCTATATTTATTCATAGTTTATAGATTTTGCAATGAATGTATTTTTTGTGCAGTAAAGTGCAGTAAAGTTACATAATTCTATAAATATTTAAATTTTATTATATATATTTTTCATAAATTGTAAAGATACAGCCAAGTTATAATTTATTTGATTTACGAGTTACGTATATACAATAGAATAGATATATAACGAATTCCACAGAAAATATCCACTTTTTTGATGCCAAAAACATTGATTTTGAAATTTGATTTCTTTGATCACACTCTTGGGACCAATTTTTTTTATTCTTTGGTACTCAAAACTCAAGTAAAATCTAGTTCAGTTCAGCCACCCGGAACGAGGGTAATCATGCCTTTTTTTACGAAATTTAAAAAATTTAATGTATTCAAATTTTGTCTTTATTTTTGAGTACTAAAGAATTTTAAAAAATGGTTCCAAGAGTGTGCTCTCTAATTTCAAAATCAATGTTTTTGGCATCAAAATTAATTTAATTGAGGTTGTTGAAAAAGAAGGCAAAGTATTAAAACATTGACAAAGAGCGTGAGGTACCATGGTATACGAGACAAAAGTTTACGATTTGTATATAAAATTATCTTATAGTATTTTTCATATAAAAATGCGTGCACGTCATTCAAGATTTACGACGTCAGAACCCCACAGCGTTGCCAAAACATCGGAATAGTTAGTAAGTGAGGAATTTTTAAAATGTCAATATTTGTCAAACTATTATATAACAGTAAATACACTTAGTTTTAAGACTACTGCAACACACTAAAATACATAAGGAAACATTTTAATACAAAATTATATATTCTAAATCTTAAACTTATCTCTATTTAGAGCATTAATAGTAAAAACGTCATGCCATTATTTCTTGTTCAAAATAATCTATCTTATATGAAAGCTTATCAGCTTTCTACAGACTATTTAGTTGTTTTGGCATAGGACAATCACAATACACAACAATAATTAGTTTTTAAAGCTATTACTCTAAATTTAATATGTATTTATAAATACCATTTATTAATATATAATATATTATGATCAAATTGTGTAAGAAATCAAAACATAAACAAAATTCTTACTAAAAAAGCGGCAACCCTTAAAACAATTTCGCCACACGCTGAACTGTGAAAAAATTTTAAGTATTCCCATATCAGTTGCGTACAATTGTCTAATATATTTAATTAAAATTATTATTTTGTGGAATATTAGACTTACAGAGTTATTTCATAAAATTTATATTATTAATAATAACAAATGTTTTTGGTTATTTAATCAATATAATTCTAAAATTTCCAATATAATGATGATTACATTTTTCTGATTATTACATCATGTTGACGCCTATGAAAGATCGAGCAGTTTCGTATGGGCTTCGTATTATTAGCTGTGTTAGGAAAATTTGAACTGTAAGGTTGACGTTCTGGAAATTTTAAATATAAGTGACGTCACTTTATATAAATTGTGACGTGCAAGCATTTTTATATGAAAAATGCTATAGATAAATTATTTTTGATGTATACATAAATAGTATTTAAATTCTTTCAAAGGCAATATGTGTATTTTGTATTTATATTCAAATTAAAATCTTATTTCTATTAAATATATGTAATAAGGTAGGTTAGTCGTCACATTATATCATTGAAGTAATTAAGTCGTTGATATAAAAAACAACATAGGTGTGTCACCAAGAATAAGGTTTAAAATGTTCGATAAAAACTTTATATCTTGACGGATATAAAAGCTACGTTACAAATTTTTACCGTGTGAGTACGAGATATCTAGAGGACCCTTAAGCTAGCGGGAACAAATAAGCGGAATCCAATTTAACCTACGAAATATTTTTTCACCCATTTTCACTAATTTATTACCACCCTAATAATTTTTCACCACCAAACCAACCATAAGGGGAGCGATTCTGCTGGCTTAAGGTTCAAGTTAGCAGAATTAGGAAAAAAAACTTTTTATTTCCGGCATATTTTTTCACCCATTTTTCACTAATTTATTACGACCCTAATATTTTTCAGCACAAAACCACCCTTAATAGGAGCGATTCTGCTGGCTTAAGGTTCAAGCTAGCAGAATTCGGAAAAAAAACTTTTTGTCGATGGCATATTTTTTACCCATTTTTCACTAATTTATTATCACCCTAATAATTTTTCACCACCAAACCACTCTTAAGGGGAGCGATTTTGCTGGCTTACGTTTAAAACTAGTACAATTCCAAAAATAATATTTATAATATGATGTAATATAATATGAATATAATATGAATTAATTACCAAACTAGTAATTATTCACCCCTCTACTACTCCTTATGAGAAGTCAATAATTCTGTTGGGTTAATATTTAAAGTGATAAAAAATCTATTTTTACAATTTTACTGTACTCTTCTTGTAACTGAAACTATAAATTGGTTGCCAGGTTTTTACTGAATTTTATCCACCCTCATAATTTTTGACCCCCTAACCACAGTTAATGTAAAACATTCAACAAGCTACGCATTCACGCTAGCTAAATGCGAAATCTCTTTGGAAATCCCAAACTGTCCTCTACATTTTTACTATATTTTTACCAGCCTAGTCATTGTTTTCTCAACTACCCTGATTAAAAAACATTCTGAAATATTACTCTGTGCTAGCTAATATTTATTTTTTAAATGTTTAAAAATTGGAAACTTGAAAATACCTTTATTACAAAAATTATAAATTTTAATTGTTTTAAAAAATTGACTCGGATTATAATAGTAAATACATGGCTAAGAGAAATCGAATCGTGAGTCCCTTTTATGAATATAAAATAACTGAAATCAAGTTTAGTAAATACAATGGAATTGTTATATTTCACAGAATAATTACCAGGTAAGAAATATTCAAATTGAAATAATTTTATTATGTCTATTACATTAATTGGCTAATTGTAAAGGAGGGTCGGTTGTTTGAAAGATTAAAAGATTTGTAGTTGTTGGGTACATCCATCGACGTGGGCGAAGTGTACCGCTAATCAAGGAGTGAGGGCTGTAGTCGTAACTGGATTTTAGATTGATACGGCCCTCTTCACTATTCTGTAACTTTGGCAATAAATTGCAAATATAGCGCCTCTGTACTGTCCCTGAGTGTGTTTTATGCTGATTACAATAGTTTTTCAGTAATTTTTAATAGTAAAACCAGCGCACATTTATCTACGCACGATCACGTCTATAGTTGACTTTTAACTCTTGAAATGTGAAAACGTGCATTTTTTTTATACCGGACGAAAAAGTACGACTATGCCCCAAAAAAAGTTCGGAATTTATGCCCAGTGTGTAAGATGAAAAATATGAAGATAGCAAAAGATAGTAAAAGGTTGAAGTAAAAGTACAATACAAAAAAATTATTAAAACCTAGCAGAATTATTGGTTTCTCATAAAGGGGTAAACAATTGTGAAGGTGGTAAATGAATTGGAAGAGCTTTGTAGCACACAGTGGTATTTAAAAATTACTTTTTTTATTTTAACCTAACCTACCACGGGTTAGTTGAGAGGCAAAAAATTAGTAAAAATTAAGCGGAATCATGTGGCATTTCAAAATTTTTATTTTAATTAGCTAGCTTAATATTCGAGCTTCAGCTTAAGTAGTTAAGAAGTGAAAAATTAATGGGGTGGTAATAAATTTCGTCGGCTTAATCGCCAAAGTGCGTAACTCCACTTTTTTAACAAAATTACATTTTTGTGCCATCTAATAGAAAATATTATAACGCATACACTAGAAAAGTCCATAAATCCAAGATTAAATTGTTTGCCTTGCAATATCTTAAGTAGAAAACGGCGTATCTTCTTTCCCGCCAAATTGAGTCAGCAAACTTCGTAAATCCATCAGTTTGTTACGAAGTATCAATGTGTGCACGTGTATAGTGAATTATTTAATAATTAGAACCGAGTTGGAACTCTAAAGCCCATTTATATAAAGTTTATAGAAACGACTACTGCAAAACACACAATCATACACCTGTATCAATTGCCACATTCCATAAGGAATTCGATAAGCAACGGCTGTCACTTTATCAATCGCAAAAGGATCTATGCGACAAATGTGTCGCTTATCAAACAGGTAATTCAACAGAAGATGAATACAATGAACACATAACACTAAAAAATGAAGCAAGAAATGAAAAGAGTGCAGATAAGGAGTCTCAACATGAAGTTTTAACAATGGATCTTCAATCAGTTTTGCTCCCTCCAAAATCCAATGTTTCTGCGCTTTATTACCAGACCAAACTTATCGTCCATAATTTCACACTATTTGACATTAAGCGCAAACAAGGCTACTGTTACCTTTGGAATGAGAGTGAGGGCGGATTGACAAGCAACGAATTTACAAGTATAATAATTCATTTTTTGGAGGGACATGTGAAAGAACATCAATTAGAAAATCAAAGTAACATTAACATTATACTATGGAGTGACGGCTGCGGTTATCAAAACCGAAACATTACTTTGTCAAATGGTCTATTTAATTATGCACTGGAAAAGGGTGTAACTGTGATACAGAAATATTTACATAAGGGCCATACTCAAATGGAAGTGGGCAACGTTCATTCCGTTATCGAAAGAAATATTCGAAACAAGAAAATCAATATTCCTGCAGATTACGTATTTATCTGCAAAGCAGCATGTCAAAAAGCTCCTTACAGAGTTGAATACCTTATGCACGACTTCTTCAAAAAATATGATGAATTGAAATATTTTAAATCCATTAGACCAGGAAAAATCTCTGGACAATTGGTAATCGACCTAAAAGCATTGAAATATTCCAACGATGGAGTGTTTTTTAAACTTCGACATTTAGAAAAAGATTGGCAAACTCTTCCAATAAGACTGAACATAAGCAGCATTCAAGCAACTAATACAGATAATATACCGGCATTACACAAACAAAGACCCTAAATTAAAGCAGAAAAATATGCACACCTCCAACAACTTAAGACGAGCATGGAAAGCGATTATCACGATTTCTATAATAATTTACCTCATCATTAGTTAATTCTTTTTAGTTTTTAAGTTTTCTTAATGTTCTACTTTTTCATCCTTTTTAGTTTTTAAGTTCATAAATCTTATACTTTCATGAATAAACATGTTTTTATGTTGATTTTTTATTTCATAATGTTTCATTTTAAATGGTAAGAAATGAGTATCTCTAATTTTTAAACTAAAATACAAAAAGCAAACTGCGTATCTCCATTTTTTTTAAATTCTTGCGATTTAAGTTAAAATATTAGAAAAATATCTAATACTTTCCACCTTTATGATATTTTCTAATCAACAAAAACAATAACTATGGTCAACGTAAATAAATTTAAAGGTAAAGTCGTTTTTAAATCGTTTTTTGTGTCTCCTGTAAAATATGTATGAAAGGAGTTACGCACTATGCCGATTAAGCCGACGATTTGTAAAAACCTATCAAAACACTGTGGTACTTTAAAAATATATTTTTTTAATTCTGCTGGCTCAAATATTAAGCTAGCAGAAACGTTTCCAAATAAGATTGGTTTAGGGATGACAAATTATCATGGTGATCAAAATTTAGTCTGAACTAAACAGAACACTTTTTTATTTCAGTTAAGAGAGTGAAATTGTAAAAGAATATTTTTAATATTTAGAATATTAGAGGGTTGAATTATTACTATGGTGGTAATAAATTCGTTAAAACCTAGCAGAGCACTGTGGTATTCCAAAAATATATTTTTTTCTAATTTCGCTGGCTCAAATATTAAGCTAGCAGGAAATTTTCCAAATAAGATTGGTTTAGGGGTGCAAGATTATCAGGGTGGTTAAAGTTTAGTAACCATTTAAAAAACACTTTTTTATTTCAGTTATAAGCTGAGGACAGTGAATTAAAAAAAATAATTTTCCCCTTAAATTTTAATCTAACAGAATGATTGACTTTCCATAAGGGGTAGTTAACGGGTGAAAGATTACCAAGGTGGTAATAAATTGACCCTAGTAACCAACGAAGACATCAGGAGAAGAACCGGAGTGACTGACATCATCGAGAAGATAGCCAGACTAAAATGGAGATGGGCAGGACACATAGCCAGAATGACAGATGGGCGATGGACAAAGAGGTTATTGGAATGGAGGCCAAGGGAAGACAAGAGAAGCATCGGTCGACCACCTACAAGATGGACTGACGATTTAAGAAGACTCGATAAAAACTGGATAAGAGCGGCGCAAGATAGACGGGGTTGGAAACATGACGAAGAGGCCTATGTTCAGCAGTGGACTCTTGAGGCTGGATGATGAATAAATTTATAAAAACCTAGCAGAGCACTGTGGTACATCATAAACATTTTTTTTTGGAATTCCACTAGTTTTAACTGTAAGCCAGCAAATTCGCTCCCCTTAAGGATCGTTTGATGGTGAAAAATTATTAGAGTGGTAATAAATTGGTGAAAAATGGGTAAAAAAATATGCCATCTGCAAAAAGTTTTTTTTTCTCAATTCTGCTAACTTGAACCTTAAGTCAGCAGAATCGCTCCCATTAAGGGTAGTTTGGTGGTGAAAAATTATTAGGGTGGTAATAAATTAGTGAAAAATGGGTGAAAAATATAACGTAGGTTAAATTGGATTCCGTTTATTTGTCCCAGCTAACTTAAGGGTCCTAATATCTAGATTAGTTTAGAAGATTAAAGATAAATTGTAAAATTTTGGATATTTGATGAGAAACGATAAGTACCGAATTCTTAAGGTTATAATGCAAGGTAAATTGAAAGTAGTTCGTCCGTGTCTGCGACTGTGCGGGGAGAGCTATATACTGAGAAGAACTCCATGCAAGACTGTGTAGCAAAGTCATCATCTTCATCATTAGGGCTTTACAACCCTGTGTGGGTCCTGGTCTCCTCAAGAATTTCTCTCCAGTCATCCCTATCTATCGCCTTCCTCCGCCAAGCACGTATTCCCATAATTCTCACATCTTCATCGATGTTATCAAGAAACATTTTGTTCTGGGTCTTTATCTTCTTTCTGATCAATGGATCTATCAAAAAGCCTTTTTCTAGCTTGGTTTTTTCGTTTAATTCGGCATCTGGTGGGTCGGGCATTACATGCCCTACCCCCCTCAGACGTCCTATCTTAATGTATTTTACTATATTTGGTACCTGGTACGTTCTATAAAGTTTGAAGTTGAATAATCTTTTCTACACTCCATTGTTATTCACCGCTCCATAGATTCGCCTTAATACTTTTCTTTCAAAGCACCCTAAAATGTTTTCGTTACTTTTCGTTAGAGTACAGGTCTCTGAATCATGTGTTAGGACGGGGAGTATTATTGTTTTGTAGAGTTTTACCTTTGTATTTCTCGATATAATTCAGGATTTAAGAAGGAGCTAAGTCCAAAATAGCCCCTGTTGATCGTATAAATTCTGTGGTTTATCTCTGCGCTAGTGTTATTGTTAGTGTTGACAAGCGCTCCCAGGTATACAGAGTCGTTAACTGCTTCGATGACGTCGTTGTCTATAACAAGTGGTCGTAGTATTTATGGTTTCGTGCTTATTTGCATGTCCTTCATTGTGTTGGTGATTATTATTAAACCTCTTTTTATAGCCGATTCTTTTAGTGTTGCATACGCCTCCCGTACAGTGTATTCCGTTCTCCCAACAATATTGGTATCATCAGTATAGACAAGAATTTGCACTCATTTGTTATAATTGAGCCGGTGGTTGTGATTTGTCACATAGGCGTTACTTTTTGCAGAGCCAGATTATACAGTATACAGGAGAGAGGATCTATCTGCTGCATCCCGTTATCTCTTCTATTTACAGAGTCGTAGGCTGCCTTGTAGTCTATAAATATGTGATGAGTATATATACCCATAGGGAAGATCTTAATAACTAATAATAGTGTAGGGAGGGTTTTATGGATAATAGGGCAGGTATAAGTAACGCATTAAGATATAACTAAATGAACACTTGCGGATCAGCAGAGAACATGACATTGGTCACTGGACCAATTACATCCAACGACTATTTAATGATGAAAGAGAAGAACTGTCATTAGAAATCACCGAGGATACCAGACAACCAATATTAAGAGAAGTCATCTACGCCATCAAAAACACAAAAGAGGGTAAAGCTACTGGACCAGATGATGTGCCAATCGAGTTATTAAAACTCATCGATGAAGATGTTATTGATGTAATGGTTGAACTCTTTAATCTAATATATCAGACTGCCAGAAACCCCAGACAATGGCTGCAATCGACCTTTGTAGCAATTCCCAAAAAGCCAAGTGCAACAACTTGCTCAGATCACAGAACAATAGCTTTAATGAGTCAAACACTTAAAACATTTTTGAAAATAATTCACAGCAAAATTGTTAAAACTCTTGAATATGAAATTAGTGACACACAATTTGGCTTTAGAAATGGTATGAGTACAGGAGATGCTTTGTTCGGCTTGAATGTGCTGGCTCAGAGATGCATGGACGTGAATCAGGACATGTATTTATGTTTTGTAGACTTTGAAAAGGCATTTGATAAGGTTCCACATAAAAAGCTTGTAGATATATTAAAAAGCAAAAATATTGCCACACGTGATATGAAAATTATATCTAATTTATATTGGAATCAAAATGCTAAGGTAAGAGTTGACAACCAGTACACCCAAAATATCAAAATACAGAGAGGAGTCCGCCAGCATTGCATGCTGTCTCCACTACTTTTCAATGTCTACAGTGACGCGTTATTTCAAAAAGCGCTATTAGACTCAATAGAAGGTATATCTATCAATGGAGAAGTTTTGAATAACTTACGTTTTGCAGACGATACAGTAATAATGACGGATAACAACAATGATTTACAGAACGTAATGCAACGCCTTAATGAACGCTGTCATGAATACGCACTGAAGATAAATTTAAAGAAAACTAAATGCACGATCATGACTAAATCTGCACATACAAATATCCAACTGACTATTGAAGATACTACAATTGAGAGTGGTAATAATTATAAATACTTAGAACCATGGATAACATCAGATCTAGACCAAACCAAAGAAATTAGGACACGCATTGAAATAGCACGTGCATCATTCATTAAACTTAAAAAGTTTCTTTGTTGTCGGGACAACAAGGTTAAAACTACGCCTGAGAATGCTTCGATGTTACGTGTTCTCTACTCTTCTTTATGGCTTGTAAGCGTGGACACTAAAACAAGTCCATCTGAATCAGTTGGTCGCCTTTGAATTTTGCCATTACAGAAGAATCCTACGAATATCATGGATTCAAAGAATGTCAAACGAGGAAGTAACTATAAGGATAGGAAATGAGGCGGAAATAATATTAACTATCAAAAGACGAAAACTTGAGTACTTAGGACATGTGATGAGAGGGCAAAAATACGCATTATTACTTATTATGCAAGGCAAAATCCGAGGTAAGCGAAATGTGGGAAGACGAAGAATATCCTGGCTTAAGAACTTAAGGGAATGGTTTGAATGCAGTAGTGCAGAACTTTTTAGAGTGGCAGTCAACAGAGTCCGCATAGCCATGATGATTTCCAACCTTCGATAGAAGATGGAACTTAAAGAAAAAGAAGAGAACATGACATAGGGAAAGCATCTATGTCATTAACTGTAAATTTCTTTACTGAATTGACATATTTCGTTGTTTTTGGATCGCTTTGGTTTGCTAATTAGTATTTTGATTTTGCATCGTTTTGGTTCTCTTGCCACCACTAAAAATTTCGTTTTAGATGTAGATATTTTTGTGTGTGCTATCGGTTTTTTTGACAGTAGACTTAGTCCATTAGCTAACTGAGATTACTCTTATAGGTATGTTTTATACTCATCATATTTTTAAATATTAATTAACCTATTTGATAAAAATGATTAAATAAAATGCAACCATCCACCAAGCCCCATCGACACTCTGCGCTCAAAATTATTTATACAGTTCTAAATATATAAATATGTACATAAATCACATCCGTACACCACCATACTTGCCACAATGCAAACCAGTACAACGAACTTACAAGGTACTGAAAACAATGAGCTACATACCTACGTGGAGGAGAACCATGAAGAGTGGGATAAATTTATACCGAAATTTTGCTACACCATACATTCGTCAAGACATGATTCCAAAGAATTTTCCCCAGCGTTTCTTAATTTCGGAAGAGAGTTAGACGCAACCAAGTGCCAAGATATACAGGGGTACACGGAAAACTTGAATAAATTAGAAGCATTAACGGACCTGGCTAAAGTACACTTGAAACATGCTTTCGAAGACCAGAAGACATATTACGATCTAAGGCGAAGGGACTGAGGTCAGCACCCAGGAGATAGGATCATGAAACAGGATCACCATCTATTCTCGGCAAGCTGGCGCCAAAATATTCAGTTCCATATATAGTAGCATCAGTCATACCACCGGTAATGGTAAAACTAAAATTGTCGAATAGTAGCAACAGCAAATAGGTGACTTCGCATGTCAAAGATTTAAAACCGTAGGAGGGGGGCATCACGCGTCAGACACACCGACATGTCCAGAAGCCGCAGCAATGATGACCCTGGGGCAGCCATAGCCAGGAAACAATTCCGACTTGGCGAAAATCGTTCCGAAAGAACTGGTGGAAAAGGAAAAAAATTCCGTATTACCTGCAACAACGGTAGAAGACTCAAGATCAAGTTACTACGAAGAGTGAATGGAATCACGTCGTTGAAGGCTCCATGCCACAAAAAAATGGATGCTGCATTTGTTCAAAAAGAGAAGGGGTCTAACGATATGCATCGCCAGCAATCACCACCGTTCCGCCAACGCTCCTTTCCACTTTCACTTTCATCGATGAGCGCTAAAGGATGTGGAAGGGCGACAACGGTATAAAACAAGAGCCGTTGCACGAGAGAATCAAGATCAGAGCTTTGATCTGAGAACAACTCCAGTGGCCCTAGAGTATTGACCGAAGGCCAACCGCTTCAGCTAGAGTGTTGATCTAGTGGCAGCTTCTTACCGGTCATAAGAGTGTTAATCTGAGGTAGACCTGTTCCGTGGTTACGTGTTTCACTTCCCACTCCTTGCCCGATCGAGTGTTGATCGATCCGTCGAACTCTGGGTGTGTGTTAATTAATACACCGTATTTTCGTTTCGATTGTTATGACATTGACTATATTTTATTTTTCGCCGGCATTGAACAGTGGGTCATCGAGCCGTCAATCGACACCGCCCACAATTAAATTTTGTACATATCATCTCGAATATTTTGTTATATATTCCGTTCAAATATATTTTAAACCTGAGTTTTACTAAGTTTGCTGTATAAAACAGCTACCCGTCACAAATACAACTTTTCATTCCTAAAAATATAAAATTTTACAATAAATCCTTCTTAAGTAAAATATCTTTTTAATATTTTAACATAGTGCTTCGTGGGTATCTACCAAATATACAAGATTTAAGTGCAATTAAATATTAATTGCATAACCAATTAATACAACGAACATCATACTTACTGATAAATTTAGCCATATTTTTTACAATCGAGGTTATCGAAAGATCAAAGTGTTAATGATGTAAAACTGGAAAATATGTACGAGTAGATACAACAAGTGCATCAATTCAAACAGCAGTTTATTCCTTAATAATAAACTGCTTAACAATATAAACTTCTTAAATGGAATAATTGGATAGATATGATCATTCATATCTACTTTTTTAGATATAGGTACATAAATTTAGATACATCGTTTTTCTAAATAGATAGGTTTTTCTAAAAGTTTTAACTAACTTTCCCTTTATAACGTTATTTTTATGTTTTTTAACATCTTGCATTTCGCTTTAAATCATTATTTTCTTGATTCCATCGAAATAATAATACGAAAATAAAATTTTAATCCTATTGATTTTGTTTGTCTGTCCGTCTGTTTACCCTTTGATTGAAAAAACTGCAATAGATAGACAAAAAAATGACGATTGATTACAATTCAGCAATTTCAGCAATTCAACTTGTTATGACAAAAATTGTTAAAACGGAGATATTCACTTCCTATTTTGAGAAAATTAATAAAATTTGTTTGTCCAATCTTAAATTGACGGAGTGTCTAACCTACGACGAACTCGCAAACGAAATAAGGATAATGATTTAAAAATTTGCACGTGGAACGTAAAAAGCCTTTATCAGCCTTGAGCCAAGGTTCTGCTTATACAAGAAATGAATAAAGCCAAAACAGATATTACCATTGCTTTACAGAAAATGAGGTGGACTAGCTCAGGCATCCTGGAAAAAAACAACTGCAATATTTACTACAGTGGATTCTACCCGACACGAATTTGGTACCAGATTTATTGTAAGCAGCAAGGTCAAACATAGTGTAATCGATTTCAAAGCTATTGATCATAGGATGTGTCGAATAAGACTTAAAGGGAAGTTCGCTAATATTAGCATTATTAGCATTCATGCTCCAACGGAAGAAAAAGAGGTATGAGATATGAGGTACTATACCCTGGCCGCTTAAAACATGGAATCCAAGGTCGCATGATCACTCAATGCAAGCATCGACAGGCGCTCAAAGCTAGACCTTATGGGAAACTGTTTACACCGTCATTATTTGTGTCATGATACTATAACTTAAATGTTTTATGTATCATGATTTGTGTTTCACTGTCGCCGGCTGGTGAATTTTGTGAAAATGTTTAAAATTAATGTAAATCAATAACCTCTAAAAAACGGTATAAATATTATAGCAACATTGTTAGTTCGTTTTTGTTGAGCGGTGTAAACGTGGGGAAAGTGATAACATAGGAAGAGGAATATTTAAGAGTGCGTGCCATTCACATGATCATTCCATCTTTTCAGCGGCTCAACTATAGACCGAGAGTACCATGAGTGTCCAAAAAATGACATCAAAATAATAGCAGGAGACTTGAATAACAAAGTCGGAAGAGAGAATATATTTTCGCCCCCCACCGGAAAAGAGAGCCTAAACGTAGACTTTAATGAAAACGGTCTCAGAATCATAAACTTTGCGATGTCTAAGAACATAGTAATAACTGGGACACGATTTCCCTATAAAGATATACATAAGGAAACTTGGAAATCTCCTGATAATGAATCGATTAACCAAATAGATCATATAATCATCGATGCAAGACACTGCTTTAACTTATTAGATGTTAGGTCTTTTAGTGGAGCAAACATAGATAGTGATCACTATTTAGTTAAAGCACGATTTAAAGAGAGAATATCGAATTTAAAAAAGAAGATCGGGAGAAGGAAAGAAAAAATCGACATTATTAAACTAAAAGATCCCGACATTCAAATTTATACACACAGCAAATAGAAGATCAAATAAGGACAAAAAAGTTAGAAGAACATTAACCAACTATGGGCAAATATACGAGATATTGTGTTACAGAAATTGGTTGAACTATTGGGCAAAACCAAGTCAGAAATAAGAAATCATTGGTTTGATCCTAAGTGCAAAATGGCCACAAGTAGAAAGAACGCAGCATATCAAAAAACCATCGACGCAGGTTGTACACAGAGAAAAAAGAAGAGTATAGACGTCTTAGAAGAGAAGAAAAACGTATCCATCGACGTAAGAAGAGGGAATACGAACAGAGTACTCTCAATGAGATACAAAGTTTATTCGATAAAAATGAAACGAGGAAATACTAGAAATCCTTAAATAATAGCCGTCGAGAATTTAAACCGCGATTAAAAATTTGTAAAGACACTAACGGTGAAATTCTACATGATAAAACTCAGTTCTTAACAGATAGGCACTACATTTTAGCGAACATCTAAATATATACGGTGTTGAAGGAGGTTACAACATAGAAAATCAACAAAATCTACAACGTCAACTACACAGTGAAGACCCAACAAGAGAAGAAGTGTCAAATGCCATCCTAAAACTCAAAGACAATAAAGCTGCAGGAATCGATGAAATCTGTTCGGAAATGTATAAAAAGGTGGTGATCAACTTTTTGCAGCAATCCATAAACTAATATTACTTATATGGCAGAATGAATTGGTACCAGAAGAGTGGCTAAAGGAAATAATATGTCCGTTGCATCAAAAGAGTGATCAACTGGAGTGTAAGAACTATAGAGGCATTACTCTGTTAGCATCTGCGTATAAAATCTTCGGCAATGTATTGTTTGAAAGATTTAAACATTTTGGAAAGGATATTGTTGGTCAATATCAATGCGGATTTACTGCTGGAAATTCAACTACACATCAAATTCATGCACATAGGCAAATTCTAGAAAAGTCACTAGAATATAACATAGATACACCATCTCTTCGTCGACTTCAAAGTAGCCTATGGCAGTTTGAAAGGAACTGCATTATATAATGCAATGATATAATTTGGGATCCCACGTAAGTTAGTTAAGTTGACCCAACTAACAATGCAAAACGTAAGCTCATGCGTTAGAATTGAAGGAGAAAACTCTACGTTCTTTGACAATAATATTGGTCTAAGACAGAGAGACGCGCTGGCGTGTCTCCTCTTTAATATTGCCTTGGAAAAGGCAATCAGACAGTTAAATATTAGAATGAGTGGAACTATTTTTAATAGATCGACGCAAATTCTCGTATTCGCTGAGGATATAGTTATAGTGGGCAGAAGTATGAGAGACATGGTGCAGTGGTTTACAAGGCTTGCGGACGCGGCAAGTGAATTAGGACTTGTGGTAAACGAGGAAAAAACCAAATATATGTTGGTTTCTAAAAACCCCCGAAATATCCAACAGAGAATTCAAATTAACAACCATACCTTTGAGCAAGTCAAACAATTAACATATCTTGGATCGCTAGTAAACGCAGCAAACAAGGACAAGCGACGAAATAAAAAGACGCATAACAATAGCAAACAGAACTGTACGGTCTCTAGAAGCATTTAAAAAATAAAAATATAAAACGTGCAGTAAAGCTCAATATATACAAGATCTTAATAAGACCGGTTTTGATATATGGGGCTGAAACGTGGACCTTATCCCAAAATGATGAAAGACTTCTTGGTATTTTTGAGGAAAAATTCTTAGAAAGATTTTTGGGGCCGTAAATGAAAATGAGCTATGACGTCGAAGATACAACTTTGAACTATATCAGTTAAACACCGATTCAGATATTGTGAAATTTATTAAAGCGCAGAGACTTAAACGGGCAGGACACATTGCTAGGATGTCAGATTACGAATACACGAAGAGATTAACATTTGATGATGATGAATCTTAAATAGAAAATCATGTAATAGGTAGAAAAAAACTGTAATAGATAGAAAAACACTGTAATAAATAGAGGAAAACTGAGGAAGGATTCCGATTAAAGTTAGACGGCAAAATTGTCAAAACGGAAATACTTATTTCCTTCTTCTTCTTCTTTAAGTGCCCTCTCCCAATCGGAAGTCGGATATCATTATCACTATCTTCAGTATGTATATCTAACGCTGCTCCATGACATTCTCCTTCCTCCTCTTATCTTTCCCTGTATTATCAATATTAGTATTTCATATCGCTGTCCCCTCATTACGTGTACCAGATATTGTAACTTTCTTATTTTTATTGTATTTATTATTTCATATTCTTTGTCCTCCATAGTGATCGACGACAATTACGAGAGTCACGTAACATATCATGTTGTTCAACTATATAAAGCAGAAATGTCTATTGTAGTTTCCAATCAATTTATATCATCCTTATCGAAGACACTTGAAAAACCGATAACGTCTCAAAACTCTAAGTCAATAGGATCATTCAAATTCGTTAATCTCTCATGAGTTTAAAGGATTTCCAAAATCAGAAAAGAAAAAAGGTGTGAATACAAGGAAAACTAAAAAGAGTGCAATTTTAACTAACACACCTGACTTGGATCAGTTAAAACTACAAACAGCGACCAAAAAATGACTCCTCAGAATAACAAACGAATTAGGTAAATTTAAATAAGGTAAGCAGCTCAGCACGAAAACAGACAAAAAATAAACGAAGTGATAGCACTTCATCTGAGGAGATTGAAGAACTAATCAATTATGATGATTCTTCTGGCGATGAATATGAAAATTTACAGTTGGAAGACGATTATGACATTGATGCTAGTACATAAATTTCCATTAACAGTTTTGTATTAGTAAAATTTAAAAACAATATATTTTATGTTGCCAAAGTTCTCAAGACATTAGATTATAATGAATTACAAGTGTCACTTTTAAGAAAAAGTGGTAAAATTCAAGGCTGCTTTATTTTTTTTTTAGTTGAAGACATTGCTGCAGTAGCAAGGTCAGACGTTGTATCATTTTACCAAAACTAAAAAATTCAGATGAACAAAACAAGTAAATTGCATCTTATTTCATGTAACTTTTTTCAGTATTAAGATCAGGTTTTTCTTTTTCTTTCATTTCAGTTTTTATTTTACCTGAAAAAGAGCTATTTTTAATAATAAGAACTACACTTAATGAATTTTTTTTATTAAGTAAACCGCGTCAACCATGAAAGGTTATTGGCGGGGAAGAGTTGTATATAAAATGAAATGTTTGCTTATAACAATTTATTACAATTTAGAACTTAAGTCTATTTTTATATTAGATTGTACAATTTGGTTAGTTTTAGAAAACTTAGTCACTTTATCACATTTACTATAGTTCAGAGCACTTTTCAGATCACTTGGTAAATCACTTTGAAGTCGTTCCAGGTGATAGAGTGGGCAACTAACAATAATGTGTTCGATTGTCAGAGGAATATCACAAACATAGCACAGTTGTTTTTGTTGTTCTTTCTTCATTAGGTACTGGTGGGTTAACCTGGTATGTCCTATTATCAAGCGGTATTGTATGACTTAATCTCGTCGTTTTTGTGGCATTATTCCTTTTGGTGACAAATTTGGGTTGATGCGTTGTAATTTGTTGTCGTCAAGTTTTTTCCATCTTTCGAGCCATATTCTCATTGAAAATTCTTTGATGGTGTTTTGAATGTCGGAATGAGGAATTTCTAGGATCTCTCTATCTGGTCTAATTCTGATTGTATAGGGATTTCCTCCGATTTCAAATGTGAATTAACATAAATGGATACGCCGCGATATTTCTATATGTGTAAATACGGATTAAATGTTCCACTTAATAATAGCCATTTTGTTAACTTTTTGTTTTTTTTTTATTTATCGTTGGAAGGAGTATTTTCCTGTGATGCGTCAGTATCTTCAGAGGTGTTATCCTGAATACTAAAATCTTGGTTTATTTTACTAAGTAGTTTTTTCTTGATTCCTGTCATTCTAGATTTAATTGTTCTTTTGTTCAACATGGGATATATTTCAGTTAGCATATATCCCAACCCGTGTATATCCTGTGTATATTCTAGGGCCAGTTCTACTGGGGTGGATGAACCGTGAACGTTTTCTATGCTATGAATGCTAGTAATTGGGTGTAATTTAGTACATATGGTGGTGATGCATCCTGGATAAATTGTTTGACTGGTTGTAATAAGACTCAATATTAGTGGTTTCTGGAGTGGATTTGTCTAATTTTATAATTTTTTTTTCTTCTTTTTAATTTGCACTGGTTTTGGTTTCGTGAATTCTGTTGGTGTAGTTTCTATAGGAATGGAGCAAGTTGGGAATGACACTTCCGAGTAAGATCGTTTATTTTTATTATCGGTATCAGTGCTGACTTGAGCATTCGTTTCTTCTCGAGATTCGTCATTTACATGTGTAATTTGATTTTGTTCGGAGCTAGTATTTGTGGAAGAAAATTTTCCTCTGTTTGGGGCTTTTGAGTATTTTGTAGATAAAAGTGATATGAGGTACAGTCCGAGGACACGTGACCAGCTTGGTGGCATTTGTAACAAGTTAGTTTATCGGAAAGAAAAATTCGGTACGAAATATTTTTGAAATCAATTCGGACGGAGTCGGGTACAGTAAAATTGTCTGTAGGTGCAAAGTAAACTTGTCTTCGAAAACTAAGTACATGGCTGTATTGCGGGTCTTGTATTCCAGCTCTAAGGAACGAAATCGGAGACATTAATTTAAAACCAAGATTGATTAAAGACTGTTCGATTATGTCATGGGGTATAGATGGACATACGTTGGATAAAACTAATATATTAGCGGGTGTAATTAGTTTACGTGCTTTGATTGTATGTTCTCCAATTTTAATTTCACCATGTTGACTTAGAAAATCATCTACGACTAAGGATGTTCTTATCTTCTTAAATGATTGTAAGTGCCTTCATCTTCTTGGGGGTTTTATTTATTTATTTAGCGTATGGACTTTCACAGTACGATAAATATACAAATACAATAATATATACATATACATTAAATATATTATTTAAACCCTAAAGATAGAATGAATGACACTAAATATTAATGTCCAATTTACATAGCCATTCAATTGCTTCTGGGGAACATTCCGCAAAGTCCTGGAGGTTTTCACGGTAGGCACGATTCAAGCAGTCTGAAACACAATGGCTTATGGTCTGTCTAGGTTGTCCGCAATCGCACTGTGGACTTTCTGCACGACCCCACCTGAACAGCGAATCAGCACATTTACCATATCCGGTACGTATACGATTAAGCCTTGCCCAAGTGGACGGGGGCAGATTTGATCCGATGAAACCCTGAGTTGCGGTGGATATCCGATTCTACTGTTGGCATCCATCTTGTTGTCCATTGCCTATGTATATCATAGGAATTACCAATTTTTCGGGCAGATCGTATTGGAGGATTTCTAGATCTCAGTCGCTGGTGCTCTTTTGAGATGTCTGTAGTAATAATAATAATAGTAATCTTCTTGGGGGTAATCGTTTGTGGCTAAGCGCATGACAAACCAACGGAACGAAAGGCAATATTTTGTTTTGTGATTGGTAATAGGATTACTGAGACTTGAATTGGGCGGGAAACGTTACTTGCTGTCTTTGATACCTCGCGAAGTCCACCTCATACATATTTTAATTATTGAAATCGGTCTTATAAAAGAGGACTTGTATGAAAACACATGTTGACAGTAGAACAGGCTCTTTGTTAACATTCTTTTTTTTACTTACAAAAGGAGGATTAGGTGACAGTTTCTTACCGAACAGCGTTTTGAAGTTTTTTAAATCTGCAAGTTCCGTACTGTGTATTTACCTGATGTTTGCCTAACTAACTATTGCCAGTCCCATGGTGTTAAAATGGCCAAATTGAAGAGTTCCTTTCTTTTTCCCTCGATCAAAGCATGAACACTGTCCGATTCCATATGTGTGTGCCCTTTCAGTAAAAACTTTTAAGTGATCGTCTTTATTTGAGGGTACGTATGCAGTATCTAAAAATATCACACTATAATTATTATAAGTATTATACTTATATTTTTATTTTGTCCATAACAGTTATCGGTCCAAAGAGTGATGTCCTCTACTTGACTACCTGGAATTGTATTGTCAGCTCATTTCCAAATTGACGAGGTAATTTCATTTGCCGAACGGGCCCCTTTCGATTCGTCCCACATCATACATTATACAGAAGAATCACTGGCATCATATAATGTAAAATTTAATGTCCAAAGCTTCCTTTTGTAGAAACTAATACAATTGTTTGTTAGTAGTAAAGGCAAACATTTTTGCAAATCACCAGATAGTACTATATGTTTTGGTGACTCTTTAGCCATTATAAAGTCCAATTGTTTTAAGTTATACCAAGTTTTAGATTCAATTAGGTGAGCATCATGATTAGTCTGTACACTGGTTAGTTCATCTGCAGTAAGATTATTTTTCAATTGAGCTGTGAATGTACTGCATGTATTGCAAGTGTCTATTTTGGGAGGTTGAAGTCTTTATTAAAAATATCTATGTACCACTTTTTTTTACCACATTTGGCAAAAGTAGTTTTTAAATATGTACTTTCGAGCGCCTAATCCCAAATAATAATCCAGCCGAGTGCAGATTTTACAAACTTATTCCGCTATAGTCTTTAATAAATATTCTTCGCTGTCAGTAAAATTAATGAAAAAGAGTAGTTTCACCATAAATTCATGACGTCACCATCAGGAAAAGAAATTTGAAAGATTTTAAAGCTTAATTGAATCCTCGTTCTGGTTCTTCTATTATCATTTTCTGTATTCTTCTTTTTCTTCTTTATAACCAATTCTGCTTGTTCATTGGCGGATTAATATCTCTATGAAAGTTTGTCACTCCATCTTCTGGATAATTTTCTGTATAACTGGATAAATTTCCATTTCCATTTATAATGGATTTCTAGGGTTATAATGATTTTACTCTTTATTAATATCTTTATATGTCAACAACAGTTATTACTGCTTTCCCTCAAGATTTCTCTGTGCGCATAAAAAAAAGACTTAGAGAGTATCAATTAAAACACATTTTACGGGAGAACAGTTTATTTCAATGAGATCTTCTACATATAGGCTGCTCTTTGAAAGAGGTAACATTAAGACAATCCTCATATTTTTTTCCTAATATTAATTATAAGATATTTCAAAAAATAAAAAAAAATCAAAAATATGGCAAGAACGAAGAATGCAGCGCTGCATTCTTATCAAAAATTTCAGTTATACACTATTATTAATACACCAGAAGAAACAATAAGAGTAAAATATGAACTATTTCAGATAATAACTCTTTGTATTGTACTTATTTTAAGAATTATTATTTGTAAATTCGATTTTAGATCTATTTTCTATTTAGGTATTCTAGAAATTACAAATGTAGGACAAGATATATCATAAATAGTGATAATTCAAATGTATACAATTAAAAAATAACAGCAGCCATTTTGTAAGGGGCGGAGCTACAATATGACACAAATGATACGTGCTGGAACTAATCTCATCGTAGACATTTTGTAAAGTACGGGGCGAGAATGTATAAGGATGACACAAAGTACATGACATATAATGTGATAAAGACACAAATTACATAACCAATTACATGAAAATGACATTACATTATAGGTGCCATTTTGTACTGGGCGGAACTAAAATGTATGACAAAAATTACACCATGACAGATGACATGGAAATGACCTCATAACATCTATTTGGTAAGTGGTGGGGAGCAATTTATACTTGACTTACTGACTTAAGAGGGACTGCAGTTTAGACGTAGAACAAACTAAAGTGATGCACTATATGAGTGTGGCCTCATAGCCATCACAATGTAAGGGTCGGAACTAAGAATGCTAAGTGTGAATGTTACACTGCCTACGTTTACTAATTATTCGTTAAGTTTGCTGGGTCTTCTTTTGTGCAAAACTTTTCTTTTTTCTGTAAGAAACGTGTGTAATATTAGGGTATGTTTTCGCATATTGCAAACATTTGTAATATCGTGTAAATTGGACGAATCAAGATATGATAAATATAATTTAGACCCAAGCAATAGCTGCATCTGCTTTCTATGTTGTTACAGGAATCTTCGTTTCTAAATTATTGCAAAGATTCAATGTATCTTAATGTTAAAGTAAATTTTGTTTAGGTCGTATCTGCCAATATATTCTCAAACAAATTACGGCACACGCTGAAAAGTAAATCAGTAATCTGGAGGTAGAAAAATAAATTATATTAAGAGACAGGGAGATAGTAAACGAATTTAAAATACTAAAAAATTCATAAATATTCAACCTAGATATTACAAGTCTAAGTTCAAAATATACAGTTGCCTAATTATTAAAAACCAATTTCATTCGAACATTTTACTCTTATTTCCCCTCTTATTACAACTAGGACTTGACAATTTCCGAACACTCATTATTCACTATCCAAAGAAAACTACAAAATAGTTTTCCACTTACAAAAATATCCTCTAACTAAAAGCTCACAGATGCTTCTTTGAACATAACTATGGTAATTATGATAGTTTCTGGACTAAAAAAAGTAAACATTTAGAACTGCGAAAATAAATAATCTCGCTTTCTTTAGCATTCTAGTTCTTCGCCACTTTTAATAATCTGACGAAGACATTACTTTTGACGACTTTTGCACAAATGTTCCCTGTCTGATGCTGAGTATCAAAATTGCAAAACATTTTTTTTACTTATATTCCACCGACACACTGTTATAGTTAAGACTAAATAATAGGATCAATAACGAAAATTAAGGACTACAGGAAAATGATTAGTATATTACCAAAATGTGAGAAATGATCGTGTGTCCCAACCAAGAATAAAGAAAACAACAGATGTGTTGTTTAGTTTGCTCAATTCACGTGTTTACTCTTTATAAAATTCTGAAAATCTTCGAAAAGTTACAGAAAAATAGTTATTATGTCTTTTTGATATATACTTATAGTTGCCATAATCATTCTTCGCACATGTAGTCAATAAAATCAACATTGATGTTGTAATATTTACATTAATATTACATATTTACAATTAATTTACTATCGAATAGTACATTCTGGTAGTCGGTTAATATCAGAATTTAAACTGAATCTGACTCGTAGTTTTGTTCTAACCGCGTGTTGAAGCGGAAGTGTCTGCAGATTTTAGACAAATTTAAAAAGAGCAATATCGGTCGTGATTCGATTGTTTTTCGAAGAAAAAAATACCTGGAGGATAACGGTGCTCCGAAAATCTTTGACGGCTACCACAAAGGATAACGTGATATAAAATACACAATATCGTATTCGCAGACCACCCATTTCAAAATGCGCAAGATAGCTGAGACAGTAGGCATCTCAAAAAACTGCGTCAGTCACATCCTGCATGAAATTTTGGGCGTAAGAAAGCTGTCGATGCGATGAATGTAGCATTTGCTCACTCCGGAAAACCGTCAGATCACTTTAGAGCAATGTTTGACGCTGTTTAAGCGTAATCCGAATGAGTTTCTGCGTCGTTTCGTGATCAACGACGAAGCATGGATCCACCGGCACATACAAGAGACCAAGGAACAGTCGACACAGTGGACTTGTCGTATCAGCCGGAAAGGTGATGGCCACTGTTTTCTGGGATTCACAAGATGTGATCTACATCGACTACCTGGTGAAGGACAAAACGGTCATAGGGATGTACTGTTCCGATTTATTGGGTCGATTCGAGGCTTAATTGCAGAAAAAATCAGCCCACTTGGCGAAGAAAAAAGTGCTCTTCCACTAGTACCACACCTCAGCCGTCGCCACGTTACAAAACTTTAAAAAATCACTCGCCGGGCACAAATTGAAGTCGAACGGGGTCATCGCCGCACCAAGGCCTACTTTGCGGACCTCGCGAAAACGTATTGTAATCATATACATCTTCTTGTAGTGCCTATCCGTTTCGGATGTTGGCAACCATCATGGCAATCTGTACTTTGCAAACTGTGGCTCTGAAAAGATTTGTGGTTGCTGTGTTGAACCACGTACGTAGATTTTTCAGCCAGGAAATCCTTCGCCTTCCTGGTCCTCGTTTTCCTTCTACATTTCCTTGTAGAATTAATTGCAGCAACCCATATCTTTCGCCGTTCCTCATGATGTGACCGAGGTATTCGATTTTGGTCGTTTTTATTGTGGTTATCAACTATTTTCCTTTTGGCATTCTTAATAAAAACGCCCTGGTTAGTAACGTGGTCGGTATAGGATATCTTCAGGATTCGACGATAAAGCCACATTTCGAAAGCCTCAATTTTCTTGCAGGTAGCTTCTGTGAGATATAACATCCTAGTAACCGGATTTTTATGGGTACTGATAAATCATGACATTTGAATAGCCATTTTTTGAAATGCAGATCTTGCTTTCTCTATCCTAAATTTTATTTCTAGGGAATGGTCCCAATTTTTATTGACGTTCGTACCAAGGTAGGTGTATGTTTTACTCTTTCTATTGGTTGACCAATCACACTGATTATTTCAGTTTGCTTTGTTTTCTTAGAGATCATCATACATTTTGTTTTCTTAATGTTCAGTGAAAGTCCATATATCTGACTCACTTCTGTGATTCTATTCATTAACTCCTGGAGAGCTTCATAACTGTCAGCGAATAGCACCGTGTCATCCGCGTATCTGATGTTATCGATACATTCTCCGTTAATTCGAATTCCGGCTTCAACATCATCTACTGCTTCTTGAAAGATTTCCTCGGAGTATATGTTAAACAGCAAGGGTGATAGTATACATCTCTGTCGGACTCCACGTATGATTTTGATATCATCGGATTTTCCTGCTTCTGTACGGATAGACGATGTTTGATTCCAGTAGAGATTGCTAATAATTCTTGGATCACAGGTGTTTATTCCAATATTTGTTAAAATCTCCATCAGCTTGTCGTGTTTTACTGTATCGAAAGCTTTATGGTAATCAACGAAGCATGCATATATACGTCACATATTTGTTATTTTTCGTCAAATAGTTAACTAAATATTCTATTGAATCTATACTCTTCAATCTTAATATCCAGTTATTTCAGTTCTATTCCTATTTATTTTTTGTATATCCCCCGTAGTTAGCCTAAGGATAGACATATATAAATGTCTATGACCTTAACTAGCGACAAAGATTATTTGTCTGTTGACAATTGTGACTTGAGAACTCCACACCTACCTAAAAGTACTTCAGCTTACATTCAGCCTACATTCTAACAAATATCTGAAGACAACGACCACATTCTTCTTCTTCTTGATGTGCCTATCCGTTACGAATGTTGGCGATCATCATGGCAATCTTTATCTTATCTGCAGCAGCGCGGAAAAGCTGCACAGATGTTGTATTAAACCAGATTCTGAGGTTCTTTAACCAAGATGTTCTTCTTCCTGGACCTCGTTTTCTAAATATTATTTTTCCTTGCAGGATGGCTTGAAGGAGAGCATATCTGGATTCATTTCGGATAATATGTCCGAAGAATTGTAACTTTTGAGATTTGATGGTGGTCAGTACCTCCCGGTTCTTATTCATTCTTCTGAAGACCTCCTCATTTGTGACTCGGTCAGTCCACGGGATCTTAAATATTCTTCGATATAGCCACATCTCAAATGCTTCCAGCAACCACATTAACTACATTCAATTTCATGAAGCCAACAATATATGCAACAATACTTGCCATAAGTATTATTTTCACATTTTGTAGAGGTTTAGGCAGGATTTGCTTCTGTCCTTTTAATATTAAATTTATGTTTGTATAATAAATATGATTAGTTAATATCCTCTTTTATTTGTCCCTGTCAAACTCATTTTTCAGATTTTCATTTAAGATCAGACGTACCTACACCTGAGAGATTGATCTAGACGAAGCATAAACAATTGGCTCCCAACGTTAGTTGGAGTTTTATTGTTACAGTATTTTTCACACAGTATTTAAGAGGAGACTGTTGTTGGTTTTGGTTTTTCTTTTGTATGCTTAGTACTTATCGGACCGGCTAGTAAATTGTGCAAAAAATTCTCGTTCGTATAGAAAAACATTTGCCATATATTGTGCTTAGTTAACAACAAAAAGTTACATTATTTTATATCCAGAAACTATCATTTTTGGGACCTGATATATCTAACACTATACCTAAACAAGAAATTTGTTAACATACTTTTGACAGTACGGGTTTACAAAACCAATCAATTTATTTATCATCTATGTTAATCATATTATGATCATATTATGATCTAAAATATCAAGAAGAAAGCTTAGTAATGTGAGCTAATCCAGTCTTGAAGAGTGAAATCTGATATATCACGATCTAGAAATCTAGAAATCAAGTGTTTCACTGCTTAATCACTGCTGAAAGCGAGATAAAAGAATATATTAAAACTTATTTGATGCTAGATGCTATACAGTCAAATAATTGTTCGAAGTCACGAAAAAGAAGTATTTATTGTAATTTGTATTAAAGCTGCTATTAGAATCATAATTTTAGCTGCGCCATATGTTTCTGACATCTTGTCTAAAACGGGCATTGTTGAGTTTTCAAGCACTTTATCCACCATTATTTTAAAGTGCTCTCCAAAGCATGTTAACAAATTTCCAATAAAATTATAAAAAAGAACTCTTACATGATATATTGCACAAAAACTTACTTTGTTGTGTGCATAAAGACAAAGGTACAATTAATCTTAAAATTACTTTAATTCACATTTTTTACTTCACTTGCAAGACTTTAGACTAGAACGTTCTGCGTTGAAATATTTACAACATAAATAAATATTTGTCATATCAGCTGAGAGAATAAACAAAACAATATCGTTTCCGTATCACAGAGAAGAAGAGTTTGGGTAGCAACTATTCGAGTACATTGAAGTATTGATAGAGGCTCTGAAAATTCGATTTGAGTAAGGATTATTGGTTAATTGCGGTAAATGACATATTACAAAAAAATGTATTGTTTGTTTCCACAATTGGATATAAAAGCGCCGCGTCTTAACATATTCAAATTCCTCTTTACTGGCCATTTTAAATGATTTTCGCTAAAAATTTCATATCTTTAACCTAAACTAACCAATAATTTTCTGATAAAAGCCTCTAGAAATTTAGAAAATTTGTAAGGAATGAATTAAAAGCAGATTCACTGCTTCTTCCCAAAGATACTGTCGTTAATTCTAAAATAATATTTGTATTTTGTTTCGGTACTTATTGTAGAATTAGTGTGCTGCAGCAGTCGAAAGCTTTTTACTAAATAACGAGTAGCTATTGGCTAGATGTGGCTTATGTCGGACAAATTACTGAAAAATAAAAGAAACAAGAATATTAAAAAAATATGTATACGCTAACCACAAAACAAATGTTACACATCATATACTCAAATACATATATAAAATAGACTGATCATATCGGCAGTTTCCAATGTCAACAAGATCGTCCAATAGGCGAGGCAATGAACCAGTTAAAAGCCAAAAACCTACCAAATTTTTGCAGTAGGATGGATCTCAATGAAACTTGTTGTTCGATTCGTGAAATTTTGTAAACAAAAATGATGATGTGGAAATAAAAATTGCATTATTGAACAAGGAAAATGCATTTTCCAAAGTGCATTTCGAAGTAATGAAAAATGATAAATTTGTAATTCGGAAATAATTGACGGAAATGAGTTCGATATTACTACTCGGGCAGATTTTGGGATCACTGAATACGAAATTCGATACAAAATTAGTCATGGCAGTGATTGTCTTCGAGACCCCTGGTGTTCAGGACGGGCCTCGTTTCCTGAAGTTTTGTGGAAATTTAATACCAAATCAGTGCAAACTCGCTACTTAGGGGGCTTTTGGTGCGAGGAAGGGCCTCGTCTCCTGGAATGTTGTGGAAATTCGATACAAAATCAGTGCGAATGCAAACTTGTAACATTGTTGACATTTTGGGTCGATGATCACGAATATCATAACGGTGATAGTCTTTGATGCACAAACTCCCAAGAGACCAGCCCTCTCCTGAACACAAGGTGCCTCGGACACCATCGCCGACATGATAATAGTGTTCAGAGACCCTCCGAGTAACCAGTTTGCACTGATTTTGTATCGAATTTATACAAAACTCCAGAAGCCGAGGCCGCCCTGTACCCCAGGTGACTCGGACACTATCGCCGACATGATATTAGTGTCCAGCGACCCCAAAAACCACCAAGTAACGAGTTTGCACTGATTTTGTATCGAATTTGCATAATACTCCAGGACTAGATTCCGTGCTAAGCACCAGGTACCTCGCTCATCATCGCTGAAATTATATAAGTGTTCAGCGACCTCAAAAACCATCGACTAACGAGTTTGTACTGATTTTGTATCAAATTTCCAAAAAAACTTCAGAAGACGAGGCCCAGGTGCATCAGGTGCCTTGGAGAACATTGCCGTCATGATAGTCATATTCAGTGACCCCAAAAGGCCCTAAGTAGTAATATTGAGCTTATTTTTGTCAATTTTTTCCGATTTACAAATTTATAATTTTTCATCACTTCCAAATTCACTTTGGAAAATACATTTTCCTTGTTCAATAATGCCATTTGCATTTCCACGTCATCATTTTTCTTAATTAATTTTATTTAATTCGATTTAATTCTGTCTACTTTTATTTAACTTTACTTAATTTGATTTATCTTGTTGAATTTTATTTAATGTTATTTAATTCTGTATAACGTTATTTAATTTTATTTTATTCTATTTATCTTTATTTAATTTTATTTAATTTTATTTAATTTTATTTAATTTTAATTAATTTCATTTGATTTTAGTTAATTTCGTTTAATTTTTATTTAATTTTAATTTAATTTCATTTTATTTTATTTCGGTAAACGTTCTCGTTTTCACGCAGATAGATGAAACTCAGTTTGGCCTCAGAGGAGGCATGGGTACAAGAGAGGCATTATTTGCGTTGACGGTACTCTTGCAGAAATGTCGGGAATATAACAAGAGTGCATATGTATGCTTCATAAACTTTAGGAAGGCCTTTGAGCGAGTGCAGCATATGAGGTTAATAGATGAATTAAAAAACATCAATTTAGACAAAAAAGACATTGAGTTTATTAAGGCTATATACTGGAACCAGAAAGCAGTAGTAAAGGTGAACGATATAGAAACAAATAATATACCGATTGCGAGAGGGGTTAGGCAAGGATGCGTCTTGTCTCCGACGCTTTTCAACGTGTACTCACAGGTCATATTCAGAAAAGCCTTATGGGAAAGAAAAGAGGGAATAAGAATTGGTGGAGAAATCATAAACACCATGAGATTTGCAGATGACACGGTAATTATGGCTGAGAGTATAGAAGAACTACAAACTGTACTAGATGCAATAAATAGTGAATGCATTCAAATGGGACTTGACATCAACACAGATAAGACCAAATTTATGATAGTATCAAGGAGTCCAATAAATAATGAACAACTAACTCTTGGTGGACAGCAAATAGAGAGAGAGTGACAAAATATAAATATCTGGGAGCTTACATCAACACAGAATTAGATCCAGACCAAGAGATCCGGGTACGAATAGAAATGGCAAGGGGAGCGTTCTTAAAATTCAAACAATTGTTCTGTGACAAAAATCTGAATACTGCGCTGAGACTGAGGTTTGTTGAATGTTACGTCTGGTCGCAACTATTGTACGGGGTAGAAACATGGACACTAAAAGCGCAAATAGTTAAAAAGATTGAAGCCTTTGAACTTTGGATATACTGGAGAATGTTGAGAATCCCATGGACTGCCAGGGTCACCAATGAGGAAGTGCTGAGAAGGATGGGTCGAGACAAAAGATTGTTGAGAATGATAAAAGTACGCAAGACTGCATACCTTGGACACATACTAAGAAATAATAAATATAGTCTTCTGCAGGTCATCATGCAGGGTAGAGTCGATGGCAAAAAGGGAATAGGTAGAAAGAGGAAGTCATGACTGCGAAATATTCGAGACTGGACAAACATGACTGTAGACGAATTATTCCACGTTGTAAAGACAGAGAAGTTTTTAAAAATGTGGTCGCCAACCTCCGTTAATGGGGACGGCATAGGAAGAAGAAGAAGAAACGTTCTCGTTGTTTTTAAACGTTATTTCATTTTTATAATAAGTGTATATGTAAATATATGTAAATCTTAACTTACAATTACAGTAACCTATATTTTTAACAATTTTTGCGAAAAAATTAATTACTGATGAAGTAATAAAACTTCCGAGTAAGGATGTTTGATCCAGAATCATCAATTTGTAGAATGAATTAGCAATAAATCAACCGTATCGTTTCAAGAACAAAATATAATTGATATGTCAGATGTTGGTAGTTCAGATTTCTTTCCAAGGTGGCGTAGTTACCCTACCGGACAAAGAGTGTGATTTGTCGTCCTAGCCTTTTATATAAATCGGTGTACATATACTCCTCTACATATTACGAATTTGACAAGAAAAGATAAAATTAATACAGTTTTACATTTTATAGATATTTGATCGCCATGTAACGTCATTTGTTGTTAATGTGTTAATTTGCTACATTAAAAAGTGTCAAAATGGATGTAAACCTAGTGCGCCTCGAAGTGGTGCACCCTGAAGTTAGCAGATATTGGCAAACAATCAATTTTCCATCTCGTGACAGTAACTTATGACTTTCTACGTAACCTTAACGTAAACATGCTACCACAAAGTATAAACGGTCCTCTTTGGACCCGCTAACAAGAAATCTAGGACCTGTAGTCTTAATTTGTCATGTAAACATAGAAATCATAAGCTATACCAAAAGCCAATACCTAGCAAAACTTTTTAAAAGGTAACGACATCGACCAAAAATGGAGTGAGATACCAGGTTCCGAATTGTTAGGAGCAACCTATCACCGACCTTCTGAAGTAGCACCATACGTTAAAAAAGCATACACAATGCCTCCTTCATATTGGCATTCACTGACGACGAAATCCATAGCGTTATCATAAAAATTAAAAACATTAAGCTGCCAACATTTACAAAACACCAGTCACACTCTGGCCAGCCAATGTCATCCACCATGAGCAATAGAGGTACAGAGTCCGCGAAGCAAGTGGGAATACACTAGTTAAATATAGGCAGAGGACGAAAACCTCTCACTTTTTTAACAACGTCCAATCCTTATCAGTTAAACAAGGTCCTTTCTGACTTACTACACAGTCAGCATCGCCCAGTTATCGTTGGGCAGGTACACTAATATCTCTAATTACTTCCACTCCAAGACCAAGATGGAATCGCTAAGTGCCAATTCTCCATAGGACTAGATAAATGCTTAGGATAGATACCCCCACTAGCAAAAACTATCAAAGATTTGCTGCTGCTGTAATATGCATTACTAACGCATGAATACCAAGAGTCTACCGCAAGGAATACATTCCTGAATGGGCACATAATAGTCAAAAGATGGAAACTGAGAGCCTAAACTTTCAAACATCAAGTAAAAAAACTTGGACATTACTACGAAAACAGGAAAGCGCTGAAAGCCCACGCGAAGACAACCCATAACTGTTAATCCAAACGCAGTCGCTTCGCACGTAGTAAAAACATCCAGAGAGCCAAAATAAAAAGCTCACACGATTAACATCAAAAGAGATCTAAATTCCTTATAACTAGAGCCACGGTAACAGAATACTCCATCCCTTTCACGTACCAATATATTTCAAACGCTTTTAAGGATCTTAAACTAAGAAAAACTACAGGTTTCGATGGTATCAAGTTTTTAATGACCTGTGACAAGTATTCAAAAGTCTGGTCGTCTCGATTCTTTACAATATAAAACACATTATAAAAACCGGTAATGTCCCACAGGAATTCAAGTATTAAAATATAATTGCCCTCCTAAAACCAGGTAAACCACACGATAGTCCGAAGGGCTACAGACCAATAGCTCCGCTTTCTGCAACATACGAGCTACTAGAATGGCTTAATGGCTAGTCTACAACAGAATCAGCATGCGACGCTTCGAAATGACTCCTATTGAACAAGCTGGGTTTTCACTCAAAATTTATGGATAATTCCTTGATGCCATACTCGAATGAATGTCTTATTTATGTTACATATACTCGTTTCTTATTAATGTTTTTAAAGTCGCACAGTACACTCATATTATTCATTTATGATGGCATCAACATTCCGAAAAACACTACAATAAAAATGTTTTTAATTTAACTTTGTTGGAGTATGCAAATATTAAAAGCAATCGATATGAAAAACCAAAGAAATAATTAATAGTTACGACAATTACTTAAACAACATTTGCATAAACTAATTTTGAAACTTTACGTACCTTTTAATATATAATCTGTCAATAAAGTGGGCACCGTCGGACTGTCTTCATTAATAGCTTTGAGAACTAAAAATATAAAAAAAATATTAGAACATAAAGGATTTAATCGCACATATAATTGAATTTATTTTAAAAATGGCTGTATGTAGTGATTAATTAGCAATGACAGAAAATAAGCAAAACATAATTTCATAATATTGATAATTTCAAAGGAAAAATATATAAGTAAGTAGTAAGTTCTTTTAAAGATGATGAACCACATAGATGATATCCATGTATCATCTAAATAAGTGGGTTTCTATAAAGAAAAAGTATTTTTGTAGTCACCGTCACAAGTAACAAGTCATTTTTGTAGATAATATTTAGATATTGGCAAAGGGCGTTAAAAGTGTTTCAATCTTTCTCGAGATTTAGCATCGCAGTGACAATTTTTTTTAATTCATTCCCCGTTCAGAGATTGAGGAGGCCGGGGGGTCTCGCATTTTTTGCCAGACCATCAATTTCCAGTTTAACCCATTGCAAAAATTCCTGTCCATGTGGGTGAAAGTATAAGTTTTTTTTTTATTTTAATGCTGAGAAACCTACTATGGTTTCCTTAATATTTCCACCTGCCTGTTTATGGGAATGGAGAAAAGCAGTGTTCGTAATTCATCAATTTGTTCGCTGGGAAACAGTTCTTCTTGTATTAAAAGAACACACAAAGTCCACAGTCAAAGCATGTATAGGGAAACAAAGAAATTCACAGTAAAATTTTAATCAATCAGTAACTTTAAAACAAATAAAAGGTATAGGTGTTTCAAGACAAGCCAAAGTAGTCTGCACACTCATCGTTAACAAATAAAAGGTCACAAGTTTTTTTTGAAAAAATAGACATGCTGCTACCATTTCGTTAGGAACGGAACGCCTGTCAATACTAAATGTTATACAATCATTTGTTTGTCAGAAGTGATTGATGAACTCTGTAGAAACAACTATAATCGTCGCATCCTCTTGCGTCAATACAATGACAGGCTCTCACACAACTCGTATAACATTCGACTGTTTGAAGATGAAAAACATAGATTTGGTTGTCATGCTGCATACAGTCCTGACTTGGAACCGTATGATTTCTTCGTTCTCGAAAATAAAAAAAAACAACGCAGTAAACGTTTTAAGACGTCAAATGAGGTGGTCGAAGCATACAAAAGTCTCATTTTTGAGCTATCTATTTCGGACTGACATAAATGCTTCAACGATTGGTTTGTTCGAATGCAAAAGTCTATTGATTTTAAAAGTGAGTACATTAAAAAACAATAAAGCTAATAATTGATGGGTTTATACAGCTCCGTCATATAAACTTTCAAAAAACTGCTAGTGATTATTTTAGAACACACTAAATTTTCACCTAAATTTACCATAAAAAATGCAATAGAACTAGTTAATAAAATACAACATTTTCAGTTACCTAACAACTCCAGATTAATTTCATTTGACGTAAAAATCTTTTTCTTAGTATCCCTCCCACAGAAACTTTTATTCTAGTAAAAAACCTTTTAGACCAAAATAGTACAAATCCAATCATTACATCTGAAATTTTACATCTTCTTGAAGTTTGCATAAACCAGGACTACTTTGAATTTAATAATGAATTATATACAAATAACAGTGCAGGACTTAAGGAATAACACCAGCTTTCAGAACAAATAACAACCTAGGCAAATATATTAAAAACAACAAGAGCCAACATAAAAAACACTTACACAGTGGTGTGTACAAACTTAAATGTGGCGACTGCCCAAAAACTTACATTGGTCAAACAGGTAGAAATTTTAATAAATGAATAGCAGAACATGAAAGGGCTTTCAATAATAGAAAAACAGATTCTACATACGCACTTCACCTTCTAGATCATAATCATTCTTTTAATGACGAATTTAAAATTCTCCACATTCAAAATAAAGGCCTTAAGCTATCTTTGTTAGAATCTATGGAAATCAACAAATTAAAAAACACAGATATAATTCTGAATGACCAGCTTGAGACAAACAGTTCTCCCCTCCTCAACCTATTTCATTAGAGTCTATAAAGTGTAAACCCATACCAAAAACAGATCACTTGAGAAAGGCAATCAGCCAAAACAGCTGTAGTGATAAAAATTTAAAATAAATTTTGTGGAAGTTTGAAAACAAAGTTTTCAGTGTTTTATTGTTAAATAAAGCTAATTTTTCCAAAAATATGTTTTCATTCTATTATTTGTGTAAAATTTTTAGTATACGTTTCGTAAACTGTGTAATCATTAACACTGCCTGTACTATTCACATGACGTACAAACTACAAACCGTTGAACCGAAACTTGCCAATCTTTGAAAGATCTAGAAAGATTTTCAAGTGACCCTGGCTCTGAATTACAAATATTTATCTGTCATTGAGAACGATCCCAAACTTGTTAAATCGCATTACAGTCGATACATACGAGTAATACCGAGCTTTTGTAAAGCTAAATTCGCCACTGCTGTTCGGTGAAGTCATGCCTTCTTATTCACAAGAACCATTTGGGTTAAACTGACGAACAGATAGGCCAACAATAGGATGAACTACTAACGTGACCCATCTGTGACTTCAAACAAAGTCAACTCCAAGGCAAATCTAGACTCGTCCTTGAACAAACCAATGTGCACAACTGTGCTGCAGTTCAGTACTGATGAATGAGTAACTAAAACTCTATGCCTAACACATGTGTCTCTTGTTAACTGAATATGTCAAACATGTTTTCTGGCACCAAGTACACCATCGTGCAATTTTCTAGGAATGGTATACAAACTTACGTGAATGTCAGTCTGTATCCAAAGTTTAAAAGATAATAATGCACAATTTCTTCCATCACCACTCCTCATCTATCTATGTATATCCTACCTCCTTATAGAATGAGGAGCAGCGATATCAGTATCAATAGTTTAGAGTCAGAAAAAGAGCATGGAGGGCACACGTTGATAGAATGGGTTAAAATAGACTTGCAAAGATTGAAAAGAAAGAAAAACCGAACACCAGCAAACCACTCAGAAGACACCCCCCCCCCCCCCTCCCAAAACTCTGGTATGAAAGTAGGACATCGGAATCCCAACTTAGGCTATAACTTAAACAAGCATTGTCTGAAAATAAGAAGAATAATTTCTTCTAGATGTCGTAATAATAATATATTCCTGCGTTCTGGAAATAGCTCGTTCTCGACCAACTCCGTGTAGTGTATTACATTTATCAGCTTCCTGGAAACGATTCCAAGCTAGTCTAATCAACCCCTGAGAAACAATAAACATTTAGGTCACTTCCTGTTGAGTCCGGTTATGTGCAATTATGTGCAATGCATTATGATGCAAAAGGGCCATTATGATGGTCAAGTCTTCGGAAGAAAGCCTTCATAGTGGAACAATACAACACAACACTAGATAATATCAGACACGCTAGATCAGATAGATAGATAGATAGATAAATCCGAGGTCGAAATTGAAACGTCAATAAACTTATTTTAACCTTCAATTGTGGCTTATTCCCAATAAAATAGTATCTGGCTGATTCTCCCAATAAGGGATATTTCGTGTAACCGTAAGTTTTTTTAAAAACATTCAAATATCTTCCTATAAAATTTTTGTAGTAACTTCGGCAAGAACGAGATCTATTAGTTTCATATAAAATTTTATTCAAACATTAGTTATTTCAAGTAAAACAAAACAAAAAAACCACCGATTTTTCATTAACGTGGATGCAACTGGGTGCCAATTTTTACGGATATTTTTACTCTCATAGTATTTGCCTTTATTTGGAATTGTTTTGAGTTCCTAAACTAAATGAGTAATAATAAAGCAATAACTGAGTGAATATAGTTTACTACAAATATTATCTATACTTGCTGAGACCATCTTTAAAATATGCAACCAGCTTCTGAGTTCATTAACGTGGACACAAACAAACAGCGTCAAATTGCCTTCAATAATTTAAAATTAGATAAAGCAACAGTGTCATCAAATAGAACAACCGGAGTCGATAAGATGTTAAAGGGTTATAAAGTTACAGAAGAAATAAGAAGAAAAATTTTATTTGGAGAAGTCCTTACAAAGGGACTTAGTGAAAATTTGAATGAAATAAGAGGTAGAAAGTCGAAACAGATATTTTCGAAAGTAATCAAAGGTAAACTATTAAAAAAATATAAATTACTTAAATATGCAAACAGTTTCCTTTCATACAAAATGAGTACCACTGCTTTAAAGAAGTCAGGGTTGACAGAATACACCCGTAAAAAAGTTGATAAATTTGGATTAATAAGGCGCACTTTGCATAAATTTTTCACTGATGACGAAGTTTCAAGACTGCCCTGGTAAAAAGGAAACTATTACCAAGAACGGCAATAAAAAGCAAAGACGTTATTTAAATGATACATTGAAGGTATTATATGGGCGTTTTAAAGAAAAACATAGCACTACAATCTCATACCCAGCTTTTTGTAAGATGCGTCCTTTTTGGATTGTTCCACCAAAGGTATCGAACAGGGACACATGCCTTTGTGTTCTTCATGCAAATTTTAGTTTTCTTATAAAAACTTTAAACAAAAATCGTATTTTAAAACAAAGAAATTTAGATGAAGTGTTAAGAATATTGTGTTGTAACAAATACTCTGAAAAGTGTTTAATGCGAAGTTGTGCAAGATGTATTACACAAAAATTAGAGTTTAATGTTGCAAATAATACATGGGAAACAGAGATATTTTATTATCAATGGGTAGTAAAAAAGGAAAATAGAATTAGTAGTAAAACTAAAAAGGAAATTACTGTTCAACTAACAGCAAAGGAAACAATTTCGTCAACTATTTTAGGCACAATTGTTTAATTGAACGAAAACCTGCAGAAAATATTGAACCATTGTTTAAATATTACTCACCAATACTCTTGCTTGAGATCTCTGAAAAATAAATTGTCTAAAGAAGAAATAGTATTCCATATAGATTTTGCAGAGAATTATAACTGTAAATATGGAAATGAAGTTCAGTCCGTACATTTTGGGGCCTCTCGTGAGCAAATAACTTTACATACAGGAATGATGTATTCTAGTATAAAGAAAGAAGCCTTTTGTACAATTTCTTCACTGAATTGAAGATATTTCCAAAGATGAAGAATTGAAGATAATTCCCAGCCTGATTGAGTCAATTCCACCAAATATTCCAGAGACCAAACTAGATTTTGCTTTAGATGAGTGGGTTTTAGTAATCTACGACGACTGTTGGTATCCAGGTAAGCAGTTAGAAGTATACATTAATATGCAATATAGTTTTAAACTTTAGGTGTTATCGAAAAAATTAAAAGAGATAATTTAACATTTACTTTTATGGAGAGAAAGGATAATAGATTTAAATGGCCCAATCCCAAGGACTGCCAAACAGTTAAAAAGAGTGGAATTTTTAAAAAGATGACGTCTTCGCCTCTCCCTATAAACAACACATATTTCAAAATTGCCAATTATGAGATAATAGACCAAGAAATAGTTCAGTTTCTAAAAAACAACATTTTGTAAATAATTTTAGTTTTTGTTTGCTTAATCTCACATATATTTTGTTGTTTTTTCGTATTTACAATTATTATTTGTAATTTATTTCTGGAAATTAAAAGATTAATCACGACCTTAAAATATTATTCTATTCTAGACAAGATCTGATTCACATGGACATGTTATCTCATTCACATGGGCATGTTATTATTAATAACTTATTAATTAACATGTGCTCATGTGTAAAAAGGTTTGTTTGCTTAATTTCACATATATTTTGTTGTTTTTTCATATTTGCAAATATTTGTAATTTATTTCTGGACATTAAAATATTAATCACGACTTTAGAGTATTATTTTAGACAAGATCTCATTCACATGGGCATGTTATTAATTAACATGTGCTCATGTGTAAAAAACTTTTAATTAAGCGCTGCTAATAATTACATAATATTCTACATTAACAAAGTTATCTCTATGCGACTTTCCAGCTTTTTCCAAAAATAACTTTTATTCGGATAACCAATTTTTGAAATTAACCGTATTGTGAGAATCATCCATCTACTTTAAAATGACACAAGAAAATAGCTTCAGAACATATCACAGATGTAACGTCGCTAGTGAACAGAATAAAATGATATAAAATTTATACTTCGATGGTAGTAAAAACAACGTTTAATATTTTATCCAAATAAAACCATATTTTTACTTATCGCTGCAACAACGAAAGTACTAGCCAGTAAAGAAAGATTAAATTTTGCCAATATCAAAAAATAACTGATGAATATTTTAACAAAATAATAATAAATAAAATAAATAGCGATAATTAGATGCGTATGTACCGATTACATTTTTAGTTGTCAGTAGTTAAACATGTTAAAATAGTTTGATGTTATTTAAGAAATGATCTATAACGCTTACTTTTTATTAGAACTTGAAGACTCTGATTGTCTGGCGGTCCATTTCCTATGTGGTATGGAATAACGGTGGTCAAATACTAAAAAATAAATGATGTATCACTATATAAAAAAACTTAGAATAAAATTAGATTACGGCCTTCTTGCAACCGCATAAGAATATCTTTGCTCATACATTGTTAATTCTAAATTGTTCTCTTTTATATCTTTAAAGACTTTTTCAATATGCTTTAATTTGTTCTTTTCGTTCTTTTCTGGCTCATACATTATTCCTTCGTCTTGTAACTTCTCGCTGTGTCCATAATCTTTATTTAACAAAACATAGAAATATTTCTTCCAGCTTTTTATGATTTTCTTAGCCTCAGTTATTCATTGTCCCTTCTTTACCGTATTAGTTAACAGTTTCTTTTATTTGTTACCTTCCTAATCTTCTAAACTGTATCTCTTATAAAATGCTTTCACGTTATTTTTCGAATTTTATTCAAGATATTCTTACATTCTTTCTTCGCTTTGGTTTCTGGAGTTCATTACCGCTTCATTTGTCGTTGCTAATTAATATTTCTATTCAAGGGTACTAATAAGTAATCTTCGATATCCGGATGATACTGTTATACTGGCAAAGATTTGCAGATGATGCTCAATAGGGTAAAGATGACAGGCAACCAATTTGGACTTAAGATCAACAAAAAGAACAATAAATTGATGGTGATTAGTAAGAAGAACATTTAAAATATCGACCTGCATATTGGAAATATTAGAAAACGATAACATCAGGGAGAGCTGGAAAAAACTCAAAAATGATATAATTAACGCAGCAACAGAATCACTTGGAGAGAGGAAAGTAACGAACACTAGCTTATCAAAAATGAAGTCCCCGTGGTTTAGAGAGGAAGTGAAGATAAAACGTGAAGAAAAGAAGAAAGCCTTTTTACAATACAGAACAAAACAAACACAACAGGCAAAAAATAATAAAAGAAAACTGAATGCCTCCAGAATGAAGATCAAGCATCCTAATACCTCTCTTCAAAAGGGAGACAAATTGGACCCAGAAAATTACAGAGGAATTAATTTATTAAACACAACACTAAAATTATCAACCAAAGCGATAACAAATAAAATGGATAAAATTATAACACTAACAGAAGTACAACAAGGTTTTGGGTCAGGAAGATATGCACCGACGCTATATTTATATTAAGGCAAGTACAAGAGAAATCATTCGAATACAACAAACCGGCATATATGTTTCGTAGACCTTAAGAAGTCATTTGACCGGGTTATATTAAAGGATGCTATTCACTTATTGTACGCAAGAGAGATACCTCTAGGAATAATCAAAACGATCTCAAATATCTACCAAAAAAATACAATAAAAGTAAAAGTAGAAGAACAACTAACTGACCCTATTGAAGCTGGAAATGGAATAAGACAGGAAGATTCTCTGAGTCATCTATTGTTCGACCTGATGAAATAATACAAAAAGTAAGAACTAAAAAGGATACTAAATGGGAGAAAAACAACAAATAATCTAATAATGAATTTTTTGCTGGTGTGAGTCTGATAATGTGACGCCTAGAACAGAGCTGCAGATTGCCTGAATGGAACAATATGAAGAAATAAAAATACCAGGAAAGAAAAGTCATCAGAATTTACAAAACAGTCATCAGACCAATAATGACATACACGGCAGAAATACGATCTGACACAGAGACAAAAAATATGTTATAAACAGCAGAGATGAAAAAACACTATGGGACAGAGCTAGAAGTACAGATATACGACGTAGATGCAAGGTGGAGTACATCAAGGGCTGGGTAAGAAATAGAAGAGTAGAATGGAACGATCATATAAGTCGAATGATAAAAAACAGAGTAGTAAAAAAGGCAAGAGACGGTTCCCCTACAGGAAAACGCAAAACGATGGAACGACAACTTACTAAAGGCACATTGAAAAGAGACAGAGTTATGTTTACATAAAAAAAAGGAAAATAAGATATTGCAAACGAACATATAGAGAGAGTTAACAGATTCAAATATCTAGGATCTACAGTAAATGATAAGTGGGAACCTTATGTCTATAGAGATTAACATCCCAATTGAAATACCGCAATGTAAACGTTAGCACCAAATGGTGCGCCACGAAATATCACGTACTCTCCAAGCTACTTTACGAAGTATAAGGATGGACGCTATAAGCAGCAACTGAAAAAAAATTAGAAGCTTTGGAAATGTGGCTGTATTGACGCATACCTAAAATACTTTGGACGGACGGGAGTGACCAATACAGAAGTATTGAGACGAATGGGTAAAGAGATGGAATGGTTAACAACAATGAGGAAAGCGTCATACCTAGACCATGTGTTTCGGAATGATAAATACATCGCACTGTCCGTACCAGAAGGTTGGGTATAAAACAAAAAATCCTGGCTGAGAAACTTACGGGAATGGTTCCAAATACCAGAAGCTGCAAACTTAATATATGTGCCACAAAATAGAAAAACATATATCGTATGATGGCCGCCAACCTTAGAAAACAGCGCGCATAAAGAAAGGAGATCCACTGGGTATTTCGCTTTTTAACGCGTTCTTACATTTTCTATTACTGCACTGATCGTTTTTTGTTAATTTCTGTATAGATCCACTTCATTTTTTGCGCTATTCATTATTTGAAGTTCCGATTTCTATTCAGATATATTTATTTAGTTTGTGAAAATATTTTATTGTAATTGTATCCTTTTTTCATCTCTTCTATTTTTTATTATCAGTATTTTTGAACAGTGAAATAAAAAAATAAAACGGAAAAATGTATAATAAAGTGAAAACAAAGATAAAATTTTCTATTCTATTCTATTTTCTATTGAGATTAGAAACTATTAACTATTTTTTAATTGATTAATACTTCTATAAATCTATAGACTTATATTTACCTTAGGATCCATTCCGTTTGGAGTTTTATTGGAAGAATTCTTCGCCGATCGTTTCTTTTCAACGTGGTACTGTCTCCGTCTGTTTTGCACCGCAAGTAATAACGAAATGAACGTGTTTTTCAGCTCTTTCTCGTATTCCAATTCATCTCTGAGAGCCAACTCCGAGATCAACGTTTCCGAAAATTCTCTTATCAGCACCTCCAGTTCCAGGAATAGCTCGTTCAGTTGGGACAGGCTCAAGTCACGTAACTCTGCAAATATGAAATGGAAATATTTTATGTTTCGTCCTGCAATGCGGCGAAAAAATGTTAAAATCTGATCGTAAAAGTTTTGTGCAAAGTGTAGAACTGAAAAGAAACACACGAATAGGAATAATAAATAATATCTAATATAATATATTGTTGGTCTTTAAAGGGTAATTTAAACTTTAATTTAAAGGGTAATTTGGTCTTTAAACGTTATTATTTAGTTGTTTCATTTATACACCGCCGAGCATAAAATTAGAACCCCGTAATTTGAATATACATATTTAGAAATTAATATTTTCTTTTAACTATTTGCTGGTGTAACATAGGTTACTTTCCTTGGAAAAAATTGTTGTTGTTGCTATTTTAATAAGCGTTTGAAATTAAAATTATCCCTTATCCTAGTTCCTAAAAACTCTTAGCAGTTTTTGTTTTTTGTGGTTTTAACGTCAATTGTAAATTGTTTGTGTAGTGTTATCACTGTCAGTGTATTGCAATGGGCATAAGTTCCGTTGTGGCGGCAAAAATTGTGGTGGTGTGAGAAGATGGGCACGGTCAGTGCGAAATTGCGAGAAACGTTGGTGTAAGTCTATGGACTGTGCAACGAGTATGGCGACGATAACAAGACCTTGTTCAGGCCGAGGCAGAATTACAATAGCTAGAGATGATCGCTTTGTCGTTTCTAGTGCTTTCAGAATTCAAACAGTCACGGCCGTTTCCCTTCGAAATCATTTTCAAGAAGTACGAAATATAAACGTAAGTGAATGGAGAGTGGACACATGGACAGAGGCGACTTTATGCTGCTGGTTTATCTTCTAGATGTAAAGTAACTGACCGCCGCTTTCCCGTGAACACCGAATTGTCAAATTGAATTTTGCACGAGAACACTTGGCTTGGACAATACAGAATTGGAGCCGTGTATTGTAACAGTGTGGCGACGTCCAGGCGAGATATATGCTTCAAGCTCAAGCATGTGTTGCCGAGCGACTTCCATTTGGTGGACGGTCAGTTATGGCGGCACCGAACAACGTTGTTCGGTGGTTATGGCATGGGTAGGCATATCGTTTGACGCTCGCGCGGAGTTAGTCTTAGATGATAGATTCTAACTCGATGGTCTTTATCGAGAATGGGATATTCACTGCGCATGTGCGCATAGGTATCTGACATAGGTTCTAGAAGGCCATGTTTTACCGTTTACGGTTATTCTTAGATGTGTAGCAATATTTATGAATGATAACGCATGGCCCCACACTGCTCGGATAGTTACTGAGTAGAATCTTGACGAGGTTCAAATCACACGATTTGTTTGGCCTGCTCGTAATTCAGGTATCAATCTCATAGAACATGTTTGAGATGAGATGAAGAGACGTTTACCGAGTCATAAGCCGGCCCTCAGAAGTTCAAGAGAGCTTCGCGACATAATGGTACAGGAATGGAAAAATATTTCACAGAAAGTGATCCAAATCATGCACCGTCATTTTCAAGCTGTTATCACTGCCAGAGGAGGGAATACTCGCCACTGAAGTTCTTAAAATTTCTTTTGTTTCAACAAAAAGCACATCAAATTAAAATTATCCCTTTTTAATATTTAGGGAAGGAAAGAAGAGGAAGGAAAAGGAGATAGGAAGAGAGTGTCATGGTTGAAAAATTTAAGGTACTGGTTTAAATGCAGTTCAATATCAGCTTCAGAGCAGCGGTAGAGCGAGTAAAGATAGTAATGATGATATCCAACCATCGATTGGGAGGCGAAACTTCAAGAAGAAGTTATAAAGGGATAGAACATGGATCATTAAAAGTCTAAAATTTACCCTACCTCAAGAATAGAAATTTAGGTATATTCTGATCAGTAGCACTTGTGAAAAATACAAACCAATTAAAAAAAAATGTTGGGCAGTATAATTTAGTTCTTTGAATATCGGTTGTTTCGTGTTTTTGTATTGTAATTTGTAATGTAGGGGCCGCCAACACCATTTTTCAGATTTACTTCTAAGATAAGACGTTCTAATACCTGAGATACTGAGCTAGACGAGGCCTAACAATTGGCTCCCAAAGAAAGTTGTGAGTTTTATTGAAGTTTGTGAAAACATAGACCTTGAAGGTTACTCATTGGCACCGACCGTTTCTGATGGGTCGTTCAATGGTTACAAATTAGATTGAAATTAAAGGGTGAGTTTTGTACTGTTTAAGTATATTCTCGTTCCTAAAATATTATCTTACTTAATTGTCTGAGATATGAATGATTAAGTTAATCCACCTGATCGAATTATGATGTGAAGAATCCATATTTTTATAGAGTGTGCCGCGTAATAAACTTTTGTGAGTTTACTACGCGGAATTTTGATATTCACAATTACCCTACTCGAGGTAATTGCACTTTACACATTGTGAAAACAAAAAGGACGTCTTGAAGAAACTCTTTGTTGTTTAAGGGTTTTGATTTTTTTAATAAGCTTCCTCAAACAGTTAAAAGTTGTTCATCTGTCCAAATGTTTAAAAGCAAATTAATGAACCATATTAAAAGCACCAATTGGTAGTTAGTTATTTTGTAGTCATGTTTTATGTTATATATTATTGTTTTATATTTTTAATAAGTGTAGGTACTATATTGTGTAATTGTTATTTTTATCTTATTATGCATTAATTTTATAAATTGATTAATTTTGTGTGTATTAGGGCTTTCCCTATTTTTGAATAAATAAACTTCTTCTTCTTATATCGTGTGAGATCACAAGTTTCATGTATATCTGCTTAGCGTGGCTTGTGTCTCTGTCCAATAGAGACAAGTGTGATATGCTTTTAAACGGGTATAACAAGTTCTGGTGTCATCCCTCTCATGCATTGAAACACCTCGTACTCCAACCCATACCTTGCAAATTAGATTAAGATAGTTGGTATGTATCAGAAAGTATCAGTTCATAGTACATAAAAAAAATAATATATATACTCTGGATCAGTTAGTGGCGGGGTATATTAAAACGTCGTGATGCATAGATCTTACCGCTCCGCATTACAATTTAATATTGACGATATTCCACAACACACGGTATTTTCTATGTTGGCGAAATGACTTTATAAGTTGACAAAAAATACTTTTTTAAATAAATTATCTTATATTAACGATACCAAAATAAAAACATGTACGCCAATTGTTTTAATTAAGCTCCCTAAGCTATAATAACATAAATTAATTGGGTTAATGCTGGAAATTATTACGCGAAGTTGTCAGCCCTCAGTTGCGAAAAAAAAATCAATATTTCCCATAAATTAACCCCTTTGACATTTCGAGCATATTTCGGAAAGGAAATGCAAACTACTTGAATAGTCAATATTAATAACGTACTGCAAACAGGGGTGTATTTTCATGATTTAAGAAAACCATATCGACATATCTTATATGCCGATATCGTTTGTCTATATTGAAACAATTCAGCTGAAGAATACTATCGCAAGTAAACGGTGAATTTCCAAAACCCACTTATGTATACAGTGTTATCAGATAAGATGATTCATCAAGTGCATTACTATTTAATATCATTGTGGATACGGTAATAATAGTAGTGAGCAAAAGAAAAGGTTGTAAAAAGGTTGTATATTGTTTTATATTTTTCTTGGCCTTCCTATACTGCTTCGACCGTTTCACATGTTTGCTTTAACCTTGTTAAGGCTCTTGGTATCGGCTCTTGTCTCTACAGTATATGTCATGACCGGCCCTAGTGTCATGTCCCCAGCATTATGAATCTTGTGTTATATATCCAGTTTTCTTGAATGTGAATCCCCGGGGACGCCAAAGGAAACCGGACGTTGTGTTAACAGAACAAACCAAAATCACAGTAAGACAAAGGTAAGACGATAGCAAGACAGCGACTATAGTGTATTTTTATGTATGAGAGAGTAATAAAACAATAAATTATGTATGCAAATCCCTAAACTGTTGATACGGGTGACTCAATGAAAAACAGATATTTGTCAACAAGTTTACAGAAGTATATAGGAAAACAATTTTAAATTGACTATGACCACCAGGTGTAAAGGTTGGAGCAGAATAGAATACAATAGTTGTGAGGGTTACTAATCCCTAAATAAGGTTGCCAGTGTCGGAGTGATGGAGGTTAACAGGTACTAATGAATTTGCAAGAAATGTAAGATGTTTATTTTATTGGTTATATATAACCAATAAAAGTTTAATAAGTACCTACCTATTTGCAAAATAAAGTTTAATTCTTTAGATAAAATAAAACGTTTTATTTTATCTATTTGCAAAATAAAGTTTAATTCTTTAGATAAAATAAAACGTTTTATTTTATCTGAAATGAGTGCATTCCACGAAGTAAGGGTTTCAACAATCAAACATTTAATTCTTTAATTCCAGGAATCTACGACAGTAATTGACTAGATAATTACCTTCTAAACTTATTCCACAGAAAATGTGATAGTGGGTTTTTCCATTTTGTATATAGGAAGGTCCAAGTGGCGTATTCAAAATTCTTAACAGTTCACTAAAAGTAGGTACTTCAGTTGCAAGGTGCAGTTTATTGTGTATACTAGTGTTATGGAAAATTTGGAAGTGCCGTGTAAACGGCGAAAAATTGGTCCTCTAACAGTTAATGAAAAAACATTAATATTTAATTGTTTTATATCATTTACAGACAAACGTTTATGTGAAAGTGTTGATGAGACCGTTGAGTTAGTTAGCAGTACACTTGGTGTTGGGAAATCTACGATTTACAGAGTTATTAAAGAAGAGAAATGTGGTAGTTTTCAAATGCCACGTAATGCTCCAGGGAAACCAAAATTTCAAATAGAATATCATTTTAAAGAAGGACTTCGACGGAAAGTGCATGAATTCTTCTTTAGACAAGAATTTCCAACATTGGATAAAGTTCTTGTCTCAGTTCGAGATGATAAGGATTACCCAGAAATGAGTCGAAGTACGTTATGGAAACTTTTAAAAGAAATAGGCTTCCGCTGGAAAAAGAATCCCAGAAAGTCTATTTTATTAGACAGAAGCGATATTGTCATATGGAGAAGACATTTTCTAAGAACCATAAAGGAAATGAGAAACCAAAAAAGAAAAATATTTTATCTTGATGAAACATGGATCAACGAGGGTCATACACCAAATAAATTTTGGCAGGATGAAACTGTTACAAGTCAAAGGCAAGCTTTTGTAAATAACTTATCTACTGGTTTAAACCCACCATCAGGAAAGGGACGCAGGCTGATAATAGTACACATTGGCAGTTCAGACGGTTTTGTTGAAGGTGGTTTATTAACTTTTGAATCAACTCGTACCGGTGACTACCATGAAGACATGAACGCTGATGTCTTTCAAGAATGGTTCGAACAAATGATAGATCTTCTTCCTAAGAACTGTGTAATAGTAATGGATAATGCAAGTTATCACTCCAGACTTATAGAAGGACTGCCCACAACCAAGTGGTTAAAAAAAGACTTGCAGAATTGGCTGAGTTCAAAAAATATTACGTACCATCCCGGATCTATAAGAAAGGAACTTTATTCGTTGTGTGCCCTTCATAAAGAAAAATTTAAAAAATACGAAATTGATGAAATTGCCAAAAATCGTGGAATGGCAGTACTTAGATCCCCACCATATCATTGTGAATTAAACCCGATTAAACTGGTATGGGCACAGATAAAGAGTGAAGTTTCAAGAAAAAATACCACTTTTAAAATTCATGATGTTAAACAGTTGTTTTTGGAGGCCGTAAATAATGTAAAACCTGAAAACTGGGAAAAGGCAGTAAATCACACTATTAAAGAAGAGGAAAAAATGTGGAAGCTGGACAATATTACTGATAAAATGATCGAGCCAGTTATTATAAATCTTGGTTCTGAAAGTTCATCTTCTGAATCTGATTTGGATTTGTAACAAGTAGCTGTAAGTTTTATATTAATATTTTTATTCATCTATTTAACATACCTTAGACGGTTTTAAAAACTCTTTTTCTCTTTTGTAATTTTTAAAAATTAAAAAAAAAAGTGAATTTTTTAAAACCCTTTTTAATGTAGGCCAGTCAGTTCTAATATAGTGTGTGATAAAAGAGGTCACTTTTGTTTACATACACATAACACTTTATAACACTGAAATAATTCATTTATTTTTTACAATTATTCAAAGTAATTTTTCAATTAATCTTGAGCATGCCCATGGAGTGGTCGGAGCTACCAGTTAAAATTATGCTAATTACTCTCTCGTTCATAAAAATAAACTATAGTTAGCGGCAATAAAGCGTGGCAAACATAATTGGTATTGAAGTCTATAATGATAATGGGTAATTTACATTAGCGGGCCAGTTAATAGCGGGATTAGCTAAGATAGATAAGTGAAGCTATAAGAGAGATGAAAAATATAAGAAAATGAACTTACCGGTCAAGTAGAACTGACTCTTTAGGACACTGATACACAAGTCAAGTACTATTTGAGATATTTTATTAGGGCTTAAATTTTCATTTAAGAAGGAGAAATTTCGATGATCATGCTAGATTGGCCCTAATTATGGGTTAGGACGGAGAACCGTTTCGAGTCAAAGGTGCTTTCTCTTCTTAGAATGATCTACTGTTAGAGAAAACATAGCAGTGGCTATATGGAAGTTGCTTGGAAGTTAAGAGTTAGCAAGTATCTTAAGAAACCAAGAATCTTATCAACATAATGAATGCTACGGTAAATAGAAATCGGGCACATAACGTGTCCCGTGGATTTGTTAGCCATAGGCGTAGCAAAAAAAATTGAACGGAAATAATTGGAAGATACTTTGAACATGCTTTAGGGGGCAAAAGAAGACAGAGAAGGTTGGTTTGCGATTTATCGGTAAATAATGTGAAGTGATCAACAAAAAACGATAAAAAGTTACATTATTTGGGCAGTAGATGGGATAAGAGATTAGTAAAAAAGATTAAATACTATCGTGATTCTTCTCAAGACATATTTGGATTACATTAGCAATCTTTTTATTTACAAAAACCGGATCTTTTTATTTTCTTTTGTCAATCTTGCCTTTAAACTCCAAATCCTATTGTCTTCTATTATGTCTCTCAAATAAGTAAAATTCTGCAGTCCCAGAAATTTATACAATAATAAAAGCTCTATATAATATGATTCCATACTCTAAACCCGTGTTTAAATTGTAAAATTTCTCCCTGGTTTTATGTTTCTTACATACAAACGAAAATAATCAATTTCATTTAAACTGTGAACGTTACCGAATCTTCTATAAACCCAAGATTCGCTTGATTAAACATCCTGGAAAATCCAGATGTTTCTGGAATCCCCATTTAAAGTAAACCTCAGCCTTTGGGTAACTAGTACAGTAAATTTGTCAGAGCTATTGATTTCTGATTTTAAAAGAGACTTGCAAGCGTGCAACAGAACCGGACTTTTATCAATTTATAAACAGTATATACTTACTTATTGTAGAATCGTTTCGTTTTTAGTCTAATTAATTTTACTGTTTGAGACCACTTTTTTATTCCGGAATATCATTTCCGAAGTGGCAATCAAAAAGTCAAAATAAATGTATTTTCAGTTAAAATTGTGGTAAATTCCATTAAATATTGTAGATAAAAAACGTCTACTTAAAACAAACAAACATCCAGATTATACGTGTAATTTATTGACTCTAAGGGCAAGCAGAAAATTTTGGAGATTGTTGTTTGGCATTCCATGGGGACATGTTTAATCGTTGCAGTTTGTGTGTACTGAAAATAGTGAGATATATTACGGGAAAAACACTATGGAACATACATCGTAATAGAGATCTCAGGCAAAGGTATAACATAGTGAACATACACGATTGGATAATAAAAAAAAGTACCAGCAGCTTTTGGCTTACCAGCCAAAAAAATATAACAGCGGCTTAAGTGAACTGGAAGAGCCCACTCTAATAAAAATTAGAACGAAGCAAATAGCCAAATGGCCTTAGAAGTAAATCAAAGCAGCGAAAATGATATAATATTGGCCTTATTGTGTAATATATACACCTTTTCTTTTATTTATATAGTAGTTTTCATAGGCATAAGTAAAACAAAAACAGGATATAGGCAAGAGCTCAACGAACTGTAATGATTAGGTCTCAGACAACAGACAGCGCAGAGGTATACCTTCTCATTGGCCACTTAGGTCAAGTGGTCGACAAAGCTGGCAAATTAGAAAGAGATGCGAGGATTGCTTTGCGTCAGTTTTCTCTGTCGCACAGTGGGAACGCCACTGTATTGCAGCAATCAGTCTATTTTATATTATATGTCCTTGGTTGCACATTACTTTTAAACAATTTTTCATAAAATGTAGATGAGAGTGGTTTATGTTTAATACATCCAAACATAATGTGATTAAAATCATGAATGTGTTGTGTGTGATTCCATTTCAAATAGGTAAAAGAAATAACATTAGACTTACTCACAATCAATTTAATTTTACTACCAAAACGACCGGTTTCGCTTTCTATACTTTGCAAAGCATCTTCAGGTCAAACGGTACAAAGTAAATTAAACGCTGAAATTATAAAAAGCCCATATTAGGGTGCTGTCTTATAAAGATAAAGATCAAAAAAGGTTATAGTAATTATGTCAATATTACATGTCTGTGTTTATTACTATGCATAAAATTGATTTAGCAGACAAAGTGAAAACCCACAAATTGGTAAGAGATAATCTATTGAATTGTAATAAATTAGAAACAAAAAAAATACTACTTACATGCCGTTACAAGAATTTTTAGATAATGATTCGTGATACATAGTTCAAACTATCCAGTAATTGCTGATGATGGGTGATCTTCGGTTAATGTTGTAACTGTCTGACAATTATCGAGGAAGTTTCTTGAGGGGAGAGATGTTATCAGATGAAATAGGAGTAAGGTATATGTGATTGCTTGTTAAATGAAAGTGATGTTTTATATTATTAAAATTATTAAAATTATTTATATTTATTCAAGAGATATATTTTAGAAATGTGTGTTAATGTATTGAAATTTTTTACAGTATGAGGACAGTTATATGACAATGAATGAAATTAGATGTACTATTCATTGTCATATAACTGTCCTCATACTGTAAAAAATTTCAATAAATTAACACACATTTCTAAAATATATCTCTTGAATAAATATAAATAACTTTAATAATTTATATAATATAAAACATCACTTTCATTTAACAAACAATCACATATACCTTACTCCTTATTCATTTGTTAACATCTCTCCCCTCAAGAAACTTCCTCGTTAATTGTCAGACAGTTACAGCATTAACCAAAGATCATCCATCATCAGCAATTACAGGATAGTTTGAACTATGTATCACGAATCATTATCTAAAAATTCTTGTACCGCCATGTAAGTAGTATTTTGTTTGTTTTTAATTTATTACAATTCAATAGATTATCTCTTACGAATTTGTGGGTTTTCACTTTGTCTGCTAAATCAATTTTATGCATATTAATAAACACAGGCATGTAATATTGGCATAATTACTAAAACCTTTTTTGATCTTTATCACAGTAACTAGTTTTTAATCTTGTGATAGTTGGTACTGATCGTTTGGATATGCCATAATGGAATATGTGTGGTAATTCTGTTAGATGTGGTAACGTAGGATAAATCTTGTAATAATAATTATTATTTGATGTATTCGCCAATATTTTCCATCTATCTTGCAGGTTAAAATTTATTTTTTGATTATAAAATTTGATTAGATCTGTTACTGTGTAAATATATTCTTGTATACCAGAATGAGTCGAATCCTTAGTAAGCTCGTCTAATATTTCATTACCTTTTATCCAGGTGTGACTTTTTGCTCTAACAGATGTTACATCTTTGTTTCCCACTTTTTGTTTAATGTCACATATCAAATCACATGTCTTACGGTTTAACTCAGTATTATTAAGTAAGTCCGCTAAGAACTGACTTAGAGTCTGAGATGATTACAGCATTTTGTAAATTTTCGTGCTCTAGCCCATCCAGAGCTTTCCTAATAGCTACTGCTTCTGCTGTGTAAAGAGTGCAACGTGAAGGAAGTTTTATTTTAAATGATTTGTTATTGGAAGGAATGTACACTGCAGACCCTACATTCCCATCGTTCAGTTTAAAGCCATCTGTGCAAATTATAGTTTTATTAGTATATTCACTCAATATGGAGCTCAACAACGTGTTATTTATGTTATTTGAACCTGAATATTTCAAAAATATATTATTTGGTTTTTTGAAGATGGTATTAAATTCTAATTTAAAGTAGTATAACAACATTTGTTGATAATGTAACCGGTAAATCATTGGTTTCCAGAAAGGCATCCGCTAATCGTCGGGAATTTTTAATTTTCCAATAATTGTTTACTAGGTTTTTTAGTGACACACAATATAGGTTCCGCAATGGTATGGGTACCAGAGAAGCACTATTCTCCTTCAACGTGCTGACGCAGAGATGTTTAGATGTTAACCGTCCTCTTTACGTCTGTTTTATAGACTACAATAAAGCGTTTGATAAAGTAAAACATGACCGACTCATGGAAATTCTAAAAAATAAAAACCTAGATGAAAGGGATTTAAGGCTAATAATAAACCTTGATTACAATCAGCGAGCAATAGTACGAATTGAAAAAGAGACATCTGAAGAAATGGAAATAAAGAGAGGAGTCAGGCAAGGCTGCATACTATCACCTCTACTATTTAACGCTTATTCTGAAGAGGTAATTCGAGAAACTCTGGAAGATGAAACAGTCGGCATAAGAGTAAATGGAGTCTTAGTTAACAACATCAGATATGCAGATGATACAGTAATAATAGCCGATAGTTTACAAGACCTGGAAAGACTCATAAATAAAATAGTAATATGTAGTAGGGAGTACGGACTCTCACTCAATATCAAAAAGACGAAGTTTATGAAAATTAAATCTAGAAACAATGAGACGACTTAGCGCCTTTGAAATGTGGACCTCTAGAAGAATTTTCAGGGTTTCCTGGGTAGATTGAGTTACGAACAATGAAGTACTGAGGAGACAGAGAAGGAAGTTGAACTTACAATTAAAGAAATAAAGCTACAGTATCTCGGACATGTGATGCGGGGCGAGAAGTATGGCATCCTGCGACTCATAATGTAAGGAAAGATAGATGGCAGAAGAATCATCGGAAGAAGACGAATTTTATGGCTTACGAACCTGAGAGAATGGTTTGGATGCAGCTAAAACAACTATTTAGAGCTACTGCCTCAAAAATTAAAATAGCTATGACGATTGCCAACCTCCTTAGCGAAGATGGAATCTGAAGATGTAGGTTTTGTATGGATAATTCATACAAGCAATACTCAATAAACCACTTGTTCTGGCCCTTAAATTGAAATATATATATTGTTGCCAATAAATCTCTACAATGTTCTAATGGCATTTCATTACTTTCAGTAAGTAACAGAGGGCATGGTGTTGACTTCATAGCACCTAGAATTATTCTCAATTTTTTAAACTGACTACGATCTCTTTTTACTAAATGTGAATTGCTTGCTGATCCATATACGTACATACATCCATCCGTACATACATCCAACATACATCCGTATTCCAAAATTGATCGCGCGTAGGTCCTGTAAAACATCAATGCAACTTTGGGATCAGGACTCCATCGATAAAAGTATTGATTATGTTTTTAAAAATTTTGTCGTAAGGGCTACTGGTCCCCTAAGGGTGTTAATTATGACATAAACATGTAATGTTAGTAGGTCAATATCCGTGAATTTCTCCTTCGTGCCACTTGAAAGTTTGTTAGTTGTCACGATAAGCAACCTGCAAAAAGGCATAACGGCAGTTCGTGAAAACGAAAAATTTTTCTTGGAAAAGTTGCGAAAAATTCGATTTTCAGAAAAACGCACTTTGGTTCGCTTATAGCTTATGTCTACATAAATATATCTCAAAAATATTTTTGCTTATCTCTTATGACATTTTCAGTACACAAAAAAGCATTAATGATAAAATGTGTTTGAACCAAAGTGTCAAAGAATGAAAAAATAAAAAGAAGTTAAAAGGATAATAAAGAAATAAAGTTGTAATATCTCGGACGTATAATGCGTGAAGAAAAATAAGATCGTGTGGCTGATAGTCTACTAAGGTAAAGATAAAGTAAAAAAAGATAAAAATAGAGAGAAAATATTTTTTAGAAATATTTTGCCCTGATTACGTAAATATCGAAATTTCAAACCTACTCAGTATCTCATGAATGTTTATGGCTATTTTTCAAAACCTACGCATCACACAAAGTGTACAAATCAACCTTGAAATCTAATAATTTGTTTAATTGCACTGAATTACTTAAGTAGTTTTTCGGTGTTGGGTTTATCATCTAAAAGACATTTTTGTGTTAATTTTATGTATAGTCAGGTACTATGTGTTAAGTAATTAATAAATATACAAGGTCTTCAATATTGAACTACGTAACTTGTGTTTATTCAATACGAGACTTGCATATTTTACTTAGTTGAACTTTTGTGTGTATGCAAAAAAAAATAATCTAGAAATGTTTCGACCTCCAACTACCTATCTAGGATCTAGGATCAGACAATAAAACATAGATGTAGAAATATCAAACAAAGCAAAAAAAAATAAGATTTTACAGTTTAAATAGTACAATTTTCGGAAAAAACGGTATAAGTAGGAAGTCAAATTAAAAATATATTACGCAAGATTCTGAAACTGTTTTCTTGTGGCATGTCTTAAGTTAAATTGTGTTTCATGGCATTAACTCACAATTGATTGTAACGATAATTACATTTTTAACTACAAAAAAATTGACGTTTCGATTTCCACTCCGGAAATGGTTCTCAAAAAGATTATTTAGAATTTGATTGCAAAGAATGTATTACCGCCAAAGTTATTTAACATGGACAATAACCCTGTAAACAACTTTGGCGGTTATACATTCTTTACACCAAAATTATAATATAAAGAGGAGTGGAAATAGAAACCTCAAATTTTTTGTAGTTAAAAGTGTAACTATCATTACAATCAATGGGGGCTTAATCCCATGTAAGCACACTATTTATACTACGCAATACTGATCTATTGATGAGAACATTAACATAATATACAAGAGAAACATGGATTAACAACACAACAATAGACAATACCCTAAACGCGGTGGAGATGAAACACTTAAGAAAAAAAAAACAGAAAAACCATAATTGGTAGGAATAAGAAGTGTCTATTAAAAAATATCCAAACAGAAACTAATATCATTAAAAATAAAACAAATATACTTCTTCTTCTTTGTGTGCCGTGCTTGTATTCAAGCGTTGGCTATCGTCATATTGACAAGCTGATGAAATGATTCTCGGTCGGCAGCTAGATGAAACAGTTCCTCGACCGTTCGACCTGTCCATTGTCTAATGTTACGCAGCCAGGACAGTTGTTTTCTTACGACCCAATGTTTTCCTTCGATTTTGCCCTGAATGATTAACCGGAGTAACCGATATTTAGGTCCTCTCATTATATGACCGAAGTATTGGACCTTTCTCATTTTGATGATGTTGATCAATTCTCGCTCTTTGTGCACGGTCTCTAGCACGCGTTCGTTAGATATGTGTGCTGTGCACGGGATTCTGAGCATGCGACGGTAACACCATAACTCAAACGCTTCTAATTTGTTGAGATTTTTTATTTTTGTTGTCCAGGTTTCACATCCATAGAACAAAGTGAACCAGACGTAGCACTTCAATACTCTTAGACGTGTGGTCAACGACAGACTTCTACTGCATAATACAGAACGCCAGTTAATAAAGTTTTTCCGTGCGAGTTCTATTCTGGTCGAAATTTCCTCTTTTCGACTCTTTCAACCCTGCAGTCAATCCAGCTACCCAGATATCTAAAGTGTTCCACCCTTTCCAGGATTTTGTTATCTAATCTTAGCACTGAGTCTTCGATATTAATTTTTCCGACCACCATCCATTTTGTTTTTTTTTGCGTTGATTGTTAAGCCCTTTTCAGTGCATTCGTTGTTTACAGCATTCAACAGGGTTTAAAGATCTTCTAGACTCTCTGCCATTATTGCGGTGTCATCGGCGTATCTGATGTTGTTAAGTATAACAAATTATAACAAATATACTGGTATAAGCATATTAACAGAATGGACCAAAGGAGATTACCAAAGCAGTTGATGAAATCCAAAAGTTATGTATAAGAAGAGAAGGAAACATTTTTGAAGAGAGGTATTAGGATGTTTGATCTCCATTCTTGAGGAATCCTATTTTACATATTATTTTTTGGATTAGTTTTAGTAGTTGTTTGGTTAGATCTGATCCTCCGTACCTTGGGAGTTCGTTTGGTATTCTGTCCTCTCTTGGTGATTTTCTATTTTCCTTAATGCTCCCTTTACCTCTTCCTCCTTAATATGTATTTCTTCGTTTGTCGTCACCTCTGGTGTTGGTGGTTCATTATCGTCACCTTTAGCGAATAGGGATCGAAAGTAGTCTGCCTATGTTTCCTTCTGAATGTGTTTATGGTTTATGTGTTTCGGTTTTATTAGTTCGTTCATCTCTTTTCTTTGTCCTTGGATCATTCTCCACATTTCTTTTTGTGTTCCGTAGAAGTCGTGTTCCATCTGTTTTGAGAAGCTCTGCCAGTGTTCTCTTTTTATTTGTCTGACTAAAGTATTCGATTCATTTCTAATTCGTTTATAGTGGTTGTATGCCTGTTGTATTTGTTGTGTTCTGTATTGTAAAAAGGCTTTATTCTTTTCTTCACATTTGGTCTTCACTCCCTATTTAAACCATGTGGTTTTCTTTTTTAATATGTTAGTGTTCGTTACTTTCCTCTCTCCAGTGATTCTGTTGCTGATTCTGTTGCTTAATTATATTGTTTTCCCCAGCTTTCCTCGATGTTATCGTTTTATAATATTTCATTCCCAGCAATCTTCTCTGATATTCTTTTTCTGTATAAGTATTCCGTGGATTCCGTGTGAAGTATTTCATGATAACTATATTGAAACAAATGAAATAATTGTCGAAGGCTGGGGAAAATTAAAACAAATGGATAGATGAAAAATAAGACTAAGAACTGAACTTTATACACTATTTCTTCGGTTGAGATTTTTGTTGGTTCCACACAACACTACATAAATACAGGCATACGTAACCTAACTTGCGTTTTACATTTTTTGTTTTAATTGAAACAAAAATTTAAAGGAAATGCAAAAATTTAAAACAAATTAAAGTCCTTCTGAATAACTTAAGTTATTTGTCAGGAATGTAAAACAACTCAGAAGTAAAACCATTCATGGTTAAATCTCGTTTATCTATCTGGTAAATTTAAAGTATTTTTCGAAAGGTCTAAAGAATGAGGGAACCCTGTAGAAACTTTTAAAATACTGTAAATATGTTTGTAATGAAAATAATAAACTAGACGAGGAAGTTAAATTGTATGTGGAAAACATCTAGCAAACAATATGGCAAATACTCCTTTTAAGAAATTTATATATAGTCAAAAAAGAAATAGGAAAATTAATCTCTTAAAAAAGGAGAATAATTTGGCAATAAACTATATATCCTCAAGGCAAAACTAGACAAAACATAACGCTAGTCAACAACTCAAAAGAGAAGTGCTAAACACCTTAAAAATGAATCAATTATTCTTATCTTATAGAACTAACAGACGAATACTCTTTGTGGAGAGCCACAAGAACATTAAAAAGAAGGCCAATTATCGACTTCCTACTAATCAAACTAGCGAATGGTGATTGAGCCAGAAGTAAGGAACAAAAATCGCTATAAATTAAACTCACTGTATATAAAGAAGGAATAAATAAATAAGTATTCATTTTACGTAATAAGGTAAACAATATTCTATTTTTCAAATTAAGTTTAACAAAAATCACTGACAACTGTTTGTATACAGGGTGAACTACAAAAGAAAATTACGATTTTCTCATATTTTCTATTTTTCAAATGATTGCATTTATGATTTTGCTATCAACAAGTCCTCGTAGACACTTTGTCTCAGGACTAGCAAGGGTGTTTTAATATATACCTTTTATAAAGAAATTTTTTAGATAAATTTTTTATGATACATGGTATACAGCCAGCTACAGGAATTTAGTTGCCTTGTGGAAAAAAGTTGTGTTGACAATAATCAAAAGTTAGAACTCGCAAGTAAAATTGAAAATAGTGCTTAAGAGCTTAAGGGAATGGTTTGAATGCAGTAATGCATAACTTTTTAGAGCGGCAGTCAACAGAGTCCGCATAGCCATGATGATTTCCAATCTTCGATAGAAGATGGAACTTAAAGAAGAAGAAGCTTCTCGTAAACTTATGTGCTTTCAGTACGGTATCGGTGAGTCGCCAGTGCGAGACATTTTAAAACAAAAGGATAAACTTATTTCATTTAAATCAATGTCAGAAAGCTCTTCTGCCATGAAGGAAAAACAACAATGAAAACCACAATGAAAAACTTACGTAGAATTAGAGACGGCGTTGGGAGAATGGATAGCCCAATTTCGTAACATGGGGACATCCATTTCAGGTCCAATAATTGCTGTCAAAGCAAAACAGTTTTTTACGTGTTGGGCTTAGAAGGTAATTTTGATGCATAATCTGGTTGGTTGACAGGTCTTCATAGAAAGAAGCTAAAAGTGAGTTCGAAGAGTTTCTTTCTTCAAATGATCTGAGCTACGAACAAATTTATAACGCAGATGAATCGGGTCTCTTGTGGAAATGCCTTCCAACTCGAACGCTAGCTTTTGCAAGTGAAGGTAAAGCAAGGGGTCATAAATCCAGCAAAAAAACGAATCATGATTATGTCTTGCAACAACGCTAGAGGAAGTCAAAAACTGAAGTTGACGGTGATTGGCAAGGCAAAAAAAACCTAGATCTTTTAAAGGCACTAGAGCAGAAAAATTACTTGCTGATTACTTCAATCAAAGAAAACGGTAGATGGATAAAAAAAATATTCCAAAAATGGTTCTAAGTCAAAGTTGTACCAAAAGTAAAAAAACATTTAAAAGCAAACAATTTGCACAAAAAGCTGTGTTGTTGATTGACAACGGCCCTTCACATCTTGAAACGCATATGCTTAAGTCAGCTATCGGAAAAATATTTGCCAAATTTTTGCCCCCAAACACGACTGCGTTAGTGTAACCTACAGATAATTGCGTCTATAAATGCGTCTATGAAGAGAAACTACAGAACAAAGTTACTTCGCTCAAAAATTGAAGAAAGATATGACTTAAAAGAGTTTTGGAAGTCATTCACTGTTCTCGACTCTATTTACGAAATTGCATCTGCGTAGGAGCCTGTAAAGTCTTCAACAATTATGAAGTCATAGAGAAAACTGTTACACATAAGCTGCAAGAGTGGTTAGTGGTTAGACCCGAAATTTGAGTATTTAACGGATAAAAACATCCTAAGAAAATGCCGATGAGAAAACGAGGAAAGTAGTGAAAAAGAAAAGGAGCTTGTACCTGGTGGATGAGTGACTGACGAAGTTGCCTTCTGTCACGTAAATGAACTTTTAGAATACCTAGAAGACCAGGACGAAGCGCTACTCGATGAAAAACTGATGCTGCTTAAAGTGCAATGTAGAATTTAAAGAAACACGTTTTCCTCTTTAAGAATCAGAAACAAGTGACAGACTACTTTCAAAAAGTGTAAGAATGTAAGTAAATATTGCACTTTTGATTTCCAGTTACGGCTTATCCGAGATTTTAGTTATCCCCGACAACCGTGGCACTCAACCACGGATAAACGGGAGTTGACTGTATAACGTTTAGAAAATTAAATATTTAGCCATAAAAAAGTAGAGGAAGGGGAAAGAAAACAACTAAGCAATAGGAACAGAGCAGCGGTTGTCTAAACGAGTACAAAACATGGGCGATCAAAACTCAAGGATTATTGGAGACAACTGATATGAAAATATAAATAGGAGATGTGGGATAAATAAACCAGTTGAAAAAAACAGGAAAATAGAATGGAATCAAATAGAAAGAATAGTATATCGTCAAGTTAAAGAACAGCAATAGGAGAAAAATATGGTCTGACAACTGAGGCTAAAATAAGGAGGTGTCTATCAAAATACTAAAAAGGAGAAAACCATAATATTTGTATTAGATTTTTTTTTTCTAAAATCACTTCTATAAGAGAAACTGTGTTATTGCACTTCATAATTGAATATCGAAGTTAAGTCTCTGTAACTTCCAAATTTTTATTGATTTAATAGTAATTTCTTTTGGAAAGCGTGCATATTGTTGAATGTATTATTTAAATTTGTTTATACACATCACATTGTACTTAATCATATATATCAACTCCACAAACTTGTAAACAGTGTCATATTTGCAATAAAAAGCAGACACGATGAGTCAACAATAGTAATTAAGACCATTAATTTACCGGAATCCTTACTTTTTTCCAAACGCTGATTTTAAACAAAACATCTAAATGCATAGTTCTATATAACGGTTTGATAGTTAACTGTTCAGATTTGTACTAAATGTGAGAACTCCTAGATTAAGGTTAACAAAAATGAGAAAAAGAGAAATCTGTGTTGTCGATTAATACAACAAAATATTGTTAATTAAATGTAACTTTATAGTATCTTTCAGCGTTCTTATCATATAGGTCATAAAACTAACATCATACGAGATTATAAACAAACATAAAATTTGATTTGATTAAATTTATTTAAACACGTAAAAATGTATGAAAATATGAAATTAAACTACAGATGCAGACGAACAACGACAACGAAAAATATGGAGATGGGAGAAAAAGATTGGAAGTTGAAGATCCTATTATAATGTGTACCAAAAGCAGTGCCAAATTCAGCTAACCTTTAAAACGTTAAATTCTTCTATAAAAGTATGCATAAATAGTAGTTCACTGAAAGGTTTTTTTTTGGAAACTTATTTTTTTTTTTTTTAATTTGGGTGTCCCATATATAAAATATATAGGGTGTCCCATATAAAAACATAAGTTGGTATTATATTTCCTTAGTGAGAACCACTAAAAAATTTCTCGTATGTCACTGAACTCATATTTTTTTTTTAATTTTTCTTAATAAATAAGATATTTAACCCTGTCGGTTTCGACATTTTTCAATAATCACCCTGTATTTCGCTAATGTGGGGAGTTATTGATGATTTGATTGGACAGTCGTTACTTTAACGAAAAAATAAGTCATAACATCTTAAATACTTTTTTTCTGTCCCCTCTAGTTTTCGGTATATCCTGCAAAACATACCAATTTGGGACACCCTGTACACTGCAAGTCAGTGAGCGATTCAAGATATAGTAAAAACCATGTACGACGGCCGAGTTGGTATTAAATACTTCTGATAACTTTATTAATAGTGGACAAGGTAAGCGGAGATACATTTTATCTTTATGTATAACATTTTCTTGCTCTGCTGTGTCACTCAGCACTGCTCAACAAGTTTTCGTTTTAACATTTTATTGCAATAGTACGGAATATATCGTATACAGTGAATTTATTAACAAACATTTTTCAATGATTTCTGTTTAATTTCTTGTTGACATAATATAATGTGGGTTTACCAAATAATCAAAGCCATGCCTTTACATCTCATTTTCGTAGGATATTTTCAAAGAACATATTAAAAAACGTTTCTTAAAACGGACTACAATGTCACATTATGGCGTAATCCCCTTTCTACCGGTAGGAACTCTTTATATAAATACATTATTTATTTACTTTAATCATTTATTTAGAGGAATACCACTTAATTAGTGGTATACATAGACGAATATTAGTAGATATCAACAGGGAAGCAATTTTCCGATATTAATTTTAAATCAACTTATTAACTTTAATTTTGTAATACCTAAACATAATTTTTAAATTTTCGCATTGGCTACAAGTTTATAGAATTACATTACGTTAACAATTTTATTAAAATTTTGTCTTTAGTATAAGTGATGTATTAATATTGTCAAATAATACTTTATAATTAATTTGACAATGATAAAGTCTGTTAATAATTCATATCTAACTTTGGATACCCCTACGATTATTTCTTATACTTCTTTTATTAGTAAAATAATCTAATAACTTACTGTCTTCATACAAGGGTGAACTCAGCACCTCTTTGGCTTTTTCCATAACTTCGTTATTCTCCAGTTGTGCTTCTCTCGCCTCGGGATTTCCATCCACTGAGCACAGATCGTCCTGCATCATATCGTCAATCTCCCTGATGACCTCCTCGGCGGTCTTAAGAGGCTCATCGGCATCGTGACTGATACCACCGAGAATCAGGGCGTGCATATCTAGGTCACTAGCTACGGCCTCGTCTTCGGAGCTCAGATCAAGATCGTCTTCGGGCGTCTGGGGTTCCTGTAATTAACAGTTTTGTGTTTAAGTTAGGTCATTAACATGGGAAACTGTGAAACAAACAGTGTGGACAATTTGCGCAAAAATTCCATATTTGCCAAAATAAACAATATCAAAATTAAGATAACTAATATATTATCAAAATTACTCTAGTATTAAAATCTTGAAAATGAGTTAAATAACAGACGAGGAAGTTTTTATAATAGCATTATTTTCGTTCATGTGGAAATGGCCGGAATAATAACAAAGAGGTGCCAAAACTATTTTCCTGTGGCATATTTTAGGTACATAAATATTTTTATGGGGTTAACAACAATTAGTTGTACTTAATAAAAATTACATTTTCTATTTGTTTTGACGTTTCGACTTTCAATTAGAAATTTTTTTTCCAGAAATGGTGAAAAAATTATAAAACAATCTATTATTACTATATAAATCTATCAATTTAATAATGTTTATTAGCGGTGGTAGATAATACCAATTTGGTATTATCAAATTCATATTATCTCCTACTACCAATCATAACCACTTATAGGTTAAAGATTTTTTCATAACTTCTATTTCAGAATTTTTTGAAAACAATTTCCGGATTGGAAATCGAAACGTCAAAACAAAATAGAAAATGGAATTTTCATTAGAATTACTTAATTGTGGTTTAATCCTACATAAAAAAATCTACAATAATAATAAGTTCATTAGCAAAGCGTAATTATAGTGTGTTGTGCGAACTCAGAGACTCTACTGATCGTGGAAAAACTGTTTTTCCCAAAAATAACCAAGGACGGATATCCTCAAACCATCAAACATCTCAATTCTTTGAATTTGTACGGCCAGATGTCATTGTAGAGAAACTACTTCACAATGAATGGATTACTGTGTTACGGGTAAGCTGTGTGAAAATGGGATTATTAGTATTGAATTTGTTGACGAGCATCAGCCACAAGTTACTGTCAATCATGGCATTATAGACAAATAGCATTATTATACCTTTGGTGAGAGGTTTTCGAAACGTTCCCGCGCACAAAATCTGTACATGCGTATGCAATAATTTGACCTTAACTAACAACACTTGATGCATTTAAGGCTTTATATAAGTTAGAATATAATTCAAAATTTGAGAACTACAAAAAGGTAACAACATATTTTCAGCCACTGTAAAAACAATGGGTACTATTTATTCTGGCGTAATATGGCGTGATCATTATCATTATTATCATCATTATCATCATTATCATCATTATCATCATTATCATCATTATCATCATTATCATCATTATCATCATTATCATCATTATCATCATTATCATCATTATCATCATTATCATCATTATCATCATTATCATCATTATCATCATTATCATCATTATCATCATTATCATCATTATCATCATTATCATCATTATCATCATTATCATCATTATCATCATTATCATCATTATCATCATTATCATCATTATCATCATTATCATCATTATCATCATTATGATCATTATCATCATTATCATCATAATTCTCAGCGTATTCTACCGATTATGGTACAGCCTCCCTTGCACAGTCGTCCGTCATTTCTGCCCAGGATTGTCTAATATTAACTTTTCTGTGCCACGTTGTACCGGCTTGTTTCCTTATGTCATAGTACCATCTTAAATTTGGACACGTCTTCTTGGTTCTTGGTCTCTTGGTTAGTGGACCACCTATTGTCAGTTCTTTTCGCTAAATGTCCCGTCACTGGCATTTTAAAGATTTAATACTGTGAATTACATGAGTGACGTTGGTTTGCTGTCTGATGCATACTATTCTTTTTCGATCTCTCTTTGCTATATCTTTCTTTAGTGTGAAAGTTTCGCAGCCGTATGTCATGATTGGTAATATACAATGATCGAATGCTTTTTTCTTGAAGTGGAGTGGCATCCTAGATTTGCATATAACTGCATTTTTACCAAAAGTTGTCCAAGCCCGTTTCATTGTTCTGTTGATTTCTGGGAGTAAGGAGCCAGATTTATGTATTGATTGTCTCTTTATCTGTTCTTTTTTATCTGTTAATAAAATCTTAGATGGCTGAGGTATTCTCGATCAATGGATAGGCCTTTGATCTGCCAGTTCATTTTGCTGAATATATTTTCTAGAGTTGGGAGTAGTGGGAAATTCTGGATTATTTTCATAAATTTTTACGTTAGCTTTTGCTTGTCTGTATATATTTGCTAAAATCTCTATGTACGGTTTGTCAATGCCTTGATTGGTCAAAACTTCGATTGCTGCCTTGGGATATATAGAATCGAAAGCCTCTCGAAATCGATGAAAGTTAATTTTAGTGTTATTTCATATTTTTTAGCTCTACTCATTAGTTCTCGAAGCTTAGGATATGATCCAGGGTACTGAATCCACTTCTGAAGACAGCTTGCTCCCTTGGCTGTGCAGCATCTAATGCATTTATTAACCTATTGTTGATAATCTTTGTGAATATCTTGTATATGATTGGTAGTAGACATATAAGGTCTGTGGTTTTTGATATCCTCTTTGCTACCTTTCTTATGAATGAGAATTAGGTTTGCTGTATTCCAGTTGTTTAGTATGCATCTTGATCTTAGGCAGTTCGTAAATATGCCTGCCGTAAATATTTTCCCGGTTTTTTTGCCAGCGTATTTAAGCAGTTCCACTTTTATGCCATCTATTCCAGCTGCTTTACCGATTTTCATTCTTCTATTTGTCGATTGCTGGTTACTGATTGCTTCTTTAAGTGTTTCAGGGGCTTTGTATAGTTCACTGTAGAATTTAGTCACGAGTTGTATTATTTGTATTATTTCATTTCTGTCTGTAATTCTGCTATTTTCGTTTGTTAGAATCACGACTTGCTTCTTTCCAATAAGTAATGCTTTCTTGTTTTCTTACAGTTGTTTTCTGTTGTCGACCGTAGATTACAGTTTAGTTAGATAATGATGAATAAAATTGTCACTGACGAGAACTTCAATAACAGTTAAATATGTTTTTCCGACGAAGCAATATTTACACTGTGTGGGAATGTAAATCACCAAAATTTAAGGTATTGGAGTGAGGTAAATCAATACTGGATACGTGAAAACCATACTCAAAGATCACAAAAACTAAATGTATGACCGGGTATAGTAGGTATTCAGTTAATTGGGCCATTTTTTATAGAAGAAAATTTAACAAGCAATAATTATGAAATGCTGCTTAGAAATGAAATTATACCTGCCCTAGAAAACAAGTTTGGAGAAAATTTTAAGAAGATTTGGTTCCAGCAAGACGGAGTTCCAGCTCATGTCGGTGTAAACGTTCTTCATTATTTATATCAAACATTTCCCGACCAATGGATTGGTAGATTAGGTAGTATTGAATGGTCTCCTCGTTCACCCGATTTGCACCCTAAAAATTATTTTTATTGGGGATAATTGAAAAGTATAATTAATAAAACTAAACCAGCAAACGTTACAGATCTAAGGCAAAGAATTATCGATGAATTCATACTAATGGATAAAGAAACATGGAGAAATATAATAGACGAATTCTACCATCGTTTAGGATACTGTCAAATTAACAATAGAGGATATTTTGAACACTTGATTAGGTAGACATTAATTTCGAGATGTAGTAAACTTTTAATTATTATGTTCAAAGTTAGTTGTATATAGTTTGAGTCAAAAAATTTATTGGAACCATTAGGCATTTCTAGTCTTTTGTTTTATCTATTTAAGATGTTCCTGACTACATAAAATCGAAAGTATTGTATGCGGTTGAACTGGTATTGAAGTGGAGATTTCAATAAAGGCACAATATACAGGGTTTTGTATTTAAAATCCAAAGTGACTAATGATATCAGAACAATGGTAAATCTGGCAACGTCACAAAATTTTGTCTTTTTTTGTCTTTCAAAATTTAGTTATTTTGATACAATGTTTAAACTTAGATTTTTTAAGATACTCTTTTCTGAAGTCCCATGAGGTACCATTTTCTAGAGAAATCGATTTGTACTTTTCACGTATCAATGCATTGACTAACAAATTCATGTCGAATTGTGAAAGATGGCTATAGAAAATAAACAAAATAACAATTGTATGAATGTAACAATTTCTGATAATAGTGGTGAATAAAAAAAAAGATTTGCGGGAATATGAGAACAACATTGAATATAAACGAGGTCATAGTTTCATATGAGAAATAAAACCTTACGTCATCCAGTTCAAACATGATTTTCTACATAAATTAAAATCATTCTTATTAGATCAGTAAATTTTGATGTATGACCAGACGTGTTAATTACACCGCTAAACCGGTAAGTAAAACAGATTTCACACTTTTCTATTTTATAAAAAATTTCACGCTTTTATTGTTTGTTATTTAAACTTGAATTAAAAGAAAAACGCTCACTTTATCCCACACACAGTGTCTTGCTAAAGTATTTTTATCAATTTGACTAAACTATTTATAATCATTTAACGATACAAACAAACTGCCAGGAAACTAAATAAATTCGCCAATGTTTATTAAATAATAAAAGGTTAACTTAAATCAATAAAATTTCTGTCCATTATACCGCATAATGGTTGGTTAGAATAATACGTACGTATTATCCAGTGAGTATGGGGAAAAATAACCGTATAGGTATTAGTTGAAAAAAATTCTTCTTATTGGGCTGTCTCCTTTCGAAGGTTGGTGATCCAAATAGCAATTGTAGCTTTGGAAATTGCTGCATGACAGATTTCTGCAGATAAGCAGTCAAATCATCTCCTCAAGTCTTTCAGTCACGAGTTCTGGCGTCTTCCAACTGATCTTTTGCCCTGTACTTTACCTTGCAATATTATTTGGAGTAATTCATATCTTTCACTTCTGAACACATGACCCAAGTATTGCAATTTCCTCTCGTTAATTATACTTAGTAATTCTTTTAGTTTACTTATGCGCCGAAGAACCTCACGGTAAAGGGATAAAGGCAAAGATAATGATGAAGATCTTTTATTTACGATTCTAGTTCATATTGCAAATGTATGTGCACAATATACGGAATACAACATTTCTCAAATATATCAAACTGCAGTATCTCAGGAAAAGTGGATCGAAGGAAGAAAAGTATTTGAACGATTTTGTAGGCAACTGTATGATCTACAACAGCTGTAACTAGGAAACATATATCTTAGTTTTCCGCTAGATACGATTATCTCACATCTAAATCACTATTTTTACTGGACTATGTTTCAAAATTATATACATAATAATATACTAGGTAGTTATTTTCAAACTGATAGTTTTGCTTCATTCCAAGAGTATTATAAATTACCGGTTTAATTTTTCAAACGTATAATTTTATGATGTAATGGTTTAATTATACTAATTTCCTTTATAGACTAGTTAATGGCACATTCCTGATAGTTACTATTTCAGCGATAGTGTTTTAATAACACCTCATTATTGTTTTTTAAATGTGTTATTGGGAATAAATCACAATGAAATACACTCTTTGGCTGAAGTTACACCTGGCAGATTATTTTCAAAATAAAATAATAAAACAATCTTGTTCTCTGAACATAAAATAAACTATTTTAATTTTTTTAACTATAACTGTAATTAACTGTTATCATATTCATATTGTTCATAGGGACAACAATACACTTACTGGCGGTACTTACAGATTATAACAATATCGGTTGTTATATTCTTCTTTATCTTTTATTCCCTTGTTCTACCGTTCATTATTGCTTGCAAGTATTTTACCTGTAATAACCGTATCATCTGCATGCCTAATCAGAAATATATTAGAAATCAAAACGAAACTCAAAAGTTCTACAGAAATGTAAACAAAATGAGTAAAGAGTTTAAGCCAAGAATAGGGAGCTGTAAGGATCGAAAAGGAAATATCCTAAGTGAGACGGCCTTAATCTCGAATCGATGGGTTGAATTTTTTTACGCAAAATTTAACAGCCATTATATTGAAGAAGCAGATAACACCGTAGCAGATCGAAATGATTAAAATCTATTCAAGCCAAACGAAAGACCACCTACCACTGAAGAGATCGCCCAAACCATTAAAAAGCTTAAAAATAATAAAGCACCAGGAACTGATCAAATTTGTAGTGAGCTCTACAAGAATGGTGGCGATGCCATGCTACAAGCACTGCATAAACTTTTACTTCTCGTCTGGCAAAATAAGACCATGCCCTGTGAATGGTCTTAAGGCGTGATATGCCCGTTACATAAAAAAGATGATTAGCTCCAGTGTACTGTGTACACTACTGTTGTACAGTTGTACTGTTGTACAGCGTACAACTACAGAGGTATAACCCTGTTAACAACTGCTTACAAAATACTAGCAAATATTCTCTACGAAAGGCTAGGAGTTTACACAGTTGGCTAATTGAAAAATACCAGGCCGGATTTCTCTATCTATCTATACAGCCCTTGCTGTCCAATTTTGGACATAGGCCTCCTCTTCCTTCTTCCACATCTCTCTATTGTAGGCAGTTTGTATCCACTTCGGGCCTGCGTGTTTCTTCAAGTCATCTGACCATCTCATTTGTGGCCTTCCTCTTTTTCGTTTGTAACTATAAGGTCTCCAGTGTATAATCATCTTATTCCATCTGTCGTCTTTCTGTCTTATGGTATGTCCAGCGAACTTCCACTTAAGTTTTGCTATCTGCGTTAATACATCGGTCACTTTTGTTTTGTTGCGGATCCAAGTATTTCTTTTCTTGTCTGATAGCCTGATGTTCAGCATTTGCCTTTCCATGGCTCTTTGGGTCTTTGCGCTATTTTTTCCATGTTTTCCTTTGTAAACGTCCAAGTTTGAGAACCATAGGTGAGAACAGGAAGTATACATTGGTTAAAGACTCTTGTTTTTAAATATTGGGGGTATTTTCTATTTTTTAGTATATAGGAAAATTTTCCGAAGGATACCCAAGCCAACCGTATCTTTCTCTTTATTTCTCCGGTCTGATTTTCTTTATTTAATTTAACTAGTTGTCCCAAATATACATATTCTTTTACTTGTTCTATAGTTGTTTGTGAAATTGTAATTATTAATTTTTCTGGTTGGTTGGTCATAATTTTCGTTTTATTATAATTCATATGTGGACCTATTTTTGTTGATTCGCTATTTAATTCATCCATCATATTTTGTAATTCTTCCCTTTTATCTGTTATTAATACAATGTCGTCTGCATATCTCAAGTGATTCAAGTATTGGCCATTTATGTCATCATCATCATCATTGGTGCTACAGCCCTATAAAAGAGCCTCGACCTTCCCAAGTCTATTACGCCAGTCAGTTCTATCCATTGCCAATTGTTGCCAGTTTGCTGCGCCTATTTGTCTACCATTCTCATCTACACCATCCCTCCATCTGAGTTTTGGCCTACCCCTACTTCTACTTCCCACAGGTTGCGACATAAGGATTCTTCTAGGGGGGTTGTTCTGCTGTGATCTTGCCAGATGTCCTGCCCATCTTAGTCTTCCTATTTTTATAAAGGATACTACGTCTTTGTCGTCTTTACCACCAAATATATGTTTATATCTGTGATATATCTCGTAGTTGTACCTCCTTCTCCAAACACCATTTTCACAGATGCCACCGAATATTCTTGTCAGAATCCTTCGTTCAAATATAAGCAGGGGCCATTTATGTTAATACCCCGTTTTTCCCATTGTAATTTCCTCATAACGTCTTTCAAAGCTTGATTGAATAGTGTCACCCTGTCTGACTCCTCGCCGTATCTTAATGGGCTCCGTTTGTTCAACTATTTTAATGGATGTTGTTGCTTAATCATATATATATTGAAAATTAAGTCCGTATATCTATAGTCTATTCTCATATTTTGTAAAGACTTCTTTACTGCCTAATGTTCCACCTTGTCGAATGCTTTTTCAAAGTCTACAAATGCCATATACATTGGGATTTGATATTCGTTGGCCTTTTCAATTAATATTATTATCGTAAGCAGATGGTCGCTTGTACTGAGTCCTTTTCTAAAACCGGCTTGCTCTCTTGACCGGTAATTATCTAACTTAGTTGTTAATCTGTTTGTTAGTAGTTTAGTTAACAATTTGTACATTACATTCAGTAGCGTTATGGGCCTATAGTTTTTCAGATCTTTTCTATCGCCTTTCTTAAATAGTAATAGTGTTATTGCCTCGTTCCATGTGGTAGGTATTTGTTTTGTGTTCAATATTCTATTCATTAGTACATAAAGGACTTTCACTGTAGTTTTCCCCCCATTTTTTAGCATTTCCACAGTTATTCCATCTTTCCCAGGAGATTTGTTATTCTTCATTTCTTTGAGAGCCTTTTTTATTTCATTTTTACTGATTTCTGGTTGTAGGTCAGAGTTAATTTTCTTCTTTAGAAAGTTCTTTATTTTCAGTTGTAACTGATTACGGATTTCTTGGGTTGGTTTTTGTTCTGTTTTATAGAGATTTGTATAATATTCGTGCGTTATCTGTAAAATTTCTTTTATATTGTTAGTCTCCACTCCTTCTTTGTTCTTTATGCTATTAATTTGTATGTTTCCCAGGTTCTGCTTTAAGCACTTCATGTTTCTATTTTTTGTTTTCTCTATCTTTTCTTCCTGTACTCTCCGTTTACACTCTTTGATATTTTTTCTAATAGTTTTGTTTATTTCTTTGTATTCCATTTTACTTCTGTCCCCTTGTTCTAGTAATGTTCTTCTTGTGTTCATAAGAATCTTTGTTTCCTGGGATATGAAACTTTCTTTTTTTGTTGTTGTTTGTGCTATTTCTTTACCCACTTTCATTAGAGTTTCAGTAAATATGATGTTTATTTCACCGATATGTTTGTGTTCTATATCTTCCTTGGTCGGCAATATTTCCTTTATTCTCTTTTCGTACGTCTGTTTTTCTTGTTTTACTTTTCCCATGTCTAATTTCTGATTATTTTCCATTTTCTTTCTTGTTTCAAATATACTATCAATGATCAGCTTGGCTCGGACTAGTCTATGGTCGGGACCAGTTGAGAAGCGATTTAGGGCCTGTTGCGTCTTTAACCATGGATTTTTGCGTTGAAAGAATATAATCAATTTCGTTTTTAGTTTCACCATTGGGACTAATCCATGTCCATTTTCTTTGAGGTTTTTTCTTAAAGAATGTATTCATTGCATATAGTTATAGCAATTAAGACAGATCCTCGAGATAACATTAGAATTTAACATTGAAACCCATCACCTATTCGTCGACTTCAAGGCCGTATACGACAGAGTCAAGAGAACAGGGGTCGTATTTTCGAATTCAATCGAATTTTTTCTTATACGAGTTAACTCGAATGAAAAATTTCTTGAGAAGAATTTGCACCGGCAACACTGCAAATTCGAACAACTAAAACTCAAATAAAAAAAAGAAGAATAATTGAAAGTTTTACTTAACCTATTACTATTTTATGGTGATTTTATCACAATTCGTTTCTTATAAATTAGCTGAAGGGAGTAAAAAAGGGCATGAAGTATGGTGGTTCAGTGTCGGCCGAATAAAAACAGCCATTTAAGTCTATCAACTCCATTCTGAGGGGCTTCGTTAATCTGTACAATTTTTGAAATTGTACATTTGAATAGTCCTCTAGAGGGTTATGAAAGGGATGGATATTTCTTTCTATTAAAAAATTATTTAAACCAACCATTGAAACTAAAGTTTAATGCAAAAATATTGTATTAATATAAATTGTATTGTATTGTTTAACGTAATACAACGATTAAAAACTATTAGCTGAAATCTTATCTGACGTACACGGGCCCGGCAACAACTGAAATGAAAACAATTACTTTGATCGTATACTAGCATCGAAATTCGAATGGTTCAGACCCATTCGAGTCGTCGTATACGAAAAAATTAGTTATACATAGGATACAGGGAAAAAATTCTCGATACTTTAAGATAAAGGATGGACTCAGACCATTGGATGCCCTGGTTTGCCTCCTATTTAACATTGCCTTGGAAAAGGCAGTCTGAGACACACGAATTAGAGATGGCGGTACTATTTACAATAGATCAATACAAATCTTAGCATATGCTGATGACACTGACATAATAGGGCGTAGCAAGCGAGATGTTGAGCAATATTTCCTAGAATTCGAAACGGCGGCGAAACAGGTCGGTCTAGTCATCAACGAAGACAAAAAAAAGTACATGTTGGTTACATCAAGTTAAAAAAGTGCACATGATATACTGATCCAAAGTTTTTCACATCACTCACTAGATTAAGATTCGTATCATATAGGCTTAGAGGACCTAATCCCTCTAAATTCCTCCTTCTGATAAATTGCATGATTTTGGACTTCTGGGGGCTTATGTTAACTCATGGTTTATGTTAGCTTATGTTTTTTGAATTCTATTATGTCACTTCAGTCAGTGCCTGTTGCATTTTATTTCTGACTGTGACATTAAATTTTCTGTGGGATAAGATCATCTTCATAGTACAGGACATGATGTCTGTCGTTACTGAGTCTAGGTATCGGCCCATCCATGACCAAATTTCACAAGAAGGGGGAGGAGATAAATGTCCCTTGCGAGCATCGTTTAGCTATCTGTCTGCTCTTGTATCCCAGTAACGTTGCGCATATCACACGGCTCCTTGGCATACAGTATATTCCTTTAAACGAATGGCCCTTGTTATTGCGTCTTAAGAGGTGTTCTTGAATACTTCCCACATATAGTGAAATGCACATGACCTGTTGGTTTTCCAGAACGTACTCAATCCACTGTATGAAATGGTGTAGTACCGTTTCCGTACAGAATCCAGCTCTACACGCATATTGTTGCTGATGTATCGGACTTTCAACCAATACATCATCCTTAATTTGCCTAACGAACTGTTTTTCTAGAGATTTTAGTACAAATGACAGACTTATAGGCTTCAGAGAGCATTTTTCTGTCCGGTTTTTCCCGGTTTGACTATAAAAGTTGCCCTTATAAGCCTCCATACTTTTGATAAATGCTAAGCTAAACGTCACACATAATTTTACTAATAATATACAATATATTGTAGACACCAACAAAAATCGCGAAACTTAATACATTAACTACTACATAAATGAAGTAAGCTGTCAATTCACTAATGGAACTAAGAAGATTCCAAAGAATTACAACGTCTACAACAATCACTCGGAGGTAGCCTCCAATATTCTCCTGCTTGCGATGCCAGAGTCTATAAGTTTTATATCCAACCTTGCTGTCAGTTTTCATATTTATATCAAGTATGATTTATACAGGGTAAATGTAATTTTGTGTGTGTGTGTGTGTGTGTGTGTGTGTGTGTGTGTGTGTGAGAGAGAGAGAGAGAGAGAGAGATTTCATTAGACAAAAAATCTTTTTGCCACAGAAAATTGTTATAAGGATGTTTAAATTTTTATTTTAGAATCGTTTATAAACTTGATTAGAATATTATATATAGATTTGTCAGAATAAGATAACAGATTGCTGATGTTAACTGGTAGGCCAATATTGAGATCAATTAAACCTAAATATAGGCTTCGAGTCTGTTCCCTATGATTAGGACAATCGAAAAATAAGTGGTTCAAATCTCCGACAGATTTACCATCACAAAGACAGAAAGGAGTTTCATAGATTCCAATCCTATGCAGATGCTCTGGAAAGAGGCCATGGTTAAGTTTTAACCGGGTTATTAACGAAGAATGTACTTTATTATAGTTAAAATTAAAATGGGGAATATTTTTTGGTAAGCGTGGATGAATAGAAAAGTAATGGTTTCTTGAAGTCTTCTGAACCTCTTTATATTTTGACATCCAAATTTCCCTGCCAATACTCCTGATAATAGAAAAAAGATCTTTAAAGTAGTAAAAATTTGTAATTTCGGATATCTCAGATGTATTTTTTGCCATACCATCCACTAATTCGTTTCCAATTACTCCATTGTGTCCTTTAACCCAGAGTAAAGTAACTGTTTTTTTTGTGAATTTTAGATCATGTAATAATTTTTTGATATCAAGTATAATGGAGTTTTGAAAACTATCCAATGGATGGTTACGAATAGCTTGTAGTACTGCCTGAGAATCTGATACTATTACGATGTTCTCACATCGTTAAATCTTCCCCTAATTTGCTTAGTATGGATTTGAATATCAGATTAGTTAAAATTGGCAAGTCTGAATAAGAGGGCATTATAATGGTTGGTTTGTCTATCAGAACTTCAAAGTCTTGTATGTAAAAAGGAAATTTTGGTAGCTGTAATATATAAGATTGAAATGAATTCGTATCGATAAAAGATTCTGCAAGAGGAGGAGAATTTTTTATTCTCCAGTAAGAATTTGTTAAATTTTCTGTCAAAAGTAAACCTATTTTGTGAACCATAGTTGTATTAAACGATCTGTATGTTATTAGACGTTTGTTGGCTAACATTTGCCTACGTATGTGTAAAGGTGGTTCCTGGGCTTCTGCTAGAACTGCTTAGTTTGGTGAAGACATGTAATTTTATATTCATGAAGGTGTCGAACAGCAATACGACAAATAAATAAATAAAAAATAAACTCCAGAAATGTTCAACTTGCTCTCCTAGCAACACCAACAAATTTAAAGTAAGTAAAGAAGTAAAAGGCCTTCGGTTGTTTGAAACGTAATTTTCCACTTAAGACTTTGAAAAAATAATTTCCGCTTTGAACGTGACCAGAAAATTCAATCGACGACTATTTCCCTATAAAATTTTATAGCAAGGTCAGATGTGCACCAAAAATAAAATACGAATTTGTTTCTTAGAAAAATAATCAGTGTTGTGCGTCTATAAATTGAAATTGTATGAATCTGTAATATTTTTTTACTTAGCACTTTTTACTTATATATTTTTAATTGGGAGACTTAATTTTTTTTAGTTTTTTTTTTCTTCGTCAAGGGAGGAATAAAGTTATGGATGAACTCTGATACCAATATTTATTGTATAAATGAAATGGAACATAGAGATGGTAGGGAAGACAAGGCTAGTGGACTAAAGGGATTAGTTGACTAATTGCCTCTAATTCCCCTAATGTGTAACAGATGTCGCCTATGGACACGATATCTGAACTGTCCACTCTTGCGCCACTATTTTACAATATCACTGTTATGGTCACTTGTGTTTTGTGTCAGTGAGAATGAGAAATCTAGAATCATCCTTGGTAAGTAATTACTTCGGTTCTCAATATTTTCTTATTATTACTATAAAATCGTTCGTCACAAATTTTACTGAATATTTTTGAAAAGTAACATACATTGACTATGATTTGACGTGATTTATTATTCATACCTACGTTAACGCATATCTATCATACGGCCCTCGGAATGACAGAGTGCGCATGGAGCTTGCCGACTAAGCCATGTCTGTGTTTATTGACTTAGTCGAAAAACACCATCATAATGTACTCAAATTTCAGATTTTGTGAACTAAGTTGACATTTTACAAGTTGATAGTGATATCGAGGCGTTTGAAAAGTATTAGCAATCGTTATATTGCATATGTTTCTTCAAATGTAAATCTATCTGAAACGTTAATCGTTTATTTTTGTTACAGCAGAACTATGAGAAAGTACACAAGAAAAAATGATAAGGCCAAGACAGCACTCGATATCATTCAACGGGCAGTTTAAACAGTTTTAAATCATGCCAGAAGTGTTAATAGTGTAGCAAAAGACTTCTCAATACAAAAAAAAAACACTTCAGCGCTATGTAGTTAAAGCCAGATCACATGGTGGGAATGTAAAGCCAGAACGTGTAGTAGGTTATTTCAATGGGCGAAATATTTTTTTCTGAAGAACAAGAGACGCTTCTAGCTAAGTACCTAAAACAAGCTTCATATGTTTCTTACGGTTTAACCCCCAAGTAGCTCAGAAAATTCGCCTTCCAGTATGCCAATGCAAACTATCTAAGAGTTCCAGATAACTGGACAAACAACAAAAAGGCAGGTGCAGATTGGTATACATCTTATATCAAGTGGAATAGAACATTATCCTTGAGGACACCACAAGCCATCAGTTTTTGTCAAGAGCCAGTTCATTCAACAAATCAAATGTAGACATGTTTTTCAACAATTTGAAAACGGTATATAAGCATCTGAATTTACAAGCATCGGATATTTGGAACGTTGACAAGCACAACCGTTCAGAAGCCGGATAGAATAGTGGCACGACGTGGCTTCAAGGAAATATAAGTAAACTCACGACCCTTGAAACCCTCACTGTTACAGTTTCAACAAGTGGTAATACTGTTCTTCCATTCTTCATATTCCCGAGGTAAATTACAGGAACCACTTTATTAGAGATGCACCTGTCGCAAGTCTAGGAGATACAAATCCACCAGGATGGATGAAAGAAAAACATTTTGTGAAATTTGTCAAGCATTTTGTGTTTCACATAAGACGTTTTAAGGAGTGCCCTATACTTTTGATGCTCGACAATCATCAACCCGACAGTTTTATCTTTCCCTCCACACTGCTCGCATAAATTGCAGCCTCTGGATAGGAGTGTTTACGAACCTTTAAAAAAATATTTCAATTCAGCTGTGGATAACTGGATGATGAACAATCCAGATAAGACATTTTCCATATATGATGTTCCTGGCATTGTAAAATTGAGTCTGTCTCTAGCTGCTAAGCCAACCAATATAATGGCTGGGTTCAGTAAAACAGGGATATGTCTTCTAAATGAGGGTATCTTCACAAAGAGTAATCTCTTGCCATCATATGTGACGGACAGGCCTACACTAGCAGATGAAGAAGGCTACCGAAAACAACAGAAATGTTTCAACAGTGGAGCAAGCTAAAATCATGGAGAATCCACCGAAAATTCTAGCACATTTCCCAGATGTCAACGACAATTTGTCCGCAAACACAGTCGCATCGACACAAACAGAACCTGTAAGGCTTTCTCCTGAAGAAGTAAGGCTGTTTCCAAAAGCAGGTCTTCACACTAGCAGACACACTGCTATTTTAACCGATACTCCGATAAAATATGCTCTCGCGGAAGAAAGACAGAATACAGAAATACAGAAAAGAAATTTTACATAAAATAAAAACATGCAACCAAAAGAAAGACATCAAGAACACGAAAATTAGAGACGGTCGAAAATTTATTTTCCGGGAAGAAAGTCAGATTCCATCTACGTCTGCAGCTCATCAAGACCCTACATCCTCGGAATCTGAGGATGAAACTGAGCGCTTAGTATGTGAAGAACCCTATGGAAATAGCACTGGAGTTGGTGCATCATATGATGCACCAATTATGATTCAGATGATAATTTGTTAGTTTCGTTTTTAATTGTTAGATTTTCTTAATGTCAATGGTCAAAAAACGTGAAAAATTGAATCTGTATTTGTTTTTTTGATTGTGTCACTACTATTACCCTTATGATATCACTAAGAAAATATTAAATCAACTAACCCCTGGCCGTTAGTCAACTAAATCCGCACCCGGGGCTAGATGACTTATTTTGCAAGGAAGTTAAAATTTGCTTGAAACTTTTTTCTAGGGAGAATTCAAATAAATTGAAAATTTTTGTACAATACCTGAAGGAGTATAGAACCAGCTGACATACTTGAATTTAACAGTATGCAAAAAATAAATCAGTAAAAATTAATTACTGAACAAATCAGTCAACAAACCCCGGTCTCTCCTACGCTTAAGAAACGAGTTATACTGAAATTACGGGAAACAATAAAAATTCACTTTTTGTAGTAGACTAGATTCCGACCCCCTCATTAGGGTAAAAGGAAGGGGAGAAAGAAAGAAAGTAGTAGACTAGATAATACTACAGAATAAAAGTAGGAACATAAACAATAAAAAAAAATACCCACACCGCGAGGAATCGGACAAAGAACCAGTCTCAGCCCATTTCTTTATATAGAAAGGAAGAAAAATTCATTCAAAATGAATGAATTAGTCGGGATGTTCTGGCTTTGGTGCTGATGCGGTAATTTTGACGGCAACCGAAGATTATCTGGAGAGAAAAAAAATTCATAAATTGCATCAAATAAGTAACATAAACTTATCAATCAAGAAGACAAATTACATGATGCAGATTATGATAGCTAGGAAGCCAATAAGATGCGAACACGTGATCAACCGCAAAACTGTAGAACAGATTTTTACAAAGTTCAACTATCTAGGAATTTACCACAACGATGGTACTTACTACGCAAAAGGTTTGAAAAAAGCTTACCACCAAGCAAAAATGTTTAAGAGATGTGGTTTGGAATAACAGATCCGTTAGAGAGTAAAGTCTGAAACTTTTATTAGAGATATGACATTAAACGAAATGGAACACGATCAAAACCAAAAGTATATTCTAAGTAGCGGAAATCAACATAATAAGAAGTATAGCATGGTAAAATAAAAGAGGTAACATAAGAAACGAAAATAAAAGAGGGTAAATGTTTTGATTTTTTGGTTGCCAATACTTTACTGCATAAACGAAGGCAAATTCAAAACTTGCTTAAATTTTGGAACACCTTTTACAAGCAAATTTTTTGAGGTATTTCCGATGAGCTGTAAGAATTTCGTCGAAATATGGTGATTATTACTAAATATTTGAGGAAGTACCTTTTCACTAGGTGTAGTAGAGCCTTAAATTGTCAGAGACAGATCTAGAAGATGCTGCGGAGTTGTGAACAAGTAAAAAACAAACATGTCCTTATAACCATAATATTCCGGAAAATCAATCTCAATTTGTCTCAAATTGAATTATAAAAGACAGATCCATGCCATTCCAAATGAAATTAAAATATTTAGACCTATCCAATCCTGAAGGAAAACTTGGGAAGTTGGTTCAGTCAATTTGAAGTTTTTAATTAGTTTCTAAGCTACCAATCTCTATTTGTTCCGCCTCTGAGTGAAATAAGAATCAAAACAGTAAACTGAACTATTCATTTTGAATAGAGGATTATAAATGGCTTACAGCTATTGCACTTATAATGGAATATATGTATCTCCCAAGGGTTCTCGGGGAATATTAAGGGTTTTCTCGGGAAATATTAGTATTAGTAATGATTTTAAATGAACGCAATATACAGTTTGTCCACATTTATTATTTATAATAAATAATATATTCGAATATGCGATGCAGCATACGAACGACAGTGCCATGTAAACTAAATGAGAACTTTCTTGACAACATTGCCGCTCTTCACGGCAGAAACCGTACGAACAAAATACAATCAGATTCTCAACAATTCCGTCACAAAATTAGATTTTTAGTATGTATTAGAAGAAATGGAATTTTTGTAATTACATGGATAGTAAACAATTCCTTTTTAATGATTGCCATAACAAATAATGGGAATTTAATAGGTTCATAATTACTTATTAGGAATAGAAAACATATTTAATAACGTTTCCCATAATGATCTGATTAGTATTAAAATCTATAGAGTTGCAGTAACTTTGAAAATTGCGATTATTTCTATAGTGTCGGTTGTGTTACTTTTTACGATTTTGGATAAATTTAGTAATAGCGCACGTAATTATTCCACAGAAACGCGGGCTACACTTCAGTGTTTCAGAAAAGCAGATAATCATTAATCTTACGAACTATCATTTGAATCGCCATGGTAATGATTCATTATCAAATATAATAACGCTTATGTGCGAAATGAGTGGTGTTTCTAAAAGGAGTATTTATAAAGTGCGCCAGGAGTATTCATCACCTGCTGGTGTGAAACAACCGAAAAAAAAAGTCTGAAATTGGGAAAATTTTATCATTTCGTGAAAATCAATACCATGAAACAGAAAAGAGCGGTATCCGTAGAATAGTGCACCAATTCTTTCGGGAAATAGACCACCGACAATCAACTCTTTTTTGGCTACAGTAAACGCTGCGGAACATTTACCTAATTTTTCAAAAAGCACACTATATCGTTTGTTGGGCAATATCGAGTTTAAGTTTGAAAAACGCTGTAGACAGTCGATTTTAATTGAGAAAAAGGAGATAATTTCATGGCGTCGTCGTTACCTACGATTCATTCGTCGATACCGCGAAGATAGCTACAATATTGTCTATTTAGATGAGTCATGGATAAACGTAGGTCACAGCGTATAAAAAGAATGGGTAGACACGTCCATTAAATCGCATAGAGATCTATTTGTTCGTGGCCTGACTACAGGCTTAGAAGCTCCTGCAGCTCGTGGTCCTCGTTTTGTCCTCCTACATGCAGGACGTAAAAATGGCTTTGTTAATGGAGCACGGGAGAACTGACTTTAACGGCAAAGAAAAACACCCAAGATTACCATGACGAAATGGATGGTCTACTCTTTGAAAATTGGTTCAAACATAACCTAATTGCTAATTTGTGAGAAAAAACAGTTGTGGTGATGGATAATACTCCTTATCATAGCACGAAATTGGAGAAAGTTTCTAACACTGCTTCCAATAAAGAAGAAATAAAAACATGTCTTAGATCGAAAGATATATTTTTTGAAGAAAACACAATTTGAAAATTCTCCGCCTTCCGCCCTATCACTGTGAGCTCAACCCCATAGAGTTGATATGGTGAAAATATAGCTGAGTTTGAAACGCAGTATAGTTTGTTGCCATCCATATATTCTGTGACTAGCACGTATAGAAAAAATTAACAAATTAATAATTTTTAATATAGTTTCACTTCTATAAATATAGTTTATTTTAGTGTTGTCATATTCGATATAGTCGTATTCAAACATCAGAAACCAATTAAGATTATATACCCAGGTTTTACTGTATTTCAAGGTGAATTGATCAGTTCACCTCCAATATTTAACAGAAAAACATCTTTAACATCTCCCGATGAAGTTAAGACTCACGTATCGATTCATTAGTATTCAAGATAGTAACGCTTACCTGATCTAGATGCAGTGCGTTGATTTGTAATTTCCTAGCGTACGATTTCGACCAGTCTATTGGAAGAATGTTACCGAAGTTTCCTGTCAACGTCCACCACATTCTGTAACAAAAAAAATGGGTTCAAGTACGACGAATGATATGAACATATATTATGTCCCCTTTCACTTTTAAATTTAAATTTCATTTAAAATCAAATTACTGTTGAATAGCTCTATTTTACATCATAAAACATGATGGGAATATTTTATTAAACATGTTTTGTTTGTAGTCTAATTGTTTGAGAAATTTTAAGAAAGAGAATGTTGATAAATTATTTTTTGTATATGGCTTGATCTACGTGAAAACTATCAAAACCAAGTTTCATTAATATACAGTGGACAAGCGAATTTTTTTGGATCTAACACGGAAAAATTAAGTTTTTTATTTAAGAAATATCATTCAGACAGTAAAGTAAACAACTGATTCAAATAGATGAGCAGATGCAGGTAGTGGGTATCAGCAAAAAAAAGCCTACAGGATCCTACAGCCTCCCGCATTTCGATCTCCATCTCTTTCTGTCGGTCCATTCATCCTCATTTATGACTCTATCTCTCATTATACCTCTGATTCGTTCTTTCCATTCTAATGTTGGTCCTCCTCTTCTATTCTTCTATTCCATGGAACATAGTTTAGGCCTGTTTTGGCCTTACGTTCATCTTTCATTCGCATTACATCGTAATGCGAATGTGTAAGAACTGTTTCTATGTATGACACGTTAATTTGTTTGAGGAATCACTTAAAAGCACGGCATTCAATTCTGCTCATTTTGTTTGCCGCCTCAACTTAAACCAAATGGTAGTGTTCTTACACCGGTACCATAAACACATAAATAATTTTTTTTAATGTGTTTTTGTGCAGTCAAATATTCTGTTTTTACGTGTTTTTTCAAAGATGTAACTTTACCTTTATATAGGAAAATTAAAAGTAGTGGTGCTTTTAAAAACTTTTAAGTAAAAAATTGTAAATTTTAAATTACTTATATTAGTGTTCCATTGTAGAATAGCTCTGAGGATGACTTTGTAAGCCGAAGCGCTCAGCTAGGAAATAAATTTTACACATTTCAAAAATAGTTTTCTTTTCCATGCTTTAATTTATCAAAAGTGTGTACAAAAACATATCAGTATTTTCATTTATTAATGCTGCTGTTAAATCAACTGGCTTACAAATATCGGACCGCACTATCAGAAGAAAATTGTGTGAAAATGGTATATAACATCTAGAAAAAAAATCGTTCCTTAAAAAACAGAGGCAAAAACTCATTGATTGGGCTTTGACACACAGAGTGGACAGAAAAACAATACTGTAAACTAAGTTGGAATGATGAAACCACAATCTCGATCTCTGGGAGTAATGAAGTGTAGTTTGTTTGTCGCCGACAGGGGGAGAACTTTTTGCCCCAGTGTACTATGATCACTATGAAGCACCCTGTGAGTGTCACAGTTTGGCTTGTATGACCACTAACGAAGGACGTTTGGCATTAATAGAGGGCAATATTAATGCACAAAAATATGAGGAAGAAATACTGTAAGCCAAACTGCTACAGACTATCAGAGATTTATTTGAAGGGGATGCTCAACAATGCATCTTCCAGCACGATGGAGCGTCCTGTCATACGGCCAACACTTCCATGGAATGCTGCAGAAACTATGACGTTACTCTCCTGACCTGGTCTGGGAATAGTCCCGATCTAAATCCAATAGAAAATGTATGGTAAATGCTGAAAGTATTAGTATCAGGTCGAAACCAAAGTAACAAGAGAGAACTCATAGAAGCCATTATTCAAAACTGGTTTAAAGTTGTTACACCACAAGATTTGACTCATCTCGTGAACTCCATGCCTTGCAGAATCGAGTATGTACTAAAAAACAAAGGTTATCCCATCAAATACTAATTTTTTTTTTAAATAACCATTGTGCCATTTTCTTTTAAATATATCCACTAATAGCTAACGGTTGTTGTATGATTTATTTTTAAAGAATTAGTCTTCTTAAAATAGACGTTAGATATTAACTAGAAGCGTAAAACGATGCAATAAAATTATAGATAATCCTGTAAATCGTGTGAAAAAGAGGAATGCTGCTAACAAAACTAAAATTTTTGTACAGAACTTTGGTCACTAGTATATTTTGAGATCCACAAAATTTTGTATTGGTTACTCAATTTCATATTTAAGAAAACACTTAGCAAAACTAATAAAAGCTTGGGAAAAGGAAATGCTCGGTATTATCTTTTCATGTCTTTCGACAATATATTTTTATGTTGATTTCGTAATATCTCCATATTTTTCGTTCGGATTTCCGTTCGTTTTTTTTTTCATATTTTTCTGTTCACTGTCATCATAAGGAGGTTTGGGTCTTGGCAAGAATTAACCCATATCTGCTCCCTAGGTGCTCTGCAGAGGGCTTCGACCAGCCAAATCGAAGTTTCCTCATCGTTTCTGTACCAATTGGGTGGGCTAGGTAATATCTGACAATAAAACACAGTTTGGTAGTAGAAAGGTCCAAGCAAAAGAGTCGACGAGTATCTAACATAGCCTCGTGAAGGGGGCTCCCAGGGTAAGAGACCCTATGTGGGAGCTGGAGCAAGACTATACTGCCTTGGCTTGGAAAATGCACCCTGTTTATGCATTTTTCTTTCGTATCGATGTGCATTTTTAAATCAATTGGTCAATCTTCGTCTCATTGGTTCACAGACTAAGGCACGCGATGGCATCATTTTACTATTGTTTATTTAAATTTATATTATAATTGAGTAAAATTCCATATGTGTCATTATAACTTTTACATTTTTGGATACCTTTACCTTACCAATGTTGCAACAGCTTTTAATAATTTCAGAAACAGCATGTGTAAAAAATGTCTTAAAAATATTCCTATCTTTCAATCTTAAACATAAATTAATAATACAGTATATAAATTTTCTTAAAATATATTTTACTTTAGAATGTAACGAAACGTTTATAGCCCAGTCTGGTTATGCAAAAATCATCGATTTCACGGCAAAATTTTTCGCAGATATCTGAAGCTTTTAAGACATAGGTGAGGGTTACTAGATGACAAATAGATGAAAAAGTACTCGTATTTTTATCTTGCGTTTTTTTTAACAATAATTTATGGAATAATTTATGGCCACAATTTGATTTTTTGTCTATAAGTTTTTTTTATTTTACATAAACAATATTTATATCTTTTTTTTATATCTTTATAATAATATCTTTATTTTCCCGTTTTTTAAATTAAAATTGATAAATAATTTACGGAGATATTTGCAAAAAAGCAGTTTTTTGCACTAGTTTATAAATTTTATTTATTTTTTATTAACAAAATAAAATATTATTAATACATTTACACATCGAGGAATTACCGTCTTTTAAATTTGTGCGAAATTTCCCCCCGATCGGTCAAATAGTTTAAAAGTTATTTAATTTGTTTATCCCTGAGGCTAAATATTTAAACTATTGAACTTGCTCTATTAATGATGCTAGACACATTTAGCAAATTTCATAGGATTCTTTAAGCCTTAAATTATCTCATAAGTTAAATGCATATTGCGTTTTCATAGAAATTATGTACAAAATAAACGTTTGAAAAAGGGTTATGTTTTTTACTTATAAACAATTGTAATAACTTCTATATTTTGCAAGCTACAGACTTATACGTACAACCATTAAATAGCTGGTAAAAAACTCACATAAAAAAAACCTTCTATGACCAATAGGAACGAAGTTAGGGACTATTTTTTTAAAAATCATATCTCCATTGTTTATAAACGTTAAGAAGTAAAATTTGCACAAATTTTGAATGAAAATCGAGACTTTACATTGAAACTTATAGCTATAAAATTCATCCAATTTTTCGAAACTTACAGCCCATCGAAACGAAGGTACTTTCGAAAGATCGACATAGGAAAGTGGAGGGGATAACTGTTTCAACACCGTTTTTTTTTTTTCGAGATCGGAACTTCAAATTGAAACTTGTAGGAAAAATTTACAGTATCTCGGCTTCTATTGCAGCTAGAAGTCTCTTTTTTAATCTGTGGTAGCTCGTCGAAATATGAATAACTACATAGTTTTCATTGGCCGGAAAATATGGGAACCCTCGGAAAAATTGAGTCCATTTGTAATTCACCGTAAAAACTTATTTTTTTTTAATTTGGCTGGAATAGTCTGTAGCAGTATTAATTATAATTATGTTGATTTTCCGAGATTTCCAAGGGGGGAGGGTGAAAATTATGTCATCATTATAAACACTGCGACACTATTCCAGCCAAATTAAAAAAAAAAGTAAGTTTTTACGGTGAATTTCAAAATGGACTCAATTTTTCCCAGGTTTCCCATATTTCCCGGCCAGTGAAAACTATGTAGTTATTCATATTTCGACGAGCTACCCAGATTAAAAAAAGAGGCTTCTAGCTACAATGGAAGACTAGACAATGTAAATTTTTCCTACGTGTTTCAATTTGAAGTTCCGATCTCGAAAAAAAACGGAGCTGAAACAATTATTCTCCACTTTCCTATGTATGATCTTTCGAAAGGCTTTGTTTCGAAGGGCTATAAGTTTCGAAAAATTGGATGAATCAGCTATCAGTTTCAATATAAAGTTTAGATTTTCATTCAAATTTTGTGCAAATTTTACTTCTTACTCTTTATAAACAATGGAGAAATGATTTTTTTTTAAATAGTCCCTAACTTCGTTCCTATTGATCAAAGAAGGTTTTCTTTAATATTATTTTTTTTTGCCAGCTATCCAATGGTTGTACGCACAAGTATGTAGCTTGAAAAATATAGAAGTTATTACGATTGTTTATAAGTAAAAAACATACCCCTTTTTAAAACGTTTATTTTGTAAATCATTTCGATGAAAACGCAATATGCATTTAACTTCTGAGATAGTTTAAGTCTAAAAGAATCCTATGAAATTTGCTAAATGTGTCTAACATCATTAATAGAGCAAGTTCAATAGTTTAAATATTTAGTCTCAGGGATAAACTATTTGAACGATCGGGGGGAAATTTCGCACAAATTTAAAAGAAGGTAATTCCTTGATGTTCAAATATATTGATAACATTTTATTTTATTAACAAAAAAATTTAAAAAATTTATAAATTGGTGCAAAAAAACTACTTTTTTGCAAATATCTCCGTAAATTATTTATCAATTTGAATTTAAAAAATTCTTGAAATAAAAAAAGATACTTGAGAAAAGATTCTTGATTTAAAAAAATGATATAAATATTGTTTATGTAAAATATAAGGGAAAAAACTTATAGACAAAAAATCCAATTATGACCATAAACTATTGTTTAAAAAAAACGCAAGGTAAAAATACGGGTACTTTTTGATCTATTCGTCATCTAGTAACCCCCACCTATATCTTAAAAGCTTCAGATATCTGTGAAAAAATTTTCGACCTTTTTTTTAACCAAACTGGGCTATTACTCGTGTTCTCAAGAATACAAACTTTACTTTCACCTTCATTTTAAATGTTTTTATGTTTACACACCAATTACATGTTGATTGACATAACACCGAAGATTTTAATGAAACTCGTTTGTTCGAGAATAACAAAACAGATAAGATGTCATTGGAGCGTTGTAAATTTATAAGATGAAGTATTTATATCAAAGATAAATATTTTTAAGTTGTTAGACCACTTTAATTTTTTAAAAATCAACATTTTTTGTTATTAGCTTATAATATGCTTAGAATATTCTAGAATAAGGGGAAAATACGTAGATACTTGCCGTAAGGATACTTTGTACTGTTTGTTCTAATGACTTTCCATTTGATTTCTAACTTCTCTAATGCGTAAACATATATGTTAGAAGAGGATAATGTTCAGTTAAAGAATTTTCAAAAGAAAGAATGCTAGTACCTAGCGCCAATCCATAACTTTTCTCCAAATCCCGACAATATCTTTAAAATATCATTCCACAGAGAAATAAGTACTGGATTTTTTAAATTCATTGAACTGTTTGTTTCAAACTTCTATAAATCATATAAAACTTAATGTTTTCAAAATTTGAATAGATTCAAATTTGCGTCAGTTATAGGAAGTGCTGCTGAGCACATTAAATTCAATACACATTGTGAGAATAAAAAAAATGTCGATATGTTGTACTATTGATAACATAATGATTTCCTGTGTTAATATTATTATCCTTATTTTCATTACTTTCATTACATAAAAAAAAATATTCTGGGAATGACCGAGGGAGGAAGCATGGCACTATTATGATATTTCACCACTTGACACTCTGACCAGAAAAACATAAGAGTAGTTTTAAGACAAAAATCCAATTCGCATGATTCCATTGCTTAGAGTCTGAACGTATTCAAAATGGTAACCAACAAAATATATACATAAATATTGCAAATGCCACATGCTTTTGATTTCCTCTGAGAAATAATCAATAAACCAACTGAAAAAAGATTATTGTAAAAACTGTATATAATAATAATAAATCCTGTATATTTCTAGGCTTGTTCATTTCTTCTTCGGTTATATCTATTCGTGCGAGTTCAACGATAAGAAAACATTGTTTTATTTTAGACTGCAGTGGCCAAACATTAGATTTGGATTTATATATAGAAATATAGTATGATTGGCAAGGTTAGCAAGCTACCAATCGTAAAAACGAATACTGCTCAAAGAAACAATGTACAGTCTCGGAACTGATACTATGAAGACGACCACGAATAAGAAATAAGGACAAGCGAATAATATACAAAACCCAGATGAGAATTTTATTACTACTTGGGATATTACATCGCTCAACTCAAGGGACCAAGAAATAACCAAAGGAATACAGAAAACAAAAAAGAAAGAAAAAGGTCAATCAAAATTAGGTGAATACATACTAATCTACAGTGGAGTAGAAAAAGAAAACAGGGCCAAAGAAGGTGTAGCCTTACTAATACACCAAAGGTGCAAAAATCATATTAAAGAGTGTCAATACATATCAGAAAGGTTTGTAACAGCAAAGATAAAAATGGAGAAGGAAGACCTGAACATCATCGGAGTATACGGCCCAGAAAATAACAAGCCTCAAATAACACGGGAAACGTTTTATGACGAATTACACCAAGTAGTAGATCCAATCAGAGGGAAGATGGTAATATTGGGGGTTTTAACGCTCGAATAGGCAATCAAGTAATACCCGGAATTAAGCAAAAAAATAACGAGAATGTTGTAGAACTGATGATAAACTTTTGGACGAATAACGAATTTAGAAAATGCAACACATTTTTTGACCACAAAGACCAAGATAAATATACAATCAATAACACCCGTGGGCAAAGATCTGACACATTATATTATAACCAACAGATATATACATCCATCAAAAGCAATCGACGTAAGATGGCTCAGCTTAGCAGATGTAGGTAGCGACCATAGCCTAGCACTATGTAAAATAAAAGTCATCATAAAATACTTTATACCCAAGAAAACAGCGCCAACACAAACAAAAATCAGAGTCGGCAAGACTAAATACATAATCACATTATACTTATACAGAAAAAGTATACTACAGAAGATTGCTGGAAATAAAATATTATAAAACGATAACATCAAGGAAAGCTGGGAAAAACTCAAAAATAACATAATTAACGCAGCAACAGAATCACTTGGAGAGAGGAAAGTAACGAACACTAACATATCAAAAAAGAAAACCCCATAATTACATACGCGGCGGAAACACGACCTGACACAGAGAGGACAAAAAGAATGTTAGAAACAGTAGAGATTAAAAACTTTTAGAAAAATTGATGATGACACTACGGGACAAAGCTAGAAGTACAGATATACGACGTAGATGCAAGGTGGAGAACATCACACTGGGTAAGAAATAGAAGAGTAGAATGGAACGAAGCCGAATGACAACACATACAGTAGTAAATATAGCGAGAGACGGTTCCCCAATAGGAAGACAATCAGTAGGAAAAACACGAAAACGATAGAGCGACAACTTACTGGGGGCACATTGAAAAATAGACGGAGTCTATTTTTCATGTCCAATTGCTTTTAAGGTCGTCGGTCCATCGTGTTGGGGATCTTTGCTTTCTATTTCTTTGCTACCGTCTTTCACACTTGCAAAACATCCCGCTCATCTCCATTTTTGTCTTGTAATACGTTCGACAATGTCTTCCACTCCGATTCGTCTACGAACTTCCTCGTTTCTTAGTCTATTTCTCAAGCTTATTCCAAGTATTGATCCCATTTGACGTTGCGTCCTTCTCAATTTTTTTGCATGTTTTTGGGAGTTAAGGTTTGTGAGGACTGATAGAACACAGTGTTTGAAAGAGACATAACGATCAATGCGTAGCAGCGAATTCATCTTGATCTACAATACTTGAATTTTATTCTATAGGCACAACGAAAATTACGAATTTTCTTTGTAATAAACTCCTTATTTACTTGTGGATGCCTAAGCCCCCTTTCAGACGAGGATACTGTATGCGAGATACGCGTATCCGAGACGCAGATATTACATAGACTCAAATGGAGCTTTTCAGACGGGACGCGCGAGGGATACAGTATGCGAGATACCGAATTCAGTATCTCGGACCTTCCTGTCGCCGACGACTGAATGCGTATGCCAGATACAGAAGAACCATTACGTTAAATGAACGCTTTCAGACACGAATACTTTTGCACCACATTCCATAGACCCGCGATTTTCTGTCGAATAATTGTGAATGAGCAACGAAAGAAAGAATGTGTTTTCTGAATATAGTTAAATAATGGAGCGTGCTGTATTTGATAATGACAAATTTATTTGTTTGGTACAATCAAATCCCTGTCTATGGGATACAGCATCGCCAGATTACTGCACTAGAAATAAAAAGCAGCAGTGCTGGGTCGAAAATTCTAAGCTACAATTTTGAGGCCAAGACTGCAGTACAGCAAAATGAATATGGTAAGAAATAAACATGTTTTTATTATAAATACATAGTAGAATAGTTTAATATTTTGTTTCATACGTATACAGTTTAGTTTTAAAAGTTTGCTAATTGGAATTTTGATTATTTAACGAATATCGAACTACATTATTGTGAAAGGAATACGGTCATTTTTTATTTAGGGCGAGGTAAACAATTTACAAATTGGAGATAAGTACACATATTTATTTTAAATTTAAGTCATAGACTTTAACTTTAAAAAGTCCTAGAAAGCCGTTCTTTTGATGAAATAATTGTACGCATAGTTGTGTCTTTTTTACTCAATTGAATTTCCAAAATTTTATGAAGTTCTTCAAACGACTTCACGGGCATTCGAAAATAATTAAAAAACTTCGATAGATCTTGCAATAAATCTTGATACAGCAAACTATACGTTCCCTTGGTTTCTCTTAATTCTACAATAGGATGAACCCACAAATTACGTCGTCTTTTCAGTTTCTTTTTATTTAATATGTACCACAGCATAACACACTCTTCTACCATAATCCATAATCCAAAAATATAACCGCACTGCACTGCTACTATTTTCATACTGACGAGCATGCCCGTGAATCCGATACAGCCGCCATCGAAAATTCTGTATCTCGCATACAGTATCCTCGTCTGAAAACCCTCTAAGTTAACAGAATTCTACCAATTGTATTATAAACACTATTTTTCTATTTTTTACATTTTTGTCACTATATAAAGGCCTTGAAAATTTCACAAACAGGATAAGTAATTGATCTGTATTTTCGGCATGCATATTTTGTTTTATTTGAACAAGTAGGTAAATAATGCATTAAGGGGTAGACGTACTCATTCAGTTTATAATTTCTGTGGGTTATGAATATTAATTTCGTCTCATCTCGTTTAATTGATACTAACCCTCCCAACAAAATGCTAATATGCACTTGAAATGTAAATGGAGAAAACTAACTAGTCATGCAACAGCGGGTTGAGTCCACGTCAACCGCACGAAACCAGACGCAATGACGCGACGCTAAAGACGCCTGGCGCCGGTGTGTTTACAGTGGTGAATAATTTTCCTATGTATCAAATTGGATATTGATAAGTCATTTGGTAATGTAAAAAATCTGCTCGGTAGTAACAACATATATCTATAAAATCGACTTAAAACAGTATGAATATTAAGTAAGCGAAAATAAATCAACGAAACTATCTTTCTGAAACTGTTTCTATGTGGCGTCTAGGTTTTTTTCAAATATGTGTTTGGGGATAAACGACAAATTGTATAGGGAACTCTTAATTTGATGTTTCGGCACCCAGACCCGTATTCTAGAATACACTTTTAAAACTTGTTTTGTTGGGTTGGAAAAAAACTAGTTAACTTATATTCGTTGGATCAGCAACTTTGCCTAATTCGTCGCCGTGATTCGGATATAAAATCTTTTTTTAATACAAGGAAGAACATACTCGCGATATTAAAATAAGGGTCACCTTGAAAATCACCGATATTTCATTTTTAACGGGCTTTATTGTAAATAATAATAAAACAAATACAAACTAATGCATGTTTCTGAGAAGTGTTGTCGGCTTAGTGGTTTCCTTTGCAACAAAGAATTCCAATACTGCCGATTTCGCGGAAAAGTGCACACTTCCCAAAATGAACGGTACCTGTAACTGCCGCTTGTTTTAAATGTCTCAATTGTGCTTCGACTTTCTGTTCAAACGCAACGAACAAACGTTTATTATTGCCACCATTAGTGTTTATCAGTGCCATTATTAGTGTTTATTACTGTTTATTTTTTGCCAAAAATACCCTTGACTGTTGTTGAAACGGCACAAATTGTTGTGCTTGTGAAAGACAGTCACACTCAACGGCAAGTCGCAAGAACTGTTGGCGTAAGCCTTTCTACTGTTCAACGAGTGCTTCAACGCTTTCAGGAGACGGGTTTGCTATCCAGACGACCTGGCTCTGGACGAAGAAGAACGACCACGGCACGAGATGACCGTTTTCTTGTGTTTCAGGCTTTACGAAACCGGACCTCAACTGCGATTATGCATCAAAATCGTCTACAGGAAGTACGAAATCGCAATGTTAACGTTGCAACAGTCAGGAGAAGACTTTGTTCTTTTGGACTATCTTCTCGGGTAATGGTTACAGAACCGCCACTTCGCCTGGCGCATCGAGTTGCACGACTAGCTTTTGCTCGACAATACGCACATTGGTGAATTAACGATTGGAGCAAAGAGTTATTCTCAGATGAATCCCGTTTCTGCCTAACTGGATCCGATGGACGTGTAAGAGTTTGGAGGAGAACCGGTGAAAGATTTTCACAAGCTTGCATTTCTCCAAGAATGCCATTTGGTGGAGGCTCGGTCATGGCTTAAGGAGGTGTATCTTCCGACTTCCGCACAGAATTATCGAAAATTCATCGAAAATGGGTCCTTAACTGCACGAAGGGACATTACGGAGATTCTGGAAGAACATGTTATGCATACCATGGCAGGGCTTGGAGAAGACGTCGTTTTTATCCAGAACAACCTACCCTGGCCAGCTAGGTCTCCGGACCTGAATCCCATTGAATATCTCTAGGACGATTTGAAAAAACGTATTCAACCCCTAACATCTCCTCCTAACAACGCACAGGAGCTTAAGGATCTGTTAGTGAGAGATTGGAATAACATACCACAACATGTAATCCGGAGAAAAATTGAGAGTATCCCAGTCGTCTGCAAGAGGTTATTAGAGCAAGTGGAGGCAATACAAGATATTAGTCATTGAAATTTCACTGATATTTTACCATGTTCTGTATTTTCCATTTTTTTCGTATGTCTGTTTTATCAACAATTTGGTTTTCTTTCTGCTTTTTTAATAAAAACAATAAAAATCGTTTTTTTTTTTCTTCCAAAACAAACATTGATGACAAATCAGCCCAAAAAAAAAAGGTTGATACTGCACCAGAGGCAAAAATATTCAAGAAACTTGAAATTTTCAAGGTGACCCGGATTTTATGATCGCGAGTGTATAGTACACAAAAGGCAAAATGATTATTCACAGAACTGACCCTTAGATTTATGAGCAGACAGATTTATATAAGATCTTACGTGATTTGTCATTTTTGTATGCACATTCTTGCCATGATTATGTTTTAATATACATTTAATGTGAAAAACAACTTACAAATTACAGAAGATGTTCTAAAAGTATTGACGACGACGCAGTCAACGTCTGCTGATAAATAGGAAGAATCTTTCACATGTATGTTTCTCTATACAATATTTTCGACGCTCACCGCTAAACTCTGCTAGTAAATAGTTAGTAAATAGAGTTGGATGTAAAAAAATGGGCAGACACCTCGTCTCACCATTTTATAGTGCACAATATTTGCTATAGAATGTCGTCCTTTTATTAAATGCAAAGGAATATGCGACACTAAACCTCTCTTTGCTTTCATACTCAGGGCCGCCGCTAAGGTATTGGCCGCCCGTGTGTAACTACATATTTGCCGCCCCTCTTCCAACACTTTAGACATACATACTATTATTTAAAGAAATGTGCAGAAGATGCATAATATAACAATAATAATTTGTAAATAGATAAATACTTAAAACATTTAGACGAATCGCTATGATTCAACGTCCATATATTATCCTAATGTATATCCTATTTATCTCCTAATATCCTATTATCCCATCCTAATATCCTAATTTAAACGTCCTTTATCCTAATTTGATATCCAACGTCCAGAATGTGTATATCCTAATATCCTAATTTAAACGTCCATTTAATTAAAATAAACCGTGAATAGAAACATAAACACATAAAAAAACTAAAAACGCACTTTTCGGGCTTTCGTCTCGGAAAACTTTTTGACAATATCTTTAATGTCCAATGTCGCACACACTTCATGTTCTATAGATAACATTGCTAAAGCAGAAAGTCTATCTTGCTTCATTGAGGATCGCAAATAGTTTTTAATAATCTTAAGTTTTGAAAACGACCGCTCACCCGTAGCTACAGTAATAGGTAGAGTTAGGAATATACGTACTATTATAGTTAAGTTGGGAAATGTTAATACAAGATTATTTTCGTAAATATATTCAAGAATATCATTAGGATTTTTTCTGCGGAAAAAATGGTTGAATAGCTTTAATTTCTTCATATAAATCGGTTGCACTAATATCACTATCTGAGCTGTTTATGTCTGTAAGGGCTTGATTCACTTTCTCACAATTGGTTTTAAGTTCATCATCGTTTTAAACTTTGGTTATGCCATATATTACACTAAAAATGTCTGTATGCTGTTGAAGTAATTGAAACCGTTCTTCAATTGCTTTTATGGCAGCATCCAAAATCTTAAAATAAAAATTTATTTTAAATGACAATTCCGGAGATAATATAGGTTCGTCAGCTCCTTCATACTTAAAATGCACCTTCTTCAATTCATCGAATTCTTAACTAAGACTGAACAGAAGACATATTAACCCATCTATAAGCATAACCATAGAAAAAATATTATAACAGAAACTTTACAACCACTTGCCCAAATTCTTGTAAAGTATCTACGCGTGAAATCCCAAATAACTGAAGTCCAAAAGCCGCCAGCCGCTTTGAATTAAAAAGTATTCACGAAACTGCTTTAAGACTGTACCTGCAAAAGGGCGGCAGTTCATACAATAAATAATATTTTCTGACATTTTTTTTAGATTAGGATGAAAAAAGAAGTATACATGATAAATGAAACGCATTTGAGTATTATCACGTACTGAATTATTTGAATTTAATTATTTGAATTTATTTTCGTTTTAAAAAAGTATTATAATCAGTGGACTGCTTTTGGCAGCTCCTATTGATATACGCCCGTGTGCGATGCACACTTGGCATACATGGTAGCGGCGGCCCTGTTCATACTAAACATTTAAATCAGTTCAAAAGCTGTTGACATTTTGAGTATTCATTCCATGCCTATGGTGCTTAACTTCTGCTACCGCGTTTTTTATTTCGTCCGCAGTCTCCATATACCGGTCTCGATTGAGATCACGTGTTTTTTATATAACAAGGTGTATCAACGATATTCATTAGCACTTATTCCTAAGTTTCAGAATCAAATCTACTAGTTTTCGCACGGCCACCTAAGTTAACTATCATATACCCATCTATCTAAGCTTAGTATTTGTACATTTCTTTTTGTATCAAATACCAATTTTTTTACGTGGACTTTCCAGCACAGTTTTGTCGTCTAGAGAGATTTCTAAATAAAACCATAGTCTGAAACATAAAACCTTCTTCTTCTTCTTCTTTTTATATAGACATGACTGTCTGTTTTTCAATGTGCCTCCAGTAAGTTGTCGTTCCATCGATTTCGTGGTCTTCCTACTGATCGTCTTCCTATTGGGGAGTCTTTTGAAGTCTAATACTTTTGAAAGAGAGATTGAGAAGGAACCCATCTGCGACAATGGAATGTGGAGGAGTTATATTGATACTACAAAAAACCGTCTATAGAAAATTATGCAAATATACAAAGATTGCACCTCATAAGATAATAACAGAACATCTAGAAGAACGCTTAGTGGAACTATAGTGGGACGTCCGCCAGTAGTACCAAGAAAGAGGTGGAAGACGAAGTTAGAACCGATGTTAACGAGATAATGAGAGTGGATAACTGGAGGAGAGCAGCAAATGGATGATGGGAGAGGCCAAGGCCCGAATTGGGCTGTAGCGCCATTGGAGAGAAAGAGAAAAAAGATAAAAGCCTTCTGTTCATTGCTTCTGGCTAAACCACCCGTTTATATTAGGATGGGAGGAGAATGGATAACTGATCTATTCAATATGTTTGTCTTCCTTAAGGAGTAACCTGTACTACTATTAGCTGCTGTATTAACTAACATAATTGCTATATTCTTTAAATTTTCTATCCCTTTTTGGTTTTTAAGAAGCGTTATTGAAGATATTGTCCCATGCTACTTGCTAAATATCATTCAGGAATAGATGAACAAAAAATGCCAATTATGACAGTAAAGCTTTATCTTTTTATTAACAAAACGTTAACTATCACCGAAAGCATTTTTTTCGGTGAATTGTCGAAGTAATGTGAAAACACACTAAAGCAAGTCAATAGATGTAACATTAAAACAGTTTATATCTATAAGTTCTTTACAATTTGAATCTGTTTATTAAAAAACTAGGTCATAAAAATAAAAAGAAAATATCAACAGTAAATTTTCTAAAGCGTTTGTGGTAACGTTTAAAACTCATATGCAACATTATTTTTGCTTGTACTATAATTTCAAACTTCCATTTTTTTTTCTAGTAGTAGATTATATCATTAGACAGACATCCACTCGACTAATTGTATTAAGCGAATATGCGTATGAGTAAGTTAATTCACGCGAAAAATACATCCATCAGTAATTTGTTCAATTAAGGCTCATTCTTCATAATTGTTTAATATGACGCGTCGTTCCCCGTTGTCCTTTTGTTAAACGTTCGCGGGTTTACGTCCATTGCATGAAGCAGAGTTTTTTAATTGGGGGATATATTTGGTGTGTCATTTTGCCAAAAGATAAAGGATGAATTGATAAAACTAACATGAATTGAAGAAAATAACTTTTTTGCCCTTAAGAGTGGCAATGTAAAAATAGAAAAATGAAAGTCTGTAAGTTCTGTGTCGGAAAATACTAAAACCTAAAATTTTGTTCGTTCACACACGTTATAACATCATGTCAACGCAGACCATAATATAGGTATTGAAAATACCAACAATATAGTTCCCCCTGATCTTTCCAAAAAGCCATTGATTTGGAAACGCCTTAAGTGATTCGACAAAAGATATGAGGATATATTACCTTTAATATGAAGATATTTTCTAAATAAGAACAAAACTTAGATGGAAGAACTGTTAGGATGAAAATCGATATAACAAACTGGAAACGGTTGTCAATAAATATCACAGAATGTTGGGGAGTATTGGAAACGCAAATATTTTCGTTGGTGAATGTGGGTTTATTTTTCTAATTAAATGATTTTACATTGAAATAGAAAGTGTGTATTTGCAACAACAATATTTCAAATTTCCGGTATTACGATATTCCTCGACGTCCCATTTTCAGTGCATTTAACTGCCCTACACAATCATTGGCCAACTACTTGGCCAAAATTCTACAAAATCTCGCCAAAAATGCTTCATCCTTCGTCAAAATTCGTCATCCTTCGTTCTTTTCATTTTATCGAACTTCTTAAACAATACCCTATTTCACCGTCAGACATTCTAATAAGTTTCGACATCGTTCTACCCTTTACAAACATGCCTATAGATGAAACTATAAACATTCTGAAAACTAAATACAGTATCCAGCAAGACCACGTATCATTAAACATTGTATGTCCAACACTTATTTCATCCTATAAAATAAATTCTACAGAAAAATAAATGGTGCCCCAATGGGCTTCCCACTATCTCCAGTAATTGCCAATATCTTTATGGCTACAAATGCTCAAACCCACATAACGATATGTTGACGATACATTCGTTATTTGGCCCCACGGCAGGGATGCTTTGATGTCTTTTCAAACCCATTTGAGTGGTATACATGCTAGTATCCAGTTCATGATGGAGGTGGAGACTGCTTCATTCCTACCGTTTCTCGACGTTATCGTAAAGAAAAACCAATTCCAAAGTTTTCATCACTCTTTTGATCGAAAACCCACCCATACTAGTTGTTACTTGCATGCCAACTCTTATCATCCACCTTCACAAGTTAAATCAGTCATTAATACAATTATCTAAAGATCAATACGCCTTTGCGATGATACAAGTAGAGCCACTGAGCTCTTTAGTTTAAAACAAGCCCTCATCCAAAAAGGTTATTACGAAAATCACATTAATAGGAGCATCCACAGAGCATCAATCTCCCATTCAATGTCAACCTAAAGACTCATACCCTTATCATATGAAAGCTTTTCTTCCTTACATTAAAGGTGTCACTGACCAAATCGACAAAATTCTTAAATCAATAGGAATAGATACAATATTTACCCCAAAAAAAACTTTCATCTCTTGTCCGATCAATCAAAGACAGCATTCCAAATGAACAACACGGAGTTAACGAAATTCGTTGTGTAGACTGCCCCCCATCTTATATAGGCCAAACAAATCGTAGAATCCAAAATAGAATTTATGATCATTCCATTGCTGTTCGCAATTCCGATTAAATTGCAGCTCTAGGTCAACACCATCTTCATACAACGTCACAAAATTGATTTTGAAAACTCCAGAACCATAGACTCCACCCGTATCTATAAACTAAGAATTATGCGAGAAGCCATAGAAATTGAAAAAAGGCCAAATTGCCTCAGTAAAAGGGATGAGGACATCCGTTACCTTCAACATGGGACCTCTCATAAAGAAAATATCGTTCACTTCACCCTCCAATCAAAATTATGCCGTCAGAAATGTTCTCGGCAACCCCCGCGCCAATTCCCACGACAACCCCCACGCCAACCTCCACCCAAACCACGTCACCATCGACGGTATAAGTGAACCGTCCGCTGTTCCCAGTAGAAGTAATGCATTAATTAGTGATCAGTGTAGTAGTGGCTGGCTTCCGCTCAAAATTCGTAACAAACGATCACTTACAAACAGTAAAAACCTTAATAGAAAAGTCGCTAGAATATAACAGACCACTGGTACTTATCTTCGTAGACTTTCACAAAGCCTTCGACACTGTGGAATTAGACAGCATTATAACTGCTCTGAACAATAGTAGAATAGATTACCGGCTCACAAAGTTAGTACAAACATTATACCAAAACGCCACAATGCATGTAAAACTACATGATACCACCAGAGAAATTCATATCAAGCGAGGTGTGAGACAGGGCGACACTCTCTCACCTAAATTATTTATAACGGTCCTCGAATAAGCCTTTAAAATGCTAAAGTGGGAAAATAGAGGAATAAAAATAGATGGAGAAATGCTCAATCATTTGCGTTTTGCAACGACATAGTACTTATTACCGTAGATCTGGGTGAAGTACAACAAATGGTACAAAAACTAGAAAACGTATCTTCAACAATAGGTTTAAAAATGAACATCAGTAAGACCAAATTTATGACAAATTTAGTTCCCAGCGAACACCTAATCATCCAAAATCAAGTGGTAGAATTGACAGAAAAGTACATATACCTTGGTCATGAAATCAGAATAGGCAAGGACAACCAGACCTGCGAATTTCAACGACAAATAACACTTGCTTGGGCGGCGTATGGTTCACTAATGGACATCTTTAAGAATAATATCCCGATAGTTATGAAACGGAAGACATTTGACCAATGCGTTGTTCCTATTATGACATACGGCAAAAAAGGCAAAAGAAGGAATCAAGACTTAAGGAAAAGAAAAGGTATCAACCTGGTACAGGTCGAACGTATGGCCAAGCTGAAATGGAATTGGGCAGGTCACATAGCGAGACTGAAAGACACAAGATGGACCAGAAAACTAATTGACTGGCGCCCAAGAGAAGACAAACGCAGCAGAGAACGACCACCAACACGTTGGATGGACGACATTAGACGAATATCCAAGAAATGGCAACAAGAAGCACGGAACCGTGAAGAGTGGCGAAAAATGGGAGAGACCTATGTCCAGCAGTGGACAGAAGAGGTTGCATGATGATGTAGTAGTGTCTGGGTTCTCGGGAGACTGAGACCTCGGAAGCTCTGAAGAAGACATCAGAGAGGATGTCGAAAGTTCGGTGCAGTTATAATCCACGCGGCTCAACATGGAAGCCTATTGAGTTTAAATATTAATTCTTGTAATAGTAATTATGTTAGGTTTAGGTTTAAAATATATATATATATATATATATATATATATATATATATATATATATATATATATATATATATATATATATATATCACATCACAGCAATGTCAATTGCTTTTTAAATTTTATCAGTTTTTCAAATATTTGAGACATCCTTTATACTAAATCTATAAAAGAGATACCAGCAGTTCATTTCAGGTACCTTCATAATTTATGAAAATAAATGATACTTGACTGTTTGTCGTGAATTTCCGTACTCAGCACGTGTGCTCGTAAACGATTACTATATAAAACGCGGAAAAGGGAAAACAAACCGGGAAACTGGCGCCCGAGTCTACTTATTGATTTTCCCCACCGGTCGCGACAAATAAACTACTCTCGTAGTAACTACCCTATACAATTTGTGGAGACGAAGGTAGAATCTCAAAACCTGAAATTAACCGAATAATGGGGGAGAGGCTAATTCAATTTCCTTTGCTATGCTAGTCAAATTTTTAGGGTAAATTCTTAGCATACTTCAGATTTTTGTCAAAGTGAATGACAATCTTTGGATGGTCGCTAATAGGGAAGAAATAAAATGAAATTATAGTTAAATTCCATTAAAGATAGTAAATAATGTTAAAATGTCACAAGAAAATAGCTTCAGAACAATATACCTTCAGTAGTTGTGAAAGGCCTAGCAGATTTGATACTAAAGAAAAACTGTTAAAAAGCTATATCAAATCAAAAGCATACATGCGTCTATATGCTTTGGCTGTATCATTGAATTTTGTAAAATAAGCTCACGCATCTTTATGAGACCTATAAGGTCCATTCGCTTAACTCGGGCATATTTTGACAGATTCATAGCTGGAAACCTACAACACAAAAGTTCCTAGCTCACAATATTAACAGCTTAAATAAACTTTTATTACAGACTTATTTCATTAAAAAAGAAGAATTAGTATAAATAGTGGAAGTGTATACTAAACCCATAATATTTTTGATAGTATATATTTAAAAAATATATTTCAGTTTTTATAATTTAACATAACTATTTATTATATGGTGCGGATAAATAAATATTGATTGTCGGTAATTCGTAAAGTTCTATTTTATTTACTATTTAGTTTGTTTACTATTAATATTGGCTATGAGTACGTGTGCTTGGTTGCATAGTAATTTCCAGCCACTTTTAGTCTGTCAAAAAGTAACTTACTTCGCAAAAAAATAATTACTAAATTCACTAGACAGTTCGGACTGGGAATAGCGGACTGGGAATGCTTGTAATTGCACAAAATATCAATAATTAAGCTGTACTTTGTTGTACAAGTGTGTTAACATTGACCCAAAATAAAAAAGAATAATTATTTCTATTTTTTCGCACATGTATATTAAAATTCGGTGACAGTTCGGACTGGGAATAGCGGACTGGGAATGCTTGTAATTGCACAAAATATCAATAATTAAGCTGTACTTTGTTGTACAAGTGTGTTAACATTGACCCAAAATAAAAAAGAATAATTATTTCTATTTTTTCGCACATGTATATTAAAATTTACTTTTTTGAGTAAATATTTTTTTATAGACAATTTGTGATCTTTTTACTAACATATTTTCTATTTCATTAACTACCTACTATTATCTTAAATAATGGTAGCGGGTAGACACTCTTTCCCAATCCAAGTAGAGGACAGACCTACTTCAGGGATACGACTCTGACATACGCAAGCCTTGATTCTCTCTCAACTCCTGCAATGGAGAGAAATCAATCACTAACCACATCCTACCCAATACTTACTATATTCTACCAATGTCCCAAACGAACTTACCAACTCGTCTAGCAAGCGTGGTGTTTAAATGCCAAAACCTCATCAGTATGAACAGACATTGAAGAAAATGACTGTCAGTTCCCGGCAGCTCGCTAGTTCCTAAAGGTTTAAGAATAGCAGACAGAGAGTACGAAAAATCCCCGGTACCAACAACGACGAACACTGCAAGATGAGAAAAAGACGGGACTGGAGATACATGTCAAATGGGATATTGTAGGAATGAGCGAAGTAAAAAAGAAGAGGTGAAGATCAGGTCAAACTAAAATCAGATAACATATTCCACTATAAAGGAGAAACAGAATCGACAACTGCATTTCCACAAGAGTTATTTATATAAATATAAGGTTGAAAAAGCAATGCAACCTGAAAATAACCTAGATATAGGGGTGAGTCGGCCATTGGTGTGCACCTACGGCTAATTTAGGATATTGCAAAAACTTTTTATTTCAGTTTCCACCTTTTTGAAGACATACTTCAGGGTTCTAGGTATATTGGTAGGGACAGCATTCAACGAATGGTTAAACAGTAGAACAGTGAGAGGCAAAATTTCCAATTAGTGTAACGCAAAAAATTACCCGACCTATTCGGCGCATGGTGCGCATATATCGGATAACTGTGCGCAAATACGGAAAAAGATAAGAACCCAACTTAAAAATATATTTAAAAAAATCTAAGCATCGTAGAAGTCACGAATATATCCTTCTGGACTATCCTCTCCTGTACAAATGGCATGAGCCCATTGACAACATATCGAACACTTGTACCATACCTCGTCTTTTTTGCTACCATCAACACATAAGTCATTTTCATCTGACTCGAGATCATCTAACTCATCATCATCGCATAGTTCACTTTCTTCTTAGGAGCTGCTGTCTTCAAAAATCTTCCTTTTTTACCTTTTTTCAATTTCGTGGTTTTCTCTTTGCAGTTTTGTCCACTTTGACGCTTGTTTAAACAATATTACCTTTCTTTTCTTTTTTCAATTTCCGTTTTAAGTTTTTCCCTGTTAGGCCTTTCTGTTAATATCTGAGAATTTTGTTTTTACCGGCAAATCTTTTTTGTTTGGGCTGATTTCGGACGCGGACTTAGATTTTCCAAAATGCTGCTGCTGGATGGACTTGGAACTGCAGCATCATTATTTTTTGTATTAGAGACTTGAGTTTGGTTGTCGCTGGAAGAGGTGTACGGAAGCGGTTCATCATCAACGACAACAGGTAAAGGATAAGTTGCGGCTAAAAAGTCATCATCTGTGAATTTATCTTTTTGGAAAGGCCAGATGCTAGTGGCTTGAAAGTCTGATTGTGCTTTGTGCATTGTAGTAGTATGCATGTATGATTTATTAAATATCTCGTCTAAATAATATTGAGTTAGCCTCTATGCTGTCAATAAATTATAGTCACAATACCTGTTGAATGCTAATTTGAGAGGACCAAAAGAAGTTATATTTAATGGTTGGAGCTTGTGTGAAGTGCGCGAAGGTATTTTTAAAATAGAAATCTCATGTCCTCTACAGTAGTTAAATATAGGAAAAGAAATGTGACTGAAGTGGTTACCCAAAATCAAAATGACTGGATGATCTTTCGACGGTTTTACGGTATTTTTGAAATGCTGAAGCCATTCATAAAAAAGATCTTCGTTACTCCAGCCGCTTTTGGAACACGAATAAATAGATTTGGATGAACTATTTTTTGTTAATGCGTTTGTCATTCTAATCCTTGGAAAGATAAACATTGGTAAAATGTAACAGTTGCCTGATGCGTTAAAGCAGCAAATAATTGTGACTGTCTTCCCTCTTTCACAGAATGTTTTCCCGCCAAACTGTTTGTACCCTTAGGTCCAAAGCTTTTGTACGGTGGTAATTCCGCTCTCGTCAACGTTAAAAATTCGGCCATCCTTTGAGTTAAATTTCGTGTATAATTGTTGCAAATTATTAAAAAAGATGGTAACTTGCTCTTTATAAAAAGCCGAGATCCTATTTATGCTGGTGGGTTCAGGCTTTCTTAGAGAAATTTTTGGATGTCTCTTTAGAAAGCTATAATATAATATATACCAGTCTTTGCCTGCCATTTATGTCTGATAATTAAAATTATGTTTAATGCAAGTCTTCTCAGCTGATTTCTGGTCAAACCATGAAATAATTTCGCCATCTTTAAAACGTGCTCTATTAATTGTTTTTCTTAATCAAGGGGAAAGATGCAACGCTTCTTAACATGAGGATTTACGATATCATGTCCATCACCAACACATTTTTATATTTTCGAATAGAAGATTCTAGAATATTGAACCTTCTTCCAGCTTCGCGTATTTTCCCACCATTTTTTATGAACTCTAGAGCCGTGATCATAGTTTCAGCATCCCAGGGCGCCTTTGTGGTTTTTCGTTGATATTTTGGCATCTGGAAAATAATGGCTTTTCTAAATAAAACATGTTATATGAACGGCTAGGCTTATTTTGTTGCAGAATGTTAATAAAGATGGCTTGATTGAAAAATCTGTATTCAGTTTCATTGGTATAATTTATGGCAGTCACAGAACGTAACAAAGTGCCTTAATATACCTTGTCGGCTAATGATGCGCAATGCGACACACACTATTACCCGACTCTCCCCCACCAGCGATTAGGAAGGTGAACTAGTTAAAGCCTTCTATGGGGAAATCGAAAGAGCAAAAAAGCAACAGCCGGCCCATGGCAATCTGATAACGGGAGATTTTACCGACAAATTCAGAAAGAAAAAGAACGAACAAGAAGTGGTAATCGAAGATTTTGGAATCTAAGTAATAAACGAAAGAGGCGAAATGCTTATTAACTTTCTATTGCAACACAAACTATACCTATGTTCTCAACACCTTTTTAAGAAGAAATAGAATAGGAAATGGACATGGGTTAGTCCAGACGGAAGAACTAAGTGAAAACGATTACATAATAACAGACTAAAAACAAATAGTTCAAGATGTAACTGTAGTCAATAAACTATCAGTAGGAAGCGATCACAGGGCAGTAAGAGCTAGAGTAACGATAAACCTACAAAAAGAAAGAGCAAAAATGATAAACAGTTGCAAACGCATAGTTTGGAATCCACAAGGAAACTTTTATAAGAATGCTACATCAAATATACGACTACACGAAAACCGAAAAATTCAGCTTAGGTCGCGGAGTAAGACAAGCAGACAATATTTCATCAAATTTGTTCCCAGCAGCTTTAGAGTTGTGGCAAGATATAGGATCAATATAGATGGAGACAGATTACATCATATGTTGTTTATGGTTGACAGTGCGTAAGTTTGAAAATTAATAACTTTTTTTCAAAGATTTAGAATGCAATATTTGTTACAAAGACTATTTAATCAATTGTGCTGAAATTTTGTATAGTATTTTTCTAAAGATTTTCTGGGTAAATTTTGAAATACCTGAAAAAAATTATTCAAAAAACAATTATTTTTGTCCCTTTTTAAATTGTTTTTGCTAATTTTGCAATAATTATTTTTTTTAATTTGCAATCAATTTTGTGTGATAGGAAATATAATTGTAAAACTTTTTTGTAGTTACAATTTTTTTAATGTATAGCTGCCGAGATACAGCAACGAAACGAAGGGAAAACATTAAACTTTTCTCATTTTTTTTATAAATTGTTTAATAAAAAATTTAGGCCACCTTTTGAAGTGTACGCAGTTAGTTAAATAATTATCATTCCTAATAATATTTCAAAGCGATTAAGCAAAAAACTAGGATTATAATATACGATTTACCCAAGTGAGGGAAAATTTAAAAACAGCGTTTTTCATCATCATTTAACAGCCGATTCTACACATACACAGTTATATTAAGTGTTACAAAAACAAAAATTTTCGTAACATTCTGAAAATTCATTTTTATATCTAAAATTATATAGAACGGCCTGATTATATCATACCAGATATATTTTGATACTATTTTTTCTCATTTCTTTCCAGAAAAACAGCAGAAACGTCACGTAATAAATTAACAGTGTGAGTCGAATCCCAGATAAGATACTGCACTGGATTTCGTTTATTGTGGTGCCAATCCAAGGTTTTTTGAAGTTTCTGGGACCGGTCCTTTGCAGAGAAGCAAACTGGGAGAAGAGAAAATTGGAATAGTCGTAAATCTAGAGTTGAAGGCCGCGCGATAAAAATAATAGAAGACTGAGTTTTGGATGTATCCATCTGTTTTCTTTCAAATAAATTGAAAACTTTTACTTTGCAACATTTGGAAAACGATATTTTTGTTGATTTAAAAGGTTTGTATAGGCGGTTTAAATAAATAAAAAGTAAAATAGTTATTACATTACTATAGGTACAAAATTATAAAGCTCATTCTAATGAGAATGAGTATCTTCATATGCGAGAAAAATATCCAAAATAATCCATTCTTTTATTAAAAGTGTCATGCTGAATTTCCATTCTCAAAAGTTCTACCGAATGAGATAAATAATAAGACATAAATGCAGTCGATTTTTTTATAATTATTCGAGGTGTTCTTTAAGCTTGATTGACTATTATACCTGATCCAAAGTAAGTTACAGTTCCCAAAAATAAGTAAGTTACATTTTATAAATTCACAAGGAAACTAAATTCCTGTAGCTGGCTGTATACCATGTATCACAAAAAATTTATTTAAAAATTCCTTTATAAAAGGTATAATATTAAAAACAATATCGGGCTACATCACAGAACGTTTTCGTAATTAATATTCCATCATCAGTGATATCTGGATGTACATGTTATAGGGGCTTCCCACGATCGGCGATTCTACAGATCATCGCGCACAGCCGATGAGCACTGAAGGCAACGCACCGCAGACAGAGCTTCCTACTGTCTCTAGGTAGGTCTGTGTAGGTCTCTACTTTTGCTTTTTGCCTTCTGTAGGTCGACATTAAATTGTCTCTCTTCTTTTTTAAGTCTTTAATCGAAATAGTACTATTCTTCAATTGATTTTTTATTCGGTTCCATGCATCGTATATATCGTTCCGGTTCTTATGCTCTGGCGCCCTACAATTCCATAAACTTGTTTCATTTTGATACATATTTAAAAAATGAAAAATAACTTTGTTTGTCCATTCCTTTTTTTAGCAAAAAAGTGCAAAACAACTTTGACAACACTACAGATAACTACTCGTGTCAGCGAATGAACAACTTCTTACTTGCACTTGTCACTTGTCTGTTAAAACAAGGACGCGCTCGGATCGCGTCGCACGGGCATGTACCGCACCTTTACCTTTGATGTTACCGACTCTCGATAGATACGACTCACCAGCACAGACGTGCCTGTACTACCACGGTGCGTCGGTGGACCAAGGTGGTCCGCGTCCGTCCGCAATATCGTGGAAAGCCGCTTTATAAGTATAAGCCACTAAATACATGGATAAAAACCCTTTAAATGTTGTTAAATTAACTTTGAATTACATCAGCCGTACTTAAACTGTGGTACGCGTACCACTGGTGGTACGCAAAAGCACTTAAGGTGGTACTTTATAAACTAGAAGAAACGAAGAATTTTAATAAAATTTACTAACAAATGTTATCTTTTACGTTGTGCATGGCAACCACAAGCTCATAATGTCTTATTCATTGTTGGCAACACTGGAATCACGGCAAATTGTCACCGCCCTTGATTCACGTCCATTCACGTCATCAGTTTCCTCGTGGTCGTCAGTCGTTGTGATTGGTTTTGTCGAAACGAGTAATTTGTTGTTACTGATTCGTGCTAATTTTTGCATATAAAAAATGGATAAGTGGCTTAAAAGAGACAACACAACATCTGAAAATCCCGGTCCATCGAGCTCCACTTTCGGAGCCTTTACAGGGTGATGACAAAAAGAGTTCTTTCAAAAAACTAAAAGTGGCGGTTAGGAAATATGATCCTGAATACATTAATATTGGATTTACATTCACGAATATAAATGATGAGCCAAGGCTCCAATGTGTAATCTGTTCGGAAATTCTTTCTAACCAGTGTATGAAACCTTCGCTATTAATACGCCACTTCAATACAAAACATTCAGTGTTGGAAAATGAACCGAAGGATTACTTCGTTCGGAAGTTAACGGAAATTAGAGGCACAAAAAAATTATTGTCGTATTTCACCGGCAGCAACCAAAAAGCAGTAGAGGCATCCTTCCTCGTGAGTTTAAGAATTGCGAAGTGTGGAAAAGCACATGCCATCGATGAAGAACTAGTTCTGCCTGCCGCACAAGATTTGGTAACGTGTATTTTTGGGGAGAATTCAGGTAAACAGCTTAGTATTATACCATTATCCAATGATACCGTACGTCGTAGAATTGAAATAATGGCATTAAATGTTAAAGAAAAATTGGTAAACCGGATAAAAAATTGTATTTTTTTGCAATACAACTTGATGAGAGCACATATGTAACAAACTATGCTCAGATTATGGTTTACGTGCGATATATATTTCAAACCAAAATCGAAGAAGAGTACTTATTTTGTGAGGCGTTAACGGAACGAACTACTGCCGATGAAATATTCAAGAAAATCAATGATTTTTTTGTGGAAAATGGACTAGACTGGAAACAATGCGTTGGTTTCTGTTCGGATGGTGCCCGAGCCATGACAGTAAAATACGAAGGTGTAACTGCCAAAGTAAAACTGGTTGCAGAAAATTGTACTTTAACCCATTGTAGTATCCACAGAGAAGCTTTGGTAGCAAAGCGAATGCCAGATGAATTTAAACATGTTCTCCATGAAGCTATTCAGATAGTCAATTTCATAAAATCTCGAGCCTTAAACTCGCGTTTATTTTCAAAACTATGCTCTGAAATGGGAAGTGATCATATTCAGTTATTGCTACACACAGAGGTAAGATGGTTATCAAAAGGAAAAATGTTGAACAGGTTATTTGAGTTGCGTTCTGAAGTACATGTGTTTTTAATGGAAACCAATTTTGAACTGCGTGATCGGTTACTAGATGAATTGTGGCTCACAACACTAGCTTACTTAAAAGGCATATTTAATCGATTAAATGACCTAAACTTAAGCTTACAAGGTAAATCACAAAATCGGTTTTCTGTAAACGACAAAATAAATGCTTTTATTAAGAAATGTAATATGATGAAAAATAGTGTTTCAAACAAAGACTTGCAGTCGTTTACCAATTTAGAAAATTTTGTGGTTGAGCATGAAATAAAGATTAAAGGTGATCGATCTTATTTTTAACATAAAACAGCATTGTCAAATGTTAATTGATAGGTATAAAGAATATTTTGACGAAGAATATGCTGTTTCATTGGATATGCTATTTTGCATAGCATTCCTGAAACATTAAAACAGGATGAGAGAGAGTCTTTAATAGAACTATCTTGTGATGGTGGTTTAAAAAGAGACTTTTCAAATTTAGAATTAATCGAATTCTGGCTAAATATTAAAAATGAATATCCAGCCTTATCAAAAAAAGCATTGTTATTTTTACTTTCTTTTACGACCACCTACCTGTAAAGAAATGGGTTAGGGTCGCACCTAACGGAACTACCAAAAATAAAATAGACTATTTTCTCTCAAAGAACAAAGGAATATTTGAAGACGTCACAACAATAAACAACGTAACAACGGGTAGTGACCATCGTATAGTTAGAGCAAAAATAAATATTAACATGAAAGAAGAGAGAAAAAGGATTTTTAAAAAAACAACGAGGATAGATGCCTTTAAGCTAAGAACAAATGAAGAGCAATTCCGAGACGTCTTAGCAGATAAGTTCGAATCTGATCCTTCACATAATCAAGATCAAATTGACGAGATTAATAAAAACATAAATAAAAGAAGACAAAATAAGCAATGAAACTAAACAGCTAATGCCGGAAAGAAGGCAACTACTAGCGCAAAACAAACGCCATACTCAAGAATACAGAGAACTTAATAAAACAATTAGAAAAGAACTAAAACGCGACATACAAAAATGGGACGAGAACTTAATAGAGCGAGTCATTGAAAACAACAGTGGCTTAAAATGTCTAAGACCCGCACTGGGAGTTCAAAAAATCATCAAAATTAAAGACGCCAACAATAAGGAAGAGAAGGACAAATATAAAATAACAAATATTGTCGAAGACGTCTACACATCCTTGTACAGCTCGCAAGACCAGCCTAATGAAACAACAAAGGAGAACGTCAAAAGAAAAATAAAAAACGTGGGATCAGAAGTACTACCAAATATAAAGGGATTCGAAATAGAAAGAGCTTTAAAAGAGCTAAAAAATAATAAAGCTCCACGACGGTATAATTGCCGAGCTCTTGAAAACAAGCAAGACATTAACAATCCCTGTACTAACAGAGCTGTTTAATAGATGTCTCCATAATACAAGATCCCTAAAGACTGGAACGAGAATCTAGTAATACTCTTACACAAAAAAGGGGACAAATGTGATCTACAGAATTATAGACCTATATCGTTGCTCAGTCAAGTATACAAACTATTTATGAGAATTATTAACAACCGGTTAACCTACAAAATGGACAATTACCAACCGGTTGAACAGGCTGGCTTCCGCAAAGGATATAGTACATCAGACTATCTGCTGACAATGAGAACATTGATAGAGAAGGCAAATGAATACCAACTACCCGTATTTCTTGCCTTCGTCGACTATGAAAAGGCGTTTGATAATATCGAGATGTGGGCCATAGAACAAGCTATTAATAATTGTAGAATAGATTCGAGATATAGGCAACTAATACATAATATATATGAAAATGCAACTATGATAGTACAACTAGACGAAAATACAAATCCCATCCCCATTAGAGGAGTGAGACAAGGAGACGTAATATCGCCAAAACTTTTCAACCTAGCGCTAGAAGACGTCTTCAAAACTACAAATTGGTCAACCTATGGTATTAACGTTAATGGCAACAAGTTAAACCACCTCAGATTCGCTGACGACATAGTGATTATAGCGAGCACATTCGAGGAACTGCAAATTATGATGGGGGAACTAGCAGCCAGCTCCCAATACGTCGGCCTAAAAATTAATATGAAAAAAACAAAAATAATGACAAACACAGATGACCCCAGGCGTATAACTATAAATGGCAGTGGGATAGAACAAATCCAGAAATATATCTACCTAGGCCAAATCCTGAGACTTGACAAAGAGAACCTAAATGCGAAAATTACTAGAAGAGCAAGACTAGCATCGGCAGGATTTGGAAAACTTAGTTATCTACTTAAGAACCGCAAAATACCCCAATACTTGAGGAGCAAAGTGTTCAACCAATGCATCCTTCCTATCATGGCATATGGATGTCAAACCTGGACCCTAACCAAGGCAAACATGAATAAACTAGCCACAACAGAAAGAACAATGGAAAGAGCAATGTTAGGTATACGACTGTCAGATAAAAAGAGGAACGACTGGGTAAGATCCAAAACAAAAGTCGAGGACATAGCAACAAAAATTGCCAAAATTAAATGGAGCTTCGCGGGCCACACTGCTAGACAAAAAGACCAACGTTGGAATACTACAATACAACATTGGAGACCTTACGAAAGTAAACGACCAAGAGGAAGACCACAGATGAGATGGGTTGATGATATTAAAGGAATAGCCGGAAGAAATTGGAAATATGTTGCTCAAGATAGAGACCGATGGAAGGAGTTGGGAGAGGCATATGTCCAAACATGACAGAAGGCTAAGAAGAAGAAGACCTGTGAAACTTGATTTTCTGCTATGCTACAAGTGAAAAATAAATTTCGCAGTAGGCTTAATATTGATTCAAATTAACGAATTAAACTAAGCACAATTGATCCTGATATCGATTCACTTGTTATAGCTATGCAGAACCATCCTTCTCACTAAATTTTTGGACTGGGTTAGACTGTAAGTATTATTTTGTAACGTTTATAATGCCCTTTTTTAAATAAATACATTTTTGCCAAAATTAGTAAATTTTATTATCTACTTTTTTAAGATGTGGTACACGATTGACGCAGAATTTATATAAGTGGTAAGTGTAAAAAAAATGTTTGAGAATCGCTGAATTACATTATTTAACTTTATAAACCATATTGTACCTTAAACATCATCTCTCTTTTTCTTACTTAAGTAAAAATAATAATTTATTTAAAACTTCGAACTTTAATCTTAAACCATAATTAATTCAGTTAATATCAAATGACACATTATTAAAACAAGAAATAATTATTTTGCAGGTATAAGGTACAGTTCATAAGATGTCAATCATCTTAAAATAATAGTAAATAAACAAAGGATGGATTATGTTAAAATACCCAAGTCACAAACGAGTTCTTATTCAGACAAGTACTTTCACTGCTTACGACGTTGCCAGAATATTTAATTTTCTGAAAATAAAAATTCACTTATATGGAAAACAATGTATTTTTTTTAAACGGTTAAACTTTAAACTTTAGAAAAAAAATGATATAGGACTTTTTTGTTCTAAATTGTGTAGTATATCCATACTTTAAAGGAACTCACTATTTTCGAGGACACCCTGTACATATAAAAATATACAACAAATAATCAACTGCCTTATCATTTTATAAGTATAAACCTATAACGCATTTCAAATATTCCAAAACACACATTGCGCCAGGGAAAGATGATACATCTATTGAAAAAACATATTATATTCATATGTTTGCTCAAGCGCCGCCTTTTTTCATTAAACCAGCATTACAACACCTAATAGATAAGAATCTACTCAGATTACATATTGCACCGGAAGTATTGCGGTTTACTTGACTTAAAGCTTAAGATTGTAATCCTGAAATGTAAACTCTCTAGACTAAATCCATTGGTAAAGTTGCCTGGGCTGTATTTATTGGGAATCACTTTTTTGCTCGCCATTTGAGTATTATCGGGTGCACAAGTCTGATTAACATAATTGATTTCTATAATTAAATTTAATTACACTGCAAGTAATTGAAATAATAAATTATCAGTTTTCTCTTTAATATGGTATACGAGTATATTAATTAAGTACTCTGAAGGCACAATGAATTTATAAACCGAATAAGCAAATTGGCGAAACCTTATTCTATTAGGAAATAAAAAAATTCACCAAACTCACACATAATGGTATAGGATTCCAAATAGTTTTCAAGCATTTTATAGCAAGTCTAGAAAACAAAAAAATAAATTAGTCATCCAAAATCAGGCGTCGTCGTAAGTGGTCAGGTAGCTGAAATCACGTGTCAATAATGAATTCTCGGAAATTTTGAATTCGAAAAAATTGGAAGAATATCTGTCACTAAAAGATTCGATTCGTAACGATTGTCAAAATTTAATAAGTCATAAATGTCATCCGATCAATAACAACATTGAATTATCTGTTTAAATTTTTATAATAATTCTCGTTTTAAAATAATTTTATATAAATACAATTATTATTTTTAAACATAATGTTTAGTTTATATGATAATTAAATTTACTATCAAATGATATTTATTTTAATTTTATTATTAATATTTGGTCTGAATTTGATAGGTTTGTCATGAGTAAACAACCTATGCTTTGTTAATACGTTAATAGGTGACGTTGGGATCAAACATAATAATTTATTGAATTTATTTAAAATATAAAAAATAAATAATAAAATTACTTTATTTAATTTTAAGTATATATTATTTAAATTTTAAAAATATAAAAACATAGTATGAAGCTCCACACTAGTCTACAGTACCGCCTACTGTAACACTTGTTTATATTTCTGCTTATAATAATACAAGTAATATATTAGATCTAGTTTTAAAATAAGTTTTCATGCACATTAATAATGTGTCGACTGAGCAGATGAGCGGGCGTCGACTATATACCTAAAGATGTAAGATACTCAAATTAGTATATTCTTTTTATTTCAGGAGGATATTTAATTATTTAGTATATGAATAGAAAGAGCAGAAAGAAACTAACAACCGCAGATGCTTATTTGGTCTGTATGTACATAATGTCTTCTAAAACATACCAAAACGTGTCATTTGGAAGAAGTTATACATCGAGTCATGAATTACATGAATCATATTGTTACCAATACAATCGTCAAGATCGTGTATTGACGCAGTATTCATTATAAAGCAAATTACCGAAAAATCGTCATAGTAGACTTGAGTTTCTATGTCTGATCGACTTCAAAGCATTCAACAGTAACATTCAAAGATGTAATCTATCTTTTCAATAATAAATCAATAAGAATTATTGAAAATGTCTACTAGAACAATAAGATGGAAATCAGAATAGATGAACAAGCCCTATGCTCTTCAATTTAATCATAATCCTCATTCAATGAATGTCACAGTTACAAACATTTACATACTTTCATTACAATAAATTATATTTTATACGACTGTTTATTCAAAGTCCACAATTGAAACAAAGGAGATACTTTAAAAAACCAACAGTAAGTGTTTCAGGATAATGAAGAAACCCAAAAGGATTAGTTTGTCAAAATATCAAGCCGGGAATATTTGTAAATAACTTACACAGAAGGGCAGAACAAATACTCTACAAAATTTTTTGAATAGTCTCAATCCATCTGGAATGCCATCACAACGCCTCCAGCACAAAGTAATCAAAAGCGTCAACAAAGGAAGAAGATACAAAATGGGGAACAAAGTAAAAATATTCAATAATTAATCAATATTAATCAGAACCAACCAGATATAAATTAGAAATCGATGGAGTTAGCATTGAACAAGAACAAGACTTGGGATTATACTGTCCAGTTATGTTGTGGCGTCACTGTATTCGTGGACATTCACGTTTGTTACTGCGAAGCCAGTGGCAACTTACGATACTAGCCGAGTAGACTGACTGATAAACGTTATGACGACCTCGTTATAGGCGTATCTTCAAGGTATGCTTTTGTCCCCTTTTTTTTAGTTGCGGAGGTCTGGATACGTGGGATTAAGAGAATATTGATAGTGAAGATTGAAGTAAGTTCGTCCAAAAATGGAAATCACCTGTGAAGGTTGGAGTTGGAAATTGAGATAAATGTCTAAAGAAAATCGGTATGTGACTTACAGGCAGATAGAGGCATACCGCAGACTGGAAAAAATCAATTTTGCAGAAACATTTTCTTCTGATGAATTCTGGATAATTTGACGGACGCATAAAAAAGTATTGTATTGCTTGGTGTCACGAAATACAGAAAAAATTTACCTAGGACGTACACAATCGTTCAACAACATTAATACAGGAAACGAATCTAGGATATACTCATATGAACCTGAAAGTAAACAACAGTCTACTGTTTGGATATTTGAAAATGAACCGAATCCGAAAGTTGTTTGTTCACGATACACTTCTTCAGACCTCAGCGAGAAGACGATCGCTTGTTTCTTCGGTTGTACTGGACATATCGTACTCATTTCTTTGGAGGATCAAAGAACTATTAGTGATGAAAGGTACACAATATAAATAAAGAAAAACAATAAAAAACGACGAATCATTCTTCAACAAGGTCATGCCAGCGCATATACAGCACGTCAAACAACAGAATATTTGAAGGAATAAAACAGAATTAATGTCTTATTGCCCGCAACCTCACTATTTTTCGCTTGACCCTGCAGCGGTGGCGCCAAATCTCTCAGACCCAAGCGTCGTACTAGACGGTATAAAAAGAGTGAGGTTTAAACTATGAACTTCGTGCTCTTGGTACCTTACTAAATATTTATTATTTTATTATTGCATCGACCAGCTAGCCGAGAACTTTTGCCAGATTTTTATTTTTATTGTTATACCTAGTCTATTTGGGTTCATTACACTTGGGGCCACCACTTAAGTATAAATCAAGTGACTGTTGTTTTATTATATCTTTGTTTCTTGGAATTTGTTTTACAAGTGGTGAGAAATTTTGCTGATATTATGTTGCCTATTCTATTATGTAAAAATATTACAGAAAATATTTCAGAGGTGACATCTTTTAATTTCAGTAATTGTTCAAACATTATAAAGATTAATTCAACGTACTATAATTGTTTCAATATATAACTCCGCTATGTTCAGATTTAATTATTTTTAATTTGTACTTTCTGGTCGCGGAGAACATTCAATCTGTGAGGGTATTTATATACTTACGTATTATCACTATAATCGAAGTGATTGGAAAATGTGTAATAGTTTTTTATGTTTGACGTTATAGGACGCTATATCATATAGGTATTATTGATAATTAGTGAAAAGATGAACTTTTGATACACTGTCTTGGTATAATTGGTAATTTTGATATTTTAAGTAATAACAATGGTATCGCACACAGCGACGACACAGAGATTTGAGAGTAAAAATTTAGAAAGTTAATTCCAAGCAAGTTTCTTTATAAGTACTCGATAAGCAATAAAAATTTAATCAGTTAACATTTTATTACGAAAGTAAACCACGACCATAATCGTTTGTGATGATGACCTCAACCCAACCCGCCTGCACGTCGACGAACACATGTGTTTGTTTATTTATTTGATATCCACATGTTAATGCAAAAAACGTAAGGAATGCTGATAATGTACAGTTAATAGTTGCTATTTTTATCAATATGCATACCAATTTGCATTAATTGAGTCAAATTTTATTAAACAAAGTCTACAGAAATTATTATAAATGTCATGAGGTCACACCAATTATAATGAAAATAAAGCAATGACAATAATTATTATCCAATGATACCTACAAATAAAGAAACATCATTTCGTTTTGCTTCAAATAGTGCTTATCTGAAGTTTCACCCAACCCAACGATTTTATGGACCAAAAAAACAAATCAATAAATTTAAAAAGGGATAATTCCCGGGAGTTGGCTGTATACCATATAGTTAAAAAACATTTCTGCTGTAAGTGGTATGGTATATTTAATTAAAAATTAAATTTAAAGACCCAAACGGATTAATTTAGAACGTTTTCGGACTAGTCAATCCATCTTCAGTGAACTTCTTCTTACGATGCCTATCCGTTCCGGATGTTGGCGATCAACATGGCTATCCTAACTTTGCTTGCTGCTATTCTGAATAGTCCGGTTGTGGATGTATTAAACCACTTTCTCAGGTTTTGAAGCCAAGATATTCTTCTTCTCCCTGGTCCTCTCTTTCCAAATACCTTGCCCTGAATAGATAGATATTCTAGTTTACGCTCTTTGATGGTGTTAATAATCACGCATTCCTTGTCTATTCTACGTAGGACCTCAACATTAGTCACACGATCCACCCATGAAATTCTTAAAATACGTCTATAACACCACATCTCGAATGCCTCGAGTTTTCTTAAAGAAGCTTCGGAAAGTGTCCATGCCTCTACTCCGTATAATAACGTAGAAAATACATAGCATCTAATGAGAGAGATTTTGGTAGCAAGTGGTAAATCGTGACTTCTGAAAAGAGACTTCATCATTATGAACGCCGATCTCGCTTTTCCTATGCGTTGTTTTATTTCACTGGAGTGATCCCATTGGCTGTTAATGTTGGTACCAAGGTATGTGTAGCTGTCCACTCTGTCAATTGGATGTTGGTTAACCAAAAGCTGTGTATTTAATATTTCGCGCTTACTGACTACCATGTACTTTGTTTTCTTCGTATTAAGATCCGTGTTCTCTACTTATATCTGATATACGCGACATTATTCTTTGCAAACCGTCCAGACTATCTGCAAAAACTACTGCGTCGTCGGCATATCTAATGTTGTTTCGACGTATTCCGTTGACTAATACGCCTTCTTGTAGTTCGCCTAGCGCTTGCTCGAAGATATATTCAGAGTATATATTAAATAACACCGGGGACAGAATGCATCCTTGCCTCACTCCTCTATCTATGGAGACTGCCTCTGTCAATTGGTCATCCACTTTAATATTGGCTGTTTGGTTGTAATATAAATTATAGATGATTCTTAAGTCCCTATCATCTAACCCCACTTCTTTCAAGATGTTTATAAGTTTATCATGCTTTACTCTATCAAATGCCTTTTTGTAGTTGATAAAACAAGTATATACATCACCAATCAATCAGTGAACTTTAGTGTAGTGAAAGTAATTCCACTAACTTAATAAAAACGTAAGGTAAAATTTTGACTGTGTGTATGCAAAGATGTGGTTTAGATTACTTACTTTTGAGTACTTACGTAAATAGCCGAAAAACCAAACCGTGGTTGGGTTTACATTGATGAACCATACTTTAAATGAAAGTATTAAACTATACGGCAGTATGCCCATGAAATTGGATTACTCACCGTGAACATAATAATTGACTTTTCAATGACAATGATTTTCGGAAGAAGATTGATAGTTGGTTTTTAAACTCAATAACTTGAGTAATGAACTTAATAACAAAAAACTTTTCAAATTGCGATCGTTGAATTGTGATATTAATCTGAAATTAAATTCCAGTGAAACAATAACCTAGAACCTAGAACATACTGAGTGGCACAAAAGATTTTAAATGTTATAATAGCACATAAAGCATATGTTAATAACAAAAACAAAATTCTATCAGAACTGGGAAAATAAATTGACATGTTCGAGCGTTTTCCATAAAAGCTGAAGACTGTCAAATTATTAGAGGTAGTCCATACTTTTTTTTACAGTCACCATTGAAAAATGAATGAATGCCATTTTGGAAGGACACATGAATCGCATAAAAATCTATGAACATACTGAGTGATGTAAGGAACTTTCAAATGATGATCCCATTTAAAATAATTTTAAAAATTGGCGCCCGTCTATTATTTTTAGTGATTACTTCACTTAAACACCATAAAAACTACCAGCCTTAATTCAGTTACCTACTGTTACGATAAATATTATGGCGTATACAACTGTAAATATATTATTACTAATTCTTTTCTATTTCTAGTAATTTCGGCGCTCAGTTGAAAGACCTGTTTACCTGAATTCTGATGAGTCACCCACGATTCGAAATTTCCAGAGGCATACCGAATAAAACCAGCATGGGTGACTTTCTCGGCTCTTCGATGGGGGATCGCCGCGATTCTCGAATTACGGCATTTTATATTTAAAGAGGAATTTTGTTGTAAACGGTCAGTTAGTTTTTGAACATCGCGTCGAGTTTTTAAAATGTAACGCACGTATTATAATAAATGTAGATAAATTATATAATTATTAGTGTGAAATAAATTAGTAATAAAGACTTTAATAAATTTGTGTTATAAATAGAACCTTTAATAATAAATAAAAAACAATAAATTAGATTAATAATAAAAACATTATACTACAATTTATTAGGCTTTGGGTATGGAATATTAAGAGTATAAATCAGAAAATAGTTGAGGAGACTTTCATATTGATCTCCGTTTTGCTGCTATAATGTTAATTTATTGGTTTAATATGAAGTTTAGATTGGGATTTCGAATAAATGAATGAATGAGATAATGCAGATTGTTGGGTTGTTCGACATATAGCTATGTATTTCCAAAGTAATCAAACTATTTTGTTGAGGGGTAGGTTATTCTTTAGGGTGATCTGGTATAGTATTTCTATCTTAAATTGAAATTAAGACTTCGTCGCTTGCGATGATATTTTATGATCCATCTGCATATAGAATTTTCAAGTTTCAATATTCAAATATTTTATACACATAAATAGCAAGATAATTATCAACCGTGAAAGCAGACACGCAAGATATCAGTCAAACTGTGAATTTAAAGCACTAATATCATTATAAAATATTATGTAGGATTATTGCGAATTTATGATTGATAAAATTGTTATCACTTCTTTGACTGATAATAATTAAAAATCTTTCTCAACTGACGGGAGTGTATGAGTGTAACATACCATGGAACGTTTATTTTTATTTTGGAATCTTGGAGAATTGCAAGATTGCAATTGAGATACTAGCAATGCGCATAGATGGATTCTCTAAGTTCCAACAGAAAAAAACAGTTTATTATCCAACATTATGTTGGAGTTTCGACTGACTAGCCAGTATATTAGCCTAATATACTAGCTTAATGTGCCAGGCTGTAGTATACGAGTACAACTAGAGCTTTGGATGAGACGTCTTTTACCCTTTAACATATTGATCTCTGATCAGAACCGCGAAAATCTTTTATTCGCTATAAATCTTAGAAGCGACGGTCGCTTCAAGCGTTGTTTCTAAGAGAATGGTTCCTTCTAAACAAAAAATGCCTATAAACATTTTTATTTAAAATTATCTCAACTACGTTTTTTATTTGAAACATTTTTTTCTACGGTGTACAGATTCTTGGTAAATCGATTTTTTTGCGTTTTTACCCCCCTGTGAGGGGGATTTAGGGAGAATTCAGTGGTAGAAAGTGGTCCAGAAAAGTGGAAACATTTTCGCATCTTTTTTGGGGTCACAAAATTAATATTCTCTGCAAAATTCAGCTTGTTCGTATGATTTTTGTGGGTCAACTCTCCGACGACTGGAATATTTAGAATTTTTTTATCGGCGTTTCTAAATACGAATTATGTTCAAGGCACATACTTATTTTAAAATAATATCATAAAAAAGGTGGCGTAATTAATGACATACTTTTCAGTATCAAGAGTCGGATTACACTGTGCTTCATAACTAGAGAAAGATAAAAAAATTAATTGATGACGCCTGTCTATTGGGCTATAAAATAGTTTACATAATTATACTAATTTATATATTTCTTATAAGGGGGTCGGCATAAGTCAGGCAACGCTCTCGAAAAACCGATAAGTCCGACAACATAAGTTTGGCAAAGCTGTCGAAAAAGACTAAACCGAAGCATGTGTCGGTGTCATGATAGCACGTGGTCGTCGAGTAGTCTAAATTCGAACAATTCTGAAAACACGTCATGTGTGCGGGAATACGGGGTGTTCATTTTGGAAAATGGATAGGCAGACGATGAAACGTTAAGTGGCAAGCAGGGTCATGTGACCTGACACCCTGTAATTTCTTTCTATGGGGCGTTCTCAAGGGCCGCGTTTTTCCAAGAGGACCACGCACCCTTCCCGACCTCCAAACTGCAATTAAAGAAGAATTTGAAAATCTTCGCAGGCAGCTTGACGTGCTTCGCTGGACCTGCCTCTCCATTGCGAAACGTTGCAGTAAATTCATTGATCAAAATGGGCATCAATTTTAACACTTACAGTAACCCTTTTTCGAATCCCTTTTGATTTTTGTAACGTAAGCAAACTATTTACTTGTGTACACAAACAATCTAGGCCTTTCTGCTCGTGTCGAAGAAGTTTGGGTGCGGTTCTTTGAAAAATCATATAGAATCTGTTTGTATTGTTAAAATTAAAATGAATTGGGCGCCATTCCTTAATAGTTTACCCTAGTAAGGAAACGAACTCAAACAAAGAAATGAAATGAAAAATTTAAAACAGAGCTAACCTTTATTATTTTGTAAAGAACAAAAACTTATTAAAAGATTCTACGTTAAAAAGTTACGTTATCCCAGAAAAGAAATAAACAGTTTGTTTAAGGTATTAAATTAAAAATGAAAAGTACGTATACGAAACTAAAATTAAAATCATATCGTACGAAAACAAACATTTTTTTTATATTGGCATTAGATTATGAATGAGAAATACTTATATGAAAATAAAATTATACTTTATCCCAAATTTCGAAATTCGTTCACAAAAAAAAATATATTTGTATATTATGTAGAATGTAGATATTTATTGTAATTAAAAGATCAATAATAAATCACTTCGCTGTTATTTAGTTCATAGATAATTTTTAGTGTTCAATAAAAAAATATAAAATGGGTACAACCTGAATTATCCAAATGCTTGTGTGGCTTGTAGAAAGGATATAATTTTTACCAACTAGGGTAATATAGGGATAGGTTAGGATATATAGGAAGGTTACTATAAGGCTAAGCTTTCAGGACGTTAAATCTATCGGCAGCAGAAACTTAATATCCACCATAAAAATATATAGGATTGGGCGGCTAAGCAAACAGAATATTCTTCGAATTGTTGGTTTCAGAACACATACCATAAAATCCTCGGGCCAATAAACAGAGTTCTGGCTCCCGGTAAGGGTCTAAAATAAATATTTATTTGAAAATATAAAAGAGAAAAGGAATTTTTCGGTTTACCTCGTCAAGAGACCACTCACAAAAATTTCGTCCTGTCTGTTGGACGTTCAAAGAGAGAAAGAGAGTTTACGAACGCTCGAATTTTGAGGCCAAGGTCGGAGCTATTAGGAACTACAGTTGGATCCTTGAGGTAATTTAGATGCACTCAGCGGATAGATGGCGTGAGAAACATTAATTTGAATATTTACAAGGAATTATAAAAATAAATTTTTAAAGCTTTGAAAAATAATTTGAAATTTTGAAACGATTACAATTTTCTTTGAATAAATTCATTTTGACGCTGCATTTTTTCTCGTAATGCAAATTTGTTGTCTGACTTATTATAAGTTAAAAGTGTGCATAATTATATAGTTAGTAGGTACGATACTACAATATTTTTAATTAATAAATTACAAACTAATTATCGTAACAATTTTTTTTATTTATTATAAATTGAAAATTTGGTATTATATAGTGCAATATTCTTGTAGACTTGAGTACTCTTATTATAGGATATTCATATCCTGTTTGGTTATCTGCGAATACTATGTAATACAGAAATGAAAAATTCGTTTTTTATGACTAATATATTTAGGCCAATGATCTGGGAATGATAAACAAACTGACAGACAGATCACACTCGGTCATTATCAAACTCGTAGCTGCATAAAGGTCGAAGTTAAACGATTTATTTTCATATATTTCAGGATCAATATCATATATTAACAGGAGTATATTCGAACGCTAATTTGTGGAATGAATCGGAGAATGGAAAATGAAGCTATGGTCCAAGCTAGAGTGGGCAACAACTCAACCGTTCAATCATTCAACAATCCAACCGTTCATTCTGCATGCTTTATTCAACATTTCATAACTTTGAAGTGAATCGAGATATTAAAATGAATGACAATACATACAAAATAAACCAAGCTTAAGTATGGGATAGTTTTGAATAATATTCAAAAGCTGTATTTTGTTAAATATAAGTAGATGATAGAAGGATCATTTTGTTTTTCCTCGTGTGTGTATAATTCTAGGCTTGTTGGAAAATCCGATTGATATGTATTAATCTGGGATGATTTTCCTTCTACTTATTGTAAAAATTACCAAAACTGGGCTATAAATAAAAAAGTTATCCAAGATCAAAATTTGTTAACATTTAAATCGAATTTTTGTGCACCTGAGTGTATTAACGAACCTGAGTGTATTAAAATAAGCAGATGCCTGTGCTCATTAAATGTTTTAAGAAACAGACTTTGCAATTTTTCTTAGAGTTAATTTATGTGAGAATTTAAATGTCAGAACAAGATTGAATAACTGATTCTAATGAACGATAAAGTGTATTTTTTGATCTTCATTTTTCTTGTCTGCTTAAAAATGTAAGTGGAAACGCTAATGAAAAATACACCACGTTTTGGCTTCAGCGTGTATATATATACTTTTATAAACAAGACTTCATTGCTTGTATAATAGCCGAAAGAAAAGCAAATGCAATCTAAATCCAACGTTCACTGCAAAACTTTCTTTAAAAAATAAACGGCACTAGCGAGAACAAAAGTAAACAGAAACCCTCTTCTCGACTGTAGATTGCACTGCCGTAGGCAAAATCTCGTTGGTTGCCAAGAATTTTTGTTAACACTGACCTAGATATTCCTGTCTCTCCGTTTTAGCGCTAAATAAATAAATCAATATGAACCATAACGCAGTGATGTAATAAATGGAATTAAGAGAAACTAATTGGATATATTCTGCTAATTGTAGTAAAAGCAAATGGACGAAATTTAATAAACGGGTAGATATGTGACTGTTTTCTATGGTTTCCAGTTGTGCAAGTTCACTTGTGTTCTATATACGAGGATTTTTCGATAAGTAGGCAGCCAGAAACAGATATCATACAAATTCGAAGGAATCTTTAAGCTTTAATTAAAACCTGGTTGGTTTTAATAGGAATAAATTATTTTTATTCCAATACCATTTCCTCAATCGACGTTGGTGATCATTCTGATCCATATAAGTTTGTTTAAAGCTGCTCTGAATAGTTCTAATGTTGTTTTACCAATCCACTGTCTCATCTATCTACCCTGCCCACTTCTTTCTTCTTATTTACTTTGCATTGAAACTTTACAAAAATTTCTTTTCTTGTTTTGAAGCTTCGTGGCCGAACTACTATAACGTCTTTTTTTCCTTTACCGACTTTCGCCCATTAAAAGTGTTATTTCTCTTATATTTTAATGTAAGAATTCTTATATTTTGTCTTCTTTACTCGTCGATATTGGAGCATATACTTGTATAATATTGAACCAAAAAGTATAGCATTAAATTTGAGTATGACTACTCTATTCCATAGTGGAATAAATCCTGTAAATCCATTCAACACTTAAAATCCATTCTGTGACCATCTTTCTTCATTGCATCCGCAACAAATCCATAATGTCTATCCATCTAGAAACGTGGATACCGTAAACGTCACCACACACTCTCAAACTCATGTGTCATTGACATGCAGAAAATGACAAGGAAGCTTATTCTGAGCCTTTAATGTAGTGGTTTCGTTCTGCCTTCTTCACACTTCCGCTTTTGACCATTTTCTTGGTTATTTCGCGTTCGGAGTCGATTTCTCAATTCCAGAACAAAAGACTGGCCTTACATATCCAACTGGTTCGCCCGAAGCCGTTGCCCGCATGTGAAAGATTGCTTATATTAACAGATACTCGGTGAAATCCCATTATATGTAACCATATTTGGTAAAGGTTCTTTACCATTAAGGTATGAAGTTAATTAAGGTATAAGTTTGTACCCTAGATAAAGGCACAGAAACCCCAAACAGTAAATATTAACAAACATAAGAAAAAGACAACGCGCTTACCTTTGGTATCGCAGAGTATTTACTAATGTTGATTTTGGACGACTAAAATACGCCTTCGACCACAAAAAAAAATTAATAAAACACTAACAAAGCAAGCCACAAAAAATACTAACAAAATCCAAAAAAACGGGCAAGAGGGGCCCACATCCTCGAGCTCCGAGTCATCGAACTGGGCGTAGACGGACTCGTGGCCCGAGCAAGCAATAAATATCAATGATAAGTCCCTAGAGATAGCTGGAATGGAGCGCCTCGTGCTGACCTACATTGTTCTAGGTAGGATTTCGTGTGGGAGTGCTTGTACCCAGGACTCCCACATGAGACGCACTTTGCTGCTAGAGAGCCTCTATAGCGCATCAGATTGCTATGGGGGGGGGGAGAGAGAGTGGATGGTCTGGAGAATTGCAGTACGGAGAGTGATTCCACGAGTTAATCCTCCTCGCCCCAATGAATTTTATCACCGGAATGTCATTCTCAAGGGGTGTGCAGTTCTGAAAGTTATTAAAAACTCGGAAAAAAAAAACTTGTGTGTTCACTATAATCACACCACAGCACAGCTGGATTGAACATTATTGGAATCAGCTCGTTCTTATTGACGTATTGATCATCGAATAAAAGTGCGTGAGATAGCAGCCTGAACTAAATTATTTGAGCATTTTCACTACAATCTCAAGCAAAAACAGACAAATTTAAATAGTTTGTTTATATCGGTTTTGACAATATCGAACAGTGGATGAACAACTGGCAAAGATATAGATAAGATACTAGACTAAGGCAAAAACCCCACTATAAGAAAACTGTACTCAGTATTAGAAACAAGAGACAATAAGAAAAACAGAAACACGAGGGCAATAGATATGAAATTTCTAAGAAAAAGTAGTAGAATCATGAGATAAGTGTACAATTAACATATACATATGCGAAATTATTAAAATAATTTCGGAATTGCTAGGACTGTATAGACCAATAGGGTTGGTTCAAAATAATTAGGAGAGGTAGTTAAATAAAGGAATAAAACCGGTGCATCATATAAGCAAGTTTCACACGCGGTAGGTTTTTTGTATGAGATTGGTCTGTCTTTAGAGGATACAGGTATACATGTCACGGGAACCAAATGAGAGGCAAAAAAGCGTCTGGTGTCTAAAGGAACCAAATGAAGAGAGACGAAATACAACGTATGTTCTCTTCTTCTTGTTCTTCTGTTTTTTGTGCCCTGCTCGATTATCATGCGTTGGCTATCAAATTGGCTATACTAATTTTGTTGACGGCAGGTCGGAAAAGGAATGCAGAGGATCTGTTAATTAAACCATTCTCTCAGGTTTTTAAGTCATTTATGTTCTCTACGGGAACCAATAGGTAAGAGCAAAGCGATTTTATTTTTCATTGTCCAAAAATGTTTGTTTCTCGAGGTTGGGGTTAAAGTCAGGAGTAGGAATTATTACTAAGGGTTAACTTACGTAATGATTTGAAATTGTTTAATAAATTTGAAACATGAAATTTGAAATTGTATTGAGAAAGAGAGAGAGTATATAGAGAAAAAACTAGCCATGTTATGAATATGTCAGAAGAGCGGATTCAAGACACTGGATAAACAAAATTACACAATTTTAATTATATGATTATAAGAAAAGTTTTTGTGATATGCTTCTGACTCATACGTCAATACAAGTGAAACCAAAGCCTGATTAACATTATTAACAGTTTTTTAATTGAGTTTCTACAACGCAAGATTACATGTAGTGCTTTGATTCTATTTCTTCATATTCAATATTTTATAGCATTACAAAAATAAATTTTAAATCCTAGGGTGAGACAGACGCCCAGTTTAACAGCTTTCGTCTATGAGAAGGCCTTAGTAATTAGACTTTCGATTTTAGCGACCGCTTGATTGTCCCTGTATACTCCTTTTACGGTCTTTATAAATACGCTACTAAGGACAGTTTTTTTTCATATGATCCACTTCTGCAGAACGAAGTCGAATGTTTTGCGAGATCTATAAAAGTAGCATGAAGTGTCGTTCATTTTGTTATATATTCCCTTAAATTCTTCGATGTAAAGATATTGTCAATGCGGGATCGTCCTGGTCAAAATCATTTTTGTTTGTCTATCTTCGGCTATTCTCTTTAGATACTTTACAGATATTTTACAATAAATGTTAACATAACTAAATTAAGTGTATTTTAGTTAGTCTAACAGCTAACGTATTACTATATGACTTTAATAATTAGATTAAAAGATTCTGTCATGTTTATATTACCTACACATTCCATAGGATTTGATTTCATTTATCCGATAAATACCTGACATTATCGCATTAGAACACGAGACCGTTAAAGATTATAGTAACAGGTGAAATATATGGTAATCTTATCCATTTTTATGGGTATTATAGGTAGACAGGTTCTCCTAACCCTGTTTATTGTATGGCTGGGTATAAAAAAGACGCGACGGGAAATTTTTATAGGTGCCAACTGTATCGATTTTAAAACCAATAAAGGATTTTATTGGCTGTAGCAGTGAATTTTCTGTACAAATGTATTTAACAACGTCTAAGAAATATCTACTAGAATGTTTGGTACCAACATGAGAAAATAATATCAAAGACATTTTTATTTAACAGATTTTTTTAAATAAACCAAGAACTGTAAAATAATTATTAGCGCTTCTTCATCTGCATGCTAAAGCAGCAGTTATTTTTAACAATTGTTTAGAAGTCAATTGCTAAATAGTAGGTGTCCAAATAAACCCAAAACTTATGGCAATAATAACTTTGAAAACCATAAAATTTGAGGTCTACGTGTTTAATGAGCTAGTGCCTAAATTAACTTCTTTTAATAAACGTATTGACAACAAAAGAATGTTCATTTAGTTCCCAAGAAACAGTCGAATAAATCGACCATTTTATTTAACTCTGCAAAATTCATATTTTCTGACCACGTCGTAGGAAACTGATAAATTTTTATATTTCAGATTGCATTTTACGTTCTACACCATGCAGAACTTTTGATAAATTTGTTTTTCTAACAATTAAAAATAAAATAGTTTTCCATAATGTTCCAACTAAGAATAGAAATTATTGAGACATACCGTATAAAAAAACCGGGGCATCAACTTCCTGACTCGTAATTTGTAATGTAGGAGAAGGACTAAGTGAAGATAATGCAATTTTTTATTTAAATCGATGAGAAAAAACGTTATCACCCTTTGTAGGAAGTCGGAAACATATTATCCCACTAACGAAGCGTCATAACGTTATTCATCTCGTCTGGAAACATGGCCCAGTGATCTAAATATCAACTCGACGATACTATACGTTCTAATTACGCATTCAGGTTGAAGAATAAACGTATTCAGTGTTCTAAGTAGGCGGTATCTGACCAAATAGAACAAACGCATTACAATGACTCACGGAATTCGTTTTCCTCTGACATAATCTTTCTAGTTAGTTCATTTGACTGATAAAACTAATTAGATCATTTCGTGGCGGCGGTCAACAAAGATCCTATTTACATGTTTTTGTATTCGTAGAACACAGTTTATAGAAAATATTTGAATTGTATGTTTAAGCGATGAGCAGACTGTGACCACGAAAACAAAATTAACTATAATTTCCGCGGTTACTATAATTAATCCTAAAGCTTAATATTATTAGAAAAATTAATATCAAACTCAGCTCATCAACATCCAAGAAGATTACTTATCTCTCATTAAACACTTATTTCATCTTTTAAAATCAATTTTACATGCAGGTAAATGGTGTCCCAATAAGCTACCCACTCTCTCCAGTAATTGCCAATATCTTCTTGGAAGACGATATGTTAATGATACATTTAGCCCCATGAGAGGGATGCTTTGGTATCCTATCAAACCCATCCGAATGGTATAAATCCTAGCATCCAATTCACTATGGACATGGAAATCGATTCATCCTTCACAAATTAATTCAATAATTAATATCCTTGTTTCCATATCAATACGCCTTTGCGATGATTCAAGTATATCTGCTAAGTTCTCTTCTTTAAAACAAACCCTCATGCAAAATAGTTACCGCAAAAAACATACCATCAGGAGCCTTCACAGGCATCAATCTCACGCTTAAACCCAATCCAAAGAGTCAGATCGTCATCATAAGAAAGCTTTTCTTCCTTATACCAAAGTCACTGACAAAATTCTCAAATAAAGGGGAATAAAGACAATATTTACTCCCTAAACTTTTAACTCTTGTCCGATTCGTCAAAGACAACATTCCAAATGTATAACACGGAGTTTATGAAATTCAGTGTGCAGGCTGCCCACGATCTTACATAGGGCAAACCAATCGTAGAATCCAAAATAGGATTTATGAACATTCGATTTCTGTTTCATTCCTATCAAACGCCACGTCACCCAACCAAGCCACCATCGATTTTATAAATGGACCGTACCGGGTCCCAAGCAGCAGTAGGGAAGTGATTAGTCAACAGTGTACAAGCGAAGTGATCTGGGGGCTCAGGAGACTAAAAGAGGAAGTCGAAAACTCGGTGTATAAATTTACATAATTAATATGGCATTTTTATTAATATTTTTTAAAAACATTACCCTTGTGGTTTTTTATTTATTTTCAACGATAGGAAAATAATTTTCACTAAATTATGGCTATTCATTCACTTACATCAGCATACGTTGATTTTTTCATATATATATTCAGTATATATATATACAGTAATCACTGCCTTCCCTCGCTCAACCGTTTCCATCTCTCTCTGTTGTCCCATTCTCCATCGTTTACACTTCTCTTACTCATGGCGTCGTCTACTCCGTTCCTCCAGGATTTTCGGGGTCGTCCTCTTTTCCTCCTTCCTATGGGGCTCCATTCGGTTATTCTCTTTATCCATCTGCTGTCACTAGTTCTTCTTACATGTCTATACCACATTAGTCTTTTTTGTTCTATGTATGTTAGTATGTCTGTTTCTATTGACGTTTTTTGCTTTATTTCGTCATTACTTCTCCTATCCATTCTTGTTACTCTGCAGCATCTTCGCAGGCATTCCATGCGTTTTTCTTGTTTATGATCCAATTTTCAGCCCCATATGTCTTAAGACTTCGCACTAATGTTTTATAAATCTGTGTTTTTGTCTTCATATTTAGGTGTCTATCCCACCATACTGAGTTAAGTTGTCGGATTGCTGTTCTTGTTTGTCCTAATCTTTGTGTAATTTCTTCCTCTGTTGTTGCCTTTTTCGTGATTATAAACCCCAAGTATTTGAATTTATCCTTTCATTTTATTGTTACGTTGTTATCAATCTGTAGATCTTCTATGTCTTCTTCACTTGTAGATAGGTACTCTGTTTTCGCGAGGTTAATATCTAGGCCAGCCTTGATATATTCTTCTTGTAGTTTCTTCATCATGTAGCTGAGGTCGTCTTGGTCTTGTGCAATCACTACTTGATCGTCTGCAAAGCTTAACGTATATAGTTACTCGTTCCGTACCAGTACTCCCATGCCTTCGCATTTTCTTTTCCATGTGGTCAAGGCTTTTTTTAAGTATATTTTGAATAGGGTTGGAGATGTTGATTTTTTCATAATTACCTTAAAAGCGGAGGTAGCTATGGAAAAGTGACCTCAAAACAATTGTAAATTAATGTCAAATGTATTTTGTAATATTGTAAAGCTTTTCGCCGTTTTGGATTTTAAAATTGGTCGAGGTTAAGTTCGAGATATCAGAAAATTGGTTCAATCATTAGATTTTTTAATTCTGGAAAATCCAATATGTTGCAATTGTCACGGTATAGTGTAAGAAATATAGTCAGAAGATAGAAAACTACATGTTCGGCCGTCACAAAACCTAGAAATGTACAAAAAAGCAAAATGACCGAAGCAAATCGATGGGCATTAAGACGCATTATAGTGACAAAATCGCCTTGCAACATATGTGAAGTTAAGTGTTTTGTGGAATGATGTTATTGGAAGATACGTTTCTGCAAATAGATCAACTATAGATCAACGTGTCCCAAGATGCCCACAAATTAGAATTTGGTACTTACAAAATAAGTTATATAGTTGAAAAATCATTACGAATTGTTTTTGAACAATTTAATTTTGTTTCTGGCTAACGAAAAGCCACTTATAAAGTTGCAACAAAAGAAAAGTAGGATAAAATGGTCAAAAGAGCATAAATATTGCACACAGTCACGATCGGATGCAATACAATGGAGTGATAAGTCCAGATTTGAAATATGTGTAAAGTTGCGTTAATCGCAAGAAAAATGAAGCTTTCCTTGAGAATTCCGAGAGAAAAGTCAAATTTCTTGCGCCTGTCATGATCTGGGCAGCATATCATCTAAAGGTGTGGGAAAGTGGCATTTTATCGATGGGATTGTAGAGATAGTGCAAACACTCCTGATCATGGAGCTGCGCGAAGGCGGAGTCAAAATTCACGTAAAGGCAGAAATATTCTATTGTAAGTGGAATTATACTAACCAAACTGAAACGTTCTACCTGTCACGTTGCATAGTACAGTGCGTTTCGCATGGAAGTGGAACCAAATTTCGTCTACTGCGCCGTGGTCATGAGTGTTTGCACTATCTCTATATATGGGCAAATATTTGAAGATATTAGAAGAATCTCTTTTACCGAATATGGAACAAAGTTTAATATCAACGGAAGATTTTGTCTTCTCTAAAAATAGTTTAAAATGGATTGAAGACGTTGGTATGCCACTTCTGGAATGGGTTTCTAACAGTCTCGACCCTCCCCGATAGAAACTTTGTGGCTCGTAATAAAAAAAGCATTGAGGAAACATCCTATCAGGTTCGTCAACGAATTAAAGGAAAATTTCAAGAAATATGGGATTCATTTACACTAGAATTTTTGTCAGAACTTGGTAAAAACTGTGCCTCAAAAAATTTTGGACGTAATTAAAAATAAAAGCGATGTCACTCAGTAGGAAACTTTCACATTTTTTTGTTGGTATGACATTCTATGCATTTTGTTAATTTGTTCTTATTTTGTTTAATTAATTATTGTTTTCGTAAATTTAAAAAATATTTTTTATTATTGAAATTCAAAAACGTCGTTTGATGTATTAAATTAAATGTTTTAAAGGTTTTGTTGATAGTGTTCTCTAAAATTTAATTTTCTTTTCAATATAACGTTGGCCCAACTGATATCGGACGGGGCTCGTATACATTCAATATTATATTGTGTCAACAATTCATTGGTTCATACGATAGTAAACAATATTGCAGTTGATGTCGTTCTTTTATTTACATAACACAATTAACGCAGTCAATACAATATTATTAAACAAACACTGAATAAGTAGGTGTCGCATTTAACGACGCGAGGACAACCTGTATTGACAATGATGTCACTTACACATTCTCTTCATTCAACTGGTGTTAACTAAGCCGAATCCTTAAAAGGACACGTCGAAGGTTGTCAAAAAATCGTTTGTGATTCTAAATGCGCATAAATATAGATTTGTACTGGATGGCTCACTAAAAAAGAACCTACACTGAAAATATAAATACAGTAGACTCCCTCTATAACGAGAACTGAAATGGCAGACTAATTACCTCGTTATAAGCCGATCTTGTTATATCAGACAACAATAATACTGTGCATACATATGAATATGTAGTTTTCTAAAACATTAACTTCCTATAGTGAAACCATTCGGAGCAATATAAGTTGCTAATAAATATTGTTTGAAAGGCGCTTTTGAAAAAAGTTGTTTACTTTTATTGTCAATGAAATACATTAAAACAAAAAAAGTTTTTTTTATTGTCAATGATATAGGTTAAAACAAAAAATCTGTACTTGCATTTTTCCCAACTACATAATGTATAAAGGCCATTTTCAAGGATAACATAAACTATTGCTTCTGCAATTGGAAGAATTCTGTCTTTTTTGACTGCTTTAAATTGTTCAGTATTATTCTATCTATCATATTTTCTAAATATGTGAAACAGTTGTATTTATTGTAAAGAAGTTTATTGCGGGCGGCAGTTATATTTATTGCGGGGCCGTTTAAAAAGGTATTTATTTATAGCCACGTCCGGGCCAAAAACGTAAAAAAACACGTTTTTCAATTTTATTTTCTCTCGTTATAAAAAAATTTGCCTCGCTATAGAGGGTTATAGTTCAATAGAAATTTTACGGGATATCTAATGTACCTCGTTATAAGCGAAACCTCGTAATAACCGTGTTCGATATAGAGGGAGTATACTGTACAAATAGTACACGCTATTTTTACAAATAAACCTTACTAGTAGATTTGTTAATAATAATTGCAAATGCATTAACTTTGACCTTCATAAAAAATTTGTAAAAACCCTGTTGTAACAAAAATTGACTCGAGTCAAGAAAAGTGGAAGGATCGAATAGAGGAAAAGGAAAAGAGGAAAGGAGGAAAATCGAGTAAACTCTTATTTGGAAAGTCTTTCAATTCTACATTCAACACTCACAATTTAAAATATGTATTTAAAAAAATAGGTTCGTGGTTATAGACAGATATTACAAAAATCACAGTGATCTATCATATATGTATTAACAAAAGCACCATTGTCGACCAATTTGTGTACAAAATTTCGGAGACCGCACTGAAAAAATAAAGCGGAGATCAGCAATGACAATAAACGCTATGGCTAAATTAACGAAAATACAAAAAAGCCATGAAATACCTTTCAGGCGGAAGATAAAAAACTCATAGATGCGTGTGAAGCCTTCTGAAACGAACGCTTAGAATTCTGTGGGTGACAAGAACAAATTAATCAATACTAAAACGAATAAACATCAAGAAAAGGCTAACAACATTTTATTTGTAGTAACTCCATCCGATCCCAAGCCCGGATAAAGGGGGAGGGGGTCTACAGCCAGGTTAGCACCTTACTGATAGACTTTAAACCCATACAGCTCATAGAAACAGGATTATGCGGGAAAGAGGACAACGAATTCATGGAAAACGAGAAATATACTTCGCATCGGTACTTGTAACTTAGTCTATAAACACAAGAGAGCTGGAAATTACAAAAGAGCTTGTAGAAAAAAATATAGACTATGTGCACTACAAGAGACGATGAAAAAAGGAAAGGGTCAAATTATGCTAGATGACTATCTGCTGATTTACAGTGGTTTTACGAAAGAAATCAGAGCCAAAGAAGGAGTCACCCTGTTAGTATAGAGAAAATTGTTACACCAAGTACAAGAATGTAAATATATCTCTAAAAGAACAGTAAGTGTAAAAATTAAACTGGATGTCAAACCTCTGAATGTGATAGCAATTTATGCACCAGAGAACAAAAGATATACCACTACAAGGGAAAACTTCTACGAACACCTTCAGATTGTAATATACGAGACCCCAAATGATGAATATATAATCATTATGGGTGATTTTAACGCCCGTGTTGGCAATGATATAGTTCCAGGAACAAAACAGCGATATAACGAAAATATCAGAAATGAAAACGGAGACCTTCTGACGGACCTCTGCAGCATAAACGAGATACGTATTAATAATACATTTTTTTCTCACAAAGAACAATACAAATACACTTTTGAAAACAATAGAGGACAAATATCTATGATAGACTATATTCTACCGAACAGAGAGTTACAGCCCTCTCAAATCTTGGATGTAAGAGCACTAACATCAGCATAAATAGGAAGCGATCATAAATTGGTATTGTGCAAAATCCGAATGAAAACACATATGTGATAACAAAACACCAGAATACACCACAAAAGCTTACAGAATGACTCCACACGATACCTATTCCAAAAAAGAATAATCGAAAAAAACAGAAACACATATATCACAGAAAGTGATGGAGTCGAAGAAAGCTAAGCAAAAATTACGTCTAATATCTTAGCCTCGGCCAAGGAAGTTCGTGGTGAGAGAAATATAAATAAAAATAAATCGTTCTCAAGGTGAAAAACTCCATGGTTTTGTACAGACCTGAAATACACGTCAACAAAAACACAAGAGGCATACCATAATTACCCGACAATTAAAAACGAAACACACGCACTTGTAAGAAAAATAAAAAATGATCACTGGGAACGCTTTTCGAAAGTAATGGAACATGATTTTTACGGTCTGCAAAAGGAAATATGGCGCTTCATAAGAGGTCAAAGAACAGAGGTAAAGGAACTAATAGAACCAAAACACATAGAAAAGGATACGTGGATTGACTACCTAAAAAAGCTCTATGCAGAGGAAGAACAAACGACGCTAAAACCGGAAACACCAGAAATTACCACAAATGAAGAACTTAATATAAATGTAGAGGAAGTTCGGGAAATACTTGAAAACCTGAAAAACACACGGGAGATAAAGCAGCAGGTAAAGACGGGATACCAAACGAATTACTGAAATATTGTGGAGCAGCAATGACAGAACAATTAACAACATTAATAAAATTATAAAACACAATAAAATACCGGAAGAATGGAGAACGAGCGAACTCATTCTACTATTCAAAAAAGGAGATAAAAACAGCCAGAAAACTACAGAGGTATAAACTTGTTAAATATTACGCTAAAACTTACAACTAAAATTTTACAAGTGCTAATAAATCAGAGGATAAGTTTAGCAGATGAACAACAGGATGTTCGTAGTGGAAGATCGTATACAGATGCAATATTCGTTATAAAGCAAAGTACTGAGAAATCATTAGAGTATAATAGACCAGCATTTCTGTGTCTGACCTAAAGAAAGCGTTTGACAGGACAAGAATTTATAAAGCCAGTGTAAGATCAATAATGACATATGCCTTAGAAACAAGACCCGACACAGCCACAACGCAACGGCTACTGGAAACTGCAGAGATGAGAGTACTGAGAAGAATTACAGGAAATACGCTGAGAGATCGAAACGTTCCGTGTATAAATTGGTATCATATAAATATATACATATATGTATATATATTAAACCGAAAGCTAAGATTAATACTATTACAAGAATTAATATTAAACTCAACAGGCTTCCGGGTTGAAGCCTGAACCACGTCAATTATCACTGCGCCGAGCTTTCGATATCCTCTCTGATGTTTTCTTCAGGGCTTCCGAGGTCTCAAACTCCCGAGTGCCCAAACACTGCTACACTAATCACTAATCAATGCACTCAATCAATAATGGACGCGGCTCAACTCGAAAGTCTCTTAAGTTTAATATTAATTATTGTAATAGTATTAATGTTAGCTTTAGGTTTAATTGTACTAACCATGCCATGTTGATGCCATTTTACATGCAGTCAGAACATCATATTCTCGACACTAAAACTAATATCCAACTCCAATTCAAACCACTCCAGACACAGAAATTAGAAAATAATAAATGACGGCTTGTGAATTACAATTGGCGACTGCACCTTTTTTGTTCTTGCTAAACATTAATATGTATTATATATATATATATATATATATATATATATATATATAAACGTTCACTTTATTTTAACATTAAATCTATCTGTAATTATCATTTAAAACAGTATCTGAAACATGTGAAACGTGTATAAATGTAAAACATTTATTGATTTGTCAGATCAATTTAAAAGCATATAACTCCCGTCTGGGATGAAGTTTGAAACGTTAATAAAGGTCGTTAAGGTCGTTAGACATTTTAACTAGAAAATTATTAGTAACTGTTTATTTAGACCATCAAGAAGAAACTAATAAAAAAATGCCATAGCCATATTTATTCACGTTGACACTATTTCATAAAACCTGGAATCTAAGCAAGGACCCCATTACTAAACGATGTCAAGAGAGAACAGAATAGGTACTTTGTACAATCCACTAGAAGATATTTCCAAGTATTCCAAGTAAATAAAATTGATCAACTTAACATTTTTTTAAAAGATAAAACTTACAATATTTTGTGCTTTTCTGAACATTGGCTTAGAGAATCTGAATTAACAACAGTGATAATTGACAGATACTTTTTATCAACTTGTTACTGTAGAAAAAGTAGAGAACATGGGGGTGTTGCTATTTTCTGCGATGGCAAAATATCTACACGTCCAGTTTCTTTAAATGATATATCTTGTGAATATGAAGGTGAATTTTGTGCTTTGGAAATTATAGATATAAAAACTATTCTAGTATCAGTGTATAGAACAGGTAACGCAGATTTCCAAATTTTCTTAGGCCTATTTGAAAAATTATTAATATTCTGTTCTAATAATTATGTTCAAACAATTATAATTGGGGATTTCAATATTGATTTCAAAGGCACTTCAAATGAATTAAAATATTTTTCCGATCTAATTTCTTCTTTTGGTTTAACTATGAGGATTGATGAATTTACAAGAATCACTGCTACATCAGCAAGTTGTTTAGATAATATTTTAACAAATATAGATAATGAAATAGTTGGGTGTGGTGTTGTAGACCCATGCCTTGCTGATCATTGTGCTCAATTCCTGAATTTAAAAATAAAATCTGATCAAATTGACAATGATAGGATATTCAGAAGACACATAACATGTAAAGGCACCCAAATGTTAAAACAATCACTAAAATCTGTGGATTGGTCGTTAATAAACAATTCAATAACAGCAACGGAATTAGCTGAGTTCATAATTGACACATATGTAAAATTAACTGAAGTTTGCTTTCCAGTAAAACAGTCAAGAATTCATTTTGAGGCACCTGTTTCTTGGTTTGACGATGAACTAAGGAAAATGCGAGTAAACCTTTCGAAGATAAAAATTACTGCTAACCTTACTAGTGATTACACTCTGTATAATCAATTCAAAAAACACTATCAATTAACAATATCAATAAAGAAAAAACTGGCATATGAGCAGTTTTTCTTAAAATCTGATAATATATCTCGAGATTCTTGGAAAGTCATCAATTATCATAGGAATAAAACTCAAAATAAAAAAGTAACTTCATGTAATATTTCATCAAACGAGTTTAATAATTACTTTACTTCGGTAGCGGGAAATATATTGAACTCGTTAGATGAGACAGATGAAAATGATGCCATGAATTTTTTGGAGGGAATATACTCCCCTTGCCACTCGTTGTTTTTAACACCTGTTAGTGATACTGAAGTTAGGAATACATTATACAGCTTGAAAAACTCAAAATGCACTGATTTTTACTTCTTAAACAAACAATTAGTGATAGAAACTCTGGATATTATTATTGATAAACTGGTCATACTTTATAATCTTTGCCTTATCGAAGGAATTTTTCCCGATGTATTAAAAGTAACAAAAGTGTTACCGCTACTCAAAAAAGGATCTCCAGAAGAAATTGAAAATTATCGCCCTATTTCTATTATTCCCATTCTTGGTAAAATTTTTGAAAGTATTTTGAATAACCGCTTAATAGAGTACATAGAAAAGTACAAAATACTTCATTGTAATCAATATGGTTTCAGAAAAAAATGCAGCACTACTCAAGCAATTCAGGAAATTGTAAGGGAAGTAGTTGATGGCCTAGAGAGAGGTCACTTCGTGTCTTTAACATTGTGTGACTTATCTAAGGCTTTTGATTGTGTCTCACACACTTTACTTTTAGACAAAATGCACAAATATGGCATAAGGGGAAATGCTCTTAATTTATTTCGATCGTATTTAATAAACAGAAAACAGGCCGTTTTTTTAAATAATAACTACTCCAATTTTCACAATGTTGAACATGGAGTTCCCCAAGGGTCTATATTAGGACCTACATTTTTTCTTCTATATCTCAACGATATATTTCATTATACCCACCCCTTAAGGTGTATATGTTTTGCAGATGATACAACCGTTATTAGTACCGACCAGAATCAATATAATTTAAATAACAAAATAGGAAACGATGTGCTTAAAATTAAAAACTGGTTTACACATAATAAACTAAAACTAAACGAGGATAAAAATCAAAATATAGTTTTCAGTTCAGATCGAAGACACATTTTTGGATATAGCATCAAATTGTTAGGGATTTTTATGGATGACAACTTAGATTGGGGCATCCATATAGACAACTTAAGTTCTAAACTCGCCAGTACAATATTTGTAATGCGTAACCTGGTTTATTTGGTACCTAAAAGTACCCTTAAAATGTGTTACTTTTCATTGTTTCATAGTCATATACAATATGGAATAGCTGTTTGGGGCAACTCTGGTCATGCCGACAGAATATTTAAATTACAAAAGAAGGTGGTGAGGATACTTGCTGGAGCGGATTTAAGGGATCATTGTAAACCATTATTTTTGAACATGGGTATTATGCCTCTACCTTCGCTTTATATGTATGCAACACTGTTGGAAATTCACGATAATAAAAATAAGTTTACTATAAACTCCCAATTACATGATCATCTAACAAGATCGAGGGATTTAATTAGGTCACAACGATTCAGACTATCAAAGAGCACAAAAAATTCAATTGATATTCACTTGTATAACTATCTGCCTAACGAAATAAAAATTCTGCCTTCACCACTGTTTAAAAATAGGATCAGAAAGCATTTTTTAACATATTGTTTTTACTCAAAGACAGAATACCTCAATACACCTTTATGACGTGTACCCAGTTTGGTCAGAATACTGTCGATTTACTATCTACATATCACATTGTATTATTGCTATTAAAATGTACTAAGTTTTATGTATTAGTTTATTTAGTCATCGATTCGGGAACATTCTTAATTATTTGCACATTTTTGTTACTTCCATATTTCAAAGATTTTTTATGTGACAGTTTAGGTTTGTTTTTTTTTTTTTTGGTTAGAGATTTTTTTATCTTAAATTTTTAATTTTAATTCTTCTGCTAATACTTACATATGTATATTACTTTAGCCAATATGGTTAAGTTAATTTTAAGTTTACATTATTATATCTTTTATTGTATTTTTTATACGGACTTCAAACTTTATGTAAAGTGGTCAATAAACGTTCTATCTATCTATTACTTATTACTAAAAGAAAGTTCAAAGGCACAAAGGTTCTCAAGACGTTACAATTGTAAATGGATGAGATATTAACTTGAAAAGATTGTCGAAATTTTTGAAATAAGAAAAAGTGTGAATTTACCTATGTTACTTCTATGTTTACCTATGTTTGTCTGTTTAGTTTTGTATATAGCCACTTAGAGGGCACCACCAATAAAAATTTCCGTCACAAATGTAACCTCAATCTTTTGTTGGCATAAATCGAGAGTTTCACTGCGATACAAGTCGTGTAGATACAGTGAATTTTTGAAATTAGCAAGTTGAACGAAAAACGGATCTTAGCGAAGAACATTTGCGAGCAATATTATTTTACAATTTTCAAAGAGGATTATCCCAACAGCAATGTCTCGCTGAAATGGTTTCTGTGTTTGGGAATGAAGCATCACACCAGTCAACTATTTCCCGCTGTTATTGCGAATTTCAACGCGGTCGCTCCAATGTCAGCGACGAATCCAGGCCAGGTCCACCCAAAACAGCCGTCATACAGCACAACACTGATGCGGTTCGTCAGCTAATTAAGGATGTCCGTCGTGTAACATACTAAGAGATAGAGGCATCTTTGGGGATTTCATAGACCTCAATCCAAAAGATTCTACATGAAGAACTGGGTGTTACGAAGTTGGTTTCCCGTTGGATCCCTTATTTGCTCACAGAAGAGCAAAAAGCGGTTCGGGTCAATTGCTGTCGAAAAACATTGAAACTATAAACAGGAAAATAAACGCCAATCGGCTGTGTGGGTGTTTCACGATGGGGAAAAACTAACAAAAGTGATCCGTTCTCGAAGTGTGTCAAAGAAAATGGTCACAACTTTGTGTCAAAATATGGTCACGTTGCAACAATTGCTTTAGATGATCGAAGAACGGTTACTTCTGATTGGTATATAACCGTTTGTTTACCAGAAGTTATCGCGAAACTCCGACAAAACACCGGCGAATCATCCTACATCAGGACAATGCAAGTGCTAACACTTTCCAAAAGACAATAGAGTTTTTGGAGCTTCAAAACATCGAAGTGTTAAACCATCCACCGTATTAGCCCCGACCTAAGTCCTAACAACTTCTTCACGTTCCCAAAGATCAAGAAATCGACGCGTGGGCAGCGATTCCAGTCGCCAGAAGAAGCCATCGATGCCTTTAAAACAGCGATTTTACAGGTTTCAACTGAAGACTGAAATAATTGTTTTACCAATTGGTTTGAACGTATGCAAAAGTGTATCGATCTTGGTGGGACATATTTTGAAAATATATAAAGTACTTTAAGTCTACATATTTTTCATCTTTGTGGTTATAGGCAAAACTAAAAAGACAACCCCCCTACTTGTTATCTCCATAAAACAATTATCATAAATATCGTGTAAATAGATTCCGATATATAGATAGTGTAAGCTCGTCTTTAAACACTGTATATATATATATATATATATATATATATATATATACAGAGTGTTTATATTGGGAGGCAATATTGGGGTCAAATAAGATATGGCTTTAAACACTTGCTATTTTTTGTACATTCGTCTTCATTTATTTATTGAATTTATAAATTCTATCCATAATTTTGATGTCATCATCATCTTTGGCTCGACAATCCTCTGTGGATCTTGGCCTGCTCTAAGTTTCGTCGCCATTCTGTTCGGTTTCTGGCAACATGTTGCCATCTTCTGATTTTTAATATCCGTAAGTCGGTTTCAACTCCATCTAACCACCTAATTCGCGGTCGGCCTTTGCTTCTTCTTCCTACAGGTGTTCCTGTGGTTAGCTTTTTAGCAATCGTATTTTCTGGCATTCGTATTATGTGTCCAGCCCATCTAAGTCGCTGTGTTTTAATGAACGTTATGACATCTGGCTCATCAAAGAGCTGATACAATTCAAAATTATATCTTCTGCGCCACTACCCTTGGTCGTTTATAGCTCCAAATATTTTGCGGAGTATTTTACGCACAAATATTCCCAAAAGTCTTTCATCTTTCTGCGTTAGAGTCCATGTTTCTGCTCCATATGTGAGGACCGGCCTCAGCAATGTTTTGTATATAATAATTTTAGTTCTTCTTTGAGTGTTTCTTGAGTGGAAATGCTTTTGGAGTCCATAGTATGCCCTATTTGTAAGAATTATTCGTCTTTTGATTTCTTCGCTTGTTTTATTGATAGCAGTCAATAGCGACCCAAGGTATGTGAAGTTGTCAACACGTCCAAAGGTATGACTTCCAAAGACTGTTTCTCGTTCCTCATTTGCTATCGGATCCTTTGCAACCAACATGTACTTGGTTTTGTCTTCGTTGATGACTAGACCGACCTGTTTCGCCGCTGTTTCCAATTCTAGGAGATATTGCTCAACATCTCGCTTGCTACGCCCTATTATGTCAATGTCATCAGCATATGCTAAGACTTGTATCGATCTATTGTAAATAGTACCGCTATGCCTAATTCGTCTATCTCGCATCTCGGACTGCCTTTTCTAAGGCAATATTAAATAGTAGGCAAGCCAGAGCATCCCCTTGTCTGAGTCCATCCTTTATCTCAAAGGATCTAGAATTCTAATAGTGGCTTCTAAGTTAGACATTGTCATTCTCGTTAGTTGGATAAGTTTCTCTGGTATACCAAACTCATGCATTGATTGGTATAGCACTGTTCTCTTGACACTGTCGTATGCGGCCTTGAAGTCGACGAATAGGTGATGGGTTTCAATATTGAATTCTAATGTTTCCTCGAGAATCTGTCTTATTGAATGAATCTGGTCAATTGTTGATTTTTCTGGAGTGAATCCAGCTCGATATTTACCAACTATGCCCATTGTGTAAACTTGCAGCCTTTCGTAGAGAATATTTGCTAGTATTTTGTAACCAGTTGTTAACAGGGTTATACCTTATAGTTGTCACACTGGAGCTGGTCACCTTTTTTATGTAACGGGCATATCACGCCTTGAGACCATTCACAAGGCATGGTCTCATTATGCCAAACAAGAAGTAAAAGCTTATGCAGTGTCTGTAGTAGAGCATCGCCACCATTCTTGTAGAGCTCACTGTAAATTTGATCAATTCTTGGTGATTTATTATTTTTAAGCTTTTTAATGGCTTGGGCAACGTTTTCGATGGTAGGTGGTCTTTCGTTTGGGTTGAAAGGATTCCAATCATTTCGATTTGCTAGGGTGTTATCTGCTTCTTCGATATGATGGCCATTAAATTTTGCATCGAAAAATTCAACCCATCTGTTTAGGATTGAGGCCGTATCATTTAGGATGTTTCCTTCTACATCCTTACAGCACCTTATTCTTGGCTTAAACTCTTTGCGCATTTTGTTTACATTTCTGTAGAACTTTCGAGTTTCATTTTGATTTCTTAGCCATTCTGTGCTTTCCAACTGCTTTTGCTCAAATTGTCTTTTTTTTCTTCGATGTAATCGTTTTTCTTCTCTTCTTAGGGTCCCTTATTCTTCCTTTGCTCTTCTTGTGCATCCAGCTTGATTTGTCTTTAGGTATGCCCTGTTTCTGTTATCTATTGCTTCTTGGCACTCCTTGTCAAACCATTCGTTTTCTTTAACTGGTTTGGTTTTCCCCAATATTTTTGTTGCTTTCTCAGTTATTATGTTTTTACATTTTGTCCACAGTTCCTCTACATTTTCCCCCACCTCCAGGCTCTCCATTTCCTCGTCCATTTGTCTCCTATACTCTCTCGCAACGGTTTCAATGCGCAGATTATCAACATTAATTTTGTCTTGTTTCGTGTGTTTATCTTTCTTTAGGTTTGATATTCTTCCTTTGATTTTTGCCATTACAAGAAAGTGGTCACTGTCAATGTTTGGGCCTCGGTAGCTTCTGACGTCTATGAGATCGGAAGAGTGGCCTTCAATCTATCAGGATGTGATCTATCTGGTTAATGGTTTCGTTATCAGGGGATTTCCATGTTCCTTTGTGTATCATTTTATGGGGAAATCTTGTTCCTCCTACTATCATGTTTTTAGTACTTGCAAAGTTTATTGGTCCCAACCCGTTATCATTTGACTCTTCATGTAAGCTCTCACGTCCTATAGTTGGCTGGAAAAATTGCTCTTTGCCAATTTTTGCATTAAGGTCCCCAGCAATGATTTTCACGTCATGACGTGGACATCGATCATATTCTTTGTCTAAGGTGTCATAGAATTCATCTTTTTCATTATCCTCCTTTTCTTCCGTAGGTGCGTGTACACTAAGTAAGCTATAATTAAAGAATTTTCCTTTAAGACGTAGATAACATATTCTGTTGTTTATGGGTTTAAAGTTAAGGACTAATTGCTTTGCTTTTTTACTGACTAGAAAACCACTGCCAAACTCGTGTCGGGTGCTATGTCCGCTATAGTATATATTGTAGTCTCTTTTCTCGATAATTCCTGAACCAGTCCATCTCATCTCTTGAATCGCTACTACATCGGCTTTCATTTTATCAAGTTCTTGTGTTAGCAGTCTGAGAGCACCTGGGGCATAAAGGGTTCGTACATTCCATGTGTATATCCGTAAATCGTTATTCCATTGTCGTTTGCTAGGTCGTCGTGAATTAAACAGTCCGGCTTTTCCACTTTGTGCTTTCATAACAATGAGTTTTTTTAAGGGAAGAGGTCGTTAACCTTTTGCCCAACCCCCTAATCTTCGAAGGACCATTTCTCCCACTCTCGTTTGCCCTGACTCTGCTTCCCACTGGGGTTGGTTACCCAGTGGGAAGTGGGTATATAATTTTGATGTATTTATTTTAAAAGACTTTAATCTTTAAATTGTATTTACCTGCTTAATTAGTTTATTTAGTACGACAATGGTTTAGATTTTAATTTCTTTCTTCGCACAGGTTTTGTTTTTTTTGTCACACTAAATAAATGATATAAACACATGAAGAAGATGAAATTAAAGATTAAGGTTCTAAAGAACGCACCTTAAAGTTGACTAAACTATTTAGAATGCAATATGCACTACTACCTTTTTACTACTTTTTTATTTATTTTTTTAAGCATTTTTGCAATTAAATTTAACGTACAATTGATTCTTATTTTAATTATTTCTGTGTGTAAAATATCTATTGTTTACAAAACTACGACATTTTTCGCAATCACACAATTACACTGTAAGCACCGTGGATTTTTACTCGTGTCCTCGTGTGTCGTTAATACCTGACGGAGATACCCACTTTTCATCGTCTTTCACATATAAAAATCAAGATAAAACAGTTAGGTACGCTTTTCAGCAAATAAACTTGGTGTTTTGATGAACGCTTGCTGACACAGTACATCGTAAAAAGTCATAATAAAAAAGTTTATAATATAAAAGACGACAGTTGTTTGCACTGCTAATAAATGACTGAAGTTTTCAATTTTTTTGTAAGGACATTCTATGTTAATGTTAATTAAAGTATGGCTTAAAGCCGAACAGTAGCTCCATTTAAACTAGGCAAAAACCCTTAACCATTAAACAAATAGCGCCCAATATCCCTGCTGCATCCGAATTTAAGCTATATGGAAGAATTATAATGCACCCTATCCAGAAAACAATCAATAACAGTCGTAATTTAGTCCTAGAAAATAATGCATCGGACAAGTATTGTGAACTACGGAGTTGAGTTTCGAAAACAAGCAGATAGATGCGTCGCACTGGTTGATCTAGCGGCTGGCTACGATACCGTGGACCATAAAAAACTTCTAGGTAAAATATATAACATTCTAAACGCCTATTGAAGTTTGTGAAGTATTTGCAGCAAAACAGGAGATTCTACGTTATTCTCCATGGGAAAAGAGCAGATGGATAAATGAAAAAGACCGCCCTGTCTTCAGGAAGCGCACTTGCCGAGGTGATGTTCATAATATACACAAATGACAAATCTATCTAAATATATGATATGCGAGAAGGGAGCTACAAGCCACATGGAATGGAAAGGTTCTGCAATACACAGAAAAACCTAAATACCTCAGAGTAACGTTCAGCAGATCTCTAACATTTAAGTACCATTATCATAATGTAAGACAAGAAGTCACCAGATACACCTTACTAAGAAAACTGGAAATAGTTAGGGTGTTTTATCTGAGAGTAATTGGCGAGCGATGCAGAAAGCTGCCTCCTATACAAAGAGACAGGATTCCCAATATCCAAGAAGTGACTCAATACCTAAAAACGCAGGACAGCTGCTGAATATATTTTTTAAACAAACCTTCAACGACGCTACTTATTACACAGCACAACCGCTCAATGCTAAAATCCAAACAAAACTTCCTGCTTTATGTGTCAGTACACCTGAAAAAACTATCCCAAGAAGAGGGACACTCAGTAAAGAGTAACAAAATTCGGCGAGTGTAGAATATGGAACATTATCTGTCTCGTCCTAGTGTCTCTCAACCTGTATCCTCGATGAACTATAGTTGGTTAGCGATTACTAATGAGAAGTACTTAGCAATTCGAAAAAGTAAAATAAATATGTGGAACAATTTTAACCTATCAAATAGCAATAGGTACAAAGCGGAGAAAGCCCACTTCTCTTTAATATAATAATGGACGAAATAATACAAGCAGCACGTAAAGGTCATGGTTACAGAATGGGGAACAAAGAAATGCAGACGACGCTGCATTAATCGACGAGACAGAAGACGAGCTCCAAAGATTAACACATATCTTTAATACAACAGCCAAGAAATACAGTATGATAATATCAGCAGAAAAAACCAAATGTATGACAACATCTAAATACCCACTACGATGTAAAATCGAAATTGATGGGAAAATAATAAAGCAGGATGCAAGGTTTAGATATTAATCTCTTAATGACACAATCTGGAAGTACAAACACCTAAGACAAGGCACGAAAATAAGAATCTATAAAGCAGCAATTAGACCTATATTAACATACACGGCGGAGACAAGACCTGACACATCTAAAACGAGACGACTACTAGAAACAACAGAGATGAAAATACTCCGACGAATATCAGGGAAAAGTCTGTTGGATAGGGAGAAAAGCGAAAACATAAGAAGAGCATGCAATATATAAGACATGAATGGATGGGTGACAAAACAGAAACAGGAGTGGAACGAACATATTAGTAGAATGACAGAGGATAGGATAGTACGAATAGCACGAGATAAGTCACCAAATGGATGAAGAAGTATTGGCAGACCAAGAAAAAGACGGTGCGATAATTTAGACAATTAAGGAGGCTAATATTGAAGAAGAAGGAGAAGAAACAGCTTAAACATAGTCCGTAAGCGATTCTAAACCCAGGTGAATTGTTAAAGCTGGTAAATTTATTACTTCTATATTTAGTACAAACAAATCCCAATTTATCTGTGATAGAACAGAAATTTATCGAGAATGGAGAAAGCTACATAGGGTAGAACGCATGCATAGGAGTACTCAAGTATAAGGGTTTTTTTAAATTAAGGCGTTGTCCAAAGTGATAATACTATTTCATATTAAACACTGCCGTAATCCTACAAACAAAGGTTAAATTGGATTTTTGTGGAAGACATACTTAAAGTTTCACACAGAATATTAATTACTTTCCGTTTTCCAATTCACAGTATCGTCAATAAAAACGTTGTGTATCCGTAAAACGTACCCACGTATTTTTTAGTCATCGCGTCTTGCAAACGAGTAGGATGTACGATCTAAAAGGAAGAACTCTTTTGATATTCGCAACTGAAAAGCAGTTTGTGGTACAATACAACGGAAATACATTGTATTTAACTACATAAAAGACATTTATAATCTACGTTTACGATGCCGACGGTCTTAACTATCAAACAAAAGATGTAAAATAGTCATATAAGAGTAACGAAGTAGACTACGTATATTAGTGTTTAACAAAGGAATAATAATTAAATGCATGTCCAGCAAGGAGTTACATATTTATGATAAAAGCTTAGTTTGCATTACCTCTAATTTCCCAATAATTATTATTTTACCGTATATCAGCCCCAATCTTGATCATCATCCTCAGTGGAAAAGTAGCTTGGTAGGATGAGGAGCAATCATTGTAGAAAAAGTTATACATAAAGAGGAACGTATTCATAATAATAATCAAATACTATTGGATCCACAAGAAAACTATATTCCTGTAGTGGCTGTATACCATGTATCACAAAACTTTTATTTAAAAAATTCCTTTATAAAAAGTATAAAAAGTATAAAAACCTTATCGGGCTACATCACAGAACGTTTTCGGAATAACTATTCCATCATTAGTGATATCTCATGATAGAATACTTCTAGGATACAAACTTTCTATACTTATTTTAGGATAGCACTGATGATGGAATAGTTATTCCGAAAATGTTCTGTGATGTTAGCCCGATAGAGGTTTTATTATTATATCTTTTTTATAAAGGAATTTTTTAAATAAAATTTTTGAAATACTATAAGGTTTTTAATTAAGCAGGTCCTATCTGTACATTTAAATAAATCAGCGTGTGTTTGGGACATCATCGGAATTTTTTATTCGTTTGAAAGGTCTCTCGGTGCTATTATGTATGGAATATAACATTGTAACATTTTTTTTATAATTAGATTAGTAACTAATAATTATATATTACTTTAAGAATAATTTTAAAAACCTTGCAATTACCGCAGCTACGCCAATGGCCGTATCCAAAAATCTCCCTTTTGCACCTCGCCGAAACGAATGGGAGGTCCCGATACAGTCCCTTATGAGAATATAACGGTACTTTAGATTTTGTATCTTTATATACCTAATTCTTCGATATCTTTTTTATTTTTTTATTTTTTATTTCTTAAAAGAAGTACCGAAACATGCAGATTACTTGAGGGCTGCTTTGTTAGAAATTTGAGAGCAATCGTCATTTTTTTGGGAACAAAGAACATTTAGGCCTCTTTCTTTATAGCGCTAGGAAAAGAGTAATAAAATTTGTTAAACTTCTTACAAATAGCTTTACTTTAAAGAGAATTACTCCCTCAATATGGTACAGTTATTTGAATTTTGGCTTCTCTTTTTAAAAAATACCGTTATGTTTATGTTTCCGCCGAAAATGAAAATAAGTCAGTTCTTGTTAAGAGAGAGTTCTTTAAGTGGGGATGATCCTGTTCTATGGGATAGTTTGTCCAATTTGAGAAAAAGAGGATCACTTTTCGTTGGGTAGTCTAAGAGATTAGACTGACTTTTTGTTGCGTCGTATAAGAGTTTGGACGTCTTTCTTTCTCTGAGAATTTATCTATAAGTGTATATATACACTTCTATTGTATCTCAAGTAGTTTGATCTAACACCGGAGTAGATCAAATATACATTATAAATTAACTTCAGTGTTTGATACTAAAGTTGAGTACAGTTTAAATTCAGTGCGATTTAAGAGGCAACACCATCTAGAATTACTGTAAGTGGTCTTAATATTAATATTAGCTTCAATTATTTCCAAAGTAGAGTAATCTACGGGCTATTTTCGACAACATTTTCCTGATCGGTGGTTAAACCTAACTACCGATGCAATCAATTCCTCTAAGAAACAACGATTTCATCAATTGTACTTCTCAGAACTTTCATTACCTTTCATATATTTTCATTAACAATTATTAATTACAAACATTAATTATTTAAACAAAAGCTGTGCGCGTAGCTTCTTGTAAACCAAGTGCTTATTTTAATTTTTGGTAGAATCGATTTTTATAATCTTGTCTCTGTACTTCTGCAACTTTATTGTAAATTAATTTAGTATTATTGTGTACTTGCTATAAATTATTACTTTTAAAGTTAATTATCTCAAGATAAGCATAAAACATTAAGGAGAGATATTTATATGATCTACTCTTTTGAAATTTTTTTTAAAACATCAAGTTCTCCGTAATGTTACATTTTATTCATATGTGCATGTGTCTATGTCTATTATATTGAAAAATTTTGCATTTTTTCACATGTCACCGTAGATTTATTTGTATTTCTTGTTTTTGGAACTCACCCGTCTGGTGATTTAGTTATTGAATATATTTTGTTTTGTTTACGTGCTGAATTTTATTTATCTACTCCTAATAAGTTTCCTGATAATCGAGTATCTCTGAATATTTGCTAATAAAAATATTTAACAATCACGATATTTTCGACCAGGAGAAAATCAGGCTGTAAGTATAAATATGTTTTATGTAAGTAGGTGGACGAATTCCACCGAACATAGTATTTATTATTTATTTGTGTAGTGTGTTGACCACCTTTATTTAATAATTAACTGTTAGTATCTTTTCTTGTATTTGGTCCCACAACCTAATTATCTCTCCTTATCTCTTTTAGTTTCTAAGGTTTCCTAATTTTCCCCTTATAACCCCAAAAAGTTAAGTGGCGCCCTTTTTCTTATCTTCTCTTATCTTTGGTAATTTTACCTATCTCTCTTGTTATCTATTTCACTGTCTTTTCTAATCTATCTTATCTTGTCTTTTTATTATTTCTTCTGTTGAATCCATTCCCGGTTTAAAAAGCTAGTTTCGAACCCCCGACTCGCTCTCCACTAACCATCTAGCTGCCGTTCGCAGTGTCTCCATTGGTGACCTTTCTAGCACCATCCAAAACATATTTCCGAGCAGAGTTGCCAGATTGGGGTATTTCCCCCCATTTTTGGGGTAATTTCAAAGGGTCTGGGGTAATTTTTATAAGCTGAAATGGATGGGGGATTTTTTGGGGGAAAAATTGTGGCGGATTTTAGGGGATCATCAATAATTAAATTTGCGAATGTAGATAGAACTGACTAGAAAAGACTTTCGTACATTAATAAATAATATAGATATCTGGTTTTTTCGGTAAATACCTTTAAGGTATCCAAAAAAATGTACTTATCTAAATATTTTACAAAAATATAAGCCTTTAGTTTTGAAATATAGATCATTTTGTTCTACAGACCACCGTTGTGTGGTCATGTAAGTTTTAGAAATATGTACTTCCATATATCGGCTGTGGATTAAAGTCACGTTGGATGCAGAATATAGCCAAAATGGAAGGCTAAGAAATTTGGGAATTATGGAGTTAATAAAAGAACAAGTGGGATTCTGTGCCTCGTCGTTTTAATTCTACACATAATCAATGGCGTCCGATTTTGTAATCTTGTTTTTAAATTTAATTTTAATTTTTATATAAGTGACATCACTGGTGACATCAGTTTTTATAAATCGTAAAATTATTCTCATTGTTTCAGTATAAATAGTATAAAAAATATAGTACAGTCTGTTCCAGTCTACAGTCTTTTCAAATTTATAAAAATTGTAATTATGCGACAAAATTTTAAGTTTGGGGGATTTGAGCTTAAATTTGGGGGAATTTCAGTTCCTAAGTGGGGGATTTAGAAAATTGCATCTGGCAACTCTGTAATTCCGAGATTACAACATCGTTCAAATGTCCGCTGCGGCTTCGCTGGGTGGCGCGTATCCGAAATCAAATGAGTTATGTTGGCTTTGAGGACCGCTGTGGTTTATGACGTATTCGCATAGACTTGCGAATTAAAACCGCACAAGAAAGAGTCTAACTGGATCAAATGGCATAATCTCAGTGGGTAACTCACATCACCTACTAATATCCAATGTTAACGAGCTGTGTCGTAGCAGGGCGTAGCGCTGTCCTATTGAAACTGCACGTCGTTGATGTCAATATCATCCAATTTAGGCCAAAAAAGTTGGACACCAAGGTAAGAAACCAAAGTAACGCCAACATCATTAAAACATACACTTCTGGATCAGTTAAATGTTGTTCGGTTGCAGCTCCAAGTCACGATGCAAAACTCGCTATTGCAAAAGTTTCGGATTCTCCTGCACATCCTCACGGACAGCGGCGATGTTTTCGACTCATCGTGCGTTTAGTCGACGTACGGGTGTTGGGTGATTGTTTACTAAATCAGTGGACTCAAATGTACCCACCACAATGCGGATAGTCTTCTGAGTAGGACGATTATGGCAACTGTAAAATGTGCGAAGCACGTGGAAAGTTGCTCGAACAGAACATCATTTTGATGATGACACAAATTTATCATTTGCCCGTGTTGTTGTACCATATATCCACCCTTTTAAACTCGTCGAGTTTTCTTCTCTAGTCTTCGCAGAGTTTCTTAACCGCCCACAATTTACAGCTGAACCCGATCCTTTCGAATCAGCCTTCCAATGGAGACATTTAAAACTGCTTCACTCCACACTAGAAAGTGTTTTCCGCATTACAGTAATCGCTAAATTAAAGCAACGTTTTTTTTTATTTTTGATAAAAATCAAATCTTAAAACATCAAACTTTATAATTTGTACAATTTGCAGTTTCTTTACCGACGTTGCCATATTTCACAACGTAATTAGCAGCCCTTGTACGTTTCTGAATACATTTTTAAATAAATCGTGAAATTTTGCAAATATCGATTAACTAAATTTAGGTGAAGTATTATGGGTAATGGTATCAAGTAGTGTCAAGGTAGAAGCGGTATGGAAATTTATATTATCACGAACACAGTTCCATATTGAGTGATTCTAATATTTTTGCATTGGTATACCTTCCTTGACACATAGTTTAATTTTCAACGATTATATTATGCATGAGGAAAACTTATTATTCTAAATTTTTTATCACAAAACTTGCAATTGTTGTCTTGGTTTATACTAAGCGAATTTAAGTAGTTTATTGTGGTCTAGATTAATTGTATTTAGTTCATTTGACTTCTGACCTGAAATATTTTACGCTCCTTCCATTTTATATGTCACTGCACTTATTAAAGTAGGATGTTGAGGATTACATATCTTTTCAGATTTTTCACTTTTCAGATCATCGATTAACTCACTGAAGGTACCGATAGCCCAGTCTTTAATCGTATTACAAATACATATATATCTCCCACATTCGTCTCCATTTATGACTGTTCTCCGTTTTTCTTTTCCACATTGGATCTACAGTTTGCGTAAAGCCCTACACTTACGTTCCAACGGCGCAGTACGATTTTGTCGAATGCAATTGCAGTACAATAATGTTGAAAATCGGATGGGAACACACACGTACCGATTTTGCAGTATAAATTTTACTTTCAAATCAGAAACATATCAGATAACAATATACTTTTAGCGGCTCTTGCTCTTTGTATAAACGAAAAAATACAATAAAAGTAGGTGGTGGTGCAAAGATTTTTTGCTGAACAGACATACATACTATCAAGTACATTTATTAGAAGAAATGCGATTATATCCAGATAATCTTTAGCAACCAAAATATTTACAGCTTTTTTTCTAGCGGTTTTATCATGATATGATAAAACTTGTTCTTTAAAAATGTTAAATAAATCCCTTAAAAATTTCTAGCTATAAACCGTTTTCGAAATTTACCAGCAAATGATTTTTTTGCAGTCGTACGATTTTGTCGTTGTCACAATATACACGATCAAATTTACGATCCAACCAACTCTGTCGTACTGCTGCAGACTGACTTGTTCTGCCGTCAAATCGCGCCGATTTGGTCGAATGGTGCAAATACACGATCAAATTACGTTCAATTTTGTAGCATTCGACAAAATCGTACTGCGACGTTGGAACGAGAGTGGCGGATTTTAATATTATTGTTCCATCTCATTTATGGTCGATCTCTTGATCTCCTTACAGTATATCGTCTGTAGTGACCAATATATTTGTTTCCTCTTCCATCCTTATATCTTTGGGTAGGTCCAACCTATCTTCATAGTTTTAGAGTATGTTTGATGGCGTCTATTACTTCGGTTTTTCTCCTTGTCAATTTATTATTCTTTCTGTCTCGCAACAATATACTTACCCAGTTTTGCCTTTCTATGCATCTTTCTTTATTCTGCCTATTCGGAAGTCTATTCTGGAGTTTTCTTTATTCTAATTTGTTTCTAGTATATCTGTCTGTTGTGATAGATGGTCCTAAATAAATATATTCTTGGATTCTTGGGGGTGTTTGAGCTAGATAATGATGGGGTAGTTTTTGGGGATTGCTTCATATACCGATCAACAGCAATTAATTAACAATAAGATATGCCGAGAAGATGGGCCCTGTACCCCTTTTCCTTGCCTAGATATAGCTACGGCTATGCTAGCTTTACCGTAAAGTTAGCATACCCACTGTGTCTCGGAAACGGCTACAGCAATATATTTTTTCTTTCCGTAATAAATTATAGTGTTGGTTTGAATTCGGCCTTATAAAATGGATAAGCTAACTTTACAGACATCATAATTATTATTGTCTTACTGTTCTAGTAATTTTAATTTATTTTGTTTTAAATCTCGATTTAGCTTTGTTAGTGTAATTGGCACTATGTAAGATTACCATCCCATTTCTTGAATGTAGCTATGCGGTAATATACTGAGGATGAGGATTAGAGATCCAAAACAGAAAAGGACAAATAAAATATCTTCCTGTATCAGCCAAACTATTGAAAATACCTGGAAAATAATGAAATATTTTCCCATGCCGTGAATATGAACAATAGGCACGAGATTTGGACTTATCCTAAAGAGATGACAAAGGAACTATATAAAAGATAACACGTCATATAACCTATGAATATAAAATAAAGCAGACAGGGCACAGCATATTGGGAATTGAATATGCATATTTTATTGAAAGCAGTTTACTATACAGAGCAGAAACATGGTGTCTAACAAAATGCTATGAAAGAATTATTGAAACTGGAAATAATTGGCTTTCAAAGATGGTTGGAAATATTCCCCAAAGAAAAAATTGGTAATGCTGATGTGAAACAATGAATGGGAATAATATTTCCTGAAAACAGATATAAAAAGGAGAGAATTAATATGGTGTCAACAGATTACTGAAAATAATCCTTCAAGGCAAAGAAATTGAGGAATTGGGAGAAGAAGAATATCATGGTTAAAAAACCTGAGGAAATGGTTCTTTCAAAACAACAACTAATCTATTTAAAGCATCAATATATTTAAAACATTAGTTAATAAAATAATTATAGCCAGAATGATCACCAATATTTGAAACAAATAGGCACCAAAAGAAGAAGAATAATATGGTATCAATATTATTCAAACATTGATTACAAAGGCTACCAAAGGATACAGAGGCTACCAAAGAAAATCAAATACCCAATACCCAAAGCTATGAATTGCAGGATTCTTAGAGAACACAATAGAATCACCTAAGGTATAGGAAATAGGTTTTGGACACAGACGAATAATATTTTAAACCACCAAAGTTGACAATATCACTGCAAGTATTTGTTTATTATAAAAACATCCCATCTGGGATATCTGCAATATCTCTCTCTGCCTATTTTACATTCATAGGGCCTTCAGTGAGGTATTTATTTGTCTTCATATAACATTATGTCCTGCAAACTTCTGTTTATATTGCAAAATGTGTAAAGATAGACAATTAATTTATTTATAAAAAAATCTTCAATAGAACATGTCTTTGGACGCAAAAGATTATAATAATCTATGTTTTAAAACTTAGAAAAATATAAAGAACTGTTGTGGTTGGAAAAATGAAATTGTAATGGTCCATTGTTTTTCAAGTTTGGCATTGTTGTTTTTTCTTCCTGATCTTTGGTTTGCAACTGCGACAAAGGTGATACGACATTTATAGATACACTACAGATATAGATATACTACAGCAAATAAATTCCCAAAAGAATATACAATCAAAGTTGTGAAAATAGTCCAGAATGGCAATAAAGGAAACATTCTCATTAAGAGGACATAAATTCATTAAATTCTTATACAAAAGAAATTTGCAGTTATATTCTTTTCCCATCACTTTGAATGCCTAAAATGAATGTATAATAAGTGATTGGACTAAAAATTTCACATCTTAGCAAATACTCAAAAATGAAAGATATTGCAAGGCTGCTTTATCATTGGACCATAACTTAAATATTTAAATCAAAAAAGTTTTCATGTATTAGCACTGCAGATATTAAGAAACCCTTAATGTCCTCAATTTTAACTTTTTGGAAAGGTGCTCTTAAGAAAAGCAATGTTCAAAAAATCAAAATTGTCCCTACTCTGTTTATTTGTTTGAGATTGAAGTATTTCTGTGTTTCTATATTTCGACATGTATTTAATGTTAGGTATATAAAAAGAAGTACCTATTCCCAAAAAAGATTAGAAAAATAATTTAAGTAAGGTAATAAACAGTTTTTACTTATGACAATTGTTCATTAGTTACGTCGCTTCTAACACAATAATTATATGTTATTGAAATGTTAAAATTTTAATAATAAGGAATTTTAGAAAAACTTACTGGCATTCATTCATAATTTCCTCCTGAGTCCTGACTTGAACAGGTGCCAACTTCTCGACTGACTCCTCGTAATTCCCGAAACATTTGGTTATTTTTTCGTCGAAAGTATTTACTAGATCTTCCAGAGAACCAGAAAAGGTCTCGGTAAAATTATCAGCCACCGATTGAGTCTCGCCGTTTTTCAATATCAACGTCTTAGCGGGCACTTTTTGGGGTAGAGAATTATTGAGTATATCCTCATTGAAATCGTTAAGGACATTATTGATGTCCTGCTTTTTCTTGTTTATATTGTTCAGATTTTCCTCGTTTTTGAGGTTTGCTGTCTGGAATTCTGTCGAACCCCATTCATCTGTTTCTTCAAATTGTGCAAGGGGAGCTTCAAATTTTAATTCAGCCATTTTAGTGGCCAAATCACGCATCGCGAACACCACTACACAAACACTACCAACCCGGCCACTACGCAGTCTGACAGGAGCAAAGCAAAGCAAATCGAAATTGATGAAAAAACATGGACAAACATTATGGGAATGCGCAGATGCGAAGATTTGGAAACCAGCGCAAGGAACGTATTAATGGGAATTTTTATTAAAGATTTTAATGATCAGATATTTTTAAAACAATTTAATTTATTTTTAAAAAACTGAATATTACAAACGTAATAAATGTTTCATTGTAAAATAAGATTAATATATTTTCACCCCAGAGAATATGCAAACACTTATACAGCTTCAGTAAATGCTAGCATGATACTATGATGTTAGTCATAGTATCATGAATGCTAGAGTTGGGACATATGTCACAACCTGTTAGGTGATCGAGGTCTCACAATTAAAAACTGTTTTCTCAGGTATTTCTAATTATTATCGTTATCTTTGTATTCGGCCCTATAGTGTCGGTTTTTATAATTATATTTTTGTTGATTTCTCACTTTGGTGTTTTCCTCGTACTTTACCTTTTTTGGTAATTTGCTAAACATAAAAATATATAAGTGTAGATATTTGAATGTAGTTGTCATAATGGTTATATTTAGTAAGAATGCTCTTCTTAGTTAATAAGAAGAGCAATAAAAGAAAGCAAACTGTATAATGGAATGAAGAAATAAAACAACATATTAAAAGAAAGAACATTACTTTGAAAATATTATAAAATAAAACACCAGAAAGCTATGAAGAATATAAAAAATATAAAAGATTATAAAAGATTAGTAAAAGAAATTGTTACAAAGGCAAAAAAAGAACAAATGGACAGAATTTGGAGAAAAGATGGAAACAAACTGTAATAACTGTAAACTGAAAAGAAAATCAAAAGCTGTTCTATGAAGTTTTAAAATCAATGAGAAAAAAATGCAAGACATAAAAAACATAAAGAATATAACTGGCGAGCTTCTCGCAGAAGAAAATGAAAATAATGAATAGATATATAGAGAGAATATTCCCAAGAGATGCTACAAACACACCGCGATCAAGAAGAAAACAGTCTGTTGAATAAAAGAATAGAAGATGATTGATCGAATAACTATAAATGAGCTGCAAGAAACTATTGCAGAATTGAAAATGGGAAGGCACCAGAATAACAGAGTAGCTGAACGTATTAGATGTGAATTTTCTTATATAAATGTACTAATAAGTAGGTAGCCTAAAAAAATATTTGTCAAAAGTCCTTTACGGGTCCAATTGTACCGGAACAATATTGGCAAATGTACCTTTACCTCCCGAACCAGTATTCACTATACTTTGTCTCAAAGTGACCAGTCTGTACAGGGTAAGATATGCAATGCTAACTTTATGGGAATTTCGTCAAGACATTGCGAGTTTTATGCAGTGAGCGATGGCGTTCTCTATTGTCTATCTTTCAAAATAAACGGAATAAACCAGGAATTCTCAACAAGTCCTCACGTACAATTATATGTAATTTACAAATATCGTTTGCTAATAATTTTACGTAATACTACACATTATTTGTTTCTAATAGTAACTTATCAACTTTTATCTTTTATTAGTAGCAGTAGTATAATAAAATGTGCATTAAATAAACGTTTGTTTCAAACTGTGGTGCTAATTACTGCCATAATGTGTAAGGAATTTGTAATTTTGGTTGATATCAACTGCAAATACTTTCTTCTAAGTTATTCAGTAATTAAGAAGCAATTAGAGTAATTCTTGTACAGAATATGTTTAAAAGCTTGATACATCCAGGGCCTTAATTAGACCTTATTTGTTCTTCGGAGCGCGTAAACATATTCGAGTTACGATTTTGTACCATCTTGGATATACTGTTACTGTTTTGTTATTGTTATTATTTGTTGGTGGCTGTTGTGATTTGCTGTTGGCAATTATTTTTATTTTCTGTTGTTGGCTATTGTTATATTTGACGCCGAATTTTTACTGCAAAATGGAGGAAATTGTTCAATGGAAACGTGGAAAAGCTCTGAAACTTTCAGAGAAGCAGATACTGATGAATATTATTAATTATCATCTTAATCAGGATAACAACGATTATGTATCAAGTGTAATTAGGAAAGTGTCAGAAATGAGTGATGTTTGCGAAAATACTCTGTTTCGTATACGACAGGAATATTCATCACCTGCTGGATTACAATCTTCAAAGACCAGGCCCAAGAAGCGAAAGGTTGGTAATTCTCGTGACAACAAGTACGATGAAGGTGTCAGGAGCCAAATTCGTAGAATAGTTCATCAAGTTTTTCGTAACAACATACCACCAACAATAAACACCATATTAGCTGTTGTAAATGTCGAAGAAACTTTGTCCAACTTTTCACGGGCCACGCTACATCGCTTGCTGAGTGATATGGATTTTGTGTTTATCAAACATGGCAGAAATTCAATTTTGATTGAAAAACCAGAAATCATCTCGTGGCGTCATCGTGATTTACGCGCAATTCGTAAATACCGTGCAGAAGGATACAACATAGTGTATTTGGATGAATCATTGGTAAATATCTGGCACAGTTTGAAAAAAGAATGGGTTGATAAAACAATTACATCTCATCGCGATGCTTTTGTTCTTGATCTGACAACAGGATTAAAAGCTCCAACAGCTCGTGGTGCACGGTTCGTTTTATTGCACGCAGGATCTAACAGTGGATTTGTTGATGGATCAGAGCTCACGTTTTTGGCAAAGAAAAATACTCAGGACTACCACCACGAAATGGATGGACCGACCTTCGAAGATTGGTTCGAAAATAACTTAATGCTAAATTTGTCAGAGAAAATTGTTGTGGTAATGGATAATACCTCCTATCACAGGAGAAAGTCAGAACACATTTCCAACAGTTCAACACTAAAAAAGATATTCAAGAATGGCTGCTGTCAAAGGATCTATTTTTTGAAGAAGACTACCTAAAATGCGAGTTACTTGATGTAGTCAAGGCCTTGAAAGCAAAATATGACAGGTACATAATAGAAGATTTTGCCAAAAAGCACAATGTGAAGATTCTGAGGCTCCCACCCTATCACTGTGAACTCAATCCCATCGAAATGCTTTGGAGTGAAGGGAAACGGTATATAGCTGGACGCAACGCGAAATTTAATTACAGCAGCTTACCAGGTCATTATGCCAGAGAAATGGAAAAACTACGTAAATCACGTAATAGCAACAGAAAAAAAAAATGTGGGAAATTGACAATGTGTTGGATGATATCGAACCAATTATTATAAATATAAATAACGGAGATAGTGATGATAGTGACGATAATAATGATGATGATGATAGTGAAGCAGAAACTAGATGTGACAGCGATTGACAGAAAAAGGAACTAAATATAATGGTGTACAATTACGATTACTTATTCACGAAATTAAATACAATGACTTCTTTTATTTTCAACTTATTTATTAGTTTTATTTTCGGATAATCCTACGTTTTTTTACTGCTGACATATACAGTGAGGTTTTTAAAAGTCCTTCCCCCTTAACTTTTGAACGGAACAATACATAAATAAAAAGTTTCTTTATATTTTAGTTTTATTTTATTCGATTTTATTTAAATCTATAAACAAATGGTTTGTATCGCTAGCACATACTGTAGAATTAAAAACAAACTGCTTGTGTGACATAAATAAAAGGCATTTCTTAATTTATATTTTATTTTAATTTAACCCAAGTATGTTGGAGCAAATATTATTTATGTTTGAGAACCACTGACAGAAGGAAGCCAGGATGCCAACTTGGATGGAAGCTTCAATTTTTTATAATAAACATTTCGTGGTACCTAATTAAGGAATTGATTTTAGAATTTAACGCCAAAGACAGTGCTGCTATTATAAAGGCACAAAATGTTGTTAAAACAACTCTATTGGCAAATAAGCTAACTTTTATCAAGACGCGTTATGGTTTTATAGTAAAAACCATAAATAATTTAGAAATGCAGAAAATGTCTTTAATAGAATCGGTCGAAATAGTTAGAAACTTTAAAGCAAACATTTCAAAAGTTTTCGATAAAATCGGTCTTCTTCTTCTTCTAATGGCTCTACAACCCTTTGTGAGTCTTGGCCTGCTTAACAATGTTCTTCCATTCTGCCCTGTCGGATACTTTCCTTCGCCACTGCCTGATGTTCATGGTTTTAAGATCCCTCTCTACGTCGTCTATCCATCTTTTACGGGGCCTTCCTCTTGTTCTGTTTCCTTGGGGCTTCCATCTCTGGACTACTTTTACAGCTCGATTATCTGGCATTCTTTCTAGGTGACCAAGCCAGTTTAGTCTTTGTGACTTTACACACTTGATAAAATCGGTAATTTAGTTAAAAAGAAATTAGTATCGTTCTAGAAAAAAATAACAGCTTTACAACTTTGGAGGACATTTACGAACTTTTTAATGGAAATTTTTAAATTGATTTTTTGTAGAATTTTCTGCTTTAACAAGTTATTTTAAATACGCCCCAATTACTTCTGTTGGTGTTGAAAGAAGTTTTTCAAGTTATAAAAATATTTTATTAGATCAAAGAAAATGTTTTCTCGTAAATAATTTGTAAAAATACATTGTAGTTAATTATAATCGAAGACATATGTAGTCATATTGTTGTTTTATTCTAAATAGTTACCTACTTCACTATTGATATAAGTTTGTATAAAAGTAGAGATATTTGTAGAAAAGTAGAATAAATTACGTATAAAAAATAATGTTTTCATTTCAAAGATAATATTTATTAAACCCACTTAAATAGAACAGAAAATATGTGGTTTCTCGGAATGTGAATTTTTAAAATTTTTCTGCATACTTTGTGCATATTTGTAATTTTTTACTGCATGTGTATGCGCATATTTCAACAAAATTGATCGCATATAAATCCTCTCCCTAGTTATAATACTCCATTAATATCCATTAGTTTAACCTTTAGGTTTTTAGTGTTCCTGACTATTTATGTAGCCGGAGCCGACGGCATTATGTGCCCTCCGAAACACGATGTATGCTGTACCAGCTTGTACAGGTCTAATAGATTGGTACCATATATTTTTGGAGTCACTTGACAGTCTCCAAAAGTGTTTGCCACATGGATATATAGCTACGAAGTCATACAAGATATGATTGACTGTTTTAGGTTCTTTATTACAGAGTCTATAGTTTATGTGTCCATGAGACAGCTCCATTATGGGAAGTTGTTATTTTATTGACATAATGTTGAATAAGGAAACCTTTTTACGACTGTAAGTTGATTTCTGCTTGTTTTCCAGAGTTACTATCAGTTCTTTTCCCTAGAACCGTAAGTTTTAAACCAGCCCATTCAACTACCATGTGTCTAGTATTTCAGTTTTGGTTTAGTCTCAGTAAAGCACATTCTGAAAAGTGCTTTTATGGTCTCTTTATCAATCTGAATGTATTCACGTTACGATAGAAGAGTATTTTATAACGTCTGTTGTCTGAGCTCGTATTGACCCATACCCTAATTTATAATTAAAACACATGTAATACTAGTTGCAATATTTAAGGCTTGGTTATTTATTTCATTTTTCTAATATGTAAATTTGTGATAGATACCATACGACGAAAAAAGAATATAGTGTTTATATTTTATTATACCTAAGTCAGTTTGTTATTTTTAAATTTCATTTGTAGAGACAGAAGCCACAGAGCCCACAGATCACCCTCTACACACACGGCTAGTTATTCTGTGATAAAATCTTTCAATCCTGATTCCTAGAGCTTTTCCGTCATTAGTCAAGTGTCACATTGCGATTTTCTGAGATGAGATTGAAAAAGTCAAGCCGGTTCCTCGTGTTATTTTTTAATGAAAATTCAATGTCATTTTCATAACAAAATTATAAACGATAGTGAGAAAAAGTGTACATTAAATATAGTATTTGAAATTATTAGACCACAGCAATTTGGCTGACTTTAAAACAAATGAAGATGTCAAAATTTTGAAGTTTTCAATATTTTCATAAAAAATATTCGCAAATATTAATTTCATACACAAACATTAATAATACCCTACATTTCTTAGTTTTCCGGTACCAGTACCGTTTAATTGATACTTTTTTTTATAAGTTCATATGTTATATAAATATTAATTATTCAGTCAAGAATGTTCAGAATTCGTCAGATATCTAAAGTATTGGCTGTAGCTCCACTGAGATTTACTTCTATAAGTCATCTAGCACATTCACCATTCAAGGGAATCGGTAAGCATCAATGTTACACATTAATTAATGTCTTAAATTGGTTTTTATTTTGTAGTAACAAGAGCAAGCCTGTGTAGTAGTATAAGAAGTTATTCAAGCAAAAATGATGATTCTAAAGATGATCCCAAAAAGAAGGTATGTGAAAAACCTGAAGAAAATATCAAGTCCCATCCTTGTCCTGCCAAGCCTCCAGAAAAAGATGCAAAGCCATCAGGGCTTAGATTAAAAGAATGCCGTGCAGTTGATATAAATCCATGTAAACCTACCCCTACTTCGGTAAATCCATAAGCATATATCCCCATTCCTCACCACATGTTCCAATGATCGGTGCTCTTTCAGATCTAAACTTCTATTTCTTTCAGAGAATACCTTCAATCAAAGATTGTAAGCATCCTAATTTAATGAGTGAGATACCTGAACCAAAATGTGACTGGAAGGAAAAAGATAAGGCTGCAAGGGCTAGAAACAAAAAGCTGTTAATCTTTGGATTATTACTAACTGCACTTACAATAGGAGTAGTAAGTATAGTGTGTAGTGTTGGATTATAAGCATATAATTAATTATAATAGATGTAAAAATGTCTATTGAGAATATAAATTAAACATTGAATTCTGGATTTAGGATTTTAAAAACAAAAATCTGTTTTTCTAAATGTTGGAAAACAAGCAGACTACCAATGGTCTGGCATGTGGATTTATAATTTTATCCACATCATGCCAATTCGTCTAGACAGAAATCTCTTTGTGAAAACGATTTCCTAATACTCCATAATAAAGTAAAATAATAAAAATAAAATATACTGTTAGGTTTGATTTCATTTCAGTGTACCACTATTTGTTGAGATGCATATTTCTGTCTCTTGGCTTCATCAGAGTGAACTCATGGTAAGCTTAGAGAGACTCATGGTTAGAGAGCTTACCACGAGTTCGCTCTGATGAAGCCAACAGGCAGAAATATGCATATCAGAGAATGGTAATATGCTGTGACAAAATCAATCCTAAACTGTCTTATTTTATTTTTATGATAATTATTATTTATGATAGACTAATAGGACTACGCATTTTATATCATTTATGTCTTAATTTTATTTAGATACCTATTGTATGAAGTTTTTTTATTTTTAGATATTTTTACTTAATCCAATGCACTTGGAGGAAATAGTGCATGAGAAAGTTGAGAAGAAAGAGAAAAGTAAGTTTTTTCATAAAAATATTTCAGAAATTTTTATTTCAGTTTGTTTTGGTGGCTATTTTTGTATCCTTAATAAGGTGTCCTTATATTATACTGAATATTTTCTTATAAATCTGTTCCATCCTCAAATTTTGACATTACCATTTTCACATAGAGCTTTAGTATTGTAGAGAATGTGAAGATTTAGGAAATAATAAACATGTTAGGTTTAGATTATTATTATTATTATTTATTTATCTGTCCATGTACATTATGAAAAATGACAACTACAGAAATAATGAATTTTAATGAATAATTTAAGTTAAATACAAAATGAATGGGTACTCTACAAATTATTCATAATGACTAATGTTTTGTGATCTTTTAAAGCTTTAGAATTTTAGAAAACTATTAACTGCAAGAAGTTATAATAATCATCCACAGCAGTTAGTAGTATCAGTGCCCTATATATACTATTATTTAAATGTTTAACATATACCTATAGTTATAATATATATAAAATAACAGTTTCAAATATTTTAATGTTTTATACCTAATTTAAAGTCTAGGCTACACATAAAAACATTGCTGATGCATTCTGGATACATGTTCTAAAATTAGATAGAGTTCTGCCCTGAAAGTTAACTGAAAAAAATGTGTTTGCTTTTTTGACCATAATTTCCTTAATTTTGAAGCTGAAAAATAATTTTGCAGTAAATTTTAAAAGCACAATCCTTCATTCGTATTAATAAAAATTTTGTTCCTTTAGCTATTTCTTGTTACTTTATTTTTCTTACAATATAGTTTTCTATCTAAGGTTAACTATTACCAAAGAATATAGACATATATAGAAGGACATGACATATATAGACATATATAGAATGAGTGATTTGGTCACAGTTATTATACTTCAAACACTCCTGAAGAGGATGTCTGCATAAACTCAAACTGTGGCTGTCAGCTTAAAACCATCATGAAAGATATAGTTAGGGGAAGTGGGAAAAGAGTATGAATGGAGCTATTCATCCATGCTAAAATTTTGTTGCCATTAATTTGCCTTTTTTATTGTTTTTTCACATTAAAATCTTTATTTTTAATATATCAAATTGTTCAATTTTAAATTTTAAAACTTAAAAAGGTATGAAATTTTCAAAAGTATTTATTTTTTTTATTACATGTAAATAAAATTTTATAACTTTGAATTAAAAATAGGTTTTTTCCAACAAAACGAAAAACTGTCACGTAATTTTTTATTATACTGTTTTCCTGTCCAAAAATTTAATTTTCTCAAGACTTTTCATTAAACTTTTTAGACTATTTTCGAAATTATTTTATTGAACAATTGTCCTGTTCAAAAAAGTATTAAAAGAAAGTTTTTACTAAATTTTGAAATTTTGTATTTCATCCATAATCTTTTAATAAGAACTAAAAGCATTCCTGAATTCTTTTTGAAATATTTAACAGAAACTTTTCATGAATAGTCTATGTGAAAAGTTTTTACACTGTATCTATTTATTCTTGTTTCAAAATAACAACTACTAGTAAAACATAATTTTCACAATGAATAAATATTGTTTGCATATTATTTGAATCATATAACTATATTTAAGTTTGCTCCCTCCCACAGGCCCTTCATAGTCTTCACCACTAAAGTCATTCATTTTTTTGTTTACTTGTTAACACAGTTCGCCCACAGGGTCCCTTCGCTAAATGATGTTTTATGGAACTGTAGAAGTTCATTCTGATCTCCGATAGAAGCCTCACCAAGTGCTTGCTCCAGTTTGTTAATGATCAAATTTGCTTGAGCCTGATCTAGTTGAGTAACAGAATAGTGTCTATTCTGAATACTAAATGGTGCTTTATGGCGTAGTCCGCTCGTTAGAGCCCTTTGGTTTTCTTGGAATTTGTCATGGTCCATGTCCCAGCCATTTTTGCCTTTTTCCCCATCTTGCTTTGTTGAGCTCTAGGGAAGCGTTATTTGAGACTTATTTATTTATTTTTTAAATTTAAAAATCCGAAATTATACTTCACATTTTCGAATTTTCAAATTGTAAAAATTAATTCTTTGGTGTATGTGCTAAAAAGCAATTCTAGCGTACTAACGGGATCAGCGAGATGTTTTGGGCTTTCTCTCCCAGTGATTAAAATTTAATTAATTTTATTTATAGCTTGTAAGCGTGTAATTATATTATTTGTATAGCATGTAATTATATTATTTGTAGATTTGTACATGTTTAAATTAAAAATTTGAATCACAATATTTTTTCTAAAAAGATTCAGTTATTAAAAATTAAAATAACATTTTATTTTCTTCAAAAAATTTTATAAAACGCAAATATTTAATGCTACTCTACGACCACGCGGCATGTACATATGAAAATATAAGTTGCATTTGTTCCCACATTTTTTCATATTTTAGAAGCAGTAATAGCGCTGACATGACCGCTCCCTAGTGGTACAAATAAGGAACTAAAATCTTGATCAACTTCTGTTTCTTTTCTATAACAGAGACCAAAAAATGACAGTGAAAAATCCTTCTATATGTGTCTATATTCTTTGCTATTACTCCGGTACATCTATTTCTAGCAACAACTATTTTAAACTGTTTGTACATCTAAACTAGCCTATTTTTTAATATTATTTAGTCACATTATTTTTTAAGTTCTACTCCACGTTAGCCTTTTTTCTTCCAGTATTAATTAAAATAACTCATATTTCTGATTTCTCATTTTATATCCAAGATATCTTGCTTTCCTTTACTTTATGGAAAATAGTAGCCCTTGTCAGTATTTTGGATTGTATTTTCAACATTTTGTTAAATTTATACCTCTTGAATGCTTCTAATTTATTCATTAGTGATATCCATGTTTCGACATCATGTAACAAGGACCATATATAATTTTTATTCTGACTTTACAAATGCCTCTCTAGTTATCTCAATGTGCCTTTTAATTTTTACATCAGTGGATATTTACTTATAGTATTTTTCATATAAAAATGCGTGCACGTCATTCAGTGTTTACGACGTCAGAACCCCACAGCGTTGCCAAAACATCAGAATAGTTAGTTAGTGAGGAATTTTTAAAATGTCAACTGTTTGTCGAACTTTTATATAACAGTAAATACACTTAGTTTTAAGACTACTGCAACACACTAAAATACATAAGAAAACATTTTAATACAAAATTATATATTCTAAATTTTATACTTACCTCTATTTAGAGCATTAATAGTAAAAACGTCCCGTCATTATTTCTTGTTCAAAATAATCTATATTATATGAAAGCTTATCAGCTTTCTACAGACTATTTAGTTGTTTTGGCATAGCACAATCACAATACACAACAATAATTAGTTTTTAAAGATATTAATCTAAATTTAATATGTATTTATAAATACAATTTATTAATATATAATATATTATGATCAGATTGTGTAAGAAATCAAAACGTAAACAAAATTCTTACTCTAAAAAAGCGGCAACACTTTAAACAATTTTGCCACACGCTGAACTGTCAAAAAATTTGAAGTATTCCCATATCAGTTGCGTACAATTGTCTAATATATTTAATTAATCTTATTATTTTGTGGAATATTAGACTTAAAGAGTTATTTCATAAAATTTATATTATTAATAATAAATGTTTTTGTTATTTAATCAATATAATTCTAAAATTCCCAATATAATGATGATTACATTGTTCTGATTATTATACCATGATGACGCCTATGAAAGATCGAGCAGTTCCGTATGGGTTTCGTATTATTAGCCGTGTTAGGAAAATTTGGAATCTAAGGTTGACGTTCTCTAAATTTTAAACATAAGTGACGTCACTTTATATAAATTGTGACGTGCACGCATTTTTATATGAAAAATACTATACCAACTATTTATGTTCCTATTATTTCTAACACATCATTTTTGTTCTATATTGGGTTTTTCATGTTTTGTGATCTGTTTATGGTAAGTAATTTTGTTTACTTAATGTGATTCTTATACCATGTTCTTCACAGCACTCATTTATGTATTCAGTCAGTTTTGGAAGTCCTTCCTAATTCTGAATTTGCAACAAGAAATGTCTCATCATCATATCAAATATTATTTACATCCAATCTAGCTGTTTTTATTACCTCTTGAATTTCTTTCAAGACAATGAGAATATCATTTCAGATAATTCTCTTTTTATTAAGTAATTCTGTGCAAATTTGCATCATGGTGACTTTGATTAAACTCTTCAATTTTCTGACACTGCTGTTTTATCCAATTCTTTCTAGGAGTTATTATGTTTGTGCTTATTATGTATATACATGTTATGCAGGTTATACAGGATGTTTCAAAAAAAGGTAACCCGTCTCTAGGGTAGGTAAAAAACTGAAAAATAATTGGGGTTTGCTTAGTAAAAAATTTTTGTAACGCCATCTGTTTTCAAGATACAGGGCGTTGAAGAAAAAAAAATTACGCATTTTTTACGATTTTGCCGAAACTACTGGCAACATTGTAATGAAATTTTATACGAATATGTTTTGGAAGCTGATACATCCCATGAATTTGTTTTTATATCTGATTCTCATAGAGGGCGCTAGTTACACGGATCGTACTAAGTATTAGTCAATATAACTTTTTTAAGAGTATAATTATTAATCAAAATTTCAAGTAAACTTAAACATCATTCAATTTTACACGAAAAAGGTACTCTTGGTAAAACTCGATACTGTGTACCGTTTTCGGAATATTTTGATTTGAAAATTATGAAGTAATAATTGATGCTGGTATAAAATAGTTAGTAATTAAACAAAACTCACAAGAAGAAAATTAAATTAACGACTAAGAACATAAAATCAAATTCAATTACAGTAAGTGTTCAAAACACAAACACAAGTCTATTCTTTTTTCTAAAGATTCCATTAACCTTCTAAACGGTAGGGGATCAGCTATGATGTTATTAAATTGACGTTGAATTCTTTCTTGCAATTCTTGGCGTGAATTTACCACTGTAGCATAGACTTTTTCCTTAATATACGACCAAACTGCGTAGTCCAAAGGGTTAAAATCGCATGACCGAGGAGGCCAATGAATCGGAGCTTCTGCACCTCTACCAATCCATCGATTCGGAAAATGATTACTCAACCAATTACGACACCTTCTATCAAAGTCTGGTGGAGCTCCATCGTGCATAAAAAATAAAGATCTTCGCTCGTTTAGCGTTAAATCTTCTAATATCTCGAATAAGGAATGGTTTAAAAAATCAAGATACATATCACCATTTAAATTTCCTGGTAAAATATGATAACCTATTAATTTGTTACCTAAAGTTGCTGCCCAAACATTAACTTTAAATGAGTGTTGGTAATGTGATACCCTTTTGACTCGTGGATTCTCATCACACCAGTAGTGTGCATTATGGGAGTTAAACATACCTTGTCGCGTAAAGGTGGCCTCGTCCGTAAAAAGAATGCATTTTAAAAAATTTGGATTGTGGGCTGTCCTTTGTTGCAATGTTTCACAAAAATCCACTCTAACCGGTAGATCATCTGGCAAGAGCTCTTGGACTTGTCTGTAATGATAAGGATGTAATTGCTGTTCTTTCAGTATCCGCCAAGTACTTGAAGAAGAAGTATTTGTTTGTCTTGCTATATTCCTTACGCTAACTGTTGGATCTTGATCAAGTAAATTTAAAATATTATTTTCTTTATTAATTGTTCTTGTTGTTCTTGGTCTACCAGAATTTATTTTATTTGGTCTCACATTCCCAGTTTCTCGACAACATCGTTCAACGGCTCTAAATGTTTTTTTACTTGGTAAGTTTCTTCTAGGAAACTTTTCTGCATAACGTGTCACAGCTGTACTAGAACATCCTAAACATTCGCCTAAGGTTAATAACATGTCAGTGTATTCAACATTTGAGTACATTTTGATTTGATTTTACAAATAACAAGGTTTCAAAACTCTAATTATTGTTGATTTATCGTCATAACAATCAATAAATGTCGGATGTCCATGGCACACTTGGAGAAAATAGAGGTATACCTATTAGAACTTTATCATTACTACCAGCATCAATTATTACTTCATAATTTTCAAATCAAAATATTCCGAAAACGGTACACAGTATCGAGTTTTACCAAGAGTACCTTTTTCGTGTAAAATTGAAAGATGTTTAAGTTTACTTGAAATTTTGATTAATTATTATACTCTTAAAAAAGTTATATTGACTAATACGTAGTACGATCCGTGTAACTAGCGCCCTCTATGATAATCAGATATAAAAACAAATTCATGGGATGTATCAGCTTCCAAAACATATTCGTATAAAATTTCATTACAATGTTGCCAGTAGTTTCGGCAAAATCGTAAAAAATGCGTAAAATTTTGTTTTTCTTCAACGCGCTGTATCTTGAAAACGGATGGCGTTACAAAAATTTTTTACTAAGCAAACCCCAATTATTTTTCAGTTTTTTACCTACCCTAGAGACGGGGTTACCTTTTTTTGAAACACCCTGTATATTATATGATTGATTAGTGTGATAATGCTCAGTAGATCCGCTATAATAATAGATAGCAATAAAAGTTAGTAACAAAAATTGTAGGCAAGTTTGAGGTTTATATTACAAGATTACTTAGAATGTTACAGGAGTTCGATAACATAGTGGTAGACTTACATTTTTTAAAAGGGAACAGCCTGTATTTTATTTTATATTCGGAATATTCTTAGGCGGAAAACACACCAGAACATACTGGTCGCGATCTGCTGGCGATCAAAGAAATTTGTACAGCGTTCTGACAGCAATCGCCGATATGTAATTAGTTTAGCGTTCAGAACGCAGCAGTTTACGTTTATCGCTGATCGCGTCGATGCAAATAAAAATGGATATCGAAAAACTTATCGAAATTGTAAAAAAAATGATATATTGTTCAACATGTCAAACCCAGATTACAAGAAAGTATGTATTAAAAATAAAATCGTTCTGTAGCATCAACTGGTTCCCTAAAATTTGTTTGTTGTTTGGTGATTTTTTGTATCTAAAATTTCATCAAAACTTTTAAATGTCGTTTGTATATATTTTTAGTATTAAAAATATATACAAACCGTTCTCATTTCTGCGAATTTCTGGGTACAAGTTATGAAATTCTCCTTGTTGCTTGCGCCTCAGATTAATGTCATGTACCCAAACATCTTTTTCTGCAAAATAAACTGCATACATATCTGGATTTGTAAATGGAAAAAATGGAACGCACACGCATACCTTTTATTAAATTAAAGACGTAGAGAATATTGAATAAAAGTTGAAGTATGGTAATGGTACTTTTTGACATTGACATAAAATATAGGGTGTTCTATTTAAAATACTGAGAACATAATGTACTTGCCTTTTGACTCACCCTGTATTTGATATAAAGAAAATTAGTAATATCAATCATTTTTGATAATATTGACAATCAATGAAAAAATATGGCAGCAACAGACCGTTGTTATTGTGCTTATTTTTTAATTATACAGGGAGTTGAACTTGTTATGATTTTCATAGAAAATCGGTTATAATGTAATATTTTTGTTAATCTAATTTATTGTTTTTATTTATTATCAAAGGTTCTACACTTATAACACTTTCAAGTTCATTTAAAGTCTTTATTTGTACAATATAACTAATTTATTTTTTACACTAATAATTATATAATTTATCTACGTGCGTTACATTTTAAAAACTCGACGCGATGTTCAAAAACTAACTAACTGTTTACAACAAAATTCCTCTTTAAATATAAAATGCCGTTAGTTCCGGAATTGCCGCGATTCCCCATCGAAGAGCCGAGAAGGTCGCTCATACTGGTTTTATTCGGCCTGTTTCTGGAAATTTCAAATCGTGGTTGACTCATCAGAATTCAGGTAAACAAGTCTTTCAACTGAGCGCCGAAATTACTAGAAATAGAAAAGAATTAGTCATAATATATTTACAGTTTTATGCGCCATAATATTTATCGTAACAATTACTTTGTAAATATCCTATATAACATAAGAAAACTTCATATTCTTGTGATGGGGAAGTAAAGAAAATTTCGAATATAAAATAAAATACAGGGTGTTCCATTTAAAAAAATGTAAGTTTGGTCTGCCACTATGTTATCCAACACCCTGTAACATTCTAACTAATTTTATAATATCAACCTCAAACTTGCCTACAATTTTTGTTATTAACATTTATTGATATCTATTATTATAGCGGATCTACTAAGCTTTATCACACTAATCAATCACCTTGTATACATGTTGTGGTGATTGCCAGTTGTGTAAACGTCCTATGTTTTGAACCGCATATTTGTAATAACAAACGAATGGTGTGTGAATACTCAATCAGTTTACCTCATTCATTTCTCTGTCCCAAATCTCTGTCAGCAATTCCTTACACATTGCTTCAGCTTTTCCCACATTGTTGTTAAAATCATCTATAATAATATTAATATTTTTTTCTTCAGAACCTCTTATTTCCTGATACCATGCATTTATTATATCATCTTTTTTATCCTCTGTTGAATCAAATGTTAATTGAATGATGTTAATTGTGAACATGTTTTATTGTACTTGAATTAATTAACAAGTTTCTTACAGAGAGTGGAAAAAGCGACAGTGACTGTTTTATCGGTATTTGTGTCTAAAATTATTGCTAATCTATTTCTATGCTGTTGGTCGTTGTTTGCAAGTTCAAAGAACACATACCCATTGTCTTGTATCTTACCATTTTTGATTCATTTTTTTTTCACACAGACGTAAGATATTTCATCTTCTTTATTTCTTGAATACAATTCTTTAATATCACTGTTTTAAAGATTATTTTCAAGTTCGGAGTGTATCTAAGATAATGTTTCCTTTCGGCAATTCTTCCTATTCTTTCTTCGTTATTTAAAATCTGCGACTAAAAACCATCGCATTTCTACTTGCCTTATGATTGGGATGGGGAAAGTTAATGAGGTGATTTTTCTTGCCTGCCTTATGTTTCCTGCTATCTCTCGTAGTGAGGATTATCTCTCTTAGTTGACAGGTTTCAGTTTTAAGGCAGAGGCAACTCCTTTTAACTACTCTCCGCGTGCTAGAAGACGTACATCTAGTGTACGTTATTCATTGCACAGGTGTTACACAACTAATGTCTTCGTGAACGTTGTTTGACAGTAAGGCGTTTCTCGCGAGTTTTATTCTAGTCAGTATCAGCAAGTGTCTATTCTCCAGTAGCCATGCAAACACATCAGTGTTATACGAATGAATTGCCAGTAGTCATGAAAAATACGGGTATTTTGTAGGAACCCAATGTATTATTGAGAATTAACCACAACTTTAGTTTACCTTTATTTTGATATTTCGATTTCCACTTCTGATTTTTGAATGATTTCTGAAGTGGGAATTTAAACGTCAAAATAAACGTATTTTATTGTGGTTAATTCCCAATAAAAATAGTAAATTATAATAAAATGCCACAAGAAAATAGCTTCAGAACAAGATTGTCACTCAATGTGTCAAGTTAATGCTTGTGGTCCAAATTGTGAAATTGGAAGTTGGCAGAAACTTTTTATATTTTAATATGTTCTATCTACTTTAAATTATTCTGTTCATTACGAACAACTCTCCATCTCCCATATAAATATCATCAGTTTATAATTTTTTTTTAGAAAAGAGGAAACTTATAAAAAGCCCCCTACTTTCAAAAGATATACCCAAAGACGTGCCTTATTTGTTAATAGGAGGAGGAACAGCCTCTTTTACAGCATTTCGTGCCATTAAATCTGCAGATCCTACTGCAAAGGTAGTACAATGATTGATTTCCAGATGTAATAAATCTTAAATAAATAAACAAACACGAATTTTTTGTAGGTACTGATAATTTCTAGTGAATATTTTTTCCCTTATATGCGACCACCGTTATCAAAAGAGATATGGTTCAATGATAATAAGGATTCAGTGGAAAAGTTGAATTTCAAACAGTGGAATGGTTCAGAAAGAAGGTAAATTTTTATAATGCCTATAGTGCCTAATCTGTATTAATAAAAATTAATCGCCGAAATGTTTTTACGGGCTTCACTTCAGCCAAATTAGATAATTCTTTTTTTGTTATATTTTTTACTATCAGAAATTTTATCTAGAAGATAATTTTACGAAAAGACCTTAAAAATAGTTTCTCTGTAATTTTAAATCGCAATATAACTAATAGATGACGCCATTATATGACTAACAAAGAAGCTATCATCAACAAAAGAAATAGAGAGTTATTAAAGACGTATTTTATGTCATCATTTAATAAAAGCACCTTTATTTTGACATATACGCATGAGCAGTTATACATCCTTTATAACTGTGCTTTAATAAACAATTTATAGCTTGCTGCGCATCTTTGCTGCTGTCGTGACTCTTTTCCATTTCTTTCTGTCCTTGCATTGAACTTTCCAGTCTTTAACACTCATTGTTCGTATATCATCTACCTCATCCAGCCATCTTCTTCTAGGCGTTCCTCTACACACTCTATATATATATATATATATATATATATATATATATATATATATATATATATATATATATATATATATATAATGTTCCGAACGATTTCCGCGGTTAGTACAATTAAACCTAGAGCTAAGATTAATACTATTATACAAATTAATATTAAACTCACCAGTCTTCCGGGTTGAATCTGATTTTCATTGCGCCGAGCTTTCGACATCCTCTCTGCACTGATCAATACTTATATAAAATTAAATATAATTATTTTATTAACTCAATCCATAAAGAATATTTAAATGATAACCACCACTGGAATAAAGGGGCGAACAAAAATCGTTATTTGTCACATTTAAATAAGGTTATGTGCTTAAATTATGAAAAAAATCACCGAAAATGCAGTGTTTTCGAATTAACGAGTATGTTATAGTCTGAAAATGGGCAACATGACCCTGTTATGAGTAAAAACGAAAGAAAAAAAATACATGAAAAATCGTGCTTCATTCACATGCAGTTTTGGTTATGTGCTAAAAACATGGGAGAAGAATATCAAAAAAGAGGGTTTGTCATATTTTGACCATGTTCTGGTCTGATCATGGTAAATCTAATCGCGCTATTAGAAATAACAAAAAAAATATATATCAAAAACCGTCTTTTATTGACATACAGTTGAGTTTATGTGCTAAAAACATGGGAAAAACACCAAAAAAATGCGTTTTTTCAAATTTTGAGGATCAAATGCAAAATGCATTCTTTCCGGAACAAAAATGGCAAATTTAACACCGCTATTCAAAAGAAAGGGAAAAAAAATACACGAAAAATAATTATTTAGAAGTTTGCCAAAAATTACTTACATAACCTAAATTTTTTTTCTTGAGCTCAATTTGGATCCAAAATATCGAAGGGATTTTCGACATTAAAACATGTGTTCATAATTTTTTTTTAGATTTTTAAAGCAAAGAATCTCTCAGGAAATTTTTTTTTTCGAAAAAACACATTTTTTCGACAGAAGGCCGCTGGTGTCACCTAGGGAGCTAAAAATTTGGCTAAAGGGTTTTCTAAATATGTACTTTTGAGCGCCTAATCTTAAATAAGAATCCAGCCATGTGCAGATTTTACCATCTTATCCCGCTATAGCCTTTGTAGTGAAAATTATTCGTTGAAAAACCCTCTATAATATGTCTCTGATGCCATTTTATTGTAAAATTAACAGAAAAAAATTATAAGGCTTAAAACAAAATTTGTTCAAGAATGTTTAGTTATTTTTGTTAATAACTTTTTTATTTTTCATTTTACTATCAAAAGTAATAGCAATAAAGTTGTAGACAATTTAATTTTCTAAAAAAATGTCTAATACCATTTTCTGTACGGTTGCTTAACTTCGAAGCGCTGTAATATCCATAGAAATTAATAAAATAAAACAAATTTGTAGCGAAAATTATTCTTTGAAAACCCGCCATAATATTGGACTGATGTCATTTTATTGTAAAATGGTCAGAAAAAAGTTTATAAGGCCCAAAAGAAAATTTGTTCAAAAATTTTTAGTTATTTTTGTTTTTAACTTTTTTTTTCAGTTTACGATTAAAAGTAATAGGAATAAAGTGGTGACAATTGAATTTGCTACAAATAATATATCATACAATTTTCTGTAGACGAAAATCCGTTGTACCCGTTTTCCAAGATGGCGGTTGGGGAAAAGGATGGCAACCTCAAAAACTTGAACTTAAGCTGATTCTTACCTTTCCAACACATCAAAAAAATAAAATTGCGTCCCCTCAAAAATGCAACCCTAATGTAACTTTTCAATGGACTATATATCTCTCATGTTTGCAATAGTGAACATATTGAAAGGTTCAACTTAGTATGCCATGTAGTTAAGCTTAGTTTATTGACTACCAAAAATACTGTGAGCCATCTTTATTTTATAGTTTACCGTATGATACATCTACAATATGTTTTCATAAATTTCTTGTTTATAGTTTGATGTACGAACCAGAAGATTTCTACATAGATTGCAAAGATTTAATGTCAAATCCGAACGGGGGAGTAGCTGTTGCCAGAGGTTGGAGTATAAATAAACTGGATATCGTTGAAAGAATTGCTTATCTGGAGGATGGTTCAGAAATAAGATATAACAAGTGTCTCGTTGCAACAGGTAAACTTTTTATAATAACAGGTAAGGTATTTGAATCTTTCGAGATCGGGGTAGAATGTTCGTTAGGTGTTATTTAATAATGGCTACTTTAAAAATTTTCTGAATGTGTTATTTAAATATTCTGTAACAGACACTAATAATTAATGAAAGACGTAAACCTAGACATAAGAAAAATATTGAATGCATCTCTTTAATACAATTTATAGTCTGAGGAGTTGACCATTTTCATTAGGCATTTGAGCAACATGAAAATGTTATGCGAAACACCTTTAACAATGTCTAAAAGAAAATCCAAGAGGTTGTTGAAAGTTTATGGAGGTTTATAAACCATTCAGATTTTTAAGTTGTAATTTTTTCTGCTATAAAAATTCTTTTAATGAATTTTCAAATTTTAATATTATATAAATTAAATTTTACCTTCAGAAGTAAAGTACTCAATACAGCATGCAAAACGAAAAGATAACAGGCCCAGATGAAATTCCAGTTATTAAATTGTCAAAAGCCTTAGATGATTGTAATATAGAGAGGACAAATTCTCAACCACATTTATTCAAGACTTAATCACAATCAATTTATTCTACGACCGACGATTGGTTTCGTATACTACGTATAATTTTCTATGCATCCTCAGGTCAACGGTCCAACGGTATATGGCAAACTAAATGATGCCGATACAAGGATTATTATTAAATGTTTGAGAAAACATGGTTATGGGTTATAAAACGTTATGGTAATCTGGAGATAGGTGATCATCGGGTTTACTGCATTAATTGACGACTAATGGGAAAGTTCTTGAATATTAGCCAGTTCCTCCATCACATAAGTCATGTAGTGCACCACCTACAAACTACCTCCGTTTTGTAAATTAAATGTTTGTTTTGTCTGTTTATTGTGTTCTGTTTGTCCCTTAAATGTTTTTCACATTCTTAAAAATTGTATTTCTGTTTTTTTACTATCTAATACCACAATATTTTTTCCCTCTACCAAAAAAGACCAAGATTTGATCTTTATTTACTTAATAAATATGCCTTGGATCATATGCACATCCAAACTAACATCAAAATCTTGTTTTACCTTGTTACAGTGCTGTCTGTTCAAGATTAATAATTTAAATAAATAACACACATTTTCAAAATATATCTCTAAAATAAATATAAATAACTTTGAAATAATATAACGTCACACTTAATTTTTAACAAACAATTTCCATCCATCCAATGGCGCTACAGCCCAAATCGGGCCTTGGCTTCCTTCAACAGGTTCTCCAATCATCTCGATTTACCGCTGTTCTTTTCCATGAACGCGTTCCCAGGCAGTTCCTGGCATCCTCATCGACTTCGTCTTCCCATCTCTTTTTAGATCTTCCAACAGGTCTTTTTCCCTGCATTCTTGCATTTAATAATTTTCTGGGGATTCTATTCTCATGCATGCGGACCACGTGCCCTGCCCACCGTAATCTCTGCAGTTTAGTATGTTGTGCTAGAGTTGGTTCTCTATATTGCTCGTATATTTCTCTATTATACCTAATTCGCCAGTTGTTGTTTTCACTTATTGGGCCCAGGATCCTACGTAATATTTTTCTTTCAAACACATCTAATGCATTGGCAGATTTCTGTGTCACCACCCATGTTTCACAACCATAACTTACTATGGGCCTGATTATTGTTTTATAGACCCGGAGTTTTGTTTTCCGGTGTACGTCTCGCGATTTGAATATGTGGCCCATCGCGAAATAGGCTTTATTTGCCAGCACAAGCCTTCTATTTATTTCCGGTTCTTCTTCATTGCTTGCGACCAGATCCATTCCTAGGTATGTGAATCTATTTACATGTTCTATATCGTCAATAAAGTGTTGTAGCACCGGTCTATTTGATCTGGTTTGTATGAGTAGTTTTGTTTTATTTGTATTTATTGCTAGCCCTACTGCTTCTGCACTCTGTTTCAACTCAACGTAGGTTTCTTCCGCTGCATTCACTGTTCTGCTCATTATGTTTATATCATCTGCGTATGCTGCTAATTGGGTAGACCTGTTTGTAAGTATGTTATTTCCGCTCACCGTCAATCGTCTAATTACATATTCAAGAACAAGATTAAAGAGCGTTGGAGCTAGTCGGTCGCCTTGTTTCAGTCCTTGCGTTATCGTAAACGCATCAGTGATCTGTCCCTGAATACATACCTGTGCTTCTGTTTCTGTCATTGTCATTTGCACTAGTCGTGCAAACAAACAATTTACATTAATAATTACATTCCTATCCTAGTTGTTAATATCACTCTTCCTCTTAAGAACTTTCCCGTTAGTCGTCAATTAGTGCAGTAAAGCATGGTCTAATTTGGCAAAGTGCTTTTAAAACTCAATTTTTTCCAAGAAACACATTTGGCACAAGCTGAGATTTGAATAAAATGATACACCTAAAAAACATTTTCACAACGACAGGTGGCCAGAAATGTTTGAAGGAAGTGCAACTATCGCTACGAGTAGTTGAAATCTGAGAAAGCTTAATATTGTCATACTGTTAATTTAGCTGCGAGACTGCCTAAGAGCTTTCGGCTCACTGTGTGGAATTCAGGATAAGAAAAACGTTAGAATCAAAAAATTCCTTCAAAAATAAAGTTATTTTTTACGATTCCTCTTTAACTTGCTTGACCACGCTTTTCTGCACAAGTTCTTCGTTTTGTATTGATAGCGAATGTATTAAAGTTTAAATTTTTTTTTAAAACTACTACCGCTGAAAAAATACTGCACACAAAATTTCCATACAAACAAACGTGTTTGTGAAAAAGATAATCGAGTACCATCATGTTTACCTAATGGTTTTATTACTGAAAGACTCGGGTTGTTTCTCGATCTCAATGGCTTCTATAATGACGCATAGTTTAAGAAACTAATGTTTTAAAGTTTTTTTAATGTTTTGTAGCTGATACCTGCTAGAGCGGAGATAAAAATTATTTAACTACTGCACACAAAGTACAGTGTACTGCCTCACCTCCTCTGGCCAATAGTCCTAATTGTTTGGGGATATTTTAGTATTTCTATTATTTTATTGTGTTAATTAATGTTAGTTACAAGTCCTGCATGGCTTTTACAACACTATTTAGGCCGAAACAGAACTAAACAGTATCATACACACCAATGACGGAAGTTCTTGAGCCAGGATGTTCTTCGTCGTCCATGACCACGTTTCTCTTCTATTTTTCCCTGAATAATTACATGTAGTAATTCATTACTATTTAAATGGGAATAAGCCACAATTAAAGGTTAAAATACGTTTATTGACGTTTCAATTTCCATAATACTGTCAGACCTTTTGACAGTATTATGGAAATTGAAACGCCAATAAACGTATTTTAACCTTTAATCGTGGCTTATTCCCATTTAAATAGTAATTAATTTAAAATTCCACAAGAAAATAGCTTCAGAACAATAGTAATTCATATTCAAGAAAAAATATTTTTAAAGCGAAGTCCAGGAAGAAGAGGAACATCCTAGTTAAAGGAACTCAGAACAAAACAAACTTTTAACAAACCATAGGTGGAACTTTTCCGCGCTGCTGTAGACGAGATAAAGATTATCATGATGATTGCAAAAATTCGTTACGGACAGGCACACCAAGAAGACTAATTGATATTTAGGATTTCCCATCATGTGGGCAAAGTTTCGTATTTTGATGGTATTCAGAACCTCTCTTTTATTGTTTACACGTTGTAAAACTGCTTCATTCTTCATTGTATTCAACTACTCTACCCTCAACATTCGGCGGTTCGCCTACATCTCGAAAGCCTCAATTATTTTATACATTGTTTCAGTGAGACTCCATGCTTCCATTTCTACTCTGGAGTGGAAGATATAACAACGTAACAACCGATTTCTTATGGGAATTCTTAGCGCTCTATTGATTAATATCTTTTACATATTTTTAAACCATGTGCTGGCTTGCAGGATTCTGCTTTTGATTTCCTGAAATAAGTCCTAATTTGCATTCTCCCAACAGCCCAAATATTTGTATGATTGTACTCTCTCCACTATTTCTCCATCTGTCCCGATATCAGTTAGATTGTTAGCTATATTTTTGTTTTCTTTGTATTAACTTTCAAACCCGTTTCTTTACTATAGTCTGTTACTGCTCATCACATACTGATCATCTTTATCCATTGCTAGCAAAATTGTGTCATCAGCGTATCTTAAGTTGTGATGACTACTTCGTTGGCAATTATATCTTCTGTTCTGTCTTCCACAGCTTCTTAGAAAATATTTTCTACATATAAATTAAACAAAACGGAGATAACACATATCCCTGTCGAACTCCTCTTATTATTATCTTTAGCTTATTGAAACTAAATATTTCTTTATAATAAAATCTTTTTTAAATTCTTTATTTATTCATTTTCTCTAGGTGCTAAACCGAAGATTCCGCCAGTATTTGAGGCAGCCCAAGAGGACGAGAAGTTAAAAGATTTGATAATGACTTACAGGGATATCTTAGACTTCGAAGAATGCAGCGAGCTGTTTGAGCACTCACAGGCTGTAGCCATCATTGGTGGTGGATTTTTGGGTAGCGAGTTGGCGTGTGCGATGGCAAGGAAAGCTTCAAAAGGTAAGTAAAGAAATTTATTACTGTTTAAAATAGTTTTAAAATAAGTATAATGTATAATTTAAACTAATTTTTAGCTATATTTTCTGTGTCATTGAAGTTAATTTGAATATTTTGTATTTTTTCCGATCAGACCATAATAATTCACTATTTCCTTATTATCAATCCAATAAAAAATCTCAGTCAAAACAAATAATGCTGTTAATTTTGTTACTCAAATTAAAACAAGGTTGATATGGTTTTTGCTGAGAGACTCATGATTCATTCCTGTTAAGATAATTACAATGTTATTACCCATTACTCATTGCAAATTACTTATGAGTCAATCGGAATTTTTTTTCAGGCGACTTGATGTATTGTATACACGATTATCTGGCTTCTATAAAGTTATCTCTTATGGAGACGATGACAACCGTTTGAAAACCAGATTTGTAACGTGGTCGATAGAGGCGCTCATAATCAAAGCATTTATATTCGTTTGGTATTATACAGGCTGTAGCGCGACAAGTTTTGATTAAAACTAATGGCGGATACAGTTATGTTAACTCTGTGTTAATCGCGCTTATTTCAGGAACGTGTCAACTCGCGAGGTGTCTGCAGCACCCCATTATTTTATCTTACTTTTTGTTTAAAGTAATAAAACCCAAACTTTGTTTATATTTCAGGTATATAATGTTAACAGTTTGTCAAGAAATAAAACTATTTATTTCAACAAATATACATTCTACATATGAAGTCGTTGAATTTTATAAACATAGATTTTAGGAATAAATTTGCGTACAACTGAGAAAGAAATAAAAAAAATAAAGTAAAAAAGGTGAAACCAAAAAATTTTTATTATATATACAGAACAACAAATAAACTTAGAATAAATTCACTGGCCTCGGTAGCATACATCACATATTGTGTTCATATGGCTAGGCACATATTTTTATTGCAATTTTTGCAACATCTCTTACATTTAATGTTTTTTGTTCGTGGATATATAGTGCATCGTACCTTTTTTATAGGCATATTATCACTGGTTGTTGCTGCATTACCTAGGACTATTTTCAGAGAGTTTGGAAGAGATTTTACTTGTGACCTAACTTCCATCTGTTTTTTTGGTCTACACTATCAACCCCACTCTTGTTCTTATTGAAAAATAATATTGTGTCAGGCTTATTAACATTCGGAGAAACTTCATATTCACAGTATTGTCTTTTATGTGCATAGTTGACAATAAGATTACATTTTTATTTTGCTTTGGGCAGTATGAAACGAGAGTCATTGATATTTTTTGCTGGAATCCGAATAGAGATTGCCCAGGTACCTTATTAGTGACAAAGCATGGTGGTATCTGTTTCTTTTTTTTTCCTGAGTGTACCCACTAACGATAATTTGTGAGACAGTAATGTTTCTGCTAATAGTATGCTGGTATACCAGTTGTCCGTTGTGAAGTTTCTTCCTGAACCGAAGAGTGTACTACACAAACGCTGCACAATATCAATGGGCTTATAACTAACTTGAAAAGGACCATCTGGCTGCTTTCCAATATAAGGTTCAAATTGTAAGGTATAAAATGCCTTGGAATTACATATAGCGAAAAACTTAAGGCCATATCGTGCCGGCTTGTTTCGTAGATACTGTCGAAAAGAGCTTCTTCTTCTTAGAGTACCGTCTCCCTACGAAGGTTGGCAATGATAATGGCTATTTTTATTTTTGAACTTGCTGCTCTAAACAAATCAATCGATCTGCATTGATACCAATCACGTAGATGCTTCAACCATGAGTTCTGCCTTCGGCCAACAAATCTTCTTCCTTGAATCTTTCCCTGTATGATGAGTCTCAAAATGTCATATTTTGGTCCCCTCATCACGTGGCCTAGATATTCCAGTTTTCTGGTTTGTATAGTGGTGATTAGTTCGGTTTCTTTACCAACCCTCTCCAGTACTTCTTTATTTGTAATTCTATCAATCCATGATATTTTTAATACTCTGCGGTATAACCAGAGTTCGAAAGCCTCGATTCTTTTTAAATTGCATTTTTTTAATGTCCAAGTCTCAGCTCCATATAATAATATTGAAAATATATAACAGCGAATGGTGCGTAGTCTGATCTCCAAATTTAGATTTTGGCACGTTAGGAGTGGCTTCATTCGTATAAATGCTGATCTGGCAATCTTTATTCGCCTATTTATTTCTGCAGTATGATCAGTGGTTTCATTGGTCAAAGTTCCCAAGTACTGATATTTTTCTACTTGTTCTATCACGTTACCATTGATTGTCAATAGGTGATGTATATTTTGTGGTCTTTTTGTAATTAGCATGTACTTCGTTTTTTTCGCGTTTATAGTAATTCCCATCTCAGCACTATGCATATTTGAGCTTTCGATAACATGTTGTAGATCTTCTATACTCGTTGCTATGATCACAGTGTCGTCTGCATATCATAAGTTGTTAATTAATTTTACGTTAACGGTAACTCCCGCTTTGATATTATTGAGGGTGTTTTGGAAAATTTTTGGAAAAATCGAAAAGAGCATCTACCCCTAAAATTCAAAAGTTGTTCATCAATGGTTGCGAATTCACCAAGTGAATAATTTGCGAAGCAATTATTGTTGAACTGATTATAAATACTTCTAATGGTAGCAAACTTGTCAAGCAATACTCTTTCTTCGCGGGTATTTATATTGTCAAACCTTACACATATTATGAGAAAATAACGATTGTAACTCATAGTTTTATAATTATGTTTTAATTCCAAGCCTTGAAATATCCCACAAATATTTGATATTGCTATGGCTGGATTTACAAATGCCAGATAATATTAGTAACTCAACTAAAGCACGAATTTCTATGCCATTGGTTTCTTTGCAGTCTCTCTTACGTTTGTAATTGGCGGAGAGTTTATTGATAAATATATTGGTACTTTCTGTAACTTCTTTGATTATGTCTTCAGTTATAAACAAATTAATACATTCAATTTCGGACTTACAATTTCTCGCTACATTTATTGTTCCTGGTAGATGGGAATTTAGATTATGGCCTCTAGTTCTCACCTGCTCACGACTCTTCTCCCTTGACCATTTAGTGACTTTGTCTTTCCAAGGTAAAAACTATTTCCGTCCCTTTCTTGTTCCTCATCACTTGTCAAATCATCGTCTCTAGAAGATTCAGTCATAATTTCATGCTCACTATCTGGTTCAGAATCACTCCGTATTTGGGTCAATTCTTCATCTTAAGGATATTCTTCTTCTGATTTATTTATTCGTATTTCGTCATCGCTCATACATTCATCAAATAGTTTGAGTAATCGCGCTTGTTCTAACTTATATTCGCCCATTTTTCCTAAAAAGTAATATTGAAAATATTATATAAACACAATACATGTTCAGACTTCCATGTAAGTGTAAAAAGAATAAATATACTTACCGGCAAAAAATAAATATCGAACACCCCAAGCACGTGCTTACGATACAACGACTGACAGTACACTGATCAGATTCTTCCCAGGTGGTAGAGACGACGAAAATATGCAGCTATATAATAAGGTATGACACTTTCAACACCCATAAGAAGATTAAAGAAATGATTTCAGGAAATCGTAACAAACCAATCGGGATATTAACAAATGCAGATGGTACCACTATAACTGAAACGCAAGACAAATTACGTAGATGGAAAGAATACATTGAACACCTATTTTATGACCAAAAAGTAGAACAATTAGAAGTTGACGGAGAAATCATGGGACCAGAATAAAGAGGAAGTTATTTATGCCATAAAACACACAAAAGGTAGAAAAGCTCCAGGACCCGCTAATATACCAATTGAACTATTGAAGATAATTGACGAAGATAATATTGATGTCTTGGTAGACCTTTTTAACTCCATATACAAGACGGGACACATACCCAAAGAATGGCTTGTCTCAACTTTTGTCTTCTTCTTCTTCTTCCTTTGCCCTATCCGTTTCGGACGTTGGCTATTAACAAGGCTATTTTGACTTTGTTTACGGCACCTCTGAACAGTTCGGTCGATGTTAGTCCGAACCATTGTCGCAGGTTATGCATCCATGAGTGTCGTCTTCTTCCCGGTCCCCTCCTACTGTCGATTCTTCCTTGGACTAATAACTGTTGCAGCCGGTACTTAGTATGCCTCATGACATGTCCGAAGTACTCAAGCTTCCGTTTCTTAACGGTGAAGATTATTTCTTTGCTTTTGCCTATTCTCTGCATTACTTCCACGTTAGTGATGTGGTCTGTCCAGGATATCCGAAAAATACGGCGATATATCCACAGCTCAAAGGATTTTGTAACGATTCCAAAAATCACAAATGCTAAAGATTGTAATGACTATCGGACAATTGCATTAATGAGCCACACATTGAAAACCTTCCTTAAAATCATACATAACAGAATCCACATGAAATTAGAACAAGAAATAAGTGATTCACAGATGGGTTTTAGAAAGGGTCTAGGAACTAGAGAAGCATTATTCGGTGTCAATGTTCTGACACAACCATGTCTGGATATGAATCAGGACATATATGCTTGCTTCATAGATTTTAAAAAAGCTTTTGACAGAGTTCAACACGAAAAGCTTTTAAGTATTCTTAAGACCAAAAACATAGATAGTAGAGATCTACAAATTATATCGAATCTGTATCAGAATCAGAAAGCAAGAATAAGGGTCGAAGGAGAACTGACAGAGGAAGTAAGTATACTTAGAGGAGTTCGACAAGGGTGCATACTTTCACCACTCTTATTCAACGTCTACAGTGAAGTGATATTTCAAGAAGCTTTATTGGATATTGTGGAAGGTATTTTGGTCAACGGAAATAGCATTAATAATATTAGATATGCGGACGATACGGTCATATTTGCAAGTGACATGGAAGATCTACAGTACATAATACAACATGTATACAATGCATGTGAAAGGTACGGACTGCAAATGAATCTCAAGAAAACGAAATCAATGATATTCTCAAAAAACCACAAAATGTAGATAACCTGATCATCAATAATACAAAGATCGAAAGAGTAACAGCATATAAATATTTAGAAACGTGGCTAACCGAAGATGGAGATCAAACAAAAGAAATCAGATCTAGAATAGAAATGGCAAGAAACACGTTCATAAAATTGAAGAACTTACTTTGCAACCGTAACCTTAATCTAGAGATCCGCACAAGAATGCTACGTTGTTACGTTTTTTCTACTTTACTATACGGCATGGAAGCGTGGACAATAAAACAGTCTGAAATAAAAAAATTAAACTCCTTTGAGATGTGGTGCTACAGGAGAATCCACAGAATATTGTGGACTGAAAAAGTAACTAATATAGAGGTGTTACAAAGAATGAAGAAAGAATGTGAAGTCATAAAAACTGTCAAAATTAGAAAGATTCAATATCTGAGTCATATAATGAGGGGCGAGAAGTACGTATTCTTCTTCTTCTTCAGTGCCTTATCCGGTCCGGATATTGGCGATCATCAAGGCTATCATGGTTTTGTTGACTGCTCTGCGAAACAGCTCCGCTGAGGTCATCCCAAACCATTGTCGGAGATTTTTCAACCACGAGATACGACGGCGTCCCGGTCCTCTTCTGCCAAATACTTTACCCTACATAACAAGTTGAAGAATTCGATATTTTTCTTCGTTCCGCATCACGTGGCCGAAGTACGTATTACTTAGATTAATTGTGCAAGGGAAGAGAAACCCAGGACGACGCAAAATATCCTGGCTAAGAAATTTGAGAGAGTGGTTCGGTTGCAGCTCATTAGAATTATTCAGAAATTTCCAACCTCCGATAGGAGAACGAACCTGAAGAAGAAGAAGGCATAGGGTGATCACAACACCCCGCGCGAGTAACGGAGGGTTAAAAATCTGAAATAACGAAGATATAGATCTTTGATGACACTAAGTTGAAATATAATGTTGTCCTGAATGTGGCATTTCCGATTATACCGGAAGCAAGACATGTTGGATCTTTTGTCTTTTATACCACCTGTACATAACTTTTTTAACCGTTTAAAAACAACAAATGTAGCAGATGATGGAGACTATGTGGGATAAGATACAGATGAGCGTAATATTCAATGTGAAATATTGTGGAAATGGGCAAAATGTATTTGAATGTTTTACTACTTGACCAAATTCCTTAAGAGTTGAAATAATGTCATGCCTCTATTTTTATAGCTGTTTTTACAAACCTCTTAAAACCAATAAATACTCTATATAGATATATTTTTTCAGATACTAAAGATCCTAGAAAGATATATCAACTTTTTAAAGAAGGCGGAAATATGGGTAAAATATTACCGGAATATCTTTCTCTTTGGACGACTGAGAAAGTAAAAGATGAAGGTGTGCGGGTAAGTCATTTCTAATTTAAAATATTCAAATCTAACACAGTAATTTATATCACGTGGTTGATTTTATAATGGCAAAGAAAGATCATTGAAGTGTCAAGTGACATTTTCAAATTTACATTTAGCGAGTTTCAAATTTTTAAAATAAAATTAAATTTAAAAAATGTTTATACAAAAGTCAAAGGATTTGCTGGTAGTGGTAATCTGAACAACCTTTTCGACGTCCGCGTGAGTAATTGTTAAAAATTTATATTTTGAGTATGATTTCCGAACTGGAAACCAAAACGTCACAATAAACTTATTTTAAAGTAAAATTATTGCGTATTCCCAGTAAAAATAGTGAATTCTTTAACTTGGATCAACTACCTTTTCCACAGTGGCGGTTCCTTCATAAGTGCACATGTGCACGTGCACTCCCACAATTATTTTCATACAAACATTTATATAAATATTTAAAATTTATTATTCTATAAATATTTTTAATCAACTAATTAACCGTAACTGAAATCAGAAATTACAGATCCGAGCAGCTTATAAGTAATAGGTAACATTTAGTTATTTTTATTCTATTTAGACATGCGTAAACTTCACGGGTTCGAGACATGAGACACAATCTCCAGAGCACTGCTCAGCTAAAAATTAATTTTCATTGGCCCAATACCACCGACCGCACTTCCCACTTCCCCGCAATAGCCCCGCGTTGTAGCTGGCCTGGTGTGCACAAATCGATTGTGATCGGTGATCCTAAATCCTATTGTCATTGTAACTTGTACGGACGGCAAATACACATTTAAATTTTGCGGTGTTAGTGTTGCTTATAAAGTTTCAAACAATTTAAGAATGGAGAGCGTGAATGTTAGCGTGGATTATTTAAAATCAATTAAATTTTCTTCACTATCTTTAGAAGAAAAATTAAAAGTGCCGGTCGTCCTAAACCAAATTTGTTAATTTCGAAGGTAACAAAATGCAAAAGTCGGGATTATAAACGATCATTTAAAATTGAGATTTATGAAAAAACTGACTGGTTGTGTGGGTGTGCTACTACCTACTACCAATACTCTTTACTGTTTTCCCTGTTTGCTATTTGGAGATGAGGAATCAGAATGGACAAAATATGGCATTAAAGACTTAGTTCCTTTATCCGAAAAAATTAAAAGGCATCAACATTCAAAGTCACACATATCTGCTAAATTAGGTTTCAATTTATTAGGTAAACAAGATATTCGGCAACAACTAATAGTGCATACCGATTAAATATTGCAAAACATAATGAACAAATAAAAAATAATAGGTACGTCTTATCAAAAATTATAAACTGTGTCAAATTTTGTGGTGCTTTTGAACTTGCTCTCCGCGGCCATGATGAAATAAAGGATTCAATAAACCCTGGTATATTTAGAGGTCTCATAAATTTTTCCGCCGAATTGGATTTAGCTCTCAAAGACCATTTGCAGCAAGCTACTGTGTTTAAAGGAACGTCAAAAGACATTCAAAATTATTTACTCGATTGTATGCTTTCAGTGTGTCAGGCACATATCAAAAAAGAAATTGCTGCTTCAAAATTTGTTTCCATTGTGAGTGATGAAACGAGTGACATTTCAAATATTTTTCAAATGGTTATAGTTTATCGTTACACTTTACAAAACGGGACCCCTGTTGAAAGATTTTGGACTTTTTTAAAACCAAATAACCACGATGCTGTTTCCTTAGCTGGCTGCATAGAAGAATGTTTAAGTTGTGTTTTATCAAGTTCCGATAAGTTAATTTCTCAAAGCTATGACGGAGCAAGTGTTATGAGTGGCGTTCATGGGGGTGTGCAAAAACTCATTCAGGATAAATTTAGATATGCCAATTATATACATTGGTATGCGCATCAGTTAAATTTGTTAATGTCTCAGGCAACAAGCATAAATACTAATGTACGCATATTTTTTGCTGATTTGACCGACATTACTAATTTTTTTTCAAATTCACCTCAGAGAGTTGCCATATTAGATGAAGTTGTGGGAAATATGGTTCCGTCAGCATCTGCTACAAGATGGAATTTCAAAATTAGAACGGTGAACATGGTGTATGAAAATAGAGAAGCCCTAATAGAGTGCATGAAAAGAATACAATCCACATCCAGGCAATCTGGTACCATAACAAAAGCAGGTGCACTTTTATGGTTATTGAATGATAATAAATTTGTATTTTGGTTGAAAGTTTTTCATCGTGTTATGCCCCACGTTGACATACTATATTCACAAATAAAAAAAACTGCTACTGATTCCGAAATCGTAAAACGATGCCTGACTACGTTTGAAGAAAATATACAAAAAGAAAGAGACAATATTCACACTATAAGAGAAACCGAGTTAACAGACATTGACGATAGTCAATCCAGGAAGAGACGGAAGAAAGATGACAGAAATTCTTATGTCTCCACAATTATTCAAGCTAAGGAAGTTTGCGATACTATACTATCTGAAATTAAAAGAAGGTTTTTGTTTACAGGACATTTGGAAATAGCAAAATTATTTTCAGTGGACAATTTTGAAATATACAGCTCAAATTTTCCTACATTGACATTGGAATCAGCAATTAACAATTATCCCTTTTTAAATAAAAACAAATTAAGGACTGAATTGGAAATTGTTTATAGAAGATCCGATTTTAAAGAACTTACCGGAGCAGTTCACTTACTTAAATTTTTGATTTAAAATAATTTGCAAGAAGATTTTTCTGAAATTAATTTAATCCTTCAAGTACTTGTTACGATGCCAATGACAACAGCAGAAGCAGAACGATGTTTCTCTACATTGAAACGTATCAAAACTTTCCTTAGAAGTACTGTGGGCCAGGATCGACTAACTGCACTCGCCATGAGATCAATTGAAAAAAAAATGATTCAAGAAATTCCAAATTTTAATGAATTGGTTAATGAAGAATTTATCTCAAAAAAAGACAGGCGACTTGATTTTCAATACAAAACTTGCTTGTAACATTTAAAAACTAAATTATAATTTTAAGTTTAATAAAATACATTATTTATTGTAGTTTCTTAATAAGATCCTTTGATTTTTACAATTTGACGACACTCAAAAAACTTTTGCTTACGCAAATAGGGCTGAAGCGGAGGCCTATGGTGTTATCTATTTTTATATGGTATATATAATATGTGTGCACCCCCAATACTTTACACCAGGCGCCGCCACTGCTTTTCCACAAATCTTTCTTATATTATTTGACCTTTAATTTTATTTTTTGTGTTTACCATTTGCTTTTCTTTTAAATGAATAATATTAAGTAATAAATATTATTTTAACGGATTGTTATATATAATGACTTATTTATTTGATATTTATATAATAACAATTTTTTATTTTTTTTGTAATATTTTTAAGGTACGACCTCATACAGAAGTAATAGGCGTGAAGAGTGATGGAAAGAAAGGACTGATTTTAACATTAAACGATAATTCAACTTTGCACGTTGATTGTGCTATCGTTGCAATGGGAGTCGAGCCAAATACTGATCTAGCTGAAGAATCTGACTTGGAAGTTGATCCGGAATTAGGTGGATTTTTAGTTAATACAGAATTACAAGCAAGAAGCGATGTTTACATTGTAAGTGTAATAAACTCATCTCTATAATAAGAGCCTAATTGTTAGTTTATTGACTTTTATAATTCATGTATCTGGATAATTTTAATTACAAACGCCAAACTATTAATTAGATTTGTACAATTTACCATGGGTACAAGGTACAATGAACACACGGTATGATATTGCGCATGACATTTGACAGCTGAGCAAGGCGTGTGACGTAGCCATCGAGCAAAAAGACAAAAGAGGGAATGTAAAGGTAGTGGGGGCAAAAATATTATTAGACAGGAAGTGCCATCATGAGAGGCCAAATTAAACAAGGAAAGAGAGTCTTTCCTTGTTTAAGAAATCAAATTTAGTTGGGTTATGTTATTATTTGTCCCAACTGTCACATGAAATCTTATTTATATTGAAGTTTTTTAACAATTGTTTCACATTTTAGACTGTTATCGTTAATACTTAATTAAAATATTCTCGTCTAAGACACATTCTGAAAACTATTTTATAGCTACTGTTAATAAGTGTCGGAAAATTTAAATTTGGCGCATTCGCATTTCCGGATATGTCCGCCATCAGAGGCCACTTTTTTGGTCGCCTTTTCATAACGATTAGATTCCCTCTTTTGTCTTTTTGCTCGATGGACGTAGCAAAGATCCCTCGGACCCATTATTTGTAATGATAGTTAAATGGTTTTTTTTACATTGTCGCAATTTACCGCATCTCTCCTTCAGTTAAAGCATTATAGTGTCTTGAAAAGTACCTATGATGTTTAGTTGTAAATCTTACCCTGTCATGTTGTTACAACTTTGAATGTTTGTTATATGTTAAAAATAGGTGCTTTCAAAAACATTTGAATAAACTGTGATGTTCATAGTTATGCAACTAGAAATAGATATCTTTTATTTTGTAGATTAACGAAGACCTATAACTCATATGAATATATCAGTTTAAATCTTTACAACATGTTACTGTAAAGGAAATCAATTTAGCACCTTCCAAAATAACATATTTTTCTTTGCTCGAGTCTCATCTTCGATATGGTCTGCTTTTTTTGGGGTTCTAGTATCCCAAATGTTTAAATCACAAAAACGAGCAATGCTGTATCTGTTTGGCTTCAGAAGAACCACACATTGCAGAAGCTACTTAAAAAACTACGGGATTTTAACTCTTTCCTCTTTATATATTTTAGAAACTGTTTGCTTAATTCGTAAACCTTTAAAAGTCTTTTAAACGTCGTGTTAAATACTTCTTGATTAACCACCTTTACATGTGAATAATTATAATTACTATAATTTTGGAACATTATAATATCATTGTGTTCATTGTACCATGATTTTATTATATTCTCTTTGTCTAGTGTTCAGCAACAACGGGAATAGAAGGAAATAAATGAAATTCAAATATGTTCAATACAATTAAATATAATGTTAGAATGTCCTAAAAAATTGAACTGCGTAGTCGTTCTTGTTTGCTTCTATGTCTCTTTTGGTGTGTACGTGGAAGTAATAATCTATTCGAGGGTTGTTTGAGGCGGTAAATATGCTTTGAAGGCTTCGACCTTGTGATTATTGGAATGAATTATTTGATTGTTCACCACTAGGGGAGAAGGATTTTTTGCTTTTTCGCCGCCGACTGAAATATCAATTGCCTGATTTAACAGGTCTTGAGTGCCGTGATGCCATTGATCAATTTGGGTTGCTATAATGGTTCCAGTCGGCGTGTAAGTAGTCTCTTACTGTATTTAAGAGATTTTGAGGTGGGATTGGATTTAGTATCTGTTCTCTTACTAATATGGGAAGGTGGTCCAATATAATTGAATCTCCCAGGATGTGCTCATCGTCAAGAACATCGATCACGTCGTATGTACATGCAACGTGATCAACTGAGAATGTGCCCTGGTGATTAAAGAATGTCCGTTCAAGGTTTGTAATGCAATGGATGGGAAGTTCTGGGAGAAGGTCAGATAGGATCTTCACATTTTGTGACCGTGTCGCCAAATTGAATATGCCTGGCGTTAAAGTCTCCTAGGATGATAGCCTTATTTAGGCTGGATATATATTCAATCAACGTTTGTGAGAGGGGCTGATTTGGGTGTTTGTAATAAGAAACTACTGTTAATGTTGTGTTGTTCTTGAGGTGTATGTCTACTGTCAGGAAGTCTTCATCGATAAGGATAATGTGAGAAGGGATTGTGTGAGGTGAGAATGGGATTCCATATTTTATAACCATTAACCGTATAACCGTTATTATGAGATACTCAGCAGCGGGGAGGGCTTTTTTCGATCACATTGATATCTCGGATCATTCTTTGTTTAAAGAAACGCATGGAGTCTAGAGTTCTGGAATTTTAAAAATTATTTTTAAGACCTGTATGGAGATGATGTTGACCTAGAACTGAAACTGGATCGGACTTGCCAGCGGAAATGGAGTGTTCATAGATTCTGTTTTAAATTCTTCGATTGGTTTGGCCTATGTAAGATTTTGTCAGTAAAATCTTTAATGCAGGAATATATATATATATATATATATATATATATATATATATATATATATATATATATATATATATATATATATATATATATATATATATATATATATATACAAGGTGTCCAATTAAGTCGGCACCATATGGAAACTTTTTTATTTTTAATTTTATGAAAAAAGTTATGCTTTATAATAAGTTCTGCATGTTCTAAAACCTAAAATACAATCATCAAATATTAAATTTTTTCAGTCATATACGCGGTTTGCCAAAAACTATGAATTGTGGAAATTATTAACTCTTACGTAAAATTAATATTTTTGACAACCCGCGTATGTGACTAAACAAATTTAATATCTGATGTAGTCTAGGCTTTTTATAATATACAGTATCAATATTGACAGAATATTAAAGTATGTTAAGATTGTCTGACATTTTATATTAAAAATATTTTTTAGGCTGGCGATTGTGCTTGCTTCTACGATACAAAACTAGGCAGACGACGTTTCGAACACCACGACCACGCCGTGGTTACAGGACGACTAGCAGGCGAAAATATGACCGGAGGTCGAAAGCCTTACTTACACCAGAGCATGTTCTGGTCAGATCTGGGACCAGATGTAGGATACGAAGCGATCGGTATTGTTGATTCGGCTCTTCCTACAGTAGCGGTATTTGCCAAAGCCACCGACAAAGATAATCCTAGGGCAGTAGTTACTGCTACCGATGAGGGAATTAGATCTAAAACGGAAGAGGTGAGAGTTTGAATTTTTAAATAATTGATTTTGAGATAATGTTTGTGTATTTATAACAATATGTGTTTTTATAGCTAGTATTTAGCTTTCGTTTATAGTGTTTAACATCTATTAATTCTATTATATACAGGGCGATACTGAACTTACAACCTGAAGTTCGATATATCTGTTGTCAGATATAGAAAAAAATTTATATATATATATATATATGTGTGTGTGTGTGTGTGTGTGTGTGTGTATAGAGAGAGAGAGAGAAAAGACGGTTAAGATTAGATTTCACGTATAGTGCCTCTGTATATTCGCATGTATTTCATCCTCATCAGAGCGACTGACACAAAAGCTCTAAAAGTTAAATCAAATCTTCTCCGTCAAGAGAAGTAATAATGAAATAACTTCAATAAAGACGCTACAGCGACATCTGAGAATAAAACCACAAAGTATAAATCCGAAAATTTCTTGGTTGACCAAATCAAACTTCAGATTTTTGAACCAGAATTTTTTCAAAGGTTCATAAGAACCTTTGGTGAATTGGTTTCTGGTACTCAGTTAGTACATTTCAAGAGTAAATAGAATTAAGGAAAATACAGTTAAGATTTGATTTCACCCATACTGCCTCTGTAGATTCGCTTATACATATTTCATCCTACCAAGATTCATCAGAGCTACTGGTACAGAAGCTCTAAAAGTGAAATTAAATCTTTTCCGTCAAAAGAAGTATATGGCTGTAATTGTAACATAACATGCCTGACTACGCTAGTAACGTAGTAACGACCTCTATATGAACCAACAAGAAATCAGGAGACTTCTCTTCAATGGTGAATTGGGTGAACTGCAAATACAAGCTTACTCGAAGCTCATTGGAAATGTTAGTCTTCTGTCTTCTTGTTGTTTCATGCAGAGGTCGCTACTAGCGTACTCAGGCAAGTTATAGTACTATAACGGCCATATAGATGTAGGGCATTTCATTTCAGTACGAGCTACAAGTTTCTGATGAAAGGTGAAATCATAAACCACGTGTAGTAGAATGGTAGAGGTCAAATTGAAAAGAAATGCAATCGTCTACTTTCATTTCAACGTCTTTTCTCTACGTAAAGAGTGCAATAGATAGTATTTTTTAAGGGTAATCTCTAGATGCACTGTGATCTGTTGATCTGCTGATGTTTTAACGGTTGATGTATATAAATTTATATATTTATATATTCACTTTATAAAATAAACGTATTTTCAACTGAAATTATGGTTAATTCCCAATAAAGATAATAAATAATACCTTATTTATAATTAAAAAAGACTTTTAACAATTTATATTTGCTAAATCCTTGAAAGAGTTGATATTTTACAAGTTTGTTTCTATTGTTATAATAAATATGGTATATTTTTAGGTACCAGAAGAATGCAATAAATACCTATCGGAAGAACAGAAAAAAGAATTGGAAGAAAAAAGACGATCTCATAGTTCGCCGAACGCTGCCGAAGGTGAAGATTTCGGCAAGGGAATTATCTTTTATTTAAGAGACGATATCGTAGTGGGTATAGTTCTGTGGAATGTTTTTAACAGAATGAACATAGCGCGGCAGGTGCTCATGGATCAGAAAAAATATGAAGACCTCAATGAGGTAGCCAAATTATTCAATATTCACGAGGAAAGTGTCAGTTCGGAAAGTTCGGAAGACTCGGAAAAATCTGAAAATTCAGAAAATTCGAAAAACTCTGAAAATTCGAAAAAATCAGACAATTCGAAAAACTCTGAAAATTCTAAAAATTCGAAAAATTCAGAAAATTAAACCGTGTTGTGACGTGTGAATAGAAATATTTCGTTTTTAGTACAAATATAAATATCTAGAAATGATTGACTAGTTACATTTTTTTATATTACTGCAAATACATATTCGTTCAAATTTTTACAACCATTCAATTTTTATGAGACTTATGTGTTTCGCTTTCCTGTCATGTACATTGTCAGATGCCCCGCTATTATTTGAGGTGCGTCCAAAAACATTTCTCTGTGGTAAGGAATGGGGTCAAATATTTCTAGATTGTAATATATTTTTACGACCAGTATCCAGGAGTTAGTAAGAACTTATTAAACGCATTTTTACCTACAAAATTCCATATCCTTCTTCTCCATCAAACTCCAATCCTATTGTATTATATTTATTAGTTTCTGATACATTTTTTGAGATTTGTAATTTTTAAAAAGTACTGGTGCAACTGCATTTTGTTTCGTTAATAAAGTATATAAAGTGTTGTAGGTGTTATTTTAATTTAATCCTTTTCCAACTCGAGAAGTTAACGAGTTAACACTAATGCTAATCTGAATTTACTAAAAACGTCCTAGTTGTTGTATTTTGTTTAAACAACTGATAATAATGATTCGATTGATAATAAAGTCGATTTGCTTCAACCATATATCGACAACTAAAAAATAGGTCAATCATTTCTGGCAGTACTTATTTAATATTTTGCATCCAACATCCACAGCGGTTACCAAAATTACACAGCAAATCTGTGACAACACATAGAGGTCAGGCTATTGCATTGAACGCCAATTGACGAAATCGTTACTTCAAATGGGATTTGGAGTAATCTTTGCTTCACGCATTTCTAACCAACGCCAACGTATATGTGTTAGTATAGTGTTGGTCCATAGTCGATAATATTCTGACACCCCATTCATTTATCTTTAATAGAAATTTATAATATATTGTAGCGTTTTACCAATAAAGCGAGCGGTTCTAATTTATGTAAATATATTTATAAGTTTACAGTACGATAATATCTTATCAATCAACTAAACTAATATCAGCGCAGCTTATATAATATACAAGTTATTATGTACTAGAATAATCTAGTACAGAAAAATGATGAATTAGTAATAAATGAAAAAAACTGCTCCAAACATGGCAAGAATCTTTCAAGACTTTACTAAACATACATTAAGAGGAAGAACATAGAGAAAATACAGTAGACTCCCTCTATAACGAGAACTGAAATGACAGACTAATTACCTCGTTATAAGCCGATCTCGTTATATCAGAAAATAATAATACTGTGCATACATATGAATCTGTAGTTTTCTAAACCATTAACTTCCTATGGTGAAGCCTTTCGGAGCAATATAAGATGCTAATAAATATTGTTTGAATGGCGTTTTTGAAAAAAATTATTTACTTTTATTGTCAATGAAATATATTAAAACATAAAAGAGTTGTTTACTTTTATTATCAATGATATACGTTAAAACAAAAAATCTGTACTTATATTTTTTTCCAACTACATAATGTATAAAGCGTATTGTCAAGGATAACATAAACTATTGCTTCTGCAATTTTAAGAACTCTGTCATTTTTAACTGCTTTAAATAGTCCAGTATCATTCTATCATATTTTCTAAAGATGTGAAACAGTTGTATTTATTCATTGTAAAGAAGTTTATTGCGGGCTGCAGTTAAGTTTATTGAGGGGCTGTTTGAAAAGGTATTTATTTATAGCCACGACCCGACCAAAAACGTAAAAAACACGTTTTTGTATCTTATTTTCTCTCGTTATAACCAAATTTGCCTCGCTATAGACGGTTATATTTCAATAGAAATTTCAAGGGACATCTAATGTATCTCGTTATAAGCGAAACCTCGTAATAACCGTGTTCGTTATAGAGGGAGTATACTGTATATATTTTGGGGTGGACCTACCGGTAGAGGACCCCAAAATAGATGAAACATTGCAAGCAATTAACAAATTGAAGAACGGAGAAGCTCCAGGCTCTGACAATATACTGGCTGAATTCCTTAAGTACGGAGGAGAAACTCTACATAGACAAATACACAAACTAATAATACTTATAAGGAACGAAGAGAAAATACCAACAAAATGGCACGAAAGTGTAATAATCTCCATAAAAAGGGAGACAAAACCAAGTACTCTAATTATAGAGGCATCTCCCTACTTAATACGAAATATAAAATCTTATCGAACATCCTATTAAGTAGGCTGACACCGTTTGTAGAAAATTTCATGGGGTAATACCAAGCCGGCTTCAGAAAACAGATCGACCATAGATCAGACCTTTACTCTAAGACAGCTGCTTGAAAAAGGATGGGAATTCAGTAGAACTATCCATAATCTCTTCAAAGATTTCCGCCAAGCGTACGACAACATTAAAAGGGATCAGATGTGGAATGCAATGATCCAGCTTTTTAAGTTATGTGTGAATAGATGTAGATCCAGAGTACGGATAGGTAACAAACTCTCAGAATCTTTCGAAATAAGCAGTGGTCAGAAACAAGGAGATGCGCTGTCACCTCTCCTCTTTAATATCATACTGGAGAAAGTATGAAAGAGCGGCACAACTTAAAACAGAATTGCTGACAGTAGATGGACCAAAATTACTACTAGCATACGCAGATGACATTGTGGGAAACACAGTCACCAATGTGAAGTAGACTTAATAAATTGGAGGTAGAGACAAAGAAAACTGGTTTAAGGGTAAACGAAGAGAAAACCAAATACATGTGCATCAACAGACAAAAGGGACGAGATAGAATAGGGCAAAATGTTACAATAGGCGCATATACTTTTAAATATACTAGGGTACTTTTAAATATGAGAAATTATAATTTGATGCACACTTTGATGTAATTGATAGAGGGCGCCACTTTTTTTGCTCTTTAAGTTGCCTGTATTTGAGACAAAAAATATTAAAGATACATTATTTCAACATAAAAAGATATACCTGTTAATAACTTCAAAACTTAACAGTTTTCGAGATAATCGCATTTTACAAATCAGCTGCATAATTCTGATTTAAGGCAATTACTCCAGGCAACGAAGAAAAAATGGACAAAAACATTAATACTTCTGAATTTTGGTATAAAATACCTTACCTACCTAACTAAAGTTAATAGTTAACGAAATATTAAATAAAATAAATATATCAGCAGGATAATAATCAGCAAGGATTAATAATAGGATTTGATAAAAAAAAATCGGTTGCCTGTAAAGTCGGTTTTACGGGCGAAGATTTTACGTGACAACGTCTTTTTCTCGGTAGAATATTTATTGATATGAATATTATTAAATTGCACAATAGGAACAAAGAATTGAATGAAAATAAGAATTGCACAAATTTTAACTATAGAAATATATTTTGTTTACTAAAACATTGTACATGTAAACTTAAACTTACCTAACTAATTTCTATTTGAGGGATTTTGTTGAGGATAGGACGATGATAGGAGAAATAGCATCGCACCAGCGGACCGATCATGTTTGAGTGGGAGAGAGACGCAAGGCATTCGCCGGTCCGGCGGGCCTCTCTCTCGTTCGGTGACTCATCGTAACAGACGTGAGCGGGCGTTACACTTTTTCATGAGTGACTCCGAGCCACAACCTAATTTAAGACGTTGTCACGTCAATAATAGAATAATAGGATTTTACATCAAACATTTTACGTTTTATGTTAAATTAAAGTCATAATCAAAACATTTGTTTAGAAACCAAATTAAGAAATAGTTAAACTAAATAACATAACTTTTTGTCAAAGTAAGTGTTCGATATGTGCATCATTTTCTTTAATTCATTTTCAATATATTCCATCAAAGATCGTCTCATATTAAATAGCATCATAGGTTCTAAAGAAACTGCTGCAGTATTTATTTCTTTCCATAGTTGGTTGCGAATGTTTATGGGATTCTTATAGACACCTTGTTTTAATGCTCCCCATACACAAAAATCAAGCGGATTAAATTCTGGGCTACGTGGTGGCTATAATGAATAATGGATGAATATATTCTTTTGGATATATGTATATCCAAATCTTATGGTATATTATGGAACTACATCTTATTTGTCGCAGAGATTAAATAATGTATTATACTGTGATGTATCTCGTTTATTCGTTACTTATATACACACGTAATAAGCTATCGATGACATTACTTATTTATATGATTACGTTACAGCTTACGAGTAACTATAATTACATCTCGAACAAATGGACTATTATGATTTACTAACGAAATAATATGCTAAATCATGCATATGGATGAGGATGCACTCCTCCTCATCGTTTGTAGATGGAATATATTCGTCTTCCGATGAAATATATTCATCTTCACTATCTGAATGTGTTAAAAATTATTCAAGTTCTTCTTCTGTTAACTTTTTAGGGTTTTTTACGGATATTTTTTTACGTTTTGGCTGAAAACAACAACAACATTCGAAACGGATAGGCACTACAGTGCCCCCCGAGTTGATCGATTTTTAATGCTTATATGCCGTTTTTAACGATATTTTCGAAGCTTCTATGCTTTTTGTTGCACGCTTTTTGCTTATATTTACTACCTACTTTTAAAACGTACAATCCTTTTTAACCTTCTATAGCTAATTTTAACGCTTTTTTCAACAGTTTTATAATTTCAAAAGCTCGGTTATGATTAGATTTTTAATCTCTAATCCTAATCTAATGGAAATCCTCTAGTTTTACAAGCTTAAGTTTACCTAATACTACTTTATTAATTGTTAGGGATTGGAAATTATTCAAATCATTGGTTTCCACCTCTATTCTTGATAGTTGATCCAATAATTGAAGGGCTAAGTGAATGAAAGATATATGGATAACATTTTTTTTTGCTTTTTAGTTTTTATTATGGATGAAGGTGGTACGTGTTAAACTAAGCATGAAATTGACACTAGCTATTCCAGATATTCCACTAGATGCTCTTCAAAGGGCATTAGCAAATTTATGAAGTAGGCATGTTACATATTGTTGCTGAAGTAAAATGAAAGAACGAAGTATGTTACAAAATAATTTTATAACTCAAAAGGAAGAAGGAGTTATGTAACATTGTATGTTCACATACACCCTTCATCCAGTAAACTGGCTGCATTATAGTGAACATAACTCCTTCAACCATCAAAAGATGGTAAAATACTCTCATGGAAGAAGGAGGCCACCATAGTAACAGACCCAGCAAGATACCTGAAGCAGTTAGAGAATACTGTTACGATAATTATCCTGGCCTAAAATAACCGTATTATATTATGACTAATGCTGTTCTGTTTTAGATTATACGAGACCTTTCGAATAGCTGGCATAAACTCCAAGTAATAAAAAAAAACTGGTTCCATTCGAATCTTCCGGAATTAGGCCTGTCCATTCGAGGCGAAACCAGGTCAATTGAGGTCAAAATCCATGGGATTCTAGAGCAGTTGTTTTCGTATAAATATGAGGGAACTTTTATTTTGAAAACAGTTAGTTAATTCTCAAGACCCGCGCTCGCGAATTTGTTACGTACGGATATAATAAATTATTGTCAGATAAGTTAATATAAATAAAGAAATAAATTAAATCCGTAAGTGTTATAAATATTGAACCTTTTAATAAATTCACAACAAATGGTGTCAGAGTGGGATCGAACATAAATTAGACTTATAATAATAATACAAGTGAATACGTAAAATAAATTGTGAAAATGGCTACGATTTATGAGCTCACAGTGACGAATTTAAGAAGACATCTCGAAGACAGAGAATTAGCTTCTACCGGAAAAAAGGCTGAGTTAGTCCAACGACTAAAGAACGCTTTGCTAGAAGAAGGTCTAGATCCAGAGACTTATATATTTGAAGATGCTGTCCTCTCGTCGATTTCGAAAGTTTCTGGTGACATCGCATCATTAGAGAACAAAGTTTCTGGCGATATTTCGAAAGTTTCTGGTGACATCGCATCATTAGAGAACAAAGTTTCCGGTGACATCGCATCATTAGAGAACAAAGTTTCTGGCGATATTTCGAAAGTTTCCGGCGACATCGCCTCATTAGAAAACAAAGTTTCTAACGAGATTTCTTCTCTGGAAAGTAAAGTTTCTGCTAACATCTCTAAAGTCACTTCTGAGATGTCTGCTCTTGACGATAGAGTGTCTTCATTAAAAAACCAAGTTGCTGCCGATATGTCGGCCTTCGAAGAAAAGATTAAAGAGATAGAAAGGAAGATGGACGAAACCGGGACAGCAGAGAGAGGAAACAATCCAATTACAGTGGAGACAAAAGAAGACGAGACGAAATGTAAGTTGGAAACACGGCCGAAATTTGAAGGAAGTGGAGGTTCTGTCCATGTGAAAGTCCCAACTTTCGATGGAAAATCGTCATGGAACAACTACATGAAACAGTTCGAATCAGCCGCAAGAGCAAATGGATGGTCTGAAAAAGAAAAGGCGGTAAACCTGACTATCGCTCTTCGAGGAGATGCCTTAGATGTGCTTCAGACCATAGCAGTAGAGGAGACCGATGATTTCGAACAACTGAAGAAGAGGTTAAATATGCGATATGGCCACGAACATTTGGAGCATGTATATCAGTCACAGCTTAAAAATCGTAGACAGAAGAAAGATGAGGCTCTTCAAGAATATGAGGTAGATATTGCCAGATTAGTACGATATGCTTATCCAACAGCTCCCGAAGACATGATGGAAAAATTGGCCGTTCAAACGTTTATTGATGGTCTTCGTGATCATGAAATGCAGAGAACACTGCGATTAGCTCGTCACAAGACGCTGGTTGATGTCTTATCCGCCGCCCTCGAATACGAGTCAGCTACGCAGGCCTCTGGAGGGTACAGTAAAGTTAGGACTGTAAAAGAGGAAGGAGAGGAAGATAAACTTGACCAGCTCGTTAATATGATGAAAATTATTACATGCAAGAAAACGAAGACCATAAAATCAAGAAACTCACCATCAGGAAAACCAGAACGAGTTGGCTTTAGGGGAGCAGCTTCGACCCGGAACTTTTCCAAAGACCCTCTTATACTAATAGCTTCTTTGAAATGTCGTGAAGATAGTGTATATGTAGATGGAGAAATAAATGGTAAAAGATATACGTTGTTGGTGGATACCGGAGCGACCAGAACCATTATACGTCCAACAGTTATAAACAGCCGAAAGAAACTGTTACCAACGAGGTTGCGACTTCGGACCGCTACAGGTGAAAATGCCAACATTCATGGAGAAATCCAGGTACAATTGGGAATTGGAGCAGAAAAGTTTGTCCATACTGTTATAGTTGCTGACATCGAAGAGGATGTTATATTAGGAATGGACGTAATGAATATGCATGGATTCCAATTGGATTTTAAGAATAAGGTAATCAAAGTTGGCAACGAGGAGGTATTTCTCCATCCACATAATGACAACACTGTGCAAGCAGCCATTAAAGAAGATACAGTCGTGCCTGCGAGAAGCGAAACGATCATAGTAGCGCGGCTACAGGGAATTGTGGACGAAGGGAGACCTGTTATGATGGAGCCTTGGAACCACGACGATGAGGTTGGCCGTGGAATCATAATTGGAAAGGAATTGGTGACTTCGGCTAAAGAAATTCCTGTGAGACTTATCAATGTCAACGACTACCCAGTGACCATCAAGAAAGAGACAAAGGTAGGAACTTGTGTACCTGTGACATCCATAATCCGTCAGGCGACAACATCTGATAATTCCAACGACAAATTCGACCAAATGGTTGCAGTTGCAGGACAGTCTCTAAATCAGATGGAGAAAAGGAAATTAAGGGAATTTCTTCGGCAGTATCGTGATATTTTCGTACCGAAAGGAGGAAAGACGGGAAGAACTACCGTTGTTAAGCATAAAATTGATACTGGTAATGCTAAGCCAATTCGTCAAACAGCTCGACGATTACCACAGGCGAAGAGAGAGGAAGCTGAAACGATTGTTCAGGAAATGAAGAAAGACGGGGTGATAGAACCTTCTACGAGTCCATGGGTCTCTCCGGTGGTCCTGGTTAAGAAGAAAGAAGGAACGACGAGGTTCTGTGTGGATTACCGTTTGCTGAACAACGTTACCAAGAAAGATAGTTATCCTCTGCCTCGGATCGATGACACATTGGACACATTGGCTGGAAGTAAATTGTTTTCTACTTTAGATTTGAAGTCTGGATACTGGCAGGTAGAAATGGACCCAGTCGATAAAGAAAAGACAGCCTTCACCACAGGATCTGGATTGTGGCAATTCAACGTTATGCCATTTGGACTTTGTAATGCTCCTGCGACATTTGAGAGGCTTATGGAAAATGTGTTGAGAGGGTTATCTTGGAAAACATGCCTGGTTTATTTGGATGACATAATCGTCTTGGGGGAGACATTCGAAGATCATTTGAGGAATTTAGAAAACGTTTTTAATCGACTTAAAGCTGCCCAATTGATGCTAAACCCCAAGAAGTGCCAGTTATTTCAAGGTAAAGTCAATTATCTGGGTCATATAGTCAGTAAAGAAGGAGTGGCCGTGGATAAAGGAAAAATCGATTCCATTAAGGAATGGCCAAAACCAACTGACAAACATCAAGTGAGAAGTTTTCTTGGACTATGTACTTACTACCGGAGGTTTATTAAGAAGTTTGCAGATATCGCTAAGCCATTAACGCGACTTACGGAGGAAGCAAGAGATTACCGCTGGGATACAGACTGCCAAAATGCCTTTGAGACCTTGAAAAAGCATTTAATAACAGCACCAATTTTAGGGTATCCACTGCCAGAAGGAGAGTTCATCTTAGATACAGATGCAAGTAATGTGGGAATTGGAGGAGTGCTGTCTCAGATTCAAGGAGGACAGGAACGAGTCCTCGGATATTTTAGTAAAGTTCTTTCAAAACCTGAGCGGAATTATTGCGTCACGAGGAGAGAACTTCTAGCAGTAGTTAAATCAGTAGAGCACTTCTATCAATACCTCTATGGCAGAAAGTTTCTAATCCGAACCGACCATGCCGCCCTTAAGTGGTTGATGCAGTTTAAGAATCCAGAGGGTCAGATAGCCAGGTGGATCGAACGACTCCAAGAATACGATTTTAAGATTGAGCACCGGGCCGGAGTTAGCCATAGAAACGCTGATTCTCTTTCCAGAAGGCCATGCCCAGCAGAGTGTTCCCACTGCAACAAAACGGAATCCAAGGAAGCAGCAGTGCTAAGAACAACGATGGTCAACGACGACTGGACGCCTATTAAGATCAGAGAAGAACAAGAAAGAGATCCAGTTATACAGAAAATTCGAAAATGGAAAGAGGAAAACCGTCGACCACCTTGGCAAGAAATATCAAACCTATGCTCAGTAGTTAAGACGTATTGGGCCCAGTGGGACTCATTTATCATGGAAGATGGCTTGCTTAAACGAGTCCTGGAAAATGATGACGGTTCAGAGAAGAGAAGACAGTTGGTGATCCCAAAGAGCAGAATAGCCGAAGTACTTCGTCAGTTACACGACAGTCCATCGGGAGGGCATTTTGGTGTAAGGAAAACCCTTCAGCGAATTCGGGAACGGTTTTATTGGATGAACAGTTCCGACGACGTAAAAGACTGGTGTAAGAAATGTACTATTTGTGCTACGAGTAACGGGCCTCACCGGAAAAGGAGAGCTCCTATGAGACAATATAATGTTGGAAGCCCGTTTGAAAGAATAGCTTTGGACATCGCTGGGCCATTTCCAGAAAGTGAAAATGGAGGCAAGTACATGTTGGTAGTAATGGATTACTTTACTAAGTGGGTCGAGATTTACGCACTTCCCGACCAGAAGGCCGTCACCGTTGCAGATAAGTTGATCCAAGAATATATCAGCCGATTTGGAGTGCCTTTGGAGATACATAGTGACCAAGGCAGGAACTTCGAAAGCGATCTATTCCAAGGAATATGTGATAGACTAGGCATGAAGAAAACAAGAACTACAGCATATCATCCGCAATCTGATGGTATGGTAGAGCGGATGAATAGGACAGTCGGCAAGTATTTGACGAAGATGGTGTCCGATCATCAGCGAGATTGGGACCAATACCTTCCGTTCTTCACAATGGCCTACAGATCTGCTGTTAACGAATCAACAGGTCAGACACCAGCCAGAGTCCTATTCGGACGCGAAATGCGACTACCTTGTGATCTAGAATTTGGGTGTCGACCTGGAGAAGATGTAGCAGGTGAGGATTATGTGATCGAATTACGAAGAAAAATGGACGATATGCATGAGTTGGTCCGTTCCCACCTTCAGATCGCTAGCGACCGAATGAAGAAACGGTACGATACACAAGCCGAAAAGGGTTGCTTTAAGAAGAACGACAAAGTCTGGCTGTATAATCCCAAGAAGCGAAAAGGTTGTTCTCCCAAATTGCAGCAGTTTTGGGAAGGTCCATACCTCATCATGGAGAAGATCAACGATGTCATCTACCGAATAAGCAAGATTCCGAGGGGAAAGCCGATGATAGTACACCATAACCGGCTGGCGTCTTTCGAAGGTGACCACGACGTAGATGAAGAAGTGGAAGTAAACCAAGTCCAAGACGTGTCTGACCTCACGTTTGAGGAATTCATGGGTGCCTATGGAGGTACCGGTAAAGCAAGACATGGTGTTACCACTGAAGAAAAGCAAGATCTACTCGCGCTCCCCGATGACTACTCGCTGGCCCTTACCATCCCGGCCAGTATCAAAGACGCACCAGGGTTGGCATCCGTCTTTCGAAGGAAGTTTGGTCGAGTTGCAGAACTTCAATGCCAGGTGCCAGCTCCCGGTAAGACCTTGAAACTCCAAGATGCATCACGTTACCTTTTCTACCTGGTAACAAAAGACACTGCCCGTGACCAACCTACCTACCGAGATGTGTGGGAAGCCTTACTTCAATTGAGAGAGCACGTACTAGAGTCCGACGTGCAAAAGTTAGCCATGCCAAAGTTGGAGTGCCGCCAATTAGATTGGAGGGTCATCCGAAATATGGTGGAGGAGATCTTTAAAGACACCGAAGTCCAGGTGTTAGTCTGTTGCAATCCGCATAGTTACTGGTGCGGAGAGAAAACCGTCCCTTGTCATTTTTATACAACTGGAAGTTGTAAAAGAGGGTCCAGTTGCCGATACCAGCATACAGTTCCGGTTCCAGTCCCGACAAGGTTCCAGGAGGAACCATCTTTTAAGAGGGGGGCAATGTTACGATAATTATCCTGGCCTAAAATAACCGTATTATATTATGACTAATGCTGTTCTGTTTTAGATTATACGAGACCTTTCGAATAGCTGGCATAAACTCCAAGTAATAAAAAAAAACTGGTTCCATTCGAATCTTCCGGAATTAGGCCTGTCCATTCGAGGCGAAACCAGGTCAATTGAGGTCAAAATCCATGGGATTCTAGAGCAGCTGTTTTCGTATAAATATGAGGGAACTTTTATTTTGAAAACAGTTAGTTAATTCTCAAGACCCGCGCTCGCGAATTTGTTACGTACGGATATAATAAATTATTGTCAGATAAGTTAATATAAATAAAGAAATAAATTAAATCCGTAAGTGTTATAAATATTGAACCTTTTAATAAATTCACAACAATACATTATATTATACAGCACATTGGATAGTTTTTTTGCTGAAGAATCCTATTATTCCCAAACAGAAGTATTTTTAAAAAGTACCTGTCTGCACTATTCTCAGTATCCAAGATGTATAAACTGTATCTTGAAAATGGTACTACTGACAATGTCTCAGATGCTTTTCGTGTTAAGGAATTTACTTACCGTAGAGTGTTTAAAACTAAATGCAACCTGTCTTTTGGTCACTCTAAAAGTGACACTAGCAAGAGTACATGTGATTTTAATATATCTAATAATGAAGAACATATTTTAGTAACTATCATGCAGCATTTAATTTATTAAAATCTGATAGGAAAAAGGCTAAAACTTAGGATAATGTAGCCTTTCTTACTATTGGCTTGTAGCAGACCATGCCGCTTCCTTGGCTCAGTACATTTAAGGCGTTTTATTTGCGACAAATGCAGCTCTACAACTTTGGTCTACATATAGTAACAAAAAAGTTTTACAAATTTGTCTTTTTTACATGGACAGAGGACCAGGCTTCTAGGGGTAACAGGAAAATGCTATTTATTAACAGCTCTAGAGTTTGAAGACACCTTATTATATGGTCAGATTCGTGTGCTCGCCAAAATAAAAATTTCTCCTAATTAGGCTTTTCCAGCACCTAATACAAAAAGGCCGATTTAAAATATTAAACCATACATTTTCAGATGTTTTCCATACTTACCTAGATTGTGATAAAGACTTTGGTCTGTAGAAGACCACTTTTCTGCTCTCCTGACGAAGGATAAAGCATTTTCGGCGAGTTTCGTCATTTTTCGATTTTTGGCAAGAGGTCGTAGAGTTTTGGCCAATAGTGGTGTAGACAGTTGTAAGCACTGATAATGCGACGTAGAGGAATATCGGGTTTGTAAATTGTAAGTATTCCCTATATTCGAGGTGTTCTGGAAGACAGGAAGACCTGATTGACATGCTTTAATTTCATCCGCATATGTAAAGAGAAGAATAATCGGTAATGTCTGTCGGAAGTCACCAGACAGTAGTAAGACAGCCCCACCGAATAGTTTGTCGTTACCGTTTAAATCTTTCATACTTCTATGTATGTTAATGTTTATGAGCCATAGTACGTTCATCCCAGATGAGTACTGAATGTGCTGTTCGCCCACCATCTAAAAATTTTCTGAATCACAAGTAATAGGTAATTTTAAAGGTTCTGGTGGAGTATTAAGAAGTGGTAACACAACTTTTCCTGATGCGCATTCCTGTTGCCAAGTGCTTCATTGTGAAACTTCAATGGCCGAAAATCCTGGCACACTATGTCCATTGCACCAATAGTTGCACTTTAAAAATGCGCAGAATAATTAATGTATGTATTTCTCGTTCTTGTGTTCTGGAAGTAGCTATATTCTGTTAACGTGCAGCTCTCGTTCCGAATATATTCTGTCGTACACGTTGGTCACGATGGGTATGGGATTCTTGTGCACGGTTCTCGTCTGACCTCATTCTCGGATGTTCATTTATTTGAGTAGTTTGTTAGCCCGATCTAGCAGCCCTTGCAATTCGTTTACGTCTTACGACTTGGCTACATGCATTGTTGATGTTTGATTTTCTTCGGGGCATTTTACTAAAAATTATAATTAATATGCTTTAAAACAATTAAAACAAATAATTGAATAAAATAAAATAATAAATAATTAAATAAAAAAATGTAACAGTGTAAATAATACACAAAAATTAAATTTGCGTACTGTCATTAATAATATATAAAATAACACACGGCAGAATGATAATAAAATCAAAATAGTATGTATGCTCGGTTCACTAATTCTAGTCTAACTCTTGTAAATTTAGCAGTTATCTTTTGTGGAGTTAGTTAGATTTTGACAGACAGAAGTGCCTGTAAACTAACAATTATTCATTATTATCACATGCAAAATAAAACTGCATGAAACAATAAATCAAAGGTTTAATGATATATTTTTGAAGTTGTATAATCGTCTATAGATTTGCATTTACGAATAGGAAGATTACTATTTACAAAATAGCTTTTGGGCCATCACCATTATTTGTTTGGTGTACAGTAGAGAAATTAATAAATAAAATAAAACTTTAAAACTAATTATCGCCAATCAAAATTTATTTATTTACACCATATTATAATGTATTGATCAAATAAACAAATAATAAAATCACAAAACAGTGTTGCTCGATTTTAAATAAATAATAAAATTCATTTAGAATCATTACTTTGAATTTGAGATGTTAATATTAAATAATATTGAATTTTATTTGTTATTTTAAGGAAATATTATTAAGTGAAATAATACTCCAGCATTGCTTATAACAATTGTAAGTTGCCTACATTTGGCGCAACTTATTATCATAACTTTTTCTATAAAATATACTTTTTTATAAACAATAGAAGCTTACTGTCTTCATACATACCATAAAAATATATATGGAAAATGTTATGGATTTAGTTACCTCACTTACTATTTTCTTTACAATTTCATCCTATTTTCTGGAGTTTAAGCGAAATGAAAAAGTAAATAGAAGTGACGTGAAGATTCTCAAACGTCACTTTATGAACTACCACTGTAGAGGTAGAGTCGTACAAAACATTTTGTATAAGAGTATAATGTTACTAAAAAAATTTTATTTCAAATCTTTAGTAAAAGGTATAAATAAAATAACCAAACGGGCTATATCACAAATACAGAACGTTTTCGGAATGTAAATTCCATCATCAGTGTAACAAAGTGTACATGCTATGAGCCACTAAAATATAGGGTGAAAATCCTTTAAATGTTATAAATTTATAAATATGTTACATTATATGTTACTAAAAATTAAGATTGACAAAGTGTCTTCGAGGACCTGTTGATAACAACTCTATTATTGGCTCACTCACTCTTTTAGTGGCTCATAGCATGTACACTTTGTTACACTGATGATGGAATTTACATTCCGAAAACGTTATGTATTTGTGATATAGCCCGTTTGGGTATTTTATTTATATCTTTTACTAAAGATTTGAATCAAGATCAAGAATTCAACAAAATAACTTAGAGGTGCAACACGAAACGATAGAAATGGTAGAAGAATTCTGCTACTTAGGATCACTGGTAGACTACAAAAATAACACATCCAACGAGATAAAAAAAAAGAATATGCGTGGCTAACCGCTGTTATTTTGGCCTGGGCCCTCAACTAAGAGCGAGAAGTATGTCAATAGCAACAAAGTGCAAACTTTATAAAACAATAATACGCCCAGCGCTCACATACGGATCGGAAACATGGGCAATGACGACCCGAGATGAAGAGTTACTGCGAGTCTTTGAAAGAAAAGTATTGAGGACCATATATGGCGGAGTAAACGAACAGGGTCTGTGGAGAAGGCGATATAACTTTGAACTCTATAGACTTTTTGGTGATGCAGATATTGTGAAGACCATCAACTAAGGCCACCGCCTAAGGTGGGTGGGCCACGTTATGCGGATGGATGACAGTGATCCCACTAAAATAACTATGCTAAACAGGCCGGTCGGAAGAAGAAGAAGAAGGGGGCGACCTAAACTCATATCTGGCGATGTACAGGAAGATCTGAGGGAGATTGGAGTGAGGGGCTGGAGAAGACAGACACTCGATAGGGAAGGATGGAAGAATGTTTTGAAGCAGGCCAAGGCTCACGAATGGCTGTAGCGCCAACTGATGATGACTAAAGATTTGAAATTTTTGTGATACATGGTATACAGCCAGCTACAGGAACTTAGTTTCCCAGTGGATTATAATGTTACTGTTTGTATGGGAAAATAAAACCGTTGCTTCTACTATTTTCCTTATAATTTAATCATATTTTCTCACCGATTGACCTTCTTAGGACTACAAATAAATATTTCAAAACCAAAATTAGCCAAATCGATTGTTCTCTATTTATTATAAAAAAGTTATAAAAACATAAAATGACGTTTGTTAAACATCATTATAACTACATAATTTATATTATATTTTACAACTACATGGATCAAATGAACTGAAACTGTAAAGGTGAAGTCGTATAAAACATTTTGAATTTACAATTAAAAAAATATAAGGGTCATTTATTCGAAATAAAAAATATCCTATCTCCTAAGTTGGACCAACAAATACACTTTCACAAAATTTTATTGGAATCGGTTCAGTGGTTTTTAAATATTAACTTGACAAACGCGTGACACGAGATTTTTAAATATAAAGATATAATGACAATACAAACTTATAAACACAGAAATAATAACATCCATTACCTAATGATTGCTGAGATCCAAGTTTTAACTAAACAGCGCTTTTTATATATTTACAATAATTACAGAGCTTATTAAATATAAAAATTAATGGGAAAAGCCCAGTAGTTGGCTGTATACCATAGTTTAAAAACTTATACCGAAGTAAAATACTTCAAATTTGTATCTTAGTATAAAACATTCAATTTCACAACTTTTTAAAAGTGTCGTCCAAAATTTACAGGTGCATAACGTAACGTTTTCGATCTAGTTCAGATCATCTTCAGTGTCTTCTTCTTGTACTTGAAGCTAACACTAAAATAGTAGTCGTGACATCAATATATGGTTTTACATGTTTAAAAATTTTAAATTCTAATGCGACCCTCGGTCGATGACAATGGGTAAAGATTTTAATACTTAAAGAGCAACATGTCCTAGACATGTAATGAGACATGACATCTAGGACATGTATCTAGGACATGTAATGAGAAATCCAGAACGTTACGGCCTTCTCCAGCTGATTCTCCAAGGGAAAGTAAATGGTAAGAGAGGACCGGGAAGAAGACGCATTTCCTGGCTCCAAAATTTACGAAAGTGGTATAACACGACTACCACTGAACTGTTCCGCGCTGCAATAAATAAAGTAAAGATAGCCGTGATGATCGCCAACATCCGGAACGGATAGGCACTTTAAGAAGAAGAAAGAGCAACATGTTTCTTTGCTTCTTTGAGCTTCTAAAAGCTTTGCTTCTACTATTTTAGTGTTAGCTTCAAGTACAAAAAGAAGGCACTGAGGATGATCTAAACTAGATCGAAAACGTCACGTTATGCTCCTGTATAAATTTTGACGACACTTTTTAAAAAAGTTTTAAATTAAATGTTTTATACCAAGATACAAATTTTTAATGGGTTATTTTTATGCATAAGTTCTTATTAAATATTTACTTTAAATATTTATTTTTTATGGTCTACAAATTCTCTTGGGTTTATTGGCATATCAAAACTTTATTGGCATATCAACAACTTTATTTGGATTTATTGACCAGATCAAATTGATTGGCCATATTGGATTTCAACAATTAGTCAGGACCTACAGCCACATGTGCCTGCAGCTCTCCAGAAGCCACAACTTCTAATTGGAGGACCTAAGAGCTAGAACACACAAGCAGCCCATCGAAGCAATAAGTAGCACTTATTAACTGTTAAGCTTTGACAGGGTTAATTATTGTTTTTTTATTCTTTTAAATAAATATGTTTGGTTAAAATTTGTCTTATTTGCTATCAGCTGAGAACTCAGGTTCAATCCCTAGTTTAAGACAAGACGAACTCACCCTTGAGATAGGGCGAGGTATAGACGATAAGCTCCCATGGTTGATTGAGGTATTATTTTTACAATAGTACTTCAATTCTCTTTGGTAGTCTTATCGTTACACATTGACGAACCTACCAGACGACTGGAAAAGTATTCTATATTTACCTATTCCTCAACCTAATAAACCCAGATATTCCTCAGACCCATACAAACCTATTTCATTGAGATCTTGTGTCATGAAAACGTATTAAAATAGGTTTAAACACTAGTTGAAAAAAAAAAATCAATTATTACCACCAGTCCAGTATTCATTTAGAAGAGGACGCTCGACTCAAGAAATCACAGCATCATTTGTTATTGATGTACAATTAGCATTTACCCTAAACAACTGAGTCTCCTTTTATTTTTGTTCATCAAGGGAGCATATGATATAGTTAATCTAGACATACTAAGAAATAAGTTATATAACATAGAAATTCCAGAAGGCGTTATTGCAAACCTAATAAAGTTATAAAGTTTAGTAGAATAGTGTGTCTAAAAATAAATAGAGTGTCCAAATCAACATCAGCTGCATTGAGACAAGCAAGAATTTTAAGACTATTATTATTTATGCTGTACACTGTTGACGTTACCAATTCTATTATTGAAGAAATCAGATTACTTCAATCCTACAAATGATAGATACTACAAATGGTTTAAGTTTATTAAAGGTTTCATATAGGTATTCTTAAACTATCGGAGAAAAAGATAAAAGATTTTGTCGAGCTGCAGATTTTGTTTGTTAGGTCGAGCTGCAGATAGACTAAATAGCTAAAACGGTCTTACACAATGTATAATCCTACTATACGAATTAACGAATCTATATCTATATTCCCATTAGTCTGAGTGCAGAACTCTTGAATTTATAGATTGTGTAAGATCCTACTAAATTTTAATCAGTCCTAAATTATTCCTACTCTCAATATAAAGTTCATCCGAAATTTATAAGGAATGAACGCAATAAAAAGAGCAAAATATATTAAAACCCACAGCTTTTCTTCTTCTTCTTAGCCTTCTGTCGTCCATGTTTGGACATAGGCCTCTCCCAACTCCTTCCATCGGTCTCTATCCTGAGCAACATATTTCCGATTTGTTCCGGCTATTCTTTTAATATCATCAACCCATCTCATCTGTGGTCTTTCTCTTGGTCGTTTACTCTCGTAAGGTCTCCAATGTTGTATTGTAGTATTCCAACGTTGGTCTTTTTGTCTAGCAGTGTGGCCCGCGAAGCTCCATTTAAGTTTGGCAATTTTTGTTGTTATGTCCTCGACTTTTGTTTTGGATCTTACCCAGTCGTTCCTCTTTTTATCTGACAGTCGTATACCTAACATTGCTCTTTCCATTGTTCTTTCTGTTGTGGCTAGTTTATTCATGTGTGCCTTGGTTAGGGTCCAGGTTTGACATCCATATGTCATGATAGGAAGGATGCATTGGTTGAACACTTTGCTCCTCAAGTATTGGGGTATTTTGCGGTTCTTAAGTATCCAACTAAGTTTTCCAAATCCTGCCCATGCTAGTCTTGCTCTTCTAGTAATTTCCGCACTTTGGTTCTCTTTGTCAAGTCTCAGGATTTGGCCTAGGTAGATATATTCCTGGATTTGTTCTATCTCACTGCCATTTATAGTTATACGTCTGGGGTCATCTGTGTTTGTCATTATTTTTGTTTTTTTCATATTCATTTTTAGGCCGACGTATTGGGAGCTGGCTGCTAGTTCCCCCATCATAATTTGCAGTTCTTCGAATGTGCTCGCTATAATCACTATGTCGTCAGTGAATCTGAGGTGGTTTAACTTGTTGCCATTAACGTTAATACCATAGGTTGACCAATTTGTAGTTTTGAAGACGTCTTCTAGGGCTAGGTTGAAAAGTTTTGGCGATATTACGTCTCACTCCTCTAATGTGTTGTCTCACTCCTCTAATGGGGATGAGATTTGTATTTTCGTCTAGTTGTACTATCATAGTTGCATTTTCATATATATATATTATGTATTAGTTGCCTATATCTCGAATCTATTCTACAATTATTAATAGCTTGTTCTATGGCCCACATATCGATACTATCAAACGCCTTTTCATAGTCGACGAAGGCAAGAAATACGGGTAGTTGCTATTCATTTGCCTTCTCTATCAATGTTCTCATTGTCAGCAGATGGTCTGATGTACTATATCCTTTGCGGAAGCCAGCCTGTTGAACCGGTTGGTAATTGTCCATTTTGTAGGTTAACCGGTTGTTAATAATTCTTATAAATAGTTTGTATACTTGACTGAGCAACGATATAGGTCTATAATTCTGTAGATCACATTTGCCCCCTTTTTTGTGTAAGAGTATTACAGATTCTCGTTCCAGTCTTTAGGTATCTTGCTATTATGGAGACATCTATTAAATAGCTCTGTTAGTACAGGGATTGTTAATGTCTTGCTTGTTTTCAAGAGCTCGGCAATTATACCGTCGTGTCCTGGAGCTTTATTATTTTTTAGCTCTTTTAAAGCTCTTTCTATTTCGAATCCCTTTATATTTGGTAGTACTTCTGATTCCACGTTTTTTATTTTTCTTTTGACGTTCTCCTTTGTTGTTTCATTAGGCTGGCCTTGTGAGCTGTACAAGGATGTGTAGAAGTCTTCGACAATATTTGTTATTTTATATTTGTCCTTCTCTACCTTATTGTTGGCGTCTTTAATTTTGATGATTTTTTGACCCACAACTAGGTTCTTTTAAATCCAGATATCTAAAAGGAATTTAAAAAATAGAGCCATCTGTTTCTAGCCTTAGGTGTTGAAAACCAATTATAAATATTACAACAAACAGGAAATTTATAACTTTAAGAAGAAAATTATTTAAAATGTTAACTGAATGTCTACTAAAAAATGACCTTCTTAGTAAGTTAAAGGTATGTATATATATAATTCAGATAATTAGATACTAAAACACAATAATGTTGACAATCTATATTCGTTTGATACTTTTAGTAAGTAGATCACAAATGTGTTAATTGAATGTGTTGAATGGATAATATATTCTAGAATTTGTGGGTCACGTACTTAGATTCTAGTAAGGTTTTTTAACAACAGATCAAAATCTTGTTTTTTTTACGGGCAGTTCAACTTCTAAAGTAATTTTTATATCTCAAAGAAACCAAACAGTGGTTTAATATCTTTGACATATCTAGACAAATTACATAACATATATTATCATCTTCACATAAATATAGGAATGTCTATATTAAGTCTGATAATGAATGTAAGTACAGTAACGTGGCCTGTATGGGTCGGTCGGTATGGGGCCTTCTAGAGAAGAAAGGAGACCAGTGATCGTACTGCGCCGTCTACGGTCTGCTCTCTTAGTATCCGAGATAAGCTCACGTGGGACCACCGCACTCTCATTCCACATAAACTTTGTGTGGAGGACTGCAAGTTCATATATGTCAAGTCCCAATCTGGACGCGCTGCACTTTGGATATAAGTGGTAGAGAGAAGGCTCCTCGGCGGTGACCTGTCTAATGTGCGAGGTCGGGACCTTATTCCTACCTGCGTTCACCGGTTTGACCCAATAGGGATAACAAACAAGTGTTCGTGTAGCAAAATGAGTACGGCGGACAGGGGGGAGCTTCACGCCGTGGCTAGCGTGCCAGCCTCAACTGAGAGACGGACTCCTCGGGTCATTGATTCTGCCGGAATAGGATAGAAATACCTCCTGCAATGCCAGATAAAACTCTGTGTTCCTGAAGGGACACAACCCAACATTCATTTACATGCATTCGGAAGTCCCCGGACTTTACCACCCGAGGGAAAATCTTAGTTAAGAATCCATTCGTGTTGACACGGATTTTATTGGGTTTTCCATGCTTCTAATCTCGTCCGCAGCGCAAGAGCCTCTTGTCAGCATGAGAGGCATGCGATGGGTCCGCACGTAGGCCGGGACATCGCGTAATGATACGGGTCTTAGTTGCTCTTGGAAATTCAATCTAAGTTGTGATACCGCCTTCCAATTCCTTTTTGTAAGATAGGCTTCTGTGTAACCGGTTCGCGAGCAAGCTGACAGTACTTGAGTAGGCCGCTCCGTATCTTTAAGAAATTTAAATTTTCTGAACTGGAGGTTCACTAGCTCACCCAGAACCTCCTGGTACCATCGTAACTACGGCTCTCTTAATGGAAAAATTTTGAAAAAAGAAGAATTTTCTTTTTGTATTGTCGACTGATTTTAAAGTTTTCATCAAGATTCAATAGTTAAAGCAGTTTTTTAATGTGCTCTTCGTTGTTGAATTTACTCAGCAGTATTTTTTATGATTTGGACTCCTAGTGCATTTCCTCTACTGCAATCTTATTCACTTTATGTGTTAGCATTCTTGCCTGTCTCTGGAGACTATTATCTATCATTTAATACCGATAAGTCCTCTTAAGTTGTAAAGTATCCAAATTTCGGTTTTCATGTGGTTCGTCATTCCACTGCTCCCCTTCGATCAAAAACTCCTCTGATTGTTGCATCATCTTCTTGTTTGATTACATGCCATGACCAACTGAAAAGCCTGCCTTAATGAATTTCACGACGTCCATAATCCTTGCTTTTTACTCCTCTATATATTCTTCTTAGAATGTTTCACTCGATTCGTTTACGCAGTTCTATTTGTTCCATTTGTCCTCTCATATCATAGTAACAATTATTAACTAACACTACTCCTCTTTTAATTTTTTCGCCAACGTTATTATTTTTAGTCAGTAAAGAGCCCAGGCACATAAAGGTGTCCACACCTTCTAGATGCACAAAATCAATTATTAGTAGTGGAGGTGTCTGATTCTTTGAGTTACAGGAGCACAAATAGTTTATCCTTTCGGTATTTATTTTTAGTCTCACTTTGATTGCAGATGCCCTTAATGACTGAAATGTTTCAGTCAAAGGTTATTTGGACCTAGCGATAATGTCAATTTTATCTGCATATCCAATCACTTCTATGGGCTAGTTTATTAGTAAACTGAATTTTTTGGTGGATATTATTGATGTGTTAAAAATACCTTTAGTTTTTCTTCTTAATGCCTCTAGATGATAAAAGTATCCTCCACGTACCTAAGTCAAGAATGCAAGAATTATTCGAAGATGCAGCACGAAGTCCGACTGAAATAAACAATCCCCACGGCCCAGAAATAACAAACGAAGAAGTAACTATGGCCATTAAGCGGATTAAAGATGGGAAATCACCAGGACCTAATGAGGTGCATGGTGAAATTTTAAAGCTATTAGAGGCACATCAAATCTGGGCTCTTACGAGGCTATTCAACAATATCTACGAGACTGGTTACTTACCAAAAGACTGGCTACTATAAATATTTATTCCTCTTCCTAAAAAAGCCAACGCTAGCAAATGTTTAGAACATAGAATAATTAGTTTGATGAGCCATGTACTTGTACTCCTTACTATTATTCTCTCGCGCATATACACCAAATTAGAAGAACACCTGTGTGAAGTGTGTGAAGAGAGTGAAGTTCAATTTGGATTCAGAGCAGGATTCGGAACGAGGGAAGCACTTTTTAGTTTGTAAGTTCTAATATAGAGAGCCAGGGATGTCAACTGCGATGTATATGTATTTTTCATTGATTTCGAGAAGGATTTGATAAAGTCCCACATGGGAAACTAATCGGTATCCTAAAAACATCAGAACTCGATGGTAAGGATATAAGATTCTTAAACTTATATCTCCAACAAAAAGCAAAAGTCCGATTAGAAAATAAACTGTCCGAGATCTTCACAGTCGAAAAAGGAGTTAGACAGGGTTGCATATTGTCATCGGCATTATTTAACATACTACTACTAAGGATTTCCACAGTTTTCACTGTCTTCCTTCACTCAACCGTTTTCTCCAATTTTCCCTGTCATTCCAGTCTCCATCTCGAAGGGTTCTTTTCTCCATAGCCTCGTCGATTTCATCTCTGAATGACCTTCGGGGTCTTCCTCTCTTTCTTCTTCCAATCGGGCTCCATTCTGTGATTTTGTTTATCCAGCGTCCTCTGTCCGCTCTTCTGACGTGGCCGTACCAGGATAGTCTCTTCTCCTCTATATAGTCGATTATGTCTGATTGCACTCCCATTCTCCGCTTAATCTCTGCGTTTTCAATTCTGGCTCTTTTTGTAAGTCTACAGCTTCTCCTCAGGAACTCCATTTCTACTGCTCTTATTCTACCTCTATTTCTCTTGTTTATTGTCCAGTTTTCGGACCCATATGTCAGGATACTTCTTGTCAGGGTGTTATATATTCTCTTTTTTGTCTTTATCGTAATGTTCTTATCCCACAACACTGAGTTTAGTTGTGTTATACAGTTTCTTGTTTGTCTCAGTCTGTTGTTTATATCTTCTTCTGTTGTTCCCTGGTTCGATATTATGGTTCCTAAATACTTGAATTTATCTCTTCCATTTATTTGTCTTCCCTCGTCTATCTCTAGGTTTCTCATATCCTTGTTTTCTGTTGTTAGGTATTCGGTTTTCTCTAAGTTTATTTCCATTCCGTTGTTTTTATATTCTTCTTCTAGTTTTCTGAGCATAAAGCTGAGATCTTCTTCATCTTGTGCGATGACTACTTGATCGTCGGCAAAACTTAAGGTGTATAGGTATTCGTCTCTTACTGGTATGCCCATTCCTTCGCACTTTCTCCTCCATGGTTTGAGTGTCTTTTCCAAGAATATTTTAAACAGAGTAGGGGACGTAGCACAGCCTTGTAGAAGTCCTTTTGTCGTCTTAAAATTTATTAATTATTATATTATATTATATTATATAATTTATTAAATATTATTAATTATTCATTATTTAACATATACTCTGAAAACATCTTTAGAGAGGCCTTGAATGAATCAGAAGATGGTATTGCTGTAAAGGGCCAACTTATAAACAATATTAGATATGCAAACGACACAGTGTTGCTGGCAGATAGTGCGCAGGGGCTCCAAAGGATGATGGATAACGTTGTAGAAACATGTAGACAAAAATAATAATCATTAGTAAGAACACCAACGTAAACACCCAAATTACAATAGGCGATACACCGTTAGAAAGAGTGGAAAAAATATGCTATTTGGGCTGTAACATTAAGGATACTTGGGATTACAGAAATAAAAACTCGTATTGAAAAAGCTAGAAGCTTTTTCAACAGCCTTAGGAAGATTATATGCAACTTATCTTTAAGTATCAATATACGCATAAGAATTCTTAGATGTTACGTCTTTAGTGTCTTCCTCTATAGAGTAGACAGCTGGAACCTTACAGAAGATGCCATAAAACGATTAGAGGCATTTGAAACGTGGTGCTACCGACGTATGTTGAGGGTCTCATATATACACCACACAAGTAACATAACTATTCTTCAAAGGCAAAGAAAAGACAAAAAAAATTATTAACACCGTAAAGAACAGAAAATTGGCTTACTTCGGCCACATCATACATAATAATAAATACCGACTTCTACAGTTCATTCTACAATGCAAGCTTGAGGGTAAGAGAGGCCCTGGACGTAGACGTCTATCCTGGCTGGCCAATCTTAGGAAGTGGACTGGTCTAACGTCAACTCATCTATTTCGAACTGCTGTGAATAGAATACGGTGGGTCAATGGGGTCGCCAACATCTCAAGAAGATAGGCACATTTAGAAGAAGACCTAAGTTAAAGTTTGGGTTTGTGTTCGGCTGTTCCTATTGATCGCTATTATATTTCTTGCATAAACAGGTTTGCTATTACCAGGGACAGTGGTAAACACATCGGTGCTCCTTCAACTGATTTATATCTTTGCTCCTTATAGATGAAATTTGTGTTATTTAAGCAGTCTTTTGTTAGATTAAAGCTACGGTTTTTTAGAACACTGCGCAGCACACAGCATACACGTACAGCAAAATCTGTTGTACTCGACTCACGGCAGTTTTGGTTGAGTCGGTTTGTTAGATTAATTCGCTTAAATATTCTGTCGCTCTGAAAACAAGTTTAGAAATTAGTTTCACGTTTATTCTCTCAAAGGTTGTACGTTTAAAAAAATTAATTCTTGCAAACTTAACGCAATGATTTTATTACTCCAAGAAGAGGAGGAAGGAGAAGAGTTGATAACTTTAAATCTAAATAAAAGAAATAAAAATGTAAACGAAATTTTTTCATGTCTTAATACAGAAGGTGCTTTTAAATTAATAGTCGAAGAAAGATTGTTTTAAAACAAGGAAAAATTTCGAGAATATTTTAGACTTTCGAGGGATTTATTTGGAACTGTCTTACAATTTGTACTAGATCCACTAGTCTTTTATCTTCCTCGGGAAAAAATTTAGTAGGCATCACTGAATTATTACAATAATAACTATATAAAAATACAATTATAATTTCGGTATAGATGTGTACGCTGTGAGCTCAGCTGAACGTTTGCGTCCAAATCAAATCGTAGTTCGTAGTTGATTCCAGCGCACACCGTCGACGTACACGGCTATCGCTCTGCAGTGCGCGCAGCTCAGCAGAACCTAACAAACCGTTATCATAGAGAACCATTTCTTTGATTTTGACGAACGTACGCGGCGTTCGACTGACTGTGAGTTATGCGTCGCTTACTGTTCTAACAAACCATAGCTTTAGAGTATCCTATGGTATTGGATACTTTTTGCTTATAATTTCTCATGATTCATCTATAGGAACATTCGTGAAAAGTGAGACCACATCGAAGCTGACTAACAAATATCCCGACTCAAAAGTCACATCTTTCTGCGTATGGTTGTAGCTGTTCAGCCAGAAATTTTGCCAGTGGTTGTAGACGAGATCCGATAGAATTAACTATTGGTCGGAATGGTAATCCTGCCTTATGCACCTTGATTAGCCCGTAAAGTTTTGGACATCTTGACGACTTCTCTCTAGGTATGAGATGGACCTGTTGTTATTTCTTGATGTCTGAGGCTTTAGTCCTTTTGTTATTTTCTCTAGATATGTTGTATGGTCCGACGAGATTATTTGATATACTGTATCATTTGGGATGTAATGTATTTTTGCTTCGTAGCCTTGAATATTCATTACTACCGTAGCGTTGCCAGTGTCAGTTGGAAGCACGTTAATTTCTTTGTTGTTTTTTAACTTATGTAAGGCTTCTTCGAGTGTTAATTTTTTTTAGTGATTTAGCTGTTCTTAATATTTTTGATACGTCTTGGAGTATGATCTCGGCTGTTTCCGCTGGGAGATTAGTAATAGTCTCTACCTCGGTAATGATATTTTCTACAACAATTCGTGTAGATTTAACTGCAAAATTAAAACCTTTTGAAAGGCTATTCGTAACTTTATCCAATGTCAGATTTAAAAAGCTATAAATTAATCTGTTGGTTTCTGTTTGGGATTTTTGTTTCTTCTTTGGCCGCTGTTGTAGTAATAGATTCTCAAACTTTTTGATTTGCTTTTTCTCAGTGACGGCAGAGTCTGTTTCTGCTCGAAAGTTTGTCAGTTTATCAAAAAAAAATCCACGGTGTGGGATGAATTGTATACTTAGTTTAAGGTGCAGCTGTAATAACCCTGAATTCATTTTGTCGTAGTCTGGTCTGCTATCATGCATCGATTCACCAATCAGCGCTAGGCTTGCCCTTCTTAAGATGTTTTTGGTAACATATATTGATGATTATAGTTGTTTCCTGTCCATTATATTTTATTTTGATCTCGTCACTCCTTGTTAGGTCTCCCAGCGTGTTTTCTGTAATTATTCTGAGTATTTACATTTCTGCAGCTTCCAGCATTATCTGTGTTTTGACTGTGTTGGGTCTTATTTTTAATGCTTACGTCATTATTGTCTTATATTGGCTTTATATATTCTTTATTTCATCTCACAGATAAAGTGTCGGTTACGGCATATGGTGTTATTAAGGCATCCTGCTAATCCATTTATTGTTTGTACTTGACCTCTTACTTATTTTTTCAACATTTCCATAGCTAGACAGTGTATCTGTATCTGTAGAGTAGGGAGGGCGAGTTAAGTTCCACAGCACTTAGGCCACAATTGGCCCATTGTGCATCCTCCCAGGGAGCTGTCGTCCATCCTGCCATTTCTAGGAAGGTGGGCAAGTCAACAGGGGACATCTTCCTTATGTGGGCAGGTGTGGGCCAGGACTCTCCGAACGCGTACTTCCGTATTAACGATAACTCCGGGCATTCACATAGGACATGCTCTACAGTTACGTCTTCTCTTTCACACTTCCTGCATAGAAAGCTACCTAGTGTCTACTAGCCCCAGTGTGTGGAGGTATTTTCTTGGTTGGCAATGGGAAGGTAAAAAGTCAACTGTCAAGCATAGATGTTTTATAGATGTTTTTCATAGTCATTCCCAAGTACTTCTTTGATGCTGACTTTTCAAGGTTATTTAGTTATGGGAAGAAGGGCAAGTCTACATCCTTGCAATTCTTCTCATATTCTCACAGTTTACGTATGGGAGTGAGATTTGACAATTTCCGCGATTGTTGTAGTTGACCAACCAAAAAGATCCCCAGATCCTAAGAGTCTTAGGCCTACCGCCTTCCTAGCCAATTGGTCAGCAATGCGGTTGCCTTTATTCCTATTGTGTCCTTTAAACCACTTCAGTATGATGTGTGACTCGTGGCACTTCATTACTAACCATGATGTGACACGTGGTCTATTTAAGGTTAGTAGCGCTTGTCTGCTATATGTGCAGATTATTATAGTTTCCCGGCTATATATTTTTGGGTTGTCTCTTTTGCGGCTATGGAGATAAGAGCCAGTTCTGTCTGACCTACGCTGGCATTTTTGCCCATACCCCACTTTATTGTTAGGTTCAGTGATCTGGAGTATATCCCGCATCCTGAGCTTTCTTCCATTTTGAAGTGTATATGCAGTACGTATTTGCCATGTTTGTCTTCTTATACTGTCTTGTTTCGATTTTGTAGGGTTTGTCAAAGAATAACTTTGGTTTATTTAAGTGGCAGCCTGCCTGTAGCAGGGGTAGCGCATCCAGCTCTCCCCGTCAGAAACGACTTTTCAATTGTCCCATTCCTACATCAAGGTTTGCACCAGCTGAGCGCAGTCACATTATTGTCACCAGCGCCATCTCTTTGACATATATGTCTAGAGGCGTGATGCCAATGAATGACCAACTCCATTGCAGCAGTTGATGTTGTTTTCATGGCACCTGTTATATTTATGCAAGCCATCCGCTGTATATGGTTTAGTTTGTTAATCACTATTGCTTGTAGCACTTATGGTACCCAATAGCTCCGTAAGTTAGCATTGGCCTAATGACAGCAGTGTAGATCCAGGCGATCACCCGGGGCGAAAGGTCCCAGGTGCGTCCGACCGTTCGTCGACATTGCTCATAGGCAATATATGCTTTTTTAGCTCTACCATCTAAGTGTGAGTACATGTTAACTTCCTGTCAAGGGTAATATCAAGGTACTTCAGCTCGTCAGAAAAGTTTAGACTGTTTAGAATCCTTGGGAGTATTAAGCCAGTGATTCTTCTTTTTCTGAGGAAGAGGACCATCTCTGTCTTCTTAGATAGATAGTGAGTGATAGATTTATAGATAGTGAGTGTTCTTTGCACGATGTTTCTATTAGTCGGAGAGCAACTTGTCATCTCTCACATAGTGTGTTCTCAAACTTACCGCTTTGCAGGACAGCAATATCGTCTGCATAGGCTATTGTGTAGAACCCGTCGCTGCTGAGTTGGTCAACCAGGGCGTCTAGAACTATGTTCCTGACGAATGCTAACTCTATTGATTTTAAGTTTCCATCTCATTGGTTCTTTACTGATCACGTTGTTGAAATCTTCATGTTAAATTCTACCGCTCTTGTGTTAAATCTGTGAACTAATTTTTGAAGGCTATCTTCCCATTTTGTATTCTCTTAATTACGTCATCCATGATTAGATTGAATAGCACAGGGTTTAGTGTCCTGTCTTATTCCATTTCTGTATCTATAGGTTCCACAAGTTGTCTATCTGTTCTGACTTCCATCTTATTGTTTTCAATTGTTTTAATAATATCCAGCAGGATATCTTTATTATACAACAGATGTATTAACTTAAAGCTATAAGAAGATATAGATAGGAACTATGGAAAAGAACGTAATAAAAAAAATGAAAATAATTGCGAAAATCTAAAGGAAAAATTGTAAAAGAAAATTCTAAATGAGCTCACTCCCCCACAAAAAGTGAATTTTCAAGAACTACAACACTTGCTTATGATCAGAAATATAAACTTTTCGGAAATGGAAAACATTTATGTATGCGTTAAACCCATCTAGATGTAAACTATTTTTAACGTTGACAAGTTATACTTTGCTACTCATTTTTAAAAAATCTTTAATAAATTTAAATTGATAGGATATTTTGTAGGAGACTTACTCTAACAAAAAAAGTAAACTATTACAATATCCTATGGCAAGTGCTCCTATTAAAAAGCAAGTTCTTGTATTTATATTAGAGATACAAAATGATGTTTCTCTTTACTGTTATTTCTATTGAATTTTGAAATAAGATTTATATTTCTTGTACAAGTTTCACAAATAACATGAAGCCCTTAATACGAAACATTAAAGCAGATATAAATTTGTTAAAAAATCAATTATAAAACGTTTTCCAGGTCTTGAGGTCATTTCACCAGTTCGACAAAATGTTTTGAATCATCTTTTTCACTCCCAACCGAACTTTCTCTTACACTCTTTCAAAAAACTACGTAACAAGTACGTCTAACACATTTTCTGGAAAATCCTGAAATATCTAGAATATATATAGATGTTAAAGGGTATATCAATACCTCAATTAAGTTTGAATTTTATCTGTTTTCTTTGAATACGTATTTGGGTACCGCTGGTGTCGAAGACCGTACAGCTTTGAAGGAAGAGGTAAGTGGGTCATGTATATAAACTCAAGTTCAAGGTATTTAGAAGTCATTTCTTAAAGATTTCTTTTACCGTGAGTACTAGTGAGAGAGTTAAGAACGATTTAGTGACATCTTCAATTTAAATTCCGAAAAGTAAGTGTATTTAAAACATTTAAAAAAAGTATATTTTTAGAAATATTTTTAAAGAAAGAGGAAATAACTATTTTGGGTTTTTTTAAGAAATTTTTAACAGTTGCGTCACTTTTCCGGGTGTTCTAATTATTTTTTTATGATACACCATTCAAAATTTTTGCATTTGAAGAAAAGTAGACTCATATTAAGTTGAAATATTGGAAAAGCCAATAAAATCATATGAAATTTCATTTTCCTCTTCTATTATTAGTTTAATACTAGAACTTCATTTTATTATTTATAGACAAAATGTAGTGACTATATAATATTTTTCCCTTCTTGTAGACTTTATTTATTCGATTTTAAACACATCCATAGTTGAAATTTTTTTAGTTTAGTTTTTTTATTTGAAGAAAATGTATTTATTCGAATTTCTTTGATCTTGTTAAGTTTTCAGATCGGAAGCCGGTTTCAAAAAGTAATTTTTAAATTAAAGAAACGTTAAATTGGAAACAAAAAAAAATAAATTTTCTCGTAAATAAATCTTTCTGTCCCAATTATAATGATAATTTTTCGACTGTTCTAACAACCATTCAAATTTCGTCATTTTGTGTCATGTGGAACAATTTCACCCAATCATGTCAACATTAGACTGATAATTGCATTCAGTGCAATTTTCAATCCCTATGACAACACGATCGAGTTTGACAACTTCATCCAAATAAATGTCAAAATGTCACGTTTCATCTAATCTAATGTTAACTTAAATTTTAATTGTACTTTCACTAACTGTACTTTTAATAAATAAATGTTTCGTTATGTTGAGTTATGATTTTTTTTTCGAAAAATTATCCGCCGAATATCCCTCGGACATTGATGAATGCCTCATAATTTCATGACAAATTTATCAAGCTCGTCAATTTTTCAAGCAAGGAACGAGCTTTCGATTGTCATGAAATTATCTCGTCTGTTATCAATGTCCTAGGGATATTACTACTGATAATTTAGATATGTCATACATTTTGAAGTATAAAATATTTGGATAAAAGAAGGACTTTCTGGCTCTATTTTATTTGATTAGGATTGATGTGACCAACTAATTGGTTTATCTGAAATCAATTTTAACTCAGATGTCTATCGCGCCAGATATTTGGTTTTTATTGGTAGGTACCATGCATCCTGTAATATGCACTCGGGCCATCAAAATCCTATTGTCTAGTAATTTAGAAAATAATTTTAGTGGAGTAAATCACAAAAAAGAAAAACCCGGAAAAACTCATGATACTATCTTGAAGTAGTAAATATTTCGTCTAACATTTAGTTTTCTCTGAAAATAAAAATGAAATTCTACTTTATTTCATACTTCATAAACAAATATTTCAATTTATAAACGACCCATCTCCGGTATATTTGTTTTGTGTTGACTAACATGTCAAAGTTTTGGTTTAAAAACGTTTTTCAATATGGATAACCAAATTCTACTACATTCTACTGAGATGATTGTCTAATTTAGTAAAACGAATACAGCCTGTTTAATTTTATGCGAGATTTCGTTCGCAAAAATTCCATTCTAGGTATATCGCTCGAAAAACGGTGGTTTTAGTGGGCGGTGGGCATAGGTTTTTATTCATTAGTATTCTTTTTACTTAGTTATGTTCGTTGATCGCGGACATTGTACTCGGACTTCAAGAACAGTTCTAGAATGCCCTAAAATGTCCAAATATCTTTACTGGGCGTGACCAGAATGTCCTAGAACTGTCATTGGACGTCCAACAACAATGGCCTCGCGATATAAGAGCGTACCTTCATGAATATGTCTGGCTCAGCCAGAGATATTTGTCATATAGTCTATGAGAACTTTCTTCGGCAAAAAAGCTTTGAATCTTTCCATTATAGTCTAAGATCCCACTGCAAGATCATTACGTTCATAACGTAGTTTATCAAACTCACATTTTTACATACATTTAAGAATACATGCAACAGCCTGCCAGTCAAGAAGCGGCCGCAAATATTTTTAATTCAATTAATAGTAATTAATTTTGAACAAAAATTTTATTTTCATTTATTTTTTAAATAAAATAAGTTGCTCATAAGGTATGTGCATGTTTTTGTATATCAAATTACAGCTAATTTTTTTGAATGTGATGATATAAGGTAGCCTGAGAAAAAATGGTCGCAAATTAGGGTTACCATCTGTTAAAAACGCGAGGTATTAAAGATAAAGTAAAATAGAGTTGTGCGCAACGACACTGGTTTGACAAGTGATAATATGTGTATTAGTGACACTATATATCGACGCATGCTTTAAAAACTCTGACAAATGACACTAGCCATGTTTATTTTATCTTTGTTACCTCGCGTTTCTAACTCTGGCAACCCTAATTTGCGAAAAAAATTTTTCAGTCAATCTTATATCATCATATTAAAAAAAATAGCTTTAGTTGATATAAAACATGCATATACGTCATGAACAGCGTATTTTATTTAAAAAATAAATTAACGAAATTTTTTTTCAAAAATTAATTACCATTAATTGAATTAAATTTATTTGCGGCCACTTTTTGACTGGTAACCTGTTATTAATGTATTCTCCTATTCTTAAATGTATGTGAAAATGTCAGTTTGATTAGCTACTTCATGAACGTAGTGATCTTGCAGTGTGATCTCGTACTATTATCTTCCAAGTTACTGTTCATACATTTTTATTTATTTATTTTAACGTTTAGTTTTGTATCTCCTCGTTCATTGCTAGGTTTAGTCTTAAAAAAAATATATAACTATTCTAATGTCTTGGTTCTCTTAAGTTTTTCTGATAAATATTTTAGGACGATAATCCTATATTTAATTTTTTTAAATTGTTTCCGTAAGATTAAAAAAATTTTCTGGCTTACATCTGGTTTTGCAAATTTTTTTTTGTTATATCATTAATTTTGTTTTTTACTTTTTTGTTATATATTATCTTTTGTTCTTATGTGTCTGTTTCATTTGGCGACCGTATCTCAAAATTGAAAAGTTTCTGGTGATCTTAAGCTGCTTCAATGATAAAATTCATATATTATCAAGTAAAATTTTTAGTTCGGCTAATGGTTTAAGTTCCACCTAAAAAAACTGAAGAACAAATGTATAGTTTGGTTTTACTACTCTTTAATCTACACCAGCCTTCTTAAATCTAATATTTCCTAATAATTGTATATCCTATTCTGAATATATCTTTTTCCTTATTTTAGTATTTTGCAATATTTTCTCACTTTTTCACAATTTTTATCGAAATACGCTTGTACCAATTATTGTCAAATTCTATAACCTTGTCCAACAATAACAACACGATAGTATCAATTTATAAACCTAAATATATTTCTCCATATTTTTATGAAGTTTTACATTCTCGAAAAAGAGTTCATTTACCTTGATCAAACCAAAGAATTTAAAAGTAGAAATCGTCACTGCATGAATCATTTCTGTTACACGAATAATTAAATAAAGTCTCTTGAGTAAAAGGATGTGAATCTGATTTTTTATACAGATGTTAGTTCAAACCTGTACTTAATAATTACTTTATAAAAAGAGTATTTTGACCTAATTGTGTTACAATTTGATTTTCAAAATTTAAAAATAAGTTTCTACCATGAATATTCTGAGTGGGAATAATATAAAAATGTAACGAGATAAAAGAACTATGGAAAAATCATGACAAGTTCAATCTGCACAAGAAACTCATAAAAGTAATGTACAGACAGAAATAACAATATTCATAAATAATATTAAATTTAATAGGGAAATTCCCAGTGCTTGGCTGTATACCATAGTTTTAAAAAACTTGACTATGAAGTAAAGAATTCCTAAAACTGTTTGATGTTGAAGGAATTAAATGGTTCTTGTTCTTCTTCTTCTTCTGGAAGATTGTCACTTCATCTCTTGCGCGGTCGAGCGATACATCTTCGACCACTTTGTGGTGATTTGTCACAGTTAATGTGTTTGTTACACCATATAGTGGTATTAAGGCATCCTGCTAATCTATTTGCTCTTTGTGCTTGATCTCTTACTTCTTTTTCAACGTTTCCATAGCTGGAGGGGTATTTCCTAGGTATTTCCATTACTTGTTCAGCGCTAAGTCCATCGACAGTTTACATCTTATTGGTTCTTTACTGATTACTATTGTACTAGTTTTCTAAGTTAAAATCGTCATATTAAATTCTTTAGCTCTTGTGTTAAATCTGTAAAGTAGTATTTGAAAACTATCTTCATTTTAAGATATCAATAAAGCATCGTCTGCGTAACAGAGAATTTTAATTTTAATATTTCCTACTCCGTATCCTCTTCCTTTTTTGATGTTCTTTATGACTTCATTCCTGATTAGATTTAATAGATTAGCCTTAAAAAAATCATTGCTTGTATCTATAAGTTCCGTAAGTTGTCCATCTATTCTGACTTCAAGTATAGATGTTTAGATGAATCTATTCTGACATTTGTATAGATGTATTACATTTTTAAGTCAACTCTGTCAAATGCTTTCTTCAAGTCAATCAACCATAGGAATGCTGGCCTATTGTATATTAATGATTTCTCTGTAATCTGTTTTATGACGAATGTTGGATCTACACATGGCTTTCCCGTACGGAAATCTTGTTGCTCATACGCTAAATTCATGACCTGATTTATTTGTTCTTGCAAAATTTTAGATGTAATTGATACCTCTGTGGTTTTCTACTGTTTACTTATCGTCCTCTTTGAATAATAGGATTAACTCGCTTCTGCTCCATTCTTCTGTCATTACCGCTCCACCATATTTCAACAATTCATTTAATATCCAATCCCTACCTTCAGCTTTCCTGTTCTTTAGTTTTTCTAGTGTTTTTTGTGCTTACTGCTTGTTTATGTGAACTTCTTTGTTAATCATAACTTCTGGTGTTTATGGTTATAACTTCATTTGTTATTACTCTGCATATAACTTCTTTAGATAGTCAATCCATTCATCTTTCTAGATGTATTTAGTAATTCCATTCCGGGTTAAACCTCGTCGATCTTTCGACATCTTCCCTAATGTCTTCTTTAGGACTTCCTTCAGACACTACATTGTTCACTACACACTGCACTAGAGTAGTACAGATATAGTAAAAATACAAAATGTATGCCCGTAAACAAATTACTACCTACCTCTTATAAAAAATGATTGAAATACTTATTTACTATAAAAATAAATGACCAAAAAGGACACTTTTTGGAAATCTTATGTAGAGTAGAAAAAGTAAGATTGTCCTTTTGGATGCTGCATAGTACGAAATAATAGATATGGAGGGTTAAAATGAATAATTAAAAAGACATCCAAATTATTATTTCGTATGTTCGGATTTTGACTGACGTCGACGCCTTTATGGCCTTCCATCCATTTTCAGTAATTCAGTTGTTCATCAATGAATGAACTAGCGAATCTTACATAATATTACATTTATTTTATTGAAAGCGCTTCTGAGTATCTCAATGAGTCGTTTTATTTCAAGATTTCGACCCCATTGTTTATTATAAGTCACATCCCAAGTAACTGTATCTGGCTAGTTTCTCTAAAGCTTTTCCTTGAACGTAGATTGTTTGGTCTTCAATCTTGTTCTTACTGCATATCTGAGATTATTCACTAGTGTTCCGTTAATTGAAATACCTTTATTGATGTCTTCTAGTGCCTCTTTAACGATCTCTTCTGAGCACATATTAAAAAGTAGAGCGGATAGTATACATCCTTGTCGTACTTCTCTTTTTATAGGTATCTCTTTAGATTTTTGTTGGTCTACTCGTATTATGGCTTTCTGATATCGATATAAATTTGTCATGATTCCCACATCCTGATCATCTATTTCTGTGTTCCGTAATATGTTTGCAAGCTTTCTGTGTTGTATTTTTCGAAGGCTTTCTCAAAGTCAACTAGACATATGAATACATCACAGTGGACGTCTCGACACCATTTTATGAGTGTTTATATAGTGAATAATGCCTCTCTCCTCTCTATTGCCAAAGCCTTTTCTAAATCCCAGTTGGTTTCCTGTTACTCTATAGTCAAGTTTTTTGTAGACACGTTTATGTATCACTCGCAAGAAGACTTTTAAAATATGGTTCATCAAGTTGAACAATAATAAGCTGAAACAATAGTAATCAGCAAAGAACGAATCAGATGTATAATAGAAATCGATGGCATCAGTATTAAACAAGTAATGGAAATAAAATACTTTGGAATTACACTGTCCAGCTATGGAGACCTGGATAAAGTGATAAATCAGTACAAAAAGTAAATAGACTGGCAGGATGCTTGAATAACACCATATGGCGAAACCGACATATTAACTAACACTGAGGTGAAATCAAGAATTTGTAAAGCCAGTGTAAGACCAACAGTGATATTTGCATCAGACAAAGACCCGATATAGCCACAAAAAAAAAACTACTTAAAACGGCAGAAATGAGAGTACTGAGAAGAATTACAGGAAATACGCTGAGAGATCGGAAGAGGAGTGAAGACATTAGAAGAGAATGTAACCTGCAGTGTATAAACAAATGGACGCTAAAGAGAAAAAAAGAATGCAATAACCACATAAGCAGAATGGGGGAGACCCGAGTGATCAAAATACCAAAAGATAAATCACCAATCGGTAGAAGAAGTCTCGGACGAGTGCGCAAAAGATGGAGATAGAGAGAGATAGAGACATCCTTCCATAGAGATATTAATCCGCCAATGGACAAGCAGAATTGCTTATATAGAGGAAAAAGAATTTTTTTCCCAAAATATATGTTGCTTGTGTTAATTTGATTTTTAGCACTTAAAGTACTTAATTACTAAATAACAAAGCATGGTTCAAAATAGTATTTAATTATTTGACGATGCAATGACTGAAATTTTTATATCCTGTATTCATAGAACAATCGTAATACTATTATATATAAAACAATGAATTTTGGTTCTGCTACGGAAAGTATTGTATAAGCTACAATATTAAATCGTCAAACAATAAGATCATTTGGCAAAAAGTAAAATTCGTATACTACGATGTAATACTTAATCACCAAAATTGATCATATTCCTAATTAAATGCCTCCTGCAAGACTTTCATAGACTATCATATCGACAGACTTGGGTCGATAAACTTTCCCCTTCTCACCGATACTGATGTCAAAAAATTTCACATTTCACCATATGTAACACAAGAAAATTATTTAAAATAAACGATGTGTACGCCTTCTTTAAGATGCTAGTTTTAGCTCAAAGGCATGTTTGCGGTTTAATATTTTTAATGACAAATAATTATACAATAAAGAGATATTCGAGAGGTTTTTAGGAGAATTGTAATTCATTAAAAATAGCTGAATGGGTAAATATTATTAATGGGTAGATTGATTTATCAATGGTTTGTCTATCGTATGCGACTCGGAACTTTTGGTATTCTTTTTTATGTATTCTTGTTAGAAATAATACACACACTAGCTGACACTCGTGTAATTTCTTCGTCATTGTAAAACAAATCATTAGTATTATTAAATTATTAATATTACCTGCTTAGCAATATTTCAACTAATCGATTCTTAATATTGTTATATATGAAGGATTTTAAATTCCATGGATTAAATATGAATGACAGAATGATGAAAATCGAGTGACTTGACTATAGAAATGATGGATAATTTTTATATTGAGTGGTTCCATTCCAAAACTCGCCTTGCCCACTTTAAATAATATTTCACAGTTCGCAAACAACGTTTTACTCTTCTTCTTCTTCTTCCTTCTTGTATGTAGGCTTTAAAGCCTGTTTCTTCTTCAATATTAGTCTCCTAAATTGTTTAAATGATCGCACCATTTTTTTATTGGTCTGCCAATACTTCTTCGTCCATTTGGTGACTTATCTCGTGCTATTCGTACTATCCTATCCTCTGTCATTCTACTAATGTGTTCGTTCCACTCCTGTTTCCGTTTTGTCACCCATCCATTTATTTCTTCTATATTGCGTGCTCTTCTTATGTTTTCGCTTCTCTCTCTATCCAACATACTTTTCCCTGATATTCGTCGAAGTATTTTCATCTCTGTTGTTTCTAGTAGTCGTCTCGTTTTAGATGTGTCAGGTCTTGTCTCCACCGTCACCGTGTATGTTAATATAGGTCTAATTGCTGCTTTATAGATTCTTGTTTTTGTGTCTTCTCTTAAATATTTGTTCTTCCAGATTGTGTCATTAAGATATCCCGCCGCTTTACTTGCTTTTAAGCTTTGTTGTCGTACTTCTTCTTCAACATCTCCGTAACTAGTTATATCTATTCCCAGATTTCAGAACGTTTTACTCAAACTACGGAAATTAGACAACCTGATAATACAGTAATGCATTCTGTTATAATATTGACAGTAGTAATTCAGTCCTCATAACCAAAGTTATGTTTATGTTTAATCCATATCGACGAAATTCAATAAATAAAGATGGACAAGACTAGTTTTGGTATAACTGCTTGGATAAGACAATTTATGGAATGATAACACATGCATCTTTTAATATATTTTATTTTTATTAATTTTGGAACCTTGGTTTTATAATATGAAATATGATTTATTACGCTATTCTAAATTCTTGTCAAAATGTTTTCCTCAAGGCCCCCTTCGCAAAACTCATTCGTTTCAGTATCTTCATCTACTCCTTTAATAATTTTGGTTTGTTCCTCACAAAAACTCCTAAAAAATGTTAAATCTTCTCGCTCCACCCAACGCTCTCCAAAGTGGGAGTCCAGTAACACCTTGACGTCCTCGTCTCTCTTTTTATTTACTGGGACACCTTCCTGAATCTCAACAACTTCCATCTGGGTTGCTCGTTTCCCATGTTTAAAAATTGATTTTGCCTCTTCTATATTGCTGTTGTAGTTTTCTTTGCTCTAACTTTTATTTTTCTTCATTTTTTCAATTATAATTATGTTGGTCGTTAAAAACTTAAAATTCCAGGACTGAACACCTTTCAAGTATTGCTTTGCCACTTCTATCCAGGACTTTACTCCATAATCTGTCCATTTAGTAACCGTTTCCCTTTCCATAAAAATATCAACATACGTTTCAGAGTTAGTTATTTCACTAATCTTCCTTAATTTCTTTTTTATGATACCAAAAACCCAGTCAGATGGTAGAAACTACTGTCCTCTAATGGGAAATACCAGTTCAATTTCTTCAATATGTGGTTGTGCGTTTTAAACTAGAAAATAAATACACATTGCGATAATAGTTAAGTTTCTGTTTCGCCCTCCGCAGACATCCAAACATAATCTTATTTTGTTGTAAGTAGACTATAAGACAATAAGACTTAATAAGCAATAAAAAAAATGCTGAAGCAATTTCATTTGATCCTTTGCGAAATTCTTGCTCCATCCAGATGAATATAAACAAATTGTTATTGTAAAATTTGGCTTTTGAGGAACCTTTAACGATAGTTAAGTTATATGTGTACAGTTGGCGGCTGTAATAGGCGATTTGGTCTTGCGGATTGAACAAGCATTTTAGAAGTTAACATTAACATTAACAAGCAGTTAAAGAACTGCACCGGGAGAATGTATCACATGCTGGCGAAGTAAAGCGGATGTTACATTCTAGGCGAAATATATTTCTAAAAAAAGTTTTTTTAACTTTCAAATTGCTTTCAGGTACTTGGTCATTACACATTGTGAGTGATATATTAATAGTTAAATCAGGAGATAAATACTGTCGGTTACTTTTTTCTCTGCAATAGTGGACATCAGAACATTGTAATTTTTCAAAAAACATTTTGACTGCCTGTTTCTTTGGAGCATAAAGGGGCTTTTGTTTAAAACCACCTCGATTCTCTTTCGGAGGTAAGTCGTTTAGTAAAAAAATGCGACTAATTCTTTGCATGCGAACCTTGGAAATTTGAAGAAAAATCTTAAATTCATTTTGACATACCTGTGCTTTAAAGTCCTTCATTTCCCTGATTTTTACAAAGTACTTGATAGCTACCGACTTTCTAGATGAACCTGTTGTTTTTGTTCTAGATCTTGAAGGGACACCGACAGAAATATATTTGAAGATAACGTTGTCTTCTTTAGCCTTTGTTTTCATAGAATAAAATAGAATATGAAAATCTTTAATATCTTGCATTGTGAGCATTGAACAGCGATATGTTTTCTTCGTTGAATGCTTGCATTTTGAGAAACCAGGTAGTTGAAAGGCCCGTGTCTATAAAATAGGAACAAAAACATAATCTAAAATGTATAATTGCAACTTGGATAATGCAACCTGGCAGTAGAACATATGGAACACAAACAAGAAAAACAACCTACAATATGGTGGAGATATGCATATGATGTTTTCTCTATTTGAACTTACGGACCATAAGCATTGCATAAATTTCTGATGGACATCAAAAATAAAGAAGAATCAATAAAATTCAAAATGGAAAAAGAAAACAACAATTCACTTCATTTTCTGGTTAATCGCCGAAAAAGACACAGGATATGCAACCAAAGTTTACAGAAAACTAATCCACGCCAACAGATATTTAAATTACGACTCAAACCACAACGTAAACATCAAAAAAGGTCATCATATCATTAGATAACAGAGACCGAAACAGCTGCTCCAATGAAAATGCAAGAACTTGTTAACCAAGGATTTGACAAAAAAATGACTACTCATTGTCATTTATAAACAAGAAATTTCACAATATTGAAGAGAAGAAACATAAAACACCATAAGCAATGTAGAAACACTCACAAGAAGAAGGAATTCGAAGATGACAACAATACCATTTGTAAAGGGCTTATCAGAAAAATTGAAAAGGATATGACAGAAGTACAACATGACAACAACATTAAAAACAACCAACACATTGAGATCTACTTTGTTCAAAACGAAACCCAAAAACACAAAAAAAAGATACAAAAAACTGCTACTATAAAACATTCTATGAATGCAACAATTTCTATGTGGGAGAAACCGCAAGACCTCAAAGTGTCAGAAGAAATGAGCATGAAACATACATCAAAACAGAGACTTCGACCAAATCTCAGATATGCAGACATGCCTGGGATAACGAGCACAGTGTACAATGGAAAGATGCATCAATAACTATGAAAGAAACAGAAATGAAAAAGAGGAAAATCAAAGAAGTAACTCTCGTCCTACTTAATGAAGACAAATGTGCAACAAACTCATCAGCAGAGTGTAGAAGGCTTTGGTTGTCAAAACTAAGAGAAGAAGTCAACAACAAGAACATAGCAACAATAACGGATTAAAGGAAATCGCAGATAACAATACATATGCAATACACAATACACAAACATATAATCAACGTTAAACACACTTTATACAAAGAAATACTATTCTCGTCTTAGTTCTTCCAATGAAGCAATAATTGTATTTTTTCCAATGAAGCAAATTTTGTTTTTTAAATAACTCTATCATAACTCTATCATTCAATAAAACCTCTTCATACAATCCATTGCCTAGAAAACCGTTTTTCACACTGTTTTTTTTTCAGCTACTGATCGCGTTTCATGAAATTTTTTAACTAGTTTTCATACGCATGAGTGATGAAGTTGTTTTGAATGAATTTAAAAAATACTTTTTTATTATATAATTCAAATAACTAAAATTTCTTTCAATGTAGGTTTGACGTGTTGAAAAAAATGTGTCATTAATATAAGACATTAGACAGCCTGTAATAGACATTACGTTTAGTTTTTAAAAAGTGTAACATTTTTAATAAATTGATACTTTTGCACAAGAACAAAGTTACTTAACATGAAAAAAAATTATTGATGTCTGAATTCCATGAATAGACCATGTGTCACACATGGCCTATTCTCTATTTACACTTAAGGTACACTAAGGTTTTATGGTACTGGAAGGGAAGGTGCTGATAAATTACAGATGCCTATATCGTTAAAAGATGACCCCTTTGGAATAAAAATCGACCTGCTTCAGAATTTCGACAACCCTGTATAATATATTACACACTAGTACGCTAGTTCCGAAATAAAAAAAATTCATTCAAAAGTTTATTTATAAGAAAAAAAGATTAACAACCTGTCACACGTCTTTTAACGAAAAACTTTGTTATATTTAAATCACCTTGTTACGTTTCAGTAGGTACATATATTGCTAAATTTAACAAATAGCCTTCCAAATCTAGATTTTTCTGTTATATACTATATTTAAGAACCATAAATTAAAATTTAAACAAGACATTTCATTTCGGAGCAATATCTAGATTTTTTGTACAGTAGCCAACTTTTTCAATAAGTGGAACTAAAGTGTAAATGTCATAATTGAATAAGTAGAAGATGAAACTTTGTGTACCATTAAAATTAAAACATTGAATGAACAATTATCACGTTAAAATTCAAATTCTTTCCACACAATTGACCAAACATGCTCTCATTTAATCTAGGATATATAACGGAGAAATTATAGGACTTCAAGCACGACGCAACGGACAATATTTTTATTGCAGTGTTTACCAGAGTATAAACAGTATAAAGATGAAACGTTTAATCTTAATTTTTAGATTTTAAAAGTAATTTTGTAGAAAACAGAAAATTTATAGAAAGGTATGTAAAGTTTTCAACGTCTTCTTCAAGCTTTGAAAGTATCATCATAATTGTTTTATTTAACTTATTTCAATTGATTGGAAGCCTGCATTTTAATCAATTCCAAAAAATTGGCATTCTAAATGAAAATATAACTCCATGAAAAAAATTTAAAGTTTACATAACTGATTCGCACTTAACACTGCAGAAGAAACTCCAATAATTTAGTACTTTATATAGGATATGAAAATAGTCTGCAAAGGCTGGTCTACGGATTTATCATAAGAAAAAAGAATTTAATATGACAATCTCATTTCAAAACTAAAACAATAGTATTCAGCAAAGAACCAATCAGATGTAAAATAGAAACTGATAGCATCAGTATTGAACAAGTAGTGAAAATAAAATACCTTAGAATTACACTGTCCGGCTATGGAAGGAGACCTGGACAAATAAGTGAGAGATCAAGTACAAAAAGCAAATAGACTGACAGGATGCCTTAACAACACTACATATATTGTTCTGAAGCTAGTTTCTTGTGGCATTTTAAAGTAATTACTATTTAAATGGGAACAAGCCATTAAAAGTTAAAGTACGTTTATTGGCCATTCAATTTCCAAGTGGAAATTGAAACGCCAATAAACGTACTTTAACCTTTAATTGTGGCTTATTTCCATTTAAATAGTAATTAACACTACATATATGGCGAAACAGACACATTAACACTCAGATGAAGTCAAGAATTTATAAAGCCAGTGTAAGACCAATAATGACATATGCCTCATAAACAAGATCCTACACAGCCACAACACAAAGGCTACTGGAAACGGCAGAGATGCAGAGATACTGAGAAGAATTGCAGGAAATACGATGAGAGATCGAAAGAGAAGTAAAGACAGAAAAAAAGAATGGAAAAAAAGTATCGAACGAGTGCGCAAAACATGGAGTGTCAACCTTCCATAGAAGTATTAATCCGCCAATGATCAAGCAGAATTGCTTATAAAGAGGAAGATAAAGAAGAAGAAAATATAGGACCTATATATCACGGTGTTTATCATATCTAAGGTTAGGTAGGCGTCTGAGGGGTTATATATATATATATATATATATATATATATATATATATATATATATATATATATATTGTTATGATATGTCAAATCGAGAAAAATATTGGTTTGTTTAAAAATATTTCAAAGTTCAAAAACATTAAAATAATTCAGATAAGTAGGATAATATCCAACAAACATTTCGGAGAAGGAAAGTTATTAAATTCTTGGATTACCTGTACTAAACAAAATGTAAGCTTTGCATAAATTATTTCTTTGTTATACTTGAGTGACCCGCATAATTTTAAGTGAAAACCAAAGACAATTGAAATACATTAATGCAGTGATTAAAGACAATAGAAGGGATTATAGAAAGAGGTTTTTGTTAGTTTTTAAGAATTATAGAAAAATATTATTTGTAAATAAGTTTTAGGAAATTTATAATTATAGGTAAAAATTTGTTTGTTATCGAAATGAAAAAATGGGGGAATTGTGACGAGTTTTGATTGGCGGAGATTGAAAAAGGTGGGATAAGTATGTAGGAAAAAGTTTAGGGAGATTGAGGAGAGAGAGGAGAGGATCAGTTGGTTTTCCAAATCTGTAAGAGGAACAGTGATTGTTCTCTGGCGGTTCCTGAAATGTAGCAAGCAGTAGTGTTGAATGTTAGTGAGTTTTTGTGGAGTTAGTGTATCTGACAGAAGCTGAAGCAGAAAAATATTGTAAGTCATATTTCTCTACTTATATTCCAAGAGTCACTGTTCAGGCCAACGAGAGATTCAGTTTATCGTAAAGAGAAGATATTCCAAGAGTCATTTTTCACTCGGGCCAACGAGAGATTCAGTTTATCGAGAGGAGAAAGGCTATCATAATTTGAATGATTTGTGCTTTTGAAGGAGATCATTAAGGACGATATACTTGCAACAATCTGTGTAAGATTGCTGATTACATAGGGAGCGGTTGAGAGGAGATAATATAGTCTACAAGGAACAAGGATTTGGACCACTCATCATCAGAGAGAGATATTTTGTTTTCTGCAGTTTTTTCTTTTATTGATAACACAATTTTTACACTTAATTTAGAAAGGATATAAATATTTTGATTAGGAGAGTTAGAATAGTTTGGGATTTTGAGTTTTCAATTAATATTGTTTGTACCATAAATTTTGATTGTTCACGTACGGAGAACAAAATTTTGAGAATCCTTATATGAGATTTGTTTATTGAAAACTTTTGAGTGTGAATTATTTCATTATTTTTATTTCAATATATAGTGTTAGATCATATGTGTTTTTTATTATTCCGGTATTCTCTGGATCTTACCTTTCACATGTAATAGCATAGATATTGAAGCACGAATTTAACCTTGAGATAAAAGAATTAAAAATTGTGATAGAGTCATAATCATATCATTTAAATAATTTTAATTAATCAAAAAAATTAATTAGCTAATTATTGCTTGGCGCACCAAGACTTTAAAAATCACAATAATATATATATATATATATATATATATATATATATATATATATATATATATATATATATATATATATATATATATATATATATATATATAACGAGTTTATTACAGCTGCCGCCGTTTCTCGCAACCTAGCTTCCAACGCTTGCGATCGTTCCAGTCATCTACTTGTAGACCCCTATCTTCCATTGCATCTTTTACTTCTTGTCTCCACAATCTTCTTGGTCTTCCCTTTTTCCTGCGGTTGGTGGGGATCCACTGTAACATTCTCTTTGGCCATCGTTGATTATTCATCCTTTCTACATGGCCATACCATTTCAGCCTTTTGCATTCTATAGTTTCCAGGACGTCAATGTCTATGCCCATACGCTCTCTGATTTCAGTATTCCTTACTCTATCTCTTCTAGTGAGTTGGCAACATCTTCTCCAATAATTCATTTCCATTGCTTTTATTTTGGATGCGTCATTTTTATTTATTACCCAAAGCTCTGAACCATATGTAGCAATGCTTTCTATGATACTTTTGTATATCCTAATTTTTGTGTTTCGGGTGATGTGGTTATTCCAAAGTATACTATTCAGTTGACGTATTGCTGAATTTCCTTGACCAATTCTAGTAGCTATTTCTTTTGTATTCCGACCATTGTTTGTAATGTTTACACCGAGATATTTATAGCTATCAGTATTTTGAATTTGTTTGCTTCCTAGTTCTAAGTGCTTTCCTTCACCTCCCACTACTACGTACTCTGTTTTTGATGGATTAATTGATAAGCCCCACTTAGTATATTCTTCATCTATTTTTCGTAACATGTAGTGGATATCATCTTGATCTTCTGCAAGTATTACTTGGTCATCAGCAAAATGCAAGCTGTACAGTGTATGGTCTCCAATTTTAACACCCATAGGTTCACATTTTCTTTTCCAAATATCCAAAACCCCCTCTAAATAAATCTTAAAGAGTGTAGGTGGAATGCAGCAGCCTTGGCGAAGTCCTTTGGTCACTTTTATCTTTTTTGTCACTTTTTGTCCAATCTTTATTACACTCGTCATATCATCGTACAACTCCCTTACAGCATTAATGTAAATCGGTAGAATATTCTTGTCTTCTAGAACCTGCCACAGCTTGGCTAATGGGACACTGTCATACGCTTTTTGAAGATCAATAAATACCATGTGTGTCTCCATATTATGTTCCAAAAGCTTTTCTATTGTTTGTTTTGGGCAGAACACATTGTCTATACAAGAACGACCAGTACGAAAGCCACTCTGATCTTCAGCGTCTTCCCAGCAATCTTCAATTCGGCTTTTAATTATCTTCCCTGAGGGGTTATATATGTTGTTAATATAAGATGTTGTTAGCTATTTTAATTCATAATAGGGTATGAAAAAAGCTCTTTTATAATGCTTGCCTTCTTTGAACCGTTCCATTCCTGAAACGCGGTACTTGCTGCATTCCATGAAGAGCTGGGTAGTATGAGTTGATTTTATTTATAAGTATCCAGAATTAGTATACAAAGCATTTAGTAAATTCGGGACAATCACATTTAACACAAAAATGCTCATTACGCTCACAAAAATTTCACTCTAGTCTAGAGTAAAAATTTAACGTTATACTGGCGCTTTGGTACTTATAGTCGGTTCGCTATATTTACGCGGGTTTCGGATTAACAAAATTATGCTAATGACTCATTGATAACCAGTTGCAGTAAACGACTTCCCAGAAAATTAGGTAAAAACTGCATTAATGGTCATATTTTAAAATACATTAAAATAACATTAGGGTAGGTATAAATTTGTTACAATATTGCAGTTAAATTGATTCTTTGCCAGTGTTGACATTGTATGTTTGGTGGAAATATTTAAAAATGCCTAGACGTGTGTTAGATGTAGATAGTCTAATTTGTAGTGTACATAAGTATTTTACGGATGAAAAAGAAAATGGCGGTCCTTTAAAATCGGCAATGTCTGTTCAACAACGCGTATGTGATGCTCTAGGAATTAGTGAAACCAAACTAAGAGGAGTATTACAAAATCGCAATAATGAACGGCCGAAAGAAGATCACCGAAAAACTCGCCTATCATTGAAAACGAAAGATATTCCAGATGGAAAAAAATTTGAAATTCGTGATACCATTTATCGAATGCGAGCCAACAAGGAACATGTGACCTTAAATACAATTCTCTCGGAATTAAAAGAGAAAATTTGACGAAATTGGCAGAACAAGTCTATGGCAAGTGATACATAATTTGGGTTTCAAATTTCAAAAGGAGGATAACAGAAAAACCCTTTGTGAAAGAAGTTCTGTTGTGCATAAAAGAATTAACTTTCTAAGAAAATATTCTAAATTAAAAGAAGAATGGGCAAATTTTATATATTTAGACGAAACATGGATATTTTCTAGGGGTGCAACCAAGAGAATATGGCAAGATGATAACGTAAAGTCTATCAAACATACTGATGGAGAAGGGAAGCGACACATAATTTTACATGCAGGAGGGAAATCGGGTTTTATAGAAGGTGTTGATTTAATATTTTCATCTAAATCAAAATCAAGTGACTATCACGATAATATGAACACAGAAATGTTTGTAAAATGGTTACATAAAAAACTTCTCTCAGGTTTAAGTGAGCCCAGCGTAATTATTTTAGACAATGCACCTTACCATTCTGAAGTATTAAACAAAAGTCCAACGAATTCTTGGACTATTAATAAAATTAAAGAATGGTTGACAAAGGAACATATACCATTTACACAACATATTTTAAAATCAGAATTATTACGCTTGGCAAATATCCACGCAAAACCAAAAACCTTTGTTGTGGATCAGATTATTGAAAGTTACGGTCATCAAGTTTTACGTCTGCCACCGTATCATTGCCAGTTTAATCCCATCGAATATATATAGGGAATAGCAAAACAATATTATGACAACCATATTGGGCCTAACGGTTATAGCGACGACGCAGTTCGGGAAACTTGGCGAAAGGCACTTTCAATTGTAACTCCAGAAGTGTGGTGGAACTGAATATTCAAGTGCGAGAAATTAATAGAAGATTGGTGGACTCGTGAAAATAAAATAAACGAAATAAGTCCAATCATAATAACAATTAATGGTGATGACAGTGATGATGATGACGATTATGATATTTTTGATGATAATGACTGATTTTCATTTTTGTTGGCAAGTTAAATTTTTTTATTTTTCATTAGAAATTCTCTCCATGGAACAAATATACACAGACCATGTTTTCTGTGTGAAGTGTAATATAAAATTATTATTAGGTTTATATTAGCCACATTAGACTCCATTAATGAAGTAATTCTCCTTATTATACTGTCAATTATATAAAAGATTTTCCATTATTATTTAATTAAAAAAAGTTATGGATTATTTTTCATTTCATTTGACCAGTTAATATTTCCCCAAAGAGCAGGTAATTAAAACTGGGTACTTACAATAAAATTTTTAATCCGAAACCCGCGTAAATATAGCGAACCGACTTTAATGATTTGGTGTTTCAAACACAGGTAATGTGTTGTCAATCATAAAAGATGAATTATTTTAATTAAAATTACATTAAAAGAAATCGTGAATAAGCAACCAAGATCATCAAAGAAATTCAAAGTTAAGATTTTATCTTTAATAATAAAGCAATTATACGTAGTAATCAGTAAGGAAATATTGCAATGAACAATAAATACGGGCTCCTAATGTAACAGCTAACGGCCACCATCTCTCGGTTCGTTAACCCGATAATTTTTCCACCTGTTACTGTTATTAGCTCACATTCTGTTAATTTAACTGTTTAACAAGATTTAAGAGATATTATTCTTCGATTTTATTATTTTTTCGGTTGCTTCCAACTGGTTTTTGCGTCCATTTTTGGCCCACTTAAGTTGCAATGTTTATAGCCCCGGACGATTATCCTGCAAAGTCAAGTTAATGCATTAAAAAATAATTTGCAGCCGAATCAAAGCTATACCGGCAGAAAATCGTCTTGACCTTACTTTCTCCGTTTTTATTTGACTCGAATTATAACGGATGATTATAAAAAAAACAAAGAGAGCTACATACTGTTAATATACTGTGTGATATTGCAAATGCAACTACAAAACAGTGTTGTACTGAAAGTACAGTACTGATTAAAATTTGGTTTTGATCAGTTGTATGAATTCCAGTTTTTGCGAGATTTTTACAGCTTCTTTCAGGTGCTTGTTTTCCATATAACATTAGGAATTTTTAAAAAGATTTAGTTTTAAAATGATGAGCTATTTACATATGTAAATTATACAAGAATAAAAGAAAACTAGCCATTACTTACAATCTGTTTATTAAGCGTTGACGACTGCTTTCGAGATCTACAATATTACACCTCATCTCCAGGTCATAAATAGATGTAACTTAATATATAGGTATAGTGGTTATGTTGATCACCCATCAAGTAGAAGTTCTTCAACATTGGACTATGTAAGAGCTAAGAAAGGTCTTGAGGATTAAAAGTAGACATTAAAGAGAACTTAATGATATGAAATATCAAAAAAATGTTAAAAGCTGAAATTAAAATTTAAAATTAAATAGCCATATTTTTGGTGGACTCCATCCTACTCCAAATAGCTATCTTTTCGGTGGACATCATCTTGATTTGTCGTAGACAAGCTGAACGTTGATCTGGAATTAAAATTTCAAATTAAAAAGCTTATCCTTCCGGTGGACTCCATTTTGCCTTGACTTGTCCATGCGATTGCTGCTGTAAACAGCTCCGCTTTGCCGCATCCGAACAAGTGCATCATATTGCTAGACCAGGATATTCTTCATCTTCCCAAATTTCGCCTTCCTGAATTTTGCCTTGAATACTGAGATGTAATGATGCATATTTTTGTCCTCTCATCATATGTTCTAATTACTGAAGATTTCTTCTTCGATGTTCAATATTATTTTTGGTTCACTTCCCATCCTACTGATGACATAGAATTATCTCTTGATTTCTTTATATCAACTAAAATGTTCAAACTGAAAAAATCAACTGAACGATGAAAAACGTAAATTATTTAGCATTTTTCGATTGACAGATATGTCTTCTATTGAATTTGAGAACGCGTCTTTAAGTACCATTTCAATTATATTAAAAAGCAGTGGATACAGTATGCAACCCGTTCGGACTCTCTGAATTTTGATGTCTCCGGTGTTCCCAGTTCTTTTTTACCTTAACAGTTGGATTCCAATATAGATGAGGTGCTTAAAGAAACAAAAAATCAATGAGAAGGAAGTTGTTTTACTGACTATTATAAAGAGAAAATTGCGCTACTTTAAACAAATCATTAGAGAATAATTAAAATTGAAAAATATTAATTACTTCAACTTTTAATATAAGGAACTTAAGTGAAAAAAGATCAATAGGAAGGACAGTGCATTACTGGTTAAAAAATTTTCTCGAATGATTTAACACAAGCAATTACCATCTATTTCGAGCAACAGTCTTGAAAGTACGCAAACCCTTGCTGATTTCTAACCTTAGGAACTTCTTCTTCTTGCTCGTCTATCTTTTTTCAATGCGCCTCCAGTAAATTGCCGTTCCATCCTTTTTGTGGTGTTCCTACTGATCGTCTTTCTATTGAGGAACGGTCTCTTGCCGTCTTTCCTACTCTATTTGTTGTCATTCGGCTTATATGATCGTTTCATTCTACTCTTCTATTTCTTACACATAGGTTAATGTTCTCCACCTTACATCTACGTCGCGTCGTATATCTGTACTTCTAGCTCTGTCCTATAGTGTTTTACCATAAATTTTTCTAAGTGTATTCATCTCCACTGTTTCTAACATCCTTTTTGTCCTCTCTGTGTCCGGACGTGTTTCTGCCGCGTATTTATTTATTGGTCTGATAACTGTTTTGAAAATTCTGCCTTTCATTTCTTTCTCGATATTTTTATTTCTCCATATTGTTTCATTTAAGCAACCTGCAGCTCTGTTTGCTCTATTCACTTGATCTTTCACTTCTGTTTTGAGCTTTCCGTAGCTAGATAATGTGATGCCTAGATATTTAAACTCCATTACTTGTTCTAATATCTGACCAGCTCCAATTTACATCTTAGTAAATTTGCTGTTATAACCATGCATTTTGTCTTTGTTGGGGAAATTAACATGTTAAATTTTCTGGCGGTTATATTAAATCGGTGCAGCATACGTTGTAAATCATCTTCACTTTGGGAGAGTAGTATTGCATAGTCTGCACAACAGATTATTTTAAGTTGTTTTTCTTCCATTTGGTATCCTTTTTTACTTTCTTATTATTTCATCCGTAATGAGGTTGAACAATAGAGGACTCATCGAATCTCCCTGTCTCATCCCACTGCCAGCTTCAATATGGTCAATTAGTTCTTCCTCTACTTTTACTTTTGTTGTGTTGTTTTGTAGATATTTTCGATCGTTTTGATTGATCCTAGAGGTATCTCTTTTAACGTTTAAACTCCTCAACATAGACTATTGGCATCGTTTGCAATGTGTTTTTAATGGTAGTATTTCAAAAAATAAAATGGACTACCAATGACAAATCAAAATGAAGGATAGACTTGTATGGTTTTAGAACTCAACCCTATATATGAAAACAAATAGGTAAACATTTCTTGATTTATTTAATACATAATATCAAAACTGTTATCTGAACCACTTAATCATCATTTTTAGAATTTGAGGTTTTCATGATGTGATATGGTAATAGAATTCCAATGCTTCACCTTGGGTATAAGTCATTACCTTCTTGATGTAAAAGATTTTTTTTTATTAATTTGAATGCGTTCTTTATAAGCCTTACTAGTGCACACTTACTATAAGCAATTTAAAAGTATGGGAGTGTAAAGCATCTATATACTCCCACGTTTTATTATATCTCGGATTTGAATTGTCATACAGGAACTCCCTATAGTTGATATAGCAAACGTTTTTTTGCTGGAACTGGTACCTCGAGCGCTATACGTTTTTTTTATAGTAATCAGGCCATCAGTTCTTAAAATCGGTAATATCAGTGTTCGGATTTGCTTCGCAGTAAATGGTTGCCTTGTTCTGGAAGTCATTATTAAGTCTTCGTATTCTTCTGGAGTATAAATTCGATCATAATTTCTGAAATTCTGTTTTGCACAGCCAAAATCCTAGATACACGGAAAAACGAACGACCTCTTATTAGAAATTAATGAAAGATTTTGTTGAATCTCTTGGTTGCCTGTAATGCTAAGAGAAAAACGAACCATTGTTTGGTTTCGGTTCTGCCTTGCACATCCATCGGAAAACTGCACATTAAGGAATATGCACACTTCATTAGGTCCCACCTGAACTGGGCCTTCATGGTAAGTATAAAAATGACCAGTATTCTCTTTGGGGTTGTAAATTTTAAAATTCAAGCTAAACTTATTGTTAAAACTTACTTCGTGACTAGGAATACATTTTGTGTAAGCGCATTATAAGTAGGTACACATATGCTAACATACTAATGTAAAAATTTGTTTTCAAATGAAATTCAAATGAAAAACTCTATATGTATTACTAGTCACAGTGTAAAACTTTTTTTACTGTCTTTGCATTAACGTGTATCCGTTTTTAGAAACATATGACTGACTTTGCAAACGGGCTGATTTTTCTTGCATTGTGTGTCCAACTAACAACATTTCTTTTTCTTTTTCTGCTACTACTAGTGGTAGTAGTAACTTCTTCACTATCACTGGATGACATAATTTTACCTGAAATTGTTGAAAATTAGCAAATATCAAGCTATTTTGTACAATACACATACACACGAATTGAACTTTATGCTTGTCAATACCCGACTGGCCACTATTTAATTGTTAAGGTGAAAACCTGTACAAGTCCTGGACATATACGGTGTTTCGGCCCAGGCACATTTTTTCTAGTACGGTTTTCAAGCCCAATCGAGGAAAGAACAAATTTTAAACAAAATGGCTATTTTACCTTAAAACGTGAATTTTGGACTTATACGGTTTTAGAACTCACCGCTTCAATTAAAGAAGAAGAAAAGATGAGAAATAATTTTTATATTCCATCCATCCTATGGCTCTACAGCTCAATTCGAGCCCTGGCCTCCCTCAGCATACCTCTCTATTTGGTACGGTCTGTAGCCATTCTCCTATATTATCGACTGTCAAGGAGATTTCTTGGTGTTCATCCATATCATCCTTTCATCGCTTTTTTGGTATCCCAATAGGTCTGTTCACCTGAATTCTTGTATTCAACAGTTTCTTTGAAAACTTGTTTTCTTCAATTTTAAATACATGGCCTGTCCATTATCGCTCAAAAATATCGTCAAAATTATACAAAAGGTTTAGAAAAAAATATACTTAAAATTTTTCGGTGATGCGCTAAGAAGAAGAATTGTACAACGTCGTTAATTTCCCCTGTAACGTAAAAAACTGAATTTCTTCTGTTTACAATGCATTTTGAAAGAAAGTTTATCAGTATTTTCACTTAAGAAGAATTCTAGATAATGGTCTAGTGTACATACATAAATTCTCGAATGTTAAAATTCTTTAAGTAGGTCAATCGTACACTTTTCATCAGTGTCTTCTCATCGTCGCCGTTAACTAGTTGATTAATACATGGTCGAACTGGCTGGTTTTGTTATACAGTTGATGTCACTGTATTTCTTCGTTTTATACAGGATACATTATAAAGATTGGACAAATTGTAACTGCAAATTAAAATATATTTTTCTTTACAAATCATTTTTTTTCTAGATATCTGTGTGAAGATTGGGATATAATTCTTTTTGTAACTTTAGAGTAGAATGTATTAGTTCATTGTCTCGATGGTCTTTGCTGTTGGCTGGATATTCTCTTTGTGTGTTTTGTTGTCCTGTTTAGGTTTTTCACCTCTTCAGGACGTGGTTTGTTTTTTTGTTGAGTTGGCTTTTGTCGTTGCATTGGTTCTACTGGTGGTACGCTTCGTTGGGTGTGTCTGCGGAGGACGATCTTGGACAGATGCGAAAGGGTTGTTGAGCTAAAACGGTCCTTTTCAGAATTTTATTAGTGAAAATATGGTTATAAATTGACTTAATTTAATAGTATATAAATTTAATTTAATAAATGTGTATAAATTGCGAATTGTGTGAGGGCAGCTGTGGTTGTATCCCCTGCAATAGAGAGGTTTCATTGTGCAATGGGATCGAGAAACCACAGAAAACCGATCTCTCCCTGTCTAGCAAGCTCTAAGTGAGCATTTACTGGTTATTACGGCGATAAAAGAGAGGAGTTGCCACCAGAGTGTCAATGTATTCATCAGAGAGTTCGTTGATGGCAAAGGCCAGTAATTTAGTGGGTAGGAAAGGGAGTTTGGGTTTAGGTATCCGTCCGAACTTACCATAGAGAGCACTGAGTAGACCAACTCTGCTCCTAACCTTGTAGGTCGGTCCTCTAATTTAGTGTTTGAGTAAGCACCACACCGAAGTACTTATCCGGTCACGAAGTTGAAATCGGTCGCCCCAGGGTCTAAGGTTGTATCTTCCAGCTATATTGTATGAAGTGAATCTGCTGAGACTAAAGGGTATCTAAAGAGAATAATCTAAGTTTTATTAGTGTAGAATGTATTATTAGATTCGAGTATACTTATTAGTCCAAGATCCCAGAACGATCAGACATAACTTATTTTCACACAGATGAAACCTTAGAGTCTCAGTAGCGTCTCGCGTGATTTGAATACCTGCGTATTTATGAAACTTGCTGAGTGACACCTGGGCAGTTACCAGGTGAGAAAGGTAACTAAAAATAAGAGCTATCTTACTTAAATTTACATAACTGATTTTTATACATATTTTGTAGAATATTATTTTGAAAATACTGCAATAACTGTCAGACACTTGTCATGGACCAGAACTTTTGTCAGACGTTTTAAAGCTCCACTAAAATTAAATTAACTTTACTTACTTTTACATGTCTGATTTTTAAATATGTTAATAATGGAACTATAATAAACTTATATTTAATCAGCCAGACAAATTAGAATGACCAAACATCCCTTAAACACAAAAATTAGTTAACCCGAAGTATGAGCGCGAGAGTGCTGTGCGCATAAGCCTCAGAGTAAAAAATTCAAAAACATTTAGGATACTTCTGTTTTTGATCCGATTAGATATTTTTGCATCTAAATTTTAATATAATGAACTCTAGCATTAAGATAAATATTAAAGTAAATTAATGTATTGAATATATTTGGGATAATTAATTAATTCGGAGCAATTTGGTTTCATAAGAAATTATATTTACTTTATTGTAGAAAAGATACCAGTTAGGATAATTAAAAAAAAATAATTTTTGTAAAAAAATGTTCAACTAGGATTAATTGAAACAAACATTTTTTATTTGAAACAATCATATTCATTGTCGCAATTATTAGAATTTTCATCATTCCACCAATCATGATGCTGCTCATCCGAGTCATTATCTTCATCATTATCCGTTATGTTGTTGCTGACTGGTTCTTCTGCAAAAAATAGTTCAAAGAATTAAAAAGCAGAAAATCACAAACATAATGAATTCTAAACCTGAAATCAAAATATAATACCTGAAGTTTGAAGGAATTCACTAACGTTTGCTGGTAATTGGTCACCATCAAACCAATGAAAGTGATATTGGTTTTCTTCTACTCTCCACCCATTGTTTTCAGGAGTTAAAATGGTTGGTTGTTTTGCATTTGCATTATTCCATATGCTAGAAATGTAATTAGCACGGCGGAATTGTTGGAATAACTCACTTTGGCATGGTGGTAAACTGCTAGCATCAAAATTTTTTAAATGTTTGCGATCGAATTCTTCGTTAATATTAGATACGCTGTAATTATTTAAAAACAATTGAAGCCGGGCAGCATTAATGTTGCACGTATCAGGAACACTATAAATTTCGCAGATAAATTTTTGGATTATTTTGAAAATATCTTTTTGGATGCGCTCATCGATAAGCAACTCTGATTCTCCAAACTGCATGAAAGCTCGCTGATATTCATGTTTCTTCATTAATATATTGAATGGTCTTTGTTTACCCTTTTTAAAAAAGGCGGGATTAAAGTCACATCCAGTTAGAGCGTGAAACCCTGGCAAACTTCTACATAAAGATGGTCCCAAGTACTCGTAAACCTTTGTCAAATTAATGTATCTCTGGTTATTTCCGGTGCCTGCGTTTAACCATACATTCGAATCATTTTTTAAATTATGCATATGTCCTAACTTTGCTTTAACTTTGCTTTAACGTCTACATTACAAATATGAAAAACAATTTTAGTGTCAGCTTCTTCATGTTCAGGACACGATAAATTGTCATCAACATTAGATACAACTTTATTATTATGAACGATGTAAGAATGACATTGTTTAGAATTAATTAATATTCGTTTTTTCTCAATAAATGGCACCATTTACGCACCAAAGAAACCATCAATTAATAAAATATCTATTTGAGTAGGTGAGTCGTGCTCTACACCTTTCTGCAAAGATTTCATCAAAGTTGATTTCTGGGTTTTGCAAATGAATCCATCAATATGGCACATTGATAATGGCATTGGAGTAATAGGATAGGACAAAATTTTCTCCATATCTACTTTATAATCTATAGATATTCCAAGAATTCGTCCAAAAAGATCTCTTTGCATTCGTACCTCTTGCACTTTACCACCTGCTTTGGTTTTTTTCTTTTCGGAGTAATCCAGTGTAAAGTTTTCCAATCGTGTCTTCTTAATACTTCTTTCGAATCTACTAATATCCAATTCACACTCAGAAATGAACATTTGACGTTTAGCTTCACCATTTTTCTCTATATGAAGCAAAAAATTTTCTACGGGCTCCGACGCAGCTTTACCCGATGATATATTCATTAATAAATCTTTTGGCATTTGTGAATCGAATGGGTTTATAAATAAATCAAAAGTTTCAATAAATTTTTGCAACAGCTTAGCATTAATTTTTATAGCATGGTTGGTGAGCTCGGCTGAAACATCTTGCTCCTTCTGCAGACCCAAATCTTTGTACACTGAACTGATTATTGTAGATCTAATATCATGACTCCGGGCCCATCGTTGACGTGCAGAAATTGAATTCGTAAAATGTATTATACCAGTGAGTTTCCTTGCAGCATCAGCGTTTATTGTTTGTTCAAGAACAAGATCAATAGGTTGTTTAGAAAAAGGCTTATTGGTTCTTCGAATGCCAAAAAAACCTTCTTGGAATTCTTCGTACAAATTAGGATGAGTTTCAGCAACGTTTAATAAATTTGAACAATACCTAACAGTCCAACGAGCATAGTTTTGTTGATTAAAGATAAAAAACAAATTCGTGATCTTTGGTAATACGTACTTAAAAAGATCAAAATCTCCATTACGAATACTTCTAGATAGAGTTAAATAATAGTTGACCAAGTTTATATATATTAAATAAAACTGCGCTGTTTTACCATTATCACCGTTCAAAGTCTGTTGTTTGTAAATGTAATAATTATTTAATAGTTCTTTCAAATCGTCATTTTTAATTTTAAAAGATGACACTGGAGTATTTTGCAGACGCGTAAGTTCTTTAATAATTGTATCCAATACTTCTACATTTTTAATATCCAAAAAAGATTTAAAATGTAAAATCTCCAGACCTACTGACATCAACGGATGAAGTCTCTTACACCGATTGAAGTGTTTCCCTTCCTGAAATCCAGCAACTGATCCCGAAGCTAACAAATCACTTTGCACCATCACGTTCGACAAGCCGCAATCTGCTATAAATTTTCCTATAGCTTTGAAGTATGACATCATGATATGGAACGGTCCCAAATGAATAAATAGGTTGTCAAACTTAGGTGCTTCAGTAGCTTGAATTTGTAAGGCTATTTTGGCAATTGCAAGATCATAAGTAACTTGAATGCAAGATTGTTCAACTTCTTCGCAAATTTGTAAGCTTTGCTTCATTGTTTCCAAAATAACCGATGTATTTGTAGGCGACGAATTTATCGGAGATAAGCTTTTTAAAGCCATTCCGAGCTTAATATGCTTTGACGTCTTACATTTACCATTAAAGACAGCATATACAGCATCCTGGCTCAAAGATTGAACTAATCGAATACATTTCTTATTATTTTTTCTTTGGCTGTTACTTCCTGCAATCAGAGTAAAATAAAATTGAGATAAGCTTTCCGGCACTGAAACTTCACCGTCTTCAAGATTCTGTACAGCTACTTTAATAGGTAACTTTTTTTTCTCAGCTTGTAGCACTGATTTCCTTAATATTAAAGCAGCTTTATTCAAAATGTCCTGATCCTTTAAATCATCCAATAACTCCTCATCAATAACATAAACGTGTTTTGGAGCAAGTATCTTCTTATTTTGACACATTAGGAACTTGATCTCCTTCATAAATATTTTGTTTATTTTTGTCTCTAAGTTATGAGGAGTGAAATTGCCCATAATTTCTTTAGAATTTTCTGCTTCGTCGTTAAATAATTCCATGTAGTGTCTGTGGACATAAGTAAGAAAATAACATCGTCCTTTTTCTATAACATTTTTTTGTATAAAACTACAAACTTCATCAAAGACAACTTGATGACGCTGACGAAGAGTATGCCAAGGCGTTTTAGTTGTATTTTTCTTTGTCGATATGTTGTATAAATATTCCAATTGACATTTTTTGTGGTAATATATTGTTGAATCCGTTACAGCTTGCACTTTCTCAATTAATTGCTCTGAGGCTTCCTCGTCATCTTTTAATTTTTTTAAGAAATCGTTTCTATCACACGCATGCAAAGGTAGTCTCTTCAGTTTATGTCTTTTAGTTTTTTGGTCACAATAAATACATGGTTTGTGTCAGTATTCATATCACTTTTAACTAAAATATTATGAGAAGAGGAATCAAGATCACATTCAACTGCAATACTAAGATCTTCCAAATTACATGACACTGGTTCAACTGATTCTAATTCAACACTCGACTCAACACTTGGCTCAGGTATTATAATAGATTCAAGTATAGTACTAGCTGGACTTGAATTTGACACTACATCTAAATCAAGAACTGTAGAATTATTTTGTTGACTTGAGGTTGATGCTGTACATAAATCATTATTAATATTAGAATTACTTGGTAAGCTTGATGTCGACGTAGCTGATATATTTTCAACAATACTCGATGCATCTGTTTTTATAGCACTTTTTGATTTTTCTGAAATGGCGGTATAATACTTCTTTGGCAAAGCAGTAAAATTTTTGTAACATTCTCGATGATAACCATTATTATACATATCATCCGGTAAAACTAAGTCTTTGAATTTTAGGTTATGGATTATTCGCTGTTTTAATACAATTTTCATTTTTTTAAATGTCTCTTCAGTAAATAACTTTAATGCATTACTGGATTGTTTACAAAATATACATTTTGAATTGTTTTCTTCCATGATTTTCACTATTGCAAATAACTTAATATTACTCACAAAGTACACGATATAAACAACAAAAACATGTGCTCTGACAGATTCGAATTAAACTATAATAGATATTATCGGTTAGGCGCAAGGGGCACATACACAGTAGAGTGACAGATTGTGAGTTAAAGAAGGAGAACCGAGATATTATAGACGTCTCACTAACTCTGAAATGCAAGCACAGCATTCTCGCACTTATATTTCTGATTAACTAATTTTTGTGTTTAAGGGATGTTTGGTCATTCTAATTTGTCTGACTGATTAAATATAAGTTTATTATAGTTCCATTATTAACATATTTAAAAATCAGACATGTAAAAGTAAGTAAAGTTAATTTAATTTTAGTAGAGCTTTAAAACGTCTGACAAAAGTTCTGGTCCATGACAAGTGTCTGACAGTTATTGCAGTATTTTCAAAATAATATTCTACAAAATATGTATAAAAATCAGTTATGTAAATTTAAGTAAGATAGCTCTTATTTTTAGTTACCTTTCTCACCTGGTACCTGCCCAGGTGTCACTCAGCAAGTTTCATAAATACGCAGGTATTCAAAGCACACGAGACGCTACTGAGACTCTAAGGTTTCATCTGTGTGAAAATAAGTTATGTCTGATTGCTCTGGGATCTTACTCTATATAGATGGTGCCACGGACGCCATATTGAATAGAAAGATTCGGCTATAACTGTTTGTTCAGTAATTATTGTTCAACATACGTATGCAATGAAGATATCAAAATAATACGAGGATAAAATAAATACAAAATTTGTTTACTAAGTTCCGGTAACCAGTTTAAACACATTCTCAGACACAGAACTTAACATCTAAAAAAACAAGTAATGGTACTAAAATTATGTCATTTGTTGGTATTTAAGGTTGGTTTTGATGGGTTAAATGCTAAATAAATCAACATAGTATATTGTACCGATATTAGTAAAACACAGTTCGGTTTTAGATGCGCTTTCGGAACTCGAGAGCTGCTCTTTGCAATACAAGTCTTGATTCAAAAATGTCTGGATCAACAGAAAGATGTTTACGCCTGTTTATCGACTATGAGAAAGCATTCGATACTATCAAACATGACAAACTCATAGAACTATTATATCTTACAGGACTTGACACTAATGACATCCAGATTATAAAAAATCTATATTGGAATCAAACAGCCCACATGAAGAATTGACATATGGTGAGTGAAAACGTAACCATTTCGAGATGGGTTAGACAGGGCTGTATTCTTTCGCCACTGCTTTTCAACCTGTACACGGAACAAATATTTCTAGAGGCACTGGAAGAGTACAACGAGGGTATCAAGATTAATGGCGTACCAATAAGTAATTTTCGATATGCAGATGATACTGTTACACTGGCCGATAACATCGAAGATTTACAGATGATGCTAAATAGAGTAATACAACTTGCAACCAATTTGGACTGAAGATCAATAGAAAGAAAACTAAATTTATGGTGATCATTAAACAGAACATTCAACATATCGACCTGAATACTGAAGCCAAACGTATTGAAAGAGTGCACCGATTTAAATATCTGGGATATACAGTAAATGATAAGTGGGACCCAGACGTAGAGATTAAGATCCGAATTGAAATAGCAAGATCCAAATTCATCAAAATGAGAAAGCTCTTAAGCAACCGCAACCTAAGCGTTAACCTCCGATGGCGCTCCACGAAATGCTACGTACTCTCTCTGCTACTTTACGGAGTTGAAGGGTGGACGTTAACAGCAGCAACTATAAAGAAGTTAGCGGCTCTAGAAATGTGGCTATATCGACGCATACTGAGAATACCTTGGACAGACAGAGTGACCAACACAGAGGTATTAAGACGAATGGGTAAAGAGGTGAAATTGTTAACAACTGTTAAAAGGAGGAAAACGTCATACCTGGGCCATGTGTTCAGTAATGATAAGTACAGTCTGCTACAGCTTATCGTGGAAGGCAAGATTGAAGGTAGAAGAGGTTTGGGCAGAAAGAAGAAATCCTGGCTGAGAAACTTGAGAAAATGGTTTCAAATACCAGAAGCTGCGAACATAATACATGCGGCACAAAACACAGAAACCTATCGTTTTATGGTCGCCAACCTTCGGTAAAAGACGGCACATAAAGAAGATTAGTACACTAGGGTCTAATCCATCAAAACCAATCTTAAATATCTGCTAATAAATGGCATAATTTTAATAGCATTATTTATTGTTTTTATCTGTTCAGTTCTATACCTAAGGTCTAACTAAATAATTTAGATATACTTATGCGTATAATGTAGATTTCGAAACCGGTCGTTTGATTTCTTAATAATTTTTATACAAAGTGGAAACTTGTTTGGCTTTAAAAACATTCAATGTTTTCAAGCTCTTTGGCTATTACTAAATTATTACGTAGGGCACGTAGCCGCCCCCATTTTAACTTCTAAAGTTTAATATTTCCCAATACTTCAGTCGTCAGACATTCAATCTCCAGAATCCAAGACGAACAAGCTGAATTTAGCTGACAATTAAGAGACCCCAAAATAGATGCAAAAAAGTTTGCAACTACTAGGGGGAAAGGGGGTAGGACGGGAAAAAAATTACCAAGAATCTGTACGCCGTAGAAAAAAATGTTTCAAACAAATGTAGCCGAGATAATTTTAAGTAAAAATGTTTAACTATTAGCACTTTTTGTGTAGAATAAACCGTTCTCTCAGAAACAACGCTTGCAGCTACCGGTGATTTTGAATGTCAGTTACGCGATCGAAATCAATTTTAAATAAAATTTGGATCAACTCGACGGTAAAACTTCGATATCTTTTAATTAGATTGTCCTATCGACAAAAGTCAAAATGTGTTTTAAATGTAAAGAATGTAGCTTTTGTATGCATTTATTTCATTTTGCCGCAAATAAAGTCAGTCTCTATAATTCTGTTAAATAAATAAACGTTGCGCTATTTTTACCATTTCTTACGATTTACGATAAGATCAATAAAATTTATCATTTCCATTGTCCGCTGTGGAATTTCCGTTGGAATCTTCAATGCCTAAAAAACGCTGAATTTAAACTTTCTAAATTTTATGTAAAATTCTTCCACGGAGACCGTATTGGATGGAATTTGTAGTTGAAATTGTGTAGTTTAAAAAAACGTACTTGTACAATCGAAAAAAAAAATAAAGCATTTCAGCGAAAATTCATCGTTTTTTAAGCCTATTTTAAATGACTCATGTTTGTTGCTAAAACTCGAAATTGAAATTTCCTGCTATAGGTTGTGAAGATTAGGCTTTAACGATGGAAATTACAGAGTGACCGATCAATGGAAGCGATAAAAGTGGCATACTGGAGTACAATTGAAATCATAAAAAAAACATTTAAATAGCTAATTGAATTAAATAAATATAGGCAAAACTTTTTTCGTCTATAAAATTCATTTTATTATTAGATAAATTGTATTTATTTATTCAGTTAAAATATTACTATTAAATTAAAAACATTCAATGATTGTGAATGAAGAAAAAACACAAAAAACTCAGGATTGTTCTCTCCTTAACGAGTTTTCATATTTTCCGCTGACAAAACTCAAGTCAATTTTCTCAATAATCTCATTTAAGTAAATTTTGCACTAGTTTAAAAATGGTATGAGAAAGTTAACTGTGTAAATTAAGATTGCAACTTTAACAACAATTTCATCATCTAATTATGGGCTAAGAATTTTAGAATACCCTGTACATTGTTTTGGTTGAAATAAACTTAATCTTTATGTTTATAAATCTTTTGAAATAACCTACGGTTTGCTAGTCGGTTTTTGTATAACGCATATAGTCGTATTTTCTGGGTGCTATATCATCATAATTGTCTTTGCCTTTATCCACATGCCAGGTCGGCTTTCCTAATTAAATTTTTCCATAATTTCTATCTTAGGTCACACCAATATCAACTCCCTACACAGAAATGTTCTGCTTCACGCCTTACAGCCACTCATCCATGATCTTCCCCGCTGCTGCTTCCTGGGTCCTGTTATTCAGCAATTTTTCGTAATGAATGATTTAAATCGACTTTGAACGTGTCCTAAGCATCTTAACCTATGTTCTCCCATTTTACCATCAATTGGTGCCACCCTAGACTTGCCCTTATATACCACTTCTTAATTTTATCTTTTTTGTCACTCCACTCATCCATCTTAGCATTCTCATTTCTGTTACATGCATTTGTTGTTTTATTTTAACTGCTCAACATTCAGTTCCGTACATCATAGTCATCATAATCTTCCTGTCACAGAACGCACCATTCACTTTTTTCCATTTAATTAATCCTGCTTTTACTCTCCTGCATATACCTCTATCTATTTCCCCAATACTATATAAATAGCCATCCTAGATATTTGAAATTATTACTTTTCTCAGTCATTTGACCATCCAAAGGTATCAAGGTTATCACTTTGTAGTAATACACCATCTTTAAATCCACAATCTAGATACTCCATTTTTGTCCTAAATTTTAAACCTTTTTCTTCGGCTTCAGCCACTTCAGCCACTGCTTCAAACTTTGCTCTAAATTTCTTTTAATATTGCCTACTAATAGTACATAATACATATACATGTACATATATATTACGCACCAGTAAGTGTTACATAGTAGTTTCCCTGTTATCTGATCCGACACTACTAAGATTAAAAAAGAACTAATAGACAAGGCGAAAAGCTCGGGTTCGTTCGGAGCCTCATTGGAAAATATTTCCATGATATTTTTTTGCAGAATAACCTAAGTCATAAGATACCCCAAAATAACGTTTAAGAGGTCGCCGAGGAGAAAGTTGTTCAATTTTTAAAAAAATGTTTTTAAACAAATTGCAACAACCAATTTTTTCGGCCCTGATTTTTTTTTATTTTTTGGATCATTCTGAACAAAATAAATCTTTTTTGTTTTTTCTGTACACTTGATCGTTTTCGAAAACTGAAAAAAAAAACGCAAAATTACGATTTTCAAGCTCAAAAACACAAGTAAAACATTATTTTTGAATTAACAAAGTATCTAAATTTAAGTTCAAACCTTCTATCATTTCTCGATAGGTATTTTGGGCTTATTTCATTTTAAAACATTGATTTTTAATTAATTGTTTGAATTATCATTGTACAAATGAGCGCCTACCCTGCCATACGAGCTTCATTAACAAATAAAAAACAATGTTTTAAAATAAAGTACCCCTATAATCGGGAGCTGATAAAAGAAGGCTTGAACTCTAATTTAGGCACTTTAATAATAATATTTTTTAATTGTTTTTTTTTCATCATTTTGCGTTTTTTCAATTTTAAATTATTTATATTTAGAGAGACCTTTTTTGTTCATAATAATCTAAAAAACCTAAACAAAAATTGTCCTGGTCTAAAAATTCATTGTTACAATTTATTTAAAAAAACTTTTCTCCTGGGCGACCTCGTGAACCATATTTTGGGGTATATTATGAAAGTGGTTATGCAAAAAAATCGCATGAGAATATTTTTCTGAACGGACCCGATCTTTTCGCCTTGTCACTGAGCTCCTAAGCAATCCCTACTTCCACATAAGATTTATCAGTCTCTCTCACATCTGACTTAACACAATATTCACTGCTCACCGGGGACCTTTTTTTGCTGACCACCAACCACAGAACTTCTCGAGGAACTCTTACGTAAGTTTTCTCAAGATCAATGAATACCTTATGAGGGTTTGTTTCTTTATGCCTATATTTTTGCATCAGCTGCCTTATAATGGCAATCACACCTGTTGCATGTGTTGTTAGTCTGCCTTGCATAAATCCAAACTGATTTTCGATAGTTTCGGGTTCTTCACGTATCCTTCTATCATATTTTTATAGTGTGATTAAGTAGTAGACTTTGTTTGGTAAACAGGTACCAATATACTGCTACTCAATTCTTCTGGCATTTGTCCCATTTCCATTAAACAAACCTGTTTGATACCAAAGTTAACTTGTTCCTGTCTCTTCTAAAGATGTTCATACTTTTCCAGGAATATTATCTGTTTTATTACCTGATATTATTACTTTGGCCCTTGTGTAAAGGAAATTATATCTCTCATTTCTTCATTTTGAAAATTATTATATCTCGACATTTGTGATATTGTAAGAAAACAAGAATCAATCGGTAAGAATCACATATTACGTTGCTATTAACTTTCCACTGCATACTTGTCTTAGAACACATTAGATGCTTTGTATTTTTTTTGTATGGGCTCGAGATAGAGAAAGATGCAGAAGCGAAGAAGAGGACTATGTTCAACATTTAATGTTTCAAAATTATTTGTTGCTAATTTTCGATAAAAAATATCCGAATAATAACAACTACTGTTAAATGTTTCACTTACCTTGTAGAACACCCACTGGTTAGTTTTAACCTATGAAAGTGAAACTCACACACAAATTCATAGAACCATGACAGAGATTGGGAACACATCAAGTATGCCGTGGAATGTTGGGTAAGGAAATATGTTGCAGTGGAACAGTACACCGTTATCCGTCAGACAGTTTATTATTAATTATGCAGACATTCTAGGCCAGTTAATAACGAAAAAGAGTATAACAAAAACTGTGATAAAATTGTTTCCCATCCATTATAATACTGTTCAAGAGTTAGATGTAATTGTGGTATTCGTATGATATACTCATAACATAATAGGTGTATAATATGGGAACTATTTTAAGTTGCTGTAAGTTTGGATAACGATTCATGTTTTTCTATGCTAGCAAATTGACGGGAATTGAGAATTGTCATACGATGATATGAAATATAAGGATGTAATTTTGACAGCTGACACAAAACAGATCGAAAATTGATACTTGAATATTTAAATAGTCAAAGAAAAATTCAGTCGGTATGTTATAGGATGTTCCAGAGACCTTTTTATACTTTTAGTCTCTGATTTTGTTTTTACCTCTCCTTTTTCAATCCTTGTCTTTTCTCCGTAATCTTCTGTGCTCCCCATCTCCTTCGTTTTTATAAATCTTTTCATAGGATTTCTTCCATGTTTCTAAATATTTTCCTCGTGTTTGGTGATACTCATTATAACAGGCTTTTATCGGTTTTTAAACATTTTCTGCACCTTCCATTTTGCTTCATATATATCATGGTCAGCTTGTAAACTTTAACCAATCTTATTGGTTTTTTATTACTAGTGTTTTCAATAATTGATAACAACACTATTATCTATTCTATTCCATCCACCATCTGCATATAATCATTAATATAAATCTGCTGAATGTTGAAATTAGCAAAAAATTATTTTATTGATTACAAACCAACAAAAACTTTATTGATAATTATTAGCGAACGCGTATTTCTGAATACCTCACCAAACAAGATATTATCAATATACAGTTATCAAATTATAAGTAACAAGATGCAGCAGCTTTCAGACGTATTTAAAACCGTCGTCGTTTACTGTTACCACATTATTTGCAAATATCGGACTTGACCTTTAACGAACGGAGTGTATTTTAAACAGGTGAATAACCGCTACGAGGTATTCAGTATTGTTTAAATACATACACATACTTAAATTAAATTACCAAAATTAATTAACCATTAATTTTAAGTAAAAATCTTATACAAATATTTGTATATAATATATTTATATCTAAAAAGTATATGATGGGGATTTTTGTTTTAAACAATCTTAAAAAGTGAAAAAATAATTTTTTTGCCAATAAAATATTTCCTATGCAGTTTAAAGAAAATTGGTTTAAAATAAAACATGTAGATCTTAAAAAGTTCTTAAATTTGCGAGTTTCTAAATTAAAACACATAAATAATTCACCAAGATAGTTGCAAAAACTCTTCATTTTGCAGTAATTTATAAATGTCAATTGCTTTATTTTTTGCATAATGACATGTAATATAACTACTTAAAATTGTGACAGTTAATGAGCTAAAATAGTTTATAATTTTTAAATTTGTTATTAAAAAACAGTTTGAAAAAGGACTTACTTTTTAGGTTATAAAGAATTATAATAACTTTGACATTTTTTATGACACACTCTTGTAAGTAGGCTCTATGAAAAGCTAGTGAAAAAACACACTTTTCAAAAGAAAACAATACTTTATATGACCAATAGGAAAAACGATAACATATTTTTTTTTTCTAAAAATCATATTTCCATTGTTTATTAACATTAAGAGCTGAGTATTAAACAAATTATAAAAGAAGAACTAAATTTTATGGTCTATTTTATAAATTATATACACCGAAAAGGAGTAAAAAAGCATAACGCGTTGGTGATAATACTCGTAAAATACCGCCACCGAAAAGTGGACTAACGAACTACAAAAATATTATTTACGATTATTAGCTACTTACCTTCATTAAATGCAATTATAATAAAATTAATGATTTTGTTAGCAATATTAATAAGAAGAAAAAACTATAAAATTAAATAAAATAATTAAATGTATTTTAATGATTTATAATAATTATTATATATTTAAATAAATAATATACACTTATCAATAAAATTTAAATATTTCTTACGAGATAGTAGTAAAATTCAATAACTTTTTTATGGAAAAATTCAATTAATTTATTTTTCCAGAATTTTCCGTGAGGTGAAAATAGCACAATTTTTAATGTTTTGTGGAGCTATTCCAATTAAAAAAAAAATTAAGGTTCTATGTGCCATAGAAGCCAATATATTGCAAATTTTGTCAGCGCGTTTTATTTTTAAGTTCCAATCTAAAAAAAAAACATCTCGGCTAGTTCTCCCCTCCGCTTTTCAATGGCGGTATTTTACGAGTATCATCATTTTAACAGGGTATACCTTTTTCTTCTTCACTGTATATGCCATCTATAAGCTGGATCATAAAATTTAGATCTTCATTTAGAATCATTTTAATTCTTAGCTCTTAATGTTAATAGACAATGGAAGTATATTTTAAGAATAAAATGTAATGATTTTAAGAGTAAAATGCTATCTTGATTCCTATTGGCCATAGAAGGTTCTGTTTTTTTTTGGAAAGTGTATTTTCTCATCAGCAATTTTATTGAGCCTCTATATAAGTCTGTGGCATAAACGTTTTTTAATAAAAAATTTAATAAAATGTTGAAATTTTTTTAATCTACCTTCTGAAGCGACATAGAATCGATTGTAATTTATAAAATACCTGGAGAGTCACTGTTTGGACAATTATAGTTGTTTAAATAATCGATCTCTAGGATAAACATATTGAATAACTATTTGCTCTATCTTGTGGATATTTATCACACTTTAATGACTTATTAATTTTCATAATTTCAAGTAGCTATGTTATATATCGTTACGCAAAAAACAAAGTTATTAACATTTATAAATTACTATTAAAATAAAATACTAAATACTAATAAAAGTAAGGGTTTTTTGCAATTATCTCGGTCAAATTTATAAACTTTACCATTTTACTCTAAAATGTACAAGCAACGTTTTATGGGCAAAATATATTTTTTCACTTTTTAAATATTAAAAAAAAAACAAAGCAAAACCAAGTGTATGTCTTCACGGATTTCTGATCAGCTACCCTTCATATACCTTTTAGAACCTTCAAATATCTGTAGACGAAGGAACGAAAAACGAAGGAAATATCTGGAGGAACGAAGTAGACGACGCCATGAGTAAGAGAGGCCTAAACGATGGATAATGGGACAACAGAGAGAGATGGAAACGGTTTAGCGAGGGAAGGCAATGCATACTGTAGAATCCCTGAATATACATATATATATATATATATATATATATATATATATATATATATATATATATATATATATATATTCAGGTTCGTTCATGAAACGTCGAGTAATAAATTCTCAACGCGGTTCTTCCCGAGAACTAAGTAATTTTCATTCATCTGACCCCGGAAATTTATCCGAACATGTATATATATATATATATATATATATATATATATATATATATATATATATATATATGTTTTATGTTCTCTAAGAGGTTTTTGGGAATAACACCAGTAGTATACTCCATTCGCTTAGCTCGGGCATATTTTGACAGATTCATTGTCGGAAACCTACAACACAACAATTCGTACCTCTCAGTATTAATAGCTCAAGTATCTTACTATTGCAGAAGAATTATTCTAAATAGTGGAAGTGTATACTAAACCCATCAAATTTTGGGTAGTATATATTTAAAAAATATATTTAAGTTGTTATAATTTAACATAACTATTTATTCTTCTTCTTAGTCGTTGACCTGATGCAGGTATCGTGATATCATGAAGCTATTAGCTAAATTTCCCAATGTTCCTCCACGTTTTTCTATCTTCTGCCATTCTAGCACATTCTGACAATGGAGCGCCAATGGTAGCAACAATATGGTCCGTGTATCGTGTGGGAGATCTACCTCTATTTCTTTTGCCTTCTACTTTTTCCTGGATGGTAAGTTTTTCAAGACCATTTCTTCGAAGCACATGTCCAAAATAGCTTATTATTTGTTCTGATATTTGTGTTCTTAGTCTTTTCCTTATGTTTAGCTGGTCCAGTATGAATTCATTAGTTCTTCGGGCCACCCATGGTATTCTCAGCATTCGTCTCCAGCAGTACATCTCAAATACATCTATTCTTTTTTGTCTATTTATTATATGGTGCAAATAAATAAATATTGATTGTCGGTAATTCGCAAAGTTCTATTTTATTTACTATTTAGTTTGTTTACTATTAATATTGGCTATGAGTACGTGTGCTTGGTTGTATAGTAATTTCCGACCACTTTTAGTCTGTCAAAAAGTAACCAACTTCGCAAAAAAATAATTACTAAATTCACTAGACAGTTCGGACTGGGAATAGCGAACCGAGTATAGATAGAATAATAGATACTGTCTGGGTACTTTCCATTCTCCATTGTCTCCTAATTTGTATTTCTAGATCTCTGTACTTGGCGATCTTTTCGTTGTATTTAACACGCAAATTATTGGTCTTAGATATCGCCACATCAATAAGTGTTGTTTTGCTAGTAAGTTTATTAACTAGTATGAGATCCCAGTACTAGTCCAAGTATAGTTTGTAGTAGTCATTTTCAAGCATTCTTTAGGGACGTATTGATAATAAGGAAAATGGTCGGTTTGGAGAAGTCCCAGTTTGTCAGCTAGCTCTTGGTGGATAATCTTTCCTATTGAGTCATGGCGTTCTTTATAATCAGTTCCGACAAACACCTGGCAGCCCCCGGTACCACTTTAACAATAAAATTCAGGTAATTTTTAGTTGAAATAACCTGATCCTGAATGGCAAGTGGAAAGCCCTCAGTCTCGGGAAACATGTTTCCTGATGGCAACCAATAGTTCGACGCTGTATTGTACATCTCATTGAGATGTCGCGCATGCAGAGGTTTACTCATCCAGGTGCGCATTGTTTCTTGCTTAGTGAGGTGGTTTATGCGCATTTTATTTATTATTATTATTATATTACGATCCAGATTTAAATTATATAATTGGAGGTAGGTACAAAATAGGAAAATATAGAAAGCAACTAAAAAATGTATGTATCAACCATTATTGATCCGGAAAAATGAGGTTAAGTACAATAAATGTGTACCAAGGTGTCCCTCAGGTAATCTATAGGTAGCCAAATGAGAACAAGGAGTAGTAGTAGTAATTATTGAGTTACATTACATGTCATCTTTCTAGTAGAGTTATAATAACTTCTTTGTATTTCCTACAGTTAATTGTAGTGCTTCCTTTAGTAATTTTTCTTCCGCCTTGCTTGATGATGTCATCAGCTTCTTAATTGTACACCTTATTTATATAATGTTAATTAAGTTAATAAAAATATTTTACAAACAATAAAATTATATTCTTTCGATTATATCGAACACAATAGAAACTTTCTCTGTGGATTTCATTGAAAATATTTTACCTACTTCAAATAATGTCGCATTGTCGCATCATAAAATTCAACGACATTCCGGACAATAATAGGCTTCAGATCCATTAAATGTGGATGCATGACTTCCGAAAGACAAAAGCTTATTCTGCAATTTAAATATGACAGGCCAATTTTTAAAGAATTAATTTAAATGTGCGGATGTTGCATATTTAGGCTTTCTAAATAATCGTTTTAAAATGTATATTGTATCTGCAAAACTTATATAAACAGCATAATTAATTTTTATAGCAATTATATTTATCATTTTATTACGCAGATATATGCAGCATCATTAATTTTCAATAAATACTGACCGATATAATGTTCTTAAATGTCTATTATCAGTATCATCTTACTTTTAAAATTGGTTATCATTATAATTTTTTCGCAATCGAGACAATCATAAATCAAAATTTTAACGAAATTTGTAGCACAAGTGACTCAAAGAAAATATGAATTTTACTAGTCTGCTGCTAAAAATGTTGTGAATTTAAGACATTTATCTGCGCCCAACGGTTAGAAATATAATAATAGTCGACCCTTATTAGCAATAGCCGATTCTTATTTTAGTCATAAATACATATATAAATAGGAACTTTTTTATTTCCTGGGTTTGTCGGTCTGTTGTAAATAAAACTAGTTAACTATTGCTTAAGCGTTTCGGCAATATTTTCATTTTCAATAAGAACTTTATTTTTTATAAATATTACATTATATAATTATATCATGTTTACACTTTTTAAAAGTTTAACATGGATTAAAAAATTGGCATCTGACATTTTTAAAGATGACATCTGGCAGGTATCTTAAAATGTACCATGGGAGTGATGACGTAGATTTTATTGACATCTGTCAGTTTCACTTTCCAAACAAACCTTGTTTAGTGTGGATAATTTGTATTTTTCGTTATTTTTTCATTTTTTTTTCAGAATCTTTCCGCTTTTTGCAATATCTAAGTATTCTAATAGTTACTACAATTTTACAAGGTTGTGTAAATAATAAAGATTGTTGTTTTATAAAAATAGCAATAAAATGCATGTATCAATAAAGTAAGGTTAGAATGTCTTTAATTGAAACTTTTAAACTATATTTCATAGAAATCGAACACTGAATTATGATGGTATTATCGTAAAAAACACTATACTTACAAGAAAAAGCAGTAGAGGAAGCAAAATGTTAACTTTATAGAAATTAAAAGTCTTGAGATTGGGCATTTCAACTTTTGTTTGGAAAGTAATTGACCGTTGTGACGTCACACTTCCACTGTCCATTGGAGTGGTTCAGGGTCGTATCTTAAAATAGCTACCATAGTGCATTTAAACCACCCATAAAAGAGGTGTTGTGTTCAGTCTTACTGACGGAGCAATTAAGCTATCTAGTCCACAATACTAGTCCGCAAATTTGAGAAAAGTTAAAGATATTTTAGAAAAAAATAATTGTCAAAGAATAATTTATTGAGAAAATGTACAGATTAAAAAAAACAAAATTACAACAAAATATGCATATTGGAGGTGATGCACATAAAAAAGATCCAAATTCTATCATTAATAAGACGCATCAAAGATCTTTCCAACATGTATCATAATTTAATAAATTGAATTGTTTTTAAATGCACTATGGCAGATATTTAAGATACGACCCTGAACCACTCCTATTTTAAGATACCTGCCAGATGTCATCTGTCAACGTCAGATACCAATTTTTTAATCCATGTTAAACTTTTAGGAAGTGTAAACATGATATAATTATATAATGACATATTTATAAAAAATAAAGTTCTTATTGAAAATGTCACAATTGCCGAAACGTTTAAGCAATAGACAAACCCAGGAAATAAAAAAGTTTCTATTTAAATATTAACGGTCAGGAAATAAAAAATTAATATAATGTCTAATATAAGAATATAATATATAATCTATAAATAATAATATATAATCTATGATCGATCTTTCTCCTCTGCTTTTGACTTTTCTTGTGTATTTGTGTGCATCTTTGTGTTGTAAAAATGTATTCATTATTATTAAATAATTTTCTCTGCATAGATCAATAATATGTTCCTCATTGTCGTTTTTTATTTTTTCTCAATATGGTCCTAATAAATCTGGGATATGTTTATCTCTTACACCCACTTCCACTCGACCACAGATCCCCTAATACTATAGTATTGCCTGTCTATTATCTTTAAGGCTTTGCTAGCTGATTTTTCATTATCATTTATTCCATACATAACAATATTAACTAATTTATGTTCAGCAGTTACCAGTCTTATCTTTAGGATCATTCGAAAAATGCATTCCCAATCTATAGTATTTCTTATTAGGTTACTGTTTATTAGTATAGTAGTATAGTATTTCTTATTAGGTTACATAAAAAAGGCAGAAAGGATACATGTGGCAACTACAGGGGAATCTCACTAATCGGTACTACATATAAGATATTAGCTTCAGTTGTACTAAAACGATTACTGCCATATACAGAGGAAATTATTGGCGATTACCAATGCGGCTTTAGGCGTGGAAGATCAACAATCGACCAAATATTTACTATCAGACAAATGCTAGAAAAGTATTGGGAATATAATAAAGAAGTACACCAGATCTTCATAGATTTCAAACAAGCATATGATTCCATAGATCGCTTAAAACTGTGGAGTGCAATGATGGAGTTAGGCGTACCAAAGAAGCTGACCATGATTGCGCGAATGTGTGTCAACAATTCCTTTGCACAAATTAGAATAGGAGGCAAAACTTCAAAGGCTTTCGGCATAAGCACCGGACTCAGACAGGGAGACCCGCTGTCCCCATTACTATTTAACCTAGCATTGGAATATGCAATGCGAAAAATCTATACCAGAGTCAAACCAGACATAACTGCCAAAGGAGCAAAGATTATTCTCGCATTTGCAGATGATGTAGATGCAGTAGCACAGACAACACTGGAAGTTAAGGATATAGTATCGAACTTTGAAGAAGCAACACTAAGCGTAGGCCTGAAAATAAACGAAGAAAAAACTAAATACATGGTCTTATCAAAAAAGGAACGACAGCGAATAAGACAAAACATTACCATAAACGATCATAATTTTGAGGTGGTCAAAGAATTCAAATACCTAGGAGCAACAATTACCAGTGAAAACACAGGAGAACGGGAGGTTGAAATACGAATACTGGCGGGGAATAAATCATTCTTTGCCATTCAACATCTAATGAGGTCAAAGCTTCTCTCAAGGCGTGCCAAAATCCAAATGTACAAAACCATAATACGACCAGCAGTGACATATGGAAGTGAAACATGGACATTGAGAAAGAAAGAAATCAATAAGCTATTAGTATGGGAACGCAAAATCCTGCGAATTATATATGGTCCTTGCAGGGACAGCGTGACAAATGAATGGAGGAGCAGATACAACAATGAAATAGAGACTCTCTTCGGGAAAGGAAACATCGTAAGATACATAAAAGCCAATAGATTAAGATGGGCAGGCCACGTGGTACGGAGTGATGACGACAGACTGATTAGCAATGTGTTTTGGGAAAGACCAGATGGTAGAAGATCGACAGGAAGGCCTAGAAAAAGGTGGAAAGACGCAGTCAGGGAAGACCTGGAGAAGATGGAAGTAAGGCCATGGGAAATAATAGCACAGGATCGGAATCAATGGAAGGCAATAGTAAACGCGGCAAAAACTCACGAAGAGTTGTAAAAGCCAATGATGATGATGATTACTGTTTATTAGACAGCCTACACCTTATTTTGCCCTTTCGCTTTGTGACACTTCACTGGTGATGAGGAAGTGCCCATTCTCTAAAAGCTGTGTGCTTTTTCCTTCTTTTTGATCTCTTATACCTAATACGTCTATTTGATTTTTCTCAAATTCTTCAACAAGTTCAACTTATTTGCCGTTAAGAACTCTGACTAAGACGATATCCACCATGGGTACCAGGTAGCTCGAGGACTATCGTCTTTATCATATTCGTATTTAGCGACCTCGAAAACTCCGAGTAACAAAATTAAACTCATTCTTGTCAATATTTTCTTAGTTGCAAATGTTTCATTTTCTATTCACTTTGGAAATGCATTTTTCTTATGCAAAATGTAATTTTCAGTTTACCACCATGAATTTTGTTCACAAACTTTCACGACACTTTCCAGAATCGAATTCAAAAAGGGGTACAGCGATTTATCTTGCTGCGGAAAATTGGTAGGTTCAACGCTTCGTTACCTCGCCTAATCTTAAATCCTAATTATATCTAACCAACAAATTTTACAAAAATAAGAACAACAGTTATGACTTGACTATTGAGGTTACAAAAACGATCAGAAAGTAAAATACCTCAATCTTTTTTTATTTAAATATTTTTCTCTAATGTTATCCGAACATAAACAAAACATCAATAAAACCAACAAAAAATTAGGCAAATTAGCCGCATATCGATAATTCAGCTAACGGTTCCCTATAGCTTAAGCAAGTTGACTTAACTGACACCAAGTTGACCTAGATCCTCTTTAGATGCACATTGCGATGTTGTGGAACAGACGCACGTAGCTGGGTGAAGGTCGTTGAAATTCCGATTTCCTTCCAACGTTCCGTTAGGATTTATGTACCGGAAAAAAGTAAACAAATAGTCCGGTGAAATATGTAAACCAAATGCAAATCAAAAAGTGTTACACGTCGTGCGTCGTGGTTTTAATGAGAAAATATGAGAAGAATATCTTTTTTGGAACAAAAACAAATATATTACTCTTCCAGATTTGTAAGTATTTCTTAATAAACTGCGCAAACTAAAATAAAAAATATGATATAAAAAATGATAAGTATAATGATAAATATAGCCACATGAAACATTTTTGGTTTCATCAAATATCTCTTTTGAGACAATCACACCAAATCCACTCTCTAAAAGAATTTTCAAAATACAATTTGTAATTAAGAATGCTACCTTGTCCGAAATTTATTGTCTCGCTCATATGGAGAATTAGAACATTAAAATACCTTAAATAGTAATGTTGGATTCTCGAGATGCATTCCTAGAACTTAAAAAAAACAATATGAAATAATTACAAAATACCATATAGGTATAGTATATTAATTTTAACATATATTTTATCTAGACCTACAAAAAATAAAAAGAAATTATATTTGACAAAATTTCCTGTGCATACAAAAACGTTTATTTTTTTTTAATTTATTTATGCCTCAAACTCAAAAGGTCATTGGCGTAGTATAATTTAAAGTACAATTACAATTTATTTCTTACATTTATGGAATATAAGTATGATAGTATGATCTGAATATAAATTTTGTAATAGACATCCAGTGCCTTGGTGGACCAGCGCAAAACGCGCGTTTAATAAACTTAAAAAAGCATAGTACGCAAGAAAATTTACTCAATTTTAAAAAACTTAGGACAAGAACGAGATATCTCATAAAAAAAGCAAAAGAATTACATGGGAAAATTATGTCTCTTCTATAAATCCATCGACCCATTCAGCAGTCATTTGATCTAAGATTCGTAAACTCAAAGGTTCGAACTCTTTTAGACAAATAAACACCTTAACTCTAGGTCAAACACTAATTACTTGTAACAAAGCTATTACAGAAACATTTGCTGATGTTTATCAACAAAATTCTAGCAATAATAATATACCTCAAGAAATGTTAACGCCCAAGGAAACTATAGAATCCTACGATATCAATGATCCTTTAAACATCGCCATAACACTTCAAGAATTAGAATTTGCTATTTCTGATTTAAAAAACACCTCGGCTGGACCAGATGACACACCACCAATATTTATAAAAAACTTATCATTTACAGCTAAACTAGTTTTCCTAGATTTACTTAATATTTGCTTTCTAAAAAAAAAAATTTATTACCTTTGGTCCCAGGCAGTAATAATTCCCATCATCAAGCCAAATAAATATAAAGATAAGCCCATTTCTTACCGCCCCATCTCGCTTACCTGTAGTATGTGTAAAATCTTGGAAAAAATTTTAAACCTTCATCTAATATAATAGTATATATAATATAATCATAAAATAATAATCTCCTTTCCCCTTATGAAAGTAGCTTTCGAAGAGGCAGATCGGCGTCAAATAACCACGTACTTTCTTCCTCTTCTTCCTTTGCCCTATCCGTTTCGGACGTTGGCTATTAACAAGGCTATTTTGACTTTGTTTACGGCACCTCTGAACAGTTCGGTCGATGTTAGTCGTACTTTACACGTACTTTACAAACCTCAATTAATGAAGCTTTTGCAAACAACCAAAAACTGATTGCAATATTTTTTGTTACAAGCCAATTTTTTTAACTCGGCTTGAAAATTGGATGTTAAAAACTGGGTTTAACTTCTTGACAGAAAAAAACACAATACATAATTTTTAATAAAAAAAGATCTCGGTAGTCAACTGACCTAATTTTAAATAATTTATCATTAAAACAATCAGAAGAAGTTAATTTTCTAGGTTTAACTTTTATTAGAAACTTAAATTGGAACTTGCATATCAACAAACTACAATATTCCTTCAAAATTCTGTCTAATAAAGTTTGGGGCGCAGATACTAAAATATTAATAAACTTATATAAATCACTCATTAGGAGTAAACTAGATTACGGTTGCATTTGTTATAACTCCGCAAGCAAAACTACCTTAAAAAAGCTTAACAGTATTCAATCTACAGCTTTGAGATTGGCACTTGGTGCATTTAGAACTAGTCCCACTAGTAGTCTATAAGTTCTGGCTAAAGAGTCACCTCTAACCATAAGGCGACAACAATTATCACTAAACTACATTGTCAAAATTTCAATTCAGAAACAACATCCTCTTTTCTCTCAAATTTTCCACCCTGGCATCCTCTCTTTTAAAAAGACAACAAATTGTATACCTCTAGTAAAAAGAATAAAAATAAAAACGGGTGTGGCAGTCCAGTGGGACTGCCGGTAGAAGTTATACTTCTAAACACGCGTTCGCCGTTACAAATTTATATGGGAGTCAATCTGCACAATCATTACATATGTAATGCTATAGGTAAGAGAGAGCAGAAAGAGAAACAGAATTAGGTATATAGGTATATGGTGCATCGTTTGCTGTATATAAACAACATTTGACCTGTAATAGGAGTATAGTAAATGAAGGATTAAATCAATATTTTGATGAAAAGTAATGGAAATAAAATACCATTATTACTAATGTGCAGCTACATTGTGCAGCTATGGAGTCTTGGACAAAGAAGTGAGAAATCAAGTACAAAAAGCAAATAGACTGACAGGATGAATTAATAACACTATATGGCGAAACAGACACATTAACACTGAGGTGAAGTCAAGAATTTATAAAGTCAGTGTAAGACTAATAATGACATATGCCTCAGAAACAAGACCCGATACAGCGACAACACAAAGGCTACTGGAAACGGCAGAGATGAGAGTGAGAGAACTGAGAAGAGTTACAGGAAATACGCTGAGAGATCGAAAGAGAAGACATTAGAAGAAAATGTACCGTACAGTGTATAAGCGAATAGACAATAAATAGAAAAAATTAAAATGGAATAACCCCATAAGCAGAATGGGGGAGACCCGTGTCGTCAAAATAGCAAAGGGTAAGTCACCAGAAGTATCGGACGGCCGGGCAAAAGACGGATTGACAACCTTCCATAGATGTATTAGTTCGTCAATGAATAAGCAGAATTGCTTATAAAGAATAAGAATAAGAAGAAGAAATTCAATAGGGTTCGACCATGGACCAAGCTATGTATCAAGTATCAAGTTTTTAGGATTTTTCCTTTATATTTACAGAACATAAAGGCAGAAAAACAGACAGACAATAACTATTGAGTCCTTAATAATAAATATTAAAAGGGTCAAAAATTTTAGTATATAGTTTGTTCTCATAAATTGTGGAGATAGTTACAACATATTCAACATATATTCTAACGTGGAAAAAAAACGAAATAACCCAAACAACTCTTTTCTGATTAAAACTTGAATTACTAAATTTTTAGGTAACTGAACTAAGCCTCAGTTCTATTAATAGCGTCTTGACGCCATTTTGTAAGATACTTTTAAATGGGACCATGGAGAAATTAATATAATATTTGAAAGCACTTGTATAAACCAATAGATCCCTGGATTTTTTTTATTCTTTGTGGCACCGTTTCAAAATCTCCACTAAATTGTGAAAATCTTATTAAATTAACTCTCGGTGAAAGAATAACTCTTTCTTCTAAGATGGATAACGTCACTATTTTAGTATCATATATATGCCAAAAAAGCTTTATTTAAATATATAATAATATATATAATTGGAAAATTAAATAATGTATAAAATTATCGAAACCATATTAAAAAAGATATTATGATTTTTCCATTATTTGATTTTTAAAACCAAAGTGACAAAAATCAGAACATAATTAAAAAAAAATATTCCCTCATTGGGATCGAACTCGCGACTTCTGGTTCTAAATGTCGCGCTTCAACTCATTCGACCAATAACCTAAAATAATAAGGTGGCTAATCAATGTCATTATTTGACAAGAACATTATTAAGATGTCAGTTTTTTGGTTGTATTTTGTGTTTGTGTTTATTTATTTATTGTATTCTAAAAATGGAAAGGTTATTACGAATCATAGAAGTTCCAGGAAGAATATTTATTTGTAAAAGACTTTCGCCAAATGTATATATCTACCGAATTACTATAAAATAATAATAATATTAATAAATATTAAATATATTTACAAAAGGAACATTTTTATTCTCGAGAAAGAAAGAGAGAGAAAATATATCTTCTGCCTCTCTCTTACGTATATCTTACATATGTAATGATTTTGCCGATTTACTCCCATACAAATTTTCCACATCGAACGCGCGTATAGAAGTATAACTTCAAAAGTCACAAATTTTAATATGGATCAACTTAGTCTATTGCTATATACAAATGCAATCTCTTCTCCATGGACAACCCGCCTACTGACCATTGACCTAACACTAAGAAAGTACTCCAAATCAAATAAAAACTTCTTGATAATTAAACATCTTTTTGCAGAAATCATATCCCATTACCCCAACGACTTACAAATCTTTACCGGCGCCTCTAAAACCCCAGATGGACATGCTGCTGCTTAGTATTCTGATGAAGAAAATTCCTACAAATTGTAGTATACTCACAGGCGAGACCACAGCTATATTAAAAGTCTTAATTTTTTCTTTTTCTTATGCATTGGTACTAATATATTCTCTTACCAGTATCTTACTATACTATCGACTTCTAGCAGCAATTTTTAAACTACTTTTTCTAACTACTTTTCTAACATCTCTTCGGGTCATCTGCACCTGCTGGTTTTCTTATCTCTGATATTGCTTCTCCTCTTTCGAGATATTTGAAGTTAATTTTTCTTGTATTAGTTTATATTTTCTAGTTGTCTTTTTCCCATATGGTCATGACTTTCCTTTTTTCCTTATAACTCTGTATTCTATTCTAAAACTATTTAACAGTACTTCCTAAACTATCATTAAATTCTTGTTCAGCTATATGGCTACTCAAAAATACTTCATGTTAGGATAATAAATGAGCAGTGAATGGCAAATATCATTATAACAAATAATTTGACATATCTCAGAGTTGTAACCGTTGCAAAGATTTAGATAAGATTTAGATAGGATAAATTCTATTATTCCGTATAAATTTTTATTATTTCCATTGAACTAATACCATATAAATGAAAAAATCTGGAAACACACATTCAATGTTGATACACATAGAGAAGTTAGTTTCCAATGATCAAATGTGTTAATAATCGCATTCACAACAAAATCTCAGTATAAATAATTCTGAGATGTATCATAGATATGATAATATCCGAAACGCCTTATCTATTACCTACATCAAAACAAAACAAAATAAAACAGACGTTTCCAATGTTCAAAAAGGAATAGAGGAATGAGATATAAATTGTTTGCTTTTTATATTTTTGTTTTTGTATTTTGATAAAACAGTAATGTAGCCTGCACCAATTAATTACAATGTTCTATTGCTCACACATTGAAAACTATATTACTCTTTTTCTTACAATACTAAATAATATTTTTTTGTTTCAGAATGTACAGAGAAGCAGTAGGTTGGGCGTTTACCGCTCTTTTGGTTTCCAGTTCTCTAGTAGGCACATTCTCTTATCCAAATGTCCAAATTAACTCCAGGCCAGTATCTTCAGACGCAGCCGAATCACCGTCAGAAGCACGTAACTTCTATCCAGTAAAAGGCCCCAGAGACCTGCCACAATTCCAGAGAGCGGAAAGAAAATTCGCAGAAAAACCAAATGCAATTAAAAAGGTGGCTTTGGATCGACTGGATGATGTCGAAAGTAATTCCATTGGAGATAGCAGTGATAACGGACTTGCCAGTGGAGGAGGATTCTCTTGGTCAAATCTCTTAGGTAAGTTGGTTTTATCAAAGGAACAAGTTACGATGAGTAAGCTTCTTTGATATCGTTAAATGTAGTGTTTTCACTCCGGAAATACTAGTGTCTTCCTAATAGTAGAAAATAAATATGTCTTCTAGTCTTTTGAACCGAAAGAACTGTTGTTGCAAGTTATCTTTACTTTCGCGAATATGGAAACATCACAATCTTATATCTGTTAATAGCATAAAGAGCTATTGGTTGATGCTGCTCTGGTTTAACGTGTTCGATTTCCTCGTTTATAACTATGTTAAAACTGTTTGTATACAGATCCAGATTTTTTATAATATAATAGTTACCTGCTCATTTTATTCTTTCAAATAGCTATCTGATTCCTCCTTCTGCTAATAGTTTCAATATTATTTTAGTGTATGGTGGACCTGTTTTGTAGAATAACTTTCCACATTTTCCACTTGTAATTTAATGCTTGAAGCTTATATTGTAGTCAATATCTTAAGAACGATACTCAGTGCCATTTCGCAAATATCACAAAATTAACTTGGTACATATGAATCATTTATCATTAGTCATATTGCCCGATTTTTTTCAACTTTCACTCTTATTTTGTTGAAATATCATTTTATTTCTTATTAGATCGACTGACGTCTCTTCTCCTGATTGGTAACTTGTTTGAGGTTATTCTAACTGTTCTGTTTCCTGCCATCTTAATAAGGTGTCTATTCCATTTTTCCTTCAACATAACAAAGTGCCTGTTTAATCTTCGGTATCTTCTAAATAATTACACCAGCATTTTACAGGTGGTTATTTACACCCAATGCTTCTTTGCCATATTGGTGCTTGTTCTATTATTTGATTTATAATCTTGAGTTTGAACTTCATTAATTGCTTTTATAATGTTAGTCTTTTTGATATTTTCGTAGTGAACTCCTTCACTATGAAAACTGATTGTATTCTTTCTAGAGCGTATTCAGTACACACAATAAATTCAATTACGCCATCTGTATAACACGCCATCCTTACTTCCTTTTTTTCGGTTTTGGTATCATTTTTGCTTGTATGCGTTTTGCGTGTGCATACTTGTTTTTCATCTCGTTTAATATTAGATCGAACATTAGTGAACTTAATCAGTCTCTATATTTAGTTTCATTTGTTAGATCAATGGCTTCTATTGTTTTTGTCTGTATTTTTCTTTACTTTTTTCTTACATAAATGTTATCTCTCTTCTTCTTCTTCTTGACTGGTTTTACAACTCGAGGTGAGTCTTCGCCGCATCCACTATAGCTTCCATCCAATATAGCGTCCATCTTCTACGATCTCGCACTTCCATTTCTCTTTATTGTACCCCAATCCTGGATAAATCGGCTTCAACATCATCGTTCCATCTTCTACCGGCTGGTCTCTCAAAAAACACTGTCTTTAGCATTCTGTCTTCCTCTAATCTTACCACACGATCTGCCCATCTTATCCGGTTAGTTTTTATATGTCTGACGATGTTTTCTGTGCCATACAGGGTCAACAATTTAGCATTGCGGCGTCTTCTCCACTCTCCTGTCAGTGCATCTCTTTGAGGGCCAAATATCATTCTGAAAATCTTATTTATTTCCTGCTGATCTAGTCCATGTTTCACTTTCATATGTAACAACTGGGCGAATAATTGACATGTAGTCTTAATTTAGATTGTCTTTTAACCACCTTAGATCTTAATAATGATGATAAGGAGTATAATGCTCTATTCCCCGCAGCTCTCCTTGCTGACACCTCTTTTTCTATGTGGTTTTCATCTGTGATTACCGCCCCCAGATATTTAAACTCTTTTTCTACTTCGATGTTCTTTCTAACTCTTGATCTTGGATTTTTGGTTACTAGCATTTCGTCTTCTCTTCATTTATTCAATGACCCATCTACCTGTTTCCTCCTTAAGTTGTGAAAACACCTCTCTCACGTCTCCTGTAGAATTAGCGACTGCATCTAGATCATCAGCAATGGCCTACTTATTGCATATTCTAAGACTAAATTGAATAGCAACGGTGATAAGGGGTCTCCTTGTCGGTAAACTAAATGGCATCGATTTATGGCGTTATACTAAATGTTTCCTATCTTTACCGTATGAGTATGTCACGCACATTTGAGTTAGCTCTACTAATCCATCAATATATTTATTCCTAGGAAGCATTTGATTTAATTTACCGTTGATGGTTTTTTATTCTTCATATTTTTTTGCACAACGTTTGTTTTAAATTCTATTTATTTCGCCTTAAAAGGGATTAATATGGATACTTTTGTAACATTTTGACCCTATTTTATTCCTAATTCGTTCATTTTTAGTTTCGTGCTTTTCGGTTCACTTTCCGGCTGGTATTTCTACTCAGATTTAGCAATAAATCTTTTTATCCATTGTTTATCTGTAGCAATACATTGTGCATTAGCCTTTGTGGTTTCATACGGAACCACCATTCAAAATATAAAAAAATATCAGCTTATCACCATTTAAAATATAAACAAATATTAGCTTAGCGAAACTTTTATATTTTACTAAAAAAATACGTAAATATATATGTTAAACATGCAAAACTTACCCGTTTATTAAAACAATGTGCTCTCTAACAAAGTAGTGAACGCAACTGAAGAAAAATCAGAACGTCGAAGTACATTACATACACACTAAATAGTAGCTAAACATCAACAGGTTAACGGTTTAATTCTTATCGAGACCCGCTTAACCTTAAGACAATTTCATGAGTGGTTCCAGCATAAGTATGCTGTGATAATACAGCTCGACCACTAGAAAAAAAGGTGGATACACATTGGGACCACCAAGCTTCAAAGGGTTAAGGTCGCTAAGTTACATACATCTTACAAAGATCTCTACTCTATGTTTTTGAATATCTTAATTTGTAGTGCTTACATGAATATGATTATTTACTTATAAGTAGTAAAATTGGTTATAAAAAGGAAAGTGGAAGGAAAAAGAGGCTTGGGGAGACGATGCACGTCCTGGTTGAAAAATTTAAAGCAGTGGAGTGGAAAAGCAACAATAGAACTCTTCAGAACTGCTGCAGACAGAGTAAAATGGGCCTTGATGATCGCCAATGTCTTTAAAGGATGAGACACATGAAGAAGAAGTAAAATGATACACAATACGTATAAATACGAGAATAAGAGTAGAATAAATATATCTCTAAGAAATACAATTTTACTAAACTCATATAGTTTTAAGTGACGCTTATACAACACCAAAAATATATTTGTTTATTAATACTTTACTTTTCTTAACTTTCTATAAGTTGGAGACAAGTTGTATTCTAATGTGATTTCCTTATAGTTTTTTGTCGCTTTTGTTGTGTTATTTTGAATATGAGGTTTTTCCTTATAAATTGTTTTCCTATTTAATTATCACTTTAGTATGATGATAATAATACAACTTTAAATCATTCAAGTCTGTCTTTATGTTATGATAGGAAATGTGAATTTGCTTCTATTTCTATTATAATTATTAGGTCTTCAGATTTAAGATCGTTACGGTCCTGCAAGACCAATTATTTCTTCCTTTCGTTACGCTATCTTTTTTTTGTTTTAGCACCGGAGAACTATATTGGTAAGTTGCCCCTGTCTACTTCCTTTATTCTTTAGATTCATCGGTAAGTTGTTTTTATTCACCTATCCTTTCTACTTTCTATTCTAATGTATATAGTTAAAAGTCATCCCAGCAAGGACATCAAAGAAGGATGTATTGTGTTTAATACATACAAAAATAGAGCTACGTGTTAAATGGTGGAAAATAAATCCTTAACATGAAATATCTGATGACAGTTGACAGATAAAAGATGCAAATGTTTTAAAAAGATTTACCAAATATTGCCACAGTAAACCTGTAACACGAGGTATAATCGATGACCTCAATAAACCTGATAAAAGGTGGAAACGGAGAATCCTAAAATGGAGACCAAGGGGGACGAGAAGAAGCATAGAAAGACCTCAATAGAGATGGGTAAATAATATAAAAGCAGTGGCCGATAAACAGTGGATTATATTGGCGCAAGATAGAGAAAGATGGAAGCAATTTCGAGAGACCTACAAGAATCGTTAGAAAATGGTTAAGGAAGAGAAGAGAATAGAACAGTAAACTGTAATAGGAGAAATAATCAATGGCCGCAGATGAAGACAGTTATCACCAAGATATTCTACAGACATTTATCTAATTTAGTTGTATTTGACAAGGAGATAACAACTACAAGGTCTTGAGTTGGAGAAGAGGACGAAATATCTTTATACCTATATTTTAAAACTACCATTTCTTAAATAATCCACAAGCTTGATGGCACTTAAAATAGAAAAGAAACTTCATAACCTAAAAATTCTAAACTTAACGAAACAATAAAGTTTTAAAAATAACGTAATTATTGAGATTTACCAAAGAGAAAATAAAAAAAGTAAAGATCAGGACTTCCTCCTAAAATGTTGACAACTAATTGCATGATCATCTCTTATCTAATGATGGTTTATCTACTACTGTATTACTCCAAACAGTGATCTGGTGCTAACTTCATACCATTTACATAATTTCTTTAACCACGAAGATTTTGTTCTACTTCGATAAATAAAGCAGATATTTATAAATTGAGTTTGGTACTCACTTCCGTTTTTAATATTCAACATCAACTTTTTTTCAGCACTGTTAATTCCTACAATATCCAATAATAGCTGCCCTTCAATCCATTGACAAATACTTATATTTCTAAGTCATTGCACTTTCAGAAAATGGCAGCGTTTAATAAACAATAACGGCGAAACTATACAACCCTGTCTCACTCCTCTCAAAATACTTATCTCTTCCGATTACCTTTCGGAAACACGAAGACATTTTAGTTTACATTCAAAGTAGGAATGATTTAGGAGTATTTTTTTATAGGAATATTTCTTCCGTCAAATTACAACTTTTAAGAAGTTCCTAAGCCTGATGAAGTACCTCGTAAAATAAATTATCATATTCGATGTAGTAGTCCTTTTAGATCTTCTCCATCCATCCATCAATCCATCTAAATTGTTTTTATATCACCTTTCTTGCTGTTTTTTACTAACCATTGTTACATATATGTATTTACAGGCCAAACAAAATTAAAAGAAGAGCTGAAATAAAAAATCTTTCTTAGCTAAAAGCCACAGCATGTTTTTAAGAAAGTACCTTTTACTTTTTTTGTACAGGTACATTTGCATCCTGATATTACCATTATTATTACATTATAACCACTGTTTTTATAACCACCATCAACATTATCGTCAAACATTGCATACGGATCCACTATTAAATGAAGCACTAAAGGTTACCAATAGCTGTGTTGTACTTTTTACCATGTTAGTTGTGATACTCACTCTTGTCCATCCAATTTCTATTTATACTCTTTATCGATATACCTCTTGTCATGGTTTCCATTCCAGAATCTTCTTGGTGATTTACCGTCATAGTGTCATTTTGATAAAGCAGTCTACTTCTTGCCGATAATCTTTTCACTTAGTTTTGAATAAATCTTAGTTTCTTTAGTACACTTTTTCAATATATTAAATATTTCTGCACCATACGTTAAGAGCAGGTGAGACTTTTACTATGTATTTGGACAACGTTCCGAGGTGGAAAACGACATGTCAAATACAACGTACTTTCAATTAAAATTGCAGGTTATTCTGTATGTATAAATATGAAAAAAGAAGCTGATGTACCTACCTGTTTTTTTTTTAATTAGTTGTCATTCTTTCTACATTATCGTGGTTATAGCTGCCACAGGGACGATGTCTCCACCTCTTAGATTGCTTTAATGACTATTTTCTTCTCTCTTATTTTTTGCTCTCTTTAAGAGCTTTTGTCATTTAATAACTTGATATGTGTAGGACTTTCTTCTTCTGAAGACTTCTTCTTCTTGCAGGACCGGCTTCGGGATTTTTCCTATAGCTAGATATATATGTTCCTCTCTTTTTCTACCGTGAGGGGTCCACATTAAGACGTTCTTCAGACAGTCTCTATACATGACCGTACCATGTGAGTTGTTGGGCACATATCGTCTACTATTGTATGTTTTACTTTCATAATTTCTCTTATTCTGTTGTTCGTTACACATTCTAGTCTAGATTTTCCAGCTGAACGTCTCCAGAAATCCATTTCCGTTGCCTCAAGTATTCTCTTGTATCTTTCCTTTATTTGCCATACTTCACTACTGTAGGTAATTATACTTTTAATGATTGTGTTATATATCTTGTGCTTGTTATTATCAGAGATTGATTGATCCCAAAGGATACCATTGAGAAGGGAAATTGCTTTTCTTGCTTGGTTGTTTTTCTTCTCAATTGTGTCGTCTACGTTGCCTTCTTTTATGATGATCATACCTAAATATTTATATGAGTTGCAATGTTTGATAACTTCTTCATCTTCCAATATGAGGTCCTGTTGTTTCCCGCCGATACACATATACTCAGTTTATTGGATATTGATTTCAAGTCCCCATTTTTTATATTCCTCGATTAATTTTCGAGTCATATACTCAATACCTTCATAATCTTGTGCTATCACTAGTTGATCGTCTGCAAATGACAAAGTGTATATGCTATTGTTGTTAATCGGCATTCCCATATTTCTACATTTGCACTTCCACAGCTTTAAAGCTTGTTCTAGATAAATTTTAAATAATGTCGGGGAGAGACAGCAGCCCTGCTTAAGGCCTTTATCGCTTCTGCCTTTTTTGTGTATAGTGGATATGAATGATGTCTTCCACTCCTCTGGGGTTGTCATTCCATTAATGCAGTTTTGGAACAGTTTGGCTAAACTTGTATATAGTTTGGTTGTACTGTGTTTAATTAACTCTGCAAGGATGTTACCTGGACCCAGTGCTTTGTTATTTTTTAGAGATCTGCATACATCTTCCACTTCTTTCGTTGTTATTCGTATGGGCGAAATTAAAATATTTATATTTTGTGTTTTGTTGCTGTCTTTAAATTGTGGTCTATCTTCCCAAAAGGAGTTTCTCAAAATATTGGTCCCAGTCATCCATTGTTGACACTATGTCTCTCTTCTTATCTTGTCGTAAAGATTTTAAGACTCTCCAACTTTCTGTGCTTCTTCGTCCTCCTAGATGTGAATTTATCATGTTACACTTTTGTTGCCATGCCTCATTTTTCTTCCAACATATCATTTTTCATACTTTAGCTTAAGACTCCTTGTAGATTATTTTATCCGTTATATTCTTGGTATTTAAGAATTTTTGATATTGGTCTCTTTTCTTCTTTATTGCTTGTTCTATTTCTTCGTCAAACCAATATGGAAGTTTTCTTTAATTCTGGATTTGGTATCCAATGGCTTCTGTTGCTGTCTCTCGGTGACACCTTTTTATGTGAGTGTAATGTTCTTCATTATTATTAATGTTTATTTCCCAACTTTTGATTTAATCTATTTCTGTATAATTCTCTCACGCTTCTTGTTCTAAGCTGATTAGGTTATACCTCTTCTGTATTTTTTTCTCCCTTTCATTTCCTTCTTTTCTTCTTTAGGTTTATTTACTCCAAATGTGATCTTAGCTTTTAATAAGTGATGATGCTTCCACAGGTAGCTCCTCTCAATACTCTTACATCTTGTACAATCATATTTGTCTTTTGTCATATAATTGTGTAGTCTATGATTGATTTTAACCCTCTTGTATTTTGGGTCCATGTGTATTTGTGTATGTCTCTGTGTTGAAAAAATCCATTTGCAATTTTCATTTCATTCTGTTCGCATAATGATATTAGTCTGGTACCATTATCATTTACGTGGTCCTCTCCGAATTGACCTATAACTGCGTTATATGTTTTTTTTTCAGATCTGCTGTTTAAGGGATTTTTCCTTCCAATATTAATTGTAATAACTTATATTTACTTCTTCATAACTCCTTCATTCTCATATCCGTGATATTTTTAACATTCTGCGAAATATTCTTATCTCGAATGCTCGAATGTTCCTAATTTATTCATAGTGAATTGGACGTCTATTTTTTGACGGCGTATAATATTAAGAATCGTGTACAAATTTTAATCATTTTTGCGCATATACTAAGCGATAACCTGCTATCACAGAATATATGCTAAATTTTAACAAATGGGCCTCTACCTATATCATTGTGTCTTTTTATTTCTACAACAGGATATATTTTCCTATTTACTACACTGCCCGCATATACACTCAAATAATTATATATCATAATCATCATCATTCTTAGCATATTCTATCGATTATGGTACCTCCCCTACGTAGTCATTCTTCATTTGTGCCCACGATTGTCTAATATTCGCTTTTCTGTATCATGTTGTATAGTCGACACGTAATTTCGTGAGAAAATTTACAGGAACCAGAGGAGTAAAATACTACTAAAATGGCAACACTGTTAGAGTTACCACTACTTTATTGAACAGTAGCGTAGATATCTAATTTTTAATTAAATAAAAGTTTTTATTTTTATTTAAGAAAAAGTTTCATTTTCTATAAAGTTTAAATAAAACATATTGGTGTTGTTAACTTCTGTGATATATCTAGGAAGTGATAACACTAATCGACTCGGCTAAATAGAACTTATTGTAAAATAACAATACCTATAAAAAATTGTTAATAAAAGTAATTATCACATACAATTAAATAAATTTTTTATGTACAAGTATTTTAGTATACAAACGTTTTAATAACACAACTGCTCATAAGTTTTAAAACTTATGATCACATTTTATCCCTGATAACTTAGTTATTGTAATAAAAAAAATAAAGAATTAATTTTTTAAATTATATACAGCGTATTCTATTAACAACTTTGGTTTGACACCGTGTGAGAGAAGACTTAGTATCTCAATAATTTAAAAATGGGTAATAGGTCTAAAACTTTTATGAACATCTTTTTTATATATCTAGCAGGTATTTTATAATAACCTAACCTGTACTTTGATTATTTTAAATTAAATTATGTTGTATGTTTTTGTTCTATCATGAAGTCTATTTGTACTCTATTTTCAAAGATATATAAGCAAAACGAGAATTTGTACAATTACAATAAAAATAAAGGTTTCAACTAACACCTAGTTGGAAATAAGAACTTAATAATCTACTTATAATCACTGTTATCACTAGTATCAGTTGTATCTTCTATATTTATAGTTCATTTGGTTAATGCTGGTAAATATTTAACATAGTCATTTTCCACTGCGATTACATGTTTGATTACACTTTTCCAGTTGGTTGCTGTGATCTTTGTGACTTCTCTTCTAATTAACTGGAGAGCAGTAGACAAAAATTTAGGAGCCACGTTTCTTCTTCTTCTATTACCTTTAAGTTGTGTCCATATTAACTCTATTGGGTTCAATTTACAATAGTAAGGAGGAAGTAATTGTAATACTGGGCATACCAAGCACGGTATGCCCATTACTGCGAGTACAGTTATCAACAACATATTCCTTCTGGTACTGTCTACTGTCAACAACCTCCAACAATTCCTTTTTACTATATGATGCTTCAAAGTACAAATCTTTCTCAAACAAATTCTTGAATTTGTAATTTGTTTCAAGTAATATTTGGAATTTTCTCATTAATCTTGAATAATATGATACGTTGTCCATGATAATCACACTATATTTAGGTAATCTCGGAAGAAGAGGTTCCTTTAATATTTTTTTGTAGGTATTAATAATACATCATCGATCCATCTATTTTCTCCACCGCAGTGTAAAATTATAATTCTCTGTCCTGTCATGTAGGTAAGATGTTTCTCCTATAGTCTTGTAGCAGATTGCTTTGGACACTCTGATAAACATGTTTCTACAATTGCTTCTGATTTAGACAATTTACAACACAATTCTTCATAAACATGTTTCAGCATATGTTTGGATGGTATCATCAGAGAGGTATTGAAAATGTCGCTTACATTTTACTACACGGCTTTGTAAAGATATTCCAATTGATTAGAGGGTTCCGCTGGCTCTTCAGCTGCAGAAGTTAGTTTTATAAAAACTAACTTCTGTTTTTTTCTTAAAAAAAAAACATTAAACGTTTACATCTATGGTTCCTGAGTTGAACTTTTTTTATACTTCATTTCCATCATATTGATAGCTGAAAGCATTATAATTGACGCTCGAACTTCTTGTGCGATATATATGTATATATATATATATATGTATATATATATATATATGTATATATATATATATATATATATATATATATATCACAAATTGAACCCTCCTATCCTCATGATATTCTAGATTCACGTCTTTATTTTTTTTACAGATATTAATAATAAATCGTCGATGCATCTATTTTCTACACCGCAGTGTAAAATTATAATTCTGTCCTTTATTGGGCGGTAATGAATTAGAACACTTTTTGTTATTATTCGTCCAACTTTTTTCACGGTGTCATGAATACCATACCAGGTTTCATCCAAATAAACAATATTTCGTTTAAAAATAAAGTTTAAAATAATATAAAATATTATACCTGCCTACCCAATTGTAAACCACTGGACGGTAGAAACGAAATTTATTGGGATAAACTACTTTATGGTTTCGGTTGCTCAGGCAAAAATTGTTATCTTACGCAAAGAATGCATCGATGATAACTTTATCTGAGCGACTGTACATATTTTACCAGGCTCATCTAAATGTAAATATCGATGAGAATATTAAAACTTTGTATTATTATACATCTTAGTCATTGACAATTTTGCAGTTAATAACTACTCCTGGTAGAGTACTTTTATTTTATTTTTTATTGTCAGCTTTTATTACAGATAAATATATTTTTACACAGTCTCACCGAAATACGAGGCGACTATACCGGCTTGTTTCCTTATGTCATAGTCCCAACGTAAATTTGGACGGCTTCTTGGTCTCTTGACGCCCCTTAGATACCACAGTGTAGTTCTAAGTGTCCCGCTCACTGCAATGTTAAAGATTTAATTCTATGCATTACATCAGTGACCTTGGTCTTTGTCTGATCCATTTTAATCATTTCTGATCTCTGTTATACCTAGCATGCATCGCTCTATTGACCTTTGAGTGACTTTCGCTATTATCTCTTTCTTTAGTGTCCAAGTTTCGCAGCCGTATGTCATGATTGGTTGTATACACTGATCGAATGCTTTTTTCTTTCAGGTGGAGTGGCATCCTGGATTTGAATATAACTGCATTTTTACCAAAAGATGCCCAAGCCAGTTTCATTCTTGCGTTGATTCAAAAATAATTATATATACTATTTCTAGCTGTCGATTTTAATTATATTTGTATGTTTTCTATCCTGCATACGGTGATGAGTTTTGTTTTCTTGATGCTAAAGCTATTCCCTGTTCCTCGGAACCTTATATAAGTTCACTCTATTTATTTTTATTCCTGTTTGCACGTCTGTCAAGAACAACGAGCTTTTTACTCTTATATTGATTTTTTGTTTCATCCGAAATTTTCTATAATTTTTGTATTATTCCTAACTAATAATATGTTATTCAATATTTCCTTTAGAATTTTATGAGGAGCTCAATTGGGAGTTCTTTCGAAATCCACAAAACAAGTAAACACGGTTTTTGCCGGTTTAAACATGTTTGTGCTAATATTTGAAGTTAGAACATAGCTTCTCCGGTGTTTTTGTCTTTCCTGAAGTCTTCTGACCCTAGTTTGTCTGGGAAGTTTGTTCCGGTTATATACTTCTGTAAAGAAATCTTAAGCAATTTTCAGAATGCTATCCATGTTTGTTTTGGTCTTTGTTTTTAAACTTCGGTGGTTTATTTACGCAATTATTTTAGAATTTTATTTTCTTCCATAGCTTTGCGCAACTTTTCTCAAAATCACCGCATGCTTTCATCATAACCATATATTTACAAAATAAAAACCTTTTTGCATGTTCATTTTTAATCCATTGGGCGAAAACATAAAGCAACACACGCGGCCCTGCTGTTTATTCTACTTTTATTTTTGTGCATAATTTTTATCCAAGAACTGGAGAGTTTATGAGTTGGAGTACTGATGTCTCTTTTCGCTTTTTGCAAGCAAATTACTGATTTTTTTCGAATATTATTAAAATATTCCAAGCTTATCGCTTTATATGCTTTACATACATCTTGGAGAATTTAACATATTTGTAAAACCATTTTTTGGGAACATTGGGAGGATATTGATGTTAATTATTGGGACAATAAATTTTCGACATTGAAATTTTTATATCGCTCATTTTGTTTAGAAGTTTATACGAATAAATATGTATATATAACACTCTAATTTTGTATTAGGTATGTTGATGCAGATGATCTTCAACCCCGGTGGCAACCAAGGTCCCAACAAATCTGACGATCTAGACACTGCTCCCGTCCCAACATCCCCATGGGCCAACTTGCTATCTGTAGGTCTGAAAATCCTCACTGCAATATTGGGAGGTGGAAACACCGGAGGAGACGGTATCGACAAAGTAGATAATGGAAATTCTCCAATGCAGGTGAGTGATTTTTAAATAAATATATTGCATTCGCAACTAAAGGACCCATAGGAAAAAGAAGGAATGTCGGTTGTTTTTAAAAAATGTTCATGGGGAGCACATTTTTGATTTCGTGATTCTATAGTCTATGTTAAAAGTCTTGAACGCAAAATCAAATTATTGAATGTTTTGACTTTCCAAATTTTCCTATTAGTCCAGGATATAACGGTTTTCTGCTCAGAATTCTTTGTATTTGCTTTAAATTTTGACACTAAATGGAAAATAGCTCAAAGATTAAAATCTATTCTATGCCAATATGTGCTTTTCCTCTGGTGGTGGTTATCACCTCAACTCGTTGATAGAAAAAGTTTATAAAAAAACCATGGTAGTCGCTAAAATAGTGGATTTTAAGACAAAAATGTTCATTAGAGTTTTTTCGAAAAGTCAATATTTTTGGAGTTATTCGTGAATAAAATTTCACAAATTACACGCCAAAAAAGCATGTTGTTAAACGGTTTTTCGCTTTACGGTTTCGCAATAACTAATCCTAAATTTAGGGCTTGAAAAAGAGCTTCTGGCTTTTTCAATATGAGTTTTTATTTCGTAGCTGTGATCCCAAGTATCCTTAATATTGCAGCCCAAATAGCATATTGTTTCCACTCTTTTTAACGGTGTATCGCCTATTGTAAATTTGGCGTTTATGTTGGTGTTCTTACTAATGATCATTATTTTTGTCTTCTTGAAATTAAGTTTCAAGCCGTATTTGTTACATGCTTCTACAACGTTATCAGTCATCCTTTGGAGCCCTTGCGCACTATCTGTCAGCAACACTGTATCGTCTGCATATCTAATATTGTTTATAAGTTGGCCATTTACAGCAATCCCATCAGTCAAGATCAGTCTTATATCCTTACTATTGAGTCCTGTTGTTTTTAGGACATCAATTAGTTTCCCATCTGGGACTTTATCAAATGCATTCTCGAAATCAATGAAACATGCATACACATCGCAGTTGACATCCCTGGTTCTCTGTATTAGAACTTGCAAACTAAAAAGTGCTTCCCTCGTTCCGTCTACCTTAATTTTAATGCAAATCACTTATACCACTAGTCATTTTAAAGTTATTTTTAAGAACTTTAAAAAAGTGTGTATAAATGTTCCATGAAAAACTTCCGTTTTCCGGTTATTACATAAAATTGTTAATATTAAATTTACAGTAATAATAAAAAAAGGAATCTCTTTGTTTTATAATTTTCATTTTATATCCAAACAGTTTTCCTGATCAAATCTAAGTTTTAGAGTTATTCGCGGAAAACCGTTTAAAACATGCTTTTTTGACATGTAATTTGACATTGGAGTAATAATTCCAAAAATATTGTCTTTTCGAAAAAACTCTAAAGAACATTTTTGTCTTAAAATTCACAATTCTAGCGATTACAGAAGAACAGCACATATTACCGTGAAGTAGATTTTGATCTTTGAGCTATTTTTTACCTACTGTCAAAAATTCAAGCAAATCTATGCATTTAAAAAAATTTAGATGTTTTCTATTATTTTTACCATCATATCCTGGACTATATGTGCTATTCAAATATAATTAATAGATAAAACGTTTTACTGTAATACTTAAATATCCTAAATCTTTTTGGGATTTCAGCCTCGTAATCAATAATTAAAAGTATGTTATAATTATGAGCAGCACGTTCTTCAAAATTTATATAAATCTAGATTCTGCTACAAAAATTTGTTGAACCAACTATTCACATGAATATTATATATATTCTTCTGCATCCCTGAGTAAAGCAAGAACCATAAAATATCCTGGCTGAAAGATCAGCAATAAGGAGAAACTAAGAGAAATATAAGATAACTGAGCGATAGAATCAATCAACAAAGTGCAATATAAAATTCATTTAATGGAGTGGAAGATACAAAAAATCCTACAACTGATATTTCAAGGAAGCATTCAATGAGAATGCAATATAGGACGAAGAAAAAAGTCACTGTTGCATTAATTCGAGAACCGAACTGACTGTTCTGTTTTAAGTAGTAATAATAAGATAGAGTCTTTTGAGACGGACAATATACGACTTCGCAATGACCACTACACTTCCTCCGGGGGGTCAGGACTGAAGAGAGAGAGAATAAGATAGAAATTTAAGAAATAAATCAGTTATTTCATAAGGATAAATTATTATCTTCTTTGCCTTCATTCCTATACTTATGTAGGCATGTCTCTGTCTGTTTTTCAATGTGCCTCCAGTAGAATGTCATGCCATCGTATTTGTGGTCGTCCCACTAATCGTCTTTCTATTTAGGAACCATCTCTCGTCATCTTTACTACTCTATTTGTTGCCATTCGGCATATATGATCGTTTCATTTTACTCTTATAATTTCTTACCCAGTCCTTGATGTTCTCCACCTTGTATCTTTTATTGTGCTGTCTCGAAAGATTTGTTGTATTCTAGTGATTTTTTTTGCACGTGACTCATTATAAAGACAGCGTCGGTGCATGATCTTCCCAACCTAAAACCTTGTTGTTCTTCTGCTAGTCCTATAATTTTATTCAGTTTATTTGTTATCACTTTGGTTGTTAATTTTAGTGTTGTGTTATATCCATTCTTAAGGAATTCTGTTTTGTACTATTATTTTTTGAATTAGTTTTAATATTTGTTTGGTAAGATCTGGTCCTCTGTACTTTAAGAGTTCGTTAGGTATTCTGTCCTCTCCTGGTGATGTTTTATTTTTTTCCTTAATGCTTCATTTACCTCCCCCTCTTTAATGTTTCTTCAATATTTCTTCGTTTGTCATCGTTCGTGGTACATTATTGTCACATTTAGCAAATAGAGATCGAAAGTAGTCTGTCCATGTTTCCTTCTGAATGTGTCTAGTTTTTATTAGTTCGTTCATCTCTTTTCTTTGTCCTCTAATCATTCTCCATATTTCTCTTTGTGTTCCGTAAAAGTCGTGTTCCATCTGTTTTGAGAAGCTCTACCAGTGTTCCCTTTTGATTTTTCTGACTAAAGTATTCATTTCAGTTCTGATTGGTTTATAGTGATTGAATTCCTAGTGTATTTGCTATGTTCTGTATCGCCTCCTTTTTTTTGCATTTTGTCTTCACTCCCTCTCTAAACCATGGGGTTTTTTTTATATGGTCGCTACCTACATCTGCTGAATTGAGGCATCTTACGTCGATTATTTTTTATGGATGTATATCTCTGTTGGTTATGCCATAATCTATCATAGATCTTTATCCACTGGTATTACTGAATGTATATTTGTGTTGGTGTTTGTGGTCAAACCAAGTGTTGTTTATCCTAAGTTCGTTATTCGTACAGAAGTTTATCATCAGTTCTCCATCTTCGTTTTTAACATTCTCGTTATGTTTTTGCTATTTGCTATTTGGTATTACTTAGTTGATTATTTAAACATTAAAATACCCAAGTAATATCATCTTCTCTCTGACTTGGTCTACCACTTGTTATTCGTCATAAAATGTTTCCCTTATTGTTTTAGGCTTGTTATTTTCTGCTTCGTATACTCCGTTGATGTTAAGGTCTTCCCTTTTTATTCTTATCTTTGGTGTTAAAATCCTTTCTGATATGTATTAACACTCTTTGATCTGATTTTTGTATTTTTGGTATATTAGTAAGGCTACACCTGGGTTTTGGATTTTTTTATTCTTGCCGTAGTTGTCTTCACATTATCAATCTCCTTCCAAGGTTTCACAGTGTTTCTTTGAGAAGTATTCGTTTTTACGATTGGTAAGTTGCTAATCTTGCCAATCAGCCTCCACATTTTATCCGGCCTTGGGTCTATATTAATAATATACGGGGTCGCCCTTTCTAATTATATTTTTCGTAAGTTTCTATCTTGGGTTATATCAACAGCAATCCCTTTCCCAACCATGTCTCGTCTAACCATCTCTTTCTGTCATACAACATACCAGTTGCCTCCTTCTATTTCGTCCATTCACCTCTAACTGGGTTACGTACATATATTGTTATCGGGTATATATGCCGTAGAATTCCGTACAAATTGAATTTCGTTAAACCATCATCAGATCTTTTTAGTTTCAATTTTTTTTTTGCGGTTTTTCTAATTGTAATTATATTTCATTATCTCTATTAATACTACCTACATTTCTCCAAATTGTATTAAGACTCCCTTTCATGCTCTAACTCATTTAACGTCCACTATTTGAGTTTTTGTGTGCTACTCTCATATTTTCATTTCGTTTCGCATATTAATTGAATCTCAAACAAAACAAACTCATGTTGTTCGTTTATAGTTTTACTTTTATATAAAACTTATTTTACTTATTATATTACAGTCCTTACATTTATTAGTTAAGAACATGCTATTGGTAAAATATGATCTAAAATATAAACACAGAAAACTCAATAAAAAAATTAACTACCATAATAGCATCATCAACAAAGCAATCTTGGGCGACATTTTGAATAAAACTAACATAAAAGTTCATATAAAGCCAAGAAAAGAAATATATAGAAACTAAAAAGCAAATCAAATAACCAGTATTGGATTAAGTTGATGCAAATGTTTACATAACTTCATTATAAAATTGAATAATCTTAAAAAAACTAAGAAAAATAAATAATAAAAATTTACCCTTAATAAACATTGAATATGTACTTTCTTTTTCATATCCTTCTTAAAAAAAACTGTGTATATAATGACAAACAACCAAAAGCTTTGCTTTTAGTTACTTAGTTTATGTAAATATATAGTTAAAAATGGCACTAGTAGTAGCTTAAACATTGCACAGGGTGTTCTGGCGGCCGTAGTAGAAGCTGTTGTGGGAGACAGAGATCCTGATCAAGTTAACAAGATTGCTAGACAGGCTGGTGAGGTACGTCTTTACGAAACTAACCCAAGTTCTTTAATTACTAACCCAAACTTTGATTTATCCGAAGAACTGTTTTATATTAAGTGATGTTGAGATGATTATATGGCAGTTGATTCAAATAATTTAGGCAAAAAATATTGCAGTTGATAGTGCCACTTATGTTTACTAATATAAGTAAAAATATGAAAGTATTGGTTTTAGTGATTCAGACAGTGAAATACTTACACATTACTTACTTCAGATGGCCATACAACCATTAAAGAATTTGAGTCTCCCTACATATGCCTTAAAACGCCACGGTTCATTGCAGCTCGTTCCAATGGTGCAAATGCATTGGCGTCGATACAGCTATATTTCTGATAACTCTCTTATTACCACTTCTCAGGGCATGATCTATCCATACAAGTCTCCGGGATGTGACTATGCTTGTTATTAGAGGTTGTTTAGAGAGGTTTCTAATTACTGCGTTTGAGCGAATCTTCCAATTACTTTCAGAATCTTGCTTAAGCCTTAGAATCTTTCTTAACATTTTGTTTTCAAAAGTAAGGAGGATTTTTTGTCCTTTTAGTGTTAGGTACCATGCCTCGCAACCGTATAATAATTTTATTGGTCTTATAATAGTATCATAACTTTAAGTTAAGTTTTCGATTTTTTGGCAATAATTTTGATTTTAATATTTTATTTAAAGCTCCCGCAGCCATTTCTCGCTGTTACTCTCGCTATTTCCTTTTTACCTTCATTGTTGCTATTCAGTATTGTGCCCAAGTACTTGAAGTTCTTTATCGTATTCAGATTCTCATAGTTATAGTCTCGATAGTCTTGCCTTACTAGAATACGGTCTATTTTGCTGTCCATAATGGTTATGTTGTCAGCATATACCAATATTTTTACTGGTTGCCACCAAATGGAATTAATGGAATTTCCGCTTTTGTCTGTTACACCTACCTTACTAACAACCCATTCTAGAATAATATTAAATAAAAGTGGAGTCATAAAGCCTCGGTGACCAAACTATCGATTTTGGCACTGGATTTAGAGGTCTGAACACTCTGCTCTTGTTATATTTATCAGTTTTTGAGGAAAACCATACTCTTTTATTATCCTCCATAAACTTTGTCGTTCAATACTGTCGTAGGTATGTTGAAAATCCACGAATAGGTTGAGGATATCTAGATTATATTACTTTTATCAAACTTATTGTTGACGACAGAGACTACACTGTCATCATATATTTTCCACAATATTATATTCTTCCTTCCTGGGTGTTTATTTCTCCTGATTCCGACCATCGAACTTCTTGTATAGCATATATGACATTTTTATTCCTGGGCAGCTCCTCCGTTAACTGGTGCACTGCTACAGGTTTATAAAGTGGTCGTACATTCCATGGGTTGTTAGCCCTTCTTCTGACCCTCCTCCTTTATCTGGCCTTGGAAAAAGTAGTGGCTCATTACAAACCACTGGCTAAGCCAAGTACACATTACACCATTATAAATAAATATACTAGACTTAATTAGTACACTAGGACTACTCTGTCATCCCCTTACGTTAACCAGTATAACATCTGCCAGGTAATTAATTCTTGGGGTATAGACGGTTTTATGCATGTTACTTTTTTAAGACAAATAAAATAGTACTAAAAGCTTGTACTGGATATTGAAGTAATAAGCAAAACAAAACCAAAATATTGGAGAGGAGTAAAAAATGAAAATGTGGATGTTAAAAGGCAAGAAAGGATGTGCATGCTGGGCAAAAATAGAATGAAACGAAACATGAAAGTGAGTCCTAATATATTTAGAGAAGTATGACTAGTATTGTTAGAATGTAAATCAAGTACTTGAATAAACCATACAAAAACAATTTGGAAATACTGGTAAGACACGTTGATAGCCAAGCGAAGTCCAAGAAATAAGAAGAAAAAATAAACCTGTATAAAGAAACGCAAGAAAGTAGGTCTGATAATAGATCTTGAAAATTTTAAGGTCGCCAAATTGACAGCAAAAGTACTTCCAGTTATACAGCTAAATCAGAAGTGTATAAAGATATATAGAATGAATTTGAAACCTGAAAATTCTAAATCAACTTAATAACCAATAAGATAAAAATAACCAAACATAAAGCAAAAAAACTTAAAAAATTTAATTTAAACTAACCGATACAATAACATCAATGGTAACCAAAATAGCAAACGAGGAAACGTTGGATCAGATAGATGTACACTGAAGAAGTATGGACAGCATAAGAAGAGGCAGGACTAAGTTAACTAACAGATTTATTTATTAGAACTATGCAAATAGGGCAAATGGCATGTGAATGGAAAAGCAGTATCTAAGTACTTCTGTGCAAAAACAAAGGACATGTTGAACAATGCACAGACTATAGGGTCATAAAACTACATAGTTTTGTCACGAAAATATGAGAAAGAGTGATTAATAGACGGAAATATTCGATAATCAGTTTGGATTTATACACGGCAGATCAACAACAGATGCAACTTTATTATGAGGCAGCTATTGTAAAAATATAAGAATAAAGAAACAAATGCTGATACGGTACGTCGATAGATTATGCTGATTTCTCTAAATAATAAATGAGTTTCCGGTGATTGTGAGAATTATGTATGATTGAGTAGCAACTAGTAATTGGACAGGGTCCAAATAATAGTTTTGAGTATTTTGGCATCACAAGATGATAAGAAACTACATACAGTAAAATTAGATCAGGATGGATCAAGAGGAAGGAGACGATTGGTATGTTATGTCGATAGAAAAATTCCAATGAAACTGAAAGGCCAATTCTATAAAATTGTCACAAGACAGACTATGATATATGATGATTTTGAATAAAATATATTGTAGCTATAGTTAAAAATTACATTAATTTATTTGCAAAAATAATATGTACATACTTCTTAAATTTTCGTTTTTTCTTAAAATTACTCCTAACAGTACTATTCATCTAAAACATTAATATGTATATGTTCAGTTCATAAACATCGTGGTCAACCTTTTGGATGCTTTGAAGACCTCATTCTCTCATCGTTCTCTTCAAGCCAGAAGTCTCGGCAAGAAAGACTCAGTCAGTGATGCCGCAGTAGCAAGTCTTTCCATGATGAAAGGTTACATGAGGTCATTGTCAACTGGAGACACCAAGTGTATGGAGAGATATGTATGCCAAGCCAACAGTGAGTGTTCAAAGAACGTCGGACAGAGTTCATTGTACTGTCATCTTGGAAGGTAAGAACATACTACTATCTTTATACACACACACACACACACACACACACACACACACACACACACACACACACACACAGACACACACACACAGACACACACACACACACACACACACACACCCACACACACCCACACACACACACACACACATATATATATATATATATATATATATATATATATATATATATATATATATATATATATATATATATATATATATATATATATATATATATATATATATATATATATATATATATATTCGCTTCGTTTTGTACTTACTTTTATACCATCTGCGCACCTTGCGGCTCTTCGCTCTTTTGAACTAGTGTACTCCCGTTTACATTATTTGAATTGGGATTGTATTTTCATACGGTGAAAAATGATAAGTATCGCATTCTTTAGGGTATAATGAGAAGTAAATTATAAGGGAGCAGATGATGAGTAGGCTATGAACCTCATGGCTGCTCAGGGCAAAGCAGCCTTTATACTTGTCAGAGCAGCTATAAACGAAGCAAGAATAATCGCCAACGTCCAATAGAATATAGGTAGTACTGCAAAACATAAAAGTTGTTTATATAAAAATCTATACATAAATATATATATACCATATTAATAAGATCATTTATAAAAATTTAATGTTTTCAGCTACGCTATTAGCTACGTTATGGAAAAATCATTGGGATCTTCATTCGACGTCTTCTACGAAGCGGGAAGGAGAGGAAGATACGGTGATAACTGCCAAGAGAAATATTTAGAATGTAATGAAGTATAAAAACAAAACAGCATTGGACTCAGAATAACATTTTCGCGAAAAACCAATAGATAGGTACTTATTTAAACTGAACAGTGCGACTGGGAAGCAACAGTTGTACAGATGTTTAACCGTAATTTTTAAAAAATATACAGTGTATTTACTATTGAATTAGTCATATATACATGGCACCGTTCTATGGTTATTGTTTCAACTGTTGTAGCAACATAGAATGCTCGTAGTACTTTGAGTACATTTAGTCGCCTAATATACCTTTTTCAACAATAAACTCACTGTGTAAGAAATTACTTTAAAAAACAGAACAAAAATATATAATTGTCTTTATTTTTGATCAAATTTAATGTTTATCCGTTTGTGTTAAAGATCTGGTATGCTGCTTCCGAAATTAACAAAAAAAGTTGTGCAAAAGCAAATGAATTATACAAAAAATGTAATTCAACTTGAAGTATTTTTTAACTAAATGAAATTTTTTAATTGTAGTTGTAATATGTGACGTAGCATGGTACCATTGATTTTTCGTTTTGCGTAATTATTATGGTTTTAATTTTAGTATGATTAAGTATGATATTTATTTGCATAGCTTGTTTTGTTGTATTGTAAAATGACTGGTAAGATGTGGTGTTAGAATCCACAACGGTTTAATTTATTCGTGTTCAGTTGGTGTATGAATGTGATGATTTTAAATCGAGTGATAGACTTTTTAGTTATTTATTTTAATGTTTTTCACTTTTTTTGTGTTTGTAAAGATGTTTTGTTTTAAATATTTTGCAAATGTAGGTGTATTTATTTTAATATATATTATATTTATTAATTTAATTACTTTTACTTTTACAACTCCCCGCTTATTTGCCTGGTTTTCCTTTAGGTAATTACTAAGCCCTCCTTCAGGACTTCAAGAGGCCTCACTCTTAATTTGGACCACATCCCCAATGTCCTCGATGGGCATTAGAGATATGGTAAATACATAATGATAATGGTATGGATCACACTTAAAAATTCTTTGAAATAAATTCTACAAAACCACATCAGTGGTTAAAAGGAACGATACGTCACGTTAACGTTCTCTATCGCATCGCCTTTTATAATGTCTGCAGCAGTTAAAGACGAAGAGTCAGGAGTAAACAATTCAGGAACACATAGTTTTACAAATCTAAATTAGTTAAACTTCCAAATGGGAAGTACACAGGTATTGTGAAAGATCTCAGATTAGATATTTTGCTCTGATGAGGTCAAATGAACTGTAGAAACCTTTAAATTACGTATATAAAGTGACCGGATCAGATGGTATATTTCCTAGACTTCTTCAAGAGAAACTAGAAACCATAATTCAAATATTTGGTGGAAGCCATGCTCTTAGGTATATCCCAACGCATAGAGAAAGAATATTAGTCTAAGAGAAATTAACAAATTCCACTGTACCCATTGCAATGGACGTATTTTGCTTATGGACCTGTATAATTTAGTGCCGAGACTTGAAAGGAGCTATCCGCGTTGACATATAAAGAGACTATCAATTTAAGAATAACTAAGGAGTACTTCAAAGAGGAGTATTATTATCAATTCAAGGAAAAACTCTCTGAGACTATATCGATGTGTTATGCCCTACATTACACAGAGACATTGTAACCCGCCCAAAACCAAACTGGTAGTCTTCACGAATAGACGAATGCTGGCCGGAAACAAAGGTGAATCTGTTCCTTCTTCTTCTCCAAGTGCCATCTCCGCGGCGGAGGTCGGCAATCATCGTAACTATTCGGACGTTTGAGACGGCTGCTCTGAAAAGTTCATTTGATGTACATCCGTACCACTCTCTCAGGTTGCGCAGCCATGACATTCTACGCCTCCCTATGCTTGTCTTTCCTTGGATCTTTTCCTGCATAATCAGTTGGAGCAAGGTGTATTTCTCTGTCCGAGATATTCCAATTTTCTTGTTTTAATTATATTTAAAATTTTGTATTTCTTTATTCAAAATTCTCAGAACCTCTTTGTTTGTGACGTGTTCTGTCCACGATATTTTCAGAATTCTTCTGTACACTCACAGCTCGAATGATTCCAGTTTTTTTATTGATGTCGCATTTAAGGTCCAAGATTGCATTCCATAAAATAAAGTCGAAAAAACATGGCACCTCGCCAAACTAACTCTTAGTTCCAATTTTAAATCCCTTGTACACAGCACTCTTCTCATTTTGTTGAAATTTGCTCTAGCCTTTTCCATTCTGATTTTGATCTCCTGAATGTAATCATTTGTGGAGTTAATCATTGTTCCCAGAGATGCATATTTGTCCACTTGTTCGACGTTGGTTCCGTTTATTAGAAGATTCTCGTTATTTCTTTGAGTTTTCGATATTCTCATAAATTTCGTCTTCTTGACATTCATTGTTAGATCATATTCTTTCCCATACTCCGCTATTCTGGTCACCAGTCTCCGAAAATCTTCAATATTTTCGGCTAAGATCACAGTGTCGTCCGCATATCTAATGTTGTTAATGGGAACTCCATTTACCTTTATTCCAGCTGTTTCGCCCTCAAGGGAGTTTTTCAGGATCTCTTCGGAGTAGGCATTAAAAAGAATTGGCGACAATACGCATCCCTGTCTCACTCCACATCTTATTTCAATTTCTTCTGACAGCTGTTCGTTAACACGTACTTTTGCTCGCTGTTTATAGTATAAATTTGATATGATCTTGAGGTCGTTGTAGTCAATCGTCTTTGATTTCAAGACATTTATTAATTGTTTATGTCGTACTTTATCGAAAGCTTTATTATAGTCAATAAAACATACGTATATATCTTGATTGACGTACAGGCATCTTTGTAACAGTATATTAAGTGAAAAAAGAGCTTCACGCGTTCCTAGTCCTTTGCGAAAACCAAATTGTGTATCATGTGAATCTGTTTAGAGGGAAACTAATTAGAACCAATAACAAGGAATACTAAGCTCCGGTTGGCCAATGCCCTTATTTTTCCCATTGCTACACACGCAGCTGAAACATAGACTCTCAAAAAAAAAACGATAGGAGTAAGATCGAAGCCTTCGAAATGTGGGCCTATAGAAGAATTCTACGCGTGTCCTGGACAGAACATAGAACCAACCTGTCAATTCTGGAAGAGCTTCATATAAAAGACAGGCTGTTAAAAAAAAGTAAAAAGAGCATACCTAGTTTATTTCGGCCACATAGCTAGAAGAAGGGGGACCATGGAACTATTGGTAGTAGAAGGAAAGGTAGAATTACAGCAAATACGCTGAGAGATCGGAAGACAAGTAAAGACATTAGAAGAAAATGTAATGTACAATGTATAAACGAATGATCACTAAATAGAAAAAAAGAATGTTAAAACCACATAAGCAGAATGAGTGTGTCTCTATGTCTCTGTGAATGGGTGTGTATAAGAAGACCCCAAAATAGCAAGAGATAAGTTACCAATCAGCAGAAGAAATGTGGGTCGACCGCGCAGAAAATGGAGTGACAACCTTCCATAGAGGTATTAATCCGCTAATGAGCAAGCAGAATTGCTTATAAAGAGGAAAAAAAAGTAGAAGAAAAAAGGTAGAAGGTCGAAGACCAAGACGAAGATTTCCAAGATGATGGGCAGACCAAATGAAGTGTCTGATGGGAAAATCCCTACGTGAAGCCGTCCATATGGCATACAATCGCAGCCAATGGAGACCAAGCTAATAATATTTAGAGTGTCACCACGCCCTGACATGGACTCGAGGAATGAGCAAGAGGAGGAATTGGAACCAATGGTCTTAACTATATAAGGTGTAGATAATATACAGGCTTAAAGTAGCTTTCGAGGTGTACATTTGCCCACGATGAAATATGAAGTAGAGGAAATACAAAACCCAGACTATAAACTTATAGCTGGTACTCAGAGGGATAAAATTGCAGAAGGATAAGATGCAGAAATTTACAGAAGTAATGGAAATGTAAGCAGTTCTAGAGAATATATCTTTGTACTCTAAATAGAAATTTTTATGCAATCTTGTATTGTGTAAGAGAAGTTAACATAAGGTCTTTTGAGCTTAAACAGATCAATATATACACAGATAGTCAACTTTATATTGAGGGTTCTTAGGATACTTGAAGTACTTTCTAGGCTAGTGTCGAAATGCCGAGAACTCGATAAACAACTGGAAAATAACAGTGTCGCACCGGTATGGGTTCCAGGTCATCAGGGATCATGAGCAATGAAGCAGCTGATGATCTTACTAGAAGGGATGAGTCACAAAATATTTCGGTCCAAAGCCCTTAGGAGTGTCAAAAGTGTCTACAACGGTAAAAAAGATTGGATACTACCACAGCATAACTTTTACTGGGATAGTATACCCGGTGAAGCACAGCTTAAGCAGATATCATCTCAGAATCATAATAGGCTTTCTTACTGAAGCAAGTCAAAGACACCTGCATAGAATAAGTCTGTTTAATAAACAATTAGGACGTAGACTTTGTGAAAAAGAACTTTAAATAGTCAATCAAATTTGCATGACTGCGAGAAACTAGATTGCAGGAGGCTAACACTTTTTGGAGATTACCAGGTAATTTGAAACACATATGACACCCAATCACTAGAACTGACTAGAACTGTACAAGCTGATACAGGATTCTAGAATTATGGAATGGGTATCATTATTAAGTGGAAACTATACAATAAGTCAATTGGCTGCAGTTCGATCGGTTTACACAAGACAGCTTGCAGAAAAAAACTTACCGAAGAGTCAAATGTAAAACCTGGGAATTAAAACCAAAGATTACCTGCTGCTCTTTCACGGCGATGATACAAGCAACATGTGGATGTGTACAGAGTTATGTGCAGTGTACAACCTTTGTAAAGTTTCACCACTCTACCAAGATACGCACGAATATCACAGGAGCCCTGAATAGTACAAACAACTTCTACCAGGCTATTCCAGGTCTTCCCCGCTGTATTTTATATATTTCAGCGATAATCTTTATAACATGTTATAATATAATATCCTGAGATTACTGGGACTGAAATTGATGAACCTTTCTTTCAGATATATTCAGTCATAATAAAATGATAACTTACTTTTGACCAAAATGGTTAAATTTGGTAAATGATAATCTAGGGCACCACAGGATATCTACACCAATTGGGATTTAATATTGTTCACAGATAAATCAAAGATTGGCCAAGAAACCCGGTCAGGGGTTTTTGGAAAAACAACCAAATACAAAAAAAAATGTTCAGCTTGGTCAACACACTACTGTTTTTCAGGATGAAGCTTTTGCGTTTATAAAATACACCGTTAAAATAATAAAGGGGCTTTAGAGCGATGAAAATAAATATTTATATGGACAGCCAGACGGCTAAATTGGCAGTAAAAATTCTCTTGCCAAGTTACAACTGGTAAATAATTGCAAGGATGTCATTGATCTAACGAGAATTATAAACAAGCACAGAACTTGTGACTGGTCACTTATGAGAAAGCCATTGTACAAAATAGATAAGGTGAATCAACATTGTGCACAAAATGCAAACTGGAAGAAGAAATTGCCTTATACATAATGTGATTCCCATAGTAGTCATAAACCGAGCAATCAAACATTGAACCGAAAGGGACCCTTAAGCTCTGAGAAATTAAGCTACTGACTTTTTTTAAGAACATAGGATTCCTTGGTAAAATTTAATGGAAAGATAGAGTGCGGTACAACGATCTTACGATCAACTATCAGAGGCTTTTGTATTTTGCTTGAGAACAGAAGAAAAAAAAAGATACTACAAGTAAGTATGTTTTTTTTTAACTTTGACAGCCATACAAATTAATTCTATAGTTTGAATTTTTAATGGACAAATATAGGTTCACATTGTAAGCAACAACATTCCTACCGATAGGACTATTCATCAAACTAAGAATATTCTCCGTTCTTATGTAAATTAACTTATTTTCAAATAAAATATACAACACATTATTAAGCAAATGTAATAGGTAGATATAGTCGATGTGAAAATGGTTTAAACAATGCAACACACGTCACTTTTTCTACGCGTACGACAAAAACGAACGAGCTGTAAGAAATGAGCTTGAACAGCTCCTTTCTTACGAACACCATCGGTGATAGTGTGCGAAGTACCTGGAGTACAGAACGGCCTCGGCCCCTGGAGTTTTGTGTAAATTCGATACAAAATCAGTGCAAAGTCGTTACTCGGGGGGTTTTGGGATCGCTGAACACTAATATCATGTCGGCAATGGCACAGTTTAATGCTAAAAGAATTCTTTAGCAATATACCGTAGCAATGGTGTCCGAGGTTTATTACGAGCCTTGTGCTCAGGAGAGGGTTGGTCCCTTGTTTGCGCATAGGTGGCCCTCGCCGTTATTTATTATATTCGTAATCAGCAGAATTTCCACGAAACTTTAGGAGATAAGGCACGTTCTCACACATCAGGTGCCTCGCACATCATCGCCGATATGATATTAATATTGAGCGACCCCAAGAACCCTTCAAGTAACGAGTTTGCCTTGATTTTGTATAAAATTTCCACAGGACTCCAGGAGACGATGCCCGTCCTGGGCACCAGGGCATCGGAGATCATCGCCGTCATAGTATTCATGATCAGCGACACCCAAAAACCCCAAGTAACGAGTGTACACTGATTTTGTATAAATATTTCCATGAAACTAAAGAAGAAGAGGCCCAGATACACCAAGTTCATCGGAGACCATCGCCGTCATAATATTCGTGTTTAGTGGCCCCAAAAATACAGAGTAGTAATATTGAACTCATTTCCGTCAATTATTTCCAAATTACAAATTTATCATCTTCATCACTTCGAAATGCACTTTGGAAAATGCATTTTCCTTGTTCAATAATGCAATTTTTATTTCCACATCAACATTTTTGTTCACAAAATTTCATGCGAATCGAATGCAAAAAGTTTCATTGAGGTCCATCCTACTACAAAAATTTGGTAGGTTTTGAGTATTTTACTGCTTGATTGCCTCGTCTAAATCATCGAATAATTTGATTTATAGCCTACGGTACCCAAGAAAGAAATATTCGTTATATTTAGTTTACTGTTTACTTTTGCCGTTGAACATAAATACCGATTCATTGTCATGGGTTTTGATTTGGTTTCTTTCTCAGTTCGCCTTCAGAGTATCCTCTCCTCTTCCCCACATCACTCCACTGACTGACATGCATAAATCCTCCTCCGCGTCCTGCAGTCATCACTTTCTTGGTGTACCTCCCCTCCTTGTCCCTTCTATTGTTTCATACACTTTTCACATGTCCCAGCCACGCTCGTCTTCTCGACTTTACAAAATTAACTATATTCTCCTTTAATGGAATAAGAAAGAAGGGAATACACACAGCAAAACAAGTATAGATAAGTGATGAAATTCCGCAACTCATGAATAAAAGAAGAACCTATAAAGGTAAATGCGAACAGTCAAAAGCAAAAACGCACCAAATAGGTACATAGTAAAATAGTAGTATCGAAAAAAAAGTGTGAAGAAATTAAGGAGCTATAACAAAAATAGGATAGCTTCAATTAATATAGTTTTTCTTCTTTTATAGTAAAGTTAAGTGAAGTAGGGTCTTCTGGCCTAGTATCTTACTTAGCTGAAAGATGGCAAGGTGTCTTGCTTCGTGAGGTTAGATGTGTAAAAAAGATATCCCCCACCGTTGCCTGTCAGAATTCAATAGATATCTTCTTAGGCTCTTACTAGAATCTGGCAATACGGCAATAAAAATAAAAAAGTCTAAGAATATTGAAGGTTCTATGTAGCTTTTAAATATTTAAAATAGATGATTGAAAATTTTAACCTTTTATCCCATGTAAATACAATATTTACATTTAAAATATACATTTACATTTAAAATATACATTTAATATTTAAAAAAGTTTAAGAATTGTCAGTTCTACAAAGATGGTATCAATCTAATACGACACCGACGGGAATAATGATAGACCTAGAAGAAAAAATAACAGTGTTGAAATGAAAAACATAATATTGAGGAGCTTTTTAACGACTATAGATAAAGAATCCATCTTCAACGAACGTAAGGATATAAAAGTGCCTACATAACAAAGAAAGAAATTCAGTCAATGAGCTGCAATACAAATAGATGGATATAAAACCTAAATATTAAAATAAAGAGAGGGGTTCGTTAAGATTGTATGCTCTTGCCAATCCTTTTTAATATATACCTACTTGGAAGCCCAATTATTAATCTGAGATATTCAGACGATACATGACTGACTTCTAATTCTAGTAAAGGATATGGCCTCTCACTAAACACGAACAAAACAAAATTGTATGCCTGTAAGAAAATAAACCCGGAATATGGGAAATATATAATGAACATAACCAGCCGATTGAGAGAGTGACAAAATGCAATTAAGGTAAATGTACCTATTATCGGCACCTTTAGCACGTTAAGCACAATGGAGCTTCATTTTAATAAGTTTAGTAATCAAATTACCTGAACAACGTGTATTTAGATTATGGTTCGGGCTAATAAAATCTATCACAATTACACATAAAATATTTATTTTATCCTAAAACAAACTTATAATATTTAAAATATTAATAAAATAAAAAGTGTCCAAAGTCCCCATTATCGGCATTCTAAATTAAATGTATGCTCTAATCTTCGGCACATCCTTTTTTCGGCATGAGTTAGATACCCAAGATTTGAATAATTATATAGGGTACCTAAGTATTTTGTTAGATAGGTACTATTGAAGTAAATAAATTATTGTAGGTATGTAAATACACTAAATTGAAAATTCAAATAAAATAACGTATTTTTCAAAAGATAAATATAAAATCTTTAATGTATCTATGCAAACTGAATTAATAAACACACATTATTTTAATAGTCATTGACACAAGGGGTATTTCAGTTCTTCTCTATCATCTTCAGTTAGACCAAGACAAGCCTCATGATAGTATTTCAAGCAAGAACCACAAAGGCGCATGTCCAGCTGGTCGTCAGTGTCACACAATGAACAATACCAAGATTCCTGTAAAGATTTAGATGTTGAAGGTTCGCTAATTAATTTGCTTTTATTTTCTTGCATTTCTTGTGTGGTTTTGTTCCAAAGGTGGAGAAAGCTGCTGTGACGAGGATAGACCCGAGGAAAATGGATTAGAAATTATGATAGGAATATCTTCAGCGACGCCTACCGGAAGAAATAAATTTGTACAGTCAATCAATTCTGTAACATCAACCTCATCGTCATTTGCTATACGAGAAACCTAGAACAAAATATAAAAAACATCTTAACGGAAAAGGAACCGGAACTGTCTACACAACACAGGATGGTCACTGCAAAACTGGAGGATGGAAAAATGGAGGAAGTGGAAAGAAAAGAGTACAAGGAAGTAAATGTAAACAAACTAAAGATAGAAAGTGTGCGAGAATTTTACACGGAGGAAACTAACAAAAGACTGAGACAAATAGAGTGCCAAAAAGAAACATGGACAATGGAAGAAAGATGGAATACATACAGTGAAGTATTAAAGACAACAGCAACTGAAGTGTGTGGAATCAAAAAATATAATAAACAGTTGAAAAGGACAAGATGGTGGAATAAAGAAGTGAAGACAGAAATAAAAAAAAAGAAAATAGCATGGAAAAAATATATCGAAACGGGATTAGAAGATAAAGAAAAATGCTATAGGCAGAGACGATTGGTAAAAAAGACAGTCACACAAGCAAAAGCAAAAACATGGAAAGAATTTGGAGAAGAACTTCAGGAAGAATATATAACAAATAATAGAAACTTTTGGACGACAATACGACACATAAGACAAGGAAAACGAAAGGAAATAAACACAGTAAGAGATACTTCAAACCAAATACAAATAAGCCCAGAACAAGTAGCTAGGGTATGGAAAGAATATTATGAGAAAAAATTTGATACCTAAGTGATAAAGGAAGACAATATAATCAATGAAGGCGAAGAAAACACAGAGCCAGAGCAAATAAGTAGAGAAGAAGTAATAGAAGGGGTATCAAATATAAAAATAGGCAAGGCAGGTGGAGATGATGAAATTGAACCGAAAATGGTAAAATACATGGGAGAACAAGGAATAAACTGGCTATCGAAAATATATAAAGAGGCATGGAAAAAACAAACAATCCCTAAAGACTGGCAGAACAATATCATCGTGCCAATATACAAAAAAGGAGAACATGTAAACTGCGGCAACTATAGAGCAATATGTCTGTCATCGATATGCTTTAAAATATATACGAAAATAATAGAGAAGAGACTAAGACAAGAAGTAGAAATGGTATTGGGAGAAGAACAAACGGTATTTAGACCGGGAAGACAGACAAATGACAACATATATATCATTAGAAACCTAATAGAAAGAAGTATAGATACGGGGGAAAAACTAGTATTTAAAAACAAACGGTATTTAGACCGGGAAGACAGACAAATGACAACATATATATCATTAGAAACCTAATAGAAAGAAGTATAGATACGGGGATACTAAAAACTAGTATTAGCAATCATAGACCTAAGAGCAGCATTTGACATGATAGAAAGACATATTATAGGGAAATGCTTGAGGAAAATAAACGTACCTAATGCATTGATAAAAATTATAGAAAGTACTACAAAGAGGTAAAAGGAAGGGTACAAATAACAGGGGAAAGATCGGAAGCATTTAATTGAAAGAGAGGTATTAAACAAGGGGATAGTCTTAGCCCTTTGCTATTCATAATAGTAATGAACGATTGATAAGAAACACTAGAGTCAGAACCAATCAACTACAGACAATAATAGGTTACCGCAGATTACAAGCGGTAACAATAGAGTCCTTAATGTATGTAGACGACATAGTACTAATAGCAGATTCCGAGAATAAAATGCAGAAACTAATGAATATATAGGTAGAACAAATAGAAGAACTAAAAATGGAGATAAACGAGGAAAAAAGTAAGATAATGATAATCAGCGGCAAAGGAGATAAGGAAGATAATCAAATAAAGATAAAATGTAAAAACTCAGAAATGGAAATAGTAACAACTTACGAATACCTGGGAAGTATAATAACTAATGACGGAAAAATAGACTGGAAAATAACAAATAGAGCAAAGAAATCAAACAAGTTATATTATGCGTTAGCCCCAATAATGGGAAAAAGAGAACTTGCACGAGAAACAAGAATAAAAATATATAACACAATAGTGATACCGACTGTGCTCTATGCAAGTGAAAACTGGACAATTCTGGAAAAACATAAGAGCAGGATAAACGCAATGGAGATGAGACATCTAAGAAGGAAAGACAAAATGGGATAGATTAAGCAACGAGACTATTAGGAGAATGGTCAACCAGGAACCGATAATGAACAAAATAGCAAAGAGACAAATGAACTGGTATGGGCATCTGATGAGGATGCCATCCAATAGAATAACAAGAAAAATTTATGAAGCAAAAAACATCGGAAAAAGAAAAAGAGGCAGACCAAGAAAAAAATGGATACAGCAAGTGGTAGAGGCGGGAAAACTTAAACAAAAATCGCTCGAGAAATTGAAAATAATGGCAGGAAACAGAAAATAATGGAAGAGGTGGGTAAATGGAAATTAAAATAGCTAGCCCAAATCCGACACCCTGATAGGGTAAAAGGAAGGAGAGAAAAAAGAAAGAAACATAGGTAAGATTAAGAAAATAGGAGCTTTTGAGAATAGGGTTGTAACGTAGGATATTGCGAATTTCATGGATACAGAAAATCACCAATACTGATATATTAATGCGACTGAAATAAGAAAAAGAAGTTGTAATAGGTAACTAGTAAAAATAGAAAACTTCATTAACTTTGACACATTATAAGAAGTAACAAATACCAACTGCTTCGACTTATAATGCAGCAAAAAATCATCGGAAGAAGATCAATAGGAAGGAGAAGATATTCCTGGTTGAAAAATCTGCTTGAATGGTTTAACACCACTAATAACCATCTATGCAGAGCCTTGGTCTCAAAGGTACAAGTGTTTTGATGATTGTCAACCTTCGGAACGAAGACGGCATTTAAAGAAGTATGCTTAAGAATTACAACTAGACGCAATATGGCAATATTGTGTTTACAGACCAACCACTGGACTTTCATACTAGTTTATAAACTAACAGATAAGCTGATGTGGATTTATTAATGTGGCGATACCTATGTAACTACAATAATGTGCGTGTTAAAGTCGATAAGAAGATTTTCAAGTATAAAGATTTTTAGATTCAAATAAGGAATTGAATGGGGAATGAAGAATGGAAAGTAGGTATATGGATGATACTCGCTCAAATATCAATGCTTAACTGCAATTACCTACCCTCTTAATTACTCGAGTCATTCCGATAAACATACTAGACAACATCAAACAGCCTCAGTGAACATAAGACCATGTAAAAAACAGTGTGCTCCTGATATCAATATTACGGAAAGAATTCCCCCAGAGCTGAATGCTTGTGATATCGTATCTGGGATGAGTGAATTATCCCTTTAGAGTGATAACGGGACGGTTAAAGTCTGGATAATAATAATAAAGCTAGTTTTTATCTTCTGTGTAAGTACGTCTCTTCGCTTCTAAGATCTTTATATTTTTGTTGCTATTCCCGAGTTCTTTGTTGCATAAGTTTATATGCATAATTTTTTCTTTGGCAGTCTTTCACATTCAGCATCGAACCAGTCATTGCGTGATGGTCATTCAAGTTCTAGAATATTATTTGCTACGTCTTTAATATTGTGCCGATCGAATATTTGTGCCCAGTAGGAAGTAATCTGAATCAATGTTGGCGCCTCGGTAGATGCAGACATCCATTAATTTGGAGAAGCATCTACAAGCACATGATCGATTTGCTTATTTGTTAAATCATAGGGTGATATCGAAGTCATCATATGCATTTCTTTGCGTGGAAAATATGTACTTCCCATGACCATGTTCTTAGCGGCTGCTAAACTGACTATTCGGTTCCCATTCGGATTGGTGATACTATACTTACCAATGCGGTCTAGATATATTCTCCCTTCCGATCGACTACTATCTTAATGTCATTTCAGGAACAACTGTCATATGTGCTTTTTAATTCACCATAGAATTGGTCTTTTTCTTTGTCTTCCTTGGGGTGTGTACCGCATATAAGAATAATATTAAAGAACTTGCCGAGCACGAAAGTGGTATGGACATGTAAGAAGAACGGAATGGAGCCCCATAGGAAGGAGGAAAAGAGGACGACCCCGAAAATTCTGTAGGAACGAAGTAGACGACGCCACGAATAAGAGAGGCCTAAACGATGGAGAATAGGACAACAGAGAGAGATGGAAACAGTTGAGCGGGGGAAGGCAGTGAATACTGTAGAATCCCTGAATATATATTAAAGAACTTGCCCCTGATCCTTAAGCAGCTCATTTGTCGACTTATAGGCTTAAAATCTATAACAAAGTGCTTGTCTTTGTTATTGACTATAAAGGCTGTCCCAAATTCGTGTCTCATTATGTGGCAACTATAATGTATATTTGAGGTAGTAAATAAGTTTACATATTTGGGTTCTCTCATAACAAACGATAATGACACATCTGAAGAAGTAAAACGGAGGGTACTGCTAGCAAACAAATGTTATTTTGGACTAAGCAAGCAGCTAAAAAACAGAAATTTAAGCCAGAAAACCAAACTAATAATATATAGAACACTCATCCTACCAGTGCTGACATATGGGTCAGAAACATGGACCATCTCCAAAACAGACGCAAATCTTCTGCTCGTCTTCGAAAGGAAGATACTAAGAAGAATAATGGGCGCATTCTGTGAGAATGGTATTTGGAGAAGGCGATATAATTTCGAATTGTACGAGAAGTATAAAAAAATAATAAATGGTAGAGATGTAATATCCTTCATAAAAATAGGAAGGCTTAGATAGGCTGGACATGTCATGACTGGACATGACTAGTGTCAAGAGCAAATGAAAATTACCCACCCAGACGAACTCTATTATCGGTCCCACTGGGAAATAGGAGTAGAGGCAGACCACGACTGAGATGGAGGGACGGTGTGGACGAGGACGCAAGGAAAATCGGCGCGGCAAATTGGCAACGGTTGGCGATGAACAGAAACGACTGGCGAAATAGACTGGGGAAGGTCAAGGCTCAACTAGAACTGTAGCACCACTGATGATGATGATGATAATGTATATTACGATTTCTTTTCTGGATTATGCCATGGCCTGTTCATTGTCCTTTTTTTATGACAGTAATATGAGTGTTATACTGTCATAATATATTACAAAGTTTGCATGTGATTCCGGGTTCGTAAAGTGTATGAATATTACAGGTAAATACTTTAAAATCGTTGTCCTGACTTCATTGCGTAGGTCAGCATTGAGAGTTCCATCCAGCAAATTTAACTTTGAATTTTGTAACAATGGATTTTACGCCCAACCTTGTGAGCCAGCGATTCTTCTAATGAGGTTGTCATAACTTAGCCAAAGGTTTCCAGGTTAAAAGGTACTGAAAATGCCTTCACCAATCTCATAGAGGGTTAGGATTTGTTAGTGTCATTGATGTGTGCCAACTACAGTGTTGCTTGATATTCAATGACAGCAGCCACTTGGCATAGCTACTGCCACCAAGACCCATACTAACTATTCACTCTACTCTTTTCTCATCTGGGTTTGGGACTGGCAATGGCAGAGTTCACTGACAGATGATAACTGTTACATGGCACATATTTTGCTCATCTGTTTATTGTTTTTCTATATGCTGGACAAAAGTATACTTTACTTTAAAGTATTTCACAATTTTTGAAACACTATTTTTAACATAATTTCTCACGGTATTATTCCAAGGATCATTAAATAATCTCTATGGTTGTCTGACAAAAATATCACTAAAATTTTGATTTTTATTAAAAATATTTAATACAAAACACCAGCATTTAACTAACATTAATACTTTTTTAAAGTTTTTCTTATAAGCGCAATTCTCTGTTTATGTGCTTCAGTGGTTAGACTTCTCTTATAAGGCCTCAATTCATCTGTACCAAAACCAGGTGTCCACATATTGTAATTTCTGTTCAAAAATTGCTGCACATCTTTAACCTCGATTGTGGTGTTGTGGCGATTTTTAGCAATCAGAGCTGCACCATTAAGGCATCTATCAACAAATTCATCAACATAACCTAAAATGATTTCTTCTACTTCTTCTTCAAGATTAAGTGTTTGATCTGTTTCTCTAACAAGATCCTGAAGACGTTGTTTTGTTAATACCTGTAGTGGTTCACTTGATGATGTACTGTTTTGCTGAATGATTTTTTGTGCAGGCTGTGCATTTTGGACTGGCATGTTTTGGACTTGTATATTCTGTACTCCTACTAAATTTGTACCTACAAAAGAAGGAAATTATTAAAAATATATAAAGTAGGTATATGAATCTAAAATATTAAAACATTACTGTTCCAATTAATTGGGACAAACATGTTTTTCTGATCTTAATTAGTATGTGATTACTGGTGACCTTCCGAACCACCTCAAACTGGTTATACCTGCTTAGAGGAACTGGAACAGACCTATCTTGACTATAATTTACTCGTTTGGATGGTTTCAGAGTATCAGTAGTTCAGTTGCAGGGCTTTTTTTAGCAACTGTTCGTTATAATAGTGTGTTCTGTGTAATACTTGTTATTTTTGAAAAAAAAAATTTTATTAAAATCCTTTGTAAAAGGTATATATTTTTAAAAACCCAAACGGGCTGTGTTAGACAAAACGTTTTCGGAATCCATTATTCCATCATCGGTGTCTAGGAGTACATGAATGTACCCACTAAATACATGGGTAAAAACCCTTTAACAACTAATTAGTTACATTTGTTTTACATTATATTTTATAAATTATTAGGATGTTAAAGTTACCGTTGGATTAGGTAACATGGCGACATATGACTCCACGTTGAAGTTGCAAGTCCTGAGACGGTGTGTCTACGAGGACTTTATGGAAGCAACTGAGTTGCTTTACCTAATCCAACGGTAACTTTAACATCCTAATAATTTATAAAATATAATGTAAAACAAATGTAACTAATTAGTTGTTAAAGGGTTTTTACCCATGTATTTAGTGGCTACATTCATGTACTCCTAGACACCGATGATGGAATAATGGATTCCGAAAACGTTTTGTCTAACACAGCCCGTTTGGGTTTTTAAAAATATATACCTTTTACAAAGGATTTTAATAAATTTTTTTAATATATGGTATACAGCCAAATACAGGAACGTAGATTCCTTGTGGATTGTTATTTTTGCTTATTCAAAGATGGATATTATTCCTACCAAGCTTGCTAATGTACTCACTCTTAATGAACATATGTCTATGACAGTGAGAGATAGAGCTACAGCAGTTGGAGTGGGAAAATCAAGTGTTTGAAGAATTTTAAGAACATTTCAGGATTTCAGATCATCCTCTCCAAAAAGAATAAGAAAACAGCTGCAAGAACTGATAAAATTCTAATAAGAAGTAGCAAACTAAATCCAAGCACAGACCTTGGAAGGGATCTATTGGATTATAGTCATAAGGAACTACCTTAACCAAATGGAAAAAGCTACAGGAAATTGACTGGAAGGCAAGAAAAGTAAAGAAAAAACAATTCATAACACAGAAAATGAAGAAAAACCCCTATTTGTGCAGGCATATAAATCAAGTTTGGTTAGACGAAGTGAAGGTGAACCTCTACAATAAGACCATATCTGACACACTGCAAAATACCCTACTAAACAGTTGTTTTGAGCTTTTTATATACATTGAAATATTACACAGAATGATTGTTCCATTCATCAAAAAATGTGATGGAACGTTATGACTGGGCCCCTTGTCACAATTCGAAATTGGTACAGACTTTTATGAGTAAATATAAAGTAAAAGTGCTTGATTGATTTGATAATCCACCAGACCTAAATCAAATTGAGAACTTATTGCATATTCTCAAGAAATGTTTAACTAAGATGAATTGCACTACAAAAGAAAAAATGATAAGTACTACACATGTGTGGTTCTACGATGATAAAGTCAAGAACATGTGTGCTAAACTAGTGAAGTCAATGCCCAGATGTGTTGTAGAGGTCATTTCTGCTAGGGGAGGACATACTGCGCACTAATACATAGATTTTTCAGACTACTTATAGTATGTAATGATTAAAAGCAAAGCTTTAAAAAAAATTGTTTTTTTTTCATTTGTCCCAATTAATTCTAAAAGTATAATTTGTATAAATGGTCAAAAAATCTAAAAACGCAAACATTATTTTTAAATTAAAACAATATTTCCTTGTAACAGCAACAAGCACATATCTAAGTATAAAATCAGTCAGTAAGTACTGCCTCCAATAGTGTCTCTTTATATTTTCATTCTTTATATACTCATATAGACCAGAATATAGACGCATATGCGTCTATATTCTTTGCTTTTACCAAAGTGTGACTGTGGCCAGTGAAAAACTACTGTAAATTAAATTATTAATGAATCAACTAAAATGCTTATTGCTACTAATAATTCAAATATGGTCATACATTTACCTCCCATTGAATCTACAATAGGTATTCCAGTCTTGATATCTTCATTGTGGTCATTGGAATTTGTATGGGGTATAGCATTAACTACAGGAACCCCATTATTAACATTTGTCATTATTGTATGTGTTATGGGAACTTGATTTATCACTATATTTTGTTGCTGCATCAAGCTATTCGTTAAATTGGGTACAGACATGTTTTTAACTAATTATTGTGATTCTCTTCGCTGAATTATTCCATATAATGACTATCAAGAATAGAAATAGATTTTTGTAAACTTTCAACCTTCTCTATTATGACGTTTTAAGTTTGACATTTGACATTTATTGTCATAGTGTCCTTGATTAAACCATTTCGTTAATAGGCAATTTCTACATTATTATGTAGTGACCTTATTAGATGTTGATATAATTTAATATTATGATTGAATTTTTCTTTACACTCGTACCTTTTGGACATTTCATTTTTCATGTTTATAATTCTGAATCATACGTACGTCATACATTTTTCATAATAGTCATAAGTTAGTAGTTAGTTTACAATTTACTGTAAACCCAATGACGTCAATGTATAAACTCTATAAATAAAAACAGATGGAAGATGACAGTGACAGTTGCTTGTTGATGACATTCAAATGTAAATATTGCTATTGTAATGTAATACTAAATGGAATATTGATTATTAAAACAGAATATAAGCATCAAATAAATTGTATATAATGGTTTATAAGTGAGAATAGTTAAATAGTGAATTAAACATTAAAACCAAACACAATGAGCAACCTGACAGCGGCAGATGCAAGTGCTCTAACACTGGAAATAGGCCCCTTTGAAACTGTTCATAGATGGAAACGAATGCCAGAATGTGACGAATTTGTGGGTGCTAGGTACGTACATAATTTATTTTCACGACAATATTTGGTCAAGTTTATGTTTTTAGGAGAAGTAAACATACTGTGGTAGCATATAAAGATGCCATTTATGTATTTGGTGGAGATAATGGAAAGAGCATGTTAAACGATCTTCTGAGATTTGATGTTAAAGAGAAAAGCTGGGGAAGAGCTTTTGCTACTGGATGTCCTCCAGCTCCGAGGTTGGTACCAGCAAAGATTTGAATTCCATTCAATATACATTTTAATTATTAAATGTATGATGGTTTTGCTAATAAAATGAAATGAAATATTAATAATCTCTAATAATTGTTATTTGTTAGATACCATCACTCTGCTGTAGTCCACAACACATCTATGTTTGTTTTTGGAGGATATACTGGTGATATTCATTCTAACTCTAATCTTACAAACAAAAATGATTTATTTGAATATAAATTTCATTCTGGACAATGGATAGAATGGAAATGGTTTACAGGGCAAACTCCTGTTCCAAGATCAGCTCATGGAGCTGCCATTTTTGATAACAGGCTCTGGATTTTTGCAGGATATGATGGGAATGCCAGATTAAATGATATGTGGACTATACCACTATTTGTAAGTTATACAACTTTATTTCTCTAATAATATTCACTATATAAGTATGTTTGTTTTAATGTCCTAGTTGTTATTATTAGTTAGTATTATCAATTTTTGCTTTTTTGTTAATTTTTATTTTTTAAATTAGGGTGAGGCAAAAAGTTGGGAAGAAGTTGACCAAAAGGGAGAATGTCCGCCAACTTGTTGTAACTTTCCAGTAGCAGTAGCTAGAGACTGCATGTTTGTCTTCAGTGGTCAAAGTGGAGCTAAGATAACCAATTCTCTCTTTCAATTCAGTTTTAAAGAAAAAACGTAAGTACTGTTCTAATTTTTTGTTTTAATGTCCTTATTTTTCCTTATTGTTATTAGATATACTTTTTTCTCATTTTATATTTTTTTACAGTTGGACACGAATATCTACAGAACACATACTGCGAGGAGCTCCAGCTCCACCAGCTCGTCGATATGGTCACACAATGGTGGCATTTGACAGACACTTGTATGTATTTGGGGGAGCAGCTGATTCTACTCTCTCCAATGATCTCCATTGTTTTGATTTAGACTCACAAAAATGGTCTGTTGTTCTACCAGATGTAGAATCATTTGTTCCATCTGGTAGATTGTTCCATGCAGCAGCTGTGGTTGGAGATGCTATGTTTATTTTTGGAGGCACAGTGGATAATAATGTTAGGAGTGGGGAGATGTACAGGTAAAGCTTTAATTTTATGTTATTCTTTGTCTAAGATACTTAGACAACCAATTCATTAAGAATGAATAAAGTAAAATTTACTTGAGGTGTCACAAATTTGTTTGAAAATTTGTCAATAGAATAGTAGTGTGACTAATTCACAAAGATTTCCAGCTTTATTTCTTATAATAGGAAATGGAGGGAGGAGGCATTTGTATTGCACAAATAATACCTCAATATGTTTAAATTCAAAATAAAATGTTTTGAACCCTTATCATATTACTTAAGTATGCTGTTTGATGTTGTAGATTCCAATTTTCAAGTTATCCAAAATGCACCCTACATGAAGATTATGGAAAATTGCTTGAAACAAGGATGTTCTGTGATGTACAATTCATGGTAGGTCCAGAAGAACAAAAAATAACTGGACATGTAGCATTAGTGGCTGCAAGATCTGGTTATTTAAGGAAACTGATTAGGCAAGCAAGAGAAAACCGGGATTTGCATTTAGAAAGGTTATTTGGTAAGTGGTCAAATCAGTAAAAAGATAAACTCTTATGAAATGTTATTGAATTTTGACTACAAAACCTATAGTTTCATTTGCCTAACCATATTTGACTTTGATTCTAAAAAAATAATTATTGTAAAAAAATATAAATAATATGAAAAATTCTGCATTTTAATAATAGTCTCCCCTTATAAATACTGATAGTGTGCCTTTGGGATTATAGTAGAGTAGTCTATCTCTTAGATCTACCATATACAAAGGAAGGTAACAGGACCAGTTTAAATTCTTATTCCTAGACTGCTTGTGTATTGATATAACAACTTCAAAACTTCTAAATTTATAGAAACTATTGACTCATAAAGGTTATCTTGATTCTATTTTTATTGTAATTTAGTATCATATGCACAATAATGGCATATATGCACATAGAATGACACTTTAACACTGATTATATTCTGACATTGCCAGATGTGTCAGTCATATTTGAAGTTCATTTAAATTTAAAATATATTTTTTGTTTTATGTAATGAAAATAGAACTTAAATAAGTTAACATGTATCATTTTATATTAGACAATAATAGTATATTATTTAGGGACCACATAATTACGACTTCTGTTCACAAGGGTGAAGTTACAACAGGGGACACATCACATATTGTCTGCTTCTTCCTTCATCTTACCTTGTTCTAGCCTCACATTACTACTCAAATATATTCAGTTTGTTAGGAAAACACCCAATTTGCAATTCCAAAAGTTTTCAAATTTCTTAAGAGCCTTTGATTATTATTATTATTGATGCTTCTTATTCACAAGCAGAAAAAAAAAGAAATTTCAATTCCTGAATTCTAAGAAAAAGCCATCTTCTCCTGTTTCTTCCTACCTTTCTATCGTCTCATCAATTTACATATGCAGAAAGAATAGTCATCCGTCCAAAGGCCTTAACTTTGCAAGAACTTCCTGAATAATTTTAACTCAAGAAATTGTCTATAATATCGAGGCCACTCTCTGTACAATTTTCAAAATTCGAGACGACCGCATCTGTTTTGATACAAAATCTCTGTACTCTTTGCTAATTCTTTTAAGAATATACGACAATGCTACTATTATTCTTGATAATCCTTCCTATATAACAAAATAAATGACTTCCTTAAGTGAGTTGTTTACTTACAGAAAATATTTTTACACTACAAAACAATAATATGCCCAGACCCAACAAATGATTCAAAGACCTGGACTCATAACAAAAACTAATGAAAACATGTTAGGATATTTCGAAGAAAAAAAAGTACTAAGATGAATCTATGAAGTGGTGAATGACAATGGAGTGTGGAGAAGACCATACAACTTCAAACTTTATAGAATATACCAGGAACCAGATATTGTAAACTACATTAAGATAGGATGTCTGAGGTGGGTAGGACACATAATGTGGATGGAAAAAACTGACTCGGCTAGAAAAAAGCTCATTGGTCAGAGAAAAAGAGGAACCCAGAACAAGGTTGTTTGATAACATCCATGAAGACTGGAAAATATTGGAATATGTGCTTGGCAGAGGAAAGCGATAGATAGGGACGACTAGAGAGAAATTATTGAGAAGTTTAGAACCCGCACATGATTGTAAAGTCAGAATGAGGATGATGATGATTATAATTTTTTTAATTAGATGTGAAAACTATGCGAAATTAATGTAACTAACAAAACGAATATTGAAAATAGATGAAATACTAAGGAGAATATCCGGCACAATTTTATATGATAAAGAAAAAGTGAAAACATTATAAAGCAATGCAAAATAGATCCGGTCAACATATGGGTACAAAAAATAAAACATAGAAATAATAAACATATTGATAAAATTACGCTAAACATAATAGTAAATAGTAAGAATATCCGGAGATGAATCAACAATAGAGTGAAGAGGCATTGGGCAACCTAAAAAAAGCTGGTGTATTTGTTTGGAAAATATCGAAGGTACTTTCTCTATTAAGAAGAATGAAGAAGACTCACTAAATAATACATCCTGTTACAATACCATCAGTTGGGCGCCCACTTTTAAAGTTAAACACGAAATTACTTGTACTATCAAGCAATCCAATCTTCCGGGCTATAAATCTATTGTGTATCAAGTCATTTACTCTTATTGCACCTAACCAGACAAGTCTAAGCCTTGCCTAAGAAAAGGCAAGTATCACTTTTCAATAATGTGTGTTATCACTATGGTTCTGGATGACACTCCATTCGATTTGGCATAGAACTGATCACATTTGGATATCCCTTTGGAGAAAAGTGGCACATTGCTCAATGAAAGTCATTCAAAGCTCTTCACATAGTATTGCATTAGGTATGCTACATCTTATATGCCTTTTGAACAGACTCAATATATGCTCAATAGGATTAAGATCCGGGCTTTAAGCAGGCTAGTCCATTTTTGGAATACCAACCTCTTCAAGATACTGTGTTATTATCGTGCATTAGCAGAAAATCATTGCCAATAACCCCAGCATATGGCATCATATGATGTAGGATCTCAGGTAAGGATATGTGTGCTGTTAGTATGCTTGCCTCAATAAGGCCGAGATCAGTGTGTGCTTAAAAGAAATCCCTGTCTAAAACACTACTGATCCACCACAAAACCAACACGATGTGACCGAGTGCAGGTAGCATAATGTTCCCCAGCCCTTCTATAGACCTTATTTCAATCATCTTTTGCATAAATTGATATTCTACATTCATCTCTAAACAATACTTTTTTCCAATTGTCTATTGTCCAATTGACGAGTTCAGCAGTAAGTAATGGCCCTGTTGCTGGATTGCAAGCTGTGAAACTCTGTTCTTTTAATCTTTGTCTAAGAGTAGAAACTTTGATTGCTGTTCCTTAAGCTTGTCGAAGATGGCCTTGGAGCATTCTAGCAGTTTGAGTCCGGTCTCGCAATATAGTAGTAGTGAGAACATGACCTTCTCTGTTGTCTTCCTTTAGGCACCCGTACCGGGTTGATGAGATCCTGTCGCAGAAATCTTTGAGTTCTCTGCACACTTTAGGTTTGAGGAGAGCACTTGAGAAACATTCAATTGTCTCGCCGCACCCCTTTGACTTGCTCCAGCAATCTGAACAGACTTTTGATATTTTTCCATCGTCATTAAGAAATATATTTCACTGTAAGGAGGCCAGTGTACCACTAAGATATCTCTAAAACTCCTTAGATCACTATAAAAGTTCATACAGTTCCCAAAACGAATCATTTCCACTAAGTTTTGTTTATTATCATCTTATGCTTTAATAGGTTTTGCGAAATTGTTTATTCTCTTTACATGCTCAATTAAGCTTCTCACTACACACATCCATTTAATTTAATTAATAAAACAAATTAAAAGAAACCGGATAAAAAAAAAATATAAAATTTCTTAAATTGTGGGTGGCCTGTTTTCTCTGACGCATAGTATATATATATATATATATATATATATATATATATATATATATATATATATATATATATATATATATATATATATATATATATGTATATATATATATATATATATTCCCGTGCATGGTTTGTAACATCATGAAAATGTCAAAGGTAATTTCCTTTTTAGGCACACCGAAAGTTCCATTTACGGACATTCCTCTATTAGAAGTAAAATTACCAGATGCAGACCCCGAAGCTTTCGAAATGGTACTCAACTATATTTACATGGACTGCATTGACCCAACGAAACAAGCCAGAGAGGATGAAGATCCGTTTTCGAATAGAATTGTGCTCAGAATGATGGACGTTTATAGGTAAGTCAATATTTACACAGAGAACCTTTAAAGTATTCATATATTACCAATATGGTGTAGGAAATATTAGTTTTTGCTTAATAAACAGGAGGCAAATATTAATATTTGCAGGAACAATTTTTGCAGAAACAAAGTCCTCATGTAACACATTAAACTTTATTAATTATTATTTATTATGTAATAAACCTACCTATATGTGTCTTGTAGATCTGATTTAAGCTTTTGACTGCGTTAGATTAGATGTGTTACATTACAAAGATAATTAAAGCCATTAACACCAACAAAAAAATGAATGGTAAAATCGAGAATGGAACTAGTATGTTCCACAAACTGATAGTCAGGGACTGGTCCGAATAGGAAGAAATTTAAGACTAACAGGTATCAGACCACCTGGAAGACCATTTAAAAGATGGCGAGATAACTGGCAGTCAACGTCACAAATACAATTACATCCTACTACAGATATGATAAGAACAGGCCTAAGGCCTAATATAATAAGAAAAAGAAATTTTGTTAACTACTTTATCATTCAAAACAATATATCAAATTATTGTCATAATTTATTTCATAATTATTTATTGTCATAATATCAAATTATTGTAATAATTCCCATCTGGCAACATTGCAATAGTTACTTAATGAATTTAAAGGTACATCAACAGCCACCTCTCCCTCTACATCCATTACTAAACGATCATGAGTTGTTACAATAGCCAAAAACCAGGACACCTAAAAAAAGGAATGTAAGTGACAGAACTACATGATAAAGAAGACTGTCCAATAATTTGAACCAAAAGAACACTGGAGCCGCTCATACTATAATGGGAAACGACTTATTGCCAACTAGGAGACTTAAAACTCCTTATAAAAAGTGCATACTCACTACATTAGCGAGTATGTGCTTTCTCTTAAGTTTTTGCGTTGGATATTGTTGGTAACATAAGATTAAAAAAAAAATAATCCAAATAATGGCAGATTTCTACAGCGTGCCATACAAAAGGCACCCACCAATAATGACGTAACAAATCTTCCAATAGTTCGCAATAAGGGCTCAGAAGACATACGGGTAATTACATCATCAGTAATCAACAAAGCTCGAGGAGAAGAAGACATTAGAATTGAAAATATTAAATCAGGAGAAAAACAATTAATCTACGCTCCCAAAGTCCTATTTAGTAGATGCTTAAGAACTGCGAGAATCCCATTGTCATGGAGCAATACCGTCATAATACTCATGCATAAGAAAGGTGACCCCACAGATCCTAATAACTATCTTCTTATCTCAGTGGTAGTCCTCTCTCCCACCTGTACAGCTTATTCATAAAGATACTACCAAGACGATTATCTTCCAAACTAGATTTCGATCTAGCTAAAGAGCAAGTAGGTTTCAGATCTGGCTATGATACAAACGACCACTTTTTTTTTGGGAGGTGGAATCTTCTAAAAGACCGTCTGGGATCGGGTGTCAGCCCTTTACCCAGGTGTGTCGGATTCAATTTCTCACGCTTCACCGCGCGATGAGACCGCCTACCGACTAAACCACCCCCTCTTTCTCCGACCGACGGGCCCGGAACACAAACGACCACTTACTAGTTATAAAAACACCTTGAGAAAAAACAGTGGAATACAAAAAAACCAACTGGTCTTAATATTTGTGGACTACGAGAAAGCTTTGATTCGGTTAACCAAGACAAAATAAATGCTGTGATAGAGGATAAATACAGGGATTGCCAAAAGAAGTGGGGCGAACAAATATTTCGCCAAATTTAAATCGGATATAAAACTGAAAAATACGGGTTCAATATTTTTTAAAAATCTATCGAATAACATCAAACATGACACCCCCGAAGGTGGGGCTGGGAATATCTAACTTTAAAATCTTAAATAGGAATCCTATTTTTTATTGCAAATTTGGATTCTTTATGCAAAAATAAGTAACTTTTATTCGAGACATTTTTTCGAATTGTTGATGAATGGCCTACGAAAATTATGTAAACGGTCTAATACCTCGATTATGCTACTGCTAAATGGAAAACCACGTATTTAATATTTGGACTTTTTTGAAATTTTAAATAGAAACTCCATTTTTTACTCTGCAAAAAATTCGTAACTGTATTCAATACCGTAAAATTTAGTTTGCACACTTATGATCTGTACTTGCTTTTCTGCAATTATAACGCCATCTATCGCGAAACTAAAAAATTCAGATATCACTTTTTTACTTTTTCACGCAAAATCCGAATCTGCAATAAAAATGAGGTTTGCCAGTTATCCAGTGGGGTGTCATTCGATAAATTTTTGAAAAATAATAAAAAATCACGTGTTTTTTGGTTTTTTATCTAGCAGTGTATTTCTCGGGATATTATATCGTTTCCATAATTTCCCTAGGGTATTAGAATAATTCATTTTTCAGATTAAAGCGCCATCTATCAAAATTAAAAAAAATGTCTCGTAAAAATGACCTTTTTTGCCCAAGGAATCCAAATCTGCAATAAAAAATTGGGTTCCTATTTAAGATTTCAAAGTTGTCCCACCCCCAAAGGGTGGAGTGGAAGGTCATGGTTGGTGTTATTCGATCGATTTTTGTAAAATATTGAATACATGTTTTTTGATACAATGTAAATTTTGCGAAATATTCGAGCGTCCCGCTTCTTTTGGCACACCCTACGCGAGGTATAGCAAATACATCCTAACTGTTTATAACACTGCTGGAATATGTTTAAAGGTAAAGGCTAAAACCACAATTCAGAAGATGCAGCCACAGGAGGGAGGGCGATAACATTTCTCATACTTAGATCTTTGGGACGTACTTTTCTGATAGTCTGAATTACCTAAAACCAAAGATTCTTAAATTCCTGTAGGCATAGAATAATGGTTTCGATACTAAGAATTAGAGAACTTTAAAAAAATGTCGACAAAGACCCTACGATAGAAATGACCCTCTCATTGGATCCTAAAGTCGAAAAGGCTTTAAATAAAGATGGCAATATGATCAATTACAAATTTGGCTACGTAACAATTTTACCACAAAAACAAAGGGCACCAGCAAAGGATCAAAAATAATGAGACTTGCAAGGATTACAATGGATCAAAGAACGATTCCAAGAATCCGCAAAAAAAGGTTTCCGTAAAACCTACTAGGTTTCTGTAACTGAATGTACATCACTCAAAAGCTGCATGTAGCTTGTTTAGTAGGAGCTTCAGAAAAACCTAACTGATGTAAAAAACCTAATCATATGGGGCAACAAAAAGAACAGACATCTTAATATTAGATGTCACGCAAATTCCCATAATTCTGTATGGAGCAGCACAGACCTAAACAAACGAGGTGTGCCCCTATTAGAATGTTTGTCTCCTTGTAACATAGACATTGTTAACAAAGGTAACAAACTTTCTGCAATGTATCAATTTATCAATAATAATAAATTTAGTTGTTTTACTGCATATGAGGTCTGAATATTGGACCACAGAATACTCCGTTTCGAGGTTGAGGCGGAGCGTGAGCAAGTCCAGTCCTATCGTATGCCGAAATAGACTGTCTGGTGTTAATTCATATAAGAACAAATTAAGGTCAGATTATTGACCGGTCGTTGATTGTGCAATGAAAACTGCAGAGGAACACTGAAATAGCTCAGGAAAAAGGGAAATGAAAACAGAAAGGGGAGGCATATGTCCAATTGTGGACGAATAAAGGGTTCTAGATAGATAAATAGAATAAATACGAGACTTAGAAACAGAAGAAAAATCATTGCAATATGTACTGAGGTACAGGGTGTTAAATACTTTATCAAACGATCTGCTGTGCTCTTTAATTCACATGCTTGGTTTTATTTATTTGCCTGACTTGACTTCATCTTTTAGGTTGGCAGTACAATTCAACATGGCACGATTAGAACATCTTTGTGTTCAGTACCTAAATGCAACGATATGTTTAAAGAACGTATTGGTAGCATTACATAACGCAGATCAACTTCAGTTAGACTTCATCAAAGAGTATTGTTTGCGATTTATCGTAAAAGAAAGTAATTACAACCAAATAGTCATGAGTTCAGAATTCGAGTCTCTAGAAAGAAGTCTGATGGTGGAAATTATAAGAAGGAAACAAATGCCTCAGTATAAGGTACGTAAAACGTTTCAAAATATATTTGTTTTGTTTTAAATAGTAAATATCCATATGATATCTTGATATATTAGTTTACAATATATTTGTTCCAGCCTAACAACGACACTCAGTTCGATACCGCTGGTGGTTCCCTAGAACAAGATATGGCGATGTTTTTGAGGGTGACGGGTAAAGAATTCTGTGATATAGATCTGAATTTGGACGGTAACCTCATCTCTGCTCACAAAACAATTTTGGCTGCACGCTGTGGATACTTCGAGGCTATGTTCAGATCGTTTATGCCTGCAGATAGCAAAGTAAATGTAAGTCTCTTAATGTGATAAATAAATAGTTCACCTAGAACTATGTATTTAAAAATCTAAATTAAAATTTCATGATGAATTGATAAGTAACTCAAATAATAAAAATAAAACTGTGTGGAATGTTGTTAACAAGGTGATTGGCAAGAAGTATATCCAATAAAATATAACATTAACTATAGATGGTGAGTACTGATGCCAAGCAGTTGTCTGAAGTTCTTGTGATTATTTTGCTACAGGCTCATAACGAGCTGTAATGCCACTGATGATGATGACACTGTTTCGGTCAGAGTGCCTTTCTCAAGTGATCTATTTTTGGTATGTGTTTACACTTTATAGTCTTTAACTGAATAAGTTCAGGAGGAAAGAACTGTTTATCTCAAGTTGGACATTCAGAATTATTACTGTATTTTTTAATTTGTAAAACGATAATTAAAAAAATTGCTTATGAAGTATTAGGAACAGAGAACAACGACAAAAAACACCACGAACCACCATGGATGTCAGAAAACGTAAAATAAATGATACAAGAAAAAAACAGAAATGGCTAACAAATAAAACATCTAGCAATAGAGTAACATATCAAAGGAAAAACGGAGAAGTACGCAATCAAATAAAAGAAACAAAAAACAATTTCTGGGAACAAAAATGTCTTTAAGTTGAAAATTTAATTGGTGGTTATCAGACTACGGAAGTATGGAGAACTATCACTAATCTAAAGAAAAACACCCATAAGACCTTAAGCAACTTAGTTCTTATAGAAAAGTGGGAAAATCACTATAAAAATTTACTCCACGAGTCCAGATTGGAATATATGGGAGAGAAATACAGTATGGAGAGACAAACAAATAGTAACATTAATTCTACTAATAACGAGGTCCGTACTGCATTAATTAAAATGAAAAACGGGCGATCTGCAGGACCTGGCAATATAGCTGTAGGCAATATAGCTGTAGAGTTACTTAAAGCAGGAGGTCCACTCCTAATAGAACGAATAACTTTTCTAATGAATCAATGCTGCCAACAAATTAAAGTACCATCTGAATGGAAAACCGCTCACCAAGTGTCCATCTTTAAAAAGGGTAATCGAAAAGGTCCTAACTGCTACAGAGGATTAAGTGTCCTACCTACTTTCGGGAGATTGTTTGGAAAGATAATAAATGAAAAAATACAAGATGATGTAGGACATCTAATTAGCGAAGACCAAAGTGGATTTACGCCTGGTAGATCTTGCACTGATAACTTGTTTATACTCCAACAATTAATAGAAATTGATATAAGGTTGAATGCTCGAATAAATGAACTTTGAAAAATTAAAGGCAAATATCGAGCACAATTTTAATAATCAAATCTTGCCCAAATCAAAGTACTTTCGCTTTCTACAGCATCATCAGGGGCATTTCGTCAAATTTGGGCTATCCAGCAGAATGTGATAAACATGAATAAAAATTATTCTACGCTACATTGAAAGTACTTGGGCAAGATTTGATTATTAAAATTGTGCTCGATATTTGCCTTTAATTTTTTAAAGTTTAATTAATAGAAAAAAGAATAGCGGTTGGTACCGAAGTACATCTAGCCTTCATCGACCTAGAAAAGGCGTATGATACAGTTCCAAAAACTTAAATTGTGGCAAGCTTTACAACAACTCGGCATTAGTCAATACCTTTTAGGAATAATCACAGAAGTATACAGGGATAACACTACTTACCTAAAAATCGGAAATAGACTATCAGAGCCAATAAAAGTAACTAAAGGACTAAGACAAGGATGCAGTATGTCACCCTTACTGTTTAATTTATATATTGAGGCAGCCCTCCAAAATTGGAAAAACCACTGCCAGGGAATGGGAATCCCCATAGGAAATGACGTACTGTTCTCCCTAAACTTTGCGGATGACCAAGTCGTCCTAGCTTAAGATTCTTATGATCTAGAATTTATGATAAAGCGTCTATACAGAGAATATGTAAAATGGGGGTTACAAGTCAGCATGAAGAAAACAGAATATTTAGTTACCAATTCAGATGCAAGATTTGAAATGTTATTCTGAAGTGTTTGAAGTGATGTACTTTTTGGTTTGTTTAAAGAGTATTTAGAGAATGATTCTCTGTCCTGCTCTCACCCACTATGTAGCTCCTTTAAATTAAAAAAAAAATTAAACTGTTTGCCCTTTGTCTAGTGTTGTGTAAATGTATTATTTAATGTTTATGACATTCTTAAAAGTGGCTGGATAGCCTATAATTTTGACGAAAAGCTTCCGAAGATGCTCTGAGATCGAAAGTACTTGGGCAAGATTTAATAAAAAATTGTACTCGATATCTGCCTTTTATTTAATTAAAGTTTAAATATATATATATATATATATATATATATATATATATATATATATATATATATATATATATATATATATAAATTTCAAATTAGATATTAATATCAGCCCAATATAAGCGTATAGCCATTTACAAAAACAAACATTTTAATACAAACATCCGATCGAGATATTTTTTACCGACAGCAATGTATATATAGACAAAATTACCCTTGAAATAATAATAATAGATAACATTGAATATATTATTTTTTTATAATTACAATACTGCTGACCTAATAATCACTTGGGAAATAAATTGCTAATTTTTAGATACAAATCGGAGAAATGATTCCATCAAAGGAATCATTCGACTCCCTCCTACGATATATATATTATGGAGACGTCAACATGCCACCTGAAGATTCTCTCTATCTCTTCTCTGCACCTTTCTTCTACGGTTTTACCAACAATCGCCTTCAAGCGTTTTGTAAACAGAATCTCGAAATGAATGTCACTTTTGAGAACGTCATTCAAATTTTGGAAGCTGCGGATAAAATGCAAGCTACGGACATGAAGAAATACGCTTTGGATTTGATTGTTCACCATTTTACCAAGGTAAGCGATGTTTAATAATAAATCAGACATTCTCCACTGCAATTGCATCTAAATTACTTATTTCCCGTAAGAAATAATTAGTTTTTCTTCTACTGTTAATTCGAACCCCACATTTTAGTATGTAGTATAGGAACTTGTTGAAAAAATATTTTCAATATTATTATTGATTTTTTCAATGTCACTATCCATCATCTTAGAAATTTTGGAAGCGCTCAATCTAATCAAAAACACACATCTGCAGAAACTTGTGTTATATTAAATTTGGTGCTTCGTCAAACATGACCTTTGGCACGGAACAGCTGATATACATTACGGATTATATTTTAAATTTTATTATAAAATTAATTTCTTTAAGAAATTGTAATATATTTATAATTTGCTGGCATTGTTTAAAATTACGTTTAGTTGGGGTTTCAAGTTGTATCTTCGAGTAATGATGTTGTACTGCTAATAATCCATTAGTATATGATTAAGGTGAGTGCAAAATTACAACTCGGGCGGGTTGGACATTCTTCGGAGGACATCAAATATACATGTGACAATCTTTTGTGACCAATTCACAATTTCTGATTATAGATACTTCGAATCGAGTTAGATCGTGAGAGTTGTTGTTCCAGATAGTTTGCCAGGATATTTGAATTGACTTTTATTATATTAATTAACAATAGCTTTAAGATTTTTGTTAAACTGGATGCTTGTCAAAGAGTTAATTTCGGAGGTAGCTTCTTTAATACGAGGCGTGTTTTTTAAGTAAGTACCGTTTTGGAATTAAAAAAAGACGTGCAAAGATATGGCAATAATTTTATTTTTACATGAAAGCCTGTACCTTAATCTACTTTTCTACATAATTTCCGTGAATATTGAGGCACATGTCATAACGTGGCACTAGTTTTTGAATACCCTGGTGTTTCTTTAAGTGCTAGTATAGCTAAGTACTTCAAAGTTCACTGAAGATGGACTGATAAGTCCGAAAACGTTCGTTCTGAACAAAAAATCAACTATTGTAGTCCATTTGGATTTTTGATTTAATTCTTTAACGTGGAATAATTCGTCTACAGTCATGTTTGTCCAGTCTCGAATATTTCGCAGCCATAACTTCCTCTTTCTACCTATTCCCTTTTTGCCATCGACTCTACCCTGCTTGATGGCCTACAGAAGACTATATTTATCATTCCTCAGTATGTGTCCTAGGTATGCAGTCTTGCGTACTTTTATTATTCTCAACAATTTTTTGTCTCGACCCATCCTTCTCAGCACTTCCTCATTGGTGACCCTGGCAGTCCATGGAATTCTCAACATTCTCCGGTATATCCAAAGTTCAAAGGCTTCAAGCTTATTAACTATTTTCATTCATTTTAACGTCCATGTTTCTACCCCGTACAATAGTTGGGACCAGACGTAACATTCAACAAACCTCAGTCTCAACGCAGTATTCAGATTTTTGTCACAGAACAATTGTTTGAATTTTAAGAACGCTGCCCTTGCCATTTCTATTCGTACCCGGATCTCTTGGTCTGGATCTAATTCTGTGTTGATGTAAGCTCCCAGATATTTATATTTTGTCACTCTCTCTATTTGCTGTCCACCACGAGTTAGTTGTTCATTATTTATTGGACTCCTTGATACTATCATAAATTTGATTTTATCTGTGTTGAGGTAAAGTCCCATTTGAATGCATTCACTATTTATTGCATTTAGTAAAGTTTGTAGATCTTCTATACTCTCAGCCATAATTACTGTGTCATCTACAAATCTCATGTGTTTACGATTTCTCCAATTCTTATTCCCTCTTTTCTTTCCCATAAAGCTTTTCTGAATATTACCTCTGAGTACACGTTGAAAAGCGTCGGAGACAAGACGCATCCTTGCGTAACCGCTCTCGCAATCGGTATATTATTTGTTTCTATATCGTTCACTTGTACTACTGCTTTCTGGTTCCAGTATATAGCCTTAATAAACTCATGTCTTTTTTGTCTAAATTGATGTTTTTTAATTCATCTATTAACTTCATATGCTGCACTCGGTCAAAGGCCTTCCTAAAGTCTATGAAGCATACATATGCACTCTTGTTATATTCCCGATATTTCTGCAAGAGTACCGTCAACGCAAATAATGCCTCTCTTGTACCCATGCCTCCTCTGAAGCCAAACTGCGTTTGAACTATCTGCTCATCACATTTCTTATAAATTCCGTTTTGAACAATTCTTTAATTGTATATACCAATTACAACAGAAGTTTTCACTTCGGTGTAAAAGTTTTTTAACTACTATGGTATACAGCCAACTCCAAGGCACTATCCCTTTTTAAGCTAAATGCATATCTTACATCAAACGAGTTTTTTGTATATTGAATCCAAGAAGGTTTCCTTTATAACTAAAATACTATTTTTACTGTTAATGAACTACAATTTCAGTATAAAATAAGTTTATTTTGACGCTTCGATTTTTACTTCCGAAATTGTTCTCAATCGTTTCGGAAAACAAACTTGTATTTTGAGAACGATTTCCAAAGTGGAAATGGAAGTGTCAAACTAAACCTATTTTTAACTGAAATTGTGGTTAGTTCCTGTTGTACTTTATTCTAAACTTAACGGAGAATGGTATTCATTGTTAGGGATGAAGTCTAGTTTTACCAATGAAATTTTTTCGATGTCTTATATTATATATTTAACTTTTGCGTTGACTTTCTTGTATAGGAAAAGATTTTCAGGAATATTCTTTGGGAATAGTTTTTTAAGAGTGATTTTGGATTGTTTGGTTGGAACATCAAACTGTTTTACCTACATTCTTGTCTTGTCTGCAGCTAAAACGACGGAATAAGTTATCATTTTAAAGGCATTGGTTACGTTACATTATAATAATTAAAGTAGAAAACGTATTTTCAGTTTATACCGTATAATTTGACAATTTAGCGATTCCTAGGTTCCAAAAACAGCTGGTAATACTTGGCTCTAGCATTAGAAATTAGAATGGTGTAGTAGTTGCTGTAATGCATATCATATACGTAGTTTTCCCTGGGAGCAACAATTTCGGTATTTTGAGCCACCAATTTTTGTTTACTATTATTTTATTTTTCAGGTGGCAAAACTTCCAAGACTGCGCATGCTCAGCAAAGAATTAATCTTAGATATTCTGGAAGTACTCGCCGAGAGCATGGAGTCCAATATGCGTAACGACGTGTCCAATGGACTGCTCAACCTGGATCCGTGATTAGCAACAAATCTAAGAGAGATGAGCCTAACTCTACGGGGAGTGTCTATTATTTTATTTACTGTGATTTCCGCTATCATCGATAGAAATTTGTTGAATAAACTCGAATACGAAGAAGAAGACTGATCTGTGACCTGGACTAGATTTTATAAGGAGTTTATTCAGAAAGAGTTATATAAGAATACTAAATGTACATTAACAGTAAAATAATTGTCGTTTTACGTCAGTCAATGACATTCGAAGTAAAGGTGATGACAAAAATTTCAACAAAGTTTTTCTCTAAAGTTTCTCAAAACCTAAAAATGAGCACCTAGTAATCTTGTTAGCTATAAAGTAATATATTTATAGTGTGAAATTTGATCACATGGTCCCCGCAGTATTTATTAACTTTATCTTAATTGTATTTTCAAATATCTCTTATTTTTTAAGAACGAAAAATAAATATTTAATAAACGCTTTTTATTTTAAGACTGATTAAATGGCAAAAAATGACAGTTGATTACCCACACCTTTTAAGATAACTAGCTTAAAACGTTGATATACTCGGTTTACTGACTCGGTCTAGTAAATTTAGTAATTATTTTTTGCTACGTTGCGGTTAAATTTTCACCGACTGGCAGTAGCTGGAAATTACTATACAACCAAGCATACGTGATGATAGGCAATATTTAAACAAAAAATATTCACATGTAGTTTATTAACATAAAACTGCATCAATTAAAACAAAAGTTTATTTTTGAAAGGAGATCGCGCATATCGTATGGAAAATGTATAGTAAATGCATTAAAATTTACATGAATAGATTCGTCTCGAAATTACAATCCTTTTGTATCATTGCGCCAACTCTGAATTTTGATTAATAACGGCGTAAATTGCTATAAACACAGAATACACCACCCAACAAGAAGCGAAAGCTTGGTCGGTACCTTTCGGAGAGAGAATGACAGTTAAACTACTTATTACACTAAGAAAAGTAATGAACGAGGAAGTCGTTCAAAACAGTAGTAAAGTTATAGTTACACTGAGAATCAAAGTAATTATTAAAACTAATGGTTTTTAAGTAGATCTGTTTTGTATGAATTGTATTTTTTCTGTAAAATTTAATATAACCCATATATCAATTGTGTACTGATAAGTAAAAAGGTCTTAAGTCAAAAATATCGATTTGTTTTTTTTTTAACAAACAAATTAACGTACTAAAAGTTATTATAGTTACGTATTAAAAGTTAAAGGTTTAAAAACTGATAAAACACGATTGAATTTGAGAGTTAATTTCAAAATAGAGATGAAAATCAGTCGATTTCTATTACTTTTTATCAATTTTTTAAGGTATTAAAATATGTACATGTATATACAAAGATATGTATAATAGTATTATTCTTTTTTTACTATTAAACAACACACACGAAACAACACTTCTCAATATGTAAACAAACTCCAGTTTTTAGTGGTTGACAGATAAACTATTTAGAACATGGCAGATTCTCAAAGAAATTTGGATTGCGAAAAGGCGCTTCGTTTCGCTTCTTGTTGAATGGTGCATTCTGTGCTATAAATAAATCTAAAATCAAATGGATATGTACCTGGGTGAGAGTGAGAAAAGAGATTAATCGTCAGTTCATAAATCAATCGTCAGGTATTAAGGCAAAGTACCATTACCAAAGTACATAGTTCCTCTAATCCGCTTAGCTCACGTTGGTTTAAGCTGTTTTCAATAGCGACTAGTCTAATAGTATTTATGAATGACAGTTTTATGAACTTCAAAAATATGATTTCCATAAACTTTAATTACAATTTACGCCGTTATTAATCAAAATTCAGAATTGGCGCAATAATATGAAATGATTTCGAGACTAATCTATTCATGTAAATTTTATTGCATTTGAGTGACATTACATTTTCCATAAGATGTATGCGATCTCCTTTTATAGTTGTTTATACCTTAGTATATATTTACAAGTGGAAAGTTTTTAATGACAATTAATGAATATACACTTCCATTATTCATGATTATTCTTTTTCGATGAAACAAGTCTCCAGCAGTAAGTTTATTTGAAGTATTAATAGTAAGATGTAGGAATTCTTGTGTTGTATGTTACCGACAATGAATCAATCAAAATATTGCCAAGCTGAGCGAATGGACTTTATCAAATAACGTCATATTCGAAAGATGGCAACCGCGAAGGCTGACGTGAAACGACATTTTTTGCGTTTGGTGACTGAAAAATAAAGTATTGTTCTGAAGGTATTTTCTTGTGGCATTTTAATATTATTTTTTTATTTTTAATGGGTAATCCTACAAAATAGTGCAACGTGAACATAGCCTGGAGTGCACCTACACGAAGCTTAATATTGGTGCTTGGCAATGTTGCCATTAAATATAAAAACAGAGAGCTTTAAAAAAGTATATTTTTATTATATTATTTTATGATTTCTGCAGTTTTTTAATATATATAAAACATGAACGATTTATTATTTGTTTCTTTCGATATTAATTGCAGTTAATTATTAAATTTTTTTTGTGATTCCTCTTTGGATAGATTAGCGGATAGATTTGGCAATAGAGTCAGAACCGTCAAACCACCAGATGACAATTTTTTATCATTTTGGGATGTACCTGCAATTGTACTGTTACTTACTTGAAGTGTGCTTTTCCACATAGTTATTTTCGTAATTTGATTATTACAATTTAATGTTTTTTTACCAATGGCTACATTTATTGTAGAAAGGCTGTGAAAGGCTCTTGAATGCGGGAAGACACGATTATTTTACTGAACCTAGGTTTTAGAAGTACTTTTGAGTGTTACGTGTAGTGTAAGTTGTACCATTTAATAAAAAACAGTATTTTACGCAAGCTATGCAATATCAGCAAGGCATTAATAAAACGTAGTGACCGAATCGATGGTTATATGTGGAAATGTAAAGGATGTTTTGAGACTAATTCCGTACGTGAAGGATCATACTTTGCGCAAAGTAAGCCGTCGATTTCGCAGATACTTATCATTTATGGATTCACGCCTCACTCGGTGGCAATGCTGGATATCGATTTTTGTCCAGAAATTTACACCAGATATTTGAAGCAGTATCCTGTGGAAATAGGATTCGATGAGAACTGTGAACCAATTACTGTGGAAATAGACAAGTCCCACTTCTTTCACAACAAGTACCCTCGAGGTGCTTATAGGGGCAGAAAATGGGTTTTTGGAGTATCGGAGAGAAGCAATGGGAAGTTATTCATAACACCCATGGCAGCAAGAAGTGAAGCAACACTTTTGCCCATCAAATACTGTGTGGAAACCACTTATGGAATAACATTATTTCTGTCCTTATTTTAAAAAATTATAAAAAACGCTTAGACCTGTCAACTTTTTATATAAATATGCGTTTTTTAAACATAAATTCAAATGTACAGGGCGATTCACGCAAGCCTAGCATGATCCATAAGCTTTAATAACATTTAAAGGGTTTTTACCCACATTTAGTGGCTTTACTCATGTATACCTGGTAACAGCACTGATGATGGACTTGTTAGTCCGAAAACGTTGTGTGATGTAGCCCGAAAGGGTTCTTTTTTAAATAAATATACCTTTTTATAAAAGATTTAAAAAAATGAAAATTCTATTTATTTTTCTTTTTTGACATTTCTTTTAATTGGACATGTTTCATTTTTATTGTATTGTATCTAATTTGTTATATGCTGAATTATGTAATGGCTAAAGTAATAAAATTTTTCTCGTTATTTTACCATTTTATATTTGTTTTCTATGTTCACTTTGTATATATTGTATATATATCGCATCTTCTTTCATGAGTTTGAATATATTTGAAGCATACAACATATATATTATAAGGACATAGCAACACTGACAAGCACCAATATTAAGCTCTGTTGCACTATTTTAAAGGATTATCCTTTAATGTGAATTAACTAAAATTTCAGTCAAAAATACGTTTATTTTGACGTTTCGATTTACATTTCTGAAATCGTTCTCAGAATACTCAAAAAGAACGATTTTCGAACTGAAAAATGTAACGTCAAACATATTTTCAACTGATATTGTGGTTAATTCCATTTAAAGATAGTAAATAATAATAAAGTAGGTAAAAAGTATTTATATTGTACAGTTACTGGAACAAATTGTGTATGTCATAAATAATATCTCATTACTTTATTTTTATTGTTTGTTATTGCTTGAAATAAAAATAATCATAAAAGAAAGTACGACTTTTCTATATGTACCGGTTTATTGCTTGTTAACTTCTCTGGTATAAATCAATGAATGAGCATCACTGGTCCGCAAAATCTTACCTCTCACTGTAGGTACTGTACCATTCATTCACCACTCACAAAATCCAATTCAAAGACACAGATCCACTTTGAACTAGGGATCTACTAGACTACTCACATCGAGTTGAGCTCTCCAAGCTGCAGAGCTATTGAGCCGACAACTTAATTACATTTATTAATGCAACATTTGAATTATTGATAATCGTTTTAATTTTTTTTTATATCTAAATCGAATCCAACAATACATTATTGAAAAATGTTAACAAAATCGTAGTTTACTTTTTGAACAGAAGACTATCATCTGATCTATAACTTTCAACAAAAATAAGATACTACCAAGGAAAAAAAATTCCTCTTAACAAAAACCTCCAAAAAAAAAGTTATTTTTACAACTGTTTAGCGAATTTTGATTGAACAACTGTACTTTTATTAATTTTCGTCATAACTAAGATACTTTCTTCAGGATAAGATTGAAAAACAGGGGACTGTGAACATCCTTCTGGAACCATGTCTACAAGTCTGACTCAATACAACCAACTTAAACTATATTTTGTGTGGATCTCAGTTGAACTGTTTGATTCATCTTAGCATTCTAAAATTAATAACTAATAATGTCAGAAACTTGACAATTATCACTAATTTTTATTTTTATTCCCATGGTAAACAATCCATAACAAATTTATTTTTATTTTTTTTTTGGAAAAAAATATAGTAACCTACTATACTAGATGGTAGAGTATGGTTCTCTACTATAAACTTAAAAAGCCTTCCCAAACATGTACTAAAAATGTTTATAAAGCATTCATTTTAAGCGGTTTCTATTAATATAATCGTAATATACCAAATGTTAACTTTTTAAATTTTTCTTTTTTAATTAACTTTATCAAAAAGACTGGATGTATATGAAAATAAAATATATTTAAATTAAAATGAATTTTATTTAGACCTTTGTAGAAACAGACAACATCGACAAAATATGAAATAATATTCTATCAGCACCAGTTTCAAATAAAACAGATAACCTCAGTAACAAAAGAAATATTGCAACTGTTAAAAAAACAGATGCACAGCAAGATGAAAAACGTTATGAAATGCAAAGTACTTAATGGGAAATTAAATGACAAATAATTTCAGTCAGGGAAAAGTGATCCCAGAAAAATGTAATGTCTGATTTTTCAACTCATTCCAGCTACTGAATTCTTTGTTAAATATTGATGAGATTTTTCTGGCAGTGTTGAGGTTTTCGGTGACACAATGAGCTATGAAGATATTTTCCAGATTGATAAAAGGATTTTCCTGTACTTCGATGGTCACTAAGGATCTGGTATTTCATCTGTTCAAAAAATTTTTACATACACATGTTAACACAGTATTATAGTGTTTTTGCTTTTTCAGTATCATATGACCGGCATATTGAAGATGAAGATTAATGTTTACAACTTTTGGCAGTTTCTTAATTCAGTCTATTATGTCATCACATTTTAATTTTCCACAGATGTTTGCAATTGTCTTTTATATTTAGGAAGCACAGCTCAATGTTGCTGTGGATTATATAACTAGCCAATAGCATATACTTCGCAGCTTTCATTTGTGGATCGAGAATTATATTTGTCTTTCTTTCTTATTTAAATATGTTGTGGAACAAGTTCGTAGGTTTTGTTCATTCTAATTTCTGTCCTAGTGGAGCCACCTGCGGCAGGAGGTCTAATGAAACCCAGATGTCAGCTGATACCTGAAGCCATTCTTAGCTTCCACTTAGTTGTGCTCACCCTACAGAATCAATGACTGATCATGATGATCCTTTCCTGTACAAAAATGTATCATGACTTCCAAAGGGGAAGATTGAGAATAAAGCCTAATTTAAAAATTGAAGTATTCTATTGTGACCTTTTTTTGGCCTCCAAATTGGAAACATTTTGAAAATATAACTATTAAAAGTTCCATAAAATTTTTTCTTTTACTTTGCATATAAAACAAATTAATTGTTATAAGTTAATTTATTTATTTCATTCAAGATCATAATGTAGACATGTTACACATACTTCTTAAATTAGAAAATTTTGAAGTGGTGTTGTCAATATTTTCTAGTCTACATGTATATCATAAGATATATTCTGGCACCAGAGATAAATGACTTACGATGCTTTACACAATAAATATATACATGAATTACAACTCAACAGTTATTTAACAAACTACTTATCTCTATCCAAATAGTTTAATAAAAACTCTAATTTTCAAGATACTCCATAAAATATACTATTTAAAATTGTCTTTTTTCTAAAAAGTATTTCACAGCATTTACAAAGTCACCATTCATCCTAATAAATCCAGCGAATTCATGTACTTGACTCCTGATAGGCTGAAATGATTGTGGCTGCAAAAATTGCAATAACTCTTTTTCTAACAAATTGATATCACCTTGTATTTTTCTGATAATTGTATGTCTTCTTAATCCCCTTTGTGTTACATCCAGGTAAACTGGAAGCATGTGATTTTTTGTTCTTTGTATAAAATATGGTCTATCTAGTAAGTTTTCAGCTTGTGGCTTCCATCCTGAGGGATACTTATCTTTCTGAATGGGTTCTGGAATCATTGTTGGTGGTAGCGCTCGTTCCACATACTTCCATTCCTCTGGGTCTTTCGATATTTCATATTTGGTGTTTACTTCGCCCACGTCTTCTAGATAAGGTGATGATTGGTAGCTGCCAAGTCTAATTTGGTATATCAACTAAAAAAGAAAAAGGTTATAATTGCATATTTTAGAGTTAATGTACGTACGTTATTGGCAACATAAAGTAATCTCTTATTAACTAGTCCTGTTAAACTATACCTAAGAGACATTTTAAATTAAAAATGTGTACATCTAGATACACATAACCTAAATGTAAAACATAAAATTCTTCTTTTTTGGGTTTTTTTAGTATTAACACCAATTAATTAATAGCACATTAGCACACTTTAGCGATATCGCTAAAGAATTGTATGCACAGTATTTATCCTTTAATATCGCATTAAACTGTGTTAGGTTGTTTATTATTCTATTTAATAATCTAAATTAATCGTATTATACTGAACTGAGTTTATTAATCTAATTTATTAACTTTATTTATTATAAAAATGTTCTAACACTTAGTTTCACAAACCATTCTTTGTGCTTAGTTTATTAAAGTATTTATACAATATTACACTAATTTATTTTACACTATAATTATATAATTTATTTACATGTATTACAATTTATATTCCCGACAATACGCACGTTACATTTCAAAACTCGACTCGATATTATTAATCATTCTTTTTTATACTATGATCAGACTAACTCACACAATGAAAATTCCGCTATATATATAAAACAGCCATTAGTCTGGAATCCCCTCGAGTAAATGTATAGTATTAATTTAAAAACTGCCTCGTTACTCGTTACTATTAAAAAAATACAATAAGTATGCGGTACAGTAGACCAGCGCAAAGCTTCATACATATAAAGTTTAATGGCTTCTTATCTGCATTTTTAAAATTTAAATATTATTTTTAAAATTGACTCGAACTAAAATTGAATTATTATATTAACTAAATAAGACGTTTAAAAATATTAATTGTATTTATATAAAATTATTTTAAAACGAGGAGTGTCATACAAATTTAAACAGATGATTCAATATTGTTTAAACTTTTAAATTTTGACAATCGTTATAAATCGAATCTTTTTTGACAGATATTCTTTTAATTTTTGACTTTAGAAACGAATTCCTTTATTAGAATATTCACAGCAAATATGCTATGACAATATTCTGTCATTCTGTGATTCAGTGTTCAGTACCCCTACCCCCTTCTCCTGTTGTCAGATAAGTTAAAAAGCGTGGTAGAAAATGTAAATAAACATGCAAGTTCATATTATTTATTCCTGGTAAGTTACATAAACATTAAAGTATTGAGAACATATTGATTAATAATACTTTATTTTATTCATACTACATTTAATACAACTTAATATATACAAATTATTTTCTGTATTTCATATACTCTCTGATAGTTATAGTGATTTTAGTAATATCACAGTATAGATATATATTTAGTAATATATATTTAGTAATATAGTTGTTGTCTATACTGTGGTAATATAGTGTTTGATAGTAGGTTAAGTAGTTGCAAATGAAATGTTTTTAAACATCATGTACAGTACCTTAGATCTAAAAAAATGAAATAAAAATTTTGATTGTTAGTAGAAATGTATAATGTAAATGACTTAAAACAAAGATGATTATTATTTAATGGAAAGTTAAATATTCTAGTTTCAACTCAATTACTATAAATGATCATGTTAATCAAAGATAATGTAGTTGACCTACATTTACTAAAATTTATCAGAACGAATAATAAAAAATATAATGAATGGTCATATTGGATTTAGATGTAAAAAGATGGATTTTTCAATAGTTGTTTAATTTTCATATATCTGTTTATATGAACATAAGGATTTTTTATTTAAGTCTATAGGGTGAACAGGTTGGATTAAGTAAATAAAAGATTCAACTAAAAACAATATTTAGGTTGAGTTTCGGCACAGTTTAATGCTTTAATTGAGTGAGTAGCTGCAATTGACAACTCAAAAATCCTAGGAAATAGATTTAAATTTTATAACTACGAAATTGGTGATACTCCATATGAAAAAATGTTAATTATAGTCAAATTCATTTAGAAAAAACACAAGAGTATAAAAATATCTCAATTTCAACAAACAATTAAAATCTCATTTAGCACTCAACACTCATATCATGTAAGCTACAGGTAGGGTGGTTAAGTTGAAGTCAATTTATTATGAATTTCCAGTTGAATATATTGTCTCGAATTGTTAACATCTTATATTGTTGATTTTGTTAAACTCTGTCGCTGCTGTTTTATAATGTAGATATTCTAATTTGTATTCTAAATAAGTACTATATTGCTAAAAGGAAAAAAAATCAATGGTAGTGCTTTAAAATCTATAACATCTGAATGACAACAAGTATGCAGTGCTTTAGGAATTTATATATATATATATATATATATATATATATATATATATATATATATATATATATATATATATATATATATATATACAAACAACACAGTTTATTAGGGCTGCAGTCAGTAGGTTTGGCCGGGATGTTATAGAAACACTCTTTTGACTTTTGGTCGAGCTTTTGGAATTCTTTTATTCCTTCTTCAAGACACTGTAATTAGAAGAAAGTGTAAATATTTACAACATATCTCAAATTGTCATTACAACTTACTAGTCGTTGAGATTATTTTTCTAAAGCTATGACACTCAACATTAAAAGCACACATATAAAATATAACATTTAAAATAATGGACAATATACATTTTAAAATTTAGTTGGAAAGTTAAAATTTTGTTAGTGACATCTTTTCATGGTGTGTTTTGACTGATCCATAGAGAACAGAAAAAAAAACAAAAATAGTGTGATTAAAAAAAACTAAGGAAGATATTTGGACCAACCCAATGCAGCGATAGTTCGTGGAGAATTAAAATGAACCACAAGCTGGATGAACTAATGCAGAGCGCAGATATTGTCAGATTTGTAAAATCACAAAGACTAAACTGGCTTGGTCACCTAGAAAGAATGCCAGATAATTGAGCTGTAAAAGTAGTCCAGAGATGGAAGCCCCAAGGAAACAGAACAAGAGGAAGGCCCCGTAAAAGATGGATAGACGACGTAGAGAGGGATCTTAAAACCATGAACATCAGGCAGTGGCGAAGGAAAGTATCCGACAGGGCAGAATGGAAGAACATTGTTAAGCAGGCCAAGACTCACAAAGGGTTGTAGCGCCATTAGAAGAAGAAGAAGTGTGATTAAAAAGTAATTAGGAGTTCTTGCTATTATATTAATATAATAGCAAAAACTCCTAATTACTTTTTAATCACACTATTTTTGTTTTTTTTTCTGTTCTCTATGGATCAGTCAAAACACACCATGAAAAGATGTCACTAACAAAATTTTAACTTTCCAACTAAATTTTAAAATGTATATTGTCCATTATTTTAAATGTTATATTTTATATGTGTGTTTTTAATGTTGAGTGTCATAGCTTTAGAAAAATAATCTCAACGACTAGTAAGTTGTAATGACAATTTGAGATATGTTGTAAATATTTACACTTTCTTCTAATTACAGTGTCTTGAAGAAGGAATAAAAGAATTCCGAAAGCTCGACCAAAAGTCAAAAGAGTGTTTCTATAACATCCCGGCCAAACCTACTGACTGCAGCCCTAATAAACTGTGTTGTTTGTTTATATCGACAGTCAATAATATCCAGTATTTCTTATATATATATATATATATATATATATATATATATATATATATATATATATAGAAAAGAAATTTAATCTTTGCAGATAAGTTAAATAGTAAACTCTTAAATATTGGGGAAATCTGCAAGAAAGACTCTAATGAGTATCAATTGTTTCGCCGAACGTTTTGGCCAAAGAGAATTAATTTGGCTTCTTCAGGGCTGAAAGAGAATAAATTATAATTAGCTACCATATATTATCTATTAAAACATTATTGATCTTACCGTATCTTAGAATTGTAGAGTTGGAATATTAAAAAACTTTGCTAGTAACATAGTGGTGTTCTTTGTTACTACGTGCAAAAAAAAGTTTTTTTTTAAGGTTTGAAATGTATGGTAGCTTTGAACTTAACACGCAAAGGTATACCCAAGGTTAATCGAAAAACCCAATGTAATTACATTTAAAAGGAGGTAATTCTTTGAATTGTCGGCAATAACTAAATTTTTGATTTTTAGAAAGTTTAAAAGTGAGGTTCTGTTTTAGCCAGAACGCAAGCGCTGACAAATTCAGTAGTTCTTATGAATCTTTATGTCGTTAAGGTTCATTGGTAAAAAAACGAATGAAATTAAATCCCAGTAAGTATAGGGAAATATTATTTTGATTTTCTTTATTTAATTATATTCTATTGTTCATGCATTATTATATCTTATTGAGATGTATCTAAGAAAAGCAAGGGAAAGTTATCTTTTTTAGTTAATGAAAATTAATTATAAAGGTAGGTTAGTTGTTAATGGATATATCAGTCAAGTTAGTTATCTGTGATGTTGTATTGTTCTTGGTATCTGATTTAAGTAAGAAGTGGTATATATCGCTTAGATTCTTAATGTCACTCTTAACATTAATGGAGAAATCGTTAAGGAAAATATAAGACATTTCGATGAACTCTCTTTTAGATTTATTGTTCTCACGGTGGAGAATTGTAGTGTTCGTATAGTCCATGAGATGACCAGTGGAATGGACATGTTTGGCTAATGCACAACGGTCAGGGTGAAGTCGAGAATCACTTTTGTGTAGTGTAATACGTGATTTCAATAATTGAGATGTTTGACTGATTTAGGAATTGTTGCAAGAGAGACATGGAATGTTGTAGACAATGTTACTAAGCCTATCTATGGGAGTCTTATCTTTTATCTTAGAATAAAGATTATTAATTGTTAGGGCTGATCTACAAGCCACATTAAGTTTAATGTTGTTATTATTACCAAAGCTATTTTCAACACTTTTCAGAATCCTTGTTAACCCCGGAGTGATATCTCTGAAATATGGTAATGAAAAATATTTGTTGATAGGAGTATCCGAGACTGGGTTCCCATTTAAGACATCAGGATCAGCATTGTTAGTCGCGAAGGAAGGTGAAATATCTTCGTTATGGATTGTATTAAACAAAATCTTATTCACTAATGGTGTTCTCCAGTCTCTCCATCGTCTGATCTTTCATTTCGACTCCACTTCCCTTTATTGGCGTTTTCTACTTATCTTAAAGACCTCCTTCTTACCCCCTTCCTCTCCTGTTCGCATTCTCTTCTCTTCATCCGTCAGTTCGTCGGATAACATTTTTACTTTTGCTCCACTCTCTCCAGGTATTTAGTCGTTTCTCGAAAATAACGTAGCGTTTCTTCCGCTTCAACCGCTCTGAGAAAAAACTTATCCACCTTATCACTTAATTAGCTTACTTATTGTGTATAATTATTGTTTTTAAATTGATTCAAAAAAACTCTATTTCACTAATCACCGTCTAACGCCGATTTTCCCAACACAGAGCCCCGTACACGACCTTTACGTTCGACGATTGGCCATGGAATGGCTTCACGAATTAGCGAATTAAAATAAAAGGTCTGCAATAGATCTGTAATAGGAAATAAGAATAGTGAATTCCAGGCAAAAACTTATAACCATATCGATGGCCTAGAGTGAAACCCTCTTATCTCAATTTTTGCATAAAAAAATTATTATGTTATTCCAATGAATACCTCGTAAGTTATTAGTGAAATAAAGATGGCTGCTCTATCTTAAGAGCGGTGACATCTAGTGACGTGAATGTAAACCACGTAATCATTTTGTAAAATTTAAATAAAACGAAAACCTTGTATGTAACGACGTGGTAATTGTTTTGTGTAAATCTTTGAACATCGGTTTATATAATGTAAGTTTTTTGTTTATCTAATAAAAAACTAGTAAATGCATGACACTTGTTTCATAATTTTATATTATTTAGTCTCTTGATAAAATAGTTTTGGTATAAAAAATGTTTTTTTGTTAAACTCTCTGAAAACAACGTATGAACCTCTTCTTACATAGTAAATGTTACATCCCACGAATGTTTGGTGTTTGACATACGAGTATTTCATGCATCGTATTCGACGATGTTCCGTATTATAATATAACGTTACATTATTTAATTCCAGGTCATCTAGAGGAAAATCTATAGTGCAGCTACCTTTAGCACAAAATGAATCGCCAGAAGATGTACATAGTGAAAGAGACAATATGATACCCTGATACATGATGGTACCAATGACTAATACGAAGGTAAAACGAGCAAAACGAAGACGAGCAAGTGAAGACAACTGGACTTCGGAGAAACAAAGATTAAAAAGAAATAAGGGAGAAGAATATTTTGGTAGACGAAAAACAGAACAAGGAAAAATTATTTTTGATGTACCTAGGGCTTCAAGACAACTGAAACCTCGATGTAACCACACAATTTCTGCATTCTTTAAGTGCAGTTCTTTTAGTGATAAATTAAGGCAGAATATTTTTACTAGGAAAATGAGTCGTCCGGAAAAAAAGTGTTTTATAAAAGCACTAGTTTTGAAGAAGGAGGTTAAACAAAGGCGAACAGATAATCCAAATTCTCGTAGACGCAGTTCTTTTCAGTACCATTTAAAAAATGTAGGCACCACCTTTCACGTTTGTAAAAAAATGTTTTTACATACATTAGAGTTGGAGAATGGACCGTACATGCTTGGGTCGGTATTAAAGATAAAATTAGCACAACAAGAAATCCTGTCATCAAAACTAACGAGAACACCAATAGACAAAAGGTTTATGATTTTCTTGATAGTTTACCAAAACTGGAAGCACATTACTGTAGAAAAGATACCGCCAAATTATATTTAGAACCTATGTGGCAATCAAAATATAAATTGTATACAGAATACTTAAACTTCCTTGGTGTAAATAATGAACAACAGCATTCAGTATCTAAATTTGTATTCTGGCAAATTTTTGATGAAAAATAAATTTATCTTTATTCCGACCTAAAAAAGACCAGTGCGATATCTGCTGTGGCTATACTACTACACAACAAAAAATATTACTGAGATTTTTTGTAATAGGCACATTGGGCGTAAAGATGAGGCGAGAAAGGAGAAAGACAAGGAAAATCAAGATCCATCTGTAGTGGTGTTTACGATTGACCTACAAGCCGCACTACTTTGTCCTTTTTTAAAAGCGTCGGCACTGTATTACAAAACAAAACTTCTGGTACACAACCTAACTATTTATAATCTAGGAAATCATGACGGTTTTTGCTTTTTGTGGGACGAGACACACGGAGGCCTTAGTGCTGACGAATTTTGCAGTATTTTGTATGATTTCATTATCCATAATATTGACAGAACTGTAGTAAAAGAGGTAATTTTCTTCAGCGATGGTTGCACATACCAAAACCGCAATGCAATTTTATCTAATGGATTACTTCTGGCGTCAGTAAAAACAGGATTAATTATTACTCAAAAGTTTTTAGAAAAGGGTCACACTCAAATGGAGTGTGACTCGATGCACTCCACGATTGAACGACATCTAAGAAATAGGGAGATCTATTCACCAGCAGGATACGTAGAAGTGTGCAAGACAGCTCGTACGCATCCTAGACTATACCAAGTAAGGCACTTGGAATACGACTTTTTCTTAAAATTTAAAGATGTCCCTTATGATAACTCAATACGTCCTGGTAACCGTGTTGGAGATCCTGTTGTAGTGGATTTGTGTGCAATACAATACCATCCTGAAGGTACGATGCAATTGAAGAAAAAATTCTCAGATCCTTACGAGAATTTACCCAGGCGCATTAAAAAACCGGTTCTTACCTGTATTATAGCACTCTATCACAATTTAATCGAAACAATTAGCTTGAAATGAATAATGCGCTTAAGAAAGTTAAGTTTAGGAGAGCGTCGAAAATTAACACGTAAACACTCGTTCACTGTCAAATTCGAATGACAGGAGGCCAACTCCTGCGCTTGGGTCGCTGGTGGTGGGGATGTTATATTGTAGCTGGAACTGTTGACTCATCGGAACGGTTGATAGCTTACCGTTATTTCGACTTTTTAAAAATGACTTTTGGCCGCCTAAATATCTAAAATCTATGTATGTGCGAGGGTTTCACTCTACGCCATCGATATATCAAATACGTGCAAATAAGGAACATGTGACTTTAGATACAATTTCATTTAAATTAAAAGAGGGAGAATTTCTTAACATTAGCAAAACAAGTGGATGCCAAGTTCTATATAACGTAGGTTTCAAATTTAAAAAAGATAACAGAAAATAGCGAAAAAAAAATCTTTTGTACATAAGAGAATAGATCACATACCATAAGCCAAATAAAAAAATATCCGTAAGAGGCGCTTACGTCGATATTAATTTGGTATTAAATCATAACCTCATATTCAGATATACGTTTCAATACATGTTTGCAGATTTTCAGCCATAGTTTCACAGTGTTTATACGTCAAATTAGTGAGTTATTTAATATTTAGTTTGAACATTTTTTAATAATGGATATTTCAACATTTAAAAAAAAGCGTGTTTTTATTTTCTGTCTTATAGTTAACCAATGAAATAACGCAAATTAAATTTTGTTAAAGTCATATTTTCCAAGTTTTTAAACAAATTAAAGTTGATAATTAGTAACAAATCACAAATATTAGAATAAGTAAAACTAAGAAAAAAATAAATGCTGTCCCACCAGGAATTCAATTGATCAATATAGGCACAAAATAATTTTCACAAAGTGTTAGGTACTTATTCTATTTTTAAAATTACAAATCATAAAACAGTTATAAATTATTTCATTCATATATGGGAATAATTTGAAAAAAAAATCTATCTTTGGGTATTTTATGTTTTTTTGCCAATCCTATAATATTTTCAACAATGATTCTACGATTGGCAATGGCCCTTGTTTTTATTTTTTCTTCTTCTGTTAACTGAGCCCCTTTTTTAAATGCAGGTATATTTAAATAATATTCTTTTTTCCTCTAAAAGATCTGATATATCAAAACGCCTGTCCGCTAGAATAAATTCTCCTTCTTCAATACGTCCTAAAATTCCGAATTCTACTGTAATTTTCTGCAATCTGAAATACTGCCTCCATAAACATCAGATACATATACATTCACCTTTTTCAGATCATGTTATTAGTATTTTAAAAGTATTGGTTCCATAATATGAATATGTAGAATAAATGTTGCCTGTTGTATAATAGGGTCGTTGCTTCGATCTATTATAATTTCGGTACGTTCCAGAATAATTTTGTACTGGTCTTCTGAAGTTGTTGCAATGTTCCAAAAGTTAATTTTTTTTAAGCAAGCGTAAAGATGCTTGGTCCACTTAAATATTTTTTGGGACAAATCGACTGTCTATTGCAAAAAAATGCTTTAATGTAGAATAAAACAAATTAAGTATATATTTATTTCATTTATTACCAGTTCATTTTCCACTGAAAGAGCACTATGAATTTTAATGTTTGATTTTCCAAACTCTTCAAGACAAAAAGAAAAAAAACCAGTAAAATGTTTCTTCTGACAAAAAGTCATAAGAAATGAATTGACTTATATTCCATGTTATCACGGTCTGAGTTGTAATACATGTTTTTGAACTCTCTGATTTATTTTCATTAGCAGGTGTCTCGGTTGAAACACACTTTTGTGTATCATTCTTAACTGTTTGTAATAATTCTGTTAATGTTTGCTCTTTTTTTTTGCTCGGTGGCAATACTACTACACAAAGTCTGTTTCTATATCTGTCACTTCTTCTATAGTCCTTCACTGGAGTCTCCAACTTTCTTTTTGGTAAATTTACTGAAGGTGCTGCATCTTTTTTAAAGATCTTATATTGTCCTAGAAAAACAAGATAATGACAATGCAAGAAATTAGGATAAGTATTTTTTAACGTACCCAAACTTGTAACGGTATAACTTTCATTTGAAAAGTGCCTGGAATAGATTTTTGTGTGCTTGCTGATACTTTTTTCAGACCTGATAGCGATCAACCATCGTTCTTTTAAAGCTTTATTCAAGGGGAATTTATGAAACGCTTTAGAAAACGTAAGTTTTATTGGAAACTGAATTACATTGTAGTACATTACAATTGTAAGGCATATTGTAAAGTTTTAGTAAAAGTGTCCAAATAATTAAAATTTCATAAATAACTTATTGAAACTTAAATCACTCAAAAAATTGCATACCAACTATGTGATTACTAGTAAATAAGTGGCAGAATAAAATAAGGTTATGTTTTAATGCCAAACCCTGACGCCAGCGCCACCTACATGCATGTGATCTATTGAGTTTCTCAGTAAATATATCATATTTAAAGAAGAAGGGAGAACAAGAATCTTTGATAACTTTAGACGAAAGAAAGATATTTTCTTTCTTTCGTCAGAGAATATGGCAATTTGTAAAAACAAAATATGCTCCGAAAAAATATAAATATTAAATTGGCCTCTATACCATTATTATAAAAATATATTTACTTATTTAGAAAATATAATTTAAGTTAGATAATAGTTATAACTATTTCCTGTTTCCAAACTAAAAAAAAAAAATCGCAGGAATCGCAAGAATCGCAGAAGGTCTTTTTTCAACGAACGATGTGATTATGGACGAATTATATATTTCGTGGAGCTCGAGCAAAAATATGTTTCGGAAGTGATAAAAAAGTTGAAAAAATGTCTTATTAAGTTTACTGAACGAAAAGGAGACTGATCATTATTATCTTTGCCCTTATCCCTATGCAGGGTCGACTTCCCTAATTACATTTCTTCATTGCATAGATTTCTTCATGGATAAAACGTAGACTATGTAGAAAAATAAATATGAAAATAAGTAAAACATGCTTTTTCTTGTTGACTGGAAAAATGTCAAACTACCTTCACATATTCCGATATTTATGACCCTGTTAAATCTTCAACGCTTTTTTCTTAAAAATGTTGTTACAAATTTTTATCTAAACTTTATTAGGAAGATAAAATTTCTTATCGCTAATCAATAATAGTAGGTTATATTTATAAAAATGCACCCAACGAGTTAAACAGTTATTGTTAAAGTGAAGATAAAAGTTGTGTTGAAAAAAGGTGAATATAATAGAAAATTTACAGAAAACTGTAAGTCACTAGTAAAATAATTTAATTATTCTCTTTGTCCCTCTCTTTCACTTTCAAGATATATATATATATATATATATATATATATATATATATATATATATATATATATATATATATATATATTGTTATGATTGTTTATTTTGATTTTGATTTTAATTTATTGAGCCAATAAAAAAAATTATAATTTAATTGTTATCAAATGTAAAATAAGACACTCCTTATATTACCTGTGTTCGATGGATTCAAAGATTTTCTAGTTGTCCTTTATCGAGATAAAGAAGAAGGATAATAATAAAAGAAAATAGTATATTACAAAAATTAAGTATTCTTTATTTTATATAAAAAAGGAATAAAACAATTTTCAACTTCTGCCGTTATCTTATCTATCAGCATACAAGAAAATAAATGAAATTTTTATAATAATAAGATTTTACATCTACATAAATTTATAATAAGTGAAAACCAATTTTACTTAAACTTTCCTTTACTTGAAACAAAAAACAACAAAACTGTAACTTTTGATTAGTCAAACAAAACTCAATTCTTTAAATTTGAATGATAATGACCATGATGTCAACACAGATCCTTCACAGATACCAATTTAAATTGTACAAAACACTTACAGCTTTTTTTTTCTTATTGAATTGTATGTTGGCACATACCCAGAAAAGTCCAGTCTCCTCAACGATGTGATCTCTCCTCTTTGGCACCTCGGCTCCTTCCTAACGTCTCTGCAAACCTCCTGCAGACTACACAAAAACACCTGATTCACTTCTCCAAAAAAACTCAGCTACTTATTTATGACACAAGGACCTCCTTTTGTCAACTTGATGCCGTAAAACTACTTTCACATATACTTCACAAAATGCCCACGGTAGATACAAGGACCTCTTTTAATCTGCTTGTTATCTCCTTCTGCAAAACTATTCACTTCTTTACACAATGCCGGTATCCAAACTCACGAACCACACATTATCTTCTAACAAACGACTGTTTCCTTCGATGGCCAAATTACAACTGCCTCTCCCCGTCTCCTAATCAGGCTAACCCCATTACCATTCAAAAACAACTATCCAATCAAAAGCTCAAATCTTGTTTACTACTGTTAATGTTTGTTCTAAAAATTCTGTATCATTTGGGAAAACCACATTACTGTTTCAGAGAAAGAATAAATAAAAATTGATTTTTCTATCCTCAGTCTGTTAATACACAATCTATACCTGTTTCCAAAGATTAGAATATGGTCATTTAATACACAAACAATGACAAGATTAACTTACAGGTAAAATGTCTTCTAATTCTACACAAAGGGGTTTTTTGATAATTTTGTTGCCAAACGAATTTCTTTAAATTACTATATACAATTTGTTTATAATGATATCTTAAAATTTTATTCCAATGGATCTTTTTATTTATTTTTCTTTGGTTGGGAAAGAAGAAGTATGACAATATATATATATATATATATATATATATATATATATATATATATATATATATATATATATATATATATATATATATAGACAATATATATATATATATATATATATATATATATATATATATATATAACATAAATAAGAAAAAAGAAGTACTTGTTGACTCGTTTGGAAAAAATATAACTGTTTGGATGGGTTAGAGTCAATGAAAAGGGGCTATTAGATAAATATTTTTTACTACTCGAACTTTCAATTGTGCTTACAATATTACACAAGAGCTAAAATAAAAATACAAATCATATGATAAATTGGAACGAATAATTATTGGAAAAAAGTAGTAACTCACCAAATAAAATTAATTTTGTTAACAAAATTTGCTGCAAAACATACTAAAAAAAAATATTATTATAAAAATTCTTTGATACTGATAAATGTTTCTCTTTCTTTTTTGATTTCTTTTAAAAAATTATTCTTATTTTACATAATATGTACTAGACTATGGTCGCTACCTACATCGGCTGAGTTGTATGGATCTTTGCCCACGGGTGTTATTGAATATATATTTTTGGTGATTTTTGTGGTCAAAAAATGTGTTGTTTATTCAAAGTTCGTTATTCGTGCAGAAGTTCTTCATTTTCGTTTTTAACATTTTCGTTATATTTTTGCTTAATTCCAGGTATTACCTGATTGCCTATTCGAGCGTTAAAATCTCCCAATATTATCATCCTCCCTCTGACTTGATCTACTACTTGTAATTCGTCATAAAATGTTTCCCTTATTGTTTGAGGTTTGTTATTTTCTGGATCGTATACTCCGATGATGTTCAGATCTTCCTTCTCATTCTCATCTTTGCTGTTACAATCCTTTCTTATACAGTCCTCTCTCTCTATAACGATATGCAAGGGACCGGGAATTTTCATCGTTATAAGGAGAGATCGTTATACAGAGAGAGAGACAAAATTCGGTACTGTAATATTAATAATACTAAACTAAATACCCTATTTTAATTAAAAAAAAAATATCAAAACGAATATAAATGCAGAATTAAAACATGTGTACTGTACAATAAAAAAAATAATATGCTACTACAAAACATATTTAGCCCACATTACCAAAAAAATCTGTCACCTTGGTCTGTCTTCTTTTCCCTTTCCACAGAACTGACTTGACCTTGTCCTGAAGATGCATCGAATCTTCCACAGTACTCATATCGTCTTCCTGGTGGATGAAGAATCGATGCAGTACTTTTGCCGCATCCAATGCCTGCTGAGGGGTCGGAGCTGGTACTGGCTCTGCTGGTACTTCCGAGTCACTCTTTTCTTCTTATTCTACACGAACTGCTTGCAGAATGTCCTCGTCAGAAAGTCCAGATGTTGTAGCTACATTTTCATCAACTTCTTCAAAATGTGTTAGCTCTTTCGGTCCGTAGGTGATAAGTAAGTTCATACTGTCTGGCCCAAACATCTAATGGCAGGTCACCTTCATCATCAGTCAATCCTTGAGCCATACTGCATGTTTGAAGGAATGTTTTGTTGTATTGCTCATCACTTCGTCCCAGGATTTACTAATCATTAGGATGGCGTCAAGAATGTTTAGTTAAAGATCTCCATTATTCTCAACCAATTCCATCAAAAGTCTTCTCCTGTAATGGCTTTTCAAACTCTTGATGACACTTTGGTCCATGGGCTGAAGGACACTCGTTGTGTTTGCTGGCAGAAAACAGAGTTCGATGTTTTGAAGGTCGCGCAATACACGATGTGCAGGACAATTGTCTACAAGCAAAAGAATTTTTTCTCTTTAAGCTCGATATCCCACTTTCTTATCGCTTCTTCAAAAATTTCCGAGGTCATCCACGCACTCTTGTTTGCTTTATAGGTCACCGGTAGATTTTTTATGTTTTTAAAGCAACGCGGGTTTTTCGACTTCCCTATCACTAACACTTTTCGTTTCACCGAACCTGTCATGTTAGCGGCCACTAAAACTGTAATGCGTTCCTTAGAGAGCTTTCCACCAACGCACTTTTCCAATTTAAATTTTAAAGTTCTGTTTGGTGTCATTTTAAAAAACAATCCAGTCTCATCCGCATTGAAAATGTCGTCTGACGCATATCGTGCCTTCAATCCAGGCCACACGTTTTCTAGGCAATCATCCGTTACGTTTTTGTTAACATCGCTAGCCTCTCCGCTGATTTGCCCGTAGTTGATCTTGTGCCGCAGCTTCCACTTGCTCAGCCAACCGTCAGATGTCTTGAAATTCTCAATTCCAAGTTCAGTTGCAAAAAACTCAGCTTTTGTCCTGACCACAGGCCCAGAAAGTGGAATATGGTTCATACGCTGCTGCTGGAACCACTGAGGCATAGCGCGGTCTAAATCTTCGTGCTGAGGTTTCCGCAACTTCTTCCTGCTACCGCCCTCCATCTCCGCTTTAAGCCAATTTTTTCTGTCCATCCTTCCATATCCGGTTGCTTTTCACCTTTCTCTATTGCTCGAGTTATCGATAACTTTTTCTCCACCGAGAGCACTTTACGCTTTTTCGAAAACATGTTGACTGTTGACACACTAAGACACAACTTAAACTGGAAATGAAAAGTCGTCAATAGATGACAACATCTGTGTGATAACAGTTAGGTACGCCGCCCGAAAAATAAACGTGAGTCACTTAATCCTCTGATAAGAAAGAGTAGAATGGGTGGCCGCATTCCTTAACCGCAAAACAAAACAACCGCTGGACAATGACCTTGCCACTCGTGACCCAGGTAGTCTGAACTTTAAACACAATAACACATTTGTCATCAACTATTGGACGCTAAAAAGTTATCGCTATAAAGAGAGAACGATATCGGTATAGAGAAAGAATTAATACATTGTTCTTATGACGAACCAACCAACGTTTACTATTTTCATCGTTATAGAGGAATTATCGTTATATAGGGAATCGTTATAGAGGGAGACTACTGTATATAGATAATATAGAAACTTACTGAAATTTCATTAGGAAAGCCGACCACACGTAGAGATAAAGACAAAGAGAGTGATAGCCATTGCATCGTGCAGCAGGTCGGACAAGATAATCTGCTTAATTTTCTTGTTGATAAAGTTCAACACATTGCTTCAACAAAATATGTTTATTAATAACTTAACTACATGCTGGATATACAGTGGTTAGGGTAGGACGTCGTCGATACACACACTACAAATATAAGTATTGACCTTGGTTTTCATGCATATTCCGATTTTATATCTAATATGTAGGTCATTGTTATACAAAGTATTTCTGTGTATTCATTAGATTTGATAGTCTAATTAACAAGAGTCGTGCGTGTTTAAATAACTAAAATAAACATTTTTATATAACAAAGGACTTGTTTAAAAACTATCCCTGTTCCCGATACATGGAAGGCATGTGCATTCTTTACATTCTCTTCCTCAAAAGGAACATTTTTTATCAATTAACCTTGATATTTTTGTGCATTCAAGAGCTTTGTTCAGTATATTTTGAGCATACAAATTCAGAGTTAAAAGCTGTGGCCACAAAATACGACCTCCTTTTTTATATTCAACGAGCTAACATTTGTATAAGAAACGCAGAACTGCTAAAAGTAAAAAAGTCAATTAAAACATATCTGTACGTAAAATAAAATGACTATGATAAATGTGACATATTGCATGAGATTTTTTATCTGTGATAGATTGTTTTGTTGATATTTAAAGCTAGCAATTGTATTAAATGCCTAATTTTTATTAATCTATTATTGTTTTGCAATATTTGTGTGAAAATTGCAATTGTGGTAATTAAATCAAGCAGGCAAGTAATGTAAACACTGGTTTACAAATTGCTCAATGTTTTCGATAAGTAAGAAGATTTATGGATCGCTATTGTTTAAATATTTCACAAATGGATTACTGAATTTTTATTTCAAATAAAGTAGTTAAACCAGTAGTTTTAAATAATCACAGTAAACAGTTTGTCTACCTGTTATTTCCGAATCGTATCTTTAACTAAAATTAGAAACATTGACTTAAGGCAATGTTAGCTTAAGCGCAAAAACAGATCTGCTAAATATAAACAAGACAAAGTGAGTGTCGGCGCCAATTTGGCAGAAGGAAAGGCCGTAGAAGATATTAAACAAAAAGTAGTAAATATTAAACAATTTCAAATGTTTTCTGTTATGTTTTAAGGTCCAAGCGTCCACACCATGAAAAAGAGGGGAAAACACATTCGTATTTTGCTACACTCCGACAAATTAAAATTTAATTGATTTTAAATGTGTTTTTAAAAAACCAAAGAAATAATTTATTGTGATTGTGTTTGTAAACATGCAAGTAAGTGATAACAATAAATTTGGTGTTTATTATTAATCCAATAATTATAATTCATATCTAAAACTAGCACAAAGTTAATTATGCCTAATACATCGTTTTGCGCTAATTGTTCAAAGCCAACTTCTACCTCCGATAGAAAGCTGCAGTGTGATGGCTGTAAGAAACCAATACACATTGCTTGTACGGATCTGTCGGTCGATGATCGAGTTACGAGGCAAAAAGTACGTGGGATATGTATACTTTGCAATGCATGTAGTTCAAACATTGGGAATATTACTGAAATCAAGAGTTTACTAGTCTAGTTTAAAGCGGACATTAAGAAGAAAATTGAAAACTTTGATATTAAATTATCTGAATTCAGCAATAAATTAAATCAACTTGATTCTATTACAACAACAGAATTTACCGACAGCATTGTCAATGAAGCAGCTGACCGCATATCTCGTTCCAAAAATTTTTTGGTTAGAGGCGTCCCTGAACCTACAGAGACGCACAAAATAAAAAAGATCATGATAAGAATAAAATAAATTTAGCCCTAATTGAATGTCAGGAAAATCCTGTTACATTTTATAGAGTCGGTAAACCAAATCAAAATAAACGTTATCCACGCATGATAAAAGTGATAATGAGTTCTGAGTACCACACTCGAAAAATTCTTCGAAACAAAAATAAACTTTTGAATAACAAATCTACTGAAACTTATTCTGTTATTGATGACAAGACACCTATGCAGCAACTTCGTTTAAAGGAACTTCGTACTGAGCTTGAAACTCGTAAAAATAATGGAGAAAATGACCTTACGATTAAATATCTGAATGGATGTCCAAAGATAATCAAATTTCGTTCATAATTCTTCTGCACCAAAATTTACGGATTGGCTTCTTATGTATACGAATCTAAACTCACTTATGTCCAAATTTAATGAATTTATAAGTACTGTTCAACTTTTAAAACCTCACATTATTCTCCTAACAGAAACGTGGCTTAATTCTTCTATTCCCGATGCTATTGTAAACATTGATAATTTTACTATATTTCGTAGAGATAGAGGTACTCGTCGTGGGGGAGGAGTATGCATCTATTTAGCAAATGAAATTACCAATACTTTTTCCATCAGTAATAAAACAATAGACGTACTCGGTATAGAAATTATCCACTTACTTATTACTAATAACTATTTCATATTTAATATAGTTTGCATATACCGACCTCCGGATACAGTACTTACTCAGAACAATATGCTTATTAACAAACTTGAGGAATTATCATCCCTTGAAAATCTTATTGTTGTTGGAGATTTCAATTTTCCAGACATAAGCTGGCCCATTATTTCCAAAACTGATACTATCAATTCCCCAAATTTGTTTAAAAACTTTGTCATTAACTCAAATTTATTACAACTGATAACTGAACCTACAAGGTTTAGAGCCAACAATAATCCTTCAATTTTAGACTTATTTTTCACAAATGACCATCAACTAATTTCTACACTTGAAGTGTCCTCTCCTGTGGGTCTTTCTGACTACTCGCTTATTACTGCTCACATTCAATTTAGTTTAACACCGCCTTGCAAAAATAATTTCGTAACGTATGCCACTACTGATTTCTTTAATGTAAATTTAGTTTTGTCCCAGTTAAACTGGCAATCTATTTTTCTTAATCACTCTGATCCATCGTCAATGTGGGACTCTTTTCTTCATACTGCTATTACAACAATTTCTGATCATACAACCGAACGGCAGCTATACAGAAATCGACTAAAACCTTGGATTAACCTCTCAGATACCCATTTAATTCGACATAAGCGAAAGCTTTGGCGAAGATATAAACTTACTGGTTCCCTTGATGATTTTCTCGCCCACCGTAATTTTTCTAACCGAGTCAAACAATCTTTGCTTAAGTTAAGAACAGAATTTGAAGAATCTATCATTGCAAGTGGTAATAGTAAAAAAGTTTATCGGTACATTCGTACATCTTTATCTTCTAATGTCTCCATATCGTTACTTTAAAAAGCTGACGGGTCTTTATGTTCTTCGAATAACGAATCTTCGGAATGTTTATCGTTATTCTTTTCTCCGGTTTTTACAAATGAACCTAACGATACCATTCCTCAAATAATGTGCCCACGTCTGTCTAAAACTCTTGACAATATATCTTTCACACCGTATGAAATTAAACATATTTTAATGAAACTACGAAAGAATTCATCACCTGGATTAGACGGACTCACCTGTTTTTCCCTCAAACAATGTGCAGAATCTGTAGCCATCCCTATATCTCTTATAATGAATGCTTCTTTTAATCAAGGTTCTCTCCCCTCGTCCTGGAAATTGGCTTCGGTTACTCCTATATTCAAGAAAGGAAATAAACTTGATTGCAATAATTATCGTCCAATCAGCCTGGTTCCTATTGTCGGCAAGGTCATGGAATCGATTATTTCGGAAGCTATGTCTGAGTTTCTTCTTCAAGAAAATGTCATCCCTCACCAACAGCATGGCTTTATCAAAGGTCGTTCAACGATCACTTCAGGGTTCGTGTTGGGGAAGACCACTCACCAGATAAGCCAGTCAAGAGTGGAGTCCCACAAGGATCAGTACTTGGACCGCTACTATTTTGTGTCTACACTAGTGATCTTCCGCTCATCGTATCCAATAAGGTTTGCATTTACGCTGATGACACGAAATTATATGTGAATCCAACTATTAACCAACATGTTCTTCAACAAGATTTTGACGCAATATTCAAATGGTCCTCAGAATGGTTACTTCCGCTTAACATTGAAAAATGCGTTGTTTTACATATCGGCAAAAATAACCCATCACTGCCGTACTTTATTAATGGACATCCCTTAAACTCGGTAACCTCTCACAATGATCTCGGAGTGATAATTAATAGTGACTTAAATTGGTCTGATCACATAGTGTCGGTGTGTAAACGTGCAAACTCGAAACTGTTTTTGATCAGTAAATGTTTTACACGTATATCTCTAACTTCTGTTAGTAAACTTTACTCAATATAGGTAAGACCTATTCTTGAGTTTGCCGGACCAGTGTGGAATCCAGATCTCATTCGCGATAAGATCCTACTTGAAAATGTTCAGCGTAAAGCCACAAGACTGGCATACGGCCGTGTAAGATCTAACTATGAAGATAGATTATCCATGGCTCATCTTACGACATTCGAGCAGCGACGTCTTCGAGGTGATCTAATTATGTCCTTCCGTATTTTAAAACATAGTTTTGGGAACCTAAACACCATATTCATTTTGAATCAAGACGAAAGATTAAGAGGCCATCGATACAAATTAAAGAGGGAACAAACTACTGCAAGGTCCCGGGTGAACTTACAAATAGAATCTTTAATATCTGGAACAATTTGGATCAAAACACCATATCGGCAACTAGTGATAACATCTTTAAAAATAAACTTAATAGCGCTTTATTTTATTTATAGGATTGTGTTTTTTTTCTCGGGCAGCATTATTTATTTATTTATTTATTGTATCACAATTCACTTTTTGTATGATATACTTAATTGTTTATGTTTACTTAACTTTATATAATAATAATTATTATCCCATGATGAAGGCAATTCTTTTGCTGTCTCCCATATGAGATTTATTAGTTTTTGAATTTCTCTTATTATCTTATTTCCTTCGTAGTTTATAAGTTCGGTGTTTATTTCATTATCTCTCGAACTTTTGCCGTTTTTAAATTTTGTAATTTCTCGTATTAAATCTTTTCGTGGGGTAAAATTTCTTTTTTTTTGTAATTTTCTTTCTTTTTTCGTCGTAATGTCTTCTCCTTTTAGTATTTCCTCAAAATGTTCTTTCCATCTCGTCAACATCACAAATAAGATGAAAAGCCTTCATCTTTTATGAAAAGTATTTTATTCATGTTGTTGCAAGACATTTTTACTGTCCTTTTCTAAAATTCTCTTGACTTCTATTTTTAATATTTTGTCGTCCAGGAACTTACGCCTTCTTGTTCTATATATTTGTTTTACAGTTCATATTTCTAATTTGTATCTCATTATGTCATCTTCCTTTCCTGTTTGTAGCAACTTTTGCTTGGCTACTCTTCTATATATGCAATCGCTTATATGCAATCGTTATCAATTTTTATATTTTTACTATTTCTTTTTGATAACGGATGCTGTTTTTCTGAGTGCCTCCATTGTCATATTTCGTCGATGTTTCCTTTTCCAAATTTGTTTTTCCAAATCGTAAGTGAATTTTTGCCTCTTTTTGTTTTGTTGTAACTCTTGGATGTATAAACTTTGCAGGTTCTGTAATGTTTTTTTTTTGGGGCTAGCCAGGTGAATTTTTAAGTGTTTTTGTGCTATATCTTTGTACTTACCACTGATTAACTTTTTATAGATGCCAGGTTAATAAGTATTTGTCTGTTATCGTTGCGATTTTTATGTTTCTGAAAATTACTTATTATTGATCTATATATTTCCTCACTACCCATCGTTGCATTCGTGTCACCGATTGTCAACTGTCCTTGCCATTTATCCATCATTCAAGAAATTTATTTTGCATCAATTTGTCGAGTATTTCCTGTGTTTGCAATTTTAAAGAAGGGCTTAGGACGAGGAGCGTCAATTCATATACCTTCTCGTTGGCTTGTTAACCCCTATATTCTGAAACCCAGGCTAGTGACAATTAAAGAGATCCAGACTTCTAAAAAAAAGCCTTTTATCGGTTTCGGAGATTCGTTTGTGACCTGTTCAGTTTCTAGAAAGATCTGTTCTATACATTTATGGCGTTTACGGACAATAGTCTTTTTGAAGTATCTTTCTATTATCGATTTCGGACATTCGTTTGTTACCTGGTCAGTTTCTAGAAAGATCTGTTCTATACATTTATGGAGTTTACGGACAATAGTCTTTTTGAAGTATCTTCATGTTAATTTTTCCACTTTGCCGACTTTTTCAATATACGATCTCTGAGTAAACAGTGTTCAGTGAGAACACCTGCGAATGCTCTGAGTTCACTTTTCTGAAGCTATAATACTATGTTTGTATAGAGAGTAGAAGGTGGTAATAACCTTTTTGACTTGGAATATTTTTCCAGTAGGCCATAAGTTTCTTTTTCTATTTCCCGGTATTTTACACTACTAGGCTTTTTGATACACCGCGGAATGGTTCTGGTCTGATAATAAGACTACTAGCTCTTTCGTTAGGAAGATTCTAAGCAATGTAGTTACCAGCAATGTTTGATCTAACATTAACTTAAAAGCTGCACACGTCATTCCTATGCGTTTTAGGGGAATTAATACATCCATTAGATTTTCTTTTCTTATTCGTGTCATATTGGATGAATTCTCAACTCTACTTTCAATTGTTCTGAAGGATTTTAATTTTTTCACTTCTTTTATACTCACAAACGATATTGTTTCTGTATGATATACTGCATAACATGTTTTAGAACGCTCTTTTTATTTCAATTAACCGCGTCAACTACTCAGGTTATTAGCGGGATAATCAGTTTTGTGTAGTATTTGGTTTGAGTAAATGCCTTGCTACTAAACTCTATCCAACGAGAAGAGATAGTGCGCCAAAACAACAAGGCGTTGCCAAATTTGCCAGGTCCGGATTTAACGTTTGCTAATACATACTTTTTTAAACATATTTTTTTGGTAAATCGGAAATCCAAAATTAATAATATGTTGTACTTATCTGGATTAATCTTGTTGGTTTTATGCAAAAGAAATTTTTCCATTTTAAAAATAAATAGCAATTTGTAACACGGTCCTATTTACAATGAAATAAAACACCGCCACTGTTAACACTGCCATAATCAGTTACTGTTTGATTTTGTTTGAACCAACAAATACTGTCGTCAGCAAATTCTTGCGTGTATAAACTCGCTATAAGTTCAGTTGATAAAATAGCTTTCGTGGTAATAATTGTACATTTCGGCGCGTTTAATCGAACTTAGTGGGTGTTTATTTATGCTTTCTATTGTTTGCTTTTATATTTATTTTTTTACACTGTTTACAGTTTGCTGTCTAATTTTCAGTTTTACAAACAATGTCGAGTTCTACAGATTCTGCCGAGGAATTAACTTCAAAAAAGCGTTCAAAATTACGTGCATTTAGTAGTACGGAAAAAAGCGTTATATATATTATTTATAAATCGACAACGGAATCGCGTCCTGAAGCTTTAATATCGGAAATAGTTAAACAAACTGCTTCTACCAGCGGAGTAGGTGAAGCTTCTGTGTACAGAATTATTAGGGAACAGAAAAGTACAGGAGGATTTTCTTCACCGAAAAAGAACAAACCCAGAAAAACCATACTTCACAAAATAGACGATTTTGATAAAACTGCTATTCGTCGAATTGTACATCAATTTTTTTTTCGCAACGAAATACCAACTATAGACAAAGTTCTTGCAGCTGTTAACGACGACGAAAGCTTGCCAAATTTTAAACGCAGTACTTTCCATAAATTTCTAAAATCATTAGATTTTAAATACGTACGTAGGGGTAGAAACAGTGCTTTATTAGAACGAGAAGAGATTATTTTATGAAGGCGAAATTTTTTAAAATCCATTAAAAAATTTCGGGAGGAAAACAGGAAAATTTATTATTTAGATGAAACGTGGGTAAATGCAGGACATACAAAATCTCATGTGTGGGTTGACGAAACGGTAAAATCTTCCAGGCAGGCGTTTTTGTCAGGTCTCTCAGCAGGTCTCAAAAATCCATCTGGCAAAGGAAAAAGACTGATTCTTACACATATTGGGAGTGAAACAGGTTTTGTAGAAGGTGGCCTATGGACGCTTGAATCAAAAAAGAGTGGCGACTATCACGAGGAAATGAACTCAGACGGTTTTGAAAAGTGGTTTGCAAATATTTTGCCCCTTTTAGAAGACAACTGTGTCATAGTTCTCGATAATGCTCCTTACCATTCGCGAAAAAGTGAGAAAGTACCGACTACAGCATGGATAAAGCAAAAAATAAAAGACTGGTTACGATCAAAAACTATCGACTTCGATGAGGACATGCTTAAAGTTGAACTCTTACAATTAGTGGCACCGCGTAAGGCTGAATATAACAAATATGTTATCGATGACCTCGCAAAAGCTCAAAATAAAACCGTTTTACGTTTGCCACCCTACCATTGTGAGCTCAATCCTATTGAGCTGATTTGGGCTGATGCTAAAAATTTTGTTGCTGTCAACAACAAGACTTTCAAATTTGCAAATGTCAAAATCCTTTTAAATGATGCCCTTAACAACATTACCCAGGAGAAATGGAAAAACTGTGTGAAGCATGTGCAGAATACAGTAGAAAAAAAGTTCTGGGAACTTGATCATATTATTGAGGTCATGGTTGAACCGTTAATTACAGAAATTGGTAGTAATGGTGATAGTGATAGTTCAAGTTTTTTTTAATTGTTTTTAACGAAACAAGGTAAGCCATCTTAGTAGCCACGTTTTTTTTTCCCAAGTTAGCTATAAAACGGAAGGCGAACGATTTTTTTGGCATGTAAGCCTCGTTTGTTTGTATTTATTTTCATAATTATCCCACTAATCTCAATTATTATTTGTAAATCTTTTTTATAAGAATAATGCATAACATACATTTTCCTCAAGTTTGATTTATTATAATTTTACCAGACTGATTAACAGAAATAGAAATAAGTGCACAAAATATAAAGGGTTTGAAAAAAAAAGTTATTTTAAATGTCATTCCATATGCATTGCAAAATGTATGTGCTCATTTTTCATAATTGTCAACAAATGGATTTAAAATCTATGTAGCACAATAAAATATAACAAATTGGCAACAGCGCAATAACAGAAGTATCGTCTAACTGTGGCTAGGGATTCATCTTTATCGTTCGACTTCTCTTCAAATACTAATTTAATGGAAGTTACAGCAGTACAGCTGTGTACAGTGTTGTCAGTTGATTTAGTATTAGTATTTAATTTAAAAATACAAATAAAAAATTGTATAATGAATATCTATTCCCAAGTTTATGACATATGGGATGAGAAAAACATTTATTGCCGACTTTGTATGTGCATTGAATCAAAAATGTTCTATTATTTAAAAATATATATTCATAAATATCACTTAATTTTCGTAATACAGATCTGAAATAGGCGGAGAGAGATCTAAACGCCAGCCAATTAAAACGTTTATAACCCTACACGCGTATATTTCGTTGTTTACTGGCACTATCGCTTCTCGGTGGATAGAGTTTAGGTAATTTCGGCTGTATTGTCTTTACAAATAATCGCTTATTATAATTGAGCGATCATGGTACCTCGGGTGAACATCAATCAGACCAACATGAAAATTTCAATTTTTTTTTAATAAAAATTGCCACTGCACCACCGAGATGTTAATTAGAAGGCTTTGTCACATTCAGTTTTAAACTTTGTATTTTTGACACAAAATAAATAGAATACCATCAAATATTTTAATAATGTCGAGACATACAGTAATTAAAACATTTTTTTTTTCGTTTTAAAACACCCATTTAAGGCACAATCAGTTAAAAGATAAAATCTGTAAATAAGTTTTTAATCCCAAAATACTACGTTAATGAAATAATTCAAATATTAACTTAATATTTTTTCGTAGATATGTGAATGACATAATATTCTTTATGCGGCATCAAGATGGATAGCAAAAATGATACAAAGATCGAAGAACATGTGTATCCAGAAGGAGGCTACGGTTGGGTGATAGTATTTGCCATAATTTTACTCAATGTAAGTATAATTATTCCCAGTTTAAAATATGTTTTCCATACTTGTAGAGCAAATTTATGCAATAAAAGAATTTTTAAATACGCTCAGCGATAATGATAAAAAGTACTTTTATGGTCTCATGAGCAGGCTTTGCATTATCTATGAAGTTCAAGCATTTTTCGTTTTATTTTTAGAGCAAACATTAAGTTTTGTTCATATTTTATGTTATTTATGAAGTTTATATATATATATATATATATATATATATATATATATATATATATATATATATATATATGTATATATATATATAAATATATATAAAGCTAAAACTAAGATTAATATTATTAAAAAATTAATATAAAACTCACCAGGCATACCGGCTGAACCGCGTAGATTATAACTGCTCTTCAACTTTAAAACGCATTTTGATTTTTGTCGATAGGACACTCTGATCAAAAGATATTGAATTTTTACCGTTGAGTTAATACAAATTTTATTTAACATTAATTTCCAGCTCGTAACTGACATTTAAAATTATTCATTCCACACAAAAAGTACTAATATTTTTGTTCCAAATTATCTCAGCTACACTTTTTTCTTTGAAACATTTTTTAGTACCGCGTACAGATTCTTGGTAAATCGATTTTTTTCTCCCCCCTGAGAAGGAGGTGTTTAGGGTGAAGCCGAGAGTAGGAGTCGTAATTTTTTTTGCATGTTTTTGGGTCCCAAAATTGACGTTTTGACCAAAATTCAGCTTGTTCGTATGATTTAGAGGTTCAGTGGCATTTTTGTCTCTGACGACTCGAGTTAAAAGCAATTTCGTTTTTGGTTGGTCACTAACTTCCATCTTACTATATTTTCCCTTTTTCTCCCTCACCATGTCTCTTGGTTCCGCCTCTAGTTTGGTTTCAGCTGGTGATAAATCGCTTTCAATGAGATATTGCGTTCCTCTTAGTTTACTCGTATTGTCCATAATAATTTCTTCATCCACAAGGAAACTAAATGCTTGTAGTTGGCTGTATACCATGTATCACAAAAATTTTTATATCACAAAAATATTGTACCACAAAAATAAACATATTTAGAAAATTCTTTTATAAAAGGTATAATAATAAAAACCCTATCGGGCTACATCACAGAACGTTGTTGGAATAATGATGGAATGGTTTTCGTATGGTACCGTTTTCGGAATATTTTGATTTGAAAATTATGAACTAATAACCGATGATGGTATAAAGTAATGAAAAAGTTATTAATTAAACAAAAAATTTCAGGAAGAAAATTAAAATAAAGACTAAAAACACTCTGTTTTCACAAATACACAACTCTGTCCTTTTTTCTAAAGGATCCATTAATCTTCTAAACTGTTTGGGATCAGCTATGATGTCATTAAAGTGACGCTGAATTCTGTCTTCCAATTCTTGACTTAAATTTAATTCTGTAGCATAGACTTTTTCCTTAACATATGAACAAACTGTGCAGTCCAAAGGATTAAATTCGCATGACCGAGGAGGCCAATGAATTATACCTCTACCAATCTATCGATTCGGAAAATGGTTATTCAATCAATTACAACACCTTCTATCAAAGTGCGGTGGCGCTCCATCGTGCATAAAAAATAAAGATAAAGGCTCGTTTAGCATTAAATCTTCTAATATCTCGAATAAGTGATTATTTAAAAAAATACAGTACAGATCACTATTTAAATTTCCAGGTAGAATATGATAACCTTTTAATTTTCTACTTTTAAGTTGCTGCTCAAACATTAACTTTAAATGAGTGTGGATAATGTAATACCCTTTTGACTCGTGGATTATCATCACACCGGTAGTGTGCATTATGGGAGTTAAACATACTTTGTCGCGTAAAGGTGGCCTCGTCCGTAAAAAGAATGCGTTTTTAAAAATTTGGATAGAGCAATGTTTCACAAAAATCCACTCTAACCGCTAGATCGTCTCACATGAGCTCTTGGACTTGTCTGTAATGATAAGCATGTAGCTGCTGCTCTTAAAGTATCCGCCAAGTACTTGAAGAAGCCGTATTTGTTTGTCTTGCCATATTCCTTACGCCCACTGTTGGATCTTGATCAAGTAAATTGAAAATAATATTTTCTTTATTAATTGTTCTTGTTCTTCTTGGTCTACCAGAATTTATTTTATTTGGTCTTACATTCCCAGTCTCTCGACAATGTCGTTCAACGGCTCTAAATGTTTTCTTGCTTGTTAAGTTTCTTGTAGGAATCTTTTTTGCATAACGCCTAAAAGCTGCATTAGAGTTTCATAAACACTCGCCTAAGGATAATAACATGTCGGTGTATTCAACATTTAAGTAGATTTTGAGTAACAATATCTAATTTCACAAGTAACAATGTTTCATGTTGACTGTTGACTTGTTGTTGACAAACCCTAATTATTTATCAGTTTTTTACCTATCTTAGAGACGGTGTTACCTTTTTTTGGAACACCCTGTATATTTTCATGCAATTTAAACTTATGTCATGTAATGTATGTAATTAGGATATCTTAAATTAATTAGAAGTCGTCGTTAAATGTAACCGTCCTTTATCATACCACTATCTTCGTTTAACGCATTTAATTGTGGACGGACAAATGGTTTAATTTCATTGTTTTCGATTCTATGATTAAACAAGAGACGTAATATAAAAAATGTGAATAATGTCCTACATGTGCAAAAAACGAGCCGACCACCTGTAACATGAAAGCTGTTGTAACTTGACTCGATTATATTTAATAAGCTTCCTGATTTCAGCTTCCTTTATTTTGGCGAATACCAATTTATAAATTTGGCATTTGGTAATTTATAAAGTTTCGTTATAATTAGGTTTATTTCCACTAACGTAATACATTAACGAGTTTAATGAAATGTTTACGTAATTTTCACAACTTTTTAAAGTTCATAAAAATTATATTACGCACTATTTACATTTTTCTTTTACTAATTTGTTTCGCCCTGTTTCGAAAAAAATAAGGAAGTGTACTGGAAGCACGTGGGTAATTTTTAATAGTACTAAAACAATAATATCATGATTAGTTTTCTTCCGGATAATTCATAAAAAAATATCTAGGTCACATTTGTACAGGAAATACGTGGATTAAAGGTCAAACAGATTACAAAATATGTTGAAAACATAATGACTCAATGCCGATCAAGGCGGTTAGCTCTACGCGAATTTTTGTAACTTCACCCCTATTTTTTGGACTAACTTGATTAAGTTATTAAGCCATTAAGAGCTGCTAAAATTATATATTAGATTATGCAAATCCAACAGATATTTACATTCATTTTAAAACATTTCTGTTGTAGGTTAGTTTATTAACTCTTATACAATGTTTTGGAATCATTTTTGGGAAAGACTTCGAACTGATGGGCGTCACAGCTGCTCAAACTTCATTTCTACTTCACTTACAAAGCTCACTTTACTGTATAACTGGTAAATAGTTTTTATTTTTGTACAATTAACCTTTTTTCTGAAATATTTTGATGGACGTCATAAATAGAGTACAGCTTATAATAAATATCTCCAAGCTCACCATAATTTCTTTTGATTTAATATAAAAATTCCCATGCCCTTCTCGATTCGAATCAACGACTGACTTATAGATTGTCTCAAAGTGACTAGTTTGTACAGGGTAAATGCACAACATCGATGCCATACTTCTTTGCAAACTTGTATTAAAATAAACGTCACTTCTTACTACTTAGCCTAATCCATCTTTTGTGTTGAGGGTAACTTAAGTACTAATGCCCACTAACGACCCTGCCTGGTTCCCTTCTGTCAGTGGTTCTTAAACATAAATAATATTTGCTACAACATACTTGGGTTAAATTAAAATAAAATAGAAATTAAGAAATGCCTTTTATTTATGTCACACAAGTTGTTTGTTTTTAATTCTACAGTATGTGCTAGCGATACAAACCATTTGTTTATAGATTTAAATAAAATAGAATAAAATAAAACTAAAATATAAAGAAACATTTTATTTATGTATTGTTCCGTTCAAAAGTTAAGGGGGCAAGGACTTTTAAAAACCGCACTGTATATGTTGGCAGTAAGAAAACGTAGAAAATATCCGAAAATAAAACTAATAAATTGAAAATAAAAGAAGTCATTGTATTTAATTTCGTGTATAAGTAATCATAATTGTACACCATTATATTTAGTTCCTTTTTCTGTCAATCGCTGTCACATTTGGTTTCTGCTTCACTATCATCATCATCATTATTATCGTCACTGTCATCACTATCTCCGTTATTTATATTTATAATAATTGGTTCGATATCATCCAACAAATTGTCAATTTCCTACATTTTTTTTTCTGTTGCTATTACGTGGTTTACGTAGTTTTTCCATTTCTCTGGCGTAATGACCTGGTACGCTGCTGTAATTAAATTTCGCATTTCAGCTTCTTTAAAATTCGCGTTGCATCCAGCTATACACCGTTTCACTTCACTCCAAACCATTTTGATGGGATTGAGTTCACAGTGATAGGGTGGGAGCCTCAGAATCTTCACATTGTGCTTTTTGGCAATATCTTCTATTATGTACCTCTCATATTTTGCTTCGAAGGCCTTGATTACATCAAGTAACTCGCATTTTAGGTAGTCTTCTTCAAAAAATAGGTCCTTTGACAGAAGCCTTTCTTGAATATATTTTTTTAGTGTTGAACTGTTGGGAATTTGTTCTGACTTTCTTCTGTGATCGGAGGCATTGTCCATTACCACAACAGTTTTTTCTGGCAAATTTAGCATTAGGTTATTTTCGAACCAATTTTCGAAGGTCGGTCCATCCACTTCGTCGTGGTAGTCCTTAGTATTTTTCTTTGCCAAAAACGTGAGCTCTGCTCCATCAACAAATCCACTGGTAGATCCTGCGTGCAATAAAACGAACCGTGCACCACGAGCTGTTGGAGCTTTTAATCCTGTTGTCAGACCACAAACAAAAGCATCGCGATGAGATGTAATTGTTTTATCAACCCATTCTGTTTTCACACTGTGCCCGATATTTACCCATGATTCATCCAAATACACTGTGTTGGATCCTTCTACACGGTATTTACGAATTGCGCGTAAATAACGATGACGCCACGAGATGATTTCTGGTTTTTCAATCAAAATTGAATTTCTGCCACGTTTTATAAACACAAAATCCATATCACTCAGCAAGCGATGTAGCGTGGCCCATGAAAAGTTGGGCAAAGTTTCTTCGACATTCACAACAGCTAATATGGTGTTTATTGTTGGTGGTATGTTGTCCCAAAAAAATTGATGAACTATTCTACTAATTTGGCTCCTGACACCTTCATCGTACTTATTGTCACGAGAATTACCAACCTTTCGCTTCTTGGGCCTGCTCTTTGGAGATTGTAATCCAGCAGGTGATGAATATTCCTGTCGTATGCGAAACAGGGTCTTTCCGCAAATACCACTCATTTCTGACACTTTCCTAATTACACTTAATACAGAATCGTTGTTATCCTGATTAAGATGATAGTTAATAATATTCATTAGTATCTGCTCCTCTGAAAGTTTCAGAGCTTTTCCACGTTTCCATTGAACAATTTCCTCCATTTTGCGGTAAAAATTCGGCGTCAAATATAACAATAACCAACAACAGAAAATAACAATAATTGCCAACAGCAAATCACAACAACAGCCACCAACAAATAATAACAATAACAAAACAGTAACAGTACATCCAAGATGGTACAAATAATCGTAACTCGAATATGTTTACGCGCTCCGAAGAAGAAATAAAGTCTAATTAAGGCCCTGGATGTATCAAGCTTTTAAACATATTCTGTACAAGAATTACTCTAATTGCTTTTTAATTACTCAATAACTTAGAAGAAAGTATTTGCAGTTGATATCGTACAAATTCGTTACACATTATAGCAGTAATTAGCACCGCAGGGACATAAATAACATTTTAAATTTGGCAGTTAGTAGAAATTACCGGAATTGTTTTAAACTTTGAAACAAATGTTTATTTAATGCACTACTATACTACTGCTACTAATAAAAGATAAAAGTTGATAAGTTACTATTAGAAACAAATAATGTATAGTATTATGTAAAATTATTAGCAAACGATATTTGTAAATTACATAAAATTGTACGTGAGGACTTGTTGAGAACTCCTGGTTTATTCCGTTTATTTTGAAAGATTTACAATAGAGGACGCCATCGCTCACTGCATAAAACTGGCAACGTCTTGGCGAAATTCCCATAAGGTTAGCATTGCATATCTTACCCTGTACAGACTAGTCACTTTGGCACAAAGTATAGTAGAGATTATTTTACAAAATAAGATGTATTTGATTAAAAAACATGGTTTATAATTTAAAAAGCTCCAGCATTGCCTTATTCATTGATAATTATGGGAGAGATAGTTGCTTATACGAAGTTTAAAATTACTTTGCTGTGATTAAAAACTATGAAGAAATTTTAAATGGGCTACCTAAGCTCTGACGTCACAATGAGTGGGGATTTTAAAAAGCTTTCCAAACATTTCTAATTTGTGTGCAATTGTTCAATAAGAAGTTGGAAATATTTATTTTTTTAATTGTTTGAAGAGTAAATAAGGACTTTTCATTATGAACATTCATTCTGCGCGATTGGTATTATTTGTTGTTCGTGAGGTAAGAATATCAAAGTATTAAGATATTTACTATGAATGTTCATATTTTAGGGTTTTAATACATATTTAAATATTTTTCGTAACTTCGTAAATAAATCCAATGATTTATTGGTTTATTTTGAAATAACACTGATAAAAACAACAACAAAATACCTTGAAATACAGTAAAAAATAATTAAAATTTTAATCATACAATAACATAACCTTAATGCCTGCCTTGGTGGTGATTGGATGAAACACGATCAATTTTACGTGACATAAATATGTTTAACTGCAGATAATGAGAACTCAATTGTCATTTGTAATTGAGATTGTGTCGCCAATTTTGTTTTTTGTTGTTGTATTTTCTTTTGCTTTTATTTTTACTTCACCTCACCACTTCAACAGTCACTTCAACATCACTTCATATCTTGGTATGCTCATGAGCCCAGTTCGCACACAAAGTCCCTGCGCTAAATCTTGTTTTATTCAATTGTAGAAGTTGATTCTAATTTCCGATAGGAGCCTCATCTATTGTTTGTTCCAATGTAGTGACCATTGAGTGTGCTTGATACTGATCTAGTTTCCTCCCCATACGAGAGAGGTTTTACGGGGAAACCCGGGGCAAAACTTTTTTGCTTCTTTTTGAGGTCCCAAAATTGATATTCTCAGCGAAAATCTTGTTGTTCGTATGATTTTTAGAGATTCAGTGGCATTTTCGTCTCTGGCGACTGGAGTATATTTGATCTCCGGTTGGTCTTTTGTTCTTAGTTGGCTCAGAGTCTGTTGCTCCCGGGACACATCGTGGCTCAATATTTGGAGCAGAAATAGAGTCCACGACTGGAGACGCTCATCTGCTCGTTCCCGCCATGTTTTTATTTCTAAGCTCAGAAGGTTCTTTTATTTGTAAGCGCTTTTCTGAGACATATCACTGGTGCTGACGTTGGCTTTTAGCACAAAGTTATATAGTAATACTACAATATGTTGTTTTAGATGCACTTTCCGTACTTATTTATGCACTTACAAGCAGTCAAAGCGATCTACCCATATGTCTAGTAAGAAAAGTGTATAAGTGCATTTTACCAAGTACCTACCAACTGGATAAATTTCTGTAAGAAAAATAATTTTTACCTTTAAACTTCAAAAGATGTTTTTACCCACCCAAATCTTGTATTCAGGAAATCCCGTATAGCAAACATTCAAAAAGGTGGTTTTACCTAATTAATAGAAATTTTAAAGTTGTAGCCCACCAACCCCCTGGTAGGCATTGCAATTATAATTTGAATACAGTAAGTAAGAAGTTAGAATCCACTCAGGGTGGATTTATTAGTATCTACTTGAATCCAGCGAGGTCTAGACGCTTTTAGTTTAGAGTAAAAACTCTCGCGTATTTTGTGTGTCTCGCTTATAGTTTAAAAGCTCCAAGTTTCGCAGACGCTTATTGTTAATTAAGTTTATTGAAACTAAAAAGGAAGAAGAAGAGCATGCAATATAGAAGACATAAATGGATGGGTGACAAAACGGAAACAGGAGTGGAACGAACACATTACTAGAATGTCAGAGGATAGGATAGTACGAATAGTGCGAGATAAGTCACCAAATGGACGAAGAAGTATTGGCAGACCCAGAAAAAGATGGTGTGATAATTTAAACAATTTAGGAGGCTAATATGGAAGAAGAAACAGGCTTTAAAGCCTACATACAAGAAGGAAGAAGAAGAACAAAACATCCTTAGTTCATGTTCTGTTTAGTGACCTTAAAACTGTATCAGTCCTATAGTGTTGTGTGCTTCGCGGACTTGTGAATCGGAGGTTTAAATATAGAAACTCTACGAAAAAAACTTTGACCAGATCTTAAGTTAGTTCTAGTGATACAGTTAGTCATTAAATTACATATTTGTTAATACTTGTATTCTTTTATTATTTTATTTATTACATTGTCTATTACGCTCTAAATGGTAGTAAGATCGCCATATTAATTTATTGTTCATCATCTTCCTAAATTTTCTATGTTCTTCGAGCCAAATTTTGAACCAATCTTCTATCATCAACGTACGAAGCAGAAACAGTGATCATAACAAGATGCAGCCACGAAACTAGGAGTTACACATAGGAAAATTGAACGGTCCATGCTGGTAATAACTCTACTAAACAAAATGAAAAACGAGGATATAAAACAAATAACTAAGGTGACTGACATCATTGAACGAATAGTCAGATCAAAATAGTCACAGGACACATAGCGAGAATGACGATGGTTGATGGACCAAAAGGATGTTAGCATAGAGACTACGTGAGCACAAACGAAGCGTCGGACGACCACCAACACGATGAACTGACGAATTAAAGAAAATAAATAAAAACTGGACGAGAACAGAGTTGGATAGATGGGGATGGAAACAATGGGAGGAGGCATATAATCAGCAGTGGACGTTCGAGGCTAGATGACGGATGATAAAGCAGTTAGGTATCTTAATTCAAGTAAAATGTTATAACAAAATTTGAAAACAAATTATTAGTACCTAGTAATAAAAAAAACTTATATAGGCAATATAATAATAGAAAAATGAATTTTTTCTTCTTCTTGTAGTTCCTTCTCCTATCGGAGGTTGGCTATCATCACAGCTATTCGTACCTTATTGGCGGCTGCTCGAAAAAGATCTACTGAGCTGCAACTATACCATTCTCTTAGGTTTCTCAGCCAGGAAATTCTTCGTCTTCCTATGGATCTTTTACCCTTGATTTTACCTTTAAAAATGAATTAATTATCAACAAATGTTAACAAAAGTGAAATGTCATGAATTATACCAATAGGTTGGAATTGATCTCTGACTGTCTTTTATACCTCTATCTATTTTCCTGCACGTATCCATCACAACATAGTATTGTGTCTATGCTTATATATACGGTCGTAACTTTGTCTTTATTTTCACATGTGATAGACAACACATTTTTATATGGTAATAATTTGTATTATAAATTTGTTTATAAAGATTTGTATGATAAAATGTATTATTCTTTTTAGGTTTTTTTGGAAGTCCGTTATTAAAACAATATGAATTTCGGACGGTGGCCTTCATAGGTACCACAATATGGTGCACAGGAATCCTTTTAACCAGTTTTGGTAACTCTTATACTGCCTTTATCTTCACGATATCAGTGTTAACAGGTAATTAACATTTTTTTTAGATGGATAGAGAGAGAGAGAGTGAAAGAGAGAGAGAGAGAAATCTGGAAACGCCTAATTATCTCGGTAAGTACAGTACAGATTAGAAAGCTAATAAAATGCATATTTTAAAAAAAAAAAAATCTCAGCTGCTTTATTAGATACGAAAAGAAATTATCAGAATCGAAAACGATCTTTAAATATTATTTTATCTTTGAATTAAACAAAAAAATATTTTTTTAGTTCCCATGTACTAAAAAGAGCGCGTTAGAGGATTTTCTAGAGGGCGTTTCAGTTAAAGCTTCAAAAAAGGTGTGCCATGTCGGACACTAGTTGTCAGGATTGGCACATCTGAAACAAAAAATTCCATCGAATTACTTAAAGAAAGAGCCCTTACAAGACAATAATCATTTTTTAGAAAAAAATGCCGAAAAATTAATTTTAAGATGCAAACATTGGTAAAAAATCGATTTTTTCAGTTTTATTACAAACACTTTGGACAAATTCGAATGTAAATATCAGGATCGAATTGTTTTCTAATGCCCCTTTGTCCGATTCTTCTCGATCGACGATGGTAATACAATACAATGTTGAAGTCGTGGAGTAAAAATTATAGTTTTATTGACAGCTACTGGTAATTACACTCTAGTTATTGGTTAGGTACAGCTAAACAGATTTAACTACAACGGTGACGATATGACACAACCAGAGACCACAGACGTTGGTTTATGCGGTGTTGCCTAATCGAATATTATTTTAGAGGTATTGAACTGTAATATTAATACTCCATAATTACTGTAATGAGTTTATAATTATATTTATTATCAGAGCACTAATATCAAAGTTAAAATGTTGTAGGTAATTGATAAAATATGTTATTTGCTGAAGTTATTAGTCATAATCATTAAAATGAACTGAATGAATTGAAGTCTATTAAATTAGAAAGCTACATTTGTTTCATATTGAGAATTGCGATATTTAGTTAAAATAAATTGTTTCCAACGGTTGTGGAAATAAGCTTATAAAAATAGATTCTCTTAGAACCTCTTAGTTTTTAATATGAAAATTCAACAAAAAATAACTATTTCACGAATTACGAAGTTATCTGACAACGTAGCAAACGCACTAAAATCCATGTTCAATGTTAAGTATATGGATGTTTATGCTTCGGGTGCCTGCATACAACTGATTATTGGCTTCTCCCTTTATCGATGAAGTGACCTTAAACGTTGCAGTTATATCTGTTAAGTTATAACTTTCTACAATAGACTGCGCTCAAATGAGCTCAAATCCCCAATTCATAATTTCACAAATAATGTATACCTTAGCAAAGAGGTTAATGCTTTTATCATACTAACAAACTTTGAACTATGAGTTTACAATACAATTTAATCTAGGCCGTTATTGCAACACTTAGGAAGTTCAATTAGCAAATATATTATTTGGCAATTTATTAAGTCTACAGGTTTGCAGGTGAATGGACTCTAATTATATTACTCGATAAAGTTTCACAATGCTTCAATTATACACGGTGAAACTATAATATATAGGTTAGGAAGTTAAGAATAATGTGAGATTAGAAATTAAAGGATTAATTTGTGGTTGAACACATATATTTTCTACATTTAACACATGAATACTTGGTCGGACGTCTGTGGCAGTAACTACAGCATCCCCTTTGTTGACCAATATTACCAGCTAGAAGCGGTAGTGGATATTTAGATTCAACCATTTCTGTAATTCTTAATTTCATTGATGGCAAACAAGATCGAGTAGCACGAGCACGAAGGTGATTATCAACTAATTGTCTAGCTAAACTTTGTAAAAAAAATCTTCTGCTGATTACATTATCGGGATTGTTGCAATGAAAAATGACATTTGCATTAATAACTGCAATATTTAGCAGCGAATAGAAAACTACCATTGGCTATCTCCTGGTATTTCTTGCACTGTTATATGCAGCACACAGCTTGTCCATGGTATCAACACCGCCTTTAGTATTGCTATAATCCAATCATGATTTCGGGTTTACTTGATACTTCATCTGTTTTATTATCATAATTAAGACTGGATAACAGTAGGGCGTTTTCATTTTGCTTGGGTTTGTAGGAACAAGAGTGGCATTTTGTCGAAAGCCAAATAAACTACTCTTAACTAACCGTGACTTTGGGGGGTTGACAAACTCAGGTGGTAATTCTGTTTTGTTTTTACGAATTGTACCAACTAACGTCAGCTTTTTGGCGTACAACGACTCTAACAGATTCATACTTGTGAACCAGTTATCGGTAGTAATATTCCTTTACGATCCATATATGGGTTCACATAATCTCAAGACTACCGCATTGAGACAGTTGCTCACAGCATAAGAGCTATCAGGTTGCTGCTCTACATAGACTTCAAGATTTGAAGTAAAGTTACACTTGGCATCAACTGGGCGAAAATTTTAATCTCATTTATTGGGTTTATTTTGAACATATTGTCTAAATGAGCAACCCCCTCGAAACGCTTCCAGTTTTTCATCCACTGTTACCAAATGAAAAGGACTGTAAGCAGTTTTGCATTTGGTAACGAAGGCATCAAATGTTTTCCGTATGGGTGCTAACTTGTCCAGCTTCTTGCGTTCTTCACGAGTTTCAGAATTGTCGAATCTTAAGTGCCGTAAAGGAAATTGAAACCTGTTTAGAGACATCACTAGTCGACATAACTCCACCCCTGTTCCTTGGGTATTGTATAAGCGACTTGATTTCAAGACGCCGACTAATTACAACAATCCAAAGAGTGCTTGAAGCTCGCATATGTCCGTAGGTGATGTATCTCTTTTACGAGAATAATTCTCTGCAGTTGAAGCAATATGCTGATTTGTATATTCGACGATAATTTTTAACATATCTGCATTAAAAAAGTAGTTCCAGATTTCAAATGAATCTTTTAATATCTTAGTTGAAGTTTTCGGACCAGGTAAATGTTTCAATAAATTTACACATCTGGTTTTAACAATTTGATGTTGCGTCTTTTTCCACTTAGTAGATTTGTTGTTGCCAATTAAAAATGCTTCCACTTCAGCATCCGAAATATCTTATTCGCTCTCTTAAATATCACTTCTTTCTTCTACATAATCTTCTTCTTGGTGATCATCATCATAGAAAGGTACTTTTTCCCCATCATCTAATAAAGGCTTCCTCCATCAACTTTTGAAGGCGGTTCTGTTCTTATTCGTAAGACGCCATCTGGGAAACATTAACTTAGTCAAAAATTGCGTTACCTTCTAATTACTTATTTAAAAAGATTATTTGTTTATAAAAATAATTGAATTTGATTGTAAGATTATGCAGAAAAAAGATGAATTTACACATGAATATTATGGGAATATATGCTCACATACTAACTAGAATAATATAACTTGAAAAAAATATGATCTTACCTTTTGTTAATTAAATACTCCAATAAATATACAACTTATGTTTGTTACACCAGTACACGCGCGTGGACTCTCAATCCGCATTTGCTTATAATTTGGAATAAGTTAACGCACTAACTACTCAGTCTAGACTAACATAAAGCAGCTGAGTGGATGAAGACTTACAAAGCGGCTACAGAAAATAGTGAGAGGTATGCGAGAAATTCTATATTTCAATCAAACGTGGACTGTCAGTCCGCGCGCGTGTTGTGGAATGTTAAGTAATCTCGTTTGAATTTTTTATTTAAGATGTACCAATCCTGAGAATTAGTGTCCGCCATTGGACACCTTTTTTTGATATGTTAACGTAGGCGCCCTCTAGAAAATTCATGAGAACTAAAATAAAAAAAAAATTGTAACTCAAATATAAGATAATACTTAAAAAAAATCATATCTTATATACTAAAACGCTAAGCCCTTTTCTTGTCCACCACTTTACTCGAAAACCATATTAGATAATTAAAATATTTTTTCGGAATATTATTAGTATTACGTATGAGATTGTCAAGATATACTTTTGGTACAAAAATTCACTTCCGGTTTTGAGATGACCGGAAGTTAAAATTTACTTTAAGTTTTAGACCCCACAATGTATATATGGATCGAAAGGTCTCGTCGAGACGAATCTAAATAGGTACTTCCGGTTGCGATCCGACACCGGAAGTGACCCGAAACGCGCATAAAACGTCAAGATAGAGCAAATCTGACACCGGACTCGTGATCAGCATGCAAAATTAACTGCTAAATGATATCCATGTCGACATTTGATGAACTAAAAATTGCATTCCGGTTTTGAGGTCGACATCCGGTTTCGTTTTTATTAGTCAAATCAATAGAGAATTCAACGTAGAGTTCAAAAATGTAAGTTCACGAAATTATCATTTATAGTTTTTGAGTTATTGATAAAAATATTTTTACTTCCGGTCATTGTATATATTGTATATTTTTCTCGCAAAATAAAAATTTCATTTAAAAAACTCGATGTCGAGTTGGTCCGCTAGTTGGTATCTAATAAAGATGCTGAGAAATTTTTTTTAAATAGGCATTTTTTTAGCCCTAATCTGTACTCGTGCATTAAATGGATGGACCGAATTAAATAAAAACAGGGGTACACCTATTTTGCAATATGAAGATTTGAAATTTGATGTTTGTAACGTTGCCAGATTTACCATTTTTCTGATAACATTAATCACTTTGGTTTTTTAAATACAACTTCCTGTATATTATACCTTTATTGAAATCTCCACTTAAATACCAGTTCAACTGTATACAGTACTTTCGATTTTATGTAGTGAGGAACATCTTAAAACCCTAGAAACGCCTAATCGTCTCAATAAATTTTTTGATTCAAATTTGTACAACTAAATCTGAACATAGTAATTAAAGGTTTACTACATTGTTAAATTAGTGTTTACCTAATCAATTATTCAAAATGTCCTTCGTTGGTAATTTGCCTGTATCCTAAACGATGGTAGAATGTGCCTATTACATTTCTCCATATTTCTCTAGAAATTAACATGGATTCATCGATAATTATTTGCCTTAGCTCTGCAATACTTGCTGGTTTAGTTTTATGAGTTTTACTTTTCAAGTAACTAAATAAAACTAATTTTTAACCTCGATTCAAATCAGGTAAACAAGGAGGCTATTCAATACTACCTAATCTACCAATCCATCGTCCGGTAAATGTCTGATCTAAATAACGCCGAAAATTTACACCAAGATGGGTTGGAGCTCCATCTTATTGAAACCATATCTCATTAAAATTATGTGGATTTACCTCACTCCAATATCTTAAATTTTGGCGATTTACATTTCCACACAGTGTAAATACTGCTTCGTTTTAAAAGCAATAGTTTCTTCAGTTACAATTTTATTTATCATTACCTCAATAAACTAATCTACGGTCGTAGTCATCTTCATTTAATTCTTGCAACAACTGAATTTTGTAGGGTTTAAATGAATTCTTATGTAATTCACGCAAGACTGAAGAATCACCTACTTCATGTATAGCATTACATGGTGTAGGCTTTAGATTTAATACTCGGAATTAAATCTTAATTTTTATTATAATTTCTAATAGTTTTTGGTCAACATGTTTGAATGCCATCTTTTACTCTTCCAGTTTCCTCAAAGCGCTTTACATTTTTTTGTACCGTTGCCTTATGGATAGGAGAATGGATTTGGGAAAGTATCGTTGAACAAGTTGGCTACTTCACTATAAGATCTTTTTCCATAGTCGTAGCCTCTCATCATTAAAACAGTAATTCGCTCTTTTTCGTTAAGAACCATCTTTATTGTAGAGCTTTTAAAAACACATAAAACAACTGGCAGCTTTAGTTATTAATACAATTTATTTCACAAAACTTTTCCATAAACGTCAAGTTATTGTTAGTTTTATAAAGTAATGTCAAAAGCACAGCATTATATATTTACTTAATTTGACCACGTTGTTTAAAATGATGTTACCTAAAGTTAAATATAAAACTTATTAATGTTAAAGCAATGAACATTATCAGTATTTTTGGAATTCTGTTTGTGCTCCATGTTGAAAAGTATTCTGTATTTTATACCTCTGTTATTTGCACAGTTTTTAACTTACATTTATAAAAACTTACTTAGTTCTGTTTTCTTTAAAAAAAAACTGAACGTTTTAACTTTTATATGGTTCATAAGTTGAGCTTTTACTTCACTTCCATCATTTATGAGCTGTATACCCCTTAAGGTAAATTTTTTGTCATTTTTTCTCTATGGATGTATGCTCATTTGGCTAATTTTAGATGAACGGATGATGTTTATGGGCTTATAAACGAAACGTCTTCAGATAAAGGATGAAGTAGCAGTATCCTTTTTTTATTCTCTACCTTTTAACTGATAACCCACTTTTTGACTGGTAACCTGTTATCGATGTATTCTCCTATTCTTAAATATATGTAAAAATGTGAGTTTTTACTCTCGTATTTGATCTCGTACTATTATCATGTTTTGTAGGTATTGGACAAGGAATCCTAATGCCGTCCACGTACCTGGCCACAAACTCGTACTTCAAAGAAAGACTGACTCTAGCTGTTAGCATATCAACTACTGGTGCTAGTATTTTTTCTATCGTTTCTCCCAAATTATGTGATATTTTAGTTAGTAAGGTAGGAAGAAAATATACAGTTTTAGTGTTATTCGGCTTATCTCTTCTGTCGTATGTCGGATGTTTCTTAATGAGGCCCATCCAAAGGAAAAAAGTGGAACATCCTGAAGAATTGACCAAATTGGAAACTAGTCAGGTAAAATTGATATTTTATTGTATTTCTAGATATAATTGAGAATTTAAAAGGCAATTGATCCCAAAATAGTACCTGTTGGCCGTGCAAATTTTGCGATTTATCTCTGCGGTAGTGTTAGCTTCAGTGATGACGAGTGCTCTTAGGTATACAAATTCGTTAAACGCTTCGGTGACGTCGTTTCTTATAACAAATGGTCGTAGGATTTGTGATTGCTTGCTTATTTTCATGTATTTCGTTTATCATTAAGCCCATTTTTGTAGTCGCTTCTTTTAGTGCTAAATACATCTCCTGTACAGCGTTTTTCGTTCTTCCAACAATATTGATATCAGCATAGACAAGGATTTGCTATATATTGAACCGGTGGTTGTGACTTGTGACATACGTATTACTTTTTCCACAGCCAAATTAAACAGTATACATGAGAGAGAAAGTCTTCCTGGTGAAGCTCGTTATTTGTTTTAAAAGGAGACTGGATGCGTATTCTATATTTAACTTCTTCAAGGATTAGTTTTGTTAAATTTGCCAACTGATTTGGTACTCCAAGACTTTCATTTATTTACAGACGTAGGCTGCCTTGTAGTCTGTAAATATATGGTGAGTATCTATGCCGTGTTCCAGTGTTTTTTTGTAAAATTTGTCTCAGGGTTGCAATCTGATGATTTGTCGATATACCATCTCTGAAACCAGCCTGGTATTTTCCTATTATTTGTTCTGTATATGGTGCCATACGGTGGCATAATATAGTGGAGAATATTTTGTACGCTGCAGGTAAGAGCATAATTTCCGTCTGGTTACAGCATTTATGTGGTGCAAAGTATTCCAATATTGATGATAGTTCCACTGTAGCCTGGTTTTCCAAAAAAAGTTCTACCATCATATCCCTTAAAAATGCAGTTAATCTATAAAAAAAGGAAATGTTTATTTATTATCAATTATTTTTGATTTTATTAAATTTATAACTTCATTGGATAGAGTTCCGAGGAAATATTTCTATTTCGCTGATCATAATTAATTTCTAGCCAATCTACGCTAATGAAGACTCAAGTAACGTTTATAAAGAAACTACTCAGCCAATCAAACGAAACCCAGTGCTACTGAAACTAATAAACGTCTTTGACTTAGAGCTGCTCAAAAAACCATCATTTATAATAGCCATATTTTCTTTGGGTGTTTCATTTGCAGCTGAGCTTAACATGGTTCTGATGATGCAATTCGTACTTCCGGAATTGTCAAAATTTAGCCGAACCGATGTAGCTAATATAACTTCAGTACAGTTTATTTTTGACATACTAGGGCGATTGGTGGTCCCATTTGCTTGCCACAGTATTCATGCACCTCCGAAATGGGTCTATGCAGGTGCTCTAATAGCTGCTACAGGAGCTAGGACTCGTAAGTTTGCACATTGATATTAGCTATTCCTCTTAAATCATATTTTATACTTTATTATGCAGCGTAAAAATAATATCTGCATAATGACTATAATCAATTCGTTTTCATATCTTAAAGGTGGGCGCTAATTATTTAATAATTTACATACATATTAAACATGGATTCTCTAAATCTATTCTGCAACGACCCTTATATAACTGGTAGGCGGATTGTCGAATTTCTGGCGAACAGTGAAGAGTTTTATTCTAGATCTAGAATAAAAAGCGGCATTTCTAGAAGTAGGAATTTTAGAAACCAGTACGGGTTTTTTCGAGTAATAAGGACTGACAGGTTTCTTGGAAAGGTTGTGCCCCTGCAGAAAAAGGGAAATCCAGAGCCAGATTCAGTACATTTTTATGAATTTTTATGGATTAGAGAATAATGGAGAGATTGACTTATACAGTTCTGTGAAGAAATTAAGAAAGAGACAGTTTGATAATGAACGTCTTTTTCCAGTTACCACCTCGAAAACTGTATACCTGGAAATCTCCAGCTGACTTCCCAAATAGTTATCAAAAACCAAGTTTACAATATCATCGTAAACAAAAGATTTCAAAATTTCGTAAAACCTATCCAAGATGTTATCCCGGATGTTTTCTCAGACCAGAACCTTTTGGTTTTGGTTTAAACTACACATAAAAGAAGTCTGTAAAAAAAAGTCCAAAAACGTAGATCCAGAGGGTAAAAGATAACATCGCAAAAGAAGAAGTCAAAGGAGAACTCAACAACAAAATGAACAACATGGTCAAGGATAATAATCAAGGGAACATAAGTGTAGATGATTTATGAAATACAATAAAAAAATTCATGTAATTTAGTGGTAGACCGCAAACTGAAAGTAGGGAAAAGTATAAAGAAGCAATCGTAAATGAAAATGAAAAAAAGATAAAAAACAGTAGAAAGACAAAGAAATAAGTAGAATAATTCTCAAAAGATCAAAGAAGCAAAAGAGTTGTAACTTCAAAACCAACGCATTGAAATATAATTTCTGGAACATAAACATGACATTTTTAATCTACATAAGAAAGTCAAGGTCGTACAATATAATACAAGCTAATACAAGATGCTTGGAATAAAGATCATGAGTAAAACCAGAGAGCGAATATTCAGTTCTAAAGCTGATCAAAGCCGGGATCCCACAGGGCAGTGTTCTGGGACCAATAATGTAGTTATTATATTCTTGTGGCATCACTGTTACGAAAAACGTTAAGCTGTCCGCATTTGCAGACGATACTGCAGTACTAACGGTTGGAGAGTCATTCGAAGAGAGATACTCCAAAACGTGGTGAACAAAATAAATACTTGGAATAAGAAATGGCGCATAAAAAATAATGAAGTAAAATCTGCCAATATCGATTGCACATATAAAAAAAGGAGAAAAGAAAGTGAAATTTAATTAAATTATATGAGTTTTTGCTAAAAGTTACAATCAAAATAAGATATTAATATACAAACAAATACTCAAACTAGTATGGTCCTATGGTCTTACTAGTGAAAGTAACTTTGGTTGCATTCAAAGAGTCCAAGACCTGTATATCCGCAAGACCTTAATCGGAAACTTTACATGGAAACAATTAAAGAAGAAATAAAGAAGATTGCTAAGGGTTACGAATAACTTCATGGCCATATGAACAGTGAAGAGTTAGAACTGCTAGATAGTCAAGACCTAGTTAGAAGTCTCAAATGCACCAAACTTTGAACTTGTGTGATAAGTGTCAGTTTAAACTCGGCCACATTAGTTCTAAAGTGAACCATTGGGGAAGAACTGCTAGATAGTCAAGATCTAGTTAAAAGTCTCAAATGCACCAAACTTTGAACTTGTGTGATAAGTGTCAGTTTAAACTCGGCCAGCTAGTTCTAAAGTGAACCATTGGGGAAGAACTGAAGTAGATTATGTACTATTATTTCCACACTGTAAGTATCACATTTTTGTTTTTTTAGTACTTGCTACATACGCCCACTCCTACACAGCAGCTTATGCTGCCTGTTGCATAATTGGAGTTACAAAAGGTTTGAGAGCCGTCTACCAATCGGTTATAATTCCAAAACTAGTCCCCCTGGAAAAATTTGTGGCTGCTAATGGTCTACAGATGTTTTTTACTGGAGCTGTATCTTTAGCCATTGGTCCTCTCATAGGTAAGACAATTGTGCGTTTATAGAAAATATGTTCATCATATTGTTTATAGATAACATGATAAAGGTTTTCATCCGATGTACATGATGATAACCTTTATCAAGTTATAAGAGGTACGTGTAGTGCATAAGATAGACAAACACTCTTGAAACACATTAGACCCTTTGAGTTACAATCGATTTTAACAATGCGCCATGTAAGCATAGTAAGACGCCTACATAGTCTTAAGATAAGAGTGAACAAGCTTTCTTGACAATGTACCAAAGAACCACGATATGCTTGCGAGGTTACCCATATCGTAAGCAATATAAAAAGTAAGATATATCTCACATATATGTACATGTATATCACATATACATATATATATATATATATATATATATATATATATATATATATATATATATATATATATATAATTAAATTACTAGAAAACCAGCAAATGTGTTAATAACAGCTCAAATACAAATTAGTAGCCCTTCATACATGAAGTTGCAGACAGAGAGTGTTAAATTAACTGAAATAAAACAAAAGAAAATATTAGTTTTGAATTACTACAAAATATCGTCAACTTGCCATGTTTTGATGTAACATCAACTTTCTTCGAAAAGAAATTTTAAATATCTTGGTATTTGAAACGATTTATAATGGGAAATTTCATTTCTGTTTTTTTCTACCTAACTTCCAGTTAGATTGAGTAGCACAGACCTCCCAATATCTGTTTTTTCAATAGGAATTAAATGTGTATTTTTATATTTTCAAAAACCCGCTTTAACCTAAGGTTATTAGCGGAACGGTAAGTCTTTTAAAAGCAAGCGTAGGTTATCGATAGTGTTATTTAAATTTAAAATGTCTTTACCTGTGTTGGGTAAATGGTATTTAATTCTGTGACGATTGAACTTTTCGCATTCTTCTACTAGCGCATGTTTTACTGCAAGTGGTGAACCACACTCATCACAACACCTGGAGCTAGGTGCTATATGAAGTAACTTTTAGATCCATACTTACAGATTGCGGTGATATGGGAATGCTCTTATCGTTTATGGCTTCTTTGACATTTCTGTCTGCTAGTTCATTTTACCTGCTATTCCAATATGTGATGTAAAGCCAGAGAAACTTGACACTTATATCTTCAGTATGCAATTTATTTAGTTCTTTCTTTATTAGTAAAGCTAATGGATACTGGGTGTATATTTTCCTGATTATGTGTAGTGATGACGTAGAATCTCTTAAGATTAATATTTTGTTCAGTTTATTCGAATTTGCGTGCAGTATCGCTTGATAAATTACATAATGTTCTCCTGTTAATATTGTTGCAGTATCTGGAATTTTTATATTTGAGAACCTCTGTGTTGTTAATTATTGCCACTCCGACTCCGTTTTCAGTTTTAGTCTGTATTTTAGGCGTCTGTATAGTAGTATACTGTGTAATCAAAATGGGAGTTTGATTAGATCTCTGAAGTGTTGTATGATAAGATTGGGGTTGGTGCTATTTTTTTTTAAATTCTATATGCTATATAATAAACTGCAATTGATTGTGGAATTTTTACAATCCAAGGTGGAGATGAAGATATATTTTTCTATTGATATAAGGGTGGAAATTGCTTCCAGTTAAGTACTTCCATTGCATGATGATTCTGCGGGAATATGCAACATGACATTTTGAAGAGTCATGAATAAGACTAATAATATATCGGCGATGGTCTTTGAGGTACCTGGTATCCACAACGGGCCTCCTCTCCTTTAGTTGTATGGCAATACGATACAACATCAGTGCACACTCGTTACTTGGGGTTTTTGGGGTCTCTGATCACGAATATCATGACGGTGATGGTCTTCTATGCTACTGGTATATATATATATATATATATATATATATATATATATATATATATATATATATATATATATATATAATATAATAAAAATAACAGTTTTTATTATGTTTTTTCTTCATAATTTTGTAAAAAACTTTATTTATATTTGGATGAAATAAACACCGACATTGATAGACTAGAATCGAAGTTAATAAATGATTTATTTTTTAGGTTCCATTCATGACCATTTTAATTCTTATGTACCAGCACTTCACGCTTCATCAATCTTGTCTTGTGCGTGTGTGCTGCTTTGGATTTTAGAAGCTATTTTTTCTAGAAAAAATGAAAACAATGAATGATAATTTAATGTAGGTTTTTGAGTTTTTCTAAATAAATATTGAAAAATGTTACAAAGTTTCTGTTAGTTTTTGTTAATTTTTTTTTTCAAGGAACTTAACCCCGGGTACCATTTTATCCTAAAATGGCAACATCTGAAAGGTTTTAACAGCCTAAATCTGTCAACTGCTAGGATGCGAAAGGCAAGTAGGAAACCATTGCATTATTTTCCCAAGCAAATCAGAATAGGCCCCAAGTCCTCTTTAATGATCAGTGGGTGCTAAGAATTCCCGGATGGAAAATTAAAATATCTACATATAATGTAAAAACATTATACAAAGGCAAACTAGCCGATGCAGAGAGCGAGCTAAAAAGGATAAACTGGGATATACTAGACATGAGTAAGATGAGATGGCAATAAAAAGGATCGATAGCTTTTTCTATTCAGGAAGAGAGACAGCTCTAAATTGTGATGGAATTCTAGCTACTGCGGCAGTCACAAAATCCGTTAGGAGCTTTTTACCAAGCAGTGATCGAGTAATGTTTCTCAAACTAAATAGCCAGCCATTTGATATTTTACCTTGTCATTGAAAGAGCTAAGAAATACATGAAAAATGACGACATAAATAATGACTTTCAATACGACAGGTTCCAGTATCCTCAGTAAGTCGTACATAAGCTGTAGCATGCTCATAGATGTACTTGGTGAGGGATATATATCGATGGTATATTCCACATTGCGTTATAACATGGAGCATTTCACATTGGTTGACCGTGTCATATGCTTTTTCAAAGTCGACAAAGACAAGTCGTTCCTTGAGAGCAGAACTATACTAAGTCACAAAATGGTAATTTTACAGATGTTTTTTGTTTTTGAGATCTCATTACGTAAAATTGTAGCAATAAAGTAAATTTAAACATTTATTTAGTGCACACATACATGTTGCTTTACTTAATATTGTGAAAAATTATGTATTAAGTGGACATAGTATACTCACAACTTTTTTAATAATTCTATGTAAAGTATCGTTATAGGTTACTACTTTTGTAATGTGACATAGAATAGATCTGATGTAATAATAATAAGAATTAATTATAAATAATACCCACTAGTTTAAATCTTTTATTTGACACATTTTTAAAAAGATCTTTACAATGAAAAAATAATTCGGACGTAAAAATAATCCAAATTTATACTGTTACTAGGATAGAAATAAGAAAAATCCTAATTCAATTGTCATTGCCTGAATCTTTTGCTGTTTCTTTCTCAGAAAATGGTAAATTTTTAAAAAAATTGTGATACGGATTCAATATAACACTTTTTTTATATGGGAAGTAATGTTGTACTAAGTGGTTTTAAGTAGAAGTCTCTGGCATTGACGTTAAATGACTTTCTTCCTTTTTTAGATATAAATATTTTTTAAATGGATCATCGTTACTGTAAGAATATTAATTACTATTTAAATGGGAATAAGCCACAATTAAAGGTTAAAGTACCTTTATTGACGTTTCAATTTAGACTCCCTAATTGTGGAAATTGAAACGTCAATAAACGTACTTTAACCTTTAATCGTGGCTTATTCCCATTTAAATAATAATTACTTTAACATGCCACAAGAAAATAGCTTCAGATCAATTGTAAGAATATTTGATGAAAACTACATTTAGGGTATGAAAGTCTGTTTCAACAGTTTTAATTTTATTCCACGTGACTTTTTCATTTTGTTCATCCTTGTCCCAGTTGATTGCCGTTTTTTTCTTGTAGACTTTTTAAATTTAGTATGTTTGCTTGCTCTCGTTCAATTACAACGCATACCTAACGATTGTATACCATTGTTCAGGAGTATAAACAGATACATTCCTGACAGCTTTCTTTATAACACTATGTACCGAGTCTCCTTCAGACTGTGTATGGCTTTTTTCTAAAAATGTATGACGAATTTTTATTTCATGTTTTTGGCACAGGTAATTGTATAACGAAAACAAATATTTGTTTCTGTTTTTACCAGAACGGAACGTTTCCGAATGGAACGAGAACTCTTTTACACCTTTTTGGATCTGATTTTCAATAAAAACGAGGAGACAGCTGCCAATTTCTGAGGATCCCCTTTTTGCAATACATTCTTTATACCACATGTAGTAAAATTAATGTTTAGTTGCCAAGTTGAAGACCGTAAAATTATACGTACTGAGTTTCAATTTATAGTACGCAAGACCGACGTCGGATTTTGGGGTTGAAAGCACCTGTTTTAGATCAAACGTGGCTGCGCAAAATGTATTCTCTTTGGCTTTTTCTTTATCGATATTTTTCAGATCCTTCGCCATGTTCTTGTTTCGAATATATAAGTGAAATTTTTCTTCTGTAGATGAATGTTCGTAATCGTGACAAGTATCACACAAATCTTTTTTGGGCGAAAAGAAGACATATTGAAATCGGTATTAAATATTGTTCTGTATAAACTTTCCGTCGCTTTTTGTTCGATATTGTTATTTTGACAATATTCTTCATAGAAGCTATACATTTTGGATATATTTAAAGTCGCAGGTAAAAACAAACGTGTTGTTTTTTGTCGAAAGTAGTGACTTTCAACAGTTTCGAAGCAGTTAATATGGTCGCAAATGGATTGTTTAACCGATTCATCTAACATTGAATTTTAGCAAACTTTACCTCTTTTGACCTTACGTATAACTCCTGTAGAACCAATCTTATTAAACACAGTCCTAATCATCTGAGCGCTAATACTTAAAGTATGAAAAAAGAGAAGTTTTGCAGACTTGAACTTTCTTATTGTCGACTTGAAGGTAATAGACGAATGTAAAATTTGGTCTGGAAGTTACGTCCCCGGTTGTTTCATCTGCGTTATTTCAAACAAATTTTGAGATATAATCTGTTTGTTTATATCTGCAAGATTTCAATATTCCAAAAATATCTTTTCTCTGTCTCCTTTTTTTATTTTATCAGAACATCTCATCCTGCTTTTACACGAAATCTTAATTTTTCTTTCAGATACTGGATTTCCTTTCCAGTTTATGTAAGACTTGTCGCTGTTTCTCTATGCTTTGATTTCAGTTCTTCTCCAAGTGGTATTTTCGTTTACGGCATTGTTTTTCTTTTCCATTGTGTCTTCCTCATCAGAACTATCAAATTCAGAGTCATTAAATTGGAATGATTATGACGGCCAACAGTAGCTGCTAATTCATAATTAGGTTCATTATATTCGTCATCTTCTCCAAACGGCAAGCAATACATTTGAAGACGGACCAAGTAAATCCATTAACTTATTTTCCATTATGTTATGTAATGTACTAGATACATCAACTGTGGTTAGCAATGGCCCCTTCACTTGGCTGATATTAACTGAAACAGGATGAACTGATGACTCAGATGTACAAAACAGACTTCTTAAAACAACGTACATTGAAGAAAAAAATGACACATCTGATTCACTAGTAAATGTTTCCCTTATTAATAGATAAAATGGAGGTACCAAGTTTTCACGCCTGGTCATTAAAGAACAGACATCTTTTACATGGTTTGCCACATCTGAAGTTGATTTGTAGTGAGAGTTTTCCACAGTTATTTACTTATCTGCAATGAAAAAAATAGGTCGGTACTATTTTATAATTCATTTCAGATGACACAAATTTTATACTATGAAATAATTGTAATTAAATAATGTAAGATCAAACGAAGTATGACTAAGAAACACATGCTATCTACTGAAAAAAGTGTTTTTTATAATTACATAAATTTGCATTACAAAATATTTTTAGGTAATGGTTAATAGGCGCGATTTTTTTACTATCTACTTTACTTACATAAACACCTATTCTCCTTCCCTTGCTGGAGGTTTTACACCATTCTTGGAATCCTTGGATTATTCATATTTTATTATAGAAAGAATGTCGCAGAAAAAGTGTATCTCCAATGATATCCTATACTAACGCACCAAAACTAGGTCAGAACAAGTCTATCTCCACCACCGCAATATACTAATAAACTGAAAACAGATCAGAACAAGTGTATGCCCATTAAAATTATACAACGCACATTCATTACGTATACCGTTCCATACATTGCATACTTCTGCACTGAACTGACGACGCTTCAACAGAGACTAGTTAATAGGATGTAATTTTACTGGTCTCCTCTCCCACTTGGACTTCGACTACTTCAGCGGCAAATCAAGCATGTTTTAATGGATACACACGTTCAGCGTAAAATACCACAAAATGAAATTTTGGACATAGAATAGTTCTGTTCTCAAAGGACGAAGTATTAGGGAGTATTTTATATTCAATGTTTTTTTCAATTAACACTTGATGGTTTGCAAATGATCAATATCGTATCCAGCTCTAAATCCTGCCTCATAAGGTTGATAGAGGTATAGTTTTGGTGTCAATCTATTAGTTATTATTGTCATAAACAACTTGTGAAATAACAAATAGGTCTATAGTTCTTCAGCTCTGTCATATCTCCCTTTTTGTGCATGACTACTGTAACAGGTTTAGGCTTCTGAGACGACGTAAGTTCTTTTGAAAGGTATAAAAGTGTGTCATTGTCTCAATAACGATTTGTACATCACCAGCTCCATTATTCAACTCGGTGGTCAATAAATACATACTGGCATGTAAACTTCATTATATGTTTTAATTATCTCACCAGTGTCTTACTATTTTTGATTGTCTTGCAATGGTTCTTGTTGCACCGGTATCTATCACAAACAGTCTGTCCTGATTATCTATATGATCATCCACGTACAAGCTATGAACTCTTCTTCCAGAACCCATTATATTATACGCTGTAGTTTTCCGTCTGTAGTATTGTTTTCTTGCAATTGCAAAATCCAAAAAGTTGATCCCTTTCGTCACAGTTCAACATTTGGACTCACGTTTCTTTGGAGTTGTGTCAAAGAATTCATCATCATCATAAGTGGCTCGACAATCCGTTGTGGATCTTGGCCTGCTCATAAAGAAGTCGCCACTCCTGTGGATTCCTGGCAACGTATTTTCTGACCCTTAGAATCTGTAGGTGTTCCACATCATCAATCCATCTCATTCGTGGTCGTCCTCTGTTTCTTGTGCACTCTGGTTTTAAAAATGTTAATCTCTTCGTGTATTCGTGATCTGGCATCCTAGTAAGGTGTCCAGCCCATCTAAGTCTCTGCACTTTAACAAATTTGTTGAATTCTTTTCCGAAATATCTCTTTAAGACGTTCATCTATCTATTCGTCTCCTTTCCCAATTGTTCGCACTCGATTCAGCAACAGCAGATGCTTTATCTATTTTGGTCTTGCTTATCGGAAAGCTTTCTGTAATAATTTCTCTCTCTCTCTCTATTTCTCTCTCTTTTCTTCAATATAGTTAGCCGTCTTTTGTCCATTCTTCCCTCATTATTAGTAGATCTGGCGCGGTAGATCTGGATCTACCGCGTCTCTTTCTGCTTTATTTGGTGATGGATCAATCACTGGAATCCCAGTAGTTCTAATTCTAGTTTATTTTCTTTTCTTTTGAAATCACATGATTTTTAATATGCTCGATTTGTTGTTCATTATTTTACGTCTATAGATCATGTTCGAAAATGATTTGAATTCTTGACAAAACTTTCTCGAATTTCTCGCTAATCTTTCTCTGAGTCTTCTTTTTTTACTAGAAATATTTTTAAATTTCTCATAGGTTTTCTTCAAGTTTCATTGATTTTTGTGATGATTACCTCATCTGCTGTCTGGAATTCGAATTCCTCTGGGTTCTCTCCAACATTGGTAATCGTTCTCGGATGCGCTAGAACCACTACTTCACGGTAAGATGATTTAATAGCATCGTCAACGCATGTCTGTGTAAGTGGGGTTCTAGGTTCCAAATTTCAATACTGTGAAAGCTGATGGAAAGTACTAAAATTAGATTAACCCTTTCGCTGCAGAAAGCGCCCATGTGCGTCTTGTTAGCGTTTCACAATATGCGGATGGCGTTTATGTGTGTTCTGTATAATCATTATTTCAATAGACAACTTAGATCGCTGGAGTTCCCGTAGATGCCGGGATTTTTTTCGCACATAGTAAACACCTCAAACTACTCACAGATGGCACTCGTTTCTCGGGGATTCGCAGCTTTATGTAGACAGTTGTCCACACTAATTTATGTAAAAATTGATTAATATTGACTTAAATCTAGTTCTGGCATTACAATGGCCGAATTAAATGAGCTCGCTGGACCGTCTGGTATAAAAAGAAAGCGTGTTATGAAAGTAAGAAATCCAAACAATATTTGAAATAATGAACATTATAATATAATATTTTAGGGAAAAGAGAATATGGTTCTGAAAGTGAGGATGAGAATATTAGTAGTGAAGGTAAACGCTCGAGAATTTCAGAGTGGAAAGATTTAACAGTGCCAGAATTGAAAAGAAATTATTTTAGCATTAAAATGCAAACTGTTTATTATCCAGGAAACACATTGTCTTTAGATGAATCGATGGTCCTTTGGAAGGGTCGGCTTGTTTTTAGGCAGTACCTTCCAAACAAAGTCACAAATATGGTATAAAGATTTTTATGCTAACAGAGTCAGACGGAACTGACTCTGTTATGCTGACCAAAGTGATGTTATTGGTGGTAAAGACCATGCCCAAAAAGTAGCGAAGTTATCTCGACCACGGGCATTTCCTTTATATGGTAATTTTTACAACAGTTACCCTTTGGCTAAAATGTTGCTGGACAGAAGTACTTTTTGTACAGGCATTCTTCGTAAGAACCGGAAAGGTGCACCTTTGGATGTAGTAAATGCAAAATTAAAAGCAGGTGAGACCAAAACTAAGTACCTCAATAATATTATAATAGGCAAATGGCGAGATAAGAGGGATGTGATATTCATGTATACTGAATTTAAAAATCAAATAGTACAGATGAAAATTGAAGAGGTGTAAAACAATAAAAATCAGTGCCTATCATTAAATACAGCAAATTTATGTGGAATAGATCTCCGAGATGTCATACTATCCAGTGACATGAAAGACATTACGATGGTATAAAAAACTTGCCATCCACATTATTGTCAGCTATACTTGCCCATTCCTCATAATCTTTTTCAACAAATATTCTGGTAGGAAACTCACACTCAAGCAACTTAGAGTTGCAGTTTTGGAAAACCTGTTACCACCAACAACACCCTCATTGCCAACAACATCACTCTCGTTTACAACTAATGTAAGCAATATTGGACCTGTATCTGTCAAGATTGGCCTGGTCAATAAACAAGGTAGGACTCAGAAAAAAATGTCATACATGCTCGAATAAGATACGCAAAGATGCTTTATACTATTGCGCAGCATGTGCAGAAAAATCTGGTCTTGCCTATTATAGGTGAATGTCTCGTGGAGTATTATAAATAAAATATTGCACATTTCTTTTTTTGTTTATGTTTTATTTTGTCTTTGATGAATAAATTTTGATTTTCATAAATATTTTCATTATTTTATTAAGACACTCAGTGCGTCCTCTGCATATTTTTGAAATCCTACAAATATGCGGAGGACGCACATGTGCACTTTGCAAAAGATACTAAAAAAACTATTATTTTGGCTAGCAATGGTTAATAGTCCATTAAGTTAAAAATTTTGCACTTTCGTATGGGCGTAGTACTCTCATTTGTATGCCGCAGCGAAAGGGTTAAGAAACCGTGATTTTAGGCAACAATAATACATCAAATATTTACTATGTGACTTTAATGACGAGTAATATTCATAAAACAAATATCATACACGTTTAGACAAATCTATAATAAAGTAAAAATATCATATATCTTAACTACAGTCTTTTTACAGAATCTCTGTTTTCTAAAGAAATACAAAAATATTGTACAAATTGTCCCATTTCGTCGTAAAATTATTAGATAAGTACACAGGAATAGATTTTTCCAACGATTTATTCCACCGTTCAGATGTAACATATCTCTACAGCCGATCTGGTGTACCATCTTTCTTTATCTTCCCCCATAACATCCGGACCTGAACCCTATAGAAATGGTTTGAGTGCAATATTTAATTGAAAAACAATGTTTATTTCTAGTTATTTTACAGTATTAATTAAAGAGGATTTTGCCTCTACAATTAAGTGTAGATAACCGGAAGAAACTATTCGAACATTTTGTTAAGGTCGATCAAAAGTATTTGGAAAATGAACGCTACGTAGACATAATGACTAAATAATTAGCAATAAGCAAAATAAAGACAAGGTCGAAGAAATTATTAATCAAGCACATGGCAACGGAAGATCAATAATGATAATATTCCAGTCTGAACTCTCGATCCCACAGTTATCCAGACATCCCAGAGTATCATCACTCTGGGAAAGGTTGTGTACTGTCTTCGCTTCTCTTTAATCTTTATTCAGAATTACCTTAGACGGTAATATTTAATAATAATGTATAAGATCTACTAAAAAGTTGAGAAAGAATAGGTCGATTTCCCTGACTGAAATGGCTAGAAACCCAAAAATCCGGTAGGTATCTATATTTGGTGAAGACTTTCTTCTTTTGAGTGAAACATTAAAATCTGAAAAGTTGTTCAATAAAACAACTGTTTTACTTATTTTAAATGACGCTATCTATACTTTTACAAAAAATATTATTAGGTTGATAAAATAGTTAACTCTATAAGTAACAAGAACAATGAATCCACATAAGAGATTCGTTGACATTAATTATAGTAGCCCAAGATAGATAAGAATATCAAACGATGGATACCAACTTCAATTGAGGAAAAACCACTAAGAAAACGATCTCTTTCTTCAAAGAAATATATAGTTTATATCTTTCACGGATACAGAACACGTCTTAATACTAACCACGTACCAATACGAAGTGGGGGATTTGACAGGTGACAGGTAAATCGTTTAAAATCATATTCGCGTGCAAAACTAATAATATTTATAATTTAAATAAATATTTATATCTAAACACAATAAATAACAGAAGTTTGTGCTTCGTCGGAAGCCCTTCTTAGAAAGTTTGCTTTGTCGATTACTTCCTCAACAATACCGTCAATACAGGCAACACCATTGATGTTTTGAACATCGTAGAAACCAGTATGGGTCTCGATTTTCACTTTCTTCTCTTTAAAATATCGGATAATGTTCGCCAAGGAGCTACAGCTGTAGAAATTATCTTCTATACTTATGACTTTTATCGTAGGAGCCGCGGAAAAAATAAGGTGGGCGTCTAGGTAGTAAATGCTATTTCCTTTAATATCCAACCTCAGTAGGCTCTGCATGGGCAGCAACTCATTACCTTCGAAATTCTTGATGGAGTTATTTGCTAAAATTAAAGCTGTAAGACTAGTTAAACCGGAAAAGGTGCCCAGGGAAAATCTGCTGAGCTTGTTGTTTGCTAAATTAAGATAGCTTAGGTCTTTGAGGTTCTTAAATGCACCTATTGGGATGTAACACAAATTGTTATTGTCCAGTTCCAGGTATTCTAAAAAATTTAAACCCGAAAACGAATCATAGTTAAGCTTTTTTATTTTGTTTTGAGAAAGAATCAAATTGGTGATAACCACAACATCTTTAAAAGCATAATTTGGAATTTCCGTTAGTTTATTATTGGCCAAAGATAAATAGGTCACTTCAAGATCGCGCACAAAACCTGGGGTTAAATCTGCAATTAAGTTATTCTTCAGATTTATTTCATACACTTGTCTTAACCCTTCAAAAGCCCCCACTGATACGTTGGTAATCATGTTATTTTGAAAATAGATGTTCTGGAGGTTTCCCAAATGCTTGAAAGCAGATGCTTGTATAACTTGTAACCCGCTGTGCGATATATTTACGGACAACAGGACATTGTCGTGTTTAAATGTTGACGATGAAAAGACCTTTATGTGGCAATTGTTACACTGCAGGTTTTTGTTGCCGTAGTACATATTATCCGGAAAGTCTGTTGAAACATCTTTGCAAACTAGATTTGAAGTGTCGCTGGTATCGACGATGCAAATTGGCTCAGATCTGGACAGCGATATGAGCGTGGCAGAAATGAAGAGGTTGATGATTAGTGTTACATCCATATCTGAAACTAAAGTATAATCGGATTAATTTAAACTTAATTAATTTTATACTTTTTCTTGTGACATCTCAGATTTTATCATATATTATTGGATATCAAACACAAGTAAAAAAAGAAAAGCCAAAGGCGCAATTGACAGCTGTACAGATAGACACATAAGTAAGTAGAATTATCATTTAGTAGGAACAAAAATAAACGAAAATATCATAAAAACATGAAAATAAGTTATTAGAATATAAAACTATAAGACCTAATAAATTAAATAGGGTAAATTTAACAAATGTCGGCTTTGTCAGACGGTATTTTGTAATCGTACATTGTGTTCCCGATTTATAGGCCGTTCGAGATTTATTCTTCCTGAGTTAATTTATTCTTACAACAAATAAAAGAAAAATATCAACTAGGAAAAAAACAATCACAAGCATTTTCAACAAAAGAAAGTCTTGGCAAGAAGGTTTATTTCCACTAGGATTTATAATATATATGGGCAATGCAATAATTGCTACACACGTGAATAGATACACTGGAACCGTCGATGATAGATATACAATAGTTATATTAAATTTATATATACATTATACCTACACACTATATACATATATCTGTTTAAAATTGCACTTTGAATAAATTTCCTTCAATTATTTGATAAATTATGTATTAATATGTCACGATAGTAGCATTTTTGAAAGTGGTAGAAATCTTGTCTGTGATATTATTAGTATAATTCCAATATCTGCTAACTCCACTTTTTTTACATATTTTGAATTATCTTTTTAGATAGTCTGTACCATTTTTTAGATGTCATTATATTCGTTTTGTGCCTAAAACCGCCAGCTCCCGACTAAATTTGACAGCAACCTAAGAATTTGTTCCAAAACCCACCAGCTTCTTTCATATCTACTTCCAAATCCCGTTACATCCGTTTCGACCAATCACAATACTCTATCCTGAAGAGTTCAATATGGCATTACAGTGCAAAACTGTGTGAATATTGTTGTCCATAATTCGCATTTATGAATAATTAAAATAATGGAAGAAATAACTAAACAAAATGAAAAAGAATGTCCTAATAAAGGAAGAAAAAAAAAGTCAGCCAGATTCAAAAAAACAAATTGAAGTAAAAAAGGTTAGTTAAAGTTTGGATTGTCACTATGGCTTTAAGTACTATTGGTAAGGTAATACAACGTATCCGTTTTGTTGACAATTCATAAGAATAACATTATAATACTGTTACGATAAATATGACTCATATTTAAGCTGTAAACATATTTTTCTAACAAGTATTTTTTAGTAGGTAAATATCCACGGATCCTCTCCGATAAAAACCTGTTTGGCTTCGATGGCATTCGAGAAAGTTCAGCAAGGGGTCACCGACCGAATTCTAGGGAACTCCAGAACAACGGTTAATAAATATATATATATATATATATATATATATATATATATATATATATATATATATATATATATATATATATATATATATAGAGGATCTTCTTATTGAAAACAGTTAGTCTGAAAAGAATAATTGTATCGAGTCGAGTTTGAATTCTAACGCGGAAATAAATTATATAAATTAGAATAGTGTAAATAGTGTAAAATCAATTAAGTGTAAGATTATATATAAATTAAATAAAGACTCTAATAAACTAAGTGTTAGAACATTTTAATAATAATAAAGTTTGTACAAGTAGTGTACATGTTTTGAGCCACTAAATATCTGGGTAAAAACCCGTTAAAAGCTATAGGTTACAATTTCGTTTACATTATTTAGTCTTATATATTTATTATTATCTATATATATATATATATATATATATATATATATATAAATATATATATATATATATATATATATATATATATATATATATATATATACAGTGCACAGATTCTAAATGTGCCGGTGGGAGATGGCTTCTATGCGCTGTATTATAGTCGATGTATGAGAGAAAGTTTTCAAAATAATGAAATAACAAATAATAATATAAAATTTGTTATTTCATTATTTCGAAAACTATTTCTCTCATACACCAACTATAATACAACGCATAGAAGTCATCTCCCACCGACATGTTTAGAATCTGTGCACTGTATATATATATATATATATATATATATATATATCTTATTATCTACTAGTTGTTATCTAATCTACTGGTAACTTTAACATCCTAATATATAAGACTAAATAATGTAAACTAAATTGTAACCTATAACTTTTAACGGTTTTTTACCTATATATTTAGTGGCTCAAAATATGTACACCTAGACACTGATGATGGAACATGGTTTCCGAAAACACGTTTTGTCTTCATGACATAGCCCGATTGGGTTTTTCAATTTATATACCTTTTATAAAGGATTTTAACAAATTTTTTTAACTTAAGAAGAGGTTAAATATGCGATATGGCCACGAATTTTTGGAGCATGTTTGTCAGTCGCAGCTTAAAAATCGAAAACAAAAGAGAGATGAGGCTCTTCAAGAATATGAGGTAGATATTTCATACGTTGGCATACGTTGTTGGTGGATACCTGAGCGACCAGAACCATTATACGCCCGACAGTTATAAACAGGCGTAAGAAACTGTTACCAATGAGGTTGCGATTTCGGACCGCTACAGGTGAAAATGCCAACATTCATGGAGAAATCGAGGTACGATTAGGAATTACAGAAGAAAACTTCGTCCATACTGTTGTGGTTGCTAACATCGAAGAGGATGTTATATTAGGAATGGACGTAATGAATATGCATGGATTCCAATTGGATTTTAAGAATAACGTAATCAAACTGCGTTAGGCTTTCACGGCCATCGTCTAACTTGTTAAACTGTTTGTTCGGGCTGTTAGGCCGTTGTCTTCTGAGATTAGTTCTCGACGTTTCGCCAACACTAGGGGTTGGCATCTTCTGGAGATGTTACTGCTTCGTTGTAACCTGAAAATGACGCTGCGTTGTACTACGGAGGCAATATTTATATTTCCCACTCGCCTCCCCTCCACTGGTTTGGGCTTGAGGGGGCGTGTCGTCGTTTGTAGTAGCTTTTCTTTCTTTGTGTTTGGCGGGAAGGGTGTTTGTGGATTTTAATATTGGTATTCATGTATTGTTAATTTTCAGTCCCTCCTATCCGATTAAAATTATTTGGGTGCTTATATATTTCCACCACTTCCCGATACAACCGTGGGTAGTACTGTGAAGTTTTGTTCAGCATCTGCGTTTCTTCAAACAGTATTCGATGTTCTCCGCTTCCCAAAGCGTGTTCGGCAACGGCAGATTTGTCGATATGTCCTAAACGACAATAGCTTTTATGTTCATTTATCCTTGTGTTTGTGTGTCTTTTCGTGGTTCCCACATATATCATTCCACATGTGCATGGTATTCGATATACTCCGGCCGTTGCTAATGGGTCGCGTTTGTCTTTCACCGATCTTAAACAGTCCTTGATTTTCTTTGTAGGTTTGGAAATGGTCTTTACGTTGGCTTTCTTAAGTATTCGCCCAATTCTGTCCGTTACCCTCGACATGTAGGGCAAGAACGCTTTGCCTTTACATTCTGTTTCTTCGTCCTTTCTTCTAGAGATGTTGTTCATTCCTTTATGTATTTCTCTTATATGGTTATACCAGAATTCGTGGGGGCCTATGGAGGTACCGGTAAAGCAAGACATGGTGTTACCACTGAAGAAAAGCAAGATCTACTCGCGCTTCCCGATGACTACTCACTGGCCCTTACCATCCCGGCCAGTATCAAAGTCACACCAGGGTTGGCATCCGTCTATCGAAGGAAGTTCGGTCGAGTTGCAGAACTTCAATGCCAAGTGCTAGCTCCCGGGAAAGCCTTGAAACTTCAAGATGCATCACGTTACATTTTCTACCTGGTAACAAAAGACACTGCCCGTGACCAACCTACCTACCGAGATGTATGGGAAGCCTTACTTCAATTGAGAGAGCCCGTACTAGAGTCCGACGTGCAAAAGTTAGCCATGCCAAAGTTAGAGTGCCGCCAATTAGATTGAAGGGTTATCCGAAGTATGGTGGAGGAGATCTTTAAAGATACCGAAGTCCAGGTGACCATCATACCGTTCCAGTTCCAGTCCCGACAAGGTTCCAGGAGGAACCATCTTTTAAAAGAGGGGCAATGTTACGATAAATATGACTTTACAAACAATATATTTAAGCTGTAAACATATTTTTCTAACAAGTATTTTTTAGTAGGTAAATATCCACGGGTCCCCTCCGATAAAAACCTGTTTGGCTTCGATGGCATTCGAGAAAGTTCAGCAAGGGGTCACCGGCCGAATTTTAGGGAACTCCAGAACAACGGTTAATAAATATATATAGGATCTTTTTATTGAAAACAGTTAGTCTGAAAAGAATAATTGTATCGAGTCGAGTTTGAATTGTAACGAGGAAATAAATTATATAAATTAGAATAGTGTAAATAGTGTAAAATAAATTAGGTGTAAGATTATATATATAAATTAAATAAATACTCTAATAAACTAAGTGTTAAAACATTTTAATAATGAATAAAGTTAATAAATTGTAATAAATGTAAACACAATACAAAAGCTTAAAGTGGTTCTATGAAATGAGCGATATGATGAATATACACAAGCACTTTTCCACAAAACAAATAGAATATACCAAGATAATTTCATTTTAAAGTACTGTGTGACAAAAATATTCAAAGACATTGACCTAAAGATATAAGTCGAAGTTCCAGAACAATGAATGCAAAATATTTCCTTTATAACTTATAACTAAGCTTTTATGTCAACTTTACATATCAACAAGGACATAATTACTGGAGTATTGCAATCATTAAGTGGATTAGCAAAATAAACCAGGGGTGGAGAACACCGATCTCAGAAAAATTAAGAAAAGCGTATTAGTATTCACAACTTCATTCAGTCGTTTGAATGCAGTGAATCACATTATTGTAGAGGAAAATTGGATACACGAGTGTATTTGATCGGTGATCTCAACATAAAACAATTTGGAGGCTGTGTGTATAATGTGGTACATCTCTGGAAAATAAAATAAAGCAATAATTTTTCGGGAAGGAATTACATAAATTATATTGTTGGTTTTGGGAGTCCTCGGGACGATGTATGCTCCCGCTGTACCGAATTAGTGAAGAACATAAAGGTGACTAAAACTTATGAAGAAAAGCAGTCTCTAATGGTCACCAAACGAGTAAAATACATAGTTTAAAAGCTAAAGCCTTTTATAACCGACTCAAATGTGAATACAGTAAAGTAATGTCACTATCTCAGAAAAATCATTGCCTACCGAAACTTCCTGACCAGAGTGCATATTTCAGTAGGCAATATAAATTTTATAATTTCACTATTGTCATTGGCTTTTCTAAAAGTAAGCTGAGCACTGAAAATGATTTGTGTTACTACTGGTATGAAACGGAAAGTCCCAAAGGTCAAATGAAATCGCAAGTGCAGTTTAGCATACTTTGAAGACCCTAAACATACCAGAACACCTGACAATCCATCCATCCAATGGCGCTACAGCCCAAATCGGGCCTTGGCCTCCTTCAACAGGCTTCTCCAATCATCTCGATTTACCGCTGTTCTTTTCCATGAACGCGTTCCCAGGCAGTTCCTGGCATCCTCATTGACTTCATCTTCCCATCTCTTTTTAGGTCTTCCAACAGGTCTTTTTCCCTGCATTCTTGCATTTAATAATTTTCTGGGGATTCTATTCTCATGCATGCGGACCACGTGCCCTGCCCATCGTAATCTCTGCAGTTTAGTATGTTGTGCTAGAGTTGGTTCGCTATATTGCTCGTATATTTCTCTATTATACCTAATTCGCCAGTTGTTGTTTTCACTTATTGGGCCCAGGATCCTACGTAATATTTTTCTTTCAAACACATCTAATGCATTGGCAGATTTCTGTGTCACCACCCATGTTTCACAACCATAACTTACTATGGGCCTGATTATTGTTTTATAGACCCGGAGTTTTGTTTTCCGGTGTACGTCTCGCGATTTGAATATGTGGCCCATCGCGAAATAGGCTTTATTTGCCAGCACAAGCCTTCTATTTATTTCCGGTTCTTCTTCATTGCTTGCGACCAGATCCATTCCTAGGTATGTGAATCTATTTACATGTTCTATATCGTCAATAAAGTGTTGTTGCACCGGTCTATTTGATCTGGTTTGTATGAGTAGTTTTGTTTTATTTGTATTTATTGCTAGCCCTACTGCTTCTGCACTCTGTTTCAACTCAACGTAGGTTTCTTCCGCTGCATTCACTGTTCTGCTCATTATGTTTATATCATCTGCGTATGTTGCTAATTGGGTAGACTTGTTTGTAAGTATGAACACCTGACAATATTGAGGTTATTTACAGACGGCTGTGGTGGCAAAAAAGATACAATTTTGATCAGTATGTGTTGCAAGTGGTTGTATTAATTTGCAATAGTTCAACTAAAAAAATTGATATAATATTTCTGGTAGTCAGTTACTCTTTTCTTTCGGCAGACAGACTGTTTCTTAAAGTAGAAAAAGACATTCGAAGAAGAGAAGTCATTATGAAGCCAGAGTAATATGTTAAAATTTTAAGTCAGCATGGACAAACATTCCATATCTCATAGAAAGTACCAGTTCTAAATTGGAAAAATACAGGCAATCCTGTATTTAAACATCCCGGAAGTTGTCATTTTGGCTTCAACATTTTAAAAAGATTTTTTTATATAGGTACTCGTATAAAAGGAAAACAAATGTTGCCGTACAAGAAAAGGAAAATTGCAGGTGTGGAAGAAATGATAAAAAACAGTTACCAACAAGGGTAAATCTGTATTCATCTTAACTGTATCACCCATTAACTTACCTGTGGGAACTAACTTGAAAAAAGAAAAAAGTTAATGACATCGGCAAATTACTACAGAAGCATTAGGGACGAATTGGCGCGAACTATCCAACTTAAACTATTACTGCAATGCTAAACAGGCCTATCTTAATGGAACAGAAACAAGTAACGAGCAGAATGAAAATGAGGATATTGATTGTGAAAGAATAGTAGCAAATGAACAACTTGATTAAATTTCTTTTTTTTTAAATTCCGTGTGTTTTAATATCGTGATTAGAATAAAAATATTAGTTTCAGTAACTGAGTTTTTCATTTAGACATCCTGTATATGAGCAAAAACATAATTCGCACCAAAAATCGCTAAATTCACCTGTAGTTATATGCAAAATCCGCTAACTCCACTAGTTAGTTTCAAAATCCGCTAAATCCATTTTTTTTATATATAAATTATTTACAAGACCTATATAAAATAGATATAATTAATTTAATTGAACTATGAAGATTTATTTGTAGATGAGTTAGCATGTTAAAAGTATGAAAAGATTGAACTAAAGTTTCTAGCTAGGGTTAAACCTATTTTTCATAAGCCAAGACCAGTGCGCAGTGCCTTTTCTTTTTAAGGGGTAAACTAATACAGAAAAAGATGAATTAATAGAAAAGGGGGTAATTTCTTTAGTACATAATTCTGATTGAAATACGCCACTTGTACCTGTCATAAAAGAGAATAGAAAAATTCGTTTATGTGCAGACTACAAGATAACAATAAATAGAGTTTTAAAGGATTTTAAACATCCTTTGCCGCGAATTGAAGAACTTTTTGTGGCTCTCCAAGGTGGAGAGTATTTCACAAAACTAGATTGGAAAAATATGCATATAACCAATTAGAAGTGAGTAATGAAACGAAATTATTCTTATCTTGGAGTACTCATAGAGGTATTTATCAATTTTATTTTTAGGAGGACATTTTATTAATAGAAATGGTCTTCATACAGTTCCAGAAAAGGTTTATGCCATAACAGAGGTACTTCGCTCTACCAATGTAACATGATTTAAGGCCTTTGTGGGGATGATTAACTATTATGCTCGGTTCCTCCCTAAATTGTCAATGTTGTTAAGTCCATTATATAGCTTGTTGAAGGCAGATACACCATTTCAATGGTCAAGAAAGTGTGAGAAGTGTGCAAGCTAAAGCAGCTATATTATCAAACCAAACGTTAGCATATTTTAATCTTGCGAAACCAACTAAATTAGTTTATGACAGATCAAATAAGGGACTAGCATGTGTGCTTTTGTATATTTACCCGAATGGGTCAGAGAAACACATTAGTTTCGCTTCAAGGTTATTAAGTAAAACAGATTTTAGTTATTCACAAAGAAGCTCTTGCAATATTTGGGGGGGGGGGGGGGCGGTCAACAAGTTTTATCAATATTTGATGGGAAACAAGTTTGTTTTATGTTTAGATCACAAACCTCTATTTTTGGGGAACATAAAGGAATACCACAAATGGCAGCAAGACGTCTTCAAAGATGGACTTTTTTCTTAAACGGATTTAGTTTTCAACATGTATTAGCCTTTGTATATGTATTTTTTAGATTCAGAGGAGGAAAATGACACAGCACAAGATTACTTTCATTTTTTGGTATAGGACAAGGTACCAGTAAGCGCTGAAGTATTAGCTCGAGAAACACGAGTTGATAGAAACTTAGGAAAATATATAGATATGTAAGAGAAAGTTGGCCACAGGAAGTAGAAAAAGATTTACGGTCTTTTAAGAGGAGGAATCTTGAATTAAGTATAGATAATGGTATGTTATTGTGGGGATTTGGTATAATTGTACCGGAAAGGATAAGGAAGCAGTTATTAGATAAAATACATGGGGCACACCATGAAATGGTTAAGATGAAGATAATTTCTAGACAGTATTTTTGGTGGCCACATTTGGATAAAGAAATTGGGGCTTATGTAAAGGATTGCGAAGCATGTATGACAAATGCAAGTAATCCAAATAAGGCAGTATTGGTAAAGTTTGAAAAAGTTAAGGGAGTATTTGCTAGAATTCACTTAGACTTTTTAATACCAGTCAAAGGAAAGATGTTTTTGATCATAACTACAAAGACTAAGAAATTGCCTGACTAAGGATGGGTTGCCAAATACGATAATATCGGATAATGAGCCCCAGTAGAAGAAGAATTTGAAACATTTTTTAAAATGAATGAATAAAAAACTTTTAAAAATGCCCTGAACAAGTTATTAATTGATAATACTTTAGATTCAAAAGATTTATCGGTGCTTATAAGTAAATATTTGTTAGGGGAAACTCCATTACACCTAATGTTTGTTATACATGTTAAGAACTGCTTAGACTTTATGACTAGCTCTGCCAGGGAAAGGGCTAGTGTAAACCAGATTAAACATCGTGGGGATAGACTGACAGTATTTGAAGAATGGAAATTACTTTATACTAAGGATTATAGGAATTTAAATAAACGTTCATGGGTCCAAGCTATAATTTATTATGTTAAAGACAGTAGGGCCATTTTATGATGAAGCTAAACTTGTTGTAGATAGGGAAACAGTTGTAGACAGACTGAAATTTCAAGGTAATAATACTCAAAATGGAACTGGCTATCCGATATGAGCTGGTATAGTAAGCGATACAATATACCTAATGATTATAATAATAGGAACGTAAGTAAAGCGGCGGGAGTGTCGGGAAGTGCAAATAGTCAGTTCGAAACCGCTAGAGAGAGACGCGAGTGCGCGTAATCCTAACTATAGTGCTCCTAAGGTGAGCTGTCTAGTAGTTCCACAAGACCTCGCCGTAATATAAAACTTCCTCAAAGACTTGATTTATAGTTTCTCTAATTTAAGGATGGAGAGCTGTAATATAGTGGTAACTAGTGGGTTGGTAATTCTTTTATATTAACGTTCAATGAAGGCTGTAAAGGGTAACATACAATATATTCTGTCTGTCTGTCATGTCATGTGGAACATAACCATTATTTGTAAAAGCATGTATGTCGACCTTTGAGAAATAGAAACAAATTAGATCAACATTGATAAGTCTTCAATATATTACAGTAAGAGTTAGAGGGAATAGTATCAATGGACCATTATAGATATTCTGTTTTTAATTCATACTAAGTTATAGGTCTTTTTCTACGGTTCTTACCTTTGAATCGACTATTCAACATTACCATACACTAAGAGATGTTACGTTGAAATTTCTATTAGCACTCAATAGAAAAATAAGAACTTAATACTGAGCTCTGATGAATCGTACTTTCACATAAAATTTAGTATTCCCCACTTCACCTGCCTAACACCCGTTATTACATCATCACGTATATCTTTTACAATTTTCACGTGCTCGTCGGGAACAGGAAAATATATTTATATAAAGCATGTATAAAATCTTTGTATACCAACGCTTTGACTTACCACAGCACAGTATTACTTTTTCTGTATTGTAAATCGCTGTAGTTAAACTGAATTGTAATTCCTAAAATCAGGAAATACAAACTGTGTTTTCTTTGCGAAGGTCACTACTTACTTCAAAATCAGTATCTTGGAATTTATGGTATAATTTGACCAATTTTTTAAATTCGTCCTTATGCACGTGCTTTTGTAGGTGTTAATAATAGTGCAGTAAATATGTTAAATTTCTGCGTTTAGCTGTATAAGTATCCCAATATTATTTAAAAGTATAAAGAGAAAACTAAGTATAAAACATGCCTTTTATAGCATGGTACCTAAATTTTTAAATGGACTATAATAATATATAAAGTGATCAAGTAAAGACAATACTTTAAAAAATTGTACTAAACAAAAATAGAAATAAGTAAGAAGTACTTAATTTAGCTTATATAAAATATTAGACGAATGCTGCATAAAAATAAAGGACGCAAGAACTCCATATATATTATCTGTATCCAAAAAATCAGGAGTAAAAGAAGTAAAACGAGAGTTCTAAGGGAATAAAATCAAGAAAAAAGAAGAGTAAGAACACCGAATTGGGGGAACCAGAAATCCAGTGACCAATCGCATATCTTGAAGTCGTTTCAAAAAATAAGGCAGAGTGAATATATATTGGTCGAATTAAAGAACAATAATGGCAACAATACTAAAACAATTGATAACGGAATGGCGTCCTCTATTGGCAGAACAAACAATAGAATAATAGGAAAAATATGCAAATGAATAGATAAAAATAGTGTATTGATTGCTTTTGAGAAAAAGCAATCAAAACACTAAAGAACAAAAAATCAGAAGGTTTCGGTAAAATACCAAATAAACTAAATAAAAAATTTATCATAGGTATTATTCTGCATGATACCTAAAATGTTTGACAGAGAGGTGAATATAGAAGATTTTCCTTCCATATGGACGCAAATGTTATTATCCATACACAAGAAAGAAAATATAAAAATATGTGAGGTATTAGTGGAATATCATCTATGAGCAAAACTTCACTTCTGGCAAGATATGGGTGGATTGAGTAGCTCAGTAACTATCAGTGCCAGTCCCAAGACCCAATAAAAGAGGAGAGTTGGGCGACAGGCTAGTAACCTATCCCCGAAAAAAACAATTACTACGAAACCCGAAAAGAAGCCTCGAAATGGACCGATATTAATGCACCCGAACATGGATTTTTTTTTTGGAACTTGAAACGTTAGAACTTTAAATAGACCCGGAGCGTTGAGTGCCTTGTTCAGTAAATTGAAAAGATACAAGATTGGAATGGCAGCAATTCAAGAAAAATTATGGTAGGGAAGGATATCCGGGACACGAAAACACACACCATCTTGTCAAGTAGTTTAGATAAAGGAAATAAGGAATTTGGGGTGGCATTTATAGTTGATAATAAACTAAAACATCTCATAACAGATTTTCAAGCAGTTATGAACGAATTTGTAGGATACGAATAAAGACTTGCTTCTTCAACTTAACCATAATAAACCATAAAGATGAAGACACCAAAGTAGCTTTTTACCAATTAGTAGAGCAAACATATGACCTAACATAAAAAAACATAGACATCTTATTGAGTTAGCAGCTAGTAAAAACATGATCATAAGTTCTACCATATTTCCCCACAAAACATACACAAAGGCATCTGGATATCCCCTGGAGGGGGTTGTTGTAAACCATATACGAGTCCTTTCCCATATCAGTTGGCCCAACGTTAGATTGATAAGAAAATTAAATTTTAGAGAACAGAAATAAAAGTGCAGCGTAAATTTTAGAAGTTTTAATGCATTGAACAACATTTTTGAATTTCCTAATTATAGAAAATATTTTATAACGTAATGAAAACTATTGATTAAACAGAATAATAGTAAATTTTAAAAAAACTCATAGAATATGTAATATTAACAAAAAAAAATAGTTGAAATAGGTGAAAGTTTACCACTGAGGTACATCCATTTTATTTATAAAAACATCCCAATTGTTCGGGGCATAGTTTTTACCAAGTTCTGACAAAATTCTACTGTAAACGAATCCCATATTTCTTGCAATTTGGTTAGAAACCCATTCCAGAAATGGTATGCCAAGATGTTCAATCCATTTTAAACTCTTTTTTGAGTTATGACAACCTGCGCCGTCCTGTTGGAAGACAAAATCTTCCGCTGATGTTAAAAGGTGTTCCATAATCGGTAAAAGAGATTCTTCTAAAATATTCAAATATTTGTCCGTGTTTACAATCCCATCGATAAAATGTAACTTTCCTACACCTTTAGACGACATGCTGCCCCAGATCATGACAGATGCAGGAAATTTAACTTTTCTCTTCAGACAGTCAGGATGGTAAGTTTCATTTTTTCTGCGAATGACGCAACTCCTACTGCCTCCAACACACACTTCAAATCTGGACTCATCACTTTATTGTATTGAATCCCATTGCGACTCTGTCCAATCTTTATGCTCTTTTGACCATCTTAGTCTATTTTTCTTTTGTTGTTATGTTAAAAGTTTTTTTTCCTTAGCCTAAAATAAAATGAAATTTATTAAAAACAATTCGTACTATTTTTTTCAACTATAAAACTTACTTTGTAAGTACCAAATCCTAATTTGTGGGCCTCTCGGTGACATGTTGATCTAGAAACGTGTCTTCCAATAACGTCACTCTATAAAACGCTTAACTCCATATAATTTTTCACTATAATGCGTCTTAATGCCCTTCGATCTGCTTCGGTTATTTTAGTTTTTTCGTACATTTCTAGGTTTTGTGACGACCGTTCGGTAGTTTTGTATCTTCTCACTATATTTCTTACATATAGCGTGACAATTGCAACATATTCGAGATTTCCGAATTGGATTTTCCAGAATTAAAAAATCTAATAATGATTGAACAAATTTTCTCATCGATAACTTTACCTCGACCTATTGTACAATCCACAAACGGCAAAAATCTTTACAATACTACAAAATACAATTGACATTAACTGACAATATTATTGTTTTGATGTCATTTTTCCATAGCTACCTCTGGATTTAACGTAATTATGAAAAAATCAACGTATGTTGACATAAGTGAATGCATAGCCAGGGTTTAGTGAATTTTTTTTATTGTTGAAAATAAGTAAAAAACTATAAGAGTAATATTTTTAATAAATATTAATAAAAATGCCATATTACTCAATATGAGAACTTATAAAAATATGCAGAGTATAATTTGTTTATGGTAATCGACTTAAACTGCAATTTCCATGGGTGGCCAACTGATATGGGAAGGGGCTCGTATGTAGACTACGTCTTGATAGAAAAGCGATCATCAACAAGCATTCTGGACGTAAAAAGTAGACGTGGTGCATGCTGCGGCTCAGACCACCAACTAGTTCAGATACACTTCATATATAGGATCAGCCGACAGGCAAAAAAGAATCAACCAAGAAAGGAAATTCTAGACCTGGGAAAACGAAAAAGACCCGAAACCCGAAAAGAAATGTAAATAAAAAATAAAGAGAAAGCTGAATGAATATGAAGACAATGAAGAGAGATCGTTAGAGGGCCAGTGGAACCTAATAGGTAAAACCACATTAACTGCAGCAAAATCGATGCTAGGAACAAAAAAAAAAAGAAAAAATGACCAATGGTTTGATGATGAGATTAAGGCGGCAATTGAAGAACGAAATGAAGCTCATAGAATATATTCGACTAGAAGAGTTAGAGAAAGAAAAATGGTATTTGAAAAGAAAAGACAAATAGCTGATACACTGTGTAAACAAAAACAAACAAACAAACAAAAACAGACTATTAATAGACATAGACAATATTGACGATGTAGAGCTTAGCAGAAGAATCATCTTAGCCAATGTGGCATACTGTAAACAACATAGACATATTTGAAAGAAAGGTACTGAGACGAATACTAGGCCCTATAAATGAGAACAACAGGTGGCGAGTCAGATACAATTATAACATATATGTATATAATATATATAAAGAACCACCTTTATCTCAGTATGTTCTCCTACAGCGTCTTCAATGGGCAGGTATTTAGGATGGAAAAAACAGGTTTCCAAAAAAACTGTTGAATGCAAGAATGCAGGGGAAGAGACCTATTGGAAGGCTGAGAAAGCGATGAGAAGATGATGTGGATGAGGAAGCTATAAATATCCTTGGCACTAGATCGTGGAGGAGAATGGCTACTGACCATGGGACCAGGGAGACCAAGGCTCGAATTGGGCTGTAGCGCCGTAGGATGAATGGATAATCTATGAGCAAACTGTATAAAAAAATCTGATTAAAACATATAGGAAGTGATTGGAGAAGAGCAAACAGGGTATACTACAGGAAAATCAGATACAGATACTATAGATTACACGCGTGCATTAGAACAACACGTAGAAAAAACAATGGCCAAAAATAGACCACTTCATTTAGCATTTATGGAACTCAACAAGTTTGCAACTCAATACATAGAACTCAACTATGAGAAGCAAAGAACCACATCTGAGTTTTACAAAATCTAGCAAAAACATTAGAAGCACTATATAACAAAGCAGCTAATAAAATCAGGAACAAATTATGCAGACCATTTAAGCACTATTACGATAGTCGAAACGTAAAAAACATGTAATTCTAATTACAATCGTTGTGGTTTATTTCCAAAAAATATAAAATATTTAAGGGAAAGTGAAATGGAATTTCTAAGGAAAAGTTGTAGAGCCACAGGACGGAAAGCAGGACTCAAATGTCCTTTAGAGATTAATAATTCATCGAGGTGATGGAAAGAAGAAACCTGCAAAATGGGAATTAGTAAGGTAAAAACTGCTAGAAAGAACGGTTGAGAAAAGGATTTCAGTGAAAACTCTGGAAATCCTTGATAGTATTAGTAGTAAAATGAAGGATATCCTATTTGGGCGAGTTTTGTATTAACTTGTACACCGAAAAGAACAACTGTAACGTAGAAACAATAAGCCATAATAAAAAGTCTCTGTCCAGGAACAATAACAGTATTCTATTTTTATCACAGAGAGAATTGAATTAATGGAAATAATTTAATTAATTAAGAATATCACGTGATAAAAGTAACGAAGCGCCCTTTATATATATTTATATATAATATAGAGAATATGTATATGATATAGGGAAACAAGAAAGAATTAAATAAAAAAAATGTAAATTATAAATTCTATACATATTAAAAACTCACCTTTGATGGAATCCACTGACAAAATACTACTTAGCAATTAAAAAGAGTTCATATGCGTGACAAATTTTATCATCGATTGGCAGTCAAGCAGTGAATTTGTAATCTTCACGCCAATTATTTTTATATTCATCAATAACATCATTATTCTTCGAAGTCAATGAATTATCATAAGCATTTTTTTTAAGGTTGGAATTCCCATCTTTAGTATATAAAGAGTTTATTATTATTAACAATGACTAATTTTTATAACAAAATTTGTATTACTTATAATAAATAACGCCAAAGGCAATAAAATTGTAAACAATAATTTATGATTCCACATTAAGAATAAAGCCTTTTCTTCCCTATTGAAAACAGGAAAAAATTTCTTTGATCTAAACGCCGAAGAATCCAATAGAACAAGTTAGTTTCTTTTCCATTACGTCCAAGCTTTTAGAAAAGTTACTAATTGATAGGCTGCAGCCAATTAGAAAGGAGAATCATCTAATCCCGGATCACCAATTTGAGTTTAGCCATGGCCATATAACTCCCGAATAAGTACAATGTGTTGAGATTACGTATTCGATGGAAAAATTGAAATATTGCACAGCAGCGTTTGAAATATTGCGCAGAAGCGTTTTTGAACATAACTCAAGCGTTTTGAAAACGTTGAATCTAAGGTTTAGGTACACAATTTAAAAATACTCTCTATCATTTATTTTACCTAAACTCCTATCTCCAAAATTGATATTTCTTTACCAGGTAGTAAAAGAATAAACGTAATTATACAAGATTATGTAATTCAGAGATTCCACAAGGTAATGTATTAAGTTCACTAATCTCACTAAGACGTCAGGGAACAACTTTGAAATCTTAAATAAAAACCCTCATTTTTTATTACAAATTTCGATTCCTCATAAAAAAATACTTTACTTAACTTTTATTCGAAACATTTTTGTCGAATTGTTGATAGCTGGCGCTATAACCGGAAAAACAAATTATCCTGATACCCTTAGCAAAATTATGGGTAGGGTTAATATCTCGAGAAATACACAAAAAACTATGTCAATGACACTAAAGACGATCCCACAGCCTCGCCCACTGAGATTGGGCGGGGGGTAAAGAAGTCTTCAAACTAATTTTTATGAATAGTTTTTTACGTAAAATCTAAATCTGCAATAAAAACTGCGGGTTTCTATTTAAGAGTTCAAAGTTACTCCTCGTCCCACCCCCTAGAAGGTAGATGTGAGCAGGCCCGCCAAGAGGGCGCTAGAGCCGATAGATGTCACCAAGGCCCGGCGTAAAGACGTAAAGTTTCCCGTTTTTTTTCTTTTTGCATTTTACGGGTCCTGTTTTTTACCAGGCGGTTGTGTACATAATGCCTTTGATTAATACTAGGCTATATTTAATATGACCTCTACCTTTATTTTAAAATAAATTTTATTGTTTTGATGCCGTTGTCATAGTTGTCCTTCTCGCATAAAAAATGCTATGTGATCTACAATGAAGCAGGAATATCCTAGCAACTTTGTGCATTGAGCATGACTGGGAAAAATCATGCGATTTTTCGAAACTTATAGACATATATAAAATAATGCAAAACTTATAGTTTGATAAGGTTTTAATCAACATAAAATTGTACATAATATAACAAACAAAAGCAATAGAAAATATAATATCATGGCGGTGACACTGACTTATGTCAAAAACTGACAGAAATAAAGTTTCCTACAATTTTCAAAGTCTACAGCCAATGCAATATTAAACAGGTTAATATCACATCATTCTTCCACACTATAGTCTTCTAAATATCGGGGTAAATGACGAATTCTTTCAGATCTTCTAGACACCACTGAAGGAGGCGATGTGCTTCGCTTAGAACTCATTGTGGGTTCTTCATGAAGCAATGAATCCGGCGGAGGGGGAGATATCGACGTATCTGTCTAAAACTGCATGTTTTGTGTGGTTAAATAATTGGATGAGGTATCATTAAGGCTCGAATGTAACTTATGTGGATCCTCTACGGACACTAATTCTTTACCTGTTATATCTGGTATTTCTCCTTCACCTCGACCAGTTGGAGCCAGGTGACGATTAGACACTGTGGTCTCCCGTCCATCTTTCAGTTTAACAAAAGAGTATTCAGGGTTTGCCTCTATTACCTCCACTTCCTCCACGATAGGCTGGTATTTGTTCTTCCGATCAAACCTCTTCAATGTGAGGCAAGACGTGCCCTGATTCTGCTAGCCATGACTGTATTGTATTCCCATTTGGAGATCGACGCACAAACATGCTTTTATGCGGCGTAAAGCTGATAGGTATTGTTCCTAAGTCTCAATAGGTGCTTCATGAGATTCACAGGCTAGTCGAATAACTTTCCAGACAGGAGAATTTAACTTCTCCACTTGACCATTTCCTTGAGGATTAGGGACTGGTCCTTAAAAGTCGATACTAAGGCGTTCGAAGGGAGATGTGGCTTTTATAAGCTTTGGAAAAAGCTCCTCATTCTTAAAGTGCCTCGGCTTGATTTTAGCACATACTTGACAGTCACGAGTCATAGTTTTGACTTCATCGAGAGAGAAAGGTAAATTCTTTGATTTTATCCAGTGAAACATACTGGCGTTACCCCTGGCTGTGTGAAGTGACTTGAATTTTGATGTACCTGCCGTCGTGGTAGTAGCGCAAGACCATGAGCAAGATGTCATATTTATAAGGTGCTAAATCAAGTCGCCATCTTTGTATTCTTCCATTTTTGATCTTGCTAGAATGTTTGGTGTTGAACATAAATGTTACAAACTTTTGCTCAGTGATGACTGTGAAAGGCTTTCCTATAATCAAATGACGCCACTGCTTTAAAGATTTAACAATAGAATATACTTCTTTCTCCACAACAGAATGGTTTAGCTCGCTAGAGTTAAGTGATCTTGAAAATAAAGCAACTGGTCTGGAATCCTGACTCAAGGTAGCAGAAATTGAGTCTTCTGAAGCATCAGTTTCAACAAAAAATTACATATTTTTATTGAAAGCGTGAACAGACGACTTTGAGACTATAGATTTCAGATGTTCAAAACAAGATAAAGCATATTCGTTCAATAAAAAATTGTTGACGTGAGCTAATGTATGGATCTTTTTGGAAAAATTGGGAATCTATTTTGAATATTGGGCAAACATACCCAATACCCTTCTGAGAGATACAGTTTAATTTGGTGGAGGTATTTTTAATAAGGGTTGTAGTCTGCTACCATGAAGCTTTTTGACATGGTTTGGTCCTCTAGAATAATTAAGTCAGTTGAGGACTGTTTGATTGAATTTGTTCTTCGTTTTGTTTAGAGTCAAGTCAAGTGGATTTCAGAAATTTCTCAATGTAAAATTCTTGATATTTAACCATCCCGCTTCTCTTGGCAGATCCGGTATATAAAAAACAATCTTAACAACACAGTTTAAATCAGTTACTTAATGTGAAAATTGAGTTAAATTTGCGTACATAATAAAATATCGAACAAATTATTTAGATCGACAAGAAATACTTCAAATTTTTCTATTATTGTTAAAGTACTTTCAGTTGTCATCTTGTGACAACTGAACAGACACCAAGAAAATTTTCAATTTCTAATTTAACTGAGCCACCACCCTGCTTCGGAGTGCACGTAAAGTCGTTGGTACCGTTAAAGTGAAAGTGGTCGTTAAGTAATGTTAGAGCTCGTCCGACCTGAAACCTCTAGCACTAGGCCTAAGCCAGAAGATTACACGAACTTACTTACTTTAATTGTCGCATTGCAGCTCTACATATTTACAGTTTTATCGGTTGTCCTTTATATATATATTCCATCAATATTCCTTTTCGTTGTAGACATATCGGTCACTGTAATAAGTCGGAATTTTAAACTAAACCGAAATAATCCTAAATTTCATTTGAAATTATTTTACTAGTTTGCCCTGTGACGGGTAGCTCTACTAAACACAAAACTCAGTAAAACGCAAATTTAATCTAAATAAAAATATATTCAATTGATGCGGGTATATTTGTTTAAATAAAAAAAAAAAAAAAAAAAATATATTCAAATAAATAACAAAAATAAAATTATCTTTGATATAACATATACAATAAAATACGAATCCTAATAAATAAAATCGAAGGCGATTTAGTTAAATGTTCATACTATATTGTTCATGTCAATATTGGCGATACTTGGATGGGTGAGACAAAAGACGATAATGGGTCAATACCAAAAACCGGGGAAGGCCAATCAATACTTAGTCTTAGCAGTAGAAGATCGCAGACGGGGAAGGAAGGTTGGCCTTTTAGCAATACTTAAATACCCAGAGTAGGAGCTGTTAGCAGATCAGTATTTCGGCTCAAACTCAGGTCTCCGTCTTGGTTTACGGCGTTTTATTTTTATTATAATTTATTTATTTACATCATCGCTAAAACGTATTGATCAGGGCACTATAATAAATAATATTAAAAATTGAATGAGATTGATGGTGTTTAAGCTTATTATTTATTGTTATGTTCATCTGAATAATTTTACCCACTCACGATTCTTTCAGGGCGTGCCGTTTCAAAATAATTTTTGGGCATGTAATTACAGTGTTATTCTAGGAATACGTAAAAATATCTTAATTCAACATTTTGGGTTCTCCTACTATGATTTAATCATAAAAGAAATTCTGAAAACTAACCTTTGTCCAAATCAAGTATTTTTAAGATGTCCTTGTGAAGTGAGTTTTATAATAAATATTTATTCAGTTAACCCTTAAATGCCCGTGATATGAAAATAACCATAAATGCCCATGTGGGGTCTCCTAGGGACCCCACTAAAATTTTCAATTTAGTAACGTCATTTAGCACTGACTAAAAGGAAAACACGGTTAAAAATAATTTTAAGCATATTTGAATAATTTTTATTTATTTTTCATACAAAATTAACGGCTTTTCTAGAAACAAATTATTTTCAATTCGAACAAAATTAAAATTAAATAATAATATAAGCTTATAACTTTTAGTTGCAATTTTTACATACAATAGTTTTTTCTTCTTTTCTGTGCACCTGGCATATAAATTTTTTGCAAAAAGAGCAAACGGTATTCACTTTTCTGTCACAGTTTCGCGGACACTGGTAACAACGAGCACGTTTCTTAGCTGAATGGACGGATTGAGTTGCAACTTCGGTAGTTGGGTTTACCATTGGTATGCCACAATCCTTTAGAGCAGATTTTACATAGGCTTTATGTTTTATATATTTCGCTCTTTTTTCCATGTTGTTTCGAGCAAGCTCAGCCCCTAATTGTAACAGGAAAATACGTCTTCGTGAAAAATTATTTTTCTTCCAATCAGGATTTTTTTCAATGTATAAAATATAGGCATTTAGTGCACATATGTCTATAATATTCATAAAGAGCCTGAATGGCCAACGAGCAGTTCTTCTTTTACAGGAATATTCCCTAATCAGTTTGTCGGCATTATCAACACCACCCTTGGTATTATTATAGTCTAAAATCATCAAGGGTTTGTTTTGAGAGTCTTGACAAATTATATCACTATCGTGTTGACTTGAAAGAAGATGTACCATCCTGTGTATTTTAGGTATGTACGAAACCATAGCTAATTCTTTAGTAAAAGCAAATATTGACGACTCCGCAGGTCTTTTTGTCAAACTTAGTTGTGGTGGTGTATCAGGTTTATTTTTGCGGACGGTCCCAAGTAAAGTAAGGTTTTTAGATAAAAGATATTGAGCAAGAGGAACACTGGTAAAAAAGTTGTCAGTTGTAATTCCTCTCCAACTGCCATGATATGGTTCCACCAGATCTTTCACAACACGAAATCCCTGATTTTTCTCTATTCTACCACCTGGTAGTTTTCCAAGGTACACCTGAAGTTTTGATAAATAAGATGTTTTAACATCCGCGGCAGCCCAAATTTTTACCCCATAGCGGCAAGGTTTTGATTTTATATATTGTCTAAAAGGACACTTTCCTCTAAAACTCACTAACTGTTCGTCAACGGTTATATGTTCGTATGGTTCAAAGGCTTTGTCACAGTTAGAGACGAACATGTCCCAAATTACTCGTATCGCCGCTAACTTATCCTGTTCCTTCCGCTCCACCCTGGTCACTTTGTCATCAAACCTCAAGAAACTCGATAATTCTTCAAATCGGTTTCTAGCAAATGCGGCTGTAAAAAATGACCGGCGTATTGAGGTGTCTGTAGACCATATCTCTCGTGTCGATTCTTTCCCATACCTTAAAGCACCAGCTTTGATAAGTGCTCCTAAAAAGCTATCCAGTTCATTGTTGGTAAGTACCGTCCACTCTTTTTTGTTATTCGGATGTTTTTCGTTCCACTCTTGATAACGCCTAACAGCTTCTTCATTAGTATGAAGGCATATGACATTCTTTATCTCTTCGGTCAAAAATAAATTGAAATAGTCTAAAAACGTGTTGGAATTTTTACTATAGTTTGTTAAGCCTGGATGTACATTTATAATATTTTTTTGTTGCCTCTTGGATCTCACGAAAGGTAGGCTATTCCACTGCATTCCAGATTTGGATGTATATGTTGGACCACTAACCTCACTAATATTATCGTCCACTTCGGTAGGTTCTGCATCTGATTCCTCGTCACTGTTGACTTCTAAATTGTCCTCAGTTTCCGAAACATTTTCCTCAAAAACATCTTGCTCTTCGCTATCTGATTCGTCGGTAATCTCATAGTCGAAATCGGAGTCTGATATCCCTTCTTCTATATTTCGGATAATTTATTCATGTTCTTGGTCGCTTATTGTCATTTTCATTCTCTTACGGTCCATTTTTCAATGTAAACTGACGAAAAATGTTAAAAATAATAAAAATATTCTGGTGCCTCTAAATGCCCAATCGGGGTCACAGCGAGACCCCACTTATCTAAATCTCTCTTACAGACCACTGCACCTCACGAATGTTCGTGGTATACTAACAGAAAACGTAGGAGACACGTCCACACAAATACCTGATTGCGCGGTTGCCAAATGTTTCAAATAAAGATATTATAGCCAAAAATGTATGTCTGGGGTCCCATAGTGACCCCGATTGGGCATTTAAGGGTTAACAAATAGTAAGTAGCACTCGAAAGAAATGTTATTGAGTTACATCATCGGCAGGGATTCATTAGTTACAGAACAATTAAATGGTTAATATAATATATGACTATCTACAGGTGGGTAATAAACGATCAGATAATAATATTTTTTTTACTACAAAAATGGACTAATATTAATGGTTACCAATCAAAACTAATGAACAACTTGATAAACGAACGAAACGAAGAAACTAACCATAAATATACAACAAACAACACGAAACAATAACAAATCATAAGAAAAACCAAACCTCAAAATTATTCAAAAAGAAATTCGAGAACTGATACAAAGAAAAAGAAAAGAAGTCAGGAAAACATGACAAAAAACAGAAATGCAGAAAATAAAAATATATTACACAACCTCACCCACAGTTAAAATGAGAAATGAGTATATATAATCAAAAATGAATCGATAAACCAATACCTTAACGATAGATGACCAAACCACTGACTGGTCGCTGTGGACATATACAAAAAAAAAATAAATAGACCAAGGCAACAGATTCCGCCGATTAGAAAAGAAGATGGAACATGGGCACGTGACGGAAAGCAAAAAGCAAATCTTTATAACTGAACACGTTGTGAACAATACTGATCAAGGAATAATAAAGTCTACTATTCCTAAAGAAGTAATCATAGATTATATTGACGTGACAACGTCTTAAATTAGGTTGTGGCTCGGAGTCATTCATGAAAAAGTGTAACGCCCGCTCACGTCTGTTACAGTGAGTCACCGAACGAGAGAGAGGCCCGCCGGACCGGCGAATGCCTTGCGTCTCTCTCCCACTCAAACGTGATCGGTTCGCTGCGCGCGCAGCACTAGAGAATTAGGCGCGTTGAATCGGTGCGTGCTTCCGTGCTTGTGTCTCTGTCTTTCCCGAGCGTTCTTGGCGTTCAAGACACATTACAGCAGAAACACTTCCTTTCATTTCATATTTCTCCTATCATCTTCCTATCCTCAACAAAATCACTCAAATAGTAATTAGTTAAATTTAAGTTTACATGTACAATGTTTTAGTAAACAAAATATATTTCTATAGTTAAAATTTGTGCAATTCTTATTTTCATTCAATTCCTTGTTCCTATTGTGCAATTTAATAATATTCATATCAATAAATATTCTACCGAGAAAAAGACGTTGTCACGTAAAATCTTCGCCCGTAAAACCGACTTTACAGGCAACCGATTTTTTTTTATTATAAACCCCAAGTGGTCTCCGGGATTTAACTTGATAACTACAACAGTTAAGGGAAACACAAATTACCGAATTAGTTGACCCTTGAAAAACACTGTCTTTTGCACGCTTTATGTAGAGTAAAGACGTTGAAATGAAAGTAGACGATTGCATTTCTTTTCAATTCGAACTCCACCATTATTCTACTCTTTACGTAGAGAAAATATGTTAAAATGATCATTTTTCGACTGTTCTAACCATTCAAATTTCGCCATTTTGTGTCATGTGGAACAATTTCACCCAATCATGTCAACATTAGACTGATAATTGCATTCAGTGCAATTTTCAATCCCTATGACAACACGATCGAGTTTGACAACTTCATCCAAATAAATTTATAGATCTTCTATAGTAGAGAACAGCAACGAATCTAATGTTAACTTAAATTTTAATAATTGTACTTTCACTAACTGTACTTTTAATAAATAAATGTTTCGTTATGTTAAGTTATGATTTTTTTTTCGAAAAATTATCCGCTGAATATCCCTCGGACATTAATGAATGCCTCATAATTTCATGACAAATGTCTCAAGCTCGTTCGGCTTCGTGCTGTTACCAAGGAATGAGCTTTCGATTGTCATGAAATTATCTCGTCTGTTATCAATGTCCTAGGGGTATTACTACTGAAAATAAACTGCATTTGGAAGTATGCAAATATAGAAAATGATCAAAAGACAAAGAGAAGAGATGAACGAACTAATAAAAATGAAACACATGCAGAAAGAAACATGGGCATACTACTTTCTATCCCTATTTGCTAAAAGCGACGATAATGAACCACCAACACCAAAGGTGACGGCAAACAGAGAAATAAATATTGAGGAGGAAGAGGTAAAGGGAGCATTAAGGAATTTAAAAAACAGAAAATCACCAAGAGAGCACAGAATACCGAACGAACTCCTAAAGTAAGGAGGACCAGATCTGACCAAACAACTCCTAATACCAATCCAAAAAATAATAGAACAAAACAGAATTCCTCAAGAGTGGAGTCAAACATCCTAATACCTCCTTTAGAAAAGGAGACAAATCAGACCCTGAAAATTACAGAGGAATTAATTTATTAAACACCACACTAAGTGATAAGTAACCAAAGTGATAACAAATAAACCGAATGAAATTAACAATAACAATACCCGAAACCCGAACAACAATAACCGAAGAACAACAAGGTTTTTGGTCGGGAAGATCGTGCACCGACGCTATATTTAAAATGAGGCAAGTGCAAGAGAAATCATTAGAATACAACAAACCGGCATATCTATGTTTCGTAGACCTTAAGAAGGTATTTGACAGGGTCAAATTAAACAACTTTATCCACTTACTGTACGCAAGAGAGATACATATAGAAACAATAAAACGATCGAAAATATCTACCAAAACAACACAATAAAAAAAAAAGAATTAGAAGAAGAACTAACTGACCCTATTGAAGCTGGCAATGGAATATGACCGTGAGATTCTCTGAATCATCTATTGTCTAATCTGATTATGAATGAAATAATAAAAAAAAGTAAGAACTAAAAAAAGAATACCAAATGGGAAAAAACAACTTAAAATAATCTGCTCTGCAGAAGACGCAATGCTACTCTCCCTGAGTAAAGATGATTTACAACGTATGCTGCACCAATTTAACATAACCGCCAGAAAATTTAACATGTTAATTTTCCCAAGAAAGACAAAATGCAGGTAATAACAGCAAATTTACTAAAATGTAAATTGGAGCTGGAAGCTCAGATAATAGAACAAGTGATGGAGTTTAAATTTCTAGGTATTATATTATCTAGCTACAGGTTGTTTGGATGAAACCATGTGGAGAAATAAAAATATCGGGAAAGAAATGAAAGTCACAATTTACAAAACAGTCATCAGACCAATGACATACGTGGCAGAAACACGACCTGACACAGAGAGGAAAAAAGGATGTCAGAAACAACATAGATAAAAACATTTGAAGAATGGATGTTAAAACACTATGGGACAGAGCTAGAACTATAGATATACGACGTAAATGCAAGGTGGAGAACGACAAGAGCTGGTACGAAATATAAGAGTAGAATGTAACGATCATATAAGCTGAATGACAACAAATAGAGTAGTAAAGACGGCACGAGAAGGTTCCCCAATAGGAAAACGATCAGTAGGAAAACCACGAAAACAATGGACGCACATTGAAAACAGACATGTCATGTATACATAAAAAGAAGAACAAAGATATATGTAATAATATGATCACGGTTTACTGGTTGTTTGGTCTGTTACGGCGCCATTTTGACTGAAGTGTCTGTTGCTGCAACTCGATTGTTGGCGACTGGTTCGAGAGTAGGCACAGTTGCAAATGGTGAGCGATTATAGTGGTTTGTGTATGTGATTTAAAGAGTTTTTATTTAAGAAATTCTCTTCTGGAGACACTGGATATAAAATACAGTTTGTACATGACTTTTTCATATGTTGTTTTACAAAGCTTAACACAAAATCAAACTGTTTATTCAAATGTAAGAAATGTGGAAACTTAACATCATCTACTAATAAATGGTTGTTAATCAAAATTTTGAAGTGCCCTTTTTCTTGTCTTCTTTTAAATATTTCATATTTTTCTAATCTTGGAACACTTAACATTTCTGCGTCTTCTATTTCTTCTGGTAGCAGGTACTTTAACAATAATTGTTTTCTTTAACATATGCTGATCGCTTCAACAAAACCACTTGTTCACTAGATAACGAACAACTCACTAATCAAATCATCGCTTTAGTAAAAACACTACTTGCGATCGTCCCTTAGCGATCATTGTTCAGCGACGATCGCTCAACGATGATTGCAACAGACGTCCCAGTAAAAACGTACCTTAAAACAACAAGAAGCTAAAACTAACAGATTATCTGTTAGGTATATTTTTTTATTTCCAGGAAATATATTTTATTTTTATGTATTAAATCTATTGTTGTTATGAAAATTTATAGAAATATTTATATTGGTACATATAGGTACATAATTTTGGAGTAGTGATGCCGCCCCGGTAGGTCCGATATATATATATATATATATATATATATATATATATATATATATATATATATATATATATATATATATATATATATATATATATATATATATATATATATATATATATATATATATATATATATATATGTATTATATAAGAAAATATTTATCTAGTTATATACTTACAGTAATCTAAGTACAAGAAAATCTTATTCCCCGTATCTAGCGACGCATTGCCTCAACATGTGTGAGTAGAACTGTTTTGTCGGACAATTTCCTTTAACAGTAATAATCTTTCTTCCTCTTTGAACCAACGTATTATTGGACTCTTCGTGTATTTGAAACAATATATCACTTCGAAGAATATAACCGGAACTCACTAAACTCGTTGCCATATATATTATTAGTAAAATTGTCGGTATTTTGTTCATCGTTTCGAAATTTTTCGTTAAGTTTACTTGTGGATTTAGTTTACGTCATGTTTCATACACTAGTCAAGCATTTAGTAATTGTTTTATGCTTTGGTAATAATTAAAGGTTGGAGGTTATCGTTAAAAAGGAAATAAATACGAGGGGATAACTAAAAATATTTTTATAAGCAATAAAATTAAATAAGCAGACACGATTTAACTATTTGTAACTTAAGATATTTTTTTTATTAAGGAGCTTGAAGATTGGGATGAGTAATTCAAAGAACTTTAAGTAGAGAATAGAGTAGACTTTCAAGAAAGTGGAAAACAAAACAAAAATAGAATTACAATAGTAGGCTCGCCAATACGATTAAAACCAGAAGAAATTAAAAATGTATGTAAACGTCTGAACAGGAACAAAGCACCTGGATTAGGGGATATACCGGGAGAATTGTTTAAGTATAGTACTAAGGAGTGGAAAACATCATATCTTAGTATTAAACATAGAAAGCAAAGGCCCCCGAGGCATGAAGCAGAACAATTTGAAAAATACTTCAGAAGAACTTTAATAATAATGGAATATTACCCAAAAATTCACTAAACAAACCAAGGATGAGACAAATCGGGAGTTATGACAAGATTGCGTGCAGTCAATTGATAGAATGAGTTCGTGGAATATTTTGACGGTGGAGAGAGATCTCGATTTTTCTAACACACAGGGCCGCTATCACGTGTATATGACTCACAATATCGCCCCGTTCTTTCAGGCTGCATCTTCATAAGGACACAGTTTTTCCAGGAGGATCTTCAGCTTACTCCATGGAGTCAACTGCACCTGACCTTTCATGTTTGTTTATCTTCTTAGTGACCAAGTACGGTCCCTTCCAGGGCCGTTACAAGGGAACTAAGACCTTTTCTTCTCGTTGGTTGGTAGAGCAAAACTGCATCACATTCCTTGAAGTTAACGGGAGTGGATTTCTGATCGAACCTACACTTCATCTGGTCACTAGTGAGTTGCAGCTAGTTCCTTGCGAAATGGACTTTAACCAATCGATCCTTTCGGCCGCTGAGATACTCGGTAAGTGCCTCTTGGTCCATCTCTCTGCCATGTACAAGGTCGATGGGAAGATTTATCTCTTGACCAGTCAATAGCATTTCTGGAGTGTAACGAGTTCCTTCGTGTTGAGAGCTTCGGTAGACTAATAGAAACAGAGGCACTAGTCTGTTCCAGGCTCCTGGTTTTCATATACAAATAGGGACAGGTAGTTGTTAATGGTCTAATTATGTCTTTCTACAATACCGTCGGACAGCAAAGCCATTATGGTCTTCCAAACTTCCGATTAGAAGTGGCTCCCTTGATCGAAATGGCATAGAAGTAGAACCCCATGTCAAGAAACGGCATTCTCAAGCAAGACCTCACCTTGTGATTGCTTCTTGGTTGGGTAGTGTAACTAATTCTGGCCATTTGGAAAAATAGTCCATAGCAACCATAAAATATCCATTTCCCCATATTGCTACTGGAAATGGTCGCAGAATGTGGACAGTAACTTGTCCCATGGAGTGTTGTTTGAGTTTTCCGCTAAGTCTCGTTTTTTGTCACTTCTTGGATGCAAACAGGTCACATCGTTATCACAGGTTATTATAACCTGTAGTTGTTTTGATGTTTTTGTTTCCAAATTCACGGGTGGCTACTTGGCCACGATTTTGTAGGCAAATAGCAATGGTTATAGTTGAAAATTCTGAGAGTGTTTGTTCCGTCAGTAAATTCTGATTGTTTTGTGTGTTTTTGTATTATGTTTTTACACATTATATGTTTATGTATTTGTATTGTGTGTTTATGTATTATAAATAATTATTGTAGATGATGTGTCTCTGACCTTCTGTTAATCCATTAATTTTTGTATTTTCTTGTTGCTGACTACTTCTTTTAGTATTGGCAACCAGAGCCTCCTACATTCTGCTTATGGGGTTGGTACACATATTTCTTTATTAACATGAGAGCTGCTTCTTTGATTTTTCTCTTTTTCATGTTGTCATTTTACTTTATATTGTTTTAACTTTACTCTGTAGTTGTAAAGGTTTGTAGTTTGTCTGAAGTTGTAGGTTTAATTTGTAATTTTTCAATAACATCACAGAAAAATCAAAGATCGATAAGCCATTCTTGATCGTTTAATTTTGGATATGAATCACCTTTATTATATAAATATGAGCATATCTGTGACAGAAGTAATCTAAATCTTGTTTAAAATATAACGTGACTTAACCATTTGACGTCAGTATGTAATAACAGTTCACTTTGTTCATTGCCACATTCTTTCTGCAAAATACGTAACTGACGTGAAACATTTTTAGATCTTGTGGATGCTTTGAAAGTAGCACTCGAGTATGTACAATACAATGATAATCAATAAAATGTGGAATGTCATCATCACCTTTATACATAGCAACGAAGCCCCATTTATTACCAATCATTGCCGGAACGTTATCAGCGGCTATTGATGTATTGGAATAATAGTTAATAAATAATTCTTCTGCGATAGACATTTCATCGAAAACCTTTCGAATAAAATACATAATTATACAGTGTCAATATAGTCCGTAGATTCGTCAAACTGTACTTATTATGCAACGCATTCATCAATGTTTTCATGTAAAATTACTTCAAGATTTTGGCATTCTTTCTGTTGGTTGTCTATACTCAAATCGTGCTAGAAGGAAATCAACGATTTTGTGTACAATAAATATGTTCTATACAGAAAGTAATTTTAATTTTCAAAGTACCTTTGGTGAATATCAAATATTTTCATCATCACCTAGCCTCCAATGTTCACTGCTGAACATAGATCTCTCGCATGCTTTTCCACTTATTCCGACTTTGCACTCTTTTTATGTCATCGGTCCATCTCGTCGGGGGTCGACCTGTTTCTGTTAGCTTGTATTGGGAGTCTCCATTCTAAAATTATTTTTGTCCTCTTTCCACAACTTGTAGTTTAAACAGTGTTGTTAGATATTTTAACTTAAGATTAGTTAAAAATCTTCCATCTACATTGATGATTTTCCCGTTCCAATCTATTGTTTTACAGGTGTATTCTAGCAAAGTTGTTAACAATTTAGGAGAACGTCTCTTTCAATACGAAAGAGCCCTGTATCCTCATTAAGTCGTACACAAGCTGTAGTATGCTCATAAAGTCATGCGCATTAAGTCTTACGCAAGTCGTAGCATGGTAAAGGCATCACTTATGGCCACTACCCCGTATATGACCATTTCACCATGATTAGTAGGATAAGAAGCATGGCGTCCATCAACCAATAAGCTTGAAGCTACTAAAATTTCAAATAATTTCATAGTAAGTAGGAACAATGATGGAAACCTATCTAACTTTACGTAATAAAATATCCGTAAAGTCTCCAATAGATTCAGTGCACTGTGGATTCGATTCTCACTTTGGGAAAGGAGACTGAAGATCTCCTAGTTGAATGGATATTAACTTGTGCGAAGATGGTCTTTCCAATTGATAAAGACGGTTTATTGAGTTCAGTATAAAAACTTGTTAGAGAGGCAAATATTAAAACTCCTGTTGTCAATGATCGCCCTGGCAAAAAATGGTATTACAGCTCCCTTAACAGGCACAAGCAACTTTCTCAGAAGAAAGCATAATACGTTCACGGTGGCAGAGGCGCAGTGCCTAAAGAGAAAATACGTAAATGTTTCCACGAAGCTGCTATGAATTTAGGCGATATCAGTGCTACCAGTATATGATAATTCGAAAAGGATTTATAATATGGATGAAACGTGTTTCTGTTTAGCTACAAAAAGTAGTAATGTAATTGGACCGCGAGGGAAACAATCTATGATTAACGAACTTCGTCAGATAAGGAAAATGTAACTACGTTTTTCAGTTAATGCAGAAGGAAAATTCGCTCCTCCTTTATCAATTTTTAAATATGACCGGATTCGAATAAAGATGCTGGATGACTGACTTTGAGTACTTTTCCAACGTTTTTGTATCCTACCTAAGTTAGGCTCAGAGTTGCCCGTTCTTGTCTTTTTAGATGAACATAAATCCCATCTGACCCTATATTTAAGTAAATTTTGCAGAGAAAGTCAAATAATTTTAATAGCATTGCCCCCTAATGCTACTTATATACTCCAGCCTTTAGCTGTCTGTATTTGTGCTTATAAAACTAAAGTAGAAAAATGTTGTTCGAAAATATAAGACAAAGAACAATGACCAGGAGATTACTAAATCGTTTTTACCTATGACACTGGCTCAATTGGTTCATGAAATAAATGAATCTTCCAATTCTGATTATTTAGGCGATCAAGTTCCGAGCACATCGAATGCTAGCAATATTTCGATGGATAGCAGTTTTCTTCCAGATAATGCAAAGTCAAACGTAATATTTGTTTGCGCAAAAAACGATTCCTTTAACAGTATTCCACAATGCGCTCCTTGAGCTTCCTTGATAACATCGATAATGACATGAGAAATATGGGAATACTTGCTTGGCGGAAGAAGATGTATATAGATGACTACAGAGAAATTCTTGAGGAGTCTAGGACCCACGCAGGGTTGTAAAGCCGAAATGGTGATAATGATGAACACGAGACCATCATGACGACGATGGTCTCCGAGGACTTGGTGCACCTGTGCCACCGTCTCCTTGAATTATGTGGAAATACGATATTCGGTAATTTTTAGGACCGCTTATCACGAATATCATGACGATGATGGCCTCCGATGCCCAGAACGGGCATGGTCTTTTGGAGTTTTGTAGAAATTTGATACAAAATCAGTGCAAATTCCTTACTTGGAAATTTTTGGTGTCGCTGAACACTAATATCATGTCGAGGCACCTGGCGCAAGGACGGGCATCGTCTCCTAGAGTTTTGTGGAAATTTAATACAAAATCAGTGCAAACTCGTTACTCGGGGATTTTTGGTTCAATGATCAAGAATATCTTAACGGTGATGGCCTTCAATGCACAAACTTGAAGAGACCAACTCTCTCCTGAGCACAAGGTGAGTCGAACACCATCACTGACATATCAGTGTCCAGCGACCCCAAAAACCAACGAGTAACGAATTTGCACTGATTTTGTATCGAATTTACTCAAAACTACAGAAGCCGAGGCCGATAACGTGCCAGCGCGTTATCGCCGACATGATACTATAGGAGAAGAGTTCCAGGCGCCTTGATGAACATTTCCATCGTAATATTTATGTTCAGTGACCCCAAAAACCCCCCGAGTTGTAATATTGAACTCATTTCCGTCAAATATTTCCGATTTACAAAATTATCATTTTCATCACTTCGAAATGCACTTTGGAAAATGCATTTTCCTTGTTCAATAATGCAATTTTCGTCTTATACGAATCGAATGCAAACAGCAAGACAAAAATTTTCATTGAGATCCATCCAACTGTAAAAATTTGGTAGGTTTATTGCTCCATTGTCTCGCCTACAAAGGTTTCACTCCAAATGAAGGCCTCCTCCACCAATTTCTACTTATTTTTCAATGGATCTTTATATTAGAAATACACTATTGTGTTAAAACTTTATTATTTAATCATAATATAAAAAATACATAAACTTAAACATAAACACTTTTAACTTCATTAAACTTAAAATAATTGCATATATGTCAATTTATTATATTATACATACTGTATTTCCATATTTATATACTTTAAGGTATGGGTCATGTTTACACTGGTTCCGTAATTCGATTGCTTGAATAATGGCGCATATGGAAAGAATAAAGATAGAGAGCTTAAAATTTTAAGAATCAGCAAAAAATCGAATTAACGTCAAGGTCATCAGAAAGCTTCAGGCGTGGATTAATCTGTTTTCTACAATTTCCCAATCTGTTTTACAATTATATAGAAAATTAATGGCACATTTTAATCATAAATACGAGAAGGTTTCAGTTTGTGCTATTCCTTAATCCTATTTCACAAACGTATGTTATTACTAACATAATATAAGTAGTTAGTCATATACAATATACAATATATTGTAATAAGTAAAGACGAAGATGAAAGAAGAAGATAAATCAGGATTCTACTATTTTCAGATCCGATTGCTCAATTAGACCAATCGGGGAATTTTCTCAGAAGACAATTCCTCGTCGGAGGAAACCTCTGAGAGAAGGAGAAACGTTCATATGAGATTTTTGTCCCAAACAGGCCGGAAGTATTTGAAATACACATAAAATAAATAACATTTAAAAAAACTGTTTTAAAAATAGTGAATTATCAGTAGTAAACAATTATAAAAAAATATTAAGACGACCCAAACTCACTTGCGATCCCTTGATGCTCATTCAATGATCCCAACCGAGATGCGTTAAGACGCAAGAATATACTTTAATCCTTTTATCGTTTAAGATAGTAGGATAAAGCTAACGAAACAATTTGGAAGAGTTCTTAAATCTCTGCTTAGAGAATTTAAAACTCAAGTGGTTACTGTACCAAATGTCTTCCTTCTTTCACTTATAGTAGCACATAGAAAGTATTCCATTCTGAAGCGGACTTTAGCCCGTTTCTGCACTTCATATTAAACTCTTTATATTTTTCTTTACTCCGTACTAGACTCTGTGTTTTACTTTCAATGCATATTGAGATTTTCTCCAGGTGCTTTATTTCCCAGTGGACTCTGTCATCTTTCTTCACTTCCTATTGTATTATATCCAGTCTTGTCCCAATGGGAGTTTCTAACTCTTCACTGGAGTCTGTACAGTAGTAAAGAATTGAGAAAATTTTACGAAATAGAACAGAAACACAAAAAATGGAATAAAGCCCGATGTGTATTCGATTAAAGTCATTGTTGATTAGAACAATGGATAGATGGATAGAGAGACTGTTAAATAGAAGGTTTGAAAGAGCGAGCAATGACCAAATATGGAAAAACAATATGATTAACCAACTGAAATATAAATTTTTCAAAACTATCAATTTATATTTCGTGGAACTATCAAAAGCAAAGAGCTACCAATTTATCACATTTTTCCCCTACAATATTTTCTTTGGGATGGTTATCAAATAGTAATAAACTAACAGTTTTTTTAACAATTAAACATATTTTTCACAAACATATATATATTTATTAATATCTTATCTTCTATACTATCAATATATAATTTAAAAAGGTTGCGTCAGCTGACCTCAAAATAAAATAAGCCTCCACCTAGTTTTTATTTAGAAAAGTGAGTTGCTTGGAATTGGACTGAATGTGTCCAACCAACCAGATCATGGAATCTCAGGATTTATTTGGAGCAGTAGTTCAATTGGATTAAAAATGTAACATTAAAATTGTAAAAGTAAGAAAAAACAGTTGTTTCCACTTTCAAGGTTTTCGGGAAACTTCTTTATTTTTTGACGGAATTGGAATTTTGATTGATGTGTTGACATTGAAAGCAATAAAAACAATATATGATCGAAAGAGGCCACGTCCAACAATATGCAAAACTTGACATAGCACTGGTTTAGTTCAATAGATCCGGATCACTAAGAAATTCGGTAAAAGTGATCCAGTTCACCAAATCATTAGATCATCAGATTAGTTTTAATTTAATTTAAAAATACAGTGAACGAAATATAGTTTGTTTCTGTAACAATTTATTAACATAAATGGCTTCGCCTAGCTTTCATTCAGGAATCTAACTATACGAAATTTTACGAAATATTTGCAACGATTCACAGAATCATTAGTTCCCGATTATTTATATTTGCACCTAAACACGATTTTAGAACTTTAACTTCTAAGTTAAAACGGACATGTCATTTTATTTTGTCGTCAGTGAACCTTACCAAGGCACAGCCACAGCCAGTCTTAAGTTCACAATGTATCAAAAATACAAAATAATTAATATGTCAAATATTAAGCAGGTACAATGGTTCACATCTAGGAAAAACATAATGTTGGACATACTATTTCTCGGTTTCAACATATAATATGTATTAGATATCATAATCATCTACTCTTATTTATTTTGATATAATTGTATGACCGCAGAAGTAACTAGTTGACAATTTTATAATGTTAACGTACTGAATTTATAATGGTATTCCAAAATAAAGTTCAAAAAAGGAATGAAAAAATGACTAAAAGGAAAACATTTATAGACTCAACTTACTGATGGAAAACGAAGAACAGAAAGAGAATGTTGTTGTGATCTAAAGGTTTCACATTATTTTTGAGGAACATGATTAGTTTTCTTAAACAAATTTTTCCAGTTTAGACTATACAAATGTAATTTACATATATAAATACAAGGAAACAGTATGTCCAATCATTTTGATTAAAGCTTTTATAGATAGAAGATCCAGCTTGAGTTGACCTTCATATATTTTTTTCTAGTTAGAGTATGTTGTGCCAATATATTTTAGTACCATTTAATACTTAAAAATGATATACCATTAAAATCACAATATTTTCAGTTGTAAAGAAAAGGTGGTTCTTTTCGCCTTATTTTACAAATAAAACTACCAATATCACCATTAAAATGGAAAAGGAGTTTGCCAATATCCAATCTAAAAACGAAGATCCCAAGACAATGGAAAAATAAAGGATCAGCAGGTATCTAATACGACTTAACAACAAATCCTCTGGCATAACGGATTCGCAATTGGTATATGGAACCAAAGCGTTGTTTGTAGAATGAATATTTTCCTCCTCGTGGGATATTCCTGGCAAGTATTCTTCATGTGTGGTGTTCAACTCAATGGTGTTGTCGGCAGTATCTAAAACAAAAATATGTTGTTTACAAATCAGACTTTAGTAGACACTTATAAGAATTTACTAAAATTTAAAACGGAAAAACAAGAACTTTTAATATTTTCAAAAATGGTTTAAGGTAGCTTATGTGGTGGCTTAAGGCTGGTAATGAAGCTCAGAAATAGTATAAGATGTCGATAATTATGCTATAATAAAACTGAGCGTAATGTCCACTGTTTTTTCAACGAGAATTTGAAGGTTCTAGAAATAGAGCTCAGCTCTACTAGCAAACCCAATTTCACGTCCACGAAAGCATGTTGCCGCGTAGGCACTGGGTACATAACGTACAATGGATTTATGTTATGTAGGAGACGTGTCTACCTCGTGTCTACCAGGGAATTGGGACCAAGCAATTTGAAATAATTCCTTTGTTATAAAATAATTTGTTTATGTACAAATTTCTTAATTTAATTATGACACACATTATAATTTCACGTGGCTTACATAAGTAACAACTGCAGCATAGCAGAATGCGTCTCATAATATTATACCATAAACAGGACCCCTAAAAGGGTATATATGAATTAGATATTATGCACTCATTATGGTTGATACATTCAGAATCGTCGAGTCTAGGTAGACTTTTCTGTAACATAGTCAACACATTATAATACTTAGGAACGTGGTTAACTGGAATTAAACGTTTTTTGCTGAATGTGTTAAATTTGTCTCCTAAAGAATAAATTAAAATAACACACATGCATTGGATGTCTCCCATACTCGACTAGGGGAAAAATCCTCCAACGAAAAATTCTGACTCTTCAAGATTAGGGGGTCTGTGTTGGGTTACCTACCCATCAGCAGTAAAAAATCTCAATGAGCCTCTCAATCAATACAAGAGTTATCTATAAAACAAAAAAGAAAGGAAAGGGTACTGAGAAAGTAGTAAAATACACTCACATATAAAGGGGAGTCAAAATGAAAAAGCAAAACAAGGAGTCTCAATAACTGTCCATAGCAAGCTTAAAAATAGCATTAAAAATTAGGGAAAAATAAATGAAGGAATTATAGAACTTACAAAAAATGAACAATACAGAATAATTATTGACTATTCAATTATTGACAATTATATTCAATTATTATGACAAAGACTACTTCTACGATAATTTGACAAATAATGAAAATATAAGCTTTCAAAAGGAAATATTTCTCGTCGGAGACTTTAAAGGTAGAACGGAGATGTCTGACAAAAGTCTAATAGTGGGCAAGTATGGAGAAGACACCTTGGACTGACAGTGGGCAGATATTAATTGACTTATGTGAAAACTTCTCTTTAAAAATTTCAGTTTCGACGCCCACAAGTGCGTACACAAATATACATGGATACAGCCTACTAGGAAACTACGATCTAGACTATGTTATTAAACGTCAAGATCCTAATATAAAGACAAAAGATGTAAGAGATCGGGACCAGCAATGTAGATGATACCACTTTTTGGTGAAAGCAACTATAACAATACCATATAAACACTTCCCAAGAGGGTCACAAGATAATTGTACCGCTCAAAAATTGATAACTATGTATAATCTAACAAGTTTAAGACAACCATCAGTACAAATGTTGTATAAACTAAAGACTTGCCAAAACTATAGTCTGTAAAAGATATGTAGTAGTGCCGAGTATCTGTTGAAAAAATAAAGCTACATATTCATAATGCAGCAGAAGAAGCATTGGGTATACTTGACAATGGGAAGATTCGAAACGTTAATAAAAGATAGAAAAGAGCGTAATGAAATTTGACTTGAAATGCGAGACGATGAAAATCGAAGATAATATACTAGATTAAATAGAGAATTCAAAAGAGAAGTAACAAAAAACAAAAATCAGTTTTTGGAGATAAAATGTGAACAGCTATAGTAGGATCGTTTTAGCCTGTCGCATAAGTAATAAAAGTGTCTATTCAGATTTGCCTCAGGTAGTCAGCGGTTCTCAAATAAAAAATGTACGGTTTTCTTAATTTGATAATACGACATTAGGGATTTTTTTTAATAAAATAACTTTGTATTATGTTTTATAATAATTGAATATCATAATGTAAATTGATAAACATTGAGTATAAAATATACAGGGTCATTCACGCAACATGTTGGTTAAAAGTTTTCAAAGTTCTGGTCGTCTCTGGTTTCTGCAAACTTGGAATAATGGGTTATGCAAAGCATTCTTCATTTTTTAAATATTTGTATTCTTCTAGCACTTCCGTTTGTACCGGAAGTCGCCATTAAGTTTCTTATTTTAAATAGAAACTGCGCTTTTTGTTATTTTTTTTTAGAATCTACGTAAAATTCTGGGGCGATTTTTATTGGGATACCATTCTAGAAAAAATAGCCGTTTTTGAGATATTTAAAGTTTTTGAAAAAATTTTCATATTACACATGAAACTTCAAAAATTAATATTGTGGTTAATATTTATGCTGAAAAAACAGAAATTCTTTTTCAGCGTGTACTAAACTCTATTTTTATTTAAGCATAAAAAAATTTGCCAATGTTAATACTGGGTGTTCAAAATTTTGTATTATATTTTTATTTTTATATATTTTATAAATATATCTATAAAAATATATATCTATATAAAACAAAGACTTATTCCTACCTCCCACACACACCTTCCCAAACCCACCGAGGTAGGTTGTCCTCCTGCGGTACAACCAGCCCCGGCTTTCCTCCGCCCCCTGGTCTTTGGAGCCAGGTCTCGACTATTTCGCGGTATCCCCCGTCAGGCAATGGGAGATTTCCGTGTATTTACATTTAAGTGGTAGGTTAGCCCATTTGGCTTTATCACTACCGGTCAAAGCAATTGTTCGGCTATCTAATGATGGTTGTGTGTGCCGATACTTGCTTTCCTTTTTCTGCACCAAGTGCAGTCGAGAGCGAGCAAGCATCGAATCCTTTCATCCGTCGTCTAATACCCAGTCATTCGTCCAGTCATGTCTTTAATCTACCTTACTTGCTAATTTAATTTTTCGGTGCTTGCATTCAAGAGCGTCGTGCGGCGTGCCACCGGCTCTCTCCTGCATGCGGTTTTTGTTTTTTTTTGTCGAAGAAGATATAAGACTAGCATTGGGTAGAAAACCTTCCGTATTTCCTGCATGCAATATAATATATCTTTTGCCATTACTCGCACTAGTACTCGAATAGCATTTGGTAGAATCATCTTGCCAGGATGATTTGGTATTATTTCCTTTCGCAAAAATCCACGTTTCGCCAAGAAACACAAATTCTCTGGCAAATTCGGAATTCTTGTTTTTTAAATAGTTTCTTATAAATTTCCATCTTTTGCCAACAACATTGGACAGCTCGCACAACACTTTACGATTATTGGGTTTTTTTGTATCTAAAACCCATAGCTTTTAATACTTTTGATAAACTGGTCGAACCCATATCACAAAGTTCTCTGTCCTTTATTTTTTGAATAAGTGTCTTTCTTGTAACATGTTCTTTTGCTTTGTACATGTCATAAATGATATTTCTGATTGAGATTTTAATATCTTGTGGCAAGTCGAGGGTTTTCGGATGCAAACGAATCCTTTTATTTTCCTTTGACGCTCACTCGGAGATAAAAACTTATATTTAGGTGTTCTATCGTTTTCTTGTACGTTATCCATTGTCACTATTGAAAACCGGCGATCGTTGAATAATAATAGAGATATTTTTCGGAGCTCCTTGAATATATACACGAGGGGGCGGGGCCTCGGTGGCAGGGCGCGTCGGTCATTGGCCGACGAGTCCGGTCAATGGAGAGCCTCGATTCCGCAGACTGTTTACTATTTTTGCAAATATAACAACTAAAATTATCCAGTTAAGCGACCGCAAGGAATGGATGCAATCCTCGAGACAATTTTATTTGAAATAAAATTATAAAAGTTTTTTCAATAAATTATCATCACAAAGCATTCAATTTGCGTTTTTTCACGATTTATAAAAAATTGTTTTGGTAGCGCTGATTTATCCTCAAGTACTACAGCCGACCAGTAGGAGGTTCGGTACCACAAAGCAGGTAGAAAAGGGAAAGCATAACAGAGTGGCTGTAACTAGAGTCATAAATTATTTTTCGGGCGTTAATCCGAAATACGACAGGGTAAAACGACTTCACTATAGACACACAGATCGGCGGTACCAAAATGGCAGAGGCTTGTAAACTTATCAAGAATTCAACAAGAGACACAAGCGAAAAAGGCAATACACAAATAATAAATTTCCATGATTGGAAAGCTCGTTACGAGATTTTATTGACGGAAAATAGACAAGAATTCGCATGGAGAAAAGAACAGTTGGAATGGAAAAGCATCAAGTCATAGAAATATTCCAATCGAGCTTGTAAAATATGGCCCGGATATGCTTATCGAGGTAATCGCTAAACTGTCTAATAAATTTCTCTCAGAGAACAAAATTTGTTCTCTGAGAGTGGAATACTCAACGAGTGGAATTTAGCACATATAAGCTCGATACATAAAAAAAGTAACAAAAAATATTGCCAGAATTACCGTGGGATTAATGTCACGAGTTCAATAGCAAGACTATGTGGAAAGGTGCTTAAAGCAAGAATAGAAGAAGACCTGGAAGGAATTGAAGAACAGAGTGGTTTCCGAGCTGGAAGATCCTGTCTTGATAATATATTCTCAATTAGACAAACAGTTCAAAAGATACTAGAAAGGAAACTAAATACCCAACTTGTCTTTATTAACTTAGACAAAGCTTATAGTAGAAATTAGACAAATATTAGAATGAATGGAACTATTTTTATTAGATCGACGCAAATTCTCGCATTCGCTGACGATATAGTTATAGTGGTCAGAAGTATGAGAGACATAGTGCAGTGTTTTACAAGGCTTGCGGACGCGGCAAGTGAATTAGGACTTGTGATAAACGAGGAAAAAACCAAATATATGTTGGTTTCTAAAAACCCCCGAAATATCCAACAGAGAATTCAAATTAACAACCCTACCTTTGAGCAAGTCAAAGAATTCACATATCTTGGATCGCTAGTAAACGCAACAAACACGACAAGCGACGAAATAAAAAGACGCATAGCAATAGCAAAGATAACTGTTTACGGTCTACAGACACATTTAAAAAATAAAAATATAAAACGTGCAGTAAAGCTCAATATATACAAGACCTTAATAAGACCGGTTTTTATGTATGGGGCTGAAACGTGGCCCTTATCACAAAATGATGAAAGACTTCTTGATATTTTGGAGAGAAACATTCTTAGAAAGATTTTTGGGACCGTAAATGGAAATGGGCTATGGCGTCGAAGATACAACTTTGATCTATATGAGTTATACGCCGATCCAGATATTGTTAAATTCGTTAAAGTGCAGAGACTTAGATGGCTAGACATATTGCTAGGATGAATACACGAAGAGTTTAATATTATCAATACCAGAGGGCACAATAAGTAGAAGACGACCACGAAGGAGATGGATTGATGATGTGGAAGAAGACCTACAGATTCCAAGGGTGAGAAGATGGATGGAAGTTGCCAGGAATCGACAGGAGTGGCGACTTCTTTGTGAGCAGGCCAAGATCCACAACGGATTGTCGAGCCACTTATGATAATGAAAGCTTATGAGAATGTGCCCCTAATAAAATTACTTGAAAAAGTATATTTATATTACACATACATTAAAATAAGATAGCAGTGGTAAAATTGGGCACAAGAACATCAGAATTTTTTAGAGTGAATAAAGGATTGAGCCCGGGTTGCTGCTTTTCTCCAACTCGATTTCAAATGTACATTCAGGGAGCACTAGATATCTGGCGCAGGAAGTGTTACGGAAAGAGACGGAACAAGACACTGTACACCTTACTATTTGCAAATCATGAAGTAATTATAGCCAACGATGAGGAAGATATATCATTTATGATGAGGAAACTACTGGAGGAATATTCAAAGTGGGGTTTGGTTCGGGAATCAGCAGCTAACATAGAAATAGAAATGTCAGGAATATACATAACTAGGAAACGTTATGTCTTGTAAATGAACGTCTGATAGATATACAGAGTAGAATATCGAGAGGGAAAGCAGCAATCCAAAGACTAAATTTAATACCTTTGTCGACAAAAATTTGGCAACTTAGCAAGACAAATACGGAGAAAATTGAGGCGGTGGAAATGGAATTACACATAAGGACGGGGAAAATATCAAAACTGAAACAAACAAGAAATGACATTAGACATTAAACAAAAAATGGGACTGACAGAAAAGATTACCGGTAGAATAAAAACCCAAAAGCTTATATGGTATTCTTCTTCTTCATGTCCCATCTCCTCTAAGAAGGTTGGGAACCATCATGGCAATTCGCACTTTATATGGTATGGACACGTGGAAAGAATGAATCACAATAGATGGCCAAACAGGGGGTTAAAATATCAAACAGCAAATAGAAGAAAACCCGTGCGTCCAAAAATAACATATATTTAATGTATAATATTATTTTATGTATAGTACGAAAGATTTTTTAATTTTCATAAACGCCACTCCTGTATCAAAATTTTTGACACCAATACTTTCAGTGTTTGTAAATTCTTTTGAAGGTAATTTTTAAAACATTCCTCAATATGTTTATTTTCTATAAAAAAAAATACAATAGCTTACCTGTGCTGGTTTCCACTGGTGGGTTATCGAATTGTACATCCTCTAGAGAATATGTAGATGGCGCTTGAATATGTAACCTTGAGACTGGTGGAATTTCATTTGTAGAATGATGTTCAGATCTATCAATATTTTCTTCAGTTACACTGTGAGAACTCATACTGTAGGTCAAACCATCTGGGTGCTCACTGTTATATCCATTTTCCATGTTATTTTCGTTTTGGGTATCAGACATACTCTGACTTTCAATAATAGTAGGTTGTATGACTGTTTCATTTTCATTTATTTCTGACAGCACCAGTGGTGTATCAGACAATTGCGACCAAATGCTAGCCCCGTCATCGCTGTCGATATTTCCTATCAAATAAAATATTATGTAATAGTTTTAATGAGTAAGAATAAATAATAAATGTTAATTACATCAAATAGCAAAATCTTTAACAATAATACTCCAGTCGTCAGCAAAGAACTGCCACTGAAGAACCTAAAAATCGTACGAACAAGGTGAATTTTGTGATCACTCCTTGGGGAGAAAAGCGGAAAACCTCGATTCGCCAAGAATATGTACGTCGTAAAAAAATGTTTATTAGCACTTTTTCTGTAGAATGGATCGTTCTCTCAGAAACAACGCTTGAAGCGAACTGCGATTTTGAATGTCGGTTACGCGTGCGAAATAAATTTTTTAAATAAAATTTGTAAACTCTGTAAAATTTGTATTAACTTTACGGTAACAATTCTATATATTTTGATCAGATTGTTCTGTCGACAAAAACCAAAATATGTTTTAAAAGTGAAGAGTTCAGCTTTCGTAGACATTTTTTGCTTTTTGCTGCATATTAAGTAGTTTGTATAAAGATGTTAAATAAACGTAGCGCGATTTTTGCTATTTTTTACGATTCTCATGAGAAATAAAATTTATCACTTCCATTGACCGGTCACTATGGAATTTCTATTGTTAGAGCCTAATCTTCAAAAATTATAACATGAAATTTCGATTTTGAGTTATGGTAACAAATCTGAGGTACTTGAAATATGTTTAAAAAACACTGTACCTATTTAAACTTTCACATTACAAACGATCTAAAACGTTTAAAACTCCTTTTCGGTTACACAAGTACGTATTTCAAAACTACACAACTTCTGCTACAAATTTCTCCCAATAATGTCTTCGTGAAACCATTTCGCGTGGCGTGAGATCGTTTGTAATATGAAAGTTTAAATTCAGCGAGTTTTACGCATATTTCAAATGCCACATATTTGTTGACAAAACTCAAGTCGAAATATCATGTTATAGGTTTTGAAGATTAGGCTCTACCAATGGAGATTCTATAGCAACCGGCTAATGAAAGTGATACATTTTATTGACCTTATGAGAATCATAAAAAATTGCAAAAGTCGCGCAACATTTATTTGTGTAACATCTTTATAGAAACTGACTTAAGCATTTTTTACCTTTAAAACTCGTTTTAGGTTTGGTCGATAGGACACATTTTTGTGAAACATTTTTTTCCATTTCCTTACCTACGATGGAGGGGGGAGGAGTTTAGGGAAAAATCCAGTGGTAGGAGTGGTAAAGTTTTTTTGCATCTTTTTGGGATCCCAAAATTGACATTCTCAGTTCGTATGATTTTTAGAGGTCAAATCTCCGACGACTGGACTGTAAAGGCAAAACAAAAGTTGTTTTACGCCACGTCTAAAGTCGCGATCGGTTGCATTTGATCGTAGAAGTGATGATGGTACCATAATCATTTGCGTTTTTTACATCTCTGTATAAGTCTCTAGCTTGATAATTTTAACAATTCAACCCCCGACCGTAACTGGAACAATTTGAAGGGGTTATGCATCACGACGTTATCCTTGCTGGGAATGCTGCACTGAAGACTCTGAAGACTACAAGTAATGAGTGCGAAATAGAATAAAACTGCACAACTATAGTCCTTTAAGCAACTGTCGAAGCATAACAAAGTAACTATTGTTATTGGTGTCATGATATAAATTGTTGAAAGAGAAAGTAGTTGTTTTATCAGACCCATTCTGCGGTATACCAAAAAGCCAGATAGTGGAAGATGTCAAAAAATTGTAAAAGCAACTTAGTGCAGTCGACTAGGAAAATATTTCATACCAAAGGCAAGCAAAGTTTATTAAAACCTTTTACCCGATACAAAAATACTCTTACGAGATTCAGAAAACTAAACTCATGGACTGCTAAAGATTCACACAGGAATTTCTCCCTAAGCACTGCTCAATCAAATATCATATCTGTAAAATGGGTAAGTGAATGAGGAGTAACATGCAAATTCCTGCGAAAATGCACAGGAATTCCTGACATATACGGATAATTGTTAGCCAACACCTTGTTGAAGATAGGTTTCTTAGACTAAACGTTTTTAGACTGGCAGGTATTTATGGTACCATAGTTTCACCTGATACTATATGCAAAAAATTATTTGAACAAAATTTATCATCTTATGTACCTACTACAGGCCCCTAATTAGACGCAGCTCATCCAAGACAACGCTCGGAATTCTCTCGAGCTCATGCAGATTAAAATAAGAAAGACAGGTGACACATTCTGTTTACAGTCTCGTGTTAAGAGATATTTACCTAATGGTGGTTAAAGAGGGTTAACAAGACATGAAGAAGGATACGTCCAACGTTCTTTCCTAGAGCACCGTTTGGTTGTGAAGGTAAAATGGTATGGGGCGGCATTTCTTTGGAAGCAGTTACAGATCTTGTTATGTTACAGGGAGATGGCCTTAATGTTGATAGGTACATTAGGGAATGTGTGGAAGAACATGTGATACTTTATATGCATTTCGTATTTGAAAAGTTTCTCCTAATGCAGGATAATGCTCGGCCGCACATTTAATAAACCGATAAACCTACAGCATTTCTGGGACAACTTGGGAAGAGTAGTTAGGCAAAATTATGGCGAGTTTGAAAGTGTGGTGGCGTTAGAACACGCGCTGGTAAACGAAAGGAAACAAATACCGCAAAATGAAATTACTGCTTTGATCCAGTCTATGCCAGAAAGGATGAGAGCTGTTATTGAACATATAATAAAAAAAATAATTGGAATTAAAATTTTTCTAACGGCCGATTTCACAATGATCCGCTAAAGTGGACTTTAGTAAAAGGAGACTTTATGTTAAAGTCGACTTTAAAGTGGCTGTCAATGATATTTGATTTCATAACTCGCTTTAAAGGGCTCTTTAAGTAAAGTGGCTTTTAATGAAATTTTATACTGTTGGTTAAACTGAATTACGATGTATTTGAACGAAAATGGAAATAATGACATTGAATGTCATACATTTTGGCCATTTTGCCGAATTTTGCACGTTTGTATTTGTGTTCTACTTACCAGATTGATATACTATACTTAATTGTCAGTTTTTAACTACTAAATTACTTATTATTACTTAATTACTAATCCAGATTTAATTTAATTATTAATAACTTTAATACTAATTTAATACCACTTCAACTACTAATTATTATTATTTCTTTCTTTTTAATTAGATTTATTACTTAATACTTACTTAAATCTACTACTATTACTTAAAAATTAATTAGTTTACTAATTAGTTCATCATCATTACTATACTTTTCTTTTTAATTCTAGTTTACTATTAATTTTATTAATATTAGATACTACTACTACTACTACTATTAATTATATTAGTATAATACCTATATCATTAACCTAAATCTCTTTTCTTAACCTAAATCTTTGATAAAAATCCAGATCATCATAATGTTCAAAATAGTTTATTTTTAAATCTGTAAATTGTTGGAATCCTAACCGCAATAAATTCCTCTTCATCAGAGGAACTTGAACTAGATGTTTCAAAATTATGTATAATTGCGCTTTTAAAGTGTAAATATGTTTAAAGAATGGGATTACAAAAGTAATATGTTATTACAATGTAGGATGGCAGTTACGCTAACCTTAAACAGTGTTGTTAAAATATTCAAAAAATAGGTTATGTACTCTTTAAAGGAAGCTTTAACAACTTAAAGGTCCGAAATCCCCACTTTAAAGTTAAAGTGGGCTTTTGATAAAAAGGATCCTTTACTTGATTATGAAATCGGCTGTTATACTTTGTGTTAATTTTAATCAAGTCAATTAATCCCCGTATTATACATGTCTCTTTAATCTGCCTCCCACCATGTGTTTGGCCTTCTTCTTCTACATTTTCCAGGAACTTTGTCATCAATTGATGTCACATGCCTTAATAAATAATTTATTAATGTTGTCTTTTGTTACTCCGTCTATCTATTTACGCATTCATATTGCTGTAAAATGCATTTTTTGTTCTTTTTGCGGTGTTCAACTGCCCGATAGGGTGTGTCGTAATGTTGTCCTTTCTTTTTAACTACCAAACAAAAATTAGAGCTTGTTTTACTGTTTATATAATTGTTTTTTCAGTATCATTGAAATTTCTGTCATATAACACATTACTCGCTTTTTTCCATTTCATCCATCTAGCTGTAACTCTACTGTATGCTTCTCCATGTATTTCTGCATTGTTCTGTAGTACTGTTCTAGATATAAGAAACTAATTTCCATAATTATTTCACCATCCAAAATCATTATTTTGTCTGTAATATTAATTACCATCGAATGAACTTTCTACTACTACTACTATCGGTTCACAGCGTCCTCCGACGCCTTCCGACTCCTAACCGCCATTCTTCTCTATTTAACCATAGGCCTGAAGGGATTTCTCTTTCCTCTAGTTCTTTTTCAATTCCTTCTCTCCAGCTTCTTTTCGGCCTTCCTCTTTTTGTTCTCCCTTGTGGTGTCCACGTCAAAATCTGTTTCTTAATCCTGTCATCTGGCATTCTCTGTACATGGCCGTACCATATTAACTGTTTTGTTTTTATGTCATCAACTATTGTATGCTTGACTCCCATCATTTCTCGTATTCTCTCATTTGGTATCCGATCTCTTCTTGATTTGCCTGCTGCTCTTCTCCAGAAGTCCATTTCTGTTGCTAATAACAGTTTCTCTGTTCTTTGTTTCATTGGCCAAACTTCACTGCCATATGTGATTACACTTTTAAGTATGGTGTTGTATATGAGTTGTTTGTTCGCTTTAGATATTGTTTGGTCCCACAGAATGCTGTTCATCATGGATATGGCTTTTCTAACCTGTATGTTTCTGTCTTTTATAGCAGCATCGAGTGTTGCATCTTGAGTTATCTTCATACCCAGGTACTTGTATTCATCACAGTGTCTAATTTCTACCCCATCGTCTAATATAATGGACTGCTTTGTCCCTCCAATACACATGGTTTCAGTTTTCTTAATTATCACTTCGGGACCCCATTTGTTATATTCTTCTATTAGCTTCCGTCGTCAAGTCGTCATGATCCTGAGCAATCAGTATTTGGTCATCAGCGAAACATAAGGTGTACAGTGTAGTCTCGTCGTTGAGAGGGATTCCCATGCCATTACATTTTCTTTTCCGCAGCTTGAGTGCTTGTTCCAGATAAATTTTGAAAAGGGTAGGCGAAATACAGCAACCCTGCTTTAGTCCTTTCGTGACCTTAAATCCCTCAGATATCCTTGATCCAGTTTTAATTTTTGAAGTCGTTCCATTATACAGACTTTGGACTGCTTTGATAAGACCATGCTTAATGTTGGTTTGCTGTAGGGTTGACCATAGTTTACTAAGGGGTACACTGTCATATGCTTTTTGTAAGTCTATGTACACCAGGTGAACTTCTTTATTGACGGCTGTTTTTTTCTCAATAACTTGCGTAATAGAGTACAAGTGGTCTACTGTGGATCGCCCAGCTCTAAAACCAGCTTGCTCCTCTGCTTCGTAATCTCTATAGTCATTTTCTATTTTGTTCTTAATAAGTTTCCCATACATCCTACTTATTGTGCTGTTTACCGCAATTCTTCTGTAATTTTCACACTGATCCTTGCTGCCCATTTGTGGATAGTTGACATGATAGATAATTTCCATTCTTTTGGTAATTCGGCCCCATTCAAGCAGCCTTAAAAGAGTAGTTTTCTTAACTGTTCCTGGAGTTTGTCTGTGCCGGCTTTCACTAATTCTGCAGGGATGTCACCAGGACCAGGGGATTGTCCATTTTTCAAGGATTTGGTTATTTCTTCCATCTCTGATTTACTTATTTGTAATTGTGATAAATTTATACGTATATCTATCGTGTTGTCTTCCATGTTAGTAAATACTGGTCTTTGTTCTGTTAGTAATTTTTTGAAATATTCTTCCCATTTTTCTGTTGTTATTGGTGATATAACGTCTTTTTTTTATTATTTCTCATACTTTTAATCAATCTCCAACTCTCTGTGCTTCTTCTACCTCCTACGTAGGTGTTGATCTTTTGGCAGTTCTGTTCCCATGGTTCGTTCTTTTTTTGAATTATCTTTTTCCTTACTTTGGCTTGTGCTTCTTTGTAAATTGTTTTATCGTTTTCTGTTTTTGTTGTTAATAATGTTTGGTATTTCCGACGTTTATCTCTAATTTCCTTCTCTATTTCTTCATCCCGCCAGTACGATTTTATTCCTTTATGGTTTTCGTCACATTTCCCCAGTGCTTCTTCTGCTGCCAAATGAATCGACCTTTGTAATGATGAACTTTCTAGATTGTTATATTTTTATCTAAGGTTTGAATGTGTTTCCTTAAAAACTTGTCTCCACTGTTCCAGTCTTGGTGATCCCTCTCTTTCATTTATTTTTAATAACACCAGGAGTGATGCTGTCATTTGACCAGTTTTATCAGTTGGCCTGATGACGCTGATGATGTGGTTCTCATTGCAAGAATTGGAAAAGAACTGGCAAGTATAGCAAAAAGAATGATTCGGAAAAGCTCTAAAATAGGACTGAAAGTTAATATTAGCACATCCAAGTACATGAAAATATGCAAAAAAAGGAATAATTAAATTAGAGGTGGAGGATGGATCAGTTGTAGAATTCGAGAAGGTGGATATATGTACTTCGTACCCTTATTAATCAGACATGTAAGGAAGAGACTGAAATCAACCTGAGACTGACCAAGAGCAACAGATATGCTGGGCCATAAACAAAATTAAGCCAAAGATATATCTCGTAATACAAAAATAAGAGTATAAAAATCTATAATTAGACCCACAATGCTATACGCTGACGGGACATGGACTATGAACAAACCATACAAAACAGATTTTAAGCATGGGAAAGAAAGATACTTCGCAGAATGTTTGGTAGAAAAGTAGTAGAGAGAGAATGAAGAAGACGAACTAATATAGAAATGTACCAATTATATGCTAACCCTACAATAACAAAAGTAGTGAAAAAACGTAGACTAGAATGGCTCGGATATCTAGAAAAAATGCAAGGTAATAGACAGGTCAAGAATATTGGTTGGAGAGTACCTGAGGCAAAAAAAGAGAGGTAGACCAAGAAAGAAATGGGCAGATGTAGTCATGGAAGATGTCAGAGAGATGGGAATCATAGATTGAAAGCTGACAGCTAAGAACAAAAACCGATGGAAATTATCCATCCAACAATGAGCCTAAAAGGTCTGTTAGCGCTATACATACATACATCAATTCGCCAACCTGAAAGCTATTTACTTTCTTCTATTACAAAATATTTGTTAGAATAAATATATTGCAAACTGTGTCTAAAGGTTCGAGATCCTAACAATATACAAAATGAGATTTTGAGGTTACATGTTGCTTTGACCAGTAATGAATCTAAATACGAGGTTTGTTAAATTGACCACTTTTCAAATTTCGAGCGTACATTCAATTTTAACTTTTTATTTATTGTTATGTTGGTACGTACGTCTGTACGTCAAACTGTCAACAAACGCACGTGTTGATATTCGCCCTCTCATTCGTCAAGAGACTATTAAATATAATTTATTGCCTTAACCCAGACGGATTCTCATTTTACAGGTCCAAACTTGCCAGTCTGTTTAAATTCAAATTGTAGCGTGTTGGTTTTTAAGTTAATATATTGTGTGTTATATGTTATAGTTATTGTTAAGTTATTTACTGATTGTGTTATTTTTTAGAGTTTAGTTTAAGTGTTTAGTATTAACTTTTATAGTGTGTAGTGAACTTTTAGTATCCAAAAACACAGTTGTTAATCAAAAGTAAAAATAGCTTGCGGTAATCGCTTTAATAAAGGTAAGAGAAACCAATATTTTAATTTATTGATGTTTCGACAAGTTTTGTTTCCTTTTTAGTCCATTTATTCACGGTTTTTGCTGTATATATTAAAGAACCGCTTGGATTGAAAATTTGGCATATACATAGCTAACGGCAAAGAAAAAAGTGATATTGTGCCGATGTGTGCTTTTGCCATGGGGGTGAGTTTCACTTCTTCTCGGGTGTGAAAAAACATCCGTTCAAAATAAGTCCAGAATTGAATAAACTGACTAATTCTAAGCAACTTTTGTTTTATACAGTTTTTATTATTTGCAGTTATTTGCGAATGAATATGATTATTTTTCAATAAAAAAACCAAGTTTTTAGACGGTTTTCCGTAAATAGCTCAAAAAGTAAATCATCATCATCATCAGTGGCGCTACAGCTCTTTATGAGCCAAAGCCTTCTTCAGAACAATTCTCCATTCGCCCCTGTCTCTGGCAACTCTTCTCCATGCTCTAATTCCGATAGACTTCAAATCATTTTCTAGGTTGTCTTGGTACCTAAGTCTCGGTCTTCCTCTTCTTCATTATCCGATCGGCCCTCTTCGGTCAAAAACTTTTCTGACTATGGCATCTTCCTCTCGTCTGATTACATGACCTATCCATCTGAGGCGTGCTACCTTAATGAATTTTACAACGCCAGGCTCTCCAAATCTTCTATACAACTTCAAAAAGTAAATATTTTATCGAAATACATATTCTTAGCAAAAAATATATATAGCTTATAAAAAAGTAAAAAAAAATGATGTACTTATACTTATATGAAGTCTGTAGACTCAGTAAAAGCAGAGTTGTAGCCAATGAAAAGTAATTCAAATTTCAAATCGAATATTTTAACGAGAAATATCAAAAAAATGAAGCCTTTTTTCGGAGAAAACTCGCTGTCGGGGAAAGTGCTTGTTTTTTTTATTCTTTCACGTTAAAATATTCGATTTGGCATTTGACGAATAAGAACCTAATTTTCATTAGCTACAAATGTGCTTCTGGCTTTATACGTACACCATTTTTTTTTGCTATTTTATAAACTATATTATTGCTAAGAATATTTTTTCAATAAAATACTTACTTTTGAGTTATTTGCAAAAACCGTCTAAAAACCTTGTTTTTTTGTTGTTGAAAAATGAACATATTCATTCTCAAATAACTCGTAAAGTATTGACTCTACAGAAAAAAATGTGAAATAACTCTATAGAACAAAGGTTGCTTAGAATTAGTCAGTTTATCCAATTCCTGACTTATTTTGAAAGTATGTTTTTTCACCCCTGAGAATGGGTGAAACTCACCTCTAGGGCAAAAACACACATCGGCACAATATAACTTTTTTTATTTAACATGTTAGCTATGTGTATGCCAAATGTCATGTCAATCCAAGTTGTTCTTTAGGGAGGTTTTATCGTGAGTGAATGGAATATTTCTGGACTTGAAAAAGTATACAGAATGTAGTTTCATAACTTATATAAGGCTATTTTGACATTCTTTCAATCAACTAAGTACATTAAGTTATTGAAGAGAAATAGAATAACAAAAATGTCAAGCACTGATACAGCCGATGAACACTGATATTGTTTCACCATTATTTATTTTAGAGTGCGCATTTTCACTTTATTTAACAAATATTGTTACTTTTTATCTACTGTAGGCGTATGTAGCCGTAATGTACGCAATGTGGTTCATGAATATGAAATTACGGGAACATTGTCGACACCAAAATAGGTTGAGCATCGTAAAAGTATTGTTAACTCGCTGGATGTATTTAACAGAGAAGCAATAAGAAGAATAATCCATCAATTCTTTTTTCGAAATTAAATACCCACAATAGACAAAGTTCTGAGGGTTGGTAATGAAGACTAATGAAGACCGGTTTTGCCTAACTTCAAAAGAACTACGTTTTTTAAATTATTGAAAGAAATAAATTTTAAGTTTCAAGGTTGTCAGCCAAACAGCATACTACTTAGACGAGACTTGGCTAAATGCTGGTCACACCAAATCTAAAGTATGGGTCGACAATTCGGTACCGTCTTATAAACAAGCGTTTTTAGATGGACTTTCTACGGGGTTAAAAAATCCTGCAGGTAAATGTTTATGTACTTTTTTACTTTGTAAATTTTAAAATAATAAAATTAAGGAAAATTAATTTAAGAAAAGGAAAAAGACTAATAATATGTCACATTGGCAGTGAAGATGGGTTTGTTCCAGAAGGGCTGTGGGTGTTTGAAAAAAAAGTGGGGACTACCATGAAGAGATGGACAAGAAATCTTTCGAAAATTGGTTCAAAAATATACTGCCCCGATTAGAAGACAACTCCATAATCGTATTGGACAACGCGTCTTATCATTCCAGAAAATTGGAAAAAATTCCAACTACTGTTTCTAGAAAAGCTGACATCCAAGAGTGGCTGAAATCAAAAAATATAGGGTCTGAGGACTCCATGTTAAAAGTGCAACTGCTGGCTATCGTTAAGGAACATAAGGGACAATATAATAAATATATCATTGATGAGATGGCAAAAAGCCAAAACAAAGTAGTGTTAAGGCTGCCCCCATACCATTGTCTGCTCAATCCGATTGAGCTCATCTGAACAGAAGTAAAAAATTATGTAGCAGCCAAAAACACTACTTTTAAATTTGCAGATATGAAATAGGTAGTATATTACTTTATGAGGCGGATGAAGCATTCTTGACGCGCCCGATATTACGCGCCGAACGAAGTGAGGCGCGTAATAGAGGGCAAGTCAAGAAAAGTCGCTTCTTTGCCGAATAAAGTATACTATTTGTTCTTCAAACATAGCAATTTTCAAGCGTAAATAGTACAATTCATACGCTATTTTTACTCGAAATTAACTGTGACAACTATCAAAGTCGTCTAGATGTTAGAAATTAAAATAATTAAGTCGTCGGTGGGATTTGCGTCTCCCTGGTTACAGTTGTTTGACAGTTGTTTGCAATTATTAAAGACAGCTTATTGTTGTTGCAACCGCAAATTTAGTGTGAAAATGGAAAACCTAAACGAAATATAGTCCGCGGCTAATGATGCAGTAGCCCGTTTGGGGCCCTCCAAGTCCGATAAGGACGATAATGCTCAAAAAATTTTAAACCCTCATAATTCGCCAACATCGGGAATGATTGCTGAAAGTTGTTCTCGACCATCAGTATCATCAACAATTACCAATGCGTATCAAGAGTCGGGAACATTTTTGCACGGTTTCAATTTTGAAAATACCTCATTAACTAATTGTACTTTTAATATTACTATAAATAAAAATGATGTTTAATTGTTGTTAATGACATTTGTATTGTTGCTTTGTGACATGTTTCATATTGTTGCCATGACAACATTTTTCCCTCCGCCGTAAAGAAATGGGAAAAAAAACTGCTGCCGGCGGAAACATCAAACTTTGACAGGATTAAGTTAGATAAGTAATGTCATCATTATTTGACGTTTGAAGAAAAAATATTTTTTATGATGCAATAAATAATATTAGTCCAACTACGTGACAGAAATGTGTGCAACACGTTCAACAAACAGTCGAGTCCAAAATGTGGAAGTTGGATAGTATAATAGAGAATCATATCGAACCCATAATAATAAATCCAGACGAATACAGCAGCACCTGTAGCTCCTCAGACTCTGAGTAATATAAATGGTATGCTTTTATGCTTTGATAAACTTATGACAATGCTACTTTATTCAAAATGTTCACTTTGTTATGTACCTCTCAGTTAATGAATATTTTATTTTAGCACATTTTTCTTCAATGGAAAATTAAATTTTGCTCACAATGATTAAATTTCAAGAAATTCTTACACTAATAGTTTCAAAAATAAATATTTTTACAAATCATATGATACACCTCAGTACGACCCTGTTTGGCTTTCACGTGCGTTTGTTGACAGTTGGGAATATGTAAAATGAATGTAGTTTAGCACTTTTTCTGTAGAATGAACCGTTCTCTCAGAAACAACGCTTGTACCTACCGGCGATATGTAATGTCAGCTAAGCGCGCGATATCAATTTTTTAAATAAAATTTGTATCAAATCTGTGGTAAAAGTTCGACATCTTTTGACCAAAGAGTCATATCAACAAAAATCAAAATCTGTTTTAAAGGAAAACAATGCTCATTACCTACTCGTATGCAATTTGTGCATATTGACGCAAATCTCGTTAGTTGTATAATATTATATAATATATTATATATGATATATATTATTATTATATAATTTAATATTTTATATAATATATAATAATAAATAATAATTTTTTTTCGAGAAAAATTAGTCACCTTTTTTTTAACAAACCTCGTATATCTAACAACATTGAAAGTACCGCACTTGTAACAACTAATGCTTTGCCTTATCTTATCCTTAAATTTCTGATGATTTTGATGGCGCTTAACACTTAGGCCTCCTAGAGACTTCGGTTATTTTCACCGAACAATGGACCGCGCTTTTTACTAGATTCACAGTGTTGTTAACTATAGAATGAATATGGGTACATGCACCGGATACCTGTCCGGTGAACCACTTCGCCTGATGCGTTTTGGCGTATGTCCGATGCAAGAAGGTGCAGTAGGTTATGCTAAAATAGTGATGTGTATAGATGCTCGTAAACGTATATGTCGCCCGATGAAAAAAACGGATGTCTATAAGAGACCTAACTTAACTTAATCTGTTTTCTTGATTACAAAACACTTTTTTTAATTCTGCTTTTATTCGTCCTATTTATATTATTATAATATCATTTTATGTCAATTCCCTTGTGACGATATTTAAGAATAGGCCTCAGTATGTAATATGCTTCCTAAAAAAGTAATAGTTGCTTACTTGGATTACCTAGGCTTGGAATATAAAATGCAGCATTCTCTAAGCAGTCTTCTTCTAAATCGTTGATTTTTGCTTTATTTTCATTTTTACTCACAGCAGAACTCAAATTATCCTTGTTCACTGCTTTTTTCTCCCTATTTTCTTTTTGAGCGTTGAACCTACTCTGTATTTCAGCCTCACCATTATTTCTAGGTGTGAAAAGCATTTTACGAAATTCTATAAAAAAAATAATAAATACATAAAAAACTGTTTTTCATTGTATAAAAAAACAACTGTTTTTCATTGCCGCTTGGTAACTAAACAAAAAAACAATGATTATACCAAAAATTAATATCAAAGGCAACATAAAACAAACCACGAAAGCCATACCAGTTGCAGCTCATTCAAATATTATCAACCAGCAAATTATCATGGCGGCATCACACTTCGCTATCGTCATGCGTGTTTGGCAGAACCAAAATGGACGTGAACGTATTGGTCGTTGCAACTTATTTTTACTTAAATATACTTTACCAATACTTGTGGCGTAAACACAAAGTGACTAAAGGACCGCTATCGTTATTCTTTGTTTTTGATTTATGGTAACTATTTTCTGGATCCCAGATGCAAGGCTGCATTGGTATAAATCCAGAAATCTCATTACCTTTTCATTTGTCCACTTCATTTCACAATAGGTACACCAAAAATCAAAGCGTATCTACGTAACAGGTACGATAGTTACATATAAACACACACATTTGTTGAATTAATAGTTTAAAAATAACGAGAATTACAATAAACTGAAGTTAAGATAAACAGCGAGACAAACACCGGTGCGAGCGAAGTGTGTATTCGGCTTATCCAATATGGATGGATACCTGAAGTCGCCCGGCTTGTCCTTTGGTTTAGTTCAGTGCTCCATACCTCGGACATTAAACTAACAGCACACACTGCTGTCAGTTAATTATTTTTTTTTTCATATTAATTGGCAAATTTTATATTTCATCTTTTTAAAGTTTTAGATTATTCGGCACTATGTTCGCCATAAGTAAAGTATCGGAATACTAGTTCTTTTCATTTATTACCCCCCTTTTTACTTCCGATTTTTGGTGGAAGTCTTCATGACTTTTGTTGTTTAAACATTTTATATGGTGTTCATCCTTTTTATATACATTTTAGTGTGTCTTCACTTTATTATTTTGATCGGTGTGTCTGTTAATTTTTCTAAAAGCTTCTAGGACGGCACTCTTGAAGCAGGTTTTTATATGTTTATATGTTTGTTTTGGAATGGCACACTAGAATTCTTTTAGCTTTAGGTTCAGTTTTCTTTTTAAAATATTTTTAGAAGCACAGCTTTTTTATCGCGGGCTACGGACGTAATGCATTGATCAGTGCGGACACACACACACACACGCGCGCGCGCGCGCACACGCACACATTACGTGGAGCAACCCATGCGTGTTTCTTAATAATATAAAATAACATAAAATAAAATAAGTTAAATTAAAAACCATCGCTCCGTGCGTAGACCATAAGAAAGCTATGTTTCACTTCCAGAGTGCTACATCCCGTTTTTTGAAATGTATTAATTGAAACATTTGATACTCATTGATATTTGTTTGACACTTCGACAAAAGTACAGTATATGACACGAAAGCAGATTAAAACATTAAAGCAATAAAACAAGACATATTATTTTACTAATAACAAATTGTAGTTTTGGTATGTGCAAGATATGTAGTATATATGTCTTTTATTAATGTTAACCTAGATCGGCCACCGTTATAGTTAATTCACCCATGAAGCGAAGTAAATTGGTCAGGTTATCGGGCATAAAACTATTACCGACCAGAATGGGATTTTGACACACAATAATTTTATTTTTTTACGATAAAATTTAGTATATTTAGTTAATTTCGTTTGAAAACTTAACAGGTGCAATTACTTACACGTTCAGTGTATACTATACTTACCAGAAGATAAGAATTTATTAGAAGTAGGATTGAAGTAGAAACGGTTCGAAATATATTATTTGCGAAATATTTTTTTAAAAGCCATATATACCAGGACGGCCGATGAGATCCCAGTAAATATTTCGGTCAAAGCTACTGGACATATTCTCCAGTCAGAGTCGTTATTACCTGAAAATTATCTTATATGACATTGCGACAAAAACCATGACCTGTTTCCCGTGACCATTAGAATATGACAGCTGTATTAGTTCAAAAGAAAATCTAGTTTATGATAGCATGCATAATATTACTGAAGAATTCCACGGCCATATTAAAAAGCGAGAAAGAAAACTCACAACTTTTCTATTTCTATAATGGTTTATGAGTAATCATTGGTTTATGTAAGACTAAATTTTGCAAAAAAAAACAGATTGCAAACTTCTCTGTTATTCTTACAAACCTTGTTTACAGTGATTCTATTAATAGATAACTCATCAGCTAATTCTACTGTTACTATAATAGAACTAAAAAGATTGTACAACTACGTGACCTAATACGGATACGGCGCGAATTTAAAAAAAATCTTCACCACTCTGTCTCTTTGTTCAGAAAAGCGCTGGCAGTGCGTGGAGTGTGCCGCATACTTAGGGCCCCCGCGCACTAGGCAACCGGCAGCAGGGAAGATCAACCAACGACCAACTATTTACGGTTAAACAGGTCTTAACCAAAGCCTGAGAACATGACATAATGTCTATATGTTCGTCAATTTTAAACAGGCATATGCCTCAATAAACAGAGTACACTTCTACAAAATATTAATGAATTTGAAATACCCTCTAAATTAGCTAGGGTTATCCGAGTAACGATATCAGATACAGTGGCTCAGGTACATATACAACATGGCATAACAGACCCATTTCAAATAATGGTCCAGAATGGTAAAAGGGCCGTAACTCAATAAAAACTGTTTTTTGAAAAAAGTGATAAGAGACAAAAAAATTTTAAAAATAATGTGTTAAACTAATGATGCCACAAAATTCATTTGATTTGAACGTTCTCAAAAGTTTGGGGATTTAGGGCTGCACACCCCCCCCCCCCCCAATTTTTTCTGTGCGCTTAGATTTTGTTGTTTCTTTTGTATGAAAAATGCTTTCAGAACAAGAAGGTACCGTGTCTATTTTTATTACAAAATTTCAAGTAGTTTAGGAGATAATGCAAAAAACAATTTTTATTTTGTAACTTCCAAAGGGCTGCAACTTTTTTTGTGTACACTTTTGTACTAAGGTAAGTTGAATTCAATCAATTTATTTTTGTTCCCGGAATGCGTGATTTAATTTATGACATACCTTTTTGAAACGATTTTTTTGATAGGATATATTAATATCGAATACCGTTGATTACAAGTTGAACAAAAAAACCGCTATTAAATCTACAGGAAGATATCTATTCTTTATGGATTAGCCCGTATAGAAACAAGTTTGTTAATATGTAAATATGATAACAATAAAACCTTACCTGAGTCTTCTGGAGGAGTAACATCTTCATTAATTGAAAGTGCTTTAATGAATTCAGTATCATCCTCAGTATTGTTCACCTCTATTTTTTTACTAGTTTGGTTAATAGCATCCAAGAGCAATTGTTGTGTATCATTTGCTTGATTACCTTTTTTGTTAGTCCTCTTTCTCTTCTTTTTCTCTTTTGGTATATTCTCTTTAGGTATAGCTCCAGTAGATGGTAATACAACTCTGTTTGTTACATTTAAATCCGTGCCAGGGTGTGCAACATTGTTTGTGAGATTTAAATTTGGTACTTCTGTTTCTTGAGTATTATCTATTAACTGTGTTCTTTCTGTGTGAATCTTTCTGGAAGTTTCTGAAAGACTTGGGAAATCTTTGTCGTAGTTTTGGAATGGATATGTTGACTTTGATTGTGTGTAAGGCTGTGAATCAACTTTATAACTGGTTAAATTGTTCTGTATATTTGTAGGAGCATAATAACCATTATAACTGTTTGACACGCATAAGTCTGGTAATAAATATCCAGCGCTATAAGTATAATCCAGAGCTGGCAATACAGCTCCAATGTTCTGATTACATCCAAAGCTATAAAAATTGCTTGCCGAGTCTAATGGATTATATACCTGAAGTAATGAAGGTGCACGAATTAAATCGATTAGTTTTGGAATTAAGAACGTTTCTACTTTTTTGTATAACACCGAAAAAATCTGATCATTGGGTAGAATTGTTAGATGTGTCATCATCTGTTTAAAATGAAGCTTCACTTCTCTCTTTAATGTATCTGGATCAACTTCGAATTTGCACAAATTATTTATTGAAGTCTTTATGTCTATTTCAAAAAGAAATGCCACAGTCACTGCCCGTACTACATCTTTTACAGAAAGCACGGAAGGTAAATCACTTATATGGAAGGTTGCTTTACCTGCACTTTGGTAATATTGTTTTTCTATCAGTCTTCTGTGTTCTTCACTAATTGCTGAAAAAATCCTATTTTTGTGACACACAAATTGATTTTCTGATCGAATAATAATATAAATTTTAGCTGCAGTTTTTGACAAATTTAAATTTTCCCTAAGACATTTTAAATCTGAAAGACGCTTTTGTACAGATTTTCTTATGCTAATTTTGCTCACTTCTGTATTTTTTTTTGTATTCTCAACGTAATTGTGAACTAACGTTTCGAACTTTATATTTCTCTGAATTATCCAATCGTCCAATTTTTTGTATAATTTAAAAAATATTGGATCTTCAGGTGGGACCTGTAAAAGTACCATTATCTCTCGAAAATGTTTTCTTACTTCAGTTTCAAGTAAAGATGGTGCGATATCAATTTGTAAAATATTCGTTTTAAAAACATGGATACCTATACCGCTTACATTTATTCCAAAAAGTAAAGCTACAGTTACTGCTCTGACCAACTCTCTTATTTTCGTATAAACTGACCAATCTGGACAGGGTTTTGCATGAAGAAAATTGTTTTCAAGATGCATTTGGATTTTTTCACTAATTAATGGAGTATCCCGCTGTTGAGTGTTACTATCAGATGACAATTGACTATGTTTTTTAATGCTTAAATATATTTGAACACCTTCGCTTGAAAGTTGCAGAACATGATCTAGAACTTGAATATTGTCAAAAAAATATTCTAAAACTTGATTATGTGTATCCTGTTTAGTAATAGAATTATCATCTTTTTTAACTTGGTTCTGCAACATATCAATAGGACTAACAGTCCTGCTCAGTTGTCCATTTAAATGTGTTTGATGAAGTTCTTGGTATCTTTGAAGTACCAACCTTTCCAATTTTTGGTAAAATTCAAAAAACAATACATTATCAGGAGTTATCATAATCTGTGTCATCATATTTCTAAAGTGTAGTTTAAGATTACTTTCTAACACACCTATATTAGTTGTTATTTCAAACATATCAATGGTTGAGTCTTGTACATCTATTTTAAAAAGAAAGGCCACTACTAAGGCTCTCACTAGATCTTTAATAGAAACAGGAAGTGGACATGTAGTATTTACATATGTTTTTGTATTTTTGAATTTCTTTTCGAGTTCTTCCATTTCTTTCTTACTACTTTCCGAAACACTTGTTGGGAATTGATTATGCGCTTTAATTATATCGTATATTTGAGAAGATTTTTCTGAAAGTTGCAGACAACCTTTAAGTTGATTCAAATTGACTAATTGTCCTGAAGACTTTTTCTTCTTTTTAGTAATCTTACTATCATCTTTGTCCGCAATTATTTCCTTACGCTTGTTATATTCATTTTGTGGAACATTTTGATGTACAGCGCTTGTTTTTTGAGGTATAGTGTGCCAAGGATTGGCAGCAACAGCATTTACCTCTTCACATTGGTTCGCTTCTGTTACAGTATAAACATGACAATTTTCTATATCTATGGGAGGAGGCTCATATTCTTTATAATCTTCGGTATCCATTCCCTCATCAGAATCACTATCAGAAAATGCCCTACCTTTTAGTCCATGTATCTTTAAAGCATGTTTGTTTTGGAAGTCCTAAAATAAAGATAAGAATAGACATGACAATGATTCAAAAATACAGGATGTTTACACAGTAATCTGATTTATAGGCGATACATCGTTTAATTTTAAGACTAAAAATTCATATAAATATTCATGATCAGTAGACTTAGGCAAATATGCAAAATGCACACGATACAGAAATACCGGTATGCTACTCAAGGAATAGAAATACTCCAACGTGTACTCCAACACGCATGACGTCACCTGCGAAGCAACAGTACGGTGTTCGAGATGTAGGATTCCCTGTCCCGGTAGATGTATTTGTTTATCGTGCGGTAGATGAATTGTTTTTACAAATTAATCACCCCTGTAATAAGTCTTTAATTATTTTTGATTTTGCAGATCCTTCACATTTGATTAAACTTGCCCGAAATCATGTAATTGATCATGGTTTTATTATTGACATTAAACTAATCAACAATGATTACTTTGAAGCGCTACTAAATATATTAACTTCAGAATTGGCAACTGCGCTTAAATTAACACTACATCATCTCTGTTTAAGAGGCTCTATGAGGCAAAGAGTGAGACCTGTAGTTCAATTATTGTCAAATTATGTGGCAAAAGCTATTAGTTATGCTGGAGAAAATGGGCTTATGCCAAAAGATAGTTACTGGAAAAAAGCTGCTATAATTGTTCAGCTATTTAATGATTGGTTTGATCTATTAAATTCTCGATGTAAGCTCTTTGCCAATTCTCCAACACGAAATGCATATGGTACAGATTTAGATAAGCAGTCACGTCTACTGGATGAAATGTCAGAAATGGTCAATTCAATGCGGGTTGGTAAACATAAAGGACTTATTCCATTTCAAAAAGGGATATTGCTAACTAAGAGATCTCGTAAAGAGTTACTTTCTTATATACAAGCCAAATACAACGTTGACTATATTTTAACTTCGAGGTTGAATCAACACGTACTGGAGAAATTTTTCTTATATTCGAAAATGGGTGGCGCAAATGATGATCCTTCGCCAATAGATTTTAAATATAGATTAAGGTGGTATATTTTAGGAAAATATTCGGTGGCGATCTTTACGGAATGTCGCAATACTATTGAAACTAGTGAATCCTGCGTAAGTAACAGCTCAATGGAAAGTCCTTAATTGCCAAGCGATAAAAAATGCTGTCTAATTTGGTAGAAAAAACTGAAGGTTCGAAAGAATCTCAGTCTGAAGAGGACAAAATACTTCAAAATACATTTATAGAAGCTCACGACTTGGAGGAGGATCATATAATTGACGATGACGTTTTGAAAGTCGCAGACAATTATGAGGTGAACGAAAAAATTCGTCGGGACTCTTTGAAGTATGTTGCTGGTTTTGTTGCATACAAATTCAAACATAAATATAGTTTAGGAATTACTACAAAAACTATGAGACATATATACAACTAGATACAGACAGTCTCTAGAGGTTCTCTTTTGTACCCAAACGAAGAATTGTGGGAAGCTACACTAAAAATGGAATCATTGTTTTGTACAATCCATGAAAGTTCCTTATTAAAAAAACCTAAAATCTTTCAATAGCTGGCACAGAAAACTTTAGCTCATCTTGAGAATACCACGATACCATTTGAGGTACTCCAATGTCTCAGTAGGACACACACATATATAAGATTAAGAGTAATTAGTAGTATTAGTTTCAGTAACTATTAAAGAAAACTCAACAAAAATATGTCAAAAGTTTGTTAAATTTAAGAAACAAATTTTAATAATGTATGAAATCTTCAACAAATCTTTATTATGAATTGTCGGCCAGATTCATTACTGAAACATTGTAAATTAAGCTAATGTTTGAAAATGCAAGTCAAAATTCAAGGATAATTTGTATCCGACCATCGAAATATGTACAAAATAGAATTAATTTTTATGCTTATTAACTTAAAAGACATTATTATGTTCATAAATTTATGTGAATATACATACTTTATGTAGCAAAAACCTATACCAAAGGAAAAATAAAATCATTGTAAACTACACATCTTAGAAGTGCCAAACATGCATGCTTATATATATTTGATTGCCTATATATTGGATAATGTTCTAATATAATAGAAACTTTGCTTCGCACGTGACTTCACACAGTGCGAGAGAGATAGAGCTGGCGTGCGCAATAGCATACCGGTATTTGTGTATCGTGCAAAATGCATATATTGCATATTTTGTGCAAATACCTTGGGATTTTGCATATTTATACAAAAAATTGCATAACATGCATAAATGTCAATTTATTTCGAATTGCGGATTTTAAATAATATTTATCTAACCGTATATAATGGTATGACTAAGTAACTGGAAATTCCAATGTTCATTTTATTTCAATATAGATACTACCTACCGATAGTACCTATAGATACTACCTAATATTCTTGGAATTGTAGCAGGTAACCTTGTGTAGTTTGGTTCAAGATATAAGAAATTTGGCCTGAGGCTGGTGGGGTGACCCAGTCGACCGCAGTATTATAATAATGAACAACACCTATTAATGTTACTAATCCCTCAATTGTATTTGCAACGGGTAGCAATAGTTTTGGAACAGCTTACTAGGACCGGACTTTATATTATTTACAAAACTGACTCGTTACCTATCAGTGCAAATAAATTGCTAAAATTAAAATTCTCACACAATGCTTCGTATTAAAAAAAATTTTGCTATACACGAATTAGTCATCTTTGCTTACTCATCTGAAATTAAGTTGCTTGGAATCAATTATTATTAACGATTACAAACAATTTACATGTTCAACGGGCTTATTACTTGAATTTTATGGAGTTAAAATATTATCTGTTTTATGTCGTTTTCACTTTAAATAAAATGGACTTTCGATAATAAAGCTTTTTATCTTTAAATAAAAGAAAATTAAAAAATCATTAGCAAGTATATTAGTGAAAGATAAAGTATACCTCTTATTATTATTCTATAGCTTTACATATTATAGTTCTCGTGCTAATAGGCATTTAGGTATAATTAGGTATCATTTATTTATCCAGAAAACATAATTTATGAAACATTATGAAAGGGGGCAAACATATTTAAGTTTGACATTTGCACATTCAGGCAGTTATTTTCTTGCGTTTAGATCGGTGGTTAGGTCACGACTACTCAAGTAAAATGTCAGGAATCGGTGAAGCTAGTGCAAAGTGTAATAAACGTTTACATTTATCTGATAATGCCAAATAAATTATTAGGAATGTTTATCAAACAGTAAAAGAAGATAATCGAAATCCAGAAGACGGTAAATTTCTCATCAAGGCAACATCTCGATTGACAAGGATGCCATATACAACAGTGTGGAAAATTGTTACAGATAGAATTCAACCTCGTAAAAAGAGGAGTGACTTTTCTACATATAAAGCAGTAAATGAAAAAGACGCTGAGGTAATTAGAAGAGCACATTACAATTTCTATTCAAAGAACCTAGTTCCAACGCTTAGTATGACCTACGATCAACTTGTTAAAGACTATTCTATTACGTATTCGCCTTCAACTTTATCAAGGTTTTTGAATCACCTGAAATTGATTTTCGATACAAGAAAATTAATAAGCGATCATCAATAATGGATTCCCCTATTAAATTAATCTGGAGCCAACTTAAGGGAAGTTTACGGCGAAACAACTGCTGTCTCAAATTTAGTAGCCAATCGGTATCACATGTTGTAGAAGAAATAAAAAAGATTTCCCCAACACTGTGGCACAATTGTGTTTAACATGTTATAAAAACGGAAGATCATTACAGAACATTAAAATCACATATTAAACCAATAATTATAACATTAGATGATGACGATTCTACTGAAGATGACAGCGATAGTGACATACAGTTGTAATTTGTAATTATTTTTTTCATAATACATAATAACATACCTATAACTACATAGATATAAATACGTATTAAATAGATGATATGGTTATTTAATTTTATATTTATTATTCTAACCCTATTAAAATATTACTAGCGGACCAACTCGACATCGAGTTTTTTAAATGAATTTTTTATTTTGCGAGAAAAATATACAATCCTATACAATGACCGGAAGTAAAAATATTTTTATCAATAACTTAAAAACTATAAATGATAATTTCGTGAACTTACATTTTTTAACTCTACGTTCAATTCTCTATTGATTTGACTAATATAAACGAAACCGGAAGTCGACCTCAAAACCGGAATGCAATTTTTAGTTCATCAAATGTCGACATGGATATCATTTAGCAGTTAATTTTGCATGCTGATCACGAATCTGGTGTCAGATTTGCTCTATCTTGACGTTTTATGCGCGTTTCGGGTCACTTCCGGTGTCGGATCGCATTGTACATATTTAGATTCGTCTCGACGAGACCTTTCGATCCATATATACATTGTGGGGTCTAAAACTTAAAGTAAATTTTAACTTCCGGTCATCTCAAAACCGGAAGTGAATTTTTGTTCCAAAAGTATATCTTGACAATCTCATACGTAATACTAATAATATTCAGAAAAATAATATTTTAATTATCTAATATGGTTTTTGAGTAAAGTGGTGGACAAGAAAAGGGCTTAGCGTTTTAGTATATAAGATATGTACTTGAACTTTTTTGTTAATTTTAGCGAATCCGCTCCTGGAGGGTCTGTTGTTTGTTATTATAATACTAAATCGGTAGGGTGATCCCATCAGCGTCAGGCAAAATTTCTTATATCTTGACGGAAACTATACCAAAAGTTTATTGCGTGAGGTATGGGTAGAATTGTCCTTTTGCAAATCATTTTGTTCTCAAAAGTGAATCCCTCTTTAAAATACGGGAACAATGATAAAGCAATAAAAAAAATTCTTGTAATCTTCAAAAGTTGTATATTATAAAAAAATTTTTTAATTGTCATATATAATAGATAAGATACAAAAAAATTATATATAAGACGGTAATAGTACCTAAATTCACATATTGAGACCAGTCATAGATTTGACCTCTAAAAACCATACGAACAAGCTGAATTTTTCTGAGAATGTCAATTTTAAGATCTCAAAAAATATGCAAAAAAGTTTACCACTTTTACCCCCGGCTTCCCCCTAAAACCCCCCTCCGTAGGGGTGAAAACGGAAAAAATCGATTTGCCAAGAATCTTAACGCTGAAGAAAAAAATGTTTCTAATAAAAAATGTAGCTGAAATAATTTTGAATAAAAATGTTTATTAGCACTTTTTCTGTAGAATGAACCTTTCTCTCAGAAACAACGCTTAAAGCGACCGACAATTTGGAATGTCAGTTACACGCGCTAAATTAATTTTACATAAAATTTGTATCAACTCGACAATCAAAATTCGGTGTCTTTTGACCCGAGTGTCCTGTCGACAAAAATCAAAATGAGTTTTAAAGATAAAAAGTGTGGCTTTCTTATGCAATTTTTTATTTTGCCGCAAATGAAGTCAGTGTTTATAAGCGTGTTAAATAAATAAACGTTGAGCGATTTTTGCCATTTTTTATGATTCTCATGAGATCAATAAAATTTATCACTTGTATTAACAGGTCGTGGCGTAATTCTCATTCTTATTCATTATAACATGAAATTTTAATTTTGAGTTTTGGCAACAAACACGAGGCATTTGAAATATGCATAAAAAACGCAGAATTTAAACTTTAAAGGGAGGGTAGTTTTGTTTTACCGGCAAAAATCATATATTGCAAACCTATATTAAAAGTGTAGTAACTAAAAAAACCACTTTTTCGACAAATTGAAAAAATCTAATCCACTTGATATAATAAAAGATTTAAAAAGCTTTTGTAAATCATATTGGAAACACATTGGGTTACGAAGTACTTTGGTATCACATGAGTATTAATCTTAATTAATAGTATAATTCTTAATAGAAAAAAGTGAGATTTTTTGACTTATTACACTTTCGAAAAATGAAAATAGTCATGATTTCAAAATTATTTTGAATTAATTCACTTTTGTTGCAATTAAATTAAGATGCAACACTTTTAATCCAAATTTGTCAATGTGAATCATAACACAAAGCTGTAGTTTTTTAGTGAAATAGACAAGAGACTTTCAGAAAAAGTAAGTATTAAAGTCATATTTTAATTTCAAAATTATATTATTTATTTTAAACAAAGTATTTTATACAAAAAATATTCAAAAGCAGTCATTACTTTTAGACAATGTTGACAAAAACATAAAAACTAATCACAATTTAAAAAAAAACTAAACTGAGATACAACAGAATATTGACAATAACATAAAAAACTATTCGCTATCAATACAATAATTTAAGCCTAATCTAATACATTTTTATAATATCTATCATAACAGGTTTTCGGAATTATATATTTTTTAGCATCAGGTAATGGAATTTTTTTGTTATACACAAGTTTCAAACCTTCTGAAAATAATTCTCTATTTACTTTAGCTTTCCTTTTCTGTACTTCCGTTTTCTTGAAATCTACATCAGAGTAGCTCGTTTTATAGAAAAAGACTCCAGGACTTTCTTTTTCAACGCGAAGAATTTTTATATCATGCCACTTAACTTGGTTTTTAGCTTCATCCATAGTGAAATTTGTTCCCCACTCTTCCTGCAAAGCCTTGATATCAAAAAACATGTCAAGGCAGACCAGTTTTTTTTGCAGTACGAATCAGTGTGGAATACTGTTGCGGAGTGTAAATGGGGACCGGCTTAACATGTCTTTTAATTTGTTTTTCTATTACACTGTGAACATTGTCACCTTCATTCTGTAAGTGCCCTCGAATTAAAAACTTGTGTGTAATAGATTTAATTCCCATGTAAAAAAAAGCATAATGCATAAGCACTCAATAAATATTTATTCTTTTGCTGCCGCAGCAATTATCAGAGTAAAAAATGATATCTAAATTTTTACCTTCATTATGATTATCAGCTATTAAATTTTCTATAGCAGCAAGTACACAGCTTCCAATCTCTGTTGCACCATGTTTACCTTCTGTTTCATCCCAAAAATAACATGTAACATTTCTTGGTTTTAAATCACTCACCGTAAAGTTGAAACAGTTGATTCTGGATTTATAAAAGAATAATGACACTTGGCCTTAAGGAACAGGCATCACTGCTTTAAATCGTATACAACTACTTTAACATCAGTCCTATTTTTGTTGTTTTCTTTTTGTCGTCGTTTCTCTATTCTTGCCAATTGTTTTTCTCGTAGATGATTTTCATAATTTTCAAGGAGTCGCAATCTTGTTAGACACAGAAACTAATAAATCAGTTATAAGCTTCACTCCTTACTCAGAGAGAGTGATAATGGTTCAGCTGAAGACAAACATACAACAAGTTAACTTAATTCAAGTATACGCACCAACAGCGGATAAAGATGAAGAGGAGATAGAACATTTTTATATGGAGTGGAGACACAATTTTAAGATCTATTAAAAAAGAAGACATTACGATAGTAATGGGAGACTTTAATGATAAAGTAGGGAGAGGAAAAGTTGACGAATATGTTGGGGAATTTGGACTAGGTAACAGAAACGAAAGAGGGGATATACTTGTAGATTTTTGTCAAAATGAACATTTTGCAATAATGAACACAATGTTCCAACTACCCGATAGAAGATTGTACACTTGGAGATCTCCTGCAGACAACAAAGACCGCATAGTCAGAAATCAAATAGACTATATATTAGTCAAAAATAGATACAAAAACTCAATTAAAGCAGTAAAAGCATACCCCGGAGCAGATGTCAACTCTGACCATAACCCGATGATAGCTAGAATCCACGTGAAAATCAAAAAAAATTGAAATATTGTAATACCTAAAAATAAACCAACGTTTGATTACACAAAATTAAGAAAAAGAGAAATACATCAAAAAGTGATCCAACAAGTCAACTCAAATCTAACAGAAGTGGGAGAGGAAATCTTAACATCAGAAGATGTCTATGAAAAGTGGAACAATATTCAGGAGGCATTACTAAAGGCTTCTGAAGAAAATTTAAAGCCTGAAAAGACAAATAGAAAACAGAAGTGGATGACTTCAGAAATTCTAGCATTAATGGAAGAGAGGAGAAAAGCCAAAGGAAGAAATGAGCCAAAATATCAAGAACTACAAAGTAGAATTAAAATAGAGATAAAAAAGGCCAAGGAAAAGTGGTTAACAGATCAATGCATAGAAATAGAAGAGTATGACAGAAAATACGACAACTTTAATATGCATAAAAAAATAAAAGAACTAGCAAATACCAAAAAGCGAGCACACTATGGGATACTCAAAGATGATAATGATACACTCATTGCCATTATCATCTCGAATGATACAAGAAGAACCACAGGAACACACAGGACCGAAAATAATAATGTGTGAATTAGAACAGGCAATTAGAAATGCAAAGACCGCAAAATCAGTAGGTCCAGATCAGATACCCACTGAGCTAATTAAATGCATTGTCGAAGAAACACTGCATATACTTTTAGATTTGTTCAACAAAGTATATACAACAGGAGTAATACCCCAAGATTGGTTGCTGTCCACGTTTGTAACATTACCAAAGTCAGTACATGCGACAGAATGCTCCCAGTACAGAACAATTTCCTTAATAAGCCACACACTTAAGATATTTCTCAAAACATTACATGGAAGACTATACAAAAAAAAGAGAAGAAGATATAGATGACACCCAGTTTGGATTCAGAGGAGGACTAGGAAAAAGAGAGGCTCTGTTCGCGTTTAACATTCTCGCGCAAAGACGACTAGATATGAACCAGGATCTCTATGTCTGCTTTATAGATCATCAAAAGGCTTTTGATAGAGTACGACATCAGAAACTCGTAAAACTGTTGAAAGAAAAGAATGTGGATAGTCGAGATATACGGGTTATTGTCAATCTGTATTGGAATTAAAAAGCAAAGGTTAGAATCGAAAATGTCGAAACAGAAACAATAGAAATCAAAAGAGGTGTTAGACAGGGTTGCGCGCTGTCCCCATTGTTATTCAATCTGTACAGTGAAGCTATTTTTAAGGAAGCAATATCAGAAGAACAACAGGGTATATCAATAAACGGAAAAATCTTAAACAACATAAGACTCGCAGACGACACCGCTGTTTTGCAGACAGTCTAGAAGCATTGCAACGCTTAGTAAATAGATTACATCAAGTCAGTATCAAATAAGGACTACAAATGAACGTTAAGAAAACCAAGTTCATGATTATTTCTAAGCAACATACAGTAGGAAGGCTAGATATCGAGGGAAAACAAGTAGAAAGAGTGAATAACTACAAATATCTGGGAACCTGGGTAAATGAAAACAATGACCAAGGTAGAGAAATAAGGACACGCATTGAAATTGCAAGACAAGCATTTATAAAAATGAAAACAATGTTTGTCAATCGAGACCTTCCTCTGGGTCTGAGGATAAGAGCCTTAAGATGCTACGTGTTCTCGACTTTGTCGTATGGAATGGAAAGCTGTGGTGTGTGGTGCTATAGAAGGATTTTGAAAATACCATGGACCCAACGAGTTACGAATGCAGAAGTGTTAAGAAGGCTACAAAAGGATTGCGAGGTCATAAAGCACATCAAAACAAGAAAGCTGGAATATTTAGGCCACATTACCAGAGGTGCGAAATATGAGATATTAAGGCTCATAATGCAAGGTAAAATCAAGGGTAAAAGATCCATAGGAAGACGAAGAATTTCCTGGCTGAGAAACCTAAGAGAGTGGTATAGTTGCAGCTCAGTAGATCTTTTTAGAGCAACCGCCAATAAGGTACGGATAGCTGTGATGATAGCCAACCTCCGATAGAAGGAACTACAAGAAGAAGCTGTATCAATTGGCCTATCGTACAAATCAAGTGTAGCTTTAAAAAATTTTTTGCAAACCCGTATATGAGTACCGTTCAATTCAAAAAATATGCCTTATTCAGTGCCCTTAAATTTTGGGTGCTAGAATATCTGTACTCAGGTTTGATTTCATCTATGTGTCGTAAGATGTAATCTCTTTAACGTTGAAGATCAGCCATTTCCCAATAATTATTATTACATCTCAAACGACATTTTTCACCACATCCTTCACGAACCATTATTCCTGAAATTTTCTTTTTTGACTTAGCCATAGAAACGTATGACTTACCTGAGTTACGTTACTGTTTTGCTACATTCGTCTTCCAATTCTCAGGTTTTCGGACTCTTTTTTTCCTTTCTTTTCTCCATTATCTCCAATATTCGAAACTGTACTCAGATGCACTGCCGGAGCTGTCAGAACTAGTCGAAGAACTGCTGCTGTTCCTGGATGAAGAATTATTAGTTGTAGAACGGTTGTAGGAATTAATCTGTTTGAGAATAATTTGTCTGGAGCGACATCAAAATTTGGATCGGCATCGGAATCATCTATATCGCTTTCGTTACTTCGAATGGGAGATAATATCTAATAATTTTTTCTCTGATCCATATTAACAATATTAGAAGTACTTGGTAGTTTTATTAGAGTAGATAGAGTTTTATTTAAAGATATGCTATTCTCGGTTAGTAAATTTTCATTTCCAGGCATAAAAGAAGACTTATCATGTTGACGACTATATTGATTAGATTCCTTTGAATTTAATTCTAAAGAATTTGTGGTATCATGCAAAGGAATACTTTGAACTGATGAAATGTTGGAAGAATCTTTATTAATGTTCTTATTTTCGTGCTATTGTAAAGCCATGTCAACAAATAAATGGCCACGTCTAGGCATTATACTGAAACAATAACGATAAATAAACTAAACCGTCAAAACTGAAGCAACTCAAAAATATCTTTTTATTAATTTGAAATGCCAATTTAATATTCCAAAATCTATAAAATAAAAATAAATCTCTTATAGTTAATATAAAATATTCAAAATTATCGCAAATATCAAAAACTAACTAAATTAACGTTACAAAACGAGTTCACCATTAAAACCGATTTAACCCTAAATTCAAAAAGTTCATTAAAACTGTAGCAAAACAAAATAAACTTTAAACAAATTAAAATTTAAGCAACAAAACTGCTACAATTCAAAATGCTACTGTAAAAATATCTGAGTACACCAGCTAAATTGTATTAAATCTAAATAATTATTGTAGTTTTATCAAGTTTACTCACCAAAACCGTTGCAACTCAAAATGCCACACTGTGAAACCGTACACTCTGCACGAAAGTCGGAGCGTAACTAAAAATGGCGCGGTTTTATAATGAGGGCGAACGCGTGATCATTCAGCAAAACTGACTTACAACGCCACCTGTGACACACTAAGGGGAATACAATTACTGCAGTTTTATTGGCGAATAGGTAATTATTCGAGGAATTCAAATGTGACCTTAACTCAAATACTCACATTTTTGAGTTGCTACACTTTTAATGCTGGTGTGCGATATATGCGAAAATTGAGATTATTACCGGTCGAACTATTAAAAAAGCCGGTAGTATATGGCATTCTTGCCTGACATCATCTCATCACCATACAAACAAGAGTAGTCCAGTCCACAGATATTTGACCTCTAAAAATCATACTAAAAATCTGAATTTTGCTCAGAATGTCAATTTTAGGACCCCAAGAAGGATACAAAAAAGATAATTTTGAACACAAATGTTGATTAGCACTTTTTGTGTAAAATGAACCGTTATCCCAGAAACAACACTTGAAGCAATGGAAATCATTTTTTTTAATTATGCAATACTTGTATTTTGTTGCAAATAAAGTCAATTTCTATAAATCTGTTCAATAAATAAAGGTAGCGGGTTTTTTGCCATTTTTTACGATTCTCATGAGATCAATCAAATTTATCACTTTCATTATTGACCGGTCGTAGTGGAATTTCCATTGTTAGAGCCTAATCTTTAAAACCTATACATTGATGGAATATGACAAATTCATTTTCTTCATTCACATTTCGATTTTTCCCCTCCAAACTTAAGAGAGGTCAGTGATGACCATGGTGAAAAGTTTTTCCAGGACATATGTATTTTAAATATAGAAAAGGCATCAAGGAAAAATCATGCTTGGTGACTACTGCTTAAAGATGTTTATAAAAATATACATTCATTGTTGGACAGTAAGATTAATCAACTTTAAACTCAGTGTCACAGATAAATGTCACCACTGTTGAATACTGCTTGGTTACCAACAGGTGGTAAAGTACTTACAATATTTTAATTAGTTCAGAAATGATAAATAATCTTATTTTACCCAATTGGGTGAATGCACCAGTAACCGACCATGCACCAGTTACCGACCAGTCTTACCAGTCAAACAAATATTAAAACTAAGAGAATCTTAGAATGTTCAAAAATTATTGCACCGCCCACGTATACTACGTGGTTTTAGGTATGTAGGGTAGTTTCGTTTATTTTTTCAAAGCAAGTTTAAAGGAAGTGAGACTTTTGGTGTATCGGCAACACTGCCAATAAGTTAAATCTATGAGCGTGCAACTAGATAGCTATTAGAGGCTATTAATTTTTATCGAATTACATCAAATGTTTTTTTAACTTTTTTAATGTTGAAATGTGATGTTACTCATTATAAAAGTGTAATAAATACAGTTAATTTGTTATTTTTCTAAATATCTCTAACTAAGTGATTAATTTATGGTGGTCGCTTTATGGTTCACCATTGTAAAACTTTTCCATTAGACGACCAGCTGGTCGCTTTCTGGTTTGGGTTTATATCCACGGATGTTTTGTTAAATAGACAGTTGCTAGTAGTACCAATAGGGGACTTTAACTTTTATATGTAAATCTAATTTCTGTCCAATAACCGACCAGTGGTCGGCTACTGGAGTAAAATGGTGGTCATAAATTGGTACAGTAATCAAATTATTTATTTTAGATGCCTAAAAATTCTTCTAAAGACGATTTAGTCAATGTTATTAATGAAGTTCGTGATGGAGCAAAAATACGGGAAACTGAGAGGAAGTATAACATTCCCCATGCCACATTTATGGACAAATTAAAAGAAAAAACATCTTTGGATGCTAGAAAGGGTCCGCCAACTATTCTAACTTCAGATGTAAGTAGGTCTATCTTTTTAGTAAACATGTATTTCTATATAGAATTTTCTATTGATTTGTGAGTAACCATTTTCTCATTTTGCAGGAAGAAAACCTACTAGTTTGTTGGTTGAAGGGAATGTCCAAAAGAGGAATACCGGTTGAACCAAGACAACTAATTGATGCTGTTCAAGAGGTATTAAAAAAAGATCGACGACCAAGTCCATTTACTCAAGAAAGATCTGGAAGAAAGTGGCTCGATCTTTTTTTTAAGTGACATCCAAGTATTTCACTGCATAAACCTGAAGCTCTTGGTTTAGCAAGAGGGTTGGTAACTGAGCATGCAATTCGTGAATGGCATCAGAACTTGGAAACTTATATAATAGAAGAAACTGGAAATAGCGATCTGCTAAAAAATCCTTCCAGAATTCTCAATGGGGATGAATTGGGTTTTCGAACTAACCCAGGAACCTCTTTAGTTATAGGTCCTAAAGGATTTAAAGATATGTATCAGGTTCAAGATAGTGATAAGGAATGTATTACGGTAATGGTAACATTTACAGGTAGTGGAAATATGGCACCTCCTTGCATCATTTATCCATATGAAAGGATACCTGCAGAAATTAGCAGAAACGTAAATCCTAGCTGGTCATTAGGCAGATCTAAAAGTGGATGGATGAATTCACAAATGGTTTATGAATATGTTACAAACAGTTTGTTGCCATACATAAAGAAAGAAATATGACATTTCCAGTTTTATACAGAGTCGATGGACACAGATCGCACATAAGCTTTGAAGCTGCTACTTTTTGTAAGGAAAATGGTATCATCTTGTATTCATTGCTGCCCAATGTCACTCATATTTTACAACCAGCAGACGTTTCAGTATTCTGCCCTATTAAAGTTTCTTAAATAAATAGTCATAAATAGTCATAAATAGTTTCTAAGTCAGAGTTGTTCACTACACCAAAATCTGGTAGGTCTACTCAAACAGGGGTAAATCCTGCTTTTGCCGACTGTGTTACTTGGCCAACACAATCACCAGTTAAAAAGGGAGGAAGAAGTAGAAGAAGGATCAAGCTTTCACATGCAGTAGGTGCTGGAGCTTGGGTTGAATACTGGAAGAAAAAAGATAAAGAAGAAATACAAAAAGAACAAAAGAAAAAAGAAAGACTTGAAAAGAAAACCAAAAAAGAAGAGTTACAAAAAAGAAGGACAGCAATACAATTAACGGATATAGAAAAAATATGAAGAAAAGAAAGAAGCTATTAGAAAAGTCTTTATCATCATTATCATCTGAAGAGGAAGATGCAGAATTTTCAGACCTACAATCGAGACCCCCCTCTCCAAATCCAGAAGATCTTAAAGATCCTGAAGAAGGATACTTTGCTTTGGTAAAATTTCCTACGGAAGGTGGAGGCAAAGAAGCATATTATATACGTCAAGTTGTAAAAATAAAGGAGAACGAAGAAAGTGAAATTTCTTGTTTAAGAAAAAGTAACAAATGTGAAAGCAAATTCTTCTTTTCCAATGTCCCTGATAAAGCTGTAATTGAAAAAGGTCAAGTTGTATATATATTAAAACCAACTCTGATAATCAGTACGAAGCATCAACAGTCAACTATTACATTTGAAGTAACTCTCAAGAACTATAATGTTTGGTAGAATAGTATAGGTACAGTGTAAAATTGACAACAGTTCTGTAATGAATTGTTTTATAAATTTTTACTCTAAATAAATATTTAAAGAATAAAAAGGTGTTTTATAAATGTACTTTTCATGTGCTCGAATATTGGTGCATAAGTGGTCTAAAACTGGAAAAAGGGGTCGGTTATTAGTGAATTTGTCAAATAATTTTTAATAATTAAAAAACATAGGTTATGTCAAAGATACATTATAATATTAAATGTATTTTTAAAATACACAATAAATGCTAATAAATTCTAGAAGTTTTACGTTGAAAAACTAGTGATTAAATTTTATATTAATTTTTTAATTCCAAAAATCCTGATTTAGTCAGAAATTGGTACGTTCACCCTAGTTATTATTTTAGCCAAAATAATTTTTGCAAATAAGTAGGTACTTATATAATTGTGACGTGATTTAAGCAGAGGCATTAGGCAGCCCATGTGTTTTATTATAACAAAATATCACTCTTCAAATTGTGAAGTCAAAAAATCTATATGTCTGATATTTATTCTGAAATAATCTTATACATTTGATCCTTGACTGGTACTAGTTTTTGCATCAGCAAACTCAAATATCACAAGCTGCTACTATTTTTCTTTCAAATTTATCTTAATGAAGAATTTATTATCTTCCTTTCTACATGGTATATATATATATATATATATATATATATATATATATATATATATATATATATATATATATATATATATATATATATATACATCTAGCGGTTAATGTAAGCTCCGTTCTAAAACGGTATTATACTAACTCCAGTAGAATATACACCGTGTATTTTATTATCTGAGTAGCGCTTTATGTAGACTCCGACCAACACGTAGGATTAAGTGGACTCCACAAAAGGATAAACCATTTGTGGGATCCGTATTTACGATATTGCATATACTTCTAAACTCCTGCGATGTTGCCAATAATTGTATTAGTAGTAGATTTTCAAATTTTACAGCAGGTACATTCTGGACCTGGAAATTTATTTAAATATCCATCAATTTAATCATGGAGGAATTTGAGGACTATTTGGCTAATTTATGTAGTTAAATATAAATTGTTAACCGACATATACCTTTATTTTACTTTTTAGTTTTAATAAACAAGGCGGTAATTTATATTACTTGTTTTATATATTTTTAAACATAAGAAAGTGTTTATTATAAACGTGGAAAAGTTAAGTTTCCATTTTTATTAATTAGTATTTTTTATTAAAAGGCATTGTCACTAAAACATTTAGTTCATAAATGTACGTACATCGGATAGAGTAATCGTGTAACAGTTTATGAAAGTAGAAGCCCCTTCGGTAGGACTATAATGCTTGTTTTCCTATTAATATAATTAAAGAAAACTCAAACAACAGGAAGATCTTTGTAATTTTTGGATTACTGCAGTTTAAGACATGCAATGTTTGTTTTATAGCGTAGTTGAATTTAAACTACAATAATTTATAAATCTATCTTTAATAACATACTTTTTTACTGCCTAATTTCAATAGATATGTCGATTTTTAATTAAAATATTTAATGCATTAAAGTCGCGTAGAGATTTTCACTAAACATTTAATTTTAAAGCTATTATTATAATAGTCCAAAAAAAAGTATAAAAGTCTAGGGAATTCAATATCCCACTATGGATTTGTTTTATAGATTATCGTAAAGCGTTCGACAGAGTCAAATGGATACACTTATGACTGATACTAAAAGAATTAGGTGTACAACACCTAATTTTGCTTATAACTGAACTGTACGAACACACTACTGGACCATTTAAACTAACATTAAAAGAAGATTGAAAATCAAAACGAAATATAAGTATCTGGGAAAAATTTCTCAAACGATATTAATATTAAAAGGGACTTTAAAGAGCATCTGATAAAGCATGCTAAACCTTAAGGCGACTAAACCACACAAAATGGTTATTTGAGAAAAATTATAGCTCGTTCCAGAAAGAATTGTAAATATAAACATTAATGTAGATTAAGAAGAAACGCTGAAGAAAAAAGCAGTAGCGGTTAGCCTAAATAAAGAAAGGCAAAAAGAAGATGTAATTTGATGTTTTGAAAAAATCTGATCCGAAAACTGTATGAAAAACATCTCATAGTATAGACATAGAGCGCGGCGGTGCCTCTGCCGTCTGGCGGCCTATATCGGAAACTTTTACTACCATTTGACTATTTGTGTACAATTTTGTGTATGGTTAAGTGGCACACCACAAAAAGTGTTTTTATTTTCTCTTTTGTTCAACAATTAAAATGTATTGCTATACTTCTAGATGTTCCAATACAATAAAGGATAATAAGCATAAAGCACAGGGTAAAAATTTTTATTATTTTCTATGCGCTAGTTATTATAAACACATAAGCTATACTACAATTAAAAACTATGACCACTATGAAAAATATACGGTAGACTATGACTACATTTGTGCTTTAGAACTATAGTAAGAACAAGATAAAAATCTAAATTCCTTCATAATTATATTAACGAGAAGTTAATAAAACTTTTGTTCGTTATCAGTAAGAGAAAGCGCATTTCAGAATATATTATGAAAAATGTTGTTGATATTACAATATCAGATGATAGGAATACAAAAATAAAAAACAACTTACCTTTTCAAAACAACAATCAATCACTTCATTTTATCACGAAAAATTTAAAAATTGCAATGTAATTGAACCCATTTTGCGAGCTATAGTTACATTGATACTTATGTGGCAATTAGCTGTAAAGTCATTAGTCTTTCGCGTCGTATCATATTTCCCTAATATTTTTGTAGGCAAGCGGTTTAGTTTGTGTAATATAATATCCCCAATTCGTCTCATAATATTTAGTTTTCAAAACAGCTGTTAATAATTCGTTCACATTTTTTAAAGCTCTTTGCAATACATTTGAAAATAAGTCGACAGTAAGTTCTGCCATGGTATTTCATAGTTTTATTCTTATGATTATATCAGTGTTTGTTTAAAATCTATAAATAACTAGTTTAATGTTTTTTTTTTGTATTCCCAACATTTCTAATTAACTGCTTAATAGTCAATAATTGATTATTCACTCAATCGTTCCAGGTGTATTAGAAAAAATATTGTATATCCTAATAATTAATAGATGTATAGCTTATATATAGCTTATATCGCTATAGTTTGTGCAGTACATTTTATTATCCCTTTTGTGTATGGTATGCTTTTCAGCAAGTTGGTACTTGCTCTTACTTCTAAATTGACAGATCAGCTGTTTAACTGCCTGTACTGAACTTTCTTCTTCATTTTGCAAATATATATAAAAATTAATAAAACTCTGACATACCGTTAATTAAAATATTGGATACCCTATACTATTCAATCAACGGAAATACTAAGATCACACGGGGAGAATCTGTCTCTATCTAATTAGCCTTTTTCGGTCCATCTTTGGACATAGGCCTTCCCAATCCTTTTCCATTCTTCTCTGTCTGTCGGTATAGTCATCCACCTAGAGCCCACGTGCTTCTTGATATCATCTGCCCATCTCATTTGGGGCCTTCCTCTGCTTCGTTTATATTCCCACGGTCTTCAACTTATAAGAATTTTGTTCCATCGGTCTTCTTTTTGTCTTATATTGTGCCCGACAAATCTCCATTTCAATTTTGCAACTTCTTGTCTAACATCCCTCACTTTTGTTTTCTCTCTTATCCACTCGTTTCTCTTTTTATCCATTAGTCTTATGTGCAACATTTGTCTTTCCATTGCTCTTTGGGTTTTTATGGTTATGTCCATGTTTGCTTTTGTAAATGTCCACGTTTGAGAACCATAAGCTAGAACAGTGAGTACGCATTGATTGTATACTTTAGTCTTAAGATGCTGTGGATATCTTTTGTTTTTAAGAATGTAGCTTAGTTTGCCAAATGCCGCCCATGCCAGTCTAACTCGTCTTTTTATCTCTGCTGTTTGGTTTTCTTTGTTACGTTTTATAGTTTGACCCAGATATATATATAATCCTGAACTTGTTCTACTTCATCTTGTCCGATCCTCATTGTGATGTTTTCATCTGTATTTGTTATAATTTTGGTCTTGCTGTAATTCATAATAAGGCCTATCTTTCCAGCTTCTACGTCCAGTTCTTTCATCATTTCAAATAATTCTTTTCATTTATCTGTTATCAATGCGATGTCATCAGCGTATATTAGATGGTTCAAGCGTTGTCCACAAATTTTTATACCTTTTTCTTCCCATTCTAATCTTTTAAAAATATCTTCCAGAGCCTGATTGAAAAGTTTCGGTGATATTGTGTCTCACGCCTCTATTTATTTGTATTGATTTTGTTTATTCATATCCTTTAATTGTTGTTTTGGCTTCCTTATATATATTGGCTATTAGTTCCGTATATCTGTGGTCGATTCTGCTGTTAATCAAAGAACTTTTCACTGCCCAATGTTCGACACTGTCGAAAGCCTTTTCGAAATCTATGAACGCTATATATAGAGGAATATGGTATTCATTTGCTCGTTCTATAAGTATTTTCATACTTAGTAAATGGTCACTTTTGCTGAATCCCTTTCTAAAACCAGCTTGTTGGGTATCCATCGAATTTTGTCGTCAATCTATTGGTTAAAATTTTTGTTGGGAGTTTATACATTACATTGAGGAGTGTTATGAGACGGTAGTTTTTTATATCTGCTTTATCCCCTTTCTTGTGTAGGATAATGGTTACGGATTCCTTCCAGTTGTTTGGGATTCTTTTTTCTTTTAATATCTTGTTAAAAAGGGAATGTAGAGTGTTAATTACCACTTTTCCACCATATTTCAGCATATCTGCAGTTATTCCATCTTTTCTGTTTTTCATTTCTTTCAATGCCTTCTTTATTTCTGATTTGCTTATTTCTGGCTATAGCTCTGAGTTGACATTTTTTACTTTAGCCTTAAGTTGGTTTTTAATTGTTTCTGGTGGTTCCTTTTTTGTTTTGTATAGTTCTGAGTAGAAATGGTGGATAATATTTATAATGTCATCTTTAATGTCTGTTTCTAGTCCGTTTTCATCTTTTATTTTGTTTATTTCACACTTACCTAATTTCGGTCTTAAGCATTTCATATTTTTGTTGTTTTGTATTACCTTTTCTATTTTTATTTCTTGTTCTTTTCTCTTATTTTCTCTTATCATTCTGCTTATTGTTTTATTGATTTCTACATATTCTATAGCGTCCTTCTTTTATCCATAAGCTTCTTTGTTTCTGTTGATATATAGTTGTTCTTTTTTAGATCCTTTTTGGCTATTTCTTTTCCTGAAGTAATCATCGTTGCTGTAAGTATGTTGTCTATTTCATCTATATCTTTGTCATCACTGTCTAATTTTTAAGTAAGTTGTTCTTTTAAAAGGTCTTTGTATATCTCTTTATATTGCCCTAGTTTGTTTCTATCTATTAGATCCCAGTTTTTAATTATTTTTCTTTTCATTTCATAGTTACCGTCAACACTAATTTTTGCTCTGACCAACCAGTGATCGCTACCTGTTGTGAATCTGTTAAGAACTGTTACATCTTTAATGATATATCGTTCCGTGGACAGTATGTAGTCGATCTCATTTTTTGTGGATCCATTAGGGCTGATCCATGTCCACTTTCGTTGGGGCTTCTTTTTGTAAAAGGAGTTTATTGCGTATAGATGCTTTTCTTCTAGGTAGTTTATCAAAGTAGCACCTCTATCATTTCTCTGACCATACCCGAATTCTCCTATTTTAGTTTCTTCCTTGTTTAGTTTTCTACCCAGTTTGGCATTGAAATCTCGAATTACTAGTATAAGACGATTTTTATGTTCTTCCATAGCCTTTGATATATCTTCATAAAATAGTTCGATATCTTCGTCATCATAAGCTGTCATGGGGGCATATACCTGGATAATTTTAATTGATGTTCTTCTTATTTTAAGTATGACATAGGCTGTATTCGGGTTTCTTCTTTTCGTCGAGTTTCTGATAGGCCTATGATATCTCATTTTATGTTTGTTAATTCTTCTTCCAATTCATGTACTTTTTCATCCGTAGACATTGATCTAATATTGTATGTCCCTATTGACAGGTTGACGGATTTTTTTGATTTATGTTGTGTTTGTCTTAGTGGGTTTTTGTTTTTATCTATCAAAAGCGAATTATTGCGTCTCCCAGATACCGCGAGGCAGACCTTTGAGGTGTGGGATAATATTATGGGTTATTTCTGGTTTCATCATAATTTACACCGAAATTACTAACAAGAGAGTTCTCTTACTTCCACATGTTTAAATTGATATATAGTACCAACAGATGCTAGTTATATACCATCAGTACTAATAAAATGAAAACTATCAAATTAATGTCAATTTCATTGAATAATCAAAACAATCGAAAATATATACCAAAACAACACAATAAAAGTAAAAGTAGAAGAAGAACTAACCGACCCTATTGAAGCTGGTAATGGGATAAGACAGGGAGATTTAATGAGTCCTCTATTGTTCAACCGGATTATGGATGAAATAATAAAAAAGTAAGAAATAAAAGAGGATACCAAATGGGAGAAAAACAAATTAAAATAATCTGCTATGCAGACGACGCAATACTATTCTTTCAAAGTGAAGATGATTTACAACGTATGCTACACCAATTTCATATAACCGCCAGAAAATTTAACATGTTAATTTCCTCAAAAGAGACAAAATGCATGGTTACAACAGCAAGTTTACTAATATGTTAATTGGAGCTGGAAGGTCAGATAATAGAACAAGTGATGGAGTTTTAATATCTAGGTATCATACTATCTAGCTACGGAAAGCTCGAAACTTAAGTGGAAGATCCACTGAATAGAGCAAACAGAGCCGCAGGCTGCCTAAATGAAACAATATGAAGAAATAAAAATATCGGGAAAGAAACCACAGGCAGAATTTACAAAACAGTTATCGGACCAATAATGACATACGCAGCAGAAACAAGACCTGACACAGAGAGAACAAAAAGGATGTTAGAAACAACAGAGATAAAAACACTTAGAAAAATTGATGGTAAGACACTATGGGGCAGAGCTAGAAGTACAGATATAAGATGTAGATACAAGGTGAAGAACATCAAGAACTGGTTAAGAAATACAAGAGTAGAATGGAAAGATCATATAAGCCGAATGACAACAAATGGAGTAGTAGACATGGCAAGAGACGGTTACCCAATAGGAAGACGATCAGTAAGAAGACCACGAAAACCATGGAACGGCAACTTACTGGAGACACATTGAAAAACAGACAGAGTCATGTCTATATAAAAAGAAGAAGAAGAAGAAGAAAAAGATACACAGGATTGACAGGATAAACAATAAAATAGCTGCAAGAAAGAGAAAATGAATCAGTCATATTAATGTAGAATAGCAGAGGACAGAGTATTTGTCATAGCCTTAGACAAGTGTCCAATTGAAAAAAGACCACAGGTCGTTCAAAAAAGACGGAACTCTAGAAAGAAAATAGAATAGATTTAAAAAAAAATAAAAGCATAAACATGTCTTTTCCTACTCTTATAATATTGAAAATACGCAAATAGAACCTTGAATTAAAATGTAACCTTTGATATCTGTGATAAATTCATCGCCTGAACAATGGCGCCGATGTATGAATTTGAAATTTTTTACACCTATTTTAACTGTTTATTTTTTTATTATCTATATATGAGTTACGAACGATATCACAAACCTATTTATTTACCACAAACAGGCTCTTTAATACCTTAAATTATTACTATACAAATCTGATTCGAAATATCATCAAAAAGTAATACACTGCATGTAAAATTTAAATTTTTAATAAAAAGTAAAATATTAGGCATTACTTATGGGGTTCAAAGAACGAGCCTTTACGAAAATTTAAGTACTAAGAAGATCACCACAATCGGGCATACCCAGGGTAATGATTAAATAATTAATCGGCTAATTCTTCAGTCACCCCTTTAATATGATTTTGTTAAATTGGTCCTTTTTAGGACCAACTATTCTAATAACATATGTTTATAACTGTTAAGGGTATATCTAGAGATCAAGAAACTTTGCTTTACTTAAACTTATCAGACATATGCGCTAAACACGAATCTGACTTATTTCTAGTGCAGGAAACACATATAGGGCCTAACGTAGGGTATTTGGTATAAAGCTTATCGCTGAAAACCACATTATAGATATAGACATGCTATCTCTGTCGGAAAAAAAGCAAAGAATAACTCAAAGTAAGAAAGGACAACACCAGTCAGCTTTCAGAGAACCTTTCAACGATGTTGAGCTTGGATCCACCATTTACATATTTAATGAAAAATAATACAACTACCGACATTGAGGATCTGAGCACAAAGCTTATTACGAAATCTAGACCAAAAACACCACAATGGCTTATCCGGATGATGAACAACTGTATTCAAATTATGGAAACACCCAAAATCTAGAGACAAGCCAAAGTTGTTACTTCGCTTAAACCTGGCAAAAACTCCAACGAACACAAAAACTATCGGCCAATATCTTTATTTTGTCAGCTATTTAAAATACTTTTGCACAAGATCGTTAATATGATTTCACCGATATTTTAAGAAAGCTCAAATTAAAAGACAAAAGTGGCTATAGATAGGGAAGATCATGTACATTACAAATGCTAAATCTTACCCAACACATCAAAGACGGCTACGAAAATATCGGGTATCAGGGGTGGTATTTTTCAATCTAAATGCCGCTTACGACACCTTAAATTACCAAATATTTCTCGAAAAACTATATGATATCCCCTTAGATAACAAACTCACTTATATTATTTGCGTATGCCTACACAAGAGAATATTTTTTGTATCACTCAATGTTAAGAATAGCAGATGAAGAACGGTCTTGCTTGGGGTAGCATAAAAGCACCTACACTGTATAACATTTACCCAAACGATCAACTTATACCAGTAGATAATAGGACTAATATTATAAAGACGATACACCTATTATTGCACAATAAAAATAAACTATGAATAAATTTTCAGCCAAAACCCCTGAAAAAATCATGTGCGCTCCTCAATTTCCCTAACATAGACGCTTTCACAAACTGAACATCCAATAATGTCATGAAATTGTTGAACTGTAGACTTCCTATAAATTTCTTGAAAATAGTTTGTATCCCACGGGATCAGTCACAGATCATTGTTTAAAACTAAAAGGTAAATTGAGGACCAGAAATAATATTCTTCGCAAGCTTGTCAGCTAAAAATAGACTTTAAAACATAGACGCTTGCACTATATGCTTCTGCTGCCGAATATACCTTGATAGACAAATTAACCATTCTTTCGTTTTGTGCACAACACTACTACCCATTTTAACACAAAAATATCTATTGCAGCACTTAACCATATTTATTTTGAGATAACCTTCTATCGAGATATATAGTATACGAGATATCAAGTATACAAATAAGACCAGAACTAAAATAATAAAAAAGCTTTATACAAGATATCGCAGAAGAGTAGATGAAATAAAAGTAGTTTTTATTAATCGGGTGCTTACATAAAACGTACAAAGACATACTCACGTAAACAAAATACATTACGAAATTTCTGTAATAAAAAAAAACATCCAATTCGGCATTGAACTAATAAATTATATTAAATAAAAAAACAATATTTCTAAAAATGCAGAAAAAATAAAATTTTCTATGCAAGCGAAGATTCCATTAAATAATAAGCCGAAATCCTTTTGTATCTATATACCTGTTTTTTAAAGAACCAGTTACCTTTTAGTACGTAGTTATACCAGGTAATAAGATATCCTCTGTCACAGTGTAATGCATATGACATTACACTGTCTACAAATAGTAGATAAAAATAAGGAGCCCATATAAACCGTTCAGGGTATATGTTGAAAATATACGGTATAATCGCACAGTTGCCAAACTCTCAGAGCTTACTTAAATCGATAAACGTATGGTTCAAATATACAATGAAAAAGATCTGAACGACCCCTATAATATATACACGTGAACTAAACGATATACATTTATGATACAGGGGTATTTACGGGCTCCAAAAAATTTTTATAAATTAATAAACTCTACATGTTGATGAATCGACAGAACCAATATTATGGAATGGTCAAGTGAGCTCCGTATATCGGTATCCACTTGACCACGGAGCTCAATTAAACCTGAATTTTAACATGGGCGGAGTCCACTTTATGCCGTAGATATATATATATATATATATATATATATATATATATATATATATATATATATATATATATATATATATATATATATAATCAATAACCCTTCTACCCTAAGGTGTTGGGTGTAAAGTCTCTTTTTAGGTTTCATATACAAACTTCCTCCAATTCTTCTTGTTGCTTGCCAATTTCTTCAGCTCCTTGGTGACTCCTCTCCTGTCTAGGATGGCGGCAATTTCATCATCCCAGGTCTTCATGGGTCTGCCCCTCGGTCTTTTCAAGGTTCTTCTCGCTTCCCACAATTGTTTCACTTGGCTTTTTTTATCCATCCTTACCATGTGGCCGTACCATCTCAGTTGGGCTTCTTCGATTTTCTTCTCTATTGATTGGACTTTAAGGCGTTCTCTTATTTCCTCGTTCCGTATCCTGTCCATTCTGGTCACCCCTAGTACTCTTCTTAGATACTTCATTGAAATACTTTGCAGTTTATTTTTTAGTCTGGTGGTGAGCGTCCAGCTTTCACATCCAAATGTTAAGATAGGTACAAAAACTGTGTTGTAGATAGCTATCTTTGCTTTTTGGGATACTTCTTTTTTCGATAGGAATGTGCTCTTAATTGCGTGATATATCCGGGAAGCGTTTGCTATTCGATTGTTTATCTCTGCTTCTTGTGTACCCCTACTCTCTAGTTGCACTCCCAGGTATTTAAAGGTCTCGACTTGTTCTAAAATATAGTTATTTATTTTAATGTTTGTATGTTGGTCTGTTTTCCCACATACCATGACCTTGGTTTTACTTTCATTAATTCTCAGGTTACGTTTTTCTAGTTTATCTCTCCATATCTGGAGGTTTCTCTTAAGTGCGTCCTCGTTTCTTCCAAATATGACGAGGTCATCTGTATCATTTCCAGGTTTCTATGTCCAACAAATATCCTCGATGTTTCTTCTCTAGTTTCTTTCATTACATCTAGTACAATATTGAACAGGATGGGGCCTAGTACACCTCCTTGTCGTAAGCCATCATTGACTCTAAACTCTTCTGATTCCATATTATCTGTTCTTACTCTGTTTCTTGTGTTCTTGTATAGGCTCATAATAGTTTTTCTGAGTTTGCTGTCTACTTCTCTGTTTCTTAGGCTTTTGTCTATTTCGGTTCGCAGGGTTCTATCAAATGCTTTTTCGAGGTCTATGAAGGGTTGGTATAGTTCCGTGCTTGTATTTCGTGCATTTTGTATTAGATGCTTGAGTGTAAAAACATGGTCATGGATGCTTCTTCCCTTCCTGAAACCGCTCTGTGACTGCTCCAGCTTATGGTCTACTTCTTGTAGTAGTCTTTTCTCCAGTACTCGTTCGTAAACTTTGGAAGGGATACTCAGGAGAGTTATACCTCTGTAGTTGCTGCATTCTCGTCTAGTTATACCAAGATCTTACTCTGGGCAAATTTTCAGCCATATTATCGATCGTTAATTTTTCCGAAAAAAATGACAACTTCATCCCTGTATAGCCACCCCCTGTACCACGAGGGGCGTCTGCCTGTAAGGCAAAGTCTTAACCCAGTTACAATGAATATATTCCAATAGGGAAATGTCATATTACTGATCAGTTCAAAATTTCGGCTCTATCTCTTGGACTATAAGGAAGCGATAAGTGGTTTGACAGCATAATAACTGCTTGTGTTATATGTAGTCTAGTTTTTTCAGTGATTCTAGGCAACCTATTTGGGTGGAGTTTTGACTTGTTCTTGAAAGAATTCAGAATCCAGCAGCCCGCTGAAGTTTTGGATTTTTATAATATAATTATTTGACAACCTTTTGTTGGCCAACCACCTAGAGCGGAGTTGAGCCGAAATACATTGATTTCGTATGTTCCGTTTTAAATTCGTTCAATCTGTATATATATTATATATATATATATATATATATATATATATATATATATATATATATATATATACATATGTATGTATATATATATAATTACAGCATGTTTTAAATTTAAAATCGATGAAAAACAAATCCCCATTTTCTATGATTCCCCAAACTTTTAATCAGCTAGATAAAAATAATTAAATTTTTATTATATTTCTGTTATCTTATACATCTAATATATTTTAATAATATATATACATATAAAATGACATCATCTTTTAAATTTAGAATAAAGAAAAAACAAATCCATCTTTTCTGGGATTCCCCAAAACTTATGATGAGCTAAGTAACTAGAAATAATTAAATTAAATTTTTATTTTTATAAATTTACAAACTACATATAGTTTCTATGTATTCATGTTTCTGTATACTCATTTTAATAGATACTATAATAAAATTGATTCCTTGAAATGTAACAACAGAAATGCAACAGGTAGGCATGTTAATGAAAAGCAAAACTTACTTCCTCCATTTTTACTGCTGCCTGAACAACAAGAATATAACAATTTAGTTATTGTCACTATCTTCTATACTATACAATCAAGCCACTGATATAAAAACTGTTTGATATGCAATTAAAAACACTTTTAACATGGATTAAATAAGTTTGATAACTAATGATAATAATAATTATCAATTATTTAGGAAAAAAGAATGTACATTAGAACAGAACTATTGTTTATAGTTTACAGGAATACTGATATATCCTGTATCATAGTGTAGAGATTATCCCGGAATGGTGGGTTCATATAATTAAATAAATTTCAGGTTTGTAGATGTCCTTACCCTCTTGCTATACTATCTTTGAGTGATTAAAAAACAAACAAGTCTTTCCAAGGCCATTTCAAGTTGATTTTAACAAAGTGGCAATGAGGTTTAACGTTTAACATTTATAATGTAAAAAAAAAATGTAAAACAGAAGTAAAACTATGAATCATGCAATCCCAGAACACATTCTGGGTAACTCTTTAAAACACATCATAAAATGGATTAAATTTTATAAGAATGTAACATGTATAATGTAAAGAAAAACTTACCTCATCCATTTTCACTAAAGTTGCTGTTCCTGTTCCTGTTGCTACAAGCTATAACCTATCCTATACCAAAAAAATAATTGTTTTCAATTTTCAATGTTGCTGCTGCTGCATATTATGTTATGTTTATTAACTAAGCGGTGTTGCCATTATCAACATTTTATTTTCGGTAGATAATCATAAAATTAAGTAGAAATTGGTAGATTTAAATTTTAGTCGTACTTTTAATAAAACTTGCTAAAATTATTGTTTTTGGAAAATAATGTATAGTTACAAGAACCCATTACCATTATTATATAAAGTAAATATACTTTTTTTGTTACCGGTGTAAAATGTTCTAAAGACCATACCAGTTGAGTCCCCAAAAGGGATAGCTAGCTGGGCATGTGTTGGAAGTTAATTGGCATCAAAGTAAAACGTTATACCCAAGTGAATTTTTACTCTTGGAAGTCGTGCGCTCAGGTGCGCACATGATGCCCTGTCTGTGTCTACCAACTAAAAACATTCTCAGTCCTCAGCCACACACGCGCTAATAGTCTTGTTTAGACCGTTCTATCATGGGTGCATGGCTTCCTTCTCTTCTCGTTTTCGCCCTTTATATATTCTGTCGTTCCATTTGTTGGATCTCTTACCTTTTTATTATTCTAGTTATTGCCCCAGGATTTCTTTGTATTCATGTTCTTCTCTTCCCTTCACTTCCATTATATTATTCGCCCTAACTTGTCCCCATTCGCCCATCTTTTCCCCTGAATCAAACACACAGTGTTCCGTTGTCTTGTTAACCCCTCAGTTAATGCAGTTGTCGCCTTCTTGCTTTCCTATCTTTACGAGGTAGGTTCTGAAGGAGCCATGGCCCGTGAAGAACTGTGTGAAGAAGTAGTTAGTCTCCCTATGGCCAAGTACTACCCGTCTTTCACGTCTGGTATGAGTGTTTTGTTCATTTAGCCCTATGTTCGTTTTCCCACCACTCTTCTTACCATTTTGGATTGATCACCCCTCTCTCGTCTGCTTTGTCGTTTTCACTACAACCATATGTGAATTGCTCTTTTCTTCACTAGTAGGTGAATTGCTGGCACCCTCGCTATTACTTGTAAGGCAACTGTCGAAGTCGTCTTATACGTACAGCCGATCCTCAGCGGGGCGTTTCTCTGAGCTTTCTCTATAATTCTCTTGTATTTTTGTTTACACAATCCCTGCTGCCAAACTAATGCTGCGTACAGTATGCTGCTATTCTTCGATCGGCTTTTTTTCGCGACATATATTACATGTTCACCGAAGCTCTGTTTGTTGTTGAGTATTACGCCCAGATGTTTTACTTTCTTAATAGGTAGAAGATACTTTCTCCTTCCAAAGTGAAGAAGATATGCTCTCTTGCTTTTGGGTCCTTGAAGATTAGGGCTTCCGTCTTCTGTGTGACTAAAGCATCAGTTCTATCTGTTTTAGCCACATCCTATCTAATTCAAGGGCTGTGTTTGCCCTATGGATGAGCTCATTCTCAAAGTGCTCCACCAGTATGACCAGCATTACCTATATTCCCTCTCCTAGGTTTATCTCCGATATATTGTTACATAGTACATTCCAGAGCAGTGGACCTCCCTGTGGCACTCCCGCAGATGTCTTTATTGTGTCGTCTTTAGTTATATTAATGCTTCTGTATATGAAATAATCCCATACTTGCAATAAGTTTTGCAAGTATGGGGATATTTCCATTCCTTCTAATAATCTGATGATTTTCCCCAGCTCGCGTTGTTAAATACGTTCTTGATTTCCAGAAAGAGTGCCACCATCCACCTATTTCAGTATGCTTATTTCTCACTTACTATTCCATTTATGGCATCTATGTCAGATCTGTGTTTTCTGAACCCTTACTGGCGGTCCGACATGCCTCCCTTTTCTTCTATTTCTTGTACGAGCCTTGACTTTATGAGGATTTCGAATAGCTTGCCTAGTATTATTTAGCAAGCATATTGGTCTGAAAGCATCCGGTTATTCAATTTCGTTTTCAGGTTTAGTGATGAGTATATAATAATATTAAAAATAAAAAACTGAACAGAAAACCATAAAATAGATCAGAATGGAGAAGAATCCTGGAACAGGCCTAGATCCAAAAAAGATTCTCGAGCTAGTAATGATGATGATGATCAGGTTTGTCGCTTTCCATATAGTGGGGAATTTCTGTCTTCTAAGGACGTCGTCCATTTAGTCTTTTCCTCAATAATGGTCTTTATTATGTGCTGAGAAATTCTGTCATATCCGGGTGCCTTCCCTGACTTTAGTGCCTTTTCCTCTTCTATTATCTCTTCCATTGTAAAGCAATTTGTTGGTGCCTCTGTAGGTATTACTTGGAAGGTTTCCTCCACTTTTTACGGGAATAGTGCTTCCGCTACTTTTCTCCTGCGGCTGTCCCCTATCTTCTTCTTCAATGCCTTATCCGGTCCGGATGTTGGCGATCATCAAGGCTATCATGGTTTTGTTGATTGCTCTGCGAAACAGCTCCGCTGAGGTCATCCCAAACCATTGTCGGAGATTTTTCAACCACGAGATACGACGACGTCCCGGTCCTCTTCTGCCAAATACTTTACCCTGCATAACGAGTTAAGAATTCGATATTTTTCTTCGTTCCGCATCACGTGGCCGAGGTACTCAAGCTTACGTTGTTTAATTAAATTAAGCACTTCTTTTTCTTTTGTCATGTCCCCCATCTTAAAGTAGGTATTTTCTATGACTTTTCTTGCTGCAATTTTATATGTGTCTCCCGAGATGTTATTTTCCAGACTTTCGCATAGTTCTTTCCAGTACCTTCTTTTTTCGCTGTTTATTTTTCTGTTTAGTTCTTTCTTCATGGCTTTTAGTCTTTTGGCATCCTTCCGCAAGTCGGTTCGATACGACGATTCAATGTAAATTTTTCGATTTCCATGAATTATTTTCCCCTTTCCCATGTGAATCACTATCGTTTAATTTTTCCTGTTCAGAGGCATAATCCTATTTATATATGAGCTGTATAGACTCATAGTCTATCAGTAGGGTGCTAACCTGACTGTCAAATTCCTTCTCCTTTATCCTAGCCTGTAACCGACCATATTTCTGTTAAGCTACTTGATCTAATCAGCAGCTATATTCTTTTGTACTACAGTCAGAGATAAGTCCGTATTTAGATTTAAAAAATAGAACACTTCCGCAGTTTTTTCTCCGATTCTCTAATTCATAAAAACTTACTTATTTAGTTTAGAAGAAGCAACAAACTTAAATGGATATAAAATGCTCAGACTGGACCCTTTCTCTCACTGTTAGGGCCTTAGCCCCTTGGGGCGCAAAATCCCTGAGATGTGAGTATTTATCTACGTATTGGCAACGCCGGGTATTATTTTCACAACAAACATTTCCAACTTTCTAACCATAACATTAATGTTAAAACTTCAACAGCGACATGAAGATAGCAACATTTTCTAATTTCTTATTTTGCACTGTGCCGTTGATTGGTGGGTTATTCAATCAACGCTTATGCGTCTATATTTTTTGCACCATAGGTGCAGTCATTTAAAATTCTACACAAGTTATATAGGAAAAATAAAGATTGACTAATAACAATGCAAGAATTTAATTTATAATGATTATGTGAAGTCCTACTACCGAATAATATTTATTTATGTAAGGCCATGGGCGTTTTAATAATGAAAGACGACCATATGGTAAGACATGATATAAAATAGAAAATAGCTTGTATAGGTTCACCACAAAAAAAGCCATTTTTTTTTTCGAACAGATTTCGTAAACAAACAGGTTAGATTAGTAATGTAAATAATATAGATAATTAATAAAAAAAAACCAAAGATAGTCTGTGGTCTAGTTATTGAAATAAATAAAGAGTCACAATTAGCAAATAATTTTTTTTAATGGATTATTATGATACCTAAACCAAAAAGAACAAAAAAGCGGTCTTGTTGTGGAATATATGGAATTCTTTATCAAATAAAAAATATTTAATAAATGTTTATAAACCAGTACGTTTGACGTATAATATTATATTATACGTCATTGTGAAATTTGTCTGTAATAAAAACATGGCGGCTGATGAAAAGTCCTATTGTTCTTATCCTTAGACAAGGAATTCCTTGTCTAAGTTCTTATCTCTAACCAGTACTCTTATAGGAGCAATTCACAATATAGCCTAATGTCAAGTGCATAGAAAGATTAACCCGGTTTAATTTATTTACGGCAACCATAGAGATAATGCACTATTTTTATTCGTACTCTTAGTTGAAGAATAGATAGAATAAGATAGAGATAAGATAGAGTAGAAAACTACTTATTTCAAATTTACTAAATTATTAATCTCTAAAAATTTAAATACAGTTCTGTCGTAGCTTACAACAAATTTCTCAATTCGAGTCTATGTTTCCGTTTATAATATGGCGATCGCGTGCTGACGACACACTTCAAAGGCGGCACCTGAGAGTGGGCATTCTGATTGGTATTTATTCTGTGCTAATGTGTTGTTTGTGGTGCACGCAGGTTATAATAGTAGATAAGGTTTTCACTTAATATACACGAATCAACAGTTCCTAATAATAAAAGAAGAAAATAAAAATATTTTCCGGAAATATTACATATTACATTAGAGTAATAAGATCTTAAGAATAAACAAGGCCAAAGAATTATGGATTGAAGAACAATGTGTAGAAATGGAAAACTATGAAAGAAAATATGACACATTCAATGTACATTAAAAAGTAAAAGAAATTACAGGAACTCAAAGAAGACATCAAATAAGTTTGCTTAAGAACAAAGACGGAAAGATTATTAGGTATAGATTTAACAGAAAAAATTAATAGATGGAGTGAATACATAAGAGAATTGTTTAAGGACAACAGAAATAACATTGTTCAGGTAAATGGTGAAACGGTACCTGAAATCCTAAAATGTGAAGTAGAAGCGGCACTTAGAAATTCCAAAACTGGAAAGGCAATTGGACCTGATGAGGTTCCTACTGAATTGTTAAAGCTCTTGAATGATGACTCAATAGGTATAATATTGCACTTATTTAACACAATATACAAAACTGGTATTATACCTCAAGAGTGGCTGTTGTCTACATTAGTTACACTGCCAAAGAAATCCAATGCAAAAGAATGTTCAGAACATCGAACAATATCTTTAATGAGACATCTACTAAAGATATTTCTAAAAGTTATCCACAACCGAGTTTATCAAAAGTTGGATTCAGATATTAGTGATACTCAGATTGGGTTCAGAAAGGAATTAGTTACTCGAGAAGCTCTCTTCGGTTTGAATGTTCTTACACAAAGATGCCTAGACGTTAATAAGGAAGTACATGTATGTTTTATCGATTTTGAAAAAGCGTTTGACAGAGTACGCCATGATAAGCTAAAAGACATTCTTGAAAGAAAGGACATAGATAATAAAGATCTGCGAATAATTCTCAATCTATATTGGAATCAGAAAGCTAACATCAAAATATATAGAAAATGAGATATCACAAGCAATAGAAAATCGTAGAGGAGTACCTACGACAGGGATGCATTTTGTCACCGCTGCTATTTAATGTTTATAGTGAAAGCATCTGCATTTGCAAGCAAACGAAGGAATCGTAATCAATGGAGAGGTTGTAAATAATATTCGATACGCAGACGACACTTTACTAGTTGCAAGAACAGTAGAAGAATTACAACGATTACTTACAAATATAAATATTGCCTGCAACAATTATGGCATAAGTATCAATACCTATCAAAAAAAACTAAGTATATGGTCTTTAGTAAGAAGATGACACAACCAACACATATTAGTATAAACGGCATTCAAATTGAAAAAGTATCAAGTTACAAATACTTGGGTACTTCAATAAACGAAACTGGAGACCAAAACAATGAAATAAAAAGACGTATCGAAATTGCCAGGGCCACTTTCATAAAGATGGGGAAATTCTTCTGCAACAGAGATATAAGCATCCCTCTCCGATTAAGAATGCCAAGGGGCTACGTATTTAACACGCTATTATACGGTGTAGACTCCTGGACTCTCAAGCAGAACAATATAAAAATATTGAAAGTTTCGAGATGTGGTGCTACTGTCGAATGCTGAAGATAAGTTGGGTTGAAAGAGTTACAAATTTTGAAGTAATGCGAAGGATAGGAAAAGACCCAGAAATTTTGTCAACGATCAAACGAAAAAAACTCGAATATTTGGGTCACGTAATGAGAGGACATAAATACGCATTACTTTAAAATATAATGCAAGGAAAAATAGAAGGAAAACGGAATCCAGGCCGTAGAAGAATGTCATGGCTGCGTAATTTGAAAGAGTGGTTTGGCTGTACGCTGTACCACTAAATGAACTCTTTAGGTTAGCTGTAAACACTAATGTCTAGAGCCTGACCCACTACTCTGAGCCGCGTAATGTGGGTTGCCTATTATGAATTTGAATCGGGAAAATTACTGACTTACGCATGCATTACGTCCGACATCGGATAATCATTTTTTACTCAAATAGATGTTATAATAATTATTTCTCTTCTAAAAACGGATTGTCATTAGAACAGGCAATTTTAGTTCTATCATATAATGATTTAATGACTCCCTTTTTAACATTTATGTTGGGATTTGATTTATAATTTAGATATATGTTCATATACGCAACAAAAAATATTAAAAGCCAGAGCTTTTCGAGGAACTAACCATCATTTAATAAATAATATTTAGAGGTCTCTAAAACGTTTTTAAGCAAGCCAAAAAAATCACATTACAAGGCATGAATGAATCAAATATGTAGCACGTTTTTTGTAGATGTATTATTCAAAAACAAACTGAAGTTATTACTATAGACAGGGATCTGTATAGCTGGGGCTATGTTTAACTTAAATAAAACAACGATTAGATAGAAAAAAAATCACAAATTTCATTAAAATTATCTTTATTTTTTAAATGTTAATATAATTTGGTACATTGATTTGTATAATATGTAATATTTTCTAAGTAAGTTTTTATATAAATAAATAGTCTATATATAAATGTACCATTAGATGAAACTTTGAAAACAATTTAGGACCAAATTACAAAATGATAGATTAACAACTAGAACCAAATTAAATGTGTCAGCTATAACGGAACTTTTGACATTATCTACTGACAACACTTATTTTCATCTAAACAATGATTTCTATTAACAAAATTTTTAGGCTGTGCTTTAAATCCATTATTAGCTAATATATTGACGGAAGATTTCAAAACAAATATTCCTAATCAAAATTTAAAGCCCACAATACGTTGGAAATATGTAGATGATCTGTTGGACACACTTCTGATTAATATAAATAAAAGATAAAAAAGAGGAGTCAATAAAACTTACAATGGAAAAGAAATAAAATAAATCGTTGCCTTTTCTGGATGTTTTAATCTCAAAGGAAAATAGTGGATATGGGACTCATGTATACAAAAACCAACACATATGAACATAATATCTAAATTATAAATCAAATCACAACATAAATGTTTAAAAGGGAGTCATTAAATCATTATATGATAGAACTAACATTGCTTGTTGTAATGACAATTCGTTTTGAAAGAAAAATAATTATTAACATCTATTTTAGCCAAAAATGATTATCCAATGTCGGACGTCATGCGTAAGTCTGTCAGTAATTTCCCCGATTCAAATTCATAATAGGCAACCTACATTACGCGGCTCAGAGTAGTGGGTCAGGCTCTAGACATTAGTGCTGTAAAGTGCTGTAAACAAGTTCAGGATAGCCTTGGCCTTGATGATTTCCAATCTCCGATAGGAGTATAGGAGTGGCACAAGAAGAAGAAGAATAAGATCTTAAAGTGCTCAAATTGCTCTTTTTATTGTCTAACAATAGGACAGATATGATTCCTTTCATACATTCTCAGATCCTGCAAATTAAGCAATCCCTTATCCTTATGAACAGATGAACAGGATGAACACCAATGATAAAAATAAATTTGTTTGAATTAAAACAAACAAAGCAAACTTCATTCCAAAGGTTTTTGGATCCGATCACGATCCCATAATCGATTAAAAATTAATTTATCGATTTGGTATACCATTTCAATAAGTTATAATACCTAAAAATTATTTAAAAATAGGTTTAAAATAAAAATTAAAAAAGTAATATTTTTAAAGATGTCCTGTTTTTTAAACAGTTTAAATCAATTTTGTATGAAACCAAATATTATAATAATTCGTTCGATTGTAAATATCGAGAGTTAGTTCACTGATGTTGTCACAAGTGCCTGTCAATGTCAAGATACACATGCTCAAAAATTAAAAAATTAGTTTTATGTAGTTTTATTAACTAAACGTTTTGAATTAAGATTAAAAATTATTTTCAAAATATTTAAGTTCAACATATTTTGTCAATTCCTTCGTTCCACATTTTCTATAAACATAATGGGACGGAGAAATAATCGGTTTAGAAAGAATCATCACTTTAATCATGGTAAAAAGGTAAACACTAACCCTATTTGGATTCCATGTGTCTTAAAGATTAACTTTTAATTAAAATTGTTTAAGGGAGAAGACTCCAATAAACAGACCCACGTAGATACTCGCAAACCCTACAATGACATTATAAGAGAAAATGAAAAGTTTTGTCAGTATTATAAGGTGATTTTTTTTTATATACATATAGCAAAGAATATAGACGCTTAAGCGTCTATATTCTTTGCATATAGTTTTCGTGTGTAGATACTTAATATAAGCGTTTTACTATATATACAGCATTTTCAATACTTGGCTTGGTTTATTAACTTTCGGAGTGATGATGATCTGAGAAATTGAACGGGCTATATTACAAAGGAGTAGGTTTTCACCAGTTTTGTAATGGTGCAATATTTGGAGTATAAGTCATGGTCTGGAATTATTTCTTTCTGAAATTTTCTCTGTAACTGCGGCAGACATTATAAAAGCCAATGTGGTAAATGTCATTAAGTTGCAGACAAATCAGGAAGAAATAATTTCATATCATGGCACCACTGAAAATAAGGTAACAGTTTTTTTTTCATTTACTTAATGGCTTTGTATAACTTGATCCATTCAGCCACGATAATAGACCACAGATTTGTTGTGTATATTTTAATATTCAGATATTTGTTCCGTATGTTATCTTAGGCCCGGAACTAGGAGATTTGTCAGGGTAGAGTAAAGACACCAGTTTGCTGCCCCCCCTTCTTCTTCCACCAAAGAATAATCCTAATTTTTTAGATAGGGTAGTTGAAATTACACACCATATTAAAAAGTTTCATTTATAAAAAATACTTATATTAATACACTTATACAATTAATACATACATTACACTTATATTGAAAAACACTTATATTACTATACATATACATGACTAATACAAATAATTTTTTTGCAGTGTAACTCAACTGTAACTGCACACAATTTTTTTATGTATTGTACCTCAAATATTAATTCTTCTAGCCTTCTTAGTGTGGTGTTTGAAACTTTCTATTTCAAATTTAAATTATTCAACATTGAGATCAGCAGTGTAGATACTTGCCAATTCGTCTGCTTTAATTTCTAGATCTTTGATTTGCATTTCTTTAGGTCAGACTCCATTCAAAAATCCAAATTTGCTGTTTATGTTGTCCAAAGCCTTAAACCTGTCACTGAGTTTCGTAATCATTAAGTCAATAACCTTTAACATAGGTTCATCACCACACAGCTCATCAGACATTTTTTCTTTGTCTTTTTTCTGAGAACTCAGATGGTAGATCACTTATGGTTACTAAGAATTTATCCTCATTAATGGCCTCAGATGCAGCAGGATCAAGAGTGTTAGAGAACCTTGAAGGTTCCAGCAGCCAAATCTACTGTTAGATCTTTTCTTTGCAAACACTCATTGACATGATTGATCTTTTTCAGCAAAGTATGTCAAAACAATGAATTCAAGTTTTCCAATATTTTTCAAAAGGTATCTGGCCTCACTCTTAGTTTGAGCCGTTGAGAGCTCATAGTTTTTAAAATCCACTAGAGCCTGCACATCTTTACCATAATGTTTATACACAGTTTCTACCTCATCTAATCTTGTAGACCATCTTGTATTGCTTTCAGGTTTCAATGACAGTGGCACATATTCTCTGAGAATTTGCCAGTGTGAAAAAATTATGAGCCTCAATAGTAGCACTGGTCACATTAGCATTAACTAAATTTATGGAGTGAGCAGCATATAGGACAAAATATGCTAACTCGTTCTCCTGAAATAGTCTGGACTGAACTCCTTTATACTTCCTGGCCTTATTTGCCCATTGTCATAGGATTGGCCCCTACAGGTCTCCAAGTTTAGTCCATCTCTGTCCTAATTTTTTTTAGGTTTTCTTTACTTAGACCTTCAACTGTTTTGTCATTAACTAAGAGAAAATCAATAAAACTTTCTTCTACCTCCGATTGTATTTGTTTTGACTTAACAAACTCCTTGAGTCATTTGCTCACTGTGAGTGATAAGCAGAGTGGAGTCAAATATTAAGGAATATTTTGCATTCAAAATGTCTTTTATTATTTTTTGCCTTATGCCATTGGCAATAATTTCAAGGAATTCATTTTGTATTTTATGTGAGGAATATGAGATTTGCTCTTTCTTATGCTGCTCAATATGTTGTTGAAGAGGGACATTATAATGCTATATAAGTTCCACTGTGTTCAACAACATTCCACTGGATGGGTCACTGAAATCACATTCTTCCTTAGTTCCCTGTAATGGACTTCCTTGCTTTGCTAGGAATAGAATAGCATTGATAATGCAGCCCAATACAGCCTTCCAGTGAGACTCTTCTTGATTATATATTCTTTTGGAGTTCTGCATCAATACCTCCCTTTCCTAAACAAGATTCTAACGCTGTCCATGAACAAAAACAAAGTTTGTGGTTAAATAAGTTTTTATTTTCAGGCAATTTTTCATCGAGTTATCTCCAATTACAACTGTTTTTTATTTAGCTAAGGCAAACACTTGATTTGATGCCATGATAGGGAACACAATATAGAGATTTATTACTTTGACTATAGCTTAACCACAACCTCTTTACCTTTTTTCCATTTTTGAGAACTTTATAAAATCCGGATTTCCAAAATCCAAAAATCTCTAAAATCTGGATATTTTCCGAGTTTGGTTCTTATTTTTTAATTATGATGTGATTTCAGATTTCCACATTTTTGCACAGAATGCAGTTAAAACTTTTGTTACCTTTTCACGGGACCTTTTCAAAATAAAACAACTGTCGGTTCGTATCAACACATGCAGACAATAAAATATAATATAGGCAGATTACATGTGTAGCCTTCGATAACAACAATGATGACTGCATGTGTCTGTTTGTTTGGTGTTCTGTTTATTCGAAGCAGAGAGGGGAAGGGGGTTAAACAGATGAGATGCTTGTGCCTCACACACTAGTTTGAGGCCATGTTCCTGCTGCCGACTACCCTGGCTACTAATTTGTATCAGTGGTTGGCATAAAGGATGGTACTCACTCCAGACTCATGAATTACATTAAGTCTTGTGTGTCTTACAATGATGAAAATTACTTGGTATACAGTGTCAGTGTAATAAAGTTTATGAATCATGCAACACAATCAAATAAAATTTAACAATATTAATTGTGGTATTATCATTTTGAAAACAAAATTTGAATAACTTATTATTTTTTTAAACTTTGCCGTTCCGGGCCTGTTTTATCTCTGTAAAAAAGGACTTTCTTTTTATTCCCTTTTTTTATTTATTACTATTAAGTCTGTACAAATATGCTTAGAGATACAATCTCACACAATAATTATTGTGTAACCAAAAACAAAAAGAGCTTTGGTAGTATATGGCTGTGAGTGTATTATATTCTACCAATTTTTAAATGGTTGAGTTTTTAATTTATTCTAATTGTTTTAGAGAGTTGGGGTTTGTAAAGAAAATGAATTTGATCAGTTTATTTCCTGTTTAAAAACTGACCTACCAGCCACCTTTAGAATAACAGGTTCCAAAGGTGTTGCAAATAAGCTACTAGGAATTGTAGAAGAACAACTAATAAAAGATTGTGTTAATCAAGTAGATGGAACTGAACAACCAAGTATTTTTCCTATCCCTTGGTAAGTTAAGTTAGAAAAGAAAATAAAGTATATTATAAGATTAATGGAGCTAATTACGCCATCCTGCAAGGTTCAGTGAATACCTATTATACCGAATCATGTTCAAAAATTTTCAGTTCAGTTTTCAAAAAAGGCTGTAATAGTAAAATAAAAATTAAATACACAAAAAGAATGAACAATTTAATAAAGATATATTTATAAGTTATATTATATATAATTCCGCACAAAAAACTCAGTGAGACATGTAAGCTCACCTGCTTTTTAATTTATTATCAAAATCAATGTTAGTGGGTTAAGAAATAAACTAAAATCTCTGAAAATTGCCATAGCTCAATGCAATTCTTAAATAATCATTATCATGGAAATTTGGTTAACTTGTGATTACAAAGATGCTGAATTAAGATACTGGTTATGTTGTGTTAAGTAATGACCACAATCCTGCTTTTACAAAAAAAAATCTGGGGGTGTCTAATTACTGTTAAAAGCAATTGCGAAATGGTTATTCCTGATTGTGAGGTAGAACAATTTTTTGTATAATTTAAAATTAACAATAAATGCATAGTTAGTTTATATCACACCATCATCTGACCTAAATGTATATATATCACATTTCAGTTGCATATGTTATGGAGAAGTTTGGAAACATGCTACTGCGTGTTGATTATATTTTACCAAATCCTTCCTGGAGTAATAACAATTTGGGTTTAAATGTTGAATGCCCTGATGACTGTCTTGCTGTCTACTAAGCTAATTCTTTTTATACAAATTTATACAATGTTAATGTAGTTATTCCACTTAATTCACTATTTGATAATAGTATACAGTATACACCATTCTGCCATAGTTGTAGAATTGCCCAGTTTTAAAAAGAATTATAAACTGAACTACAAGGAATTTCATTATGATTTTAAAAATGAAAATTATATAGAATTAAACAATTCTAGTATTAACTTAGAATTACTTTTATCACACATATATTATAGTATTTTATTATATTATATATACAAGGCTGAGATAAAGTGTGGAACCAACTAAATATCGTTGAGAAACAAAAAAGACACTAATCATGAAAGTACAATGACACATACCTCACCTGTCTCCAGATTTTTTATTACTACGCTACTTCTGGTTTTACCGGAAATTCCCTCAACTTTTTTAATGTAAATGGGACACCCTGTATATTTTGCTGATTTTAAAAGACTTTGTTATTCCTAATTCACACATACAAAGTTTGGTAGAAAAAATTTGTTGAAAAAAACTATTTACTAAGACCAATGAGAATAATAATTAAAAAAAAAAATACTTTAAATCTTCAAAATCCTTATTATTAAACTCGTGGGTATTATAGATGTATCAAAGGTGTTTGTTACATTAGATCGATTTCAAAGTTTTCAAATGTTTTTATAGGTATCCTAATAAGCTGGCATGGCAGATGGAATTGACGAGAAAAGATATTAGAAGATGCGAAGCCTACTACAAGCTTCATAATTTCTTAATATCAGAAACTGAAAATGGTACTATTTCCAGACAAGAAACTGTTAGCATGATACCCCCACTGGTTTTAGATGTACAACCTCATCACAAGGTAACGATTTAATTTATTTTCTGATAAATTCACATTTCATTATTTTGTTACTTATTTTTCTTGCAGTTTTTGATTTAAACCTGAGTAAATATATAATGACTAGAAACGAACTGATCGAGAGTAGTGAATAGATGTCAAGAACCGCTATTCTATGACGCTACCTTATATAGGAGCTTTGCTTAAAAAAATAATGGTGTTAAAAATGGATTTAATTTTTTTATATATACCCGTAAACAAAATTGGATGCGTCAATCTGACACTCCGTTATTATAATTTTGATTAAATTGTTCTGAAGCTATTTTCTTGTGGCATTTTAATAATATTTACTATCTTTAATGGACAGCAACCCCAATTTCAATTGAAAATACGTTTATTTTGATGTTTCGATTTCTACGTCGGAATTCATTCTCAAAATACAAATGAAAGTTTAAATATTATAACAAATTATAATTATTAATAGAAAATGAGTATCTTACGTATACATTTAATTTTTTTAGGTATTGGACATGTGTGCTGCTCCAGGATCAAAGACAGCTCAATTACTAGAACTTCTCCATGCCAATGAAGACCCAATACCGTCTGGATATGTTATTGCTAATGACATTGACAACAAACGTTGTTATATGTTAGTTCATCAAGCCAAACGCTTGAATTCTCCATGTGTAGCTGTTATAAATCATGACAGCGCTATTTTGCCTAATTTAAATACAACTACAGCTGATGGATCTGTGGAACAGGTTTGTAAAGTATTAATTTTAAAATAATTTTACTTAAATAAATGCTCATGGGGTCTGCCACAAGAGATGAGTGCAGTTCAATGGTGGCATGTAAATTTATTACAGTCAGAGAAATCATTGTAAGAATCAATAATCTTCAAAATTGACTTCAAAAAATCTTCATAAAAATATTTTTCTCATAACCTTTGAATTTCTGGTTCGTTCTAGAAGTTTCTTCGAGAATTTTGTTTCCACTATTACCACATTTAACCACCCTTGGGTGTATCTTGAGGTTTGCGAGCAGTTAATTCACAAACCAATCCTCTAACGATCATCATTCATTTCATTTACATTTTCCATAAGAGCAGAATATTTCTCATGAATTTTACTTAAAGACGAAAGCGGAATGGGAGAAGAATAACTTTGAAGAATATAGAAAAATATTGGGTTTCTTTTGATTAATGGCGTATTGATGACGGCATGTTTTAGAACCAATAGGTTTACATAACAATTATTGGACATTAAAATCGACCCTCGCAGCCAAACATAATCTTGGTACATATCTAAATAAAATTAAATCATTACAAAAAAGTTGACCAAAGAAATATGTCGAACGGATCAGTTATTCTAGATCTATATAAGCACGTTTTCCAAGTGGACCGTTAAATTGTTACTAACAAATAAATTACAAATAACAAAAAAACAATTTCCAGAATCGCTTCGAGTAAAATTTTTTTAGACTTATTTCATCGAATCAAATACTTTTCCTTCCTTGCAATTTTTCGAAAAAAGGTTCTTTTTCGAGTCATTTGCAGTTTTTTGTTGGAAAATGACAATTAATTATTGATTTTTGGGATTTTTTCCCCTTTCTTCCCCTTTCATGCTTAACTCCTTCTAGGCCTTTCTCTACTTCCGACGTTGACTATGCTGGACCTTTTTTTCTTCGTGACATGACGGGAGGAAATTTCAAAATCACCAAAGCATAAATCCCGCTCACAAAGCGGGAAGTTGTAAGCGACTTAACTACTGATTGTTTCTTAGCAGCCTTACGTCGTTTTATGTCTAGACGAGGTAAGTGTGCAAAATTATATTTCGATAATGGAAGCACATTGGTTGGTGCAAATAACGAGATAAAAACTTTCTAACTTCTAACGCCCTTGATATTAAAACTGATTTAGCCCGTGATGGGATCATCGAGCAAAAAGACAAAAGAGGGAATGTAAAGGTAGTGGGGGCAAAAATATTATTAGACAGGAAGTGCCATCTTGAGAGGCCACATTAAACAAGGAAAGACAGACTCTTTCCTTGTTTAAGAAATCAAATTTAGTTAGGTTATGTCATTTCTGATGTTATTGTTTGTCCCAACTGTCACATGAAAGATTATTTGTATTTTCTATTGAAGTTTTTTAACAATTGCTTCACATTTTAGACTATTATTGTTATTATTTAATTAAAACTTTATTGTGTCCTAGTTTTAAAAAAAGTATTTTAAGTGTATTATGTATTAATATTATGTAATATTAATATTATCTAATATAACAAATAAATAGATAAATTAGAACCCCTACACCACTGTATGATTATTGTGAAGTGTCATGAAATTTAAATTTGGCGCATTCGCATTTCCGGATATGTCCGCCATCAGAGGCCACTTTTTTGGTCTCCTTTTCATAACGATTAGATTCCCTCTTTTGTCTTTTTGCTCGATGGATGGGATACAATGGAATTTTATAATTCCTAGAGCTCCACATCAAGGTGGATTATGAGAAGCGGGAATAAAGTCCGTATAACACCACCTTAAACGGGTAGTCGGCAGGCCTCTCTTACTCACGAAGATTTTACCACGTGTCTGTATCAGGTTGAAGTGTATTTAAATTCAAGGCCCATTTGTCCCCTTTCCTCTGATCCTACTACCTAAACATCTGCACATTTCCTTATTGGTGACATTCTTACGTCAATTCTTGATCCAATCAACTACGGCGACATCAAGGAAAACAGAATTTCTCGTTATGAACGAATGCAGCAACTACGCCGACATTTTTTAACCAGGTGACCCAAAGAGTACATCTCCACTTTACAACGAGTGAAGTGGGACGAGAAGAACACTTTGAGATCGGAACTTCAGTACTGGTCAAAGAAGAGGGTCTACCTTTGAATGTGCCTTTAGCACCTTCAAAAGACCTGTGGTGGAGTTGAGCGTGTTACCATCTCAAAGCGAATCTTAGTGAACATTGATTATGAACATTTTAATTTTATATTAATAAACATTTATTATGAACATTTTAATTTTACTCACTTTACTTTTTAGCTATTTTACTTTCTTGTTTTACAACTAGTTAACAAGGATTCACTTTTTTTGGCAACCTTTCCTGTAACTGTCCAATTGAAACCCGATGGTTTTAATGGGGATGTTTACGCTAATTGTATCTGAAAACGCTAGTGCGCCAGTGACGCTCATATGTTTTTGACCAGCCCCGCCTTTCTTAAGGACTATATTGAAATAGTTACCAAAAGCAGACATTCGAGTTCAAACTTTCAAACGTAATACACATACATATAACCTTTTTATTTTCTTTCAACCGCTGTTAAGTTTAAGTTAATTTATAGTCAATAAAAAATCATTTAAATTCAAAAGTTTGTAGTGATTAAATAAACCTCATATCTGTTCTAATACATATAGTGCTAGACATCGTAACAACAGATGTTTTAATGTTTTTTCTCTGTGACAATTTGGCCATTTAAGTTCTTTATTACATGCATGTGCTTTTGTTTTCTCATTGTCATTTTCTTTATTTTCGATGACCATTAAAGCTGTAATATTTATTTTTGTATTCACGAATTTCCCTACTCTGCTCATTTAGCGAATTCTTCTTCGTTACTTTTATTTTTTTTTTTCTAGTCTTGCAATTTAAGAGCTTATACTGTCCACTATTGAGATTTTCTGCATTTTTCATTAAGATCTTTTTCTATTATTTATCCGTATAGTTTTAGGGTTGTCGTTTATTTTTTCTTTGACTTGATTTTCTATTCTGATACCTTTTAATCTTTTCAAATAAAATTCTTTTTTAGGTTTATTATTTTTGTTTAACCTTTTTAATTTTGTCTCTATTACCGCTAAATAGGAACGTGATCCGAGTTTATGTCAGCGCCTGGTTATATATATATTTTTTTGATTTTATTGAATTTCTATATCTGTCCGGTTTGTCTCTAAATAAAACAAAGTCTATTTGGTTTCTGGTAATATATTTTTCCTGACCAATTTTCAGGTAAATAGTCTTCTAGTCTGCTTAACTAAGATAAACACTGTATATTCTGCATCTTAAGAGCTATAATTTGAATACCATAATAAGACAACTCAATACTTATTACATTACGAGATATGTTCAACCTTAAAATTCATGATTTAAAATTATTTTACAAATTATATTGAAGGCAATATATTGTTTACGTTGTAGGTTCAATTTGACAGAATTTTATGTGACGTACCGTGTTCTGGTGATGGAACTTTGAGAAAAAACCCCGATATATGGATGAAATGGACTGCAGCAAATGGTTTAAACTTGCACGGGTAAGTAATTTGTGATGTTTTATTAGTTATTATTACATCAAAAACCAGAACTGACACATTTGACCAAATCTTTGTTCGGATGTCATTAGATTCACAAAAATCTATCGAACCATTGCGAAATAATCGAGATTCGAGTATCTGGATATTATATAGTATTATACATTAATAGAAGTAGTATCATGCTATGTTCATTTTTTTGAAACTACCTCATTGTTTGTTGGAGTCAAACTAAATGTCATTGCAAAAATGCAAAGCAACTACTTGTTGATTTTTCTTTCGTTGTGAAGTAACTGAAGAGTTAACTTCGGGAATATGCTGGTAACCATTTTCCTTTCCTTAATTTGAAACAACGTGGCCATACTGTGTTACCTACAGTTAAATATAAACATTTTATTAACGGTTATTAAATCATATTGTACTTACCATTTAAATGGGAACAAGCCACAATTAAAGGTTGAGGTAAGTTTATTTGTTTAATTTACTAATGTTTGTATTTTGAGAACGATTTCCGAAGTGGAAATTGAAACGTCAATAAACTTACTTTAACCTTTAATTGTGGTTTATTCCCATTTAAATAATAATTACTTTGAAATGCCACAAGAAAATAGCTTCAGAGCATATCAGTGTTTTGGGAGTCTGTTTGTCCTCCATGTTAGAAAGTGTACTGTTGGTTTAAACAATTTTTTATGTATAAATATTTCTGTTATTCGCAAACTTTATAAAAACTGACTTAATTTTGTTTTTTCTTAAAAAGAACTGAACGTTTAATTTATTTAATAATTTTAAATATATAAATATTTCGTTTAATAATTTTAAATATATATATATATATATATATATATATATATATATATATATATATATATATATATATATATAGCAACAAAAAATCAAAAATTAATCCTACACTCCTAAAATGCGCACATTATATACATAACTACACTTAAAATGCATATTAAATCTTTCGTTTTTAGGGTGCAAACCAGAATACTAAGAAGAGGAGTTGAGTTACTGAGCGTTGGTGGAAAACTTGTGTACTCAACTTGTTCGATAAATCCTATTGAAAACGAGTCAGTCATTCACAGGCTATTGGCCGAGCACGAAGGAGTTTTAGAGTTGCTAGATGTATCGGAAGTTTTGCCAGGCCTAAAATATTCACCAGGTATTTTATAAAATAAAAAGTGAGATTGATTAAATGAATGTATGATTTGTATATCTGATATATATATATATATATATATATATATATATATATATATATATATATATATATATATATACCGATTCGGCAAATTTTCAACTACCGTATACGTTAATCAGTATGTGGAACAAAGATAACACTTAATTGTTTGAATACGAGTGAGACACAATCCACGCACTTGGAGTAGCGAGTCTAATTTTTAAACAGTGTTGCGAAATTTCTGTAACATAACTCCTACTAAAACATTAGTCGGATACATGAGTGTAACATAATGTTTAAATCCACTACAGTTCATTGCAGAATGAAAATTAATATTGCCCCAACGAACCTTACATGAAGTAATCATGTAAGTATTATTTTTTAAACGATTATATCATTACTTCATTAATTAACAAAGAATACTGAATTGAGAAATTGAGATGCGACAACAGCGTGAGCTAAATAAATAACGCACTTCAGTAGACAGACAAATAGTATAAACCATTTGCCCCCTCTACGACTTCCCCTCAAAAGAATAGGCGGTCCTTATCTGTACAGCAGGTTTAAGGTCAATAAGGTAAGGTCTATTTCTTTGATTTTTAGCTGTCGTGGTAAAAGGTTGAAAACAAATAATTAACATGCCAAGCGTATACAGTAGAACCTCGATAAATTAAATTACAAGGGAAAAACCAAATATTTTAAGTTATAGAGATTTTAAGTTATCAAGGGTCTATGTTGTGATGGATTAATATAGGTCAGAAGTTTATTAAAATATAGGCATTTATTATACATTACTACATACACTACATTCATTTATTATATTCGTTACAAAAAGTTAAAGCAATAATTAAAGGTATAGTCTACTAAAAAAAGTCTGTGATTTTCTTTTGTTTTAAACAATTCATAGATTCTAAATCGATTTGATTTTCAATAACATAGAGAAGAAAATACGTTATCTTTTATGTTTCTACACTGCTCTATAAATGATCGTACAGTCGTTATAGCACTCTTGCTTCGTTGATTGATATGCTCTTAGATGAAGTTTGTGGGTCGTCATTAAATTCATCGTCTTTATAACTTTAAATACAGTACATGTTGTTATTCCATTATTCAGGATCATTATTATCTTCCTCTTCAAAATGATTTCTTGAGGTTCTGAAGAAAAACCACAGGTTCTAAAGCAGTTTTTCACTGTGAGGTGTGTTACGTTTTGCCATGTTTTGTCCATCATCCTCATTACTTGAAGAAAATTGATAGAAGAAATCGTATTTTGCTCCATATCAGCTATCATTCTTCTAACAACTTCTTTTCTGTATAATGTTTTAAAATTTTTAATGATACCCTGATCCAAAGGTTGAAGTTGTGATGTTGTGTTTGGTGGAAGAAATTGTACTTTGATTGCCTTTAATGGTGGTATGTCCCCGTGTGCTGTTCAGTTGTCGATGAACAGAACAATTTTTCTATTTCAAGTTGCCCATTGCTAATCTATATTAATCAGCCATTTTTTAAAAAGTTCTGCTGTCATCCATGTTTTTTTATTGGCTTCATAATCCATGGGTAGTGATTTTAAACCTGCAAAAAACCGAGTTTTTTTTACTTACCTATATAATTAAAGGTTTGAGTTTTTCTGTGCCCGTAGAATTTGCACAAAGCAGAATCGTAAGTCGTTCCTTGCTGTGTTTTTCTCCATGACATTTTTATTTTTGAATGTTAATGTTTTTGCGGGAAGACATTTAAAAAACAGACCAGTTTCATCAGCATTAAAAACATCATTGGGATCATAATTATTCACTAAATTATGCAAGTCAGATTTCCATTCTTGGCAGACTGATTTGCTTACGCTCGTACTTTCGCCGCACATTTTTATAAGGTTAAATCATTCGTTTATTGAAATTCTCTAACCAGCCATTGCTGGCTTTAAAATTATCGATTTTTAGTGAATTAGCGAACTCTACAGCCTTTTCTTTCAGTATGGGTCCACTGATACTGATGTTTTTGTTTCGATACTGTTTTAACCACGTAAACAAACACTGTTCCAAATTAGGGAATTCGGCAATTTTTGTCTCCTGATTCTTGTTTTTTCAATAGTTCGGTTTCTTTTTTTATGATGATTGATAATGTACTCTCGTGTATTCCAAACAGAGCCGCAACTTCTTTTCTTTTGAATCCATTTTTCACTGCTTCTATAGCTTTTAATTTATCAGCATATGTTAGCGTTGTTAATTTTCTTTTTGAACTCATTTTAAGCAAGGTGTAACCTAATTCGATGTTTCTAGAACAGTGATCAAAACTTATGATACAGTAAGCTGTTCAGCTGTCATTGGTAAACAATTTTATGTTATAGAGATTGTGAAAACATTTCTTTAAGTTACTGAGGGCCAATATTGATATTATTTATTTAAGTTATCGAGATTGTGTATTTTAAGTTGTAGAGGTTTTGGGCTCCGATGGGAAGGGAACATATAATTTTTTGAAGTTATAGAGGTTTTTAAGTTATTGAGGTTTGACCTATCGAGGTTCTACTGTATTTTCAAAAAGAAAAGATTCAAATGGTGAAATGGTATTATGGGAACCATTCTATTGTAGAAATAATAGTTATTTATTGCTGCTTTTTAAAAACAATAACTTTTTAAAAAATGTTTCCCGATGAATCTTCATTCACAATCCATAAACGTCATAATCCATCTGTCGTCCGCTATTGGTCTAGGGAAAAGAAACATTTGAGTATTGCTGTGAAAACACAATTCCCAAAGAAATTAAATGTGTGGACTGGCATTTAAAACGATAATATAATTGGTCCATTTTTTATTACGGGAAATCTGAATGGACGAAAGTATCTAGATTTATTACGCAATCAGATTATTCCAGCAGTTTGAAACCTTGCGGTCAACTTCGATGATGTTTGGTTTCAACAGGATGGTTGCCCAGCACATAATGCAATCGAAGTTACAAATTATTTGGAACAAACATATCCTGGACGAATAATTTCTACACGAGGAACAATAAAATGGCCCCCTAGATCACCAGATTTAGCACCTTTGGTATTTTATTTCGTAGGAATGCTAAAATCAAAATTATATCGGCATGAATTCGAACGAGCCACCAATTTAGCAGAATTGTAAGAAAAAATTGTTCAACTTTGTAGTCGAGTACAACCAAATCAGCTAAATGCAATGAGACTTTGAGCTTTAATTGATAGATTCGGATTTTGTTTAGCTTAAAATGGTGGTTTGTTTGAACATTTAATTGGTTAGAGATTTTTTAAAAATGCCTTTAATTTTAATTATTTAGAATAATTTTTTTGATTGGTTTTTTTCTTATAAAAATAATATTTATATTTAGTTAATGTTTGTTAAGTTAATTATTGTTTTATTTCCTAGCTACCACAGCTAAAAATCTACAAAAATTACATTTAAAACTCGAATACCTAAGTGTTTGAGTTTTTCTTAAAGATTTACCGACGGAAAGTTGGCGACGAAATAATTTTATGCAAAGAACTGCACCCCATCAATGTCCGATAATTACTGTCGGTCATCGTCATCGGTGTATTTTTATGCCGCTTCGCACTGTAAAAGAAGGCGTTGCTTAAAATTTTAAACTCTTCAGGGGAACAATGCTTTGTTGCCACGTATAAATTACTTAAATCACTGTTCTTTGTTAACTAATAAAGTAATTGATAAAATCGATTAGAAAATAACAATTACGTGGCTACTTTATTTGAATTTTTTTGCGACAATATTAATTTTTATTCTACAATGAACTGTAGTGGATTTAAATATTATTTTAGACTCATGTATCGGACTAAAATTTTAGAAGGAAAGATGTAACAGAAATAATAGCAACACTGTTTAAAAGTCATACCTACTCTATCGAGATGGTGACTGCCTCTCACTTCTATTCAAACAATTAAGTGTTATCTTTGTTCCACATACTGAATAACGTATACGGTAGTTGAAAATTTGCCGAATCTGTATATATACAGTAAGCGCCACGCGACTAGACACACGGTTACCTATAGTAGAAGCCCTCAATTCAGAAGAGTGATATCATAGTTTAAACGCGGAATATCCTCAAATTTAAATGTACACAGCGGCCCTCGAAAACTGCCTGTTTTCTCGATTGCAATTTGCGTTTCCTCATAAGAAATTACAGAATATATAAAGTAGTATATTTATTTGAAGTATTGGAAACCATCAAGACACGAAAGCTGCAATACCTGGGGCATGTTATGCGTAATGAGAGATACAACCTACTTCAATTGATTATACAAGGGAAAATCCAGGGCAAGAGAAGTGTAGGAAGAAGAAGAATCTGATGGTTGCGTAACTTGAGGGAATGGTACGGATGCACATCAATTGAACTATTCAGAGCAGCAGCATCTAAGATCAGAATAGCCATGATGATTGCCAACCTCCGTCGCGGAGATGGCACGTGAAGAAGAAGATATTTATTTGTGCTTCTCTATAGTAGACTTGACCAGAAGTTGTCGAACAGTGTAGCCAAATCTTGTTCACAAGTAGTAATTATGGTCATACAAAACCTGTATTCTTCCACGCAGCGATTATTACCGTCATAAAAATACCAAAAAACATGATATTTTCAATAGTAAAAATTAAGCACAAAATTGTAATAAAATAAATTTTATTTATATGTTCCGTTTCGTTACGTATTTAAATTTATAAAATAAAAATCGATATTTTAAAACATTATTTTTCAATCGTTTGACAATGTTGGAATTAGCGAGGGAACTCGGTTTTACAATTCGGATCCAGACATGCAGTAAAACTAGTTTTTATTATTTTTTGCCCAAGAAATGAACGAAGAAAACATTGGTGTTTCTATGGGTAAATAGTGCATGTGTTTTTGTGAGTATATTTTATGTGATAAGTTTGTAAACTTATTGTTGTCAATACTGTTTTATCAATACTGTATTGTAGTATTGATAAAACGTGTTATAGATAATAAGAGTGTTATAGTTTGTCGTTTTATAGTAAATATTTAGTTATATTCTTTGAAATTTATGTATATATAGTATATATCCAGATTATTGAAATACAATGGACGAAAAACCGAGTTGTTCCAAGAGAAGACAGCAAAATTCTGATGTTGATTCCAAGAATGAAAAGCCGCAAAAGAGACGGAAAATGTTAACGTCCGAAGAGACGGTAATGATACGAAACGTTAATGAAGGAATTGTCGGCAGAAAAATGGCATTAAACGTTAGCCAAGCGGTCGACATTTGTAGCAGTTTAACAAAAGTATCCGTTAGCTGTATTTATCATGTACTTAAAAATACATCGGAAAATAAAAAGCCAGAAAAAGGTAAAACTAGAGGTAGGAAAAGCATTGTTTTCAATTCAATTCATTCATTTTATTTTCGGAGTGAAATTCCAACACTGAAAAAAATTTCTCAAGAGCTCGAAAATGATGATTCTTTACCCAAGATATCTCGTAGAGTCTTAATCAGGACCATGCACGAAATGAACTTTCGATACGTAAAACGCAACAGAAAAAGTATGCTATTAGAAAAAAATGAAATTATTCTGTGGAGAAGAAAATATTTAGAAGAAATACGAAAAATTCGCAGCACTGGATGCAAAATATATTATTTGGATGAAACCTGGATTAACGAAGGTCATACAGTTGGAAAAGTTTGGCAAGATTTAAATGTAAAAAGTAAACGCGAAGCATTTATAGAAGGCTGGTCTACAGGATTAAAGGCTCGATCAGGAAAGGGACGGCGTTTAATCATCACCCATATAGGAAGTGATACAGGGTTCCTTGTTGATGGTTTGCTTCAATTTGAGTCGAAAAAAACAGGTGATTATCATGAAGAAATGACTTCTGAAGTATTTGAGCGCTGGTTTAAGAGAATCTTACGGCATGGCGGAAAGGGAGAATTCAAGAATGGCTTACAGAAAAGGGGATTGCATACGAAGAATCAATGCTCAAAATTCAACTACTTGACATTGCACGGTTAAGGAAAATTGAATATCTTAAATATGCTGTAGATGAAACTGCACAAAATTATGGTGTCAAAGTTCTGCGTCTACCGCCTTATCATTGCGAACTTAATCCCATTGAACTTATCTGGGAGCAAGTGAAAGGAGAAGTAGCACGCAATAACAAAACGTTCAAATTAAACAAAATTAAGAAACTTTTGATTCAAGCAATCCTCCATGTAACTCCAGAGAAATGGGCTAAATGTATAGGCCACATAATTAAAGAAGAACATCGTATGTGGGAACTTGACACTCATATCAAAGTTTTACTAGAGCCAATTATAATTACACCAGGTGGTGAAGATAATGACAGCGATAGCAGCACTGCATCTTCAGGTTTAGACAGCGAATAATATTTTCTAATAGTTTAATAAGAACATCAGCATAAAAAAAACCAAAAACAAAAAAAAACGAGAAGAACATAGTAAGTGTGTATAGTGTTTGTGTTTAAACACATCAAACATTATTTTTATTTTGTTTTTATAGAATTTTATTTTGTTTTATAGGATTTTATTTTGTTTTGTTTTATACTGTTTAAGTGTTTTGTTCATTTTATTTAATAAGACAATATGGCTCTTGGCGATTACCCATTTAAAAAAAGTATCGCGCCACAAGACATACCTCTGGGGTGGCGTGGAAACTGTCTTAAAATTTGTTTTAAAAAAATTTCATTGTGTAACTCTTTAAGGACGGGTCACGTCAAAAGACGTTTTAGCGTAACTTCCGCGACAGCCGGTTGGTATCAGTAAACTTTCTGCAAAATAATTCTTTTTTATAGCTTTTTGTTTGTGGCATTCTGTATTTTTAGGGGAATGTAGGGAATGAGCCACAAAATATTTATTCATATGTTTATTTATTGACGTTTCGATCTCTATATCCAGAGACCGTTTTCAATTATACAAATGATAGTACTATTTATTTTCTATGGCTTTTCGCTTGTCGTTCTGTATTTTTAGAAATAATGTTGGGAATAAGCCACAATATATTTATTCAAATGTTTAATTTACGGACGTTTCGATCTCTATAAAGAGACCGTTTTCAAACATACAAATGACAGATATATTTATTTTTCTATAGCTGCTTGTTTGTGGCATTCTGTATTTTTAGGGAGAAGGTTGGACATAAGCCACAATATATCTATTTACATGTTTAATACATTGACGTTTCGATCTCTATTCCGTTTTTAAAGATAGAAAAAAAAAAGAAAATAAACAATATAGGATTATAAAAATATATAATAATAAACAAATAAAAAAAATATTACTATCATTTATATCTTTGAAAGCGGTCTTTGGATATAGAGATCGAAACGTCAGTAAAAACTTGTAAATAAATATATTGTGGCCTATTTCGAACATTAATATTTGAAAAATAAAATATAATTAACGTTAAAATAAAAGTAAGTGTACGTCACTGGATTTCCAAACGGCTGTCCGCATTTCTGGGTCTTTAAACGATGACTCACTCTCTCAAATAGTAAAATTATACTTTAATTGCTTGGCTTATTTGATCCACTGGGCTAATCCGGCCCGCTCTCACATGTGACGTCAGCCGTCGTCGATCACAGATAGGGCATGGCATTTCATTTATGACTGATTTCTGCGGAGAATTAAGTGGGTAGCGAAACTATTCAGAATAGTTTTTCCATTTAAAAAAATAAATTTTTAATTATGGAATATTCAGCTGCGGAAAAAGTTCAAATTGTCAAATGGTATTACCAAGGTAATACGCTTCGACAAATTCAGGAGTTATTTGCCGATGCATTTGAAGACCGTCCAACTCCTGCATTAAAAACGGTATCGCGTGTGGTAAATAATTTTGAAAGGCAGGGATGCGTCAACCCTCGCAGTCACAAGCGTGATCCTGTTTTGATGAAAATCAGGAACAGAAACAAGTGATGATTTGTGCGTGTGTCAATGGAAATCCTACAATGTCCTGCAATGAAGTTGCTGAGGTAGTAGGCACAAGTGCTACTACAGTTAGAAGAGTTTTGAAGAAAAATGGTTATCGATCATATAAAATCAAAAAAACTCATGAAATATTTCCTGATGACAATATTCGACGCATGTTGTTTTGTGAAACAGTAATGGAAAAGGCTAACCATGACGATAATTTTCTCAAAAATATTGTTTTTACGGATGAATCGACATTTCCATTACTAAATCGTCATAATTCATCCCGCGTACGTTATTGGTCTCGGGAAAATCTACATCGTTTTTTCGAAGTGCGAACACAGTATCCCCGAAAGTTAAACGTATGGGGTGGAATTTTGGGAGATAATATGATTGGACCATTCTTTATAGACGGAAACCTAACTGGAGCAAAGTATTTGGACCTACTACAGCAGCAAATTGTTCCGGAAATTCGTAGAATCGCTGGCGACAGATTTGATGACATCTGGTTCCAACATGACGGGTGCCCTGCACATAACAATTCTTTGGTGCGGCGATATTTAGAGATTACCTTCCCAAATCGAATAATATGCCGAAGACAAGGAACTATCTTGTGGCCGGCGAGATCACCGGAATTGTCACCCAATGATTTTTTCTTATGGGGACACGTCAAATCATCCATTTATGGTCATGACAGAGCTACTAATTTGGAAGAACTTAAATTAAAAATTGAACGTGCGTTCCAAAATATTAGCCCTAACACGCTTGCTAATGTACGGTCAAGTTTTTATGACCGTTTGGGTTACTGCCTTGCCCAGGAGGGTGGACTTTTTGAGCATATTTTGTAAATATTTTGTTTGTATTATTTATTTATATTTATGTATTATTTTATATTTCTTAAATTATATTTTTAGTTTGGAAGAATTTCGTTGTTTTTGTTTCAAAAAATAAACTTATCAGAAAGCCCATTTTCATATTTTTTGGATTAATTACTTGTAATTTAGTATAAAATAAATCACCTCGAAAATATTTTTTTTTTATTAAAATAGTATAAAGTACACATATTTTACAATACAAACTTTTGAAAAGTATCATTAATATTTGACGCATTTTGTTTTGTTAAATTGACATAAATAATTATATTAAATTAGAATTGTTTTTCTGATAGGTTTTAGGAGTAAAATAATATCAAAACAAAACATATTCATAGCACTTTTGTTTACAAATACTCGACCTGCATTGAACTGAATTAAACTAACTAAGCAAGTTTTGCTAGTCTCATTGTTTACTTTTCTCAGCTGTCCCCTTTTCGGCATAAACAGTGCAACAAGTGTTTCGGCCCAGGATTGTATCAGCTCAATGTGCCCGTGTGTCTACTAGCGTGGCGGGTACGGTATATATATATATATATATATATATATATATATATATATATATATATATATATATCTGAAGTATGGGAAGAAGTTCTACAGAAGAAGTACTACAAACTCAGGAAACTGTCGCTACCGCTCGTTGAAACTGTCGCTCTTTCCAAGACAAGGAAGACAAGGGTGGATAATTATCTATCACTCATTACAAAATAGTAATTTTACTAGTTTATCAGAATCTTCAAATAGACTGAACGAACACGTGCATATTAGTGCAGGTAAAAATATTTCACGATAACAACTATGCAAAGGATTGGAACCCAATTGTTCTACACCGGTTGTACTGCAGCAAATTGGCTCATTGTATATTTTCCATTAAGCATTATACAAGTCCTCGGAACCTCTCCGCTTATTTCCCATTATGTTTTTGTTTGTAGAATCAGTGAGTAATTCATTTCTGAGTTCTCTTCTTGGTCATTTATTTTGTTATCCTCTGCCGTCTTGATTGAAAACTCTAATAGAAGGCAGTTTGGTTGTGTAAACAATCCATGTTTATTTTGTTTATTGTTTTTCTAAGAGACACTAAAGTGTTTTTCTTCAAAGATTTTGAGATGTTTATAAAAAAACTTTCGTTTGAATATATACATGTAAGACCTTATTAATAAGGTTAATAACCAATGTGTTTTGCCTGTGCAAACTTATGGAGCAGAGACTTTAACACTCACGCAAAAATCTGCGAATAAACTCAGAGTTACACAACGAGCCATGGAACATGCAATGCTGAACGTGACCCTTCAAGACCACATAACAAACCAACAAATCACGCAAAGATCAGGAGTTCAAGACATCATCGAAAGAACCACGACGCTTAAGTGGAACTGGGCAGGGCACTTAGCCAGAACACAAGATGGACGGTGGACAAGACGTATTATGGAATGGAGGCCCAGAACCTATAAAAGAAGCCGAGGACGACCACCGACTAGATGGACCGATGATATAAAACGTGTAGCGGGAAACTGGCTACTGGAAACTGGATTGGCTGATTTTATGAAGACCTTATACAGGGTAAAAGAAACATGCTACAAGCTATTCTAATGTTTGTATTTTGAGAACAATTTCCGAAGTGGAAATTGAAACGTCAATAAACGTATTTTAACCTTTAATTGTGGCTTATTCCCATTTAAATAGTAATTAAGCTATTCTAACATAGTCTAACATATCGACTGGGGCAGCTCGATTTTAATATACGCAGGTTTGAGAAAAATATCGTTTTTTAGACGAAGATGAAATCTCAACTTGGCGTCAACATAATTAATCGATTAATAATGTAAGTTGTATATTATATTTGGCTCGAAGCACGCGAAAAAAATGGGTGATAATTTAATAGTCATAAGCATAAAAATAAATTGCATATTTATTTATTGACCTCTTTAATTTTTCATGTATTCTTCTCGATTTCGATGTTTTCATAAATTAGTTGTAATTATTCAGTATCCATATTGAAATCGTGGTGTTGTCTGTCTCTCCTTCTGTGTGAATAATTCTTGAAACGTAGATCCTTTAAACCTTACAGTGGTACATAGTTCCTCTTGGTGTGTAAGAACCCTATGGAATTATTTACATGAACTTTTGTAATGGAATTAAGCACTAATCATTTAAAAGAAGTAGTTAAATTTACATTTAATGGTTATTTTAAGTAAATTTAAGAAAATAAGTATAACTATTTTAAATGTGTTTTGGGATTTAGTCAAAATATATAAATATATCAATGTAGAAGATGTTTATGATACATATGAAGGTCACTAGCTGACAATAACAAGAAAATAGTCAGAAATCAAATATATTATATTATCGTCAACAGAAGATATAGAAATTCTATAATATCATCCAAAACTCATCGAGGAGCAGACATATTCTCAGATCATAATCCGGTTGTTTTGTCGATAAGAGTAAAGCTAAAGAATGTAAAGCATCCTAGCTCCAAGAAAATCATGGATACAAGGCGGCTCAAACAAGACAACACATATGGGGAAATTTAAAATAAACGCAAACTTAAGGAAAGTCAAAGAAGATAATAAAGAAACTCTAACTATTGACCAAGAATCTAAAAAAATTTAACATGCCCTTGTGTCAGTTTGGAAAAGAAACCCTCAAACCACTTGGGAAAAATACAAAACCTTGGATGACAGTAGAAATTCTTGAATTTATGGAAGAACAAAGAAAACATAAAGCAAAAGACCTGAATAAATACAAAGTAATTCAGAAAAACATCAGAAAGAAAATTCGAGGGGCAAAAGAGAGGTGGCTCTCCGACAGATGATGTGCCCATCGAATTGTTAAAACTCATTGATGAAGATGTTATTGATGTAATGGTTGAACTCTTTAATCTAATATATCAGACTGTAACAATTCCCAGACAATGGCTGTAATCGACCTTTGTGGCAATACCCAAAAAGTCAAGTGCGATATCCTGCTCAGATCACAGAACAACAGCTTTAATGAGACACACTTAAAATATTTTTGAAGATATAATACACAGCAGAATTGTTAAAACTCTTGAATTTGATATTCATAACAGACAATTTTTCTTTAGAAATGGTATGGGCACAAGAGATGCTTTGTTCGGCTTGAATATGCTGGCCCAGAGATGCATGGATATGAATCAGGACATGTACTTATGTTTTGTAGGTTTTGAAAAGGCATTTGATAAGGTTCAAAATAAAAAGCTTGTAGAAATATTAAAAAGCAAAAATATTGACAGTTGTGATATGAAAATTATATCTTTTTGCAGACGATACAGTAATAATGACGGATAGCAATGATTTACACAATGTAATGCAACGACTTACTGAATGCTGTCATGAATACGGACTAAGGATGAATTTGAAAAAAAAAACTAAATGCATGATCATGATTAAATCAGCAGATGCAAACATCCAATTGATTGTTGAGGATACTTGTAATTGAGAGTGTGGATACCTACAAATAGGTACTTAGGAACATGGATAACATCAAATGTAGACCAAACCAAAGAAATTAAGACACGTATTCAAATAGTACGTGCATAATTCGTTAAGCTTAAAAAGTTTCTTTGTTGTCGGGATATAAGGTTATAAGGCTTGGAAGCATGGACATTAAAACAGGTGCATCTAAATAAGTTAGCCGCCTTTGAATTTTGGTGTTACAGAAGAATCCTACGAATATCAAGGACTCAAAGACTGTCAAATAATGCAGAAGTTACTGGAAGAATAGTAAATGAAGCTGAAATAATATTGACTAGGAGAAAATGAAAAATTGAGTACTTAGGCCATGTTATGAGAGGGCAAAGATAGTATCGTGGCTTAAGAACTTGAGAAAATGGTTTGAATGCAGTAGTGCAGAACTATTTAGATATTTTTCAAGCCTGTTTTAAAAGTTTGCACTTTTTTCGGCAATCTCCCGAGTGCCAGATTATTTTTTTTATTATAAAAAATGTAAAAATTCTTCGTGTTCTTATGTTATTTTATGTTTAAGGCATGGAAGACTGGTTAGTGTCGAGTAGAAACTTGGAATTTTACGAAACGTTTGAAGAAGTTGATGAAAAATGGAAGACAACAATCAGACCTCAGATGTTTCCTCCAAAGGCCGAAGATAGGGAAAAATTTAAACTAAATAGATGGTAAGAGTATATTTTATTAACCTTTTTTTTTATAAAAGTATTTTTAAGTGCTCATTGACCACTTCTACATAAAATTTTAGTCGCGTGAATGTTTTTTTTTTATAGAAAAAAAAGTGGTTGAGTTAGTTGTGACAGAACCAGCAACTTCCTGGATTCTTCTCTACTACTCTTCGCCTACTGTTTTTAGTTTAAATCGTGGCTACAAGGTGGCCATAGGCATGAACTGAAAAATTATTTTAACGCACTGTTTTCAAATCGCTAGATGATCGGGTTTGGACTGAATTTCCTTCGGAAAAACTCGGAAACCTGCTGGTACTATCAGAATTTATTTAGAAACTGCTGCTTCTTTAAGACCATTAATGATCAAGAACTACAATTCGAAAATGAGCAACAACCTTTAATTATTTGACATTTATGCTAATTTTGGATATCCGGTGTTTTAAACAATCATATATTTTACTTTTAATCAATTTAGATTGCATATACTATTATGGTTAAGAATGTTGAACTATGCTATAATTACCAAATAAAATTCATATGTTTAAATATATTGTAATTATTTAGACAATTTTTAATTGTAGCATAAGAATTTTACCCCATCAACAAAATACCGGTGCGTTTTTTGTAGCCGTCTTACGAAAACTTAAACCGTTAACTGCGAAGGACAAATCAACAGTACGAGAACAGGAAGATCAGGACGTACAGGAGTCTAAAAAACGTGAAAATGAAGATAACCTGCCTCATAATCAGAGAAAAAAGCGTAAAAAGGATGTTTATAAAGAGGATCCTTTCGTCTTTTTCAACGATGATGAGCCTGTGTGGAATGACATTAAAAGTTTTTACCAAGTTTCAGGTAACTATACAGGGTGATCAATTTTTGCGACAAAGTCCGCTATATCTATTAATATAGAAGATACTAAAAAAAGTTATGTTCAATAATAGGAGGTAGCTGAAAGCTTCACATTTTAAAATCAGTTACCAAAATCATAACACTGTACCGTATCAAAGATATGTTTTTTAAATGAAACATCCTGTAATTTATTTTAAATTAAAAATCCAGTTCATTTCTTCGTTACAAGAATACAAAGTTGTTTGTGTTATACAGTCATAAAGTTAAAACCAAATTTCAATGCAAATCTTAATAAGGTCAACGCCCTGTATAATTGAAAAGAAGTACAAAAGCAATGACCTGTTGTAGCCATAGTTTTTAGATAACTGTCAAAACTAATAAAAATTATTGATTTTGCTATCTAATACAGGGCAAGTCAAAAAAACGCAAATTCACTATTTGCTCAGTATTTTTAAATGCTTTAATCTGTATTTTATATCACCATCATAAACAAAAGTTAATGTAGTTTAATTTGTTCTCAGTATTTCCTATGTATATACTTAATAGTTTTAGAGTGATATTTTAAATTGTAGTGGAAAAGGGGATCTTTTATGAATTAAATTTATTATTTTTATTTACTTTACTATTTACAAATATCTTAAAGCATAAAAAATGAAATAAAGAAATTACCGTTTTTATTGTAGAAAGTATTCGAAATGACTTCCTATATCTTTAAAATCAAGGTTGCTATGAAGGTATGTTTTACAAATTGACTATTCAGTTTTAAATCAAATTGTTATAACATTGTCATGGATTTTAATTATTTTTTAACAGTCAACAATGAATTTTGAAAGGAAAGAACTGGTAGACATGGTGTGGATATTAGGTAAATGTTATAAGAACTGTTGTAGCAAGAGTCTATCATGCGCGATGTCCATATCTTCGGCAAACGAATAAGAGAGCATTTCAAAATACAGTATTGCCCAAAATAAACAGTACTGAATAATATAATATATAATATAATATAATAATAGTGCAAGTCTGCAATACGTGTGTCTTCAATTTACACAACCAACGGTTTAATAAACGTTCTCCAAGGAATGCTGCAATTTTGAAGGTTGTTGAAAAGTTTAGAAATACAGGTAATGTATTGTGCCAACGAAAAGGAAACTCAGGACGTCCCAGGACAGTTAACAACAACAATAACCATGAATGTGTTTTTGAGCGAATCTTGGAAAATTCGAAAGCCAGCCAGACAAGAACAGCGTTACATCTTGGCTTAAAACGAACTTCCTTGCAAAGAATCCTGAAGGGGCTGGGTGCATTTTCGTATGAGATTCAGGTACATCAACAATTGCATCCCAGGGATTATCACAGTAGAGGGGAATATTGTGCCAGAATTCTTGCATTACAATATGAAAATCCTGAATTTTTGAAAAATGTATGTGTTTTCAGACGAAGCACATTAGGCCATGTAAATCGTCGCACAAATCGATTTCTGGGCTTTGCCAGACCAGATGAAGTTCAAGAAGTTCCTTTACATAGCGCAAAAGTGAGTGTCTGGTGTGCAGTTTTGGGACACGGAATCATTGGTCCATACTTTATCGAAAAAAATGGTAGGCAAGTCACACTTAATCAACAGAGGTATATACATACAAATTTTAACACGCTTTATCCCTGATCTATGTCAATTTTGTCGTGCACGTAATTTGGCATTTCGAGACCAATTTTTCCAGCAGGATGGGACAACTTGCCATACTGCTGTCGCAGTTCGTCAATTTCTTCAGGGACATTTCTAAACAAATTCATTTCACGATTTACTAACTTCCCCTATTCTGCACATTCTCCAGACTTAACATCTCAAGACGCAAATATTTGGGGCATGGCTAAAACTGCCGTTTTTAAACGAGCACCACAAACCATCAATGAGTTAAAGGATGCCGTTAGAGACTTCTTCGCGGACTTGAGACAACCTTTATTCCATAACATTACGAGAAATCTGGAATATCGGTATGAAGTCTGTCTTGAGAGAGGAGAAGCTTATTTAGAACATGTTATAAAGTGCCAATAATATGTATTTTTCAAAACAATAAAATAATTACAAGTTCAGTACTGTTTATTTTGGGGGTATACTGTATAATGGATATATTCAATCACAATGGTTCAGTATTTACGAGTCTAAAAAAACGGTTACAACAGAAAAAACCCAAATTGAATGTTACTTCAATCTTCTGTTACTTGCATCTTCATACAAGTATTCGAAATATTTCAAGAGAGCAAGCCATTTGTTACGAATGTATAGTTCGTCCCAAACCCTTCTTTCAGTGCGTGATGGTTGATCGAATTCTCTCTAACACATTAAGCTAGAGGTGACAGAAAAAAACGTGAGTCTGTGATTATTATACAAATTATACATAGAACTTAGAAAATTATTTATCGTAAAGCTAATTCTACTTACGGATGTATAATTGGTTGGAGTTTGGAATACGCTAAATAGATATCCAATCAATGATGCGCATAAATATAATTTGACGCAGATTTTCTCGATCGTGACAGTATTTTCACAATGTCAACTGATAAAATGATAATTGTCATTCCAGGTTAGTATTATGTTACGATAAATTCTGACCCAAAAACGGTAAATATGTTTATTACTGATATGCTATTCATTCGAGTATTTTCTAGGTCATGCCTACCTGACACATGATGCTATAAAAACACCAGTTCGAAATTTCTGGAGGCCCGCCGATGCGAAAATACCTGTTTGCTGCCACTCAGTCTAGTCTAGAGGGTGTTCGACTTTTCGAGATAACGGCAATTTATCTATATAAATCAAAACGTTTTTATATGGAGGATCAGTTGATTTTAAAGACGCGCTCGCGATTTAATTGTTACGTTCGGATATATATATATATATATATATATATATATATATATATATATATATATATATATATATATATATATATATATAAATTATTGTCAGATAAGTTAATATAAATAAAAAATAAAATAAATTCGTAAGTGTTATAAATATTGAACCTTTTAATAAATTCACAACAATTATCAGACATTTTACAGTGAAAATTTAATCTTGTATTTATTCTCATAAAAATATTTTAAATATGCCGAGATATATCGAGAAAGAACAAAGACTAATATTAAAATTATTAAATTATTTTCAATTAGAAAAAAGAGAGATTACGATCCAGCAACTGTCAAATTTAACTAAAATATCAAGCAATAATTCTCGACATTCTTAAAATCCTATATGACGTCAAAATTAGTGACGCACTGAAAGAAGGGTTTGGGACAGACTGTATTCAGAAAATTCTCTCGAGACGCCACGTATACCCATACCACATCCAACGACATCAATAATTGACTGCGAATGATTTTGAAAGAAGGGTAGCTTTATGCGAATGGGTACAACAAAAAAATAATTGTACAAAACTTTTTTTTCGATTTTGTTTTATTGGAAGATGAAGCAGTGTTTTACAAAAACGGTGTATCAATCGCCATGACTTCCACTATTATTCCACAACAAATCTGTACCACGTAATTACGAAGAATCCGACTAGTTAGTCCTTAAACTTTTGGTGGTATTGTAGGTAATTATTTAATAGACCCTTTCCTCTTTGAGGAAACAGTAAACCGAAAATTTAGAGTTTCTAGTAAATCATTTTTACGTATTTTACTTGTCAACGTGCCACCCAACATCCGCCAATAATTACGGTATTTACACAACGGGCCTCCTCATCATAATGCACTTATCCAAGGTGAATTTTGATGAAAAATTTCCTTACAGGTTCGTAGAAGGAGAATAACCAATTCATTGGCCAGCTAGATCACTAGAATTAAATAAAATCGATTCTTAGTCTGGAGCTTTATAAAATATCTAGTGTACTGTGGACCTCACAACAACAATTAATGACATGAATGTCAGAATTAGAAACGCATTTTATAATGTTAACACCACAAAGGTTACAAACGTAAGTACATACATCATTCGAAAACCGTCTTCAAGCCTGTATTGACGTTATGGGAACTCATTTCGAACAGCTTCTACAATGAAAATAATAATTTCTTTATTATAATAGGGAATAGGGAAGCTCTATCTACGAATAAAATTATTTTATTCGTAATTGCACGATTTCAATTTTCTAATCTAATGAACCACGCATTGAAAACAATGTTGCCAATTTTTCTCCGTATGTCTGCGATTAACTACTTAACAACTTTATTGGAAGCACATGGGTATACTATTTCCAGTGCATTTTTTGAGGGTGTGAGAACGTTAATATAGGCCATTTCGTTGTAGATTCGTTGCATGATATCCAATTTTTCGTTGACAGTTTGTTGACATTATTTTAAATAATGAATATATACGATTATTATTACTATAGATTTATCTGTTCAGAGATACTTGATGAAAAATTGCAACCACCAAAAAGGTTAGATTTACATAAAAGAAAGTGTATTACTTAAATACCAAACAAATTGTTACTTTTCAAAATATTCATAACGACTAACGTTTTTGTATCTCTTAAAGTTGTAGGGATTTACAGAACTTTGTTTCTTGTACATCAATTTCTTGTATATAAACATCGCTGTATTGTTACTTATTCCTCTTACAGTATGTACTTTTATCGTGGCCCTCCATGATCATGATATTGTTTAAAATATTTAATTATGGAGAACAAGCTCCTTAACGAGTATGGAGTTTTTTTTGCATTTTGTTTAAAAAAGCAATAAATAATTGCTTATTCATGGTGGTTATTAAAGGAAAATCCACAAGGAATCTACGTTCCTGTATTTGGCTGTATACCATATATTAAAAAAATTTTTATTAAAATCCTTTGTAAAAGGTATATATTTTTAAAAACCCAAACGGGCTGTATTAGACAAAACGTTTTCGGAATCCATAATTCCATCATCGGTGTCTAGGAGTACATGAATGTAGCCACTAAATACATGGGTAAAAACCCGTTAACAAATAATTAGTTACATTTGTTTTACATTATATTTTATAAATTATTAGGATGTTAAAGTTACCGTTGGATTAGGTAACATGGCGACATATGACTCCACGTTGAAGTTGCAAGTCCTGAGACGGTGTGTCTACGAGGACTTTATGGAAGCAACTGACCAACTGTCCAGTTGCGTCCCAAACTTTTAATTTCGTATCCATAAATATTGCTTTCTCTCTGGGTCTCTTCTTTCGACCATACCCATTAAAATCAATTTTAATATCTTATATTTATCACACATCGAAGCTTTCGAGATGTGGTGCTATAGGCGCATTCTCAGAATATCATGGATGGACCGCGTCACTAACACGCAAGTACTCCAAACTTTAGACAAAAGATGCGAAATTCTAAATGAGATAAAAACTAGAAAGATGGAATACTTGGGGCACATTGTGAGAGGTGAAAAGTACGAACTTTTAAGAAATATCATGCAGGGCAAAATTAAGGGCAAAAGAAGTGTGGGAAGAAGAAAAATATCGTGGCTTCGTAATCTACATGAATGGTTCGGGTGTAGTTCGATTGAACTTTTTAGGCGCGCTGCTAACAAAGTCGCAGTGGCCATGATGATTTCCAATCTCCGATAGGAGTGGCACGAGAAGAAGAATATTTATCACCTTCCATTATATGTGCCAAATAGGAAATTTTTACGTTCGGTTCCAGTTCTTTTAACACTTCCTCGTTTGTTACTTGATGAACCCTTAATTTAATAGTTGTATACGTAAAGACCACAAGATTTTGAGTATTGAACTTAATGTATATTATGTTAACTCGCATCTCAACTTGGCGGTTATACACTTTTCAACAAAATTCTTATATAATCTATTTGTAAACGATTTTCGGGGTGGAAATCAAAACGTCAAATTCCAGTTGGTCAAAAATGTAATCTTAATTACAATCAATTGTACGAATTAAGTAAAAACACACGTATTATGTCCTCGAGGATTAGAATATGTCTAATTAAAATTTCAATTAGGGTTTAGGATGTTATTGTTATTAGCTTATAAATATGTATTTACCCCACAAAGTCAAACACAAAAGGTAATGCTTCGTCGTTATAATAATTCTTTTTGAAAAAAATTATAACTTCAAGCTGCAATAATTTACCCTTGGCTACTTAGACCGCATAATAAACTTAGGAACTAACGTATTGTTTCGAAATTCTAATTTCCTATCTAAGTCTCTTAAATTTGTAGATAAATTCGACTCCAAGTGCCTACTAACAAGATGCCATGTTGGTAAAAAGAAGAACATATACCTTACATCTGATGCTGTCAGAAATTTGGTAATATCCAATCAAGGAATTGTTAAATTCATCAACACGGGCATTAAAGCTTTTGTGCGTTGTGATAACAAAAATATGAAATGTGCATTTAGGTAAGTTCTTGGTTAAATGTCATTCTTTATTAAAACCTATTGATTTTCTAGAATAGCTAATGATGGTCTTGAAAGCATATATCCTTATATCGGAGATGATAGAAAAGTGTACATTCCTAAAGACGATCTGATAACTCTTCTGATGAATGATACTCCACAGAAATCACCGCCGATTGCAGATCTATCTGAGCAGATTAGAAATCAGGTAGAGAATTTAAGTAAGTGCAGAATTGCTATATTTCATTATTATATTTTTTATACGATAATATATTGGCTGAAATATTGGATAAATTGGATAAAATTAATAAAAATTTGGGGGGAACTGTAGAGCAAAAGTTAGGGAGAGAGACATCGATATTAGAACAGTTTGGGTTTATGCCAGGATGGAGGACAACGGATGCCTTGTTTATGTTGAGACAATTAATAGAGAAATACAGCGGGAAGAAAAAAGAGCTATATCTGATATTTATAGATCTTGAGAAGGCATACGACACAGTTCCTAGACAAGAGCTATTGAGATGTATGAGAGAGAAATAGGTTTCTGAAAAGTACGTAAGGCTCGTGAAGGATATGTATGAGGAAGATACACCAAAGTAAGGATTGCTGTTGGATTGACCGAAAGTTTTCCAATGACGGTTGGTTTGCATGAAGGCTCTTCACCGAGTCCTTACCTATTTAATCTTGTTATGGACGCTCTTTGCTGATAATATCGTGTTAGTAGAGGAGAACAAAGAAATGTTGGAGGAGAAATTAGAGTGTTGGAGAAGGGCTATTCAAGAAGGAGGACTTAAGGTTAACAGGTCGAAAACGGAGTATATGTAGTTTGGAGGAAGTGGAATTTGGAGAAAAGGTAGGACGAGTAGGAGAATTTAAATACATTGGCTTCTACATGACGGAAAATGGGACACTAGATCGAGAAATTTTCCACAGGATACGGGCTGGTTGGTTTAACTGGAACCGAATGAGCGGGGTACTTTATGATTGAAAAATCGGGGTAGAGCTGAAAGGAAAGAGGATCCAGGAAAAGAAGATGGAGGTAGCTGAAATGAAAATGTTACGGTGTGCGTTGGGTAAGATTAGAAGGGACAGAAAAGGGAAAAGCTGAGCAAGAAAAAGGTATTGGCCGAAACAACAGAAGATTCGAGGAATTTCAATATTTAACAGCAACTGCTTCAACAACTTAAAGTTTATCGAAAAAGGTTAGCTTTTCTGCAAAGAATTCTATAACGAACTTGCAGAATTCATTCTTTTTACAAATAATAAAAATAAATCATTATGATTTAATTTTCTTTAGCGATGTTTCTAAAACTATCACTGGTGTTGGCAGTCACCACTAAATATGAACATATAAGATCATCTCGGTAACCCTCAACATACAGCGTCTACAAAAGTGATTTTCAACACACTTTTCACTGACCACCCATTGCTTCAGAACGTTCATGACATCTACCAAAATCATACATTGTTTCAGAACATTCATGGCATCTACCAAAATCTTTGCTCACGATGTAACACTCTCTATCATATAGCTGCCTTCTCATACTGGAATTACTGGTAATTAATTAGCAGATTATTTTGACAAAGAAGCTACCAACCGTAGTACTGAAATAACTATAATTCAACTAGCTAACGATTTCAAACTCGTTTTCAAAAAGTCAATAAAGAATAACTGGCAAAAGAAAAAAACAAATCTTCACGAACTCAAATCGTCTATTGGGCATCTCTCCCTGTACTAGAAGACTAACTAGAACAGAAGCGTTCATTATTATAAGACTCAGAATTAACCACACCAAACTTATTAATGGTTTATTGATGTCCTTAGGAACTTGAGGCTATTGCAATGTTTACCTGACCGTGTAACACATCCTCACCGAGTGCAAGCCAACGTGGATAAAGCATTGGACTTAAAACATTTGTAAGGAAATGCCCACAACTCTACAGAGATCACGAAAACTATACAGTTTCTATAAACTGCTCAGCTTTACCACAAGGTTTAACCTAAGAGACATTAGTTAAAGTGATATAATTAGTATTTGTTTTCGTTATTTAATATATACAGTGTGTTCCAACGAAAATTTGATCCCCCCAGAAACTCACAAACCAAGATTTTTTTTTAAAGTTAAGAAAACACGTCAATTTGTATTGGGAGGGGGACGAATTTTTATGCAAAATTCATGCCCTCAAATGTAACCTCTTACTGCCCCATATCATGTGGGGCAATCTTGCAATAAAAATAGTAGTTTAATGCCATAAGATTTTCACCTGTGACTAAGTGCGATCGTGGCATCTGTCAGATTCGTCAATAATTACATGAAATAATTCTCGAAACATTCAATACATTATATGACGTCATAATGAATGGCGCACTGAAAGAAGGCTCTACGAGGAACCATATCTATGATAGTGTGGCTAGCATTTCAACCAAAGAAATTTTGTTCTACAGGTTTCTACTTGTTTTGTTCTACAGTTCTCAGTAGCCAAATTCATGCTGAATTTGGCTACTGAGAATATTAATTTAATCTCTTGTATTTTTGCAGGTCCAGGTAGTTGTGTCCTAATTTACAAAGAAGAAACAAAAGACAACGAAGATCCTCTGGTGATACACATAAGCGGTTGGAGGGGAACTACGTCGTTAAGATGTTATATGGATCGACATAATACGGTCCACTTATTAAGATTGTTAGGGGGAGATATTTCAAAATATGGTAAGAATTGCTTTTGAACAATTAATAAATCGAACTAAGATTAAAAAAAAAATCGAAATTTGACTGTTGTTGTTGAAAGTTGTTAAAATTAATTGTCTTTGGTTGAAACTTTACACTTCCACAGAATGAATGAAATTTTAACTTTCAAATTGAAACGTTATTTTAAAACGGTATTTCGACAAATTCTGTGCAAATAATTCAGAAAGACTGATGTATCATGCGTGAAATAAGAAAGCTTTATCCAAACATACTTTTAAAACTATTGACGTTTTTCCTCATATTGATGATATTTAGATTAACAACTCATCACAAATGTGTAAAATTTTTACTGGCTTGTGGAGAGTGGTTACTTTGTGTTCATATTATTTATATATACAATATTTTCATTATTCTGAAGTTTTATTTGAATTTTAATCATAATTTCGATATTAAATGAATTATTTTTTAGTATATTTGGAGGTTATAATCTTTGTTTATGAGGAAAATGGTCTAAAAAATAATTAATCCAACACAGGACGTATTTTTCAGATTTAAGCCGTGTTGCTCACACTTCCTTTAAGGGTAATATTCATTCATTCCAGATACTTGTGGTATCAAAAGGATTGAGCTCTGGTGGCAGGCACCCTTTCGTGTTATCTCTCTAGATGTTAGCGTTTCTCCCAAACATTTTCGTACGCATCTGGACATCTAGAGCAGTACAGCTTTTTGCATTTCTTATAAAGATGTTCACTCACCCCAGTTGTTTTATGTGTTCTAGGGTTTTCGGGATAACACCAGTAGAATAGAGAATAATAGGTACTGCCTGGGTCCTTTCAATTCTCCATTGTCTCCTTATTTGTATTTCCAGATCTCTGTACCTGGCGATCTTTTCATTGTATTTCTTCTTCTTCTTCTTTATGTGCCGTCTTCTAACCGAAGGTTGGCGACCATCAAACGATAGGTTTCTCTGTTTTGTGCCGCATGTATTATGTTCGCATCTTCTGATATTTGAAACCATTCTCTCAAGTTTCTCAGCCACGATTTCATCTTTTTGCCCAAACCTCTTCTACCTTCAATCTTACCTTCCACGATAAGCTGTAGCAGACTCTACTTATCATTACGGAACACACCAGGTATGACGCTTTTCTTCTTTTAACAGTTGTTAACAATTCCACCTCTTTACCCATTCGTTTTAATACATCTGTGTTGGTCACTCTGTCTGTCCAAGGTATTCTCAGTATGCGTCGATACAGCCACATTTCTAGAGCCGCAACTTCTTTATAGATATTGCTGTTAACGTTCACCCTTCAACTCAGTAAAGTAGCGTAGAGAGTACGTAGCATTTCGTGGCGCGCCATTGGAGATTAACGCTTAGATGGCGGTTGCTTAAGAGCTTTCTCATTTTGATGAATTTGGATCTTGCTATTTCAATTCGGATCTTAATCTCTACGTCTGGGTCCCACTTATCATTTACTGTATATCCCAGATATTTAAATCGGTGTACTCTTTCAATACGTTCGGCTTCAATATTCAGGTCGATATGTTGAATGTTCTTTTTTACTTAACCACCTTGTAAGAAACCTGAACCACTTCCTATGTGTGTAATAATGAGGCGCCTTCCTTTGCCCGAAGGTGCTTTTAAGCCGGTTGAAAGTCCCTCATTAAAAGCCTGTAAAAATTGTTTCTGTACATGAGTGGTTAGGTTAAAATTATTTTTCTTGCAAGGAGGCTGATGTTTTCCAGCGAAATATGCCAAGATGACTGTATTGTGAGGAAATTAAAACAGTCTTATGTTTTACGTTTTGCATCTTATTATTCTTGTTTTTATTCTATTTCTGTGTTTTGCTCTTGCTGTTTTTGTTCTTCTATTTTTGTTCTGTGTTTTCTTGTTTATGCTGTTGTCCTAGTTAATCTTTTTGGTTGAAAAGCATCTCTCTATACATAAAGAAAAATTATAATATAGAATTAAAACTGTGGATTTTGCTTTTCTTTATCTTCATATTTTCATTTTAGATGTTAACAAGTTTAAAAAATCTGATGAAGAAGAGGTAGTGAATGGAAACGAAGATGAAAATGTAGTGAGTACAACAGAAATTGTACAGTAGATGTTAATGAATTAAAATGTATTTTTTAAATAAAATTTTTATTCAGTTTTTATATGTCTTTATTATAATATTTATTTTGGATGTAATTAGATAACACTGAGATACATCAAATCGGTATTTTTTTACCTTGAAATTATACTATTACAGTTTACAAAAAAAAAGTGCAAGCAGATTGCATATTGGCGTTGATTGAATAACCCAAATATTCAATCAACGATATTGGATATTCTCCATACATATAATTTTGATAATATGAAAATCCTCTCCTTCCGTAATCGAGAATAAGTGTGCCTAAGTCGGAAAAACGTCATAAGTATTACTCTTACAATAGCCTCGATAAATTTATTAAAAATACAAGTAAAATTAAGAACAACAAACTATACAGAAACAGGTGTGGTGATGGATCAGATTACAAAGAAAATGACAGTTGACAATTTTAGTTGATCAACCAAAGTTGAATATAACTTGAATTCATTTTTGTTCAAATTCATCAATTAAAACAGAATCAGCAGTTCAATGTAAAATGACGTCGACTGCGGTTGTGCGTGAACGTATAAAAAGTGTTGCTGTTTTGTTACAAGAAGAACTGAGAAGAATTGCTAATGATATGAAATGTAGTCGTAAGAAACGTCGTTTTTGAGTGAGGCAGTGGATTCTAAGAAGAAATAGACTGGGAGCATCACAAACGTTGTTGAAGGAGCAAGCATTAGAGGATAAAGAAGGGTATAGAAATCACTTAAGAATGTCTGAAGAAAAATTTGAGAACCTGCTGTTGAAAGTGCCGAATGATAAAAAACAAGATATAGTGATGCGACAAGCAATCTTACCGAGATTAAAGTTGCAAGTTTTTTTTAAGATATTTAGCTACAGGAGACTTATTTGCAACGCTTGCTCCCATATGTCGAGTACCTAAAAATACCATTTCAAAATTTCTGGGAGAAGTGTGTACAGCTACAAACGATGCGTTACAAGAAGTAAATATGAAAATTGTATAACAAAAAGTAGGTAATATAAAATTTAGTCTATTCTAAGTCTAAGACACCTCTGAGAGCTGCAATAAGTATATCAGACGACTCATGTGAATCTTCTCCGCATACTTGCCTTGTGCACGATTCTTTTGAAGACAAGGATTATTCTGGTTCCATATTGTTTGATAGTGTTGGTGATGGAGATGAATGATAGTCGAAGGTGAAAACGCTGGTGATGGAGTTGTGCAATAATAATAGTCAGAAGATAGAAGGAATATCACGACTGCTGAAAAGAAACAAGAAAAATAATACGCACAAAGAAAAGAAACTATGAACAACAAAAATATGAAGCTATGGAGAGAGACCGGCCCAAACCAGGCTCCAGAGAATGCTATAAAGCAATTTCCTCTGAGAAAAGAGGACATAGAACCAATTCCATCCATACCCTGAGAGACAAGCAAGGCCGTATGACAATCGACGGTAAAGAAGTAACTGTAGAATGGAAAGAGTATTTTAGGGACCTTCTAAACATCATACAGGAAGAACAGCACAAAGAAGAGATCTATATCACAGCCGACATGCTCGTCAAAAATCCCTCCATTGAAGAAACCCAAAACGCCTTAAATAAGCTGAAAAATCACAAAGCGCCGGGTACGGACGATATACCAGCAGAACTTCTGAAATATGGAGGAGACGCACTACGTCGCCAAATCCACCAGCTAATAACGCACATATGGTTACAAGAAAGGATACCAGCACGATGGAAGGAGAACATAATAGTGCCCATCCACAAAAGAGGGGACAAAACAAAATGCGCGAATTATAGAGGAATTTCACTCCTAAACACGGCATATAAAACCCTCTCAAACATCATTCTTAGTAGACTAATCCCTTATGCTGAAAATGTCCTAGGCGAATATCAAGCCGGTTTTAGGGCAAACAGATCAACTATTCACGCTGAGACAACTTCTAGAAAAGGGTAGGGAGTATAACAGACCCATACACAATCTTTTCATAGACTTTCGACAGGCATATGATAGCGTAGAAAGAAGCCAAGTATGGAATGCCATGGCGGAGCTCTCAATACCAAAGAAACTCATTCGGATGACCAAAGTCTGTATGGAGGGTGTAATATCTAAAGTACGTGTAAATAATAAACTGTCTGGCAGCTTTGAAATCAACAGTGGACTCAAACAGGGTGATGCGTTATCTCCACTACTTTTTAACCTTGTATTAGAGAAAGCCATGAGGTCGGCCGAAATAAAAACAGAATTGCTATCGATTCAAGATCCCAAGCTATTACTCGCATATGCAGATGACATAGATCTCGTTGGAGACTCCATCCTATCTACGAAAGACATTTTCAACAAGGTGAAAGGAGCAACAAGTGAAGTAGGGCTGAAGATTAATGAAGAGAAGACGAAATATATGTGTATAAATAGAACGACACGAAGAGACAGAATAGGACAAAATGTGACGATCAACACCTTCAACTTTGAAAGAGTACAACGTTTTAAGTATCTGGGGGCCGTAATCACAGCTGACAAAGATGTTACTGAAGAAATAAAAGACAAAATCCAATCTGCAAACCGCTGTCTATTCGCACTGGATAAGCTCATAAAATCAAAAAATCTTACAAGAAGTTCAAAGATCAAAATCTATAAATCCATCGTCAGACCATGACCGAAGCAAACGAAGAAAAGCTGAGACGCTTTGAACGAAAAATACTTAGAAAAATTTTCGGACCTCGCCATGACATCACCACAAACCAGTATAAGATCAGAACCAATATCGAATTAAAAGCACTCTACAATGACGCCGATATTGTCCAAGAAATTAAATCTCAGCGACTAAGATGGGCAGGCCACGTGCACAGACTGCATAACGATAGACTTGTACAACTGGTATGGGAAGAGATTCCCACAGGCAAAAGACCACTCGGACGTCCCAGAATGCGATGGAGAGATAAAATCCAAGCAGATCTCCGGAAAATGAACATTCCATTTGACCCTAGGTTGATGGAAGACCGAACAAATTGGAAAAAAGTTGTACAGTCAGCCAAGACCCACCCAAGGTTGTAGCGCTACGTGATGATGATGAATAGTCAGAAGATGAACGCACATGTGATGGAATTGTACGATACTCGGGCTGTCTCACTGATAATGAATATATCGATTTCATCATTAACATTACTTTTATTTTTTCACTACCTAATTAAGTTTATCAATTGCTGCGCTTATATTCGAAATATTTTCGTTTTCTGTTCCGTTTGCGATTATGAATAGCACGAAAGACATTTGGTGTCTTTAATTGCTTTGTAGTAGACGGATTGGCAGTTTTTGTGCTTTCTACTTCTATCGCTTCTTTCTGGATCAGAGTATTTTAATTTCAAAGGCACATATAGCGTAATTTTGTTTGCGTGCGTTGAAATCCTACAACATACACAAGGAATAATACGAGGAAAATAAGAATACCATACATAATAAGGATTATCAGAAAAACTTAAAATGATAGGAAATAAATTCAACATTACAACAACATTCAAAACAACAAACACACTGAGATCGATTTTGTCTAAAACCAAACCTAACAATGAACAAGAAAGAACAAAGAATTGTATTTATAAAATACCTTTTATAAAATATCATTTTAAAGTCGTCTACTTTAAAATGTATAATGTATGTCTGAATTGTCAATATAAATGAGTCAGATATAATTAAATTATTAGAAGAATTTTTCACCAAGTAAAAAAAAAAAAACAAAATTTGTTTAATTTACTAATGTTTGTATTTTGAGAACGATTTCCTAAGTGGAAATTGAAACGTCAATAAACTTACTTTAACCTTTAATTATGGCTTATTCCCATTTAAATAGTAATTACTTTAAAATGCCACAAGAAAATAGCTTCAGAACGATATGTGAATAATACTTAAAAGTTAATATACTTAGTTAATATTTTATGAGATATTCCTTATATTTGTAACGCTAAGTAAAAATATATCTGCTCTTTTATACCAAAACAACTTTGGCACGTACAATTCATCTCTTCCACGATGGATTGATTTGCAAACCAATGAATGTTATTTTTTATACATCGTTTTAATAATCTTGATTTTGTTATGTCAGTAATTGTAACAGCAGGAATATCCATTTCGTTGACAATACAACCCAAAGCATCTTCTCATGCATTTCTATTTCTACAGTTATCCATTCGGTGGTCCAACAAACAATCATACTTCTGATACAACTCCAAAAATTTTATCATAATACTTTCAGATCATTTCAGGGTCATTTTTTGAACTATTTTTTATGGTTAATAACTTTCAACACCTAATTATTTAACCTAACCAAACAAACTATCGTGCTTTCAAAATATGTACTAAACATAGTCAAGAAAAGTTGACTACTTAAATCACACGTTTCAAGACAAGCTTCAACTTATAAACAATTTGATATGATTCACCACTTGAACAAGAAAAGTTTATCGGTATAACTCTATTGAACGACAGGTTCTCACTTTATTTTTTTTTCAACTTTTCTTGATCAACTAAAATTGGTTAACTAAACTTGACTAATGAGAACGCGCCTTAAGGAAGAATGTATCGATTATCGCACTGAACGGCACAAGGTAAAAACACACTCGAGAATTGGTGAACAAACCAGCAATAATAATAAATGAGAACATTGAAATCGAAAAATAGGATCCACTCAGCCCTCTAGAAATTAAAGAATAGAAAAATACCGGGACAGGTCATAATCCCAAATAAACTGCTAAAATCAAGACGATCCCAAATTAAAGGCGAACTAGCACCACCATGCTCATGTTTAAATATGGAGATAATCCGTTTCCCTCAAAGTATAGAGGAATAAACTTAGTAGACAAAACATTCAAACTTACGACAAAGATTATAACGAACGATATTAATGCCCGTATATCCTTAGAGGACGAACAACAAGGATTCCGATCAGGCTGATCTTACACAGATTCCGTCTTTGTCCTAAGACAAATAACATGAAAAGTAATAGAATAAAACAAACTTTCCTATATAAGTCTCATTGATTTAGTGAAGACAGTCGACTGTGTCTAACTGAAAGACATCATGCATCTCCTCATTGATAGACAAATTCCATATAATGTAATCAAAACTGTAGAAAACAAATACAAAGAGAATCAAATTTTAGTTAAAACAAACAGAGAACTTAGCATTCCAATATCAGCTGGGAATGGCAATTGTCAGGGCGACTCACTGAACCCGTTGCTGTTTAACATTATTATGGATGAAGCAATAAAGAAAGAAGATAAAGACAAAGATAAAGGAAGCGAAGGAACGCTGGCTGAAGGAGAAATGCGATGAAATCGAAGAGTGCGACAGAAGATATGACTACCACAACATGCACAAAAAGATCAAAGAATTAACAACTAAAAAGAAAACCAATAATCCCCACCTGACACTAATAATAGACGTAGACGGTAACCTTATATCAGACTTTTTAACGATAAACGCAGAGCGACAGTGGACCAAGATGACGACATGACTGGACCCGAAATACTAAGGTCTGAAGTGGAAAAAGCCATTTCATCGCTAAAAAACAACAAAACACCAGGTCCCGACAACATACAGGGCGAGATCATAAAACTCCTATGCGAAACGGATGACCACTTCCTCGATTTTCTGACAGGCCTTTTTAACACCTTTTACGACAAAGGGGAGATTCCGGAGGAATGGCTTCGATCGACCTTTGTAGCCATACCTAAAACACCAAGTGCAAAACACTGTGATCAACACCGCTTAATAAGCTTGATAAATCACATTACCAAAGTTTTCACCAAAATCATACACAATAGAATATATAACAAATGTGAAGCAAATATATCGGAGTCGCAAATATTCGGATTCCGAAGCGCATTGGGCACAAGAGAGGCGATCTTCAGTCTGCAAGTTTTATTTCAAATATGCAGAGACATGCACAAGGACGTCCACTTGTGCTTCATCGACTTCTCCAAGGCGTTTGACAAGGTCAAACATGATAAACTCATGGAAATGCTCAGGAAGATGCATATTGATGGCAAGGATCTGCGCATAATAACCAGTCTCTATTATAACCAAAGTGCTGAGATAAAGATGGGCAACTTACACAGTGGGAAGATAGATATTAAAAAGGGTGTACGACAGGGATGCGTCCTCTCGCCGCTCCTGTTCAATATATACTTTTTTTTGGGAATCTGGTGCCATAAAGACATTCAAAATAGCAAATCAGCAAATTTTAACCTAAAACCCAATAAAGTCCAACAAGTGCAAAGAAAGAAATGTAGTTCAGTTTATGAAAATAAAATAGCATTAAAAAAAGGCAAATAATATTGGTCGTTTAGTGATGCACGCGGAACTTCCCGTCCCGCCTTTTGTCCAGCATTTTGTCCCAAGGGACGAGATAGCAATTTTGCTACGGGACAAGAGAACGATTTTTCTGTGAGTAAATAAGTTTATTAATCGACTACCTCGACAAAAAAATTAAATAAATACTGACCAAAATAAGGACAAAAAATGCAATCTTATTAAAACTTTCTTTGCAGTTAGATCTTCTATCTTTCAAAGTCGATATGGTATTGAAAACATCCTTTGTCGTCAGGTTAACATCAAGAGATTTTGTTTGTAGAAGCCGGCTTAGTGACAATGTTAATTTTAGTATGTTAATCAGTGACATAATTGACACTAGAAACTCTAATGTGCATAAAGAATTAAGCAAAATTGATGCAAGTGTAGCAGTCTTGGGATCCTTCCATGTTGAGATATATTTTAGTGCTTCAATTATATGTAAATGCCAGATCTGAACTGGATTGCGCTTTCATGGCGCTCAACCCATCTTGTTTTGCATAAACTTGTTTTGCTCGAGTTTCAGTTTTAAAATTTCGTTTCTTTTAACTGACATGTTAAAAAATGATATTACTGATTTCATTGTTCCCACTGTGTTTGTGATGGACTGACTATACATTAATAGAAGTTGAAAGGGAGTTGTTTAGAATATGATTTAGGCAAGGACATCTAACTGCATTTGTTGCAACCTTTTTTATTTCTGTTATTGCACAAACTGATTCAGAGCTCATTACGCTCAACTGTCAGTACTGATTCCTACACATTTCTTTGGATCTAAGTGCAGTTCTTTCAACAAGTTTATTATTATTTTTCCCAAGTCTTCTCCTGTCAGGCGATGTCTTCTCCTGTCAGGCGATGTCTTCTCCTCTTTCTTGATTTTCACTAATTATTTTTATGTTCTCATAACCGTCAATGAACTTGACAAAGTCTTCACGAATGTTGTTATTGTGTACGTATCTCAAATTTAGAGAAAACTATAAACATTCGAACTGCAAAAATTTATATTTTTAATTCGGGGGGGGGGGGGGGCATACCCCTTCTCTGGTCCCGCCCAGGAAGTATATGCCTGTTTCATTAATTTTGAGAAGGCATTTGACAGGGTGCAGCATAATCGTCTTAAAGAAATTTTGTTAAATAAAAACATAGACAGTAGAGACATTAGAATTATATTTATGTAACCTCTATTGGAATCAAGCAGCGAAAGTGAAAGTTTGCACCTTGCTCAACAACTAAATATATATTGCAAAGATTATGGACTACAAATAAATTTAAAGAAAACCAAGTTCATGGTATTTACAAAAGCCCAAAACATCAAAGTTAAGCTAGTATTAGATAATACAGAAATTGAACAAATATCTTCGTACAAATATCTTGGAGCGTGGATCAGAATACTGATCACACAAAAGAAATAAGAGGCCGAATTGAAATTGCACAGTCAACTTGTAATAGAATGAGAAAACTTCCTGTAATCGCAATATCAATATAACGCTTCCTATAAGAATGCTTCGATGTTATATTTTTTCCACCTTTTTGTATGGGATTGAGGCCTGAAAACTGAAACAATCCAACATTAGAAACCTGGAAGCATTCGAAATATGATGTTACCGATGTATTCTGAAAATATCATGGATGGATTCCAAAAAACGCACAAGCTCTGGAACAACTAGGAAAACAATGCGAAGTTTTAAATTCCATAAAAATCAGGAAGTTAAAATACTTGGGGCATATTCCAGAAGAAGCGTAGAAAGACGTAAAATCTCGTAGCTACGAAATCTCCGTGAATGGTTTGGATGCAGTTCGATTAAACTATTCAGGCGCATAATCAACAAAATTATAATTGCCAGAATGATTTTCAATCTCCGATAGGAGCGGAACATGAAGAAGAACTATCAGGCGACGTTGGAGCAGAAATAAGAGAACAAACAACGAGGACAACAACACTTTGTGGCATTTGTGGAAATATTCTTCTAGACAGGGAAAAAATTGAAGACATAAGGAATATTTGTTTGGGTAGATGATATTAACGGTTGGGTGCTAAACAGAAAAAGAGTGGAATGAATATATTAGCAGAATGGACAAATCGACAGAAGAATGTTGAGAATCGTGATAAATCGTCAACTAAATGGAGAAGTATAGGCTGACCCCGAAAAAAGTGGAGCTACAATCTGAACATTGATGCAGGTGAATAAAGTTTAAACAGTCGATTCGCCTAGAATCAAGAAGAAAAAAAAATAGACTAATATTGTGTGTAATAGTGTGTAATCATAAAACACAAACAAATAAAGATCATAAACTCATTTATCACTGCAACGCGAACGATGAGAGAAGATTGAATCTTAGCAAGACCTTTTACAACGGGGCGTTGCTGATATACTACTACTAACAAACATATTCAAGATACTGTAGCGAGAGTAGCGAGATTAAATAAAACGAGCGGTTCGAATTTATATAAACATATTTAATTACTATTTAACTGGGAATAAGCCACAATTAAAGGTTAAAATACGTTTATTGAATTTTAATACGTTTAAATAAACGTATTTTAACCTTTAATTGTGGCTTATTCCCAGTTAAATAGTAATTAATTTAAAATGCCACAAGAAAATAGCTTCAGAACAATATAAACATATTTATTTATAAGTTTACAGTTCGGTAATACCTTATCAACTAAAACTCCCTCAATCATCGTTACTTATATATATATATATATATATATATATATATATATATATATATATATATATATATATATATATATATATATATATATATATATATATATATATATATATATATATATATATTATGTACGAGAATATTCTGGAGTAGACCACCTCTAATTCGTCTCATCGAAAGCGCATCGAAGACGGGCGCTATTGAAATGCCAACTCTTGAGTTTTCTAGATTTATCCTTCTAAGAATGATGACGCATCGGAGATGGGCTATTTCGTTACACTGCTCCCCTCTTAGATCTGAGCGTCCTGATCAGCAAGTCCAGAGGTAGGCCCAGGATGGCGGAATCTACAGAGTCCTCATAGCTCTTCATGAACCCCTCAAGAAGAAATAACAGTCTACAGATTTTGAAGGACACGATCTTTTCGGGTTAATACAACACACAGTAATTCGTACGCCGGTTTCTCGGAAGATCACTTCAAGCATGCTTCTGACAATCTTCCAATCCAGATTTTCTAGTGCGTGGCCTATCTTGGGTAAGGCCAAATTCTTGATGTTATAATTGCACACGATTTTCTTCAAATTAGTTAGAGCACGCCATATATCCTCGTAGCTTGCCCTGTCTTTATACGACTTCCTGGTCACCATATACAGCAAAGATCGAGGACCATCTTCTAATCTCAGTACTCTTCCAACTTTAGGCTTCTTGATTTGGTATCGCATAGGCGTCAGTCCATTTCGTAAAATAATCCATGGCTACCAGGATATATTTATTTTCATCATTTGTCTCTGGAACTCGACCTGCAATGTCGATTGCTACTCGTTTCATAGGACTACCAACATTGTACTGTTTCATGGGTGCCCTCTTTATACCAACTGGACCATTACTGGTTGCACACAGTTCACATTTCCGGCACCATCTTCTTACATCATCTTTACAGTTCACCCAATAGAACCGTTCTCGAACCTTTTGCAGAGTCTTCGTGATACCAAAGTGTCCACCTGATGCACCGTCATGCAACTAACGCAATACTTCTGTCACTTTACTTTTAGGTACAATCAATTGAAGCTTAGATTCTGTACCGTCATCGTTCTCAAAGGTTCTGTACACAAGATCATCTTTTAGCACTAGGCAATTCCATTGACTCCAGTAACACTTGACTTCGAGACTACATGCACTAATGTCTTGCCAAGAAGGTCTTTCACTTCGACGCATCCAATCCAATACTCTTTTTATACATGGATCATCTGCTTGAGCGTCTTGTAGCTCTTGAGGCTGCCATTGATCATTAATGACGGTGGTTTGTCTGACGGGGCAAAGTCGTTCTTCTAATTTAAGACAGTGATTACAATTTGCACTGCACGGCCGTCTCGAGAGGGCATCAGCATTTAAATGAACTCTTCCAGCCATGTGTTCGATCTCGTAATCATATTCTTGTAATCGTTCTAACCATCTTGCAATTCTCTCCTGGTAACGCAATAGTTTCTTTCTGGTTTCGACAAGACTTTGCTAAAGTAAGCGATAATTTTCTCCTGCCCATCTTGGATTTGGGAGAGAACAGCTCCTATTGCACTGTTGCTGGCATCGGTGTCCAACACAAATTTTCCTACCTGTCTAGGGTAGCTTAAAGTCGGTGCACTGATCAGAGCCATTTGTAAGTATTCGAAAGCTCTTTGACACTCTTCGCTCCATGTATATTCTTTGCCCTCTTCTGTCAACTTTGTTAATGGCTTGGAGATGTTGGCAAATCCTTTGACAAAACGTCGGTAATATGTACATAGACCAAGGAAACTTCTAATTTCGTATTTATCTCTTGGTACTGGCCAATTCTTAATTGCTGCAAGTTTTTCAGGATCAGCTGTTACACCATTACTTGCTACAATATGTCCCAAGTACTTCACTTCTCGTCGAAACAAGTGACATTTCTTTGGACTTAACTTCAAATTCGCTGCCCGCAATCGTTGAAAGACTTCTGTCAGATTCTTGGCATGCTCATCGAAGGATCTTCCAACCACAATTACGTCATCCAAATAAACCAGGCATGTTTTCCATGTTAGACCACTTAAAACTGCCTCCATTAATCTCTCAAATGTAGCAGGAGCATTACATAAACCAAAGGGCATAACTGTGAACTGCCAAAGCCCTGACCCTATCGAGAATGCGGTTTTTCCCGATCAGCTGGCTCCATGTCTACTTGCCAATATCCACTTTTTAGATCGAGTGTGGAGAATAAACGAGAACCAGAAAGAGTATCCAAAGTATCGTCTAGTCTGGGCAAAGGGTAACTATCTTTTTTAGTTACCGCATTGAGCTGTCGATAGTCAATACAAAAATGCGTTGAACCATTTTTCATCTTTACCAGCACTACTGGTGATGTCCATGGACTGTTTGATGGTTCAATTACCCCTTGTTTGTTCATATCTTTGATGCTGTCTTTGGCTTCATCTCTTTTCGCAAATGGAAGTCGTCTATGTTGTTGTCTGATTGGCTGAGCGTCTTCGGTATTAATTTTATGCTTTACTATGCTTGTTTTGCCCTTATCATTCTTATCAATGGCAAACAAATCTTGAAATTCTATCAGCATAGACTTTACTTTTTTAGTTCGTTCATCATCAAGATATTGGCACGTTTTAATCACAATCTCAACAAGCTCCTTTGGATACTTAGATTTCGATGGTTTCTCATTAGTATTCAAAGAACAAATCGAAGCTACGGGAACACACTGTCCGATCAAAGTTCTTTTACTTAAGTTAATAGCAGTTCCCTTTAAATTCACAACTCTTACAGGAATGACATCACGAATTCTCACCAAAGCTTTGCCATTAGGAACTCGGCATTGTTCACATCTTCGATCATCCTTAAACTTCCCTCTCGGCATTAACCATCAGGTCATCAAAATTTTATCACTATTACCGGGTATTGTTACGTCATAAGTAGTTATTAAGCTGATAACATCTTCTTTGTCTTCATGAAACGGGAACTCTTCACCACTGATCTCGAGAACTCCATCTTTGATATTCAATACAGCCTCAACTTTCTTTAGTAAATCCAACCCCAATATGAACCCGTCGGAAATCTCTGCAATTAATACTCTATGTTTCATTGTTGTCTGGCCAATGGATACTGACATATTAGCCTCGCCATATGTATTAATTATCTCACCAGTTGCTGTTCTAAGCTTTACTGTTGCAGGCGATAATTTAAGATGGCCTCGTACAACTTCTGGACGTGCAATAGTTCTTGTTGCACCTGTATCTACCAAAAACGATCTACATATATTATTGATGCGACCCTCGATGTACAAGCTATGAATTCCACCGAAGGACGTAATGTTAACAGTTACTATGGGGGCTGTGTTTCTCGAGGTCGGCAGTTGCCCCTTGGTGTCGACCCTTTCTAGTTTTCCGACTGTTGTATCATTTTCTTTCAATTACGGCGAATATGACCTACGTCACCACAATTCCAACATCTGGGCTGGCGTCTATTCGGCATCGTGTTACGAACTACTTTTCGTACCATTTCTTCCAGACGTTCATCGTTTGGTTCGTCGCCTTCTTCAATGGTTCTTACTCGATGGCTCCGTGAAGTTTGACTAGCTGTTTCATGTTCCAAGGCGAGCGCTTCATCTAGCACTTTCGGTCTTGCTAGTCGTAAAGCTTTCTATAATTCACTTTCTTTTAACCCATTGACGAAGGTACCTACAGCAATTTCTTCCAAAATGTTGTCTGGTACTTCCGGATAAACCAACCGCACTATACGAGCAACATCTGCTTCAAACTCTTGCAAATTTTCACTCACTCGTTGAATTCTACTTCTTAGTTGCGCCTTGTAGACTTGTTGTAGATGGGCATCTCCGTAACGTTTGTCTCGTCGGGTAAACAAGGTCTGGTAACATTTTTCTTGACCCTTATCGATCTTAGGATATCTGCAGCATCACCTCGTAAAGCAGCAGTAAATGAAACAGCTTTTTCTTGTTCTGTCCAATGATTGGCTGTTGCAATAGCTTCAAATTGTCTAAGGTATATGGACCAAGAAGACTTTCCATCAGATGGTAACAATTTGAATCTCATATGATGTGTCGTTTCGTCTCTAGGTGATTCTTCTTTCACTACCGGATCTAAGGCTACTGTATTAACTGGTGGTAGCACTTTTGTATTGGTTATCATACTCTCTAACTGTTTGATCTTCTCTTCTACGTTGTTTACATTTTTCTGTATCTGATCGAATGTTTTAGAGACTTCTTCAAATTTCTCATTGTTCTGAGTACATACTTCGTCGAATCTTCTAGAAACCTTTTCGAGTTTCTCGGCGTTTTGTCTAGCTACTTCTTTAAGAATATATATGCATAAAATCTTTCATAATTTTTTTTAAAAGTTTCTTCAATCATTTGCGAGACATTTTCAAATTTCTCGTTGAATCTTCTAGACACATTTTCGAATTTACTATCATTTTTTCTAGAACTCTCTTCGATCTTAATTAAAAGTGCTTCTTCTGCTGATTGAAAATGGAATATCTCTGGGTCATCTCCATTCTTGTTAAGAACATTCTTCAGTCATTCTTGGAGGATCTTCTTGGACCCGCTGCAGTCTTCATCGCGTTGTTCTAGTTGCAAAGCATCTTTGGTTAGGCACACACGTATTTTTTAAATGTTCTTTTTTTACAAAGATCACTACCGAACTACGCGGCTGTTTCCGACGAACAATACTTTTCAAAAGTTCAAAAGTCTTTTTTTTTATTTAGCAATCACTGCTGAATTTATTTCTAAATCTCACACCGTAACACCAACTGTAGCGAGATTAAATAAAACGAGCGGTTCGAATTTATATAAATATATTTATTTTTAAGTTTACAGTTCGGTAATACCTTATCAACTAAAACTCCCTCAATCATCGTTACTTATATATATATATATATATATATATATATATATATATATATATATATATATATATATATATATATATATATATATATATATGAAAATTACTGAGTTCTCGGGAAGAACCGCGTTGAGAATTTAAAACTCGACGTTTCGGCACCCATTTTGGAGCCATTATCAAGAGGGAAACGGTTCGGTTCGAGTTCGGGGTCTCAATCTGCCTACTCCCCTCACTCGAGACGTACCAGTATCGTGTTCTATATTACAAGAACTGTCTCTCGGCACTGAGGTCTCAATCTGCCTACTCCCCAGTGTCACTCGACACTGGGGAGTAGGCAGATTGAGACCTCAGTGCCGAGAGACAGTTCTTGTAATATAGAACACGATACTGGTACGTCTCGAGTGAGGGGAGTAGGCAGATTGAGACCCCGAACTCGAACCGAACCGTATCCCTCTTGATAATGGCTCCAAAATGGGTGCCGAAACGTCGAGTTTTAAATTCTCAACGCGGTTCTTCCCGAGAACTCAGTAATTTTCATTTATCTGACCGCGGAAACTTATCCGAACATATATATATATATATATATATATATATATATATATATATATATATATATATTTGTATATATATAGATATATATATATATATATACACAAGTTCCTATGTACAAGCATATTCTGGAGTAGCCCACCTCTAATTCGTCTCATCGAAAGCGCATCGAAGACGGGCGCTATTGAAATGCCAACTTTTGAGTTTTCTAGATTTATCCTTCTAAGAATTATGACGTATCGGAGATGGGCTATTTCGTTACACTGCTCCCCTCTTAGATCTGAGCGTCCTGATCAGCAACTCCAGAGGTAGGCCCAGGATGGCGGAATCTACAGAGTTCTCCAACTTTTCATGAACCCCTCAAGAAGAAATAACAGTCTACAGATTTTGAAGGACACGATCTCTTCGGGTTAATACAACACATGGGGCTATTTCGTTACAATACGTTATATTCATTTTATTCTATATCCCCTAAATAATGGAGACAGGTTAGGGTCTACTTCTAATAGACCTATTGGTCTCCTCCTGATTTCAAATAGAACAATTTGCATAGCAACTAGACACATTCACTACCTTCATAGACAAAGAGGGGGCTTTGATAATACCTCAATGTTATATATTAGTGCTAAAATGGCAAGAAAGGTATTCAACATATTGTCAAATGGACACAATCTATGCTTATAGACCTTTTCATCACAATTTTTTGTGGGTATGCGTCAGTATAACTCATTTTTTTTTACCGTTTTTATAAACCAGCGTGTTAAAATATCTGTGAATACATAATTAAGATAAAAGATACTAAAGAAAGTATAGTTCTTAAAAAAAAAGAAAGAAATACGAAAATAAAGAAAAAGTGCCTCAATTAGCTAATATATTTTTTAATAAATTATTCTTGATATACTAACTTACGTGGCGAACTTCGTACCATCTTAGAATGAAATAATGTGTCTAAAAAATTAACAGACAATAAAACCAAAAAAAAAACACTTAAACATATTATGCATGAACAAAGTTGAATCAATTTAATGCTTTCTGATAAAAATATTTTAATTTTTTTTGCGTTAAATAAATATACAACGATGAAGGTTTTCCGACATGCGAATACCTGCTCATGTCCGAAACATGAAAACTCTACGTTAATTCCGTAAACTCAATGGTTGGCTTTGTGATTTGTTCATTTTCATTCCAGAAGCCAGAAGCACCGAAAATTGTAAACGTTTAAAATCAAATGGTACGTTCGTTGAAATCATTAGTATACGCGAGATCAAGACATTCCCTCCTTTGTATTTTTTCTTGCTGATCATTGTCCAAATGACATTATTCATTAGACTTTTCAGTTAGTTTTATTTCATTGCACAGTAGAGGTTAATTAATGTTACGCAGCACAATGACAACTGATCCTACTTTTAATTGTAAATTATATAAAAGTATTAAAAAAAAAAAATAAAAAAAATAATAAAAATATATTCAATCGAATATACATATAAAATTTCATAAAAATCAGTCAAGCCGTTTCAAAGGAGCGTGGCAACCAACTCTGTGACGCTAATTTCGTTATTAAAAAATAGGCTTTGGTAATAGAAGGGTCAAAATTAAGGGTTATCGTATTGTGTAATGCCACGCCTAAAAAAAAAAAAAATAAAAAAATAAAATTTTGTCCAAAAAATAAAAAAATGTTTGGGATGGACCACACTTGAGGTATGAAAAATAGATCACGACCGATTATCATACCTACCGAATATAAATAAAAAATTTCATTAAAATCGGTGAAGCGGTTTCGGAGGAGTATGGCAACTAACTGTGTGACACTAATATAGCTATTAACAAATAGGGGTTAGTAATAGAAGGGTGAAAATTAAGGGCTACTGTATTTCTAAATCGGTTCAGCCATTTCGGAGAAGTATGATAATTAACTCTGTAATACCAATATGACTATTAAAAAAGAGGTTAGTAAGAGAGGAGTAAAAATTAAGGTCTGTATGTATTTTTTAATGCCACCACCCATCTAAATTCTTAACTGCGCCCGATACTGTTTAACTTCGGTGATCTAACGAAAACTGGTAAATTCATTGTGGTATGGCTATTGCCCAATCTATCAATACGGACATTTATTTTGTTAATCCTAGTTTCCTTTGTTAGTCATAGTATCGCGTCATCTATTAGTAATATTGGGATTTAAAATAAGAGAAAAACTGTTTCTGAAGTCTTTTTGTACAATTTTTTGAAAATTATCTTTTACACAATCGGTCAGATAGCCAAGCGGGCTAGGCGGCTGATTCTCATTCGCTTCACTGTCGAATGGTTCAGTGGATGTGGGTTCGAGCACCATCTCGGTGTACAGAAAAATAAAAAAGGTTAACGCAGCAGTTTAAAATTCTAAATGAATCTGCGGCTTAGACTAGAATATGCTGGTGTCTGATCGGCCTATGGTGGAGCAGTACGGCAAGAGATAAGGGCTTGCGATTCGGTGATACTCCTCCATAGATCCCTACCGGGGATCCCTATATATATATATATATCTTTTACACAAACCTTCTCCTGATTATAACAAACACAACAAAAAAAGAATTATCTAATTTGATGCAGTTCCTAGACGTGAAGTTAAACGTCACTTTATGTTGAAATGAACTACAACTGTAAACGTAAAGTTGTATAAAACATTTTGTATAAGAGTATAATGTTACTGTTTGTATGGGAAATAAATCCGTTGCTTCTACTCTTTTCTCACCTATCTCACAAATCGATTCAGTCGTTTTCGATTTATTATAAACAGTTATAAAAACAAAATGATGTTTGGTAAACCTCATTTTATGATATTTTATACCTACATGGATCAAATGAACTAAAACTGTAGAGGTGAAGTCGTATAAAAAACTTTGAATTTACAATTAAAAAAAATAGGGGTCATTAATCGAGATAAACAATATCCTATCTCCTAAGTTGGACCAACAAATACACTTTCACAAAATTTTATTGCAATCGGTTTAGTGGTTTTTGAATATTAGCTTGGGCAAACACCGTGACACGAGATTTTTATATATAAAGATGTACGAAAAGAAACAACGAAGCAGTGTCGTTATGGAGTATGTAAGAGTGATTCAGGCAACCTGAGGCTCTGTTCACTCTATTCACTTGAATCCAATTCAAATTCTGTTTTGAGCTTTAAGCAGCTAGATAGTGTGATGCCTAGATATTTAAACACTGCCTGGGATAATTGCATGGTAGATTGGGTTGCTCTACGGTTACCACAGTCGTTTCCAATTCCAGATAAAATGTGGAGGATGATTAGCAAGGTTAGCAACCTACCAATCGTAAAAACGAATACTGCTCAAAGAAACAATGTACAGCATTGAAACTGGGTTGATACTATGAAGACTACCACGGCAAGAAATAAGCCAAGCGAAAAATATCCAAAAACCAGATGAAAATTACCACATGGAATATCAGATCGCTTAACTCAAGAGACTAAGAAATAACCAAAGTGCTGAAAGAGAAACAAATAGACATTTTACTGGTCTAAAACAGTTAATTACTGAGTTGACCGATAAAAATTGTCAAGCTCTTGTTGATGCAAAAAAGTCGAAGAAAAATAAACTACTACCTCAACAACTAACATTTATTCAGATCAATTATGCTTGTGTATTAGATGTTATTTTAAAGTTGGAATCAAATATGTGGTTAGGGGTAGAATCTGTGAGTATAATTAATAGCTTGTAAATATCTATTAATAGTTTTAGTAGCACTGTCGGGGGAAAATAAAAGAAACATTGAAACACGTATTGTAACGTAACTCAAATATATTGAGATCTCTTTTAAGTAAATGTGACTAAAATTCTTTCTCGTGACTTTGTGGGAAATTTTAATATAGATACTCAATCATACAATAGTTTAACACATGCTCCAATCGCATCTGTTGATGTAGAACGCAGCTTTTCTGTTTACAAGTATATGTACTAAGATCGAATACATAAGTTTCTGCTAGATAATTTAAAAAAAAATTAATTATTTATTGTTTCTTTAATAGCAGTGATATCATAAGTTAATACCATCAGTGATACACTCATAAAATTAATAACACAAGCATACATTTTTTTCATGAAAAAGTGGTTCAAGTTTAATAGGTGTCTTATAGTAAATGGGGCGTGCTGATCACGAATCTGTGATTAGTTTTTTGCCAGTACGTCAGGTTTTCAAGGAAAGTGTGTTTGAAATTTTTCATAGAAACTGCCAAAAATACTGAGAAAATATTTATTAAAACTAATTTTAATAGAAATCTAGACTGCAAAATTGAGTTGGTCAAAAGAAAAACAATGCAGTATAATCTACGTTAGTCTAATCGTTGTTTTTTTTTAATAACATCGTTCTCTCTTTCCGTGAAAACTGTGTTTTTCAATTTTCTTTTTGTGGATTTTTCCAGTGTGTGAAAGGAGCCTCTTTTCAAGGTCCAGCAGTAATCAGCCATCATTTTAATATTCCATCTTCTTTGGTAACGCCTCTTCACCTCCTTTATGTCTTGATGGAACCTTTCTCCCAGTTCCTTACTGACAGCTCCGAGATTTTCAGGAAAATAGTCAACGCGTAAATCCGGAAAATTAAGTTTAACCCTCATATTGCATTCCAGTTTTTTATAATTTTCGACCATGTTGGCTACAATTTTTTTGAAGTTTGGAGATTTGTTGTTTCCAAGGAAGCCTTTTATGACTTCTACAAAAAAATCCGTGATTCAGATTTATCCTGAGTCATTATATTCCTGAACAATTTGTCCGATTTTAAGATTCGAATTTGAGGGCCACCAAAAAAATCTTTCTTTTGGTTTAGCTTCAGACAGTGTAGGAAATTTGTCGCACAGTTATTTAAAGCAGTCACCTTGTTTATTTAAAGCTTTGGGCAACTAATGCATCACACTGCACATTTTTTTGTCCCGGTGCAAGTCTTTCCATGAGTGGCCATTTTTTCATCATCATCATCATCCAGCCTTCATTTATTACGTCCACTGCTGGGCATGGACCTCCCTTAAAGTCCTACTTTCTCCTCATTTTTTCTTAATGTAATATAAATTTCGTGCTCGACTGTCCCACTCGCATAAAAAACATAGATACTTTGTGAATCCAGACTGCTGACACAAAATCATGGATATTATTATGAGGTCTCCATAGAGTTGCCAACAATATTCGCTATATTTTATTTTATTTAGTAACAGCTCAAGATACGTTTCTTTGCGATGCATGGAGTGAACAATAGGCACTGAGGCCTTACCGTCACTTACTTACCTTACCACTGAAGTATTACCATTGTGCAACAAGACAACCTTCAGAGTTATTGTCTGCTCCCAGTTTCATGAGTGCTTCAGGAATATTATTACAATATATCAGTGAACCCTTTTAAAAGAAATATTCCGTGAACTCTTTTTCACAATGCCTATACCACGAAAATGTGGTTCCTGGAGTCAACAGAATTTTATCTTATAATAGTGATCCTAAGATTTGTGCAACATCCTTCGATAGGAGCCTCTCACTAAGTCATTTAATTCAGCTTGGATAAACTGTTGAGTTTGGTCTATATCTGGATTAAATTCATCTTCATTGGTTTTTTCGTTTTAATTTTCATCTGGTGATTGCTGTTAGATGGTGTGAAGAAAAGGTGGATGAAAGGGGATTCCTGGTCCATGAGGATATTTTATTTTCGAATTAAAACCCTTGACATCAAAATATGCTAAACTGTTTTGGACATATAACTAGAAGAGATGGCATGGAACGAATGATAGCTGAAGGGAATGTAGGGAGCAAAAATTTATAGGAGGATCTCTAGCACGATGGTCGAAGAAAATAAAAGACATGACTGGTTACAACACAATCGTGTCGTCTGGCATTTGTATTATGTGTCCAGTCCATCTAAGTCGCTGTGTTTTATTGATGTGCCCTTGGTCGTTTATAGTCCCAAATGTTTTTGAAGAGTATTGCACATTTGAATATTACCAAAAATCTTTCATACTTCTGCATTAGAATCCATGTTTCTGCCTCATATGTAGAGTATTCGTCTCAGCAGTGTTTTGTATATAATAATTTTAGTTCTTCTTTGGATGTTTCTCTAGAAATTGTTTTTGGTGTCAAGAGTATGCCCTATTTATAAGGTTTATTCGTCTTTTAATTTCTTCCCTTGTTTTGTTGGTAGTAGTCCCTAGCGAGCCAAGGTATGTGAACGTGTCAACACGTTCAAAAATATAACTTCCAAACACTTATTCTCTTTCCTCATTAGCTATAGAATCCTTAGTAACCAACAGGTAATTGGTTTTGTCTTCATTGATAACTAGAATAACTAGACCGATCTCTTCGCCGTCTTTTCTAATTCTAGGAAATATTGCTCGACATCTCACTTACAACGACCTATTATGTCAATGCCAGGCAATATTAAATAGAAGGCAAGCCAGGAATCCTTTTAGATAGATAGATAGATAGTTTATTTGACTGTAAGTTATAACAAGGTTTACAGCAAGTCAAAACTAAAATTATAAATATAAATCATTACAAAAAAATGAAAAAACAATACACTAAAAATATTTAAAACATTAAAATACATATAAAACGTACAATATGGACATACTACTACTACTAAGGATTTCCACAGTTTTCACTGTCTTCCTTCACTCAACCGTTTTCTCCAATTTTCCCTGTCATTCCAGTCTCCATCTCGCAGGGTTCTTTTCTCCATAGCCTCGTCGATTTCATCTCTGAATGACCTTCGGGGTCTTCCTCTCTTTCTTCTTCCAATCGGGCTCCATTCTGTGATTTTGTTTATCCAGCGTCCTCTGTCCGCTCTTCTGACGTGGCCGTACCAGGATAGTCTCTTATCCTCTATATAGTCGATTATGTCTGATTGCACTCCCATTCTCCGCTTAATCTCTGTCTGTTTTAAATTCTGTCTCTTTTTGTAAGTCTACAGCTTCTCCTCAGGAACGCCATTTCTACTGCTCTTATTCTACCTCTATTTTTCTTGTTTATTGTCCAGTTTTCGGACCCATATGTCAGGATACTTCTTGTCAGGGTATTATATATTCTCTTTTTTGTCTTTATCGTAATGTTCTTATCCCACAACACTGAGCTTAGTTGTCTTATACAGTTTCTTGTTTGTCTCAGTCTGTTGTTTATATCTTCTTCTGTTGTTCCCTGGTTCGATATTATGGTTCCTAAATACTTGAATTCATCTGTTCCATTTATTTGTCTTCCCTCGTCTATATGGACATCATAATATAATTAAAATATTATTAAATTTGGTTATGTTGCAGCTTGGGCATTCACAGATACACTCTGGTAATATTCACCTAATGTATAAGGACACATGGTCACTAGGTACTCTTTGACTTGGTTTTTAAAAGCTGTAGTTGAATGAATGCTTTTAAATTTTTGAGGAAGTTGATTATACAGTAGTAAACCAGAGACAGTAGATGACTTCCTACTTATTTCTAAATGTCGATAGGGTACTACAAACTGTCTCTTATTTCTTGTGTTGTGTGAGTGAATATCACTGTTACATAAAAAAGTTCTTTTATTTTTATGAATTAGTATCAATAATTCCAAAATGTAAATTTCATACACTGTTAATATATTTAAATCTCTAAATAGGTTTTTACAAGACCAACCATACGGAACACCTGCAATACATCTGACAATACGCTGTTGGGCCTTAAAAACGTCCTTTATACTAGAAGAGCCACTCCAGACAGTTATACCGTAACTCATGGTCGATTGTACCTCAGCAAAATAAAAAAGATGAAGGTGTTGCAGACTAAGTATTCTACCCAAATTTCTCAATTGATAACATTTAGAATTGAGTTTTTTACATACATTCCAACAATGAGTCTTAAAAGATAAATGAGAGTCGAAAGTCACTCCTAAAAACTTCACATCAGTACAACTCAAAATACCCTCACCCTTGATGGAAATACTTAAATCAGGTTTAGTAGAATTTGAACGAGATGTAAATAATAAAAATTTAGTTTTGTGAACATTGAACAGGAGCGACTGATTACTGGACCAATCAGAGAAGGTCTTCAGTGAGTTTGTTATTTTATCTTGTAAAAAATTTATGTCTTTATCGCGATATAGCATTGTTGAGTCATCAACATAAACTGATACAAATGCATCAGACCTTACATATGGTAGTTCATTAATATACAAAATAAATAATATCGGCCCCAATATGGAGCCTTGTGGTACCCCATTCTTATTAACAATCGGATCAGACATTGAAATCTTGAAGTTATTTTTCACTCTAACTATTTGGTGCCGGTCTTTCAGAGAGGAACCAAACCAACTATGGGCAACTCCCCTAACACCATATCTGTACAATCTATCGAGGAGTACATCGTGTTGCACACAATCAAAAGCACGACTGAGGTCACAAAAAATGGCAGTTTGATTTTCACTGCTTTCAATAGAGTCTGAGTCTTTTTGTCTGAGTCCTTCCTTTATCTGAAAGATTCTAGAATTCTCTCCCTGTATCCTAACACTGACAAGTTATGTACATATTGTCGTTCTTGTTAATCGGATTTTTTTTGATATACCAAACTTATAGTAGTATTGAATGAATCTGGTCAATTCTTAATTTTTCTGGAGTGAATCCGACCTGGTATTCTCCAACTATGCATACTATGTAAACTTATAGCCTTTCGTAAAGAATATTTGCTAGTATTTTGTAAGCAGTTGTTAACAGGGTTATACCTCTGTAGTTGTCGCACTGGCGCTGGTTACTTTTTTATGTAACGGGCATATCACACCTTAAGACCATTCACAGGTCATGGTCGCATTTTGCCAGATAAGAAGTATAAGTTTATGCAGTGTCTGCAGTAGGGCGTCGCCACGATTCTTGTAGAGTTTACTGCAAATTTGATCAGTTCCTGGTGATTTATTATTTTTATACTTTTTAATACCTTTTTAATGGCAGGTGGTCTTTCATTTGGGTTGAATAGAGTTCAATAATTTCGATCTGCTAGGTTGTTATATGCTTCTTAGATATGATGGCTATTAAATTTTGCGTCGAAAAATTCAACCCATCTGTTAAATATTGGGGACGTATCATTTAGATATTTCCTTTTCCATCCTTACAGCTCCCTATTATTGGGTTAAATTCTTTGCTCATTTTGTTTAGATTTCTGTAGAACTTTTAAATTCCATTTTGACTTGTTAGCCATTCGATGCTTTTTAACTGATTTTTCTAAAATTGCCTTTTTTTCTTTTATGTAATCTTTTTTCTGCTTTGCTTAGGGTCCAGTATTTGCTCTTCTTGTGCATCTCACTTGATTTGTCTTTAGGTATGTTCTATTTTTGTTATTTGTTGCTTCTTGGCACTTTTTGTTAAATCATTCGTTTTCTTTAAATGGTTGAGTTTTATCAACATTAATTTTGTCTTGTTTCATATGGTTATTCTTCGTTAAGTTTAATATTCTTTCCCCGATTTTTGCCATTACAAGAAAGTGGTCACCATCTATATTTGGACCTCGGTAGCTTCTGACGTCCAAGAGGTCGGACGAATGCCTTGTATCTATTAGGATGTTATATAAATGGTTAACGGTTTCATTGTCAGACGATTTCCATGATCTTTTCTGTATCATGTTATGGGGAAATCTTGATCCTCCTATTATTATGTTTTTGGTACTTGAAAAGTGCATTAGTCTCAACCTGTTATCGTTCAACTCTTCATGTAAGCTCTCACGTTCTATAGCTGGCTGGAAAAATTGGTATTTGCCAATTTTTGCATTAAGGTCCCCAGTAATTATTTTTACGCTATGACGTGAACATCGATCATATTCTTTGTCTAAGGTGTCGTAAAATTCATCTTTTTCGATGTCTTTCTTCTCTTCGGTAGGTACGTGTACACTAAGTAAGCTATAATTAAAGACATAATTAATATAATAACATATTCTCTTGTTTATGGGTTTCAAGTTAAGGACTAATTTCTTTGTTTTTTTACTGACTAAAAAATCACTGCCAAACTTGTATCGGGTGCTATGTCCGCTATAGTATATATTATAGATCTTCTCTAGATAATTCTTGAACCAGTCCATCTTATCTTTGAATCGACATTACATCGGCTTTTATTTTATCGAAATCTTGTATTAGCAATCTCAGAGCGCCTGAAGCATAGACGGTTCGTAAGTTCCATGTGTAGATCCGTAAATCGGTATTCCTTTGTCGTTTGCTAGGTCGTCGTGAATTAAACAGTCCGAATTTTCCTCTTTGTACTTTCAGAACAATAAGTTTTTTTAAGGGAAGAGGTAGTTAACCTTTTGCCCAACCCCCTTATCTTTGAAGGACCATTCCTCCCGTTGTTCAGGTTACCGGGGTTCACCACGTGGAGGTGAGAGTCGGAATTGAGTAGCAGAGGCTAGAGATGCTAACAGGATTATATTTTGCACATCACTACCTCATTTAAACTCATTTAATAGAGGAGGATACCATTATTAAAAATAACATCAGCGGGGCGATGGGACAAAATCTTGTCTCACTCCTTGTCTAATGTATATTGGTTTCGTTAAGTCTCTTTCGTGTTCCAAGAATTAAATTCAGTGGGTTCAAACTCGATAAACGATTGAGATTCTCGAAAAGTAATCTGTATTTAATTTTCTACAGTAAATCAACTTAGCATGCGAATGCATTGGCTGTTGCTGCGTGGGAGGGCGGCAAATTTCTAATCCTGAGAGTGGGTGGCGGTATCTGACCGAACTCAGAGACTCAGAAACTGTGCTCTTCATTCAACCAGTCTTCCTATGTCGACGCCAACCAACGGACGCTGCGTCGCTTTTCCGGTTTCCCGAGAATACGTCGCGGAAATTTATAGTTTACGATAGTCGGTAGATAGGGTCAGAGAAGTTTCGACGATTTTTACTGCGGTAAGTTTATGGTTTTGCTCTCAATATTTTTGTTTTAGAAGATAAGTTGGTACACTTTGCGTTTCTTTGAACCTGAATAAAAATAATTGTTGAGGATATTTTAATGTTAGTAATAAATTAAATTATAAGTGATTTAAATAGAAAAATCCAAATGAATATTCAACCGTATATTTTAAAATTTAAGTTTATTATTTAGGTTTAAATCATCGAAAGGTATTAAAAATTTTAAAATATATTTTTATAAAAACCACTTGTCCGATTTAGACCATTTATTTTGCGAATCATATTTTGTTTTCCGGAAATACGGGGTAATGGCTGTATTCGTATAAAACCCATATTTTTTGTGAATGACGTGAGTAATAATTACTTGTTTCTTCTATATAGTTTTTATATATACCATTCGAGTTCAACAGTTACAATGTCATACATTGAAATGATCTCCAGTATTAAATTTTTATATTTTATTTGCTGTTACAATAAAAACACAATTTTATTATTATTATTAAAATTAATAACATCGTTTCACTAAAATTTTCACAATACAAAAATTGCGTATAGACAAATTAAACAAAAGTGTCAAAATTGTAACCTTATGATTGATTTTTTGGCATAGATGATACGTGATCAGTTATTCACGTATGAGAATCACAATTGGCGTATATCTTTCCAAGTTGTTTAAATTATATTTCTCTTGTAATTTTCCTCTAAAAGTACCACAGAGATTCTTTATATAATTTAAATTGGGACTTTTAATCCCGACTTCCCGACATTCCGACTTCTAGATCTATCCATATTTTGGTTTTTAAAGTGTATCCGCTATTCCGGTAGCGATCTATGGAGAAATAACATCGAGCCGCAAGTCCTAATCTCTTACGGTACTGCTCATCAATAGATCGATCCGATACACCAGCGTATTCTAGTCTAAATAGCAGAGTCATTTAGAATTTTAAACTATTACATTAGCTTTGTTGTTTTCTGACCAGAACCTGAACCGTCGTCCGATAGATCATTCAGAGTATGATTGCATTTCGGCGGCCTGGCCTGCTTAACTATTTGACCGACCTGACTTTTAAATATTTTTTCAAAAACTCGAACAACGGATGAGATATGGCAATATTTTGTATTAACAAAAATCAGTTCCTTTAAATACATATTATTCTAAAACAAATTCTTCTTCAAATAATTTTTTATATGAAAAATAATATTAACTTGTTTACCAACTTGTTAACAATACTTTAAAACAATGACAATTGTAAACTTCAAAAACTCTTCTAATACTTTTTCATCAAGGAACTTCTTCTATCTGGGACAAATCTTACAGAACTTTCGTAGCTCCATCCTTTATATTATGCGCCTCGAATAACTGGTCTCTCAGGGACCGATTAAAGCCAACAGGGTGGATTGGTTCCATGGTATGGAGTTAGTCTCTCGACATGCACTACTTTGGGTTAACTTCTTGATTAAAACTGGATGCGGTAGATTAGATCGTTTATTTCTGTAGGACAGTGTACGGACCTTTCCAATTTGTACCTGGAGCATGCATGTCGAGCCTTGATGATGGCCTTGACTTTATCACTTTGAAGCTTTAAACATTTACGATCAAGTTCGTAAACTTTTTCTAATTTTTTTTTCAAATTTTCGATGTACACTTCCCGTCATATAAAACTGGTACACTTTTTTTTCCCAATGTAAACCTGTGTTCAAACTGTACACAATGGTTCGTGAATCAATTCGTTGTTGCCATCACAGATAACGGAATTGCACTAAATCTAAATAAAAAAATAACGTTCAAAAATGTATTATTGTAATTGTATTGTAATGTAGATAGGTATTATTTTTATCATTAACAACAAAAAACCGTATCTAATTAATTTAATAACCAGAGATAGGGTTGAGTTAATATCCAAAATGTTTGAAGGATCTGTATTGGCACAGGGAACATTGGAATGCGTCTACTGTAATTTTATACTTCAATTGCCTACCGAACACGAACTGTATTTTTGTTAATAAGTTTAGTAACATGCAAACTACCAAAATTAATTGATTATTTAGTATAAGAACGATAAATGTGAAAAAAAATATTATACTTTATCCTACGTATTATAAACTATAAAATATCCGGGGCGAAAAAACGCTTTTCAAAACATGACAGTTACAATCTAATATCCGACTGTAATGTTTTATTATAATAATTTAAAGTTATGTCTAGATTGATTATCTATCATTATTTTTGAATCGAAATATTTTCATAAATTATAATAAGACACAAGTCAATGTATGGGTACTTAATTGAGATGATGGAAAATTACAAAATTAATATTGGAATTTTTTAGGATGCATGTTTAAACTTTAATGTGATTGACTGATCGAGAATGCTCGATGTTTTAGTTTTTAGTACACTCAAAACTGGCGGTCTGTCGCACAGCCCTGCTTTTAGCTGGTTTCATATAATATTTTCGTTGAACTGGCAACGGTGCCCTAGAAATTAGAATGACACATGTGACAAGATCAACGTACACAACTTAAAAAACACGATTTTTGGTTATAAGAGTTGTACCAGTTTTTTATGACGCGAACGGTACTATTCTGCTTATGTAAACATTTAAACGTCTCGTTGAACAATATTTAAACTAAATCTTTAAGCTATTAACACTTTTAAAACAATTAAGTAAAGTAAAAGCAACTAGAGAATTGAAAAACGTCAACTTTTTAGACAAATTTCAGGAGGCGTACGTTAGAATATTTATTAATTAAATACTGAACTATAATTTTAGTACCTATTTATTTAATTTATTCATCTAAATCAACCTACACTCAAACAAGATTAGTATAAAAAAAGGTAAAAGAAATAATAAATTAGACTTACTCACAACCAATTTAATTTAACTAATCAGACGACCGGTTTCGCTTTCTACAATATGCAAAGCATCTTCAGGTCACGATACAAAGTTAAATAAATAATGCCGGTACTCTATTAATTGATGGTTGAAAGAACATGGTTCAAACTATCTTGTATTGTTGATTGGAGAACTCAAGTAAACTATTGTAGTGTTGACATAAAAGTTAACTATTAACTTTAGTTAAAGGTATTTTATACCAAAATTTAGATTTATTAATGTTTTTGTCTATTTTTCCTTCGTTGCCTGGAGTAATTGCCTTAAATCAGAATTATGCAGCTGATTTGTAAAATGCGATTATCTCGAAAACTGTTAAGTTTTGAAGTTATTAACAAATATACCTTTTTTTTTGTTAAAATAATGTATCTTTAATATTTTGTGTCATAAATACAGATAACTCAAAGAGCAAAAAAGTTAAGTGCAAATGTATGCCACATATGTGGCGGGTTCTATCAGCTACATCAAAGTGTGCATCAAATTATAATTTCTCATATTTAAAAGTACCCAGTTGTAAATTTTTATGCATAAATGTTTACAAACATTAAAGTTATAGCGCAAAATAAAATTTTAAATTTACACTTTAACACCCTGTATCTTTCTTAATATCAACATTTTATTAAAGCAATTTGGCTTAAATCGTAATATTTTAAAGTGTAGAATTGTGATGGGTAGCTCTTTCGGGGCGACAGACTCAGTAAAACACAGGTTGAAATAAAAAATAAATCTATTAATTTAGCATATTAGCTCACTTCCGCTTCAATTCAGCGGGAGCTCTGAACGCACTCACAAATAAAATATCCAGCTGTGCAGACCCACGGTAATGTTCAATACACGACACCGATGAGTTCCGCTCGGTTAAGGACAGAGTACGATCCTCAATACGGAAATCTCTGTTAGGGTTGGCTCTGTGCAGATCCACGGTAATGTTCAATACACAATACCGATGGGTTCCGCTTGGTTAAGGACAGAGTACGATCCTCAATATGGAAATCTCTCTGTCCGGGTTGGCTCGCAGGTTCACTACACCGGCGAGTCAGGGAGCCTAGAGCGCTAGCTACAAGACTGTCTAATTCCGCTACTCACACGCCTCAAATAGCCGTTATGAATCCCACTTCGTCGTCTCGTTGTAGAAGTGGATGTGCAAATATTGACACTCCCATGGTTCGAACTGTTAAACGATCAGAACGTCGTTACAGAATCTACTGTTTCTTTTTGTACAATTACTTAAATACCACCCTGTATAACAAATTAGTGTATTTGGTAGTAGATTTATCTTTACTTATATTTAATGCTTTGGTGTGGATTTGAATTTCTCTTAGAATTTTTTTCAATACGGAATTGAAGAAAATTATAGAAATCCTTTTTGCCTCAATTGCTATTAATAGCAAAGCTGTTAGATTGCTGCTCAATTTATTATAATTTTGCTCTTTGTTGCATGCATTTTAAAATTTAATCTATGTTGAAGTTTTCCCGATTCAGTGGTTTAAAAAATATATTCCAGATCTGGTTTATATCTTACGGCATAAACACATGGTTTATAACGTATCGTCTCCAATTGCACTTTATGATTTAAACTATATTTTTCTTCAATCTTCAAAGTAATTGTATATCTGATACCGCATGCTGTATTTCTCTTTACCAAACGCGTATGTTGTGACAATATTTTACACCTCTCTTTGTATCTTTCGTGCTCATAAACTTAAATATTTTATTTCAAAAGCTCGTGAAAAACACTCAACAAATAACATCACACCAAGAACGATATTGTTGCGCGTATATTTCTGCACGGTTAAGTTGTCGTGAGTTTTGGTTCTGATATAAAGTATCTGATTGATGGGTGCTTTAAGTTGAAGTTGTGTTCCCCTAGGCAACAGTTTGTTCAGAATTCTGAATTCGTAGATTGACTTTATCAAGTTTGTTTTCGTGATTGTTCAGAGCGATAATTTTGAAGGGGTCAGGAAATGAACATTGAAAGCGTAAGAGCTTTGGATATTTTATAAGATGGTAAATTTTAGAGCTTTATTTTAAGTGCTGATTAAAAAGAAAATTACTTATATTATTATAACAGAAATTGTAGTCAAAACACAATTAAATTTAGATCGAATTCTTTTTATTGACTCCAATTAAAATTACAATCTATCCAAAAATAAAGAACAATAAGTAATTTGTTTGTTTACATATAGTGTAGGAGCCTCTTTCAGTGGAGAGTTCCTTTTCTTTATTTAGCAACTGTAAATGTTACCAATTTATTGTGAATAGTGTAACTAAAAAGTATGTAAGTTAAAAGCAATGAAATAATAATAATAAAACACAATCACAACTACACATAATTAAGGTAGAATTTAAAATACAGTTGGTTTTGATTAAACATTAAATCTGTTTGGTAGATCATTTGTTTAGAAAGTTTCAGCCTACGCACTTTTTTATTGTCATCGAATAACCGCGAACTTTTATCCGTTCACCATATTTCACACTGTAACTTGTTACAACTTCTTTTACCGAAATCACTTCCAGATCTTTTTCTATAGAGGAGGAAAACATACCATGGAGCATTTACTATAGACCTGAATACTTTATTCTGGAAGCGTTGGAGGATTGCAAGATTAGAATTGCTTGCGGTGCCCCACAGCTAATTACCATATGTTCATTACCATATTACCATATTACCATATTTATATATATATATATATATATATATATATATATATATATATATATATATATATATATAGGCTTGAGAATCGCCTTTTATATAAGCAGTTTGTTATCCAATCTTAAATTAGAGTTTCGACTAACCAACCAGTATACATGTCTAAATTTAATGCCAAGTTGTTTTCTTTTGGTGAAGATGTGCGTGTCCGGTCTCAGCTTTCGCGAAGGAGGAGCTCTGAAATGAGTAGGGGCTTTTCTGTACTTCACGGAAGACAGACTGGGCGGGGGATGTCCTCAACCTCGACACGGCACGTCCCATATGGCTGATAGGGAAAGTTCCTGCAGATATGCAGGACAGGTACGAATAAGGCATTGCCAAATAAGTACCCGAGGATCAACTGAGGATATGACATTAGGCAGCAATAATGGCATTACTGGATTAAGGCTGTGGGAAGTAAAAAACTCACATTATGAGTTAAGCGGCTGTGATACTGCGATGTGGAAGGCAACGGGAAACCACCCCATTATGGTCCCTAGTAAAATTAACATGGCTCAATATAATCGTAACGGAAGTATTACTGATCATGGATCACGGAAACCAAGATCCGACAGGGAAGGGCGCGCATCAGACTGTAGGGCCTCCCCGGTCGTCATCACACGAAATTCCTACAATTTTAGAAGTTCGACAACTTTAAAAATGTCTAGCAGTACAATCAGATTAGGTACCTGAAACGTTAAAAGCCTCTATGTAGCAGGTAAGCTCAGTAACTTAGTTCAAGAGGTTAAACGTTTAAAAATTGATATAATGGGCATCAGTGAGTTCCGGTGGCCTGGAACGGGAATATGTGAACAAGATGAAGGTACACTATACTATTCTGGAAGTGTAGAAGATGACACACATCATAGGAATGGAGTTGGCATATTTATAACGTCTAAATTTAAGAAATATGTGAAAAATTTTATACCAGTGAACGACAGACTAGCAATACTCCAATTAAATAGCAAACCATTTAATGTCAATGTTATCCAGATATATGCCCCTACTGCAGAAAAGAAATACGACAATAATGTCGAATCATTCTATAGTCAATTAAAACAGACACTGAAAAATCTAAAAAGTAACGAAGTCACATATATCATTGGAGATTTTAACGCAAAAATTGGCCAAGGCCGAAGATCTGACCTGGTAGGTGAATATGGACTAGGGGAGAGAAATAAAAGAGGCGATAGATTATACCAGTTCTGTCAAGAACATGATATGATAATCGCAAATACATGGTTTAAATTACACAAAAGAAGGTTATACACATGGAGGGGACCAGGAGATAATTCACTACATATGATTAGAAATCAGATAGACTATATTCTGGTAAACAAGAGATTTAAGAATGGCGTCACCAGAGTAACGACATATCCTGGTGCAGATATCGGTTCAGACCATAACCCTGTAATAACTGACATCAAAGTGAAGCTGAAAAAAGTCAAAAAAGTCACCAAAATTAAATATCTCAATATCCAACAAAACGTTAATATAAAATGACTTAAACAATGAGCCAAAGAAACCAATCAATGAAAACAACACAGAAATATGGAACACATTTAAAGATCTTACCTTGAAAGTAATAAGAAAAATATTCAACAACGTTACACAGACACAAAAAAACAACAATGGATGACTGATAAAATTCTGGAATTAATGGAGCAAAGGAGGAAACTGAAAGGTAACAAGACAGAATATAAGGAAAAACAGAAACTAATTAAACAAAAAATAAAGGTGGCTAAAGAAAAATGGATGGAGGATAAATGCAAGGAAGTAGAAAAGTTGAATGAAAAATATTATACGTTTAATATGTTTAAAAAAGTTAGAGAAGTAGCTGGTCTTTATCATAAGAAAACTCCACATACTATAACCGATTCGTCGGGAAAAATGATAATAGACGAACATGACATTCGAACAACCTGGTGTAATTATATAAGTGAACTGTATAATGATGATAGACCCGAAGAACTGGAGACTTTAGTTGAAGGTAAAGGACCAGAAATACTAAAAATCAGAAATACTGCATGCTATAAAGTTAGCAAAGAACAAGAAAGCCGTTGGCCCTGATAACATACCGACAGAGATGTTAAAGCTTATAAATGAGGAAAACATTGGAATACTGGTCAAGCTTTTCAATGATGTTTATTCGACTGGTGATATCCCTGAAGATTGGTTAAAGTCCGAATTCATAACACTACCAAAAAAACAACGTCCGAAAAACTGTAGCGATTATAGAATGATAAGCCTTATGAGCCACACTTTGAAAATATTTCTACGCATCATCCACAGTAGAATCAGAGATAAATGTGAAGAAGACCAGGATGAACTCGGGACGCCCTCTTTGCAATAAATGTATTACTGCAGAAATGTCGAGATCAAAGGAAAGACGTCTTTGCTGTATTCATTGACTATGAAAAGGCCTTTGATCGAGTACAGCATCACAAATTAATTACAATATTAAAAGATAAAGGAGTTGATAGTCAAGACATACGATTCATAGAAAAGTTATACTGGCGTCAAACAGCGACAGCTCGCATAAACGGAAAATCAACAGAAATATGTAAAATACAAAGAGGTGTCAGACAAGGTTGTATACTATCCCCACTGTTATTTAATTTATATTCAGATAGAATATTTAAAGAAGCGCTGCATAATTTGGAATGGGGCGTGAAAGTTAATGGAATTCTGATAAATACAATCAGATATGCAGACGATACAGTTATTTTAAGTGATGACATGAATGGATTACAATGCCTTTTAAATGCCATTGATACAGTGGGAAGAGAGTTTGGCCTAAACATAAACTGCTCAAAAACAAAACACATGGTGTTTAGCCGTTTAGCACATCAAGATGCACGATTATATGTTGATGGTCATATAATTCAAAGAGTGTCCAGTTTTAATTATCTTTGGTCAGTCCTCTTATACGGTGTCGAAGCATAGCAGTCATTAATGTGGCAGTCCTTGAGAGAGCAAATGCTGCTTGCGAGCTGCTTGATAACATCAAATGTAGAAAGATGGCCTATTTTGGACACGTAGTAAGGGGAGACCGATATAATATTCTTCAACTTATTGTGATGGGTAAAATCGAAGGACGTAGAGGAATTGGTAGAAAGCAGGCCCCTTGGTTGAAGAATATCAGGGAGTGGACAGGAATGAGGAAAGCTGAGCAACTCTTTAGAATAGCTCAAGACAGAAACAGTTTCGCCATGATAATCGCCAACTTCAAGGGGACTTAATAGGGCACGTTAAGAAGAAGAAGAAGATGTGCTTCTGCCAGGTTAGTCGTTTGTGAAGATAGATACCTAAGTATTTTGTATCGTTTGCCTTACTTAATTGTTTTCCATTGAGTGTGACGAGGGCATTCACCTCGTTTCATTGTGAAGGTTACATGTGTTCACTTGTTCTCATTTACTCTAATTCACTATTTTTTAGTAAATTTTCTGATGCTTTTGTGCGATTAGAGTCCATGGTCAGTATTGCGGTGTCGTGTAGCAACTTCTGTGTTACTGCTGGATGGGATACCTGCAGTGAACATCAGGAATAATAGGTCCTAGTACGCTTCCTTGTGGAATACCTGCTTTGATAGGGTGGAGCTGAGTGTATTCATCGTGCTGCAACGAAGATATGTTATAGCGCCCATTTGGCAATGCCGCCATCTTTGTTTTTTGAATCAACGTATTCGTGACCCTACCCGTTCCAACGAGCCCTCGTACGTCACGATCGGACCAATAGAAACGTAGATACAATATAATGCCCTTTTAGCATGCTCCGATGCGCACGGCACATATTGAGTTTAACTCAATTTTTCATTCCCTTTTCAACGATACCTCACACGTCATCCTACGTTAAGCCGTTTGGCAGTTGCGACCAGGGGTTGCGATTTTAAAGGATGAGAATTCGTGGATGCCCCAGGAACCCTGTTGTCATCTACTTATATTGCTAAAAAATTCGTTATAAAGCAATATACTGTGATATAACCATAATCTTTATAAACATCTTGAACACAAAAGAAGAAACGCCCACCCACGGGTGGGGTCTGTCTTTTAGAGGTAGCGATTAAAGGGATTCATACAATTTCACCAAGTTATGCTAAAGTGTACTATTTAGTGCCATTAAAAGGTACACCGAGTCTAGGAATAAAATAAAAAAAAATTGACAAAATTAAGCAATTTCATTTATATTTGTACTGATGGACCCAACCCGTTAATAGGGGAAGGAGGGTTAATACTGTCTCAACAAGAGATTTTCATCTATACCACACTAACAAATTATTGTAAATCGTGGTTTTAAGTCGTTTGATGCCTTTGATTAATTAAAATATAATACAATAAATCAAAAGTAGACTGTAAATTCATAAAATATTATTTTGTCTTAAAGAAGTCTTCAAACATTTGTAAACACCAGCAAGATACAAACAAAAACATACATACAAAAACAACAACAAGATACTCCCATTTTCATTAAACTTTACATATAACACAAAAAAATCTATTTTGCAAATGGAAGCACCCCTTTGCAATCACTTGCCGCTAACTTCTGATATAAACTGCGGTTAAATTCCAATTCCATTTGAAAAAAACCTTTTAACTCGTATTTGTACTTGGCCTAAGGAATATTTGCCCTATTGTTTTGCATTCTCCTAATGAAATCAAGGGGAAACACTTGAATAAGGTTTGATGTACACTGTTGAATTAAAATCGATATGTGGAAACATTTTACAACTCTAGATAAGATGCCATTATACTTATACTAAACAAATATAGTTCGTCATTAAATAAAAATATTCTCTCCAATTTTAATAGTGGATGGTTTCCGAGTTAATGATTTCTCTTTAAAAATGTTTTTCATGGAACTGTCTTTTGTTAAATCTATACATTTTTCCTGCAGTTATAACTCAATTAGTGAGTTTCCTCAAAAATTTTTTATGATCCAATCAAGTTTGGAATAATCTTCAGAGAAATATTAATTTAAACTTTCTTCAAGATCTTCCGAGTGCAGAATTATATCAACAAACAAACACATCTGGCTTTGGAGCTCTATCATTTTCTTACAAAAATGATGACAGTGTAGAAAATCTTGAGACAATATTTTCCAGTATTTGCGAACACAAAAAGGACCAACTTTTTATTGAAAGAGTCTATTGGTTATGAAGGTTGTTGTATTTGCTCCCTGAAAACTTATTTTTAGCTTTGTGTTCACAAAATCTATCAAAAATATCCCTTAGACATGCTAATCTTGACAACTATTGTTCATCACAGAATAAGTTTTTATGTCACTATTTTTTTAGTTAGAAGCATTAAAAGTTTCGATCTCAGTTTGAAGAGACGGGTAAAAATTTTCTCACGGGATAACAATCTTACTTTTTTATGCAAGAGAAGAATTTTGAGCTTCTCACACATATATTCACACATGAAGGAGAATTAAATTAAGGACTCTAGCTTTTATGAAGTTGATAACTTTTACAGTATCTGATAAAACGGAGGTCAAATTTTCCGGCATGTCTTTAGCAGCTAATGATTCCTGGTGGATTGCATATTGGGTATTTCGGTATTTAGGAGCAACTTTCTTTATTTTTGCTGCTAGTCCTGTCGATTTTCTTGACACACTTTGAACAAGGAATACCTATTTTGAGCACATATCCATCCAGCATGTTAAAAATCAGTTGTGCTGTAGAGATTATTTTAAGTGGTTTACAAAACAAAAACTCTTCTATAATTCTAAGCTAATGAGAAATAAAAGAAAATTAAAAGACGCTCAAGAAGAAAAAATTTACATAAACGATGATTTGACAATAATTGAGAAAAGCATACAAGACGAAAAAAAAAAGCACAAGAGGCCCAAAGAGAAGGTAAAACTTTAATAAGTCAGTTTTGAAAGGTTACAATAGATGGCAGAGTATGGAGATGGAACCGAACAAAAGGGGACCAAGTCCCACCAGCAAACTAGAGCCGATCAGCAGAGATGGATCAAAGGAAAATACACACTATGGCAATGAACGAGGACATAGAGGGATTATCAATAGAGGAAACAAGGAAAACAAGGAAAAATAAATGTCATCCAAGTACATTCCGGATAGGTTCCTGGAACATGAGAAGTACTTCTAGGCGTCCTAAAACATATGATGTTAGTGATGAAACAATACAAAGTGGATATATAATGATAGACAACTACAGCTTTTTGGGAACGGGTTTTATAATTAATAATCGGTTATAAAGTGCGATGATGGAGTTGGAGCCAATATTTGAACGGATTTGTAGGCGGAGACTGAGAGGTAAAACTAAAAAATTAAGTTTAAAAAATGTGCATGCTCCTTCAGAAAATAAAGACCAGAATATAAAACAAGAATCCTATAGTAAGATTGAACTTATATATAATCAAATTCCAAAATATGATATTAAAATTGTAATGGGTGATTTAAATGCCAAGGTAGGGAATGAAGAGATCTACCGAAAAACTACGGGAGGTAAAAGCAAACTTGACGAAAGCAACGAAAATGGGAAGTCGTTGGTAGGATTTGTGCAAGAAAACAACTTGAGAATTTTGAGTACTTACTTGACTACTTACGATCGCAAGAAAATCCACAAAGAAACATGGATCGCTCCAGATGGTAGAACACGCAACCAAATCGATCACGTCCTAGTGGAAAGCAAGCACGCAAAATTAATAACAGATGTTAGAAGTTATAGAGGGGCAGAAGTGGATTCCGATCACATACTAATGATAACGAAATTAAGAGAAACTATCCCAAAGGTCAGAGAACAGAGAATATCTTATAAAAAATATGACGTCGCCAAACTAAGGAAAAAGGCACCGCTGACAACTTCCAGGCAGACGTGACAGCAAAACTAGTTCAAAACGAAAATCAAGGTGACATCGAAATGAAGTGGGGAATACTAGAAAGAAGCTGTGAAGTGAGCAGCTTAAAAGCGGTTAGGTCAAATTAAGAAGGGAGAGATAAAGAATGGTTTGATGACGATTGCAAGAAAAGCCTTAACAAACGAAAGAAGACAAGACTAAAATATATGGACAAAGCAAGTGACGAAATATGCCCTGATAATATACAAGCAGCACTACTCAAACTAATGGACAACGAATCAATAGCAATAATCGCAAAGATATTCATATACATATCATATACGCAAAGATATACAACTCTGGAGAAATACCAACAGAACGGCTAAAATTTGAGTTTATTGCACTTCCAAAAAAACAGGAGCCAAAGAAGCGAAGATTACCGTACTATAAGCCTCATGAGCCATCTTTTAAAATTGTTCCTAAAGATAATTGAGAAATTATCTATAAGAGAATCTACAAGCTGTGTGAAAGTCAAATTTCCCCCAACCAGTTCAGGGTCACAAATGCTGTTGGTACTAGAGAGGCTTTGTTCTCAGTACAAGTCTTATTCCAGAGATGCAAAGACGTCAACTGCGACGTATACGCATGTCTGGTTGATTACGAGAAAGCATTTGATCGAGTACGGCACGCCAAGATGATGCAAATACTAAAAGAAACAGGAATTAACAACCAAGATCTGAAAATAATTAGAAGTCTCTACTGGAATCAGACAGCAAATCTCAGAGTTGAAGGTGAACACACTGACTATGTGAAAATCATACGTGGAGTGAGGCAAGGCTGTATTTTGTCTCCTCTAATCTTTAATCTGTACTCTGAAAGAATATTTATCGAAGCTTTGCACCAAACTGAAAAAAGGAATTCTACTAAATGGTTACCGGCTAAACAATATCAGATATGCAGATGACACCATAGTATTTGCGGACAACTTCCTACACAAGTTCTTATGAACAAAATCACGTATTACAATCAATAATATGGACTCAATATAAACGTTAAGCAGCCAAAGCTTTTGATAATTAGCAAGAAAAGAATAACAAGGTCAACTCTACGTCAACCAATCCCCTGTAGAAAGAGTAACGCACTACAACTACCTCGGTACCATAGTAAATGAAGAATGGACCAACAAATAGGAGATTAGAGTACGCATCGGAGAAGCTAGATCCACCTTCAATCGGATGGGGGCCTTCTTTAAGAGTCACAACCTCTCTCTTGATACAAAAGTAAGAATGCTGCGATGCTACGTCTTCTCTGTCCTTTTGTATGGTGTTGAATCGTGGACCTTGAACGAAGATATGTGCAGAAAACTGAAAGCATTTGAGATGTGGCTATATCGAAGAATGCTTAAGATCTCGTGGACTGACCGAGTCACAAATGAGGAGGTCCTCAGAGGAATGAATAAGAACCGAGAGGTACTTACCACCATCAAATCTCGCTCTCATATGCTCTCCTTCAAGCCATCCTGCAAGGAAAAATATTTGGAAAACGAGGTCCAGGAAGAAGAAGAACATCTTGGTTAAAGAACCACAGAATCTGGTTCAATACAACATCTGTGCAGCTTTTATGCGCTGCTGCAGATAAGATAAATATTGCCATGATGATCGCCAACATTTGTAACGGATAGGCACATCAAGAAGAAGAAGAAAGTGACGAAAATAGAAATAAATATCAAACAGAGAGAAAAGACGCGAAAAAAGTTTGTAGGATGAAGAATATGGAGCATATGCATTAAAAGCTCCAAAAACTTAAAGAACATTACATTCATAAAAACGTGAGTAACTTCTACCAGAAGGCGAAAAGTAGCAGTGACCAAGGCCTAAGAAAACATAATTACTACAAGAGTAAAGAAGGGCATCTAATAGGAAATAACCAGAAAAAGCTAGATATGTGGCAAGAGCATTTCAGAGATCTGTGTAAAGAAGACCCGGATGCAAATAAAGAGGAGCAAGTGAAATGGTAGGATAAGTCAACAACACGGCGGAAACAATGGAGACTCCTACCGTGGAAGAAATAAGAGAAATCATATATACCATGAAAAACAATAAAACTATAGGCAGCAATGGTATTACTGCAGAACTAATCAAGCATGGGGGAGAAGCACTTATAACGCGGATATGTAGCCTGCTAACAAAATTTTGGGAGCGAAGAAAATGCCGGAAGTATGAAGAGTAACAATAGTATGTTCCATTCGTAAGAAGGGAGATAAAGCAGTGTGCGAAAACTACAGGGGTATCACTCTTCTGTATGTAACATATAAGGTACTTGCCAGAGCCATAAGAAGTAGACTGAAAATGATTCTGTGAAAATTTAAAGTAAGAATAGGACTAAAGCAGGGAGATCCGCTGTACACAATACTCTTCAATTTCTTGCTAGAGACAATAATGAGAGAGAGAGTGGAATACGAACAAAAGGTATGATTAATGACAACAGAAGCCAGGTCCTGGTCTTTGCGGACGATGTGTTGTTAATGGCAAGAACTGAACGGGAACTGCTGGGGATTTTCAAACTCTTTTAAACGAAGGCTTAACAGTATGGACTGATTATTAATGAGCAAAAAACAAAGTATATGGAAATAGGGTAGATCACATATAAAGGCACACAACTGAAGACTACCACAAACAACGAGAGAAGACGAAGAAATGAAGAACCGAGAATGTATGGGAAATCAGAATTTAGACAGATCGTCAGGACAAAGAGACTTATATGGTTAGACTATCTTGCAAGAATGGCAGATGGTATTTGGGCAAAGGACTCGCTGTTGAGAGGAGAAGAAAAGAAGAGAAGACGACGACCACACAAAAGTAGCTAGAAGTATGTAAGAAAGAGCTACAACGAATTGGGATAATAAATTGGAGAACTGCGGCCATGGACAGAAGAAAATGGAGGAAAACAGTGGAAACATTCCAAGCCATGGGCCTCTAGGGCCTGTTAGGGTATATATATATATACATATATATATATATATATATATATATATATATATATATATATATATATATATATTCAAATTATATAAATACAAGTAGCTAGGCCACGTTTATGTCAGTGCTTTCGTCTACTTAGTGCACAATATGTGCGTTCTTGAAGTTTTAATTACAGTTGTTCTCCAATATTGGAAGACATATCGACAATTCGTATTTTGACTGTGTTGTTTGATAATGGTATTCTTTAAATTTTTCTGGGTGCTTTTTAACAGCTTGGAATATATCCACAGCGGCCGGTATTAGAAAAGTCTCACATATTGCATGAGGCTTTGCATATTTTGCAATCCTATAAGTAGCAAGGTAGAATAACTTTATTAAGTTAGTATTAGTATATTTAAAATCAATTTTGTAGCGGTTATATTTTGACTACCACATTGGGTATCACTTAAAGGGGGTTGAAACTGAGGACAGAAATTACTGGGCTGGAGATAGGGTAAGCAAAAAAACCGAAACGTCTGCGAACAGCCACTCTTGGTTTGGTTGGAGAGCTGGGTCGTAATTAAGCGAATAAAAGAGGGACTAGAAGGGGTAACTACAAAGAAATGAATAAAAAAATACTTACATAGATTTCCTGGGCAACACACACACAGGAAGGTTCCTAAACGATTTGAATTTGGACACCGTTTTAAAGAATCTTCTCGCTGGATGGAAAGAAAGGCTTTTCTTTCCTAAAAAAAATATTAAAAGGGTGAAAATATTTTTAAAGGCAATAATTCTACACTTGGACTAGAGAGAAACATTACATATTTATTATTACTTCACCAAAAACAGTTATTACAAATAATAATAACAAAATTTAAAAACAAACTTACAATGGCGCTATTTGTAACGGTTTCAACATGCTCCAGATATTGGGGACACTATAGGAATTTAAATTATTATTAAAATGAAAATATCTAGATTTTTCAACGGAGCATACATTGAGGTTAACCTTCAAGTTCAAACAAAACAATTCAATTTTTATGGTTATGTACCAAATGTCCGAAAGGGATAATACTAACTGTCATAAAAAATGAAATCCCTTATTATCGACTTAAGGGACATCTAACCTCATTATGTGGCCAATTCCAATTACTTTAAGACGAAAGTATTAACCAAAATTTTAATTTAACAGTCAAAATTTTACCCTTTTGTTCTTATTTTTAAGTGGTTTTACTTATTTCACTGATAATGATTCAATAGAATTGAAAAAGTTCTAAAAATTTATAAATAAATTTTGGATAATTTTTAAAATTAATTTTATACCATTTTACAAAAGAAGCTTTTACTTCATAGTGTATATTTTAAATTTAGTATAATATTAACTTAACTAATGAAAAGATATCGAAATCTTAAATAATTTTTGATTAGCAATAATTATTATTTTCTCTATTATGGTATTGTATGTTTGACAAATATGATATGGTTCTTTAGTTATAAAATTACCTGTACTTCAAAGTTTTAATGTAAGTATTTGCAAAGTTTTAATTTAATTTTCTAATTTAATCAAGACATTTTTACCTAGAGATATCATATTTTAAAATACATTGAATTACAACTTTCATTTTCTCGTTGTAGGTATTTTTATCTAAAAAATAGTCTAATCGCTTTCATCGAGTTTGTTACGAATCACGCTGAATAACGAAAAAGAGAAGATGACAATGAAATCTATGTAAATTTTATACGATCTCACCGAAGTTAGGAATCTTTTCAATTACTTTTAACAAAAAATTTTGTGAGTTCGCGGATGCGTAGTATGCGGGCGTATTAAGCAAGGCCGACGATTTTGGGATTAAAAAGGAATAATGTAAATTGATTGCTAATTTGTTTTGGTGCTTTGGAGATATTTCTTTATTGACTGGGGGCAAATAATACCAATTGTTGTTTATTTTGTATTTAATTAGTTTTTTTAAGATTTAAGACTGGTTTAAAAGTGAATAAAATAATCAAATGAATACATCTTCAATTTATCTGTTAAACTTGTTATAAAATCCCCGTAACCATCATTTTCAGAATATTTATCTTCTTCTTAATATATGTCTTCGGTGCATACAGTTAAATTTTAGAAATAATAGTGATACTGATGAGTCTGGCCCCCAATATATATATATATATATATATATATATATATATATATATATATATACATATATATACATATATATATATATATATATATATATATATATATATATATATATGTATATATATATATGTATATATATATATATATATATATATATATATATATATATATATATATATATATAAGTTATCGACCCATAAATTACGAACTAAGCTTTAATGAGGTAATGACCCAAGTCCAGTGAACTGAAGAACGCTGATTAAGACAACATATGTTCCGAATGTTATACTTTTAATATTATATTTCTTTCTGTATAAAAATCATATTGTTAGTTAGTCTAGATTCTGCTTTTATCGTAGTTAAACCTATTGTTAGTATTTTGTGTTAAATAAATATTTTTTAAAAATATAGTTTTGGAAAACTCAAATATATTTGGCGCAGTCAGATTGGATGGTCAAACGGGCGTTAATGAATATAACTCTCGGTTCGTTTCTACGATTTTTTGACCATTTGAACCATATTCGCGAAGTGAATTCCAGTTGGGCGAATTGAGTAACCTGACGAGAAGATTCGTACTTCTATACCGGAGGGACTTTCAAGTGAATATTGTGAGTGTCTCTAGATCCAGTTCCAAAGCAAGGTATTCCATGGACAAGATCGCTACATTACTGTAAGTGAATTAATGTCATATAGAGAGCCTAATTTAACACTAGATACTGATTATTCAGAGAGTAGTAACTCAGATACAGATTCTGACTCAATTTTAACTAATTTACATTTTAATAGTAATAAGAAAATAATTTCAGAAATATTAAAATTAAATAATAAATTTAAAATGGCAGTTCCACAATTAAAGAAAGAATACTTAGATATGATTCCAGATTTTGATGGAAATCACACATTACTTCCTAGATTTTTAGAAATTTGCGAAAAACTTGTAAATAAATTTTATAATGCTGCGGATGTAAATGATTTTCAAAATGAATATTTGATGTCAAGTATAATAGCAAAAATAAAAGGCGAAGCCGCAATTAATATTTCTTCTTGTATTCTTAGAACTTGGCAGGATTTAAAAGATGCTTTGATAAATTCGTATTCAGATAAAAGAGATATTTATACTTTAAGCATAGAAATTTCAGATTTAAAACAAGGCAATGAATCTCCATTCGATTTTTATAACCGAATTCAACACCTATTAAATCATCAAATATCTGTTTTGTCTACAAAAACCGAACATATGGTTGAGATTAATATTCTCGGTAGCTTTTTCCGAAATTTAGCATTAAGAGTACTGTTACGTGGGTTAAAAGAACCTCTTGGAACCCTAATGCGTACAAAGAATCCTCCAGATTTAAATTCTGCATTAGGCATTCTGACAAACGATTTTCAAATATATCTCGAACAAAATAATTCTTCTCACAGTAAAAATCCCAAACTTTATCAATATAATAATTATTCATCCAGGCCAAAATCCAATTTCCGACAAAACCAACAAATTATACATCAACCCCAAATTCAATACACACAAAGGAATCAATTTTCAACACAGAAAAACCCTATACATCCTCCGAATTCTCAATATATGAGACAATCTTCTTTCCAAAATAATCCTAGTACAAGCAAAAATTCAAATTTTAATGGAAACAATGATGCTTTCAAGCCAAATCCGAATAGAAAATTCCCAAACCCTACTCCAATGAGTACAACAACTAATAAAATGTACAGACCAACGCAAAACTTCCAAAATAGGACTCATTTCCGTAACCCCAATAATTTTGCAAGCCAAAATAAAAATATTATCGCGGAAGAACTTTATAATATAGATAATATAGATTGTCCTGAAAGTTCATCCCAAGACCATTTTTTAGAAGAGCTAGCCTCGGAAGAAAACCACAGCATGTAGAATTATTAAACTTAACTAACAAAGAATGCGAATTGCCGTACATAATTTTCCCTGAACATAATTTAAAAGTTTTAATAGATACCGGGAGCACTAAATCTTTTATTACACCAAAAATAGGTGACATATATTTTAAAAATTCAATATACAAAAAACCATTTCAAATTTCTACTGCTCTTGGAACAACTAAGGAAAATTTCTGTACCGTAATTCCTTCTTCGTTTATATTTAGGCATAAAAAGCCACTAAAATTAAATTATCATATATTTAAGTTTCACGATTATTTCGATTGCTTATTAGGATTAGATAATTTAAAATTATTACAAGCAAATATTGATTTAGTAAATAATTTACTAAAAACACCTACTTGCTCAATTAAAATTTTCTATTATAGACCGGTCGCTGGCAGCACGAATTGTATAGTAGTGTCTCCACGTTCCGAACAAGTAATTAGGTTAAACATAAAAAATATAGAAAATGGTGACGTAATTGTACCTTATACAAAATTAGGAAAATTAGAAATTCCCCAATGTATTACAAGAGTTGTTAATAATGAAGCCCTATGCACTATTACGAACTCATCAGAGTCCCATTTTAAAGTTGATTTAAGTTCACCAATAGAAGTTGAAAAGTTCGATGAATACGAACAAATAAATCATCCCAATCTTAATTCTATATATACCGAAAAATTTAAATTTGATATTTCGAAAATCCGTACCGAACATATGAATACCGAAGAGCGGAATTCCATTTTAAAACTAATAAGAGAATATTCGGACATTTTTCATATTGAGGGCAACCAATTGTCTTTCACTAATAAAATAAAACATAATATAAAAACTTCTAACGAGATTCCAATATATTCTAAATCATACAGATATCCGGAAATATATCGTAAAGAAGTCCAAAATCAAATTCAAGGCATGTTAGACCAAAATATTATAAGACCGTCTAATTCTCCATGGTCCTCACCGATTTGGGTGGTTCCTAAAAAACTCGATGCCTCCAACAAACCTAAATTTCGCGTTGTAGTTGACTACCGACGTTTAAATGCTATCACTTTAGGAGATAGATATCCACTTCCAAATATTACTGATCTCTTGGACAAATTAGGGCGTTGTCAGTACTTTACCACGCTAGACTTAGCATCTGGGTTTCACCAGATAGAAATGGCAGAAGAAGACATCCCAAAAACCGCTTTTAACACCGAAAACGGGCATTATGAATTTTTAAGAATGCCATTTGGCCTTAGAAATGCCCCAGCTACATTCCAGAGGGTAATGGATAACATATTGAGAGGCATACAAAACGAAAAATGCCTTGTCTACCTAGATGATATCATAATATTTAGTACTAGCCTCCAAGAACATCTCATAAATTTAAAAGAAGTATTCCAGAGACTACGTGAATCCAACTTTAAGATACAGTTGGACAAATCTGAATTTTTAAAAAAAGAAGTGGCCTACTTAGGTCATATTGTCACTCCAGACGGAGTAAAGCCAAACCCAGAAAAAATAAAGGCTATAAAACACTTCCCAATACCTGCTACAACGAAACAATTAAAAGGATTCCTAGGACTATTGGGATATTATCGGAAATTTATTAAAGATTTTTCAAAAATTACAAAACCCTTAACAATGCGACTGAAGAAGAATAACGAAATAAATATTAAAGACGCAGATTATGTTGAATGCTTTAATATTTGTAAAGATCTTCTTACAAATGAACCTATTTTACAGTACCCTGACTTTACGAAACCATTTAATCTGACAACAGATGCGAGTAACTTTGCAATAGGTGCAGTTTTAAGTCAAGGAAAAATAGGTTCTGATCTACCAATTGCTTATGCGAGTAGAACATTGAATGATTCAGAAATAAACTACTCTACGATCGAAAAGGAACTCCTCGCTATAGTTTGGGCTGTTAAATATTTCCGCCCATACATTTTTGGTCGTCGTGTGACTCTCGTGACAGATCACAAGCCTCTTCAATGGCTATTTTCGTTAAAAGATCCTAGCTCAAAATTAGTTCGCTGGAGACTAAAACTCGAAGAATATGACTATGAGATTGTTTATAAAAAAGGTGCTCTAAACACAAATAGTGATTGTCTATCAAGAATACGATTAAATGCAAATGAAACTCAAGACATAGAACCCGAAACACCTCCAAATTTCTTCGACTATATAGAAAATTTTGATGAAACATTATTAGGAACCCCAAATAATGTAGATTCAGAGTCTTTGATTGTTGAACCCGATGAAATAATAAATGATCAAGATGCCAATGATGAAGATTCCCATGATAGCGACGGTGTTACAATCCATACAAACAAAGAAAATCCAATTACAGGTATACCTATATCAGAAAGCTCGGTAAACACTGGAATAAATCAAATTATCATTTCTCAAGTTAATTACGAACCAGCAGCACCATCTATTATAAAACTTTATGATAAAAAACAAAGAATTCTTGTACAATTCTCAAAAAATGACACTGAACGCGACATAGTTAAATTTGTAAAAGAATATATAGCACCTAAAGTTAAATATCATTTGTACTTCGAAGATCCTATATATGAAAAATTTAGTAACGTCATACAAAAATATTTCAAATCTTCGCAATTATCTCTTATTAAATGCACCAAGAAGCTAATTGATATCCCACCACATGAAATTGAGGAAATAATAAAAAATTATCACGAAGGAAAACAAAACCACAGAGGATTAGATGAAACAGAAAGTAGAATAAAGGCTTTATATTATTGGCCGAATCAAAGAGCATCTATCCAAACCTTCATAAATGATTGTGAAATTTGCCAATTAACAAAGTACGACAGGAAACCTGTCAAACCCATGTTCAATATAACACCTACTGCAACTAAACCCTTCCAAATTGTACACCTAGATTCGATTACGTTGGAAAATACAAAATTTTTAACTATAATAGATTCTTTTTCTAAATATGGTCAACTATACAAAATAAATTCAGCTCAAGGCATTGAAGTAGCGAATGCATTAATCCGATATTTTACTCATCACTGCATACCAGAACAAATAATATCTGATAATGGAACCGAATTAAAAAATTCAGTTGTCAAAGAACTGTTAGAGTTACACAAGGTAAAAGTACATTTTATAAGCTCTCAACATCCAGAGTCTAATGGAATTGCCGAGAGATTTCATTCTACGATCATTGAACACGTTATACTACTAAATAATCAAAAAGAATATAAAAGTGACCATATTGAACATAAAATAAATTATGCCTTACTAGCCTATAATAATAGCATCCATTCAGTAACAAAAATGAAACCATACGAGCTGATTACGGGACATATAGATAATAATTCTCCTTTTGATATCAATATCGAGCAACAAGTTTTAAATAATTATATTTCAAACCATAAAGAAAAGATGAAAATACTTTATTCTAATATCAATAAATCTTTACAAAACGTAAAAGAAACAGTAATCTCAAAAGCTAACGAAAAACGAGAAGAATTGCCTGAAACGATCCCCACTAAAATATTTGTGCGTAACAGACAATTCCAAGGTAAAACAAAAAATAAATACAATGCTGAAGAAATAAGCAAAATTAATAAAAAAAGGAAAACCGCGAAAATAGTTACTCGACATAAAAATACTGCCGAAAATATCCACTTTTCTAACGTCAAACGACCTAAAAGAAAACCTTACAAATTTTCAGGTTCCTCGCAATCGGATGCGCAGCAATCCAAATAAAAGATGTTACCCATAATCTAGGCATACTACCAATCAAATTGGGACCTGCAAAACTTCAAAAATCTAGCCACACATTTGTCCATTACTACAATTTAGTACCGCTTTTAGAAGAATATTATAGCTTAAATATACAGTATGATCACCTGAAAAATAATCTTTCTAATTGTAAATTTTTCAATAATGAAACAAAAAATTATGTTAATCCAGCACAGTACGTCAAAAATAACATTGAGGAACAATTTGAAAATCTAAACATACATACAAAATTGCAAAGAAATAAAAGAGGTATAATCAATGGGTTCGGTTCAATTATTAAAGCTGTAACAGGAAATTTAGATGCCGAAGATGGCGAAAAAATTAACTCAATACTAGAACACTTAAAGACGAATGAAGCAAACTTGCAAAGCCAAATCAATAACCAGTATTCGCTAAGTCACGAAATTATCAATAATTTTAATGAAACAATTCAAAACATACAAGAAAATGAAATAAACTTAAAATCAAAAATTTTGGCAATAAAAAATATAGTAGACTTCCAAACAAATCTTGAAAACGTCAACTATTTAAAAGACATGTTTAACGAAATTATAATAACATACAACCTAATACTCAATACAATGGAAAATGTCCAAAATTCTATTACATTTTGTAAATTAAAAACATTACATCCAAGCATTATTAAGTCCAGTGAATTATATAACGAACTCCAAAAAATTTCATCACATTATAAAACACAACTACCCTTTGAAGTAAAATATGAAAACATTTTAGATTTCGAAGCTATTTTACAAATAACATGTAAAATAGAAAAGAACCAAATACAATATTTTCTTTCAATTCCTATTAATTATGAATCTAATTTTGACCTTTATAAATTATTACCAATCCCAACTAAAAGTAAGTCAGAATTTGTTATCATGTTACCAAACTCAAGATATTTATTAAAAAACGAAAAAATAACAATTCCTCTAAATGACATTTGTACTTATGGTAAGATCTTTCAATGTCCTGGTTATCTCCAAATCAACCACGAGCACTCATGTGAAGATGAAATTCTATTTCATGGCATCTCCACACACTGCCAATACTTAAAAGCGAAAATCCCATTAAACCATATCGAAATTATCCCAGAAATTAACCAATATTTAGCTGTCTTTCCTAAAGAAGAAAAAATACTCATTAAATGTGCAGAAGAGACGCAAATAAAAATCCTAAACGGAATTTATCTCATAGAGAACACACCATGTAAAATTATATTCCAGAATAAAGAGTTAACCTTTCAAGATGTCACATCAGGACAACCAATGATGATAAACGTACCACAATTAAATCTCGACATTCTTAAAATAGCACCAATGGAAATAACGCTAAATTCATTAAAACTTAAAGATATTCCAAATCATGAATTAAGACCCATATTACAAACTACGCCTGTGTATCACATTCCAAGTATTTGGACATCTCTATTGTACATTGGAATAATTATAACAATTATTGTTCTATTTAAAAAGAAAATAGCGAAAACAAAGAAAAACAATTCTACAAAGAAGGAAGAAGAAGGGCCAACAATCGAACTTCCACAACAGGCTTCGTTCTAGGAGAGGAGGAGTTATCGACCCATAAATTACGAACTAAGCTTTAATGAGGTAATGACCCAAGTCCAGTGAACTGAAGAACGCTGATTAAGACAACATATGTTCCGAATGTTATACTTTTAATATTATATTTCTTTCTGTATAAAAATCATATTGTTAGTTAGTCTAGATTCTGCTTTTATCGTAGTTAAACCTATTGTTAGTATTTTGTGTTAAATAAATATTTTTTAAAAATATAGTTTTGGAAAACTCAAATATATTTTATATATATATATATATATATATATATATATATATATATATATATATATATATATATATATATATATATATATATATATATATCGAGCGATCCCTGCCAAGGGGATATGATTACTTCAGGAATAGCACAACTGCCCACGCAAACTCATGGATTTTCCCAGCCTCCCAACCTCGGGGAAACCATGTCCAAACCCAAAGCATTCCCATCTCCATCCTTTCCTCCCCCACTTCCAAACCAACTCGCTTACACGCACTAGGCAAGCGTGGCGTTTTAATGGCTTAAAACCCCGAAAGTTATTTTCCATGAAAGACAAAACTACTGAACGGCCCTCAGTTTCCGGCGGCTCCAACACCCCCAACTAAGGTAGCGGTTGGAACAGGTTTGGAGCTAAGAATCCCTGGAAAAAATCAGGCTACTACAAAGAGCGACAAATGCATATTACTTCATACAATGTTAGAACTCTTAGATCAGACCAGAAGATAATGAAACTAAAGAAAGAGCTGAAAAACATAAAATGGGACATCATCGGCCTCAGTGAAATAAGACGAAGAGGTGAAGCCCAAATTACTCTAAAATCAGGACACGTATTTCATTTTAGAGGTGAAGTAGAAACTCAAAATGGTGGTGTAGGATTCATTATACATAGAAAGCACACGCACAATATAGTTGAAATTATCAGCATAATCCCCAGGATTATATATCTCATCTTCAAACTAAATGCAAGATATAATTTTAAGGTAATCCAGACATATGCTACAACGACTACCCACACGGATGAAGAAATTGAAAAATTTTATGAGGATCTAGAAATAGCGTTACATGCCACACCAGCATATTATACAATAATTATGGGCGACTTTAATGCGAAAATCAAGTTTAAACAAGATGATGCAGAAGTAGCAATGGGTAAGTATGGCTATGGTGAAAGAAATGTACGAGGGCAAAGATTGCTGAACTTCTTACACCAGGAAAATTCATGATAAACTCTTTTTTCGATAAAAAAATGAAAATAGATTATATCATACCAATCACACTCAGAAAAGAAATAATCAAAGACATCGAAGTACTCAACAAATTTTCAATAGGAAGCGATCACAGATTAATCCGAGCTAAGATACTATTAAATGTCAAATTGGAAAGAACAAAGATGATCCTAAAAACAAGAAAAAAGAAATGGGTTTCCCCAGAAAACAACGACTTGAATGAAGATACACTAACCAGACATATTCAAGACTTCCAAGACGAAATAGAAGATGTAGATCAAGCAAATGATGGCATATCGAAGGCTCCAAAAAAAACGGAAAGGGAGTGCTGCCCGACTGTTCTGACCCATAAAGAAAAACTAAGCCAAAACACCAAAGAGCTAATAGGTAAACAAAGACAGCTGACGGAAAAAATACACAACAACGCTTCAACTACACAACAATAAAGAAATTAAATAAAGATATCCAGTTGTCAATCCGAAAAGTCTTAAGAGAAAACAATACAAGAAAAATAACTAAAATAATTCAAGAAAACAAAAGTTTAAAAGTTTTGAGGCGAATTACGAACAACATAGGCAACAAAAATATGTACAAAATAAAAAACAAAGATGGAAACATTGCTACTGATAGAACCAAAATCCTTGAAAAAAATAGAAGGGATATAGAAATAACTCCATACGAAATCAAAACGACACCTTTAGAAATGAAAAATAACAAATCCTCTGGCGATGATGGAGTAGTGATCAAAGCGATTAAAGAAGGTGGAAATAAAATTATCCAGGCTTTGGCCAAGCTTTTCACCGAATGCATCTGCCTAGGAAAAACTCCTTCTAAATGGAATAATTAAGTCATTACTTTATTATACAAGCAAGGAGACATAACAGATTTAAAAAATTCCGTCCTGTCAGTTTAATTTCACACATATATAAACTTTTCACAAAAATTATCAAAAAAAGACTGGACGCTAAATTAGACTTCTATCAGCCTAGAGAACAAGTTGGATTTAGATCGGCATTCAGCACTAACGACCACTTACTAGTGATAAAGAACCTGATGAGAAGTCTGCAGAATACAATAAATCATTGTCACTGATATTTGTTGACTACGAGAAAGCATTCGATATCATAAGCCATCAGAAAATGTTAAAAGCATTGACAGAATGCCGAATAGATCATCGCTACACTAACATAATCAAATACGAGTATATCTACCAAAATGCCACAGCTAGCGTAAGACTATCTGAACAAGAAACAAATAAATTCTGTATACAGCGAGGAGTATAGGAGTCTATTTGGAGTCTCTCCAAAGCTATTCACGACGCTTGAACAAATTCCCCTCGTTGGCTCAGTGAAGATGTTCGTTCTGTTGTAATGGAAACACCAAATAATAGTAGCAGAGTTTATTGTTGAGACGTACACTATGGGTGTAGACCCGGGATTACTTTGAGTAGAGACTGATGAAGTTGATCGTTGAAGACTATATGTTCGTTGAGTGAATATTGATTGAATGCTTCTCTAGTCAAGAGATATTAGTTTTATATAAATTCTATTTGGGTAAATATTTTTCGCGTACCTAGCGTGATATGTGTATTTAATTTATGTAAATTGTTTAACTTTGTCAGTACTTTTGACTGATGTCCAAATTATTATTTATAATTGACCAAATGTGTATGTAACCTAATTAACTACGTGTGTGTATTTAATAACAAATAGATTCAATCGGTCTACTGGGTGATAAAATTATACTGTCCAATTTCGGATATGAATTATGAAGATTTGATATTGGACATACTGCGGAATCGGGCAATCTGGCCCAAGTGTCAATACTCAAAGTTTACATATAAGTATTACATAACATAGTAAAATTCAAACATGATAAATTATAAATAGTTTAAGAATAATCAAAATCTTCCAACCGTACCCTAGCTATCAATGTCCGACTCTATCTCTAGTTTAAAATTAGGGCAATTGGATGAAAATGTGGAAAGTGGGATGTCAACTTGGGAAGTCGACCGTACATTGTTGTGCCGATTACTAACTAATACAGGTACTTCCTGTTCGTTAGTCTGAGTTTGTGGATTCCCTGAACGACATAGTCGTGCAACAGGACGGTACTTCCATAACGTGAGTATCCCAATTATTACCATTATAGTAATGATCCCGGTGGCCACAAAATAATGCCAATTAGATTCGTGAATCGATCGCCACTGCGTATGCGTCATTTCTTGTTCCAGACTCTCCTCCTCAAGTAACACATGACGTAGCTCTCCTCCTGGTATGTCAAGGTAGGTGTTTAGAGGCGTGTTAAACTTGCGGGGTGTCCTCGCCACCAGTTGGGCCACGGGAGTGATTGGCGACTTCAGGTAACTCGTCACTGCTCTGTCCACCCCACTGCTAGTGGGGAGTAATGTAATATTTTTCGTTTGGGCGATACATTTGGGTGAAAGCTTCAGGAATGTGACTCGTTCCAGTACTCTTTCGCTCCGATTTCCATCGCAAATAATGGATATGTGTATCGTGACTGGCGTGATAACTAGCCAGAGGTTGGGAGTACCCATCTTACTCCATTGAGCTGTCTGTATTGTCCTGGCTACCACTGGACATGTGCTATTCTTAGATCGCTCATAAATTTCTTCTAGTATGCAGTTTGGTTGGGTATCCATGTTTCTTATAGCCGTTGGTGAGCACGCTATCTGCGCCTTTGTCAACAGTAAGCACCTTTCTCTATCTTCCGTGGTCAATTCGAAGTAGTGCAGTGTGTTATAATCTACGACCAGTAGATTCCTTGGGGCGACAAATGTGCGCAACACCGACCCCTCAACGTTAAGTGGTATGGCCGTGACTTTGAGCATGCTGTACTTATTTTTCCCTGTCACTATGAAGTAGCCGATGACTGTTATATATCTGTCGTCATGACTGACTTCTGTTTCTATAATGGGTTGTCGTCGTATTTCGACCTCTTGAGGCAGTATCTGCCCTGCTTTCCCTATTAATTTGGTTATTTCACCCGGTTTCACTATATCAATGAAGTGTCCGTGGTTATAGTGAAGGTTTAATATTCCCTCGTAAAATTGAGTATATTCGTTTATGAAGTCCATAACTTGTAATGCTATCGTTTGTATTCGTAACGTGCTATATTCGGTTTCTAGTTTTTGTGCTTTGTCTTCTACTTCGTTAAGTCCTTTAGATATTTCTTGTAGACCTGTGATTAGTGCTTTGTTAAACTTGTTCATTTGCTCGTTTATCCTGTTCTCTGTGTGATTGATTGATGTTATTGTTTCTAACATTATCTTCGCCTGGTGCTGTGATCCCTTTATTAGCTCCTTTTGGTTATTATCTAATGCTTCAATGTTACTGTAGGCTTCGTCATTGACTCCAAATACTGAGGTTAATATTGTTCCTAATATTCCTCTTCTTTCCCTTCCTTTTATTTCTACTGTCAGCCCCTCGCTTACTGACTCCGCCTTTCTTTGTCCTTCCTCCAATTTCTCTATTATATCCTTACAATTCACGATTTTTATCTCATGACACAGTTCTCGTACGCCTTGTATCATATTTCCTATTAGTTGGTGCTCTGTTCGAATTCTTCCTTTTTCGAGTAACACCTTTATTCGAAATGTTCCCCGGTCTATGACGACCTCTCCAAGGTCTTCTGTGAAAAATCCTGGTACCGGATTATATATTTTATACGGTTCTGCCTTTATGGGTTTTAACATCGTTAAAAACATTATAGCTACTAGTATTTTCTTCCATCTTAGTGCTGCTGCCTTTTTCGGCTTTTCCTGTTTCTCTTCTTCCAGTCGTATTAGCTTATGTATGGGTCTTTTAGTCAGTTTCCCGTTTGCCTTTCTCACTATTACTACTCTGGTTAATCCCTCCGCTCCAGGGTGTGTTTCTGTTACCCTCGCTAATGGCCATCTGCCTGGAGGTGTATCCTCTTCTTTAATTATAACTATTTCTTCTTCTTTTATGTTAGGGTGCGCCTTATGCCATCTATTTCTCTGTTGTAATTGGTGCAGGTATTCCTGTTTCCAAATTTTCCAGAAGTCTCTTTTTATTTTCTCCACTAATCTCCACCTCGTCGGCATCTTCAAATAAGTCGTAAGCTCTTCTTCCCGATTTGGTGATATAATTTCTCTCCCTATAAGGAAGTGAGCTGGTGTCAGGGCTATTTTCCCTTCAGGGTCTTCTGATGACCCACATAATGGTCTCGAGTTCATACATGCTTCTATTTGTGCCAGCACCGTACTCAATTCTTCATATGTTTGAACTGTTTCCCCGATGATTCTTTTCAAGTGATATTTCATTATTCGCACTGCGCTCTCCCATAATCCTCCGAAATGTGGTGCATATGCAGGTATGACATGCCACTGGGTACCTAGTGCCCGTAATCCTTGTTTTATCTCGTCATCTATTTTTTGATTTTCTTTTTTCAACAAATTTGCTGTTCCTACGAATGTGGTTCCGTTATCGCTGTATACGTTGTTGCACTGTCCTCTGCGTGCCGTAAATCTCTTGAACGCTGCGATGAAAGCATCCGTAGACATATCGCTTACTACCTCAAGGTGTACTGCCTTCGTTGACAGACACACAAATACTGAGATGTAGCCCTTATAGCTCCTCTGTCCTCTGCCTCTCGTGGTACTTATTTTTATTGGCCCGGCATAATCTATCCCTGTGTTAGTAAAGGGATGACTCGGGTTCACTCTGTCTTTCGGTAGATCTCCCATTAATTGTTGTGCTGCTTGGCTTTTATACCTCCTGCACCTTAAACATTTTGCTAGATGATCTTTCACGGTTCTTCTGCCGTTGATTATCCAGTATTTCCTTTTTATGTACTGTAGTGTTTGTTGTAATCCGCTATGTAGATTTCTTGCGTGACTATCTGTTATAAGTAACTTTGTTAATGCACTATCCTTTGGCAAAATTATCGGATGTTTTTCTCCGTACTTTAGATTCGTGTGTCTCAGTCTTCCGGTGACTCTTAGAATTCCTTGTCTATCCAGGAATGGTACCAATGACGCTAATTTATTTTTCTTGTCTAATTGCTGTTTCTTCTCCAGCTTATTTATTTCTTGTTTGAAGTAGGCGTGCTGTGTGTGCTTTATCACCTTTAATAGCGTTTCCTCTAATTCTTGGACTGTAAGCTGACTTTGTCCATTGTCCTTCTTTTTTCTGCATTTGTCTGCAAATCTCCCACAATATGAAAGTACTCTTCTCATTCTTTTTAAATTTGAGAATCTCTCGCATATGTCCTCCTTTATCGTTGTCGTGTGCACCGTTATTTTCGTTTTGACTTCCTCCTCATTTGTCTCTGGTATTTCTTCTGATTCCTGAGTTAAAGTTTTGTTACTAGGCAGCCAAGTTGGTCCCTTCCACCATAGCTCTGCTTCTAATAATTCTGATGCGGTACTTCCACGTGAGAGGATGTCCGCTGGATTTTCCTTTGTATCTACCTTATGCCAATTTTTCGGTCCTATAACGCGTCTTATTTCCTCTACTCTGTTGGCGACGAACATTTTCCACCTTTTTGATGATCCCCTTATCCAAGCCAGGGTTATCGTTGAGTCCGACCATGCATATACCTCAATGTTTTCCCTGTTCAATGCTTGTAGGGTTTTCTTCATTAAATTTGCTAGTAGTACCGCGGCACACAGCTCGAGCCTCGGTAACGTCGTTTTCCCTTTCAATGGTGCGACTTTCGATTTTGCTATCATTAGATTCGTTTTAATTTCTGGGCCTAATACCCTTGAGTAGATTACCGCTCCATATCCTTTCATAGACGCATCTGCAAATCCATGTAGTTCTACTCTGTTTATCTTGCTTAAGTTGTTCCACCTGGGCAATGTTATTTTCTCCAGATTTACTAATTGCGCCTGGTATGTATTCCACCTGCTTTGTTGGTTGCTAGTTAATTCTTTATCCCAACTGGTCTTTTGCTCCCATAATTCCTGTATGAACATTTTCGCCTGAATTACTACAGGTGCTATCCATCCCAGTGGGTCGTATAGTTTTGCTACTTCTGACAGTACGTGTCTTTTCGTTATTTTCTTTGCCGTCGTTATCCCTATTTTGAATGTGATTATATCCTCTTTAGGTGACCAGTGTATTCCTAACGTTTTCCGTACTTCTTCTTGTTTGAATGCCTTCGAGTCTTCTTCTTCTTAAAGTGCCTATCCGTTCCGGACGTTGGCGATCATCACGGCTATCTTCACTTTGCTTATTGCAGCGCGGAACAGTTCAGTGGTAGTCGTGTTATACCACTTTCGCAAATTTTGAAGCCAGGAAATGCGTCTTCTTCCCGGTCCTCTCTTACCATTTACTTTCCCTTGGAGAATCAGCTGGAGAAGGCCGTAACGTTCTTGATTTCTCATTACATGACCTAGATATTCCAACTTTTTAGTTTTGACGGTCATGAGAATTTCACATTCTTTCCCCATTCTACGCAGGACCTCCACATTAGTAACTCTGTCAACCCAGGATATACGTAAGATGCGCCTATAACACCACATTTCGAAAGCTTCGAGCCGATTCATAGATGCAACAGTCAGTGTCCATGCTTCCATTCCGTAGAGCAGAACTGTGAATATGTAGCAGTTCAATAGACGGCATTTTGTTTTTAATGATATGTCTCGACTGTTGAAAATAGTTCTCATTCTAACAAATGCTGCTTTTGCTTTTATTATTCGCTGTTTAATTTCTGTTGAGTGGTCCCATTGGCTATTTAAATTGGTGCCTAGATATGTATATTGCTCGACTCTTTCGATATTCTGTTGGTTGATTGTAAGTTGAGCGTTTAGTATTGGTTTTTTACTAATTGTCATAAATTTGGTTTTCTTTATGTTAAGAGCTAGTCCGTATCTGTTGCTGACTTCTGTTATGCGATTTGTTAATATCTGTAAGTCATTCAGATTATCGGCAAAAACTATAGTGTCATCTGCATATCTAATGTTATTCAACCATTCACCGTTTATTAGTATTCCTTTCGCACAACCGTCTAAAGCTTCCTTAAATACCCATTCAGAATAAATATTGAACAACAATGGAGACAAAATACAGCCCTGTCGTACTCCACGTTCTATTGCAATTTTATCAGTTAACTGGTCTTCTATTTTGATTTTGGCCGTTTGATTGTAGTAAATGTTTCTGATAATTCTAAGATCTTTGTTGTCAATTCCAATTTCTTGCATTAGAGTCATTAATTTGTCATGTTTTACTCTGTCAAATGCCTTCTGGTAATCTATAAAGCATACGTATATATCACAATTCACATCCCTGCATCTCTGAAATAGCACCTGTACAGCAAAAAGGGCCTCCCGTGTTCCCAGAGCATCACGAAATCCGAATTGTGTTCTTGTTAGTTGTTCCTCACATTTTGTATATATTCTTTTGTGGATGACCTTTAGAAATGTTTTAAGTAAATGGCTCATAAGGCTTATAATTCTATAGTCTTCGCACTTTCTCGCATTGGGTTTTTTTGGAAGATTTATAAAAGTTGACACTAACCACTCTTGGGGAACCACGCCCGTATCATATATACTGTTAAATATATTTGTCAACCATTTTATGCCATCATAGTCCATAAGTTTTAAGAATTCTGAGTGAAAATTATCAGGGCCTACTGCTTTACCATCTTTGGTGCTTTTGATGGCATATTTTACTTCTTCGACTGTAAATGGTGGTCCAGATTCGCAATTGGTGTTTGTTGTAATACCAGTGTTACTTCGTATATCTTCAAAAGTTTTTTCCACGTATTTGATCCAAATATCTCTTTTATGCTCTATTTCCAGTACTATGTTTCCCTGATTATCTGTCAGGAATCCAGTGTTCTTGTGTTTATATAAGCCTGCCGCTTCTTTAATCTTTTTATGGAGGTTAAATGAATCATGTTTTTGTTGTAATGACTCTATCTCTGTACACTTCGAGCTAAACCAATTTTCTTTTGCTATTTTAATAGCCCTTTTTATTTCTTTATTTATGTTGTTGTAGTAATTCTTATTATCTTTAGCGTTTCTTCTGTCTTCCATCATACATAGAATCTCCTCCGTCATCCATTCCTTTTTATTTGTTCTTTCAGGTTTTAAGTATTTTTCTGTTATTTCTTGACTTACTTTGTGCAAATTTTCTAGTTCTACATCTGTGTTATCTGTTTCTGTACGGGCCCATGGTTTTTCTGTACGAGCCCACGTTTTTTCTTTTAGGCGTTTTTGTACCTTTTCCTTTACTGTTTTATTTTTCAGTTGGTTAATATCGTACTTCATAATTTTTGGTCTTTGAACTTTCTTTAAACTAAGTTTCATTTTGGCGATAAGTGGATTGTGGTCCGAATTTATGTCGGATCCCGGGTACGCTTTAACAGATGTTATAGAGTTTCTAAATCGTTTGTTAATAAGAATATAGTCTATTTGATTTCGTACTGTGTGATCTGGAGTATCCTGGGGAGATTTCCACGTATATAGTCGTCTTGGAGGAAGATCATAAAAGGTGTTTGTCACTACGAGCTGTTCTTCAGTTGCAAATTCAATCAAACGGTCTCCGCGTTCATTACGTTCCCCTAGACCAAAGGATCCCACTAAATTTCCACTTTGTCCTTTGCCAACTTTGGCATTAAAGTCTCCCATTATTAGTATTATTTCGTTTTTCCGAATCCTTTTGACAATATTAGTAAGGTCATTGTAAAATTCTTCTATGATTTCTTCTGGGGCGTCCGCTGTAGGAGCGTATACTTGAATAATGTTTGTTTTTATGGGAGTTGTGTTTAGCTGAACTAAGAGCATCCTTTCTGATACAGGTACAAAGTGACTGACACAATTGGCGATTTTATTATTCATAATTAGGCCCACTCCATTTATATGTTCGTTCTTAAGATTTCCTGAGTAAAATATTTTGTGATCTTTGATAACTCGGTATCCCGTATCTGTCCAGCGCATTTCGCTTATTCCCATAATATTAATCGAGAGTCTTTCCATTTCTTGAATGGCATTATAGATTTTTCCCGCCTCGTACATTGTTCTAACGTTCCATGTACCTATCTTTATGGCTGTTCGCAATACTCTTAGAGATCCATCATCTAGAATGTAGTTTGGTTCGTGAGGATTTCTCTTGATAACGACCTGAAAGGCCTCACGGTTTGAGCTAGATTTACCTTCCCTGCCGGATCTTGAATTCCGATTTTCATGATCAGTAGTCGGAATCTTAAAGTTTTTTATCACCATGATAATTGTACTAGAGATACTTACAAGAAGTCTTTAATGCAGTGGTTTCTCCTTGCCTTCTGCATCCTTATGCCGTTCACTAAAAGTCTTAGTTCCTCCGCCTTCGAAGCCGATTTCTCAAACTCCAGGACAAAAGAGTGCCCTAAGATCGCAGTATCACAGCCGCTTAACTCATGATGTGAGTGTCGCCTGTGAGTATCTGGAATTAAGCCTACAGGATTTTTACTTCCCACAGCCTTAATCCAGTAATGACATTACTGCTGCCTAATGTCATATCCTCAGTTGATCCGCGGGTACTTATTTGGCAATGCCTTATTCGTACCTGTCCTGCATATCTGCAGGAACTTTCCCTATCAGCCATATGGGACGTGCCGTGTCGAGGTTGAGGATATCCCCCGCCCAGTCTGTCTTCCGTGAAGTACAGAAGAGCCCCTACTCAGTTCGGAACTCCTCCTCCACGAAAGCGGAGACCGGCCTTCGAGTCTACGTTCCTCATATCCTCCGGTACGTTCTCCATTATTTTTTCTTCGTTGCTCAACCATTTTCTAAGAGTGAAACCTCCTTTTCTGAACAGTTGTATTAATTCCTTTTGGGCTGTTTCTGCTTCCTGCACTGTCCCAGCTCCTCCTAGTATATCGTCTACATACATGTTTTCTTTTACAATTTTCGATGCCAACGGGAACCTCGCTCCTTCGTCTTCTTGTAATTGTTGTATTGTTCTTAACGCTAAAAAGGGTGCTGCGGCCGTGCCGTATGTCACCGTCGTTAAGTTATACTCTTGTATGTGGTCCTTTGTGTCCTTTCTCCACAAAATTTTTTGATATTTTTGGTCTTCTTCTGCCATTCTGATTTGTCTAAACTTTTTTTCCAGATCCGCTGAGTATGCTACCTTATTGGATCTCCATCGTAATAGTATATTTGTCAAGTCTTGTTGTAATTTCGGCCCTGTGTGCATAATATCATTCAGGCTTACTGCCGATGAGCTTTTGCTTGATGCGTCAAACACGGCTCTTATTTTCGTTGTAGTACTGTCCTCTTTTCTCACTGGATGATGAGGTAAGTAGTACCCATCTCCCTGGTTTTCTGCTATTACCATATGACCTTGGTTTTCATAATCTTCCATGAATTGTCTGTAATTCGCTTCTAACTGTTTGTCTTTTGCAAACTTCCTTTCTAGTTGCATCAATCTGGCGAATGCTTGCTGTTTAGATTCTCCTAACTTTGCGACGTCTTCCCTAAACGGAATTTTTACTTCGTATCTCCCTTCTTCATTCCTTTTTACAGTCTGTCGATACAGTTCTTCACATTCTTGTTCTTCCACTGAGAAACTTGTATCCTGATTTACTTCTTCTAATTCCCAGAAGTTCTTTATTTGTACGTCCATTTCTTGTCTTGATATCATACAGCATACTTCTGCTTTTATATTCTCCCTGTCTCGTGCTATTCCCGAAACTATCCATCCTAGTTTGGTGTTTTGACTCAGGAGTCCATTACTTATTCTGTGCATCCCTTCTGTCAATATGTAACTGTATTCTTTTACTCCTAGTAGTAAGTCTATCTTCCCTACCTTGTAATATCTTGGATCTGCCAGTATTGCATTTTTCTCGTTATAGTCCGGTAGAATTATATCCTTTTCCGGTAAATTCCTTGTTATCTTCGGTAGTACTAGTGCTTCTATTTCCATCTCGAAGTCACTTTCGTAATGAGTTTCAATTAAAAGTTTCATACTCCAGTTGGCTGTTTTTTCTCCTGACGAGCCTATCCCGGATATGGTCGCCTGTATGGGCTTCCTTGTTGTTCCTAGCGTCGTCGCAGCTTGTTCCGTTATAAATGCGCATTGTGACCCTTGGTCGATTAGTGCTCTCATTATGTGTGAATCTCCTTTCGCATCTCTTATGCGTACCACAGCTGTCGCTAGTAATGCTTCACCTTCCTTATGGCTTGCACAGTTTACTGAATTCTGCCCTCTTTGCTGGTAGTTGCTATTCCTTTATTATTTATGTTATTTTGTTCTCTGGCGTTGTATGGATTATTATTTCCTCCTCTGTACCTATCAGCTTGGTACCCGTTTCTTCTATTGTTTGAATCTCTTCCATTTCTTTCTTGTGTTTGTTCTCGTTTCGTTTCATTGGAGTTTCTTTTGTTGCTTGTGTTTCCTTTTTCATAATGCAACATATGGTGGTGGTCTCCGCCACAGTGTCTGCACCTATATTGTGAATAACATTGTTTTTCTTTTTTATGTGCTAGGCAGTTTGTACACAATCCTTTTTCTTTTATCATCCTGTTCCGGTCTCTTACATTGAGTTCCTGAAATTCTCTGCAGTTCGGTACTCCGTGATCTCCGTTGCATATCACGCAATGTGTTCTTGGTTTCCTAAGAGATCCTCCTTGCTTCTCTTGTCTTTTTTCTGACTCCAGCAGTTCCAGTGTCTGAAATCTTCGCTGTAGGAATGTTTGTGTCGATTTGTACGTCGGTATCTCTCTACTGTCTCCAATGTGGTTTTCGTACAGCCTCCTAGTTTCATTGTCCCATTTCGTTATGATAATTCGGGCTATCAATGGGCTCCACGCTTCCGTGTCTGTTCCTAACCCTCCTATGGCTTCCAGACTTTCGTGGAAGGTGTCATGTAGTGATTTCAATGCTCTAGCAGAAGATTCCTTTACTTCCTGCGCTAGTAGCATCCTGTCTATTAATTTAAACAATATCATCCTTGGGTTCTCATACCTATCTTTTAGCATGTTCCAGGCCACTTCGTAGTTGGCCTCGGATATGTTTAAGTGTTGTATCATTCTGTTGGCTTCCCCTCTTACTTGAGTTTTTAGGTACTGCATTTTTTCTGCGTTTGATAACTGGTCGTTTTCATGTATTACTTTAGTAAACAGATCGTGGAAAGTTCTCCACGTTTCATATCTGCCTTCATACACAGGGATTTTTACCTGCGGCAATGTCACACCGTCCCTCCTCTGTGTGCTTTCTGGCCGTTGCATTCCTGGCCTTATTTTCTTTAAAACTTCCCTGACTTTCCTCTTTAGATGATTTATTCTCCCTACTTCTCCAATATCTGTAGCGTCCAGTTCCTCATTTACTGCTGCTTCAATCATTAGTGTATTCACCTTTTCCATGTATTCTCTTAACTCTGACTGCAATTCTTCATCCTCCTGCAAGTCTTGTTCATTTTCTGACCGTAATAATTCCTCGATTCTTTGTTTTCTTATCTGTATCTCCTTTACTTTCGGTGCTTTTCCTCTTTTCAGCACCCTTCCATATTCTTCCAACAGGGTTTTCCCCTCAATGTATGTCTTAAATACCTGATCATAGTATTTTGTTTCAAAATATTTTTCTTTCGTTATACGCCCTTCTAGCAGCTTTTCGTGGTTATTTAAAAATTTTGCCCAATATTCTTCTAATTTTTCCTGTCTATCCCGGATGTATTGTTGATTTTTCCGAGATTGGGAATCCTTTTTTGTATTTGAAACGAGTTTCACTATTTCTGTTCCTATTTCCGCTTGCTTAACGTATAGACTCTCCATGATTATTTTAAAAATTTTTACATTCAGCGGTAAATATATTAGACAATACTAAATGTACGTTATGTATTAAATAAGTATACCTGTATTATAACACTTTCTTTTCTATCGGAATGTGCAATTTAGCGAAATATGAGTTTGACCTTGCCTGCTGTGCTATTCTTTGCATTGAGGTAGGTCAAGATGTAATCCACACACTCTTATAATGATATATATACATATATATATATATATATATATCTACGGCATTAAGTGAACTCCGCCCATGTTAAAATTCAGGTTCAATTGAGCTCCGTGGTCAAGTGGATACCGATATACGGAGCTCACTTGACAATTCCGTAATATTGGTTCAGTCGATTCATCAACATGTAGAGTTGAATAATTTATAAAAATTTTTTGGAGCCCGTAAATACCCCTGTATCATAAATGTATATCGTTTAGTTCACGTGTATATATTATAGGGGTCGTTCAGATCTTTTTCATTGTATGTTTGAACCATACATTTATCGGTTTAAGTAAGCTCTGAGAGTTTGGCAACTGTGCGATTATACCGTATATTTTCAACATATACCCTGAACGGTTTATATGGGCTCCTTATTTTTATCTACTATTTGTAGACAGTGTAATGTCATATGCATTACACTGTGTAACAGAGGATATCTTATTACCTGGTATAACTACGTACTAAAAGGTAACTGGTTCTTTAAAAAACAGGTATATAGATACAAAAGGATTTCGGCTTATTATTTAATGGAATGTTCGCTTGCATAGAAAATTTTATTTTTTCTGCATTTTTAGAAATGTTGTTTTTTTATTTAATATAATTTTATTAGTTCAATGCCGAATTCGATGTTTTTTTTTATTACAGAAATTTCGTAATGTATTTTGTTTACGTGAGTATGTCTTTGTACGTTTTATGTAAGCACCCGATTAATAAAAACTACTTTTATTTCATCTACTCTTCTGCGATATCTTGTATAAAGCTTTTTTATTATTTTAGTTCTGGTCTTATTTGTATACTCATATGATATCTCGATAGAAGGTTATCTCAAAATAAATATGGTTAAGTGCTGCAATAGATATTTTTGTGTTTAAATGGGTAGTAGTGTGCACAAAAAAAAAGAATGGTTAATTTGTCTATCAAGGTATATTCGGCAGCAGAAGCATATAGTGCAAGCGTCTATGTTTTAAAGGCGGAAGGACGTACGCCTCATTTTTAGCTGACAAGCTTGCGAAGAATATTATTTCTGGTCCTCAATTTACCTTTTAGTTTTAAACAATGATCTGTTACTGATCCCGTGGGATACAAACTATTTTCAAGAAATTTATAGGAAGTCTACAGTTCAACAATTTCATGACATTATTGGATGTTCAGTTTGTGAAAGCGTCTATGTTAGGGAAATTGAGGAGCGCACATGAGTTTTTCAGGGGTTTTGGCTAAAAATTGATTCATAGTTTATTTTTATTGTGCAATAATAGGTGTATCGTCTTTATAATATTAGTCCTATTATCTACCGGTATGAGTTGATCGTTTGGGTAAATGTTATACAGTGTAGGTGCTTTTATGCTACCCCAAGCAAGACCGTTTTTCATCTGCTATTCTTAACATTGAGTGATACAAAAAATATTCTCTTGTGTAGGCATACGCAAATAATATAAGTGAGTTTGTTATCTAAGGGGATATCATATAGTTTTTCGAGAAATATTTGGTAATTTAAGGTGTTGTAAGCGGCATTTAGATTGAAAAATACCACCCCTGATACCCGATATTTTTCGTACCCGTCTTTGATGTGTTGGGTAAGATTTAGCATTTGTAATCTACATGATCTTCCCTATCTATAGCCACTTTTGTTTACAGATTTCGTAATAGTGCTCAGATCCTCAATGTAGGTAGTTGTATTATTTTTCATTAAATATGTAGATGGTGGATCCAAGCTGAACATCGTTGAAAGGTTCTCTGAAAGCTGACTGGTGTTGTCCTTTCTTACTTTGAGTTATTCTTTGCTTTTTTTCCGACAGAGATAGCATGTCTATATCTATATTGTGGTTTTCAGCGATAAGCTTTATACCAAATACCCTCCGTTAGGCCCTATATGTATTTCCTGCACTAGAAATGAGTCAGATTCGTATTTAGCGCATATGTCTGATAAGTTTAAGTAAAGTAAAGTTTCTTGATCTCTAGATATACCCTTAACAGTTATATACATATGTTATTAGAATAGTTGGTCCTAAAAAGGACCAATTTGACAAAATCATATTAAAGGGGTGACTGACGAATTAGCCGATTAATTATTTAATCATTACCCTGGGTATGCCCGATTGTTCTGATCTTCTTAGTACTTAAATTTTCGTAAAGGCTCGTTCTTTGAACCCCGTAAGTAATGCCTAATATTTTACTTTTTATTGAAAATTTAAATTTTACATGCCGTGTATTACTTTTTGACGATATTTCGAATCAGATTTGTATAGTAATAATTTAAGGTATTAAAGAGCCTGTTTGTGGAAAATAAATAAGTTTGTGATATCGTTCGTAACTCATATATAGATAATAAAAAAATAAACAGTTAAAATAGGTGTAAAAAATTTCAACTTCATACATGGCGCCATTGTTCAGGTGATGATGGGTTTATCACAGATATCAAAGGTTACATTTTAATTCAAGGTTCTATTTGCGTATTTTCAATATTAAAAGAGTAGGAAAAGACATGTTTATGCTTTTATTTATTTTTTAAATCTATTCTATTTTCTTTCTAGAGTTCCGTCTTCTTTGAACGACCTGTGGTCTTTTTTCAATTGGGCACTTGTCTAAGGCTATGACAAATACTCTGTCCTCTGCTATTCTACATTAATATGACTGATTCATTTTCTCTTTCTTGCAGCTATTTTATTGTTTATCCTGTCAATCCTGTGTATCTTTTTCTTCTTCTTCTTCTTCTTTTTATATAGACATTACTCTGTCTGTTTTTCAATGTGTCTCCAGTAAGTTGCCGTTCCATGGTTTTCGTGGTCTTCTTGCTGATCGTCTTCCTATTGGGTAACCGTCTCTTGCCATGTCTACTACTCCATTTGTTGTCATTCGGCTTATATGATCGTTCCATTCTACTCTTCTATTTCTTAACCAGTTCTTAATGTTCTTCACCTTGTATCTACATCGTATATCTGTACTTCTAGCTCTGTCCCATAGTGTCTTACCATCAATTTTTCTAAGTGTTTTTATCTCTGTTGTTTCTAACATCCTTTTTGTCCTCTCTGTGTCAGGTCTTGTTTCTGCTGCGTATGTCATTATTGGTCTGACAACTGTTTTGTAAATTCTGCCTTTGGTTTCTTTCCCGATATTTTTATTTCTTCATATTGTTTCATTTAAGCAGCCTGCGGCTCTGTTTGCTCTATTCAGTGGATCTTCCACTTAAGTTTCGAGATTTCCGTAGCTAGATAATGTGATACCTAGATATTTAAACTCCATCACTTGTTCTATTATCTGACCTTCCAGCTCCAATTAACATATTAGTAAACTTGCTGTTGAAACCATGCATTTTGTATCTTTTGAAGAAATTAAATGTTAAATTTTCTGGCGGTTATATGAAATCGGTGTAGCATACGTTGTAAATCATCTTCACTTTGAAGGAATAGTATTGCGTCGTCTGCATAGCAGATTATTTTAATTTGTTTTTCTCCCATTTGGTATCCTCTTTTATTTCTTACTTTTTTATTATTTCATCCATAATCCGGTTGAACAATAAAGGACTCAGGAAATCTCCCTGTCTTATCCCATTACCAGCTTCAATAGGGTCGGTTAGTTCTTCTTCTACTTTTACTTTTATTGTGTTGTTTTGGTATATATTTTCGATTGTTTTGATTATTCAATGAAATTGACATTAATTTGATAGTTTTCATTTTATTAGTACTGATGGTATATAACTAGCATCTGTTGGTACTATATATCAATTTGAACATGTATAAGTAAGAGCACTCTCTTGTTAGTAATTTCAGTGTAAATTATGACGAAACCAGAAATAACCCATAATATTATCCCACACCTCAAAGGTCTGCCTCGCGGTATCTGGGAGACGCAATAATTCGCTTTTGATAGATAAAAACAAAAACCCACTAAGACGAACACAACATAAATCAAAAAAATCCGTCAACCTGTCAATAGGGACATACAATATTAGATCAATGTCTACGGATGAAAAAGTAAATGAATTGGAAGAAGAATTAACAAACATAAAATGAGATATCATAGGCCTATCAGAAACTCGAAGAAAAGAAGAAACCCGAATACAGCCTATGTCATACTTAAAATAAGAAGAACATCAATTAAAATTATCCAGGTATATGCCCCCATGACAGCTTATGATGACGAAGATATCGAACTATTTTATGAAGATATATCAAAGGCTATGGAAGAACATAAAAATCGTCTTATACTACTAATTCGAGATTTCAATGCCAAACTGGGTAGAAAACTAAACAAGGAAGAAACTAAAACAGGAGATTTCAAGTATGGTCAGAGAAATGATAGAGGTGCTACTTTGATGAACTACCTAGAAGAAAAGCATCTATACGCAATGAACTCCTTTTACAAAAAGAAGCCCCAACGAAAGTGGACATGGATCAGCCCTAATGGATCCACAAAAAATGAGATCGACTACATACTGTCCACGGAACGATATATCATTAAAGTTGTAACAGTTCTTAACAGATTCACAATAGGTAGCGATCACTGGATGGTCAGAGCAAAAATTAGTGTTGACGGTAACTACGAAATGAAAAGAAAAATAATTAAAACCTGGGATCTAGTAGATAGAAACAAACTAGGGCAATATAAAGAGATATACAAAGACCTATTAAAAGAACAACTTACTTAAAAATTAGACAGTGATGACAAAGATATAGATGAAATAGACAACATACAGCAACGATGATTACATCAGGAAAAGAAATAGCAAAAAAGGATCTAAAAAAGAACAACTATATATCAACAGAAACAAAGAAGCTTATGGATAAAAGAAGGAAGCTATATAAAAATAGAAAAAGTAATACAAAACAACAAAAATATGAAATGCTTAAGACCGAAATTAGGTAAGTGTGAAATAAACAAAATAAACGATGAAAACGGACTAGAAACAAACATTAAAGATGACATTATAAATATTATCCACCATTTCTACTCAGAACTATATAAAACAAAAAAGGAACCACCAGAAACAATTAAAAACCAACTTAAAGCTAAAGTAAAAAATGTCAACTCAGAGCTACAGCCAGAAATAAGCAAATCAGAAATAAAGAAGGCATTGAAAGAAATGAAAAACAACAAATCGCCTGGAAAAGATGGAATAACTGCAGATATGCTGAAATATGGTGGAAAAGTGGTAATTAACACTCTACATTCCCTTTTTAACAAGATATTAAAAGAAAAAAGAATCCCAATCAACTGGAAGGAATCCGTAACCATTATCCTACACAAGAAAGGGGATAAAGCAGATATAAAAAACTACCGTCCCATAACACTCCTCAATGTAATGTATAAACTCCCAACAAAAATTTTAACCAATAGATTGACGACAAAATTCGATGGAAACCCAACAAGCTGGTTTTAGAAAGGGATTCAGCAAAAGCGACCATTTACTAAGTATGAAAATACTTATAGAACGAGCAAATGAATACCATATTCCTCTATATATAGCGTTCATACATTTCGAAAAGGCTTTCGACAGTGTCGAACATTGGGCAGTGAAAAGTTCTTTGATTAACAGCAGAATTTACCACAGATATACGGAACTAATAGCCAATATATATAAGGAAGCCAAAACAACAATTAAAGTATATGAATAAACAAAATCAATACAAATAAATAGAGGCGTGAGACAGGGTGACACAATATCACCGAAACTTTTCAATCAGGCTGTGGAAGATATTTTTAAAAGATTAGAATGGGAAGAAAAAGGTATAAAAATTTGTGGACAACACTTGAACCATCTAATATACGCTGATGACATCGCATTGATAACAGATAAATGAGAAGAATTATTTGAAATGATGAAAGAACTGGACGTAGAAGCTGGAAAGATAGGCCTTATTATGAATTACAGCAAGACCAAAATTATAACAAATACAGATGAAAACATCACAATGAGGTTCGGACAAGATGAAGTAGAACAAGTTCAGGATTATATATATCTGGGTCAAACTATAAAACGTAACAAAGAAAACCAAACAGCAGAGATAAAAAGACGAGTTAGACTGGCATGGGCGGCATTTGGCAAACTAAGCTACATTCTTAAAAACAAAAGATATCCACAGCATCTTAAGACTAAAGTATACAATCAATGCGTACTCCCTGTTCTAAATTATGGTTCTCAAATGTGGACATTTACAAAAGCAAACATGGACATAACCATAAAAACCCAAAGAGCAATGGAAAGACAAATGTTGCACATAAGACTAATGGATAAAAAGAGAAACAAGTGGATAAGAGAGAAAACAAAAGTGAGGGATGTTAGACAAGAAGTTGCAAAATTGAAATGGAGATTTGCCGGGCACAATATAAGACAAAAAGAAGACCAATGGAACAAAATTCTTATAAGTTGGAGACCGTGGGAATATAAACGAAGCGGAGGAAGGAATGAGATGGGCAGATGATATCAAGAAGCACGTGGGCTCTAGGTGGATAACTATACCGACAGACAGAGAAGAATGGAAAAGGATTGGGAAGGCCTATGTCCAAAGATGGACCGAAAAAGGCTAATTAGATAGAGACAGATTCTCCCCGTGTGATCTTAGTATTTCCGTTGATTGAATAGTATAGGGTATCCAATATTTTAATTAATGGTATGTCAGAGTTTTATAAATTTTATATATATTTGCAAAATGAAGAAGAAAGTTAAGCACAGGCAGTTAAACAGCTGATCTGTCAATTTAGAAGTAAGAGCAAGTACCAACTTGCTGAAAAGCATACCATACACAAAAGGGATAATAAAATGTACTACACAAACTATAGCGATATGAGCTATATATAAGCTATATATCTATTAATTATTAGGATATACAATATTTTTTCTAATACACCTGGAACGATTGAGTGAATAATCAATTATTGACTATTAGGCAGTTAATTAGAAATGTTGGGAATACAAAAAAAACATTAAACTAGTTATTTATAGATTTTAAACAAACCCTGATATAATCATAAGAATAAAACTATGAAATACCATGGTAGAACTAGGCTTACCTAATAAACTAATTAATAAAGTATCTTACTGTCGACTTATTTTCAAATGTACTGCAAAGAGCTTTAAAAAATGTGAACGAATTATTAACAGCTGTTTTGAAAACTAAATATTATGAGACGAATTGGGGATATTATATTACACAAACTAAACCGCTTGCCTACAAAAAATATTAGGAAAATATGATACGACGCGAAAGACTAATGACTTTACAGCTAATTGCTACATAAGTATCAATGTAACTATAGCTCGCAAAATGGGTTCAATTACATTGCAATTTTTAAATTTTTCGTGATAAAATGAAGTGATTGATTGTTGTTTTGAAAAGGTAAGTTGTTTTTTATTTTTGTATTCCTATCATCTGATATTGTAATATCAACAACATTTTTCATAATATATTCTGAAATGCGCTTTCTCTTACTGATAACGAACAAAAGTTTTATATAATTATGTAGGAATTAAGAATTTTATCTTGTTCTTACTATAGTGCTAAAGCACAAATGTAGTCATAGTCTACCGTATTTTTTTCATAGTGGTCATAGTTTTTAATTGTAGTATAGCTTATGTGTTTATAATAACTAGTGCAGAGAAAATAATAAAAATTTTTACCCTGTGCTTTATGTTTATTATCCTTTATTGTATTGGAACATCTAGAAGTATAGCAATATATTTTAATTGTTGAACAAAAGAGAAAATAAAAACACTTTTTGTGGTGTGCCACTTAACCATACACAAAATTGTACACAAATAGTCAAATGGTAGTAAAAGTTTCCGATATAGGCCGCCAGACGGTAGAGGCACCGCCGCGCTCTATGTCTATACTATGAGATGTTTTTCATACAGTTTTCGGATCAGATTTTTTCAAAACATCAAATTACATTTTCTTTTTGCCTTTCTTTATTTAGGCTAACCGCTACTGTTTTTTTCTTCAGCGTTTCTTCTTAATCTACATTAATGTTATTATATTTACAATTCTTTCTGGAACGAGCTATAATTTTTCTCAAATAACCATTTTGTGTGGTTTAGTCGCCTTAAGGTTTAGCATGCTTTGTCAGATGCTCTTTAAAATCCCTTTTAATATTAATATCGTTTGAGAAATTTTTCCCAGATACTTATATTTCGTTTTGATTTTCAATCTTCTTTTAATGTTAGTTTAAATGGTCCAGTAGTGTGTTCCTACAGTTCAGTTATAAGCAAAATTAGGTGTTGTTGTACACCTAATTCTTTTAGTATCAGTCATAAGTGTATCCATTTGACTCTGTCGAATGCTTTACGATAATCTATAAAACAAATCCATAGTGGGATATTGAATTCCCTAGACTTTTATACTTTTTTTTTGGACTATTATAATAATAGCTTTAAAATTAAATGTTTAGTGAAAATCTCTACGCGACTTTAATACATTAAATATTTTAATTAAAAATCGACATATCTATTGAAATTAGGCAGTAAAAAAGTATGTTATTAAAGATTGATTAATAAATTATTGTAGTTTAAATTCAACTACGCTATAAAACAAACATTGCATGTCATAAACTGCAGTAATCCAAAAATTACAAAGATCTCCCTGTTGTTTGAGTTTTCTTTAATTATATTAATAGGGTAACAAGCATTATAATCCTACCGAAGGGGCTTCTACTTTCATAAACTGTTACACGATTACTCTATCCGATGTACGTACATTTATGAACTAAATGTTTTAGTGACAATGCCTTTTAATAAAAAATACTAATTAATAAAAATGGAAACTTAACTTTTCCACGTTTATAATAGACACTTTCTTATGTTTAAAAATATATAAAACAAGTAATATAAATTACCGCCTTGTTTATTAAAACTAAAAAGTAAAATAAAGTTATGTGTCGGTTAACAATTTATATTTAACTACATTAGCCAAATAATCCTGAAATTCCTCCATGACTAAATTGATGGATATTTAAATAAATTTCAAGTTCCAAAATGTACCAGCTGTAAAATTTGAAAATCTACTACTAATACAATTATTGGCAACATCTCAGGAGATTAGAAGTGTACGCAAAATGGTAAATACGGATCCCACAAATGATTTATCCTGTTGTGGAGTCCACTTAATCCTACATGTTGGTCGGAGTCTAAATAAAGCGCTGCTTAGATAATACTATACACGGTGTATATTCTACTGGAGTTAGTATGATACCGTTTTAGAACGGAGCTCAGATTAACCGCTAGATGTATATATATATATATATATATATATATATATATATATATATATATATATATATATATATATATATATTGTTATCAAAATAAATGAAATTATTTGCTACGTAATTATTTTAATTTTTCGAAATAAAATATTTAATTGTAATTAAAAGCAAGCTATATGTATGAACGTTTCTTTTTTCAAATTGTCATACAAAATTACTGTTTAGTTAATTATAGTTGTGAATGACGTTTATTTTTGTTTTATCAATTCTCTGTATTATTTAAATGGTATGCATTCTAAAGTACATTATTATACGATTGATAGAGTGGAGATTGTTGTTCTAAATTGTTAAATTGTAATAAAAAAAAAACTTGTTAAATTGTACGATTGTAAAAGTTGGAAGATTTTGTAATTATTCAAAAACTTACGGTTTTTTGTGTTCTTAGACGTTGAGGATCCCTCGCTTCTGGTGGGTTCTGCAATCGGTCCTGTCCTTTGGCTGCTTTGCGGCTCTAGTATGGCTCTCGGCTTTGGTACTGCTCTCGGCTCTAATATGGCTCTCGGCTTTGGTACTGCTCTCGGCTCTAGTATGGCTCTCGGCTTTGGTACTGCTCTCGGCTTTGGTACTGCTCTCGGCTCTAGTCTGGCTCTCGGCTTTGGTACTGCTCTCGGCTCTGGTACCGCTCTCGGCTCTAGTATGGCTCTCGGCTTTGGTACCGCTCTCGGCTCTAGTATGGCTCTCGGCTTTGGTACCGCTCTCGGCTCTAGTATGGCTCTCGGCTTTGGTACTGCTCTCGGCTCTAGTATGGCTCTCGGCTTTGGTACTGCTCTCGGCTCTGGTACCGCTCTCGGCTCTAGTATGGCTCTCGGCTTTGGTACTGCTCTCGGCTCTAGTATGGCTCTTGGCTTTGGTACTGCTCTCGTTCTCCCGGGTCTAGTGGTCTCTCTCTGCTACTGAGGGTGTTGCTGTCGTGGACTGTATAGGCTCTCTCAAACTTCCTTGAAGTATTCTGTTTCTCGATAGGACCGGCTCGAAGGACCATGAACAAATTCCCCTCGTTGGCTCAGTGAAGATGTTCGTTCTGTTGTAATGGAAACACCAAATAATAGTAGCAGAGTTTATTGTTGAGACGTACACTGGGGTGTAGACCCGGGATTACTTTGAGTAGAGACTGATGAAGTTGATCGTTGAAGACTATATGTTCGTTGAGTGAATACTGATTGAATGCTTTTCTAGTCAAGAGATATTAGTTTTATATAAATTCTATTTGGGTCAATATTTTTCGCGTACCTAGCGCGATATGTGTATTTAATTTATGTAAATTGTTTAACTTTGTCAGTACTTTTGACTGATGTCCAAATTATTATTTATAATTGACCAAATGTGTATGTAACCTAATTAACTACGTGTGTGTATTTAATAACAAATAGATTCATTCGGTCTACTGGGTGATAAAATTATACTGTCCAATTTCGGATATGAATTATGAAGATTTGATATTGGACAACGCTTCTAGAATATACTCGTAAGAAGGTACATCTGAATGAGCATGGTATCAACATAAATGGAGAGAAGCTCAGTCATTTGAGATTTGCAGATGACATCGTCCTTATAGCCGATCGTATGGATGATGCAATAATAATTATATTGTATTTGCATTTTCCTTGGTATATATTGCGAAACCCCCTCGTATATGTATTAAATTGAAATCCCCTCATATATGTATTAAAATGACGAAGAATGTTTCCCATGTTTCTCTGTTCCTATCGTACGAGTTAAAACCCAAATAGTATTTCGTTTTTTTTTACGTCGCCGAAGTTAATGTAAACCATTTTAAAGTTTGTTTATATCACGGACGCAAATTCTTTAATATTTTTCTTTGATCGAAACCGCTTAATATTCTGCGTTTCAAATAAACATTCATTGAGATCGCTGAGAAGTTTTTGCCCGCAAGATAATTGTTCACTCTCGCTGAGGCGTGGTCAAAAGCGGTGAGCCTCAGCGTTATGTTCAAAATTCTAACGTTTCTTCGTCGAATTTGAAAGTTTTCCGTTTTCTTCCTTTTCATGGAAAATGTGTAGCAGTTTAATCAGTTTAATGGTTCAGTTGCAGTTTAAGTGAGGTTTGGAAGAATCGTTATTTCCATCCTCGTTTTGTTTCTCCCTGCTTGTGATCCCAGGCTTTTTGGCAGTTTGGAAATGAATTTGTTCGTGTTCAGAGATTTCCCATCCAGTTCTACCCCCAGAAAATTTAATAGATCCAGTTCCCGACCCCAGACATTATGCAGAGCGAAATTTAGTGAAATTCAGGTAACTTTTTCTGTGTTTAACTTTTAAAATCAAGATGGACATTTAAAAAAAATAATAATAATTGCTTTCATTATTTCAAAAGATAATTTTTCATTTGCAATAATTTTTTATTTGCCACAGTTTATAGCACAGTAACATTTGTAAGTTTTGTAGCAACAGAGTTTGTAAATGAATAGGACAATTATATGTAAGTTTTTTCCTCTTTATTATTTTGGTATAAATCTCTGTAACTATTAATATAGTGTTTTTTGTGCCATCTGTATTTTTGTAACTGTTTGTGGTAAGACACAATCAATGTTTGATTTATTTCCCTAAATAATTTTTGTTTGTTAATTTTAGAAAAGTCTCCTAACCATTTTTGTATTCCTAATAATTATTTCAATAGTTACAACTAGTTGTTGTAATCATTATAATTTGGCACCTCGAAGCGGCGTCCATTTTAAATTGCTAGAGGTCCTTCCTGCTGTTTGTTTTGTTTGTCCATTTGTTCCAGGAAATTCATGTCAGTATCCCTTTGTTTCATTTTTTGTAGTTGCCCCAATCCAACCCCCTTGCCATTCAACTTATCCATAACCCAGCTCTCCAAATAAACCCTGAGTGCCGTTCGCACAGTTTCGTTTATTTTTCTTGCCCTATCTTTACCCCCAATAGTCTCTGTCCCCAGTTTTCAAACCCCCTATAATTATACCCTATGTGGTAGGCAAAATATTACGTCACAATATCTCGCGTCCTTGGAGGTCAGACTAAAGATTAATATGAACAAGACGCAAATAATGACTAATCTGGCGCTAAATCAAAATATTGCTATTGATGGAAGGGATATTGTGCAGACTACATCGTATAAGTACCTAGGACATATAATTCGGTTGGGCAGAGATAACCAGACATGTGAGCTCCCACGTCACATAGAATTAGCCTGGGCAGCGTTTGGTAAATTAAACTATGTATTTATATCGGATCTACCCATATGCCTCAAAAAGAAAATCTTTGACCAATGTGTGTTACCTGTACTCACTTATGGAGCGGAAACATTAACACTCACAAAAAAGGTAGTTAATAAGATTCGCGTGACTCAGGTGGCTATGGAGCGCCAGATGTTGGGTGTCTCTCTGAGAGACCGAATCTCAAACGAAGAAATACGTCGTATAACAAAAACAACAGTTTTTAATTTTCAGATAACCGGTAGACAAAACGTATTTTGAGTGGAGACCAAGGCAAGAAGCAATACGGAGCAGAGGAGATGAAAAGAGCTGAGGGAGACCTATGTCCATACAGGTCCATACGTACATGCTATGAACACATACAGGTTGATGATGATGATGATATGATATGATATACATGAGCCAAAAAAATGTTTATAATTTTACAACATTCTTGAGGCCGCCCAAAAAATTCGATTTTAATTCTATAATTATATACAAACAAATTGGCAAACTTCTATATGATTTAATTTTTGTTGTGCAAGGTTTTAAAAAATTTTAATTAAAAAAAAAAAATAGATTGCAAAATTATTGTCTAAAATTAAATGATTGATTAAAATGTAATTTGGTGTACTGTTTTACTATATTTTAAAGATTTTCTAGACAAATTATGAAGAAAAAACATGAAATAAGAAAGGGTTCATTTTCCCCCTCTTTGTATTTATTGCTATTTTGCAGCAAGTGTAATAACTTTTTTAAGTGCAAGTGTAAACATTTTTAACCAGTCGTATCTTATAAAACATTAAATTATCGATACTTAATTTCCTTACGACTATGCTCCGAAATGAATCGTTTTAAAGTTATAAATAAGGAAAGTAAAAACGATGTTCGAAGAAACGATAGTAATTTGTTTAATTTACCTATTTGAGAGGAGGATAAGTCAATTATTATTACTGAAGGTTTCATACAACTCTTTCTGTAAAAATCAGAATGGCACATCTCACATCCAAATTTAGTCGTTGTTTTACAGATCCGCCTGATCTACAGTTGACAATTAAGTTAATAATTTTTTTTTAATACAAGATTGAACATCCTGTAATTAAATATTAGAGAACAATTTTATCTAAGCGTTTTTGGCCCAATCTTCTCATTTTAAGCAAGGATACTACAGATAATTTGTTTACATATAAACTTACGACCACCCTGTATAATATCCCCTGCTGGTTTTATTTTTGACTGTTTTAAAATAATATATATTGCGTTTGTCCCTTTTTATCGTTGATATCGTTTCTCCCTCGGTTAGCTGCTTCCATATCATAAAAAGAGTTCATTAAAGAGCCTTCTCTTTTAAAGTAAGTACTTTCCACCAACTTTCCACAGTGAACGTGACAAATTTCATTTGAGAAAGGCCTTTTTTGATGTTGAGATCTCAAGGATCTATTTATTTCGAATTTTCGCAGGGACTGTTTCTAGACACCTCTCTTTTTAATGAATACCTACAAAAAATCTAAAAGAAATAAGCAAGTTCTCGTCAAAAGGAACGGTGAGTGTACGTTATACAGCTGCAATAAGTGTCACCAACAGAAATAATCGGGAAAATGATGCTGGCACAAATTGGGCTGAAATTGCACGCCTCCGCGGAAGTTACCCTACTTCTCACTCCATCCGAATTTGGTGAAAAGTTCAAGAATATATACTCCGAGATCATTGGCGGAGAAAATTTCGAAAATATTACTTTTAAAAGCCTAAAGCTATATACTAAATAGCGGCGTATGATCTGTAGACTCACAACTACTTTGTCAGAAATTCGCTTCGCAAGGCAACAACATATATTTCAAACAAATAGCATATACTAATAAATAATATTGTTCACCGATTTGGTAAGGTTATTTCTCTACAAGAAAAAGACAAATATGACAGTGGGCTAGTGAAGCACCATCCGAACTTTTCAGGTCTTTGTAAACAAACTTTTATGAGCTAGAATGATCGCCAACCTCCAATGATTGTAGAGCTAATACAAGCAGAATACATTCATATTATTTCGCATGTAATGGGTGTCCCAAAATTCATACAGGATTTGAATTTGCCGACATCTCTGCAGTAAAATGTCGGCAACAAAAAAAAACAGGTTGACAACTGACAGTTTAGGGTTAGTAAAATATAGATATAGACAAATAATACAAGATAGACTCACTGTTTCAATATAGTGGCATTCCCCCAATGCGACAGAGAAAACTGACGCAAAGCAGTCCCTGCATCTCTGTCTAATGGGCCTGACGTAACCTTCTCATCGGTCATTTAGGCCACATGGTCGATAAACCTAGCAAATTAGAAAGAGATGCAGGGACTGCTTTGCGTCAGTTTTCTCTGTCGCACTGGGGAACGGGCTGGTACTGCAAGGATCAGTATATCTTGTATTATATGTCTGTGGCGATAGACAAGAGAAAGCCGCGTTTTCATTGTTAAACAATATTTTAAGAATAATAAAAATTTGTCGGCCACAGTTCGAAAATTTCGTACAAAATCATAATCATAATCATCATAAGTCTCTATCAACTTTTTCCATCTGTCTCTATCTTGTGTGTATTAAATCCAGTTATTGGACCTCTAAAATTCATACGAACAAGCTGAATTTTGCTGAGAATGTTAATTTTGGGACTCCAAAAAGTTACAAAGAGTTTACTACTCCTAAGACCGGGTTTTCCCTCTAAAACCCCCTTGTAAATGGGGAAAAACGTAAAACATTGATTTACCAAGAATCTGTATGACGTAGAAAGACAGTAATTACCATATTACCGAGAATAAATAAATTTATTGATATGTGGCAGAGAAGTTCCGATATTTTGAACATGCTCGATCGTCTGTCTGCCTGCATCTCTCTCCTCACATTTCTGTACCTGTTAAATTTATTGTTTATTGAAGTGTATTTTCTAGTTTACGTGTTACCGACGGTCGTGTTATTGACGGTACTACAATAAGATTTCCCAAGTAGTAGGTCATTATAAATTTATACAAAATCATGGATAAGTTTTTAACTGAGCGTAAGTGAGCATTAGATACCAGTGAAGCATCAACAAGTGCGCAAGCGAGAGTGGTTCCAAAAATAAAATCAAGAAAATATTCTTAAGAATACTTAAATTTTGGCGTCTATGTATTATTTGGTCAAAAATTTTAGCAGCCGACAGCGTGAAACCAAATAAACTTAAAAGACATTTGGAAACACTTCATAGTGAGTACTTTAAAAAACCCCTAGAATTCTTCATGTTAAAATTAAAATCACATGAAAAGCAAAAACCCTTCGAATTAACTTAACTCCACCAGCCTTACACCTAACGGTAGAAAGGCTTAGGACTAAGTAAGTAAGTAAGCAAGAAAAGCAAAAATTATTAAAAAAAAGCTGTAGATGAAAAAGCTTTGACTTGCCTCTTATAAAATCTCATATCAAATAGCCAAATGTAAAAAGCACCACACTATTGGCGAAGAGCTTATTTTGCCAGCTGCAATTCAAATTGTAGAAACTATGTTTGGAGATAATTTTCAATACTGTACCTCTACCAAATGGTACTGTTGCCCTTCGAATTGGTGATATAGCTGAAGCTGTACAGGATCAGCTACTCGGGAAGTTGCGCGACAAGCTGTTTTCGATTCAGCTTGATAAGGCAACAGATACCATTATTTGCTATCTTGATTATGATTAAATGATTATAAAAACGAAGCAAACGTGCTCGTGCAAGTCCGAAAAATTTTAAAGTCTACAAGCTCTTTTGAAACAAAAGTCTCCAATGTGTATATGGTCACACTGTATGATCCACAGAGAATTACGTGGAAAATTTTTACAACGTGTACTTAAATTAAGATATGAAATCGTCATTTTTCTAGAAGAAGAAAATAGACCGGAAGCCGAGGTTTTTCGCGATGGATTATTGTTGATGAAATTGAGCTACTTGGTTGACATATTCGAGAAACTAAATATTTTGAACCTTCAGCTACAAGGAACCAATACACATATATTGAATACGAGTGATAAAGTTAATACTTTTTGTAAAAAATTGGAATGGTGGAGCAGAAATTTAGAGCAAAAAAACCTAGAAATGTTTGCAAATGTGGATGAATATATTAAAAGTTACAAGGTTAAAGAACAACACGTGAAAGTTGTTTTTGTAATCATTGAAAATCATTTAGCGATGCTGACAAAAAATTTTAAAATATATTTTTTTGCCAACGACCGACTAATACGTAGTTACAAGTGAGTTAAGAATTTATTTCAAATTACACCCGAAGGGCTCTCTACTGTCTAAGAAGAAACCTTCATAGACTTCACGGCAAATGTCGAAATCAACAGACAATTTAATAATAAATCCCTCTTTGAATTTTGGTCAAGGGTAAATGATGAGTTTTCTGCGCTGAAAACCAGAGCGTTCCATATACTATTACCTTTGTGAAACTTTGCATCTTACCTTTGCGAAACAGGATTTTCCGCGATGATTGCTTTGAAGATCAAAAATATATTGCAGCTAAATATAGAAAAAGAACTGAGAGCGTCTATTTCTAATATTACACCCTGTTTCGATAAACTTTGGCTCTGCAAAACAGGCCCAAGGAAGTCATTATAAACATTAAACTTGTTGATAATTTAGTATTCAGTTCTCATTATAATTGTATCTTTCTATGAGTGTTCATGTGTATTTTATTGTTTATTTTGTCAGAATGTTGTTTTGCTTTGATTTTAGTAAATTAGTCAATGTTGTTGGTGATTTTTTTTTAATATTCTTATGCCTCCCCACTACCAATATAATTTTGAGGTAGTAAATAAGTTTACATATTTGAGTTCTCTCATAACAAACGATAATGACACATCTGAAAAAGTAAAACGGAGGGTACTGCTAGCAAACAAATGTTATTTTGGACTAAGCAAGCAGCTAAAAAACAGAAATTTAAGCCAGAAAACCAAACTAATAATATATAGAACACTCATCCTACCAGTGCTGACATATGGGTCAGAAACATGGACCATCTCCAAAACAGACGCAAATCTTCTGCTCGTCTTCGAAAGGAAGATACTAAGAAGAATAATGGGCGCATTCTGTGAGAATGGTATTTGGAGAAGGCGATATAATTTCGAATTGTACGAGAAGTATAAAAAAATAGTAAATGGTAGAGATGTAATATCCTTCATAAAAATAGGTAGGCTTAGATGGGCTGGACATGTGTCAAGAGCAAATGAAAATTACCCACCCAGACGAACTCTATTATCGGTCCCAGTGGGAAATAGGAGTAGAGGCAGACCACGACTAAGATGGAGGGACGGTGTGGATGAGGACGCAAGGAAAATCGGCGCGGCAAATTGGCAACGGTTGGCGATGAACAGAAACGACTGGCGAAATAGACTGGGGAAGGTCAAGGCTCAACTAGAGCTGTAGCACCACTTATGATGATGATGATACCTCCCCACTAGTAAAAGCGCGCCCCATAGGTTGAGAATCACTGCCTTAAACCATTGTTCAAATATAGCACCATCCATCTCATCCTGATAGTCTGCTGAGTTTTTTAGCTTAAAACCAAAAAGCAGCACATTCCACAAAACCCAATTCACTACCGCATACACTATAACAAATCGGGAGCCTCGTTGTATTGGCTATTTTAAGTATTTTAAAACAATCCCTTAACAAATACATCCCTGGCTGCAATCACTAAGAGGTCCTTTCATTCTTTGGAAATACTATGTTCGACATTCAAGTAAGTTTCATTCAATTAAATGACGGTGTATCCTTGAGAACGAATTTTTTTTATCCCACGCAAATACTGATGCTTCCATTTCAGAACATATCGGGCCGTTTCATCATGGGCGACTTTACGCCTCGTTTGCAAAAAACAAAGTTTATTTTATGGAGTATTCTCCAAATTATTGTATGTGACATGTTTTTTAAATAGTTTTCTTTTTTAACCAGTGCCAAACTTTGTTCAACGTCGGCGGTAAATTTTTAAAGAAAAAACTATGCACGGTGGCGCGGAGCCGCGTATGAACTACTGCGTCGTAAGTGAACTTTCTGCTGTTAAAAGAATTTGTTTTGAACGGATATCCAAGATATTCCCTTGGTTTAATTTTTAATTTTCATTTTCAATGAACATTAAACTGTGAATTCAGAATAACTACTAAACAACCACAAAGCCTTGTTATCGATGAGTACTTCTTGTCAATTACGTTAGAAAACATTCATTTTAATTCGTTTCTGTAAACAAGAAAATACAAATACAAAGAAATACGTAGCCCTATCTACGCAACGTTCCGCTCTTAACGTGAAACGCTCTATAGTTGTACTATCGTAGTTGCCTTTTCTTATAAATATATATATATATATATATATATATATATATATATATATATATTTATATATATATATATATATATATATATATATATATATTATCTTATATCGAATTTATTCTACAATCATTAATAACTTGTTCTATAGAGCATATCTCGATACTGTCAAATGTTTTTTCATATTCTACGAAAACAAGAAATACGGGTAGTTGGTATTCATTTTTTTATAGTTTTCAAATAGAGTTTCTAGTTCTAGTTTTTTATAGAAATAAATGTATTTTTAGTATTTGAAAAAAATTATTTGTATTAATCCTTTTAATATGTAAACAAAATTTTACTTCGTTCCACTACGGTATAAAATTTTTAGTAAAAATAAAACAAAATAATTAAATAAAATATTCATTTTCTACCTGTCCCAAACTCAACATCGACAAACCCTAAGAGAATAGTTTCTTTTTATTCGTTCACTTTGCTTATATATCTTTATGCCTTAAAGTATAATCCATCATCCCAAAACGTCCATAAACAATCGCCACGTTCTACAAACGTATCTCTAAAAATCGACAAAGAATCAGTTGTTGTAAAAGTATCTTGTGCTAATATTTTATTCATGATTTATAATCCGGACCAAATCCCATCCTGTGATGGCAGACGAGCTACCAGTGGGTGCGTAATGGAGGAGAATGGCCTACATTTGTAAATTCCTCTTGTTTTATTTCTACTCCAGTTTTATACGAATGAAATTTATGACATTTGCAAGTGACGTTTCCCATTACAAGAATTCCTAAGTAAACATGCAGTTTCGTAGAAAGTGATTTATCTCTTAAGGTGGTTGGGTTTGTTGGTTTTACTGTAGCAGTCTACGTGCAGCTTATTCTAATTTGTTATGTTTATGCATTTATTTTTCAATATTAAATGCACTTGTTCTAAAAATATATATTTTGCACGAATTTTTCGTGAACTCAGTGGTAAAAAAACGGGTTTTATTAAATAAAAAACATAAACACAAACATTCAAACCGATGACAAAATTTTGAAATATTGGAAAGTAAATTATCAAATATTGTTAATGTACCTATGCAGAAGAGCGTTTATGCAAATTTTGGTCATGAAACAAGATAGAACTAAGGGTGTGGCAAAGCAATTCTTTTGAGGGATTAACTACATCAGAAAAACGAGGGGCGACCACGTTCTGGAAAAGAATGATCAAAAAAAGTTAGCTATGGTAATGTTAACGTTACTTAAACAGTAAGCACACTTAGTTTTAAGACTACTACAACAGACTAAAATACATAAGAAAATATTTTAATACAAAATTACATATTCTAAATTTTAAACTTACCTCTGTTTAGAGCATTAATAGTAAAAACGTCCCGCCATTATTTCTTGTTCAAAATAATCTATCTTATATGAAAGCTTATCAACTTTCTACAGACTATTTAGTTGTTTTGGCGTAGCACAATAACAATACACAAAAATAATTAGTTTTTAAAGCTATTAATCTAAATCGAATATGTATTTATAAATACAATTTATTAATATATAATATATTATGACGAAATTATGTAAGAAATCAAAACATAAACAAAATTCTTACTCTAAAAAAGCGGCAACACTTTAAACAATGTTGACGTTCTGGAAATTTTAAATAGAAGTGACGTCATTTTATATAAATTGTGACGTGCACGCATTTTTATATGAAAAATACTATACATGAATATTACCTTAGTAATTGGGTTAAGTAAACTGCTGTCCTTTTCAAAATACTATCTGTCCGTTTCAATACCCCGAAGTAGTGAAACGGACACATTGACTAATTAATTTTATGTTCTGTAATGTCAAGATGTTTTAGTTTTATAAAGCCAATTTTTATTATTAATGATAGATTAAGAATGTACTTTTTTACTCCCAATTTATTTTTGTATTTAAAACCACTCTGCAATATATGACTATACAGTAAAATGTCCGTTTCATTGCCACTCTCCCCTAAATGCACCGATGATGGATTTGTTAGTCCGAAAACGTTCTATCGTATTGTAGCACGAAAGGGTCTTTGTAATTATATACCTTTTATAAACAATTTTTAAATACAACTTTTGTAATATTCTTTGATTTTTCCTTTTTGATATCTTGTACACCGTTTTTAAATATAATTTTCTTAAAAAAAGTATAGGAGAGTAAACAATCTTGATTTTAACAATATTAAATCATAACTACAACGTTACTAGGTAAAATTTAATGGATGTTAAATTATTTTAGACGGCTCGATATTAGATACAGATTTTAGGTAATTATTATGTGACTTGCTGTACAACATGTTTTTTGAGAGACGATGTGAGATTTTTTTTGTTATTTATATTTGTGCGTAACAAAATTAATAACAAAAATAATAATTTTGCTCCAGACTCGCGAATAAAATAATATCTCTTCGTCACGAATCACCCCGTATGACATCAAATCATACGTCCCTAGTCGCGAATTAATGTGAGTGCATAGCTTTTAGAGTAATAATGTAGTTATATTAAACTAAATTAAAATTCAGCGCAGAGAGTTTGATGAAATTGTCGTAATTAATCAATTTATCATAAATATTTTAGAAATTGTTTTAAAATATTATTCAAACATGTAAAATCATGACGTTGGTTACGCAAAATTCCAAAAATTTTGTCAACAAAATAAACTATTATTATTAATACGGGGTTAGGTGATTAACTTTTGTGATAAAGTCTGTAATATCTGTTATTACAGATTTTTAAAAATGTTATGTACAAAAACAGGAGCTATCTATAAGCATCACATTTTAATATTGGCTACAAATATACAGGATCTACCATAACACTGTACCGCAGTACAGATATACTTTTTTAATTAATCACTCTGTATTTTATTTAAATTTAAAATCTAGTTCACCTTCTCGTTTTTAAAAATAATAACTAAATTTCAATGAAAATCATAACCAGTTCAAAGCCCTGTATAAATGAAAAGGGGTACAAAAGAAACGACTTGTAGCCATAGTATTGTCAAAATTCATAAAACATTGATTTTCTCAATATTTTTAAAACTAATACCGGGTAAGTCAAAACACAAATTCATTTTTTGCTGAGTATTTTTAAATGCATCACCGTGTATTATAGGTATATCACCAACATAATCTATGCATATGCATAATAATTTTGGGGATCTTTTAAATTGTATTGGAAAAAGTGGTATTTCATGAGTTAAATTTATTATTTTTATTTACTTTATTATTTATAAATGTAATCATAAAACACTGAAAACTTTGTTTTGAAAACTTTCACAAAATTTATTATAATAATATCTTATCACTACAGCTGTTTTGGAGTGTTTACACTATATAGTCTTTCACTGAATAGGTTGAGGAGGGGAGAACTGCTTGTCCCAAGTGGGTGATTCAGAATTATGTCTGTATTTTTTAATTTGTTAATTTCCATAGATTCTAATAAAGGTAACTTAAGGCCTTTATTTTGGATGTGAAGAATTTGAAATTCATTATTAAAAGAATGATTATGATCTAGAAGATGAAGTGCGTATGTGGAATCTGTTTTTCTATTATTGAAAGCCCTTTTATGTTCTGCTATACGTTTCTTAAAAGTTCTACCAGTTTGACCGATGTAAGTTTTTGGACAGTCGCACATTTAAGTTTGTATACACCACTGTGTAAGTGCTTTTTATTTTGGCTCTTGTTGTTTTTAATGTATTTGCCTAAGTTGTTGTTTGTGCTAAAAGCTGGTGTTATTCCTTTCTTTTTTATGTGTTTGGCTATCTTGCCTATATATGTAATCGAGCAGAAGGTACTGGGTTTTTTGTCTGGTGGTGGAAATACTAATTTCAGGGCTTTCTTATGTAGTTTTTGATTTAAAATTATATTAATTGTTTGTTCGTTGTACCCATTGTTTACTGCAATTTGCGTAATGATATTTAATTCTGTCTCAAAGTTGTATTTTGACATAGGAATTTCCATTAATCTATTTATGGATTGATTTACTTTGTTCTGTTTCTATTGTAAATCCAATGCTACTATGGAGTGAATTAATATAATAAAAATTGAATAAGTTGCCTGTTAGTTCGGTAAAATATACCAGTACATCATCTACGTATCTCCACCAATATAAAACTGTTTGAATAAGGGATGTTTTGAAATCTTTGTTTCTAGATAATCCATAAAAATATCTGATATCAATGAGTTTAGAGGATTACCCATTATCGATTAAGTCCTGCACTGTTATTTATATATATTTGATTATTAAATTCAAAGTAGCCCTCGTTTATACTCAAGAAGATGTAAAATTTAAGATGTAATGATTGGATTTGTCTAATATGACTATTGTATGGTCTAAAAAGTTTTTACTAAAAGAACTTTTTAGAACAAAAGTTTCTCTAGGAGCAATACTAGGAAAAATATTTTTTACGTCAAATGAAATTAATCTGGAGTTGTTAGGTAATTGAAAATGTTGTACTTTATTAACTAGTTCTATTGTATTTTTTACGGTAAATGTAGGTGAAAATTTTGTGTGTTCTAAAATAATCTCTAACAGTTTGTTTGAAAGTTTATATGACGAAGCTGTATAAAAAGAAACTACATGTCTTATTGGGTGATCAGGTTTGTGTGGTTTAATAAAAAAATATAATTTAGGAGGCTGTGGGTTCGTGATATTGAGGTATTTCTGTTCTTTTGAATTTACTATTGATTTAACACTAGTTTAATTTGTTTTTGAACTTTTCTATCGGATCTTTGTTTACCGTTTCAATATTTTGATTATTGAAAAATTGTATTGGTTTGTTATTATATTCTATTTTATTTATAGCAATAGTAGTATTAACTTTTGTCTGCTTTTATAAACACTATGTTGTTTTCTATTGATTTATTTTTTTAATTGAAATGGTTGTTTGATTATCTTTGTAACAGGACTTTTTAGTTTCACTACACACATCGGTAATAGATTTTGCAATGACACTTTTTTCGATATTATTGGCAGTTTTGTTTAATGCTACTTCCTATTCTACACTTAAAAATTCTAAAGTTTTCTGAATGTTATGTTGAGGCAAGTTGTGTTTAAATCCTTTCTCTAAAAGTTGTATTTCGCTATTACTGAGTTTATTATCTGTTAAATTTATAAATCTATTGAAAAAATTATGGCTCGAAAAACTTTTTATATAATGAACATTTGGTTTTTTACTATAGCAAATTAGATTATTTAGTTTTTTACACTGTGTATGGATTTTTTTGTCTATTATATTATTTACTGTAATTCTCAAGTTCTCAAGAATCTACGATGTGAAATTCTATATTGAAAGGAAATGTAATATTCTATATACCTATATTCTATAAGGAAATGTAATTCCATTAAGAATGAGTGGTGCCGACCCATCTTTTCCGAGGGGTGTTGTCTGAACTGAATAGGCCGCTAATCTCGGTTACAATGGTTGGCACGATACATTCTTATACTCCACCAACCCGTCTGGCCAGCGTGGTGGGTTATGGCCAAAACCTCCAAAACCAAACATGTCGATTGCAACAGAAACACGGAAGGTTCCCCAGGTGGGTAGGAATTCTATTCCACAGTCCCACACCGTAACAATGGTCTGCCCCGAGGATTCTGGGGGGGGGGGGGGCAAGTTGACATTGAAAAAAAAGAAGAACAAACAACTCCATATACCAACATACAACATCCGCTCCATAGCAAAAGATAAAACTCTACGAACTAGAAGAGGAATTGGGGAACTTAAATTGGGACATAATGGGACTGTCAGAAGTTCAAAGAAGAGGTGAAGGATAATATGTGGACTTACATTTAGGCAAAAGACTCTATTATAAAGGCAGGGAAGAGTACACATACGGTGGAGTAGGTTGCTTAATCAACAAAAAGAGAAAATCTCAAATTCAAATAATTGACAGCATATCCGACAGGGTTACATACATGGTCTTAAAATTTAGTCCAAAAACTAAAATAAAGATCGTGCAAGTTTATGCTTCAACTGAAAAAGCAACCGTTGAGGAAATAAATTAGTTTTACGAAGACGTTAGCTATAGACAACAACAAAGAATCCAAAATAATAATAGTGGGAGACTTTAACGCCAAAATTGGAAGTAAGATTGAAGCAAGATTGGAAATTTTGGATTCGGCACAAGAAACACAAGAGGAGAAAAACTCATGGAATTTCTGGAACAAGAAAACATGTATGTTATGAATACCTTCTACAAAAAGAAACCTAACAGAAAGTGGACATGGGTCGCACCTAACGGAACTACCAAAAATGAAATAGACTACTTTCTCTCAAACAACAAAGGAATATTTGAAGACGTCACAACTGTTGTGAATTTATTAAAAGGTTTTATATTTATAACACTTACGGATTTAATTTATTTCTTTATTTATTTTAACTTATCTGACAATAATTTATTATATCCGTACGTGACAAATTCGCGTGCGCGGGTCTTGAGAATTAACTGTCTCTCCATATAAAAATGTTGTATTTATATACGAAATCCTGATATACTGGAATAGTCGAGAACATCAAGTTGGAGAATTCACCATAATTTGAATCTAGACTTCCACCGAAATTTCTACAATAAAACAGAATAATTAGTCATAAAAGTTAGGCCAGTATATTTATCGTAACATTGCCCCCCTCTTAAAAGATGGTTCCTCCTGGAACCTTGTCGGGACTGGAACCGGAACTGTATGCTGGTATCGGCAACTGGACCCTCTTTTACAACTTCCAGTTGTATAAAAATGACAAGGGACGGTTTTCTCTCCGCACCAGTAACTATGCGGATTGCAACAGACTAACACCTGGACTTCGGTGTCTTTAAAGATCTCCTCCACCATATTTCGGATAACCCTCCAATCTAATTGGCGGCACTCCAACTTTGGCATGGCTAACTTTTGCACGTCGGACTCTAGTACGTGCTCTCTCAATTGAAGTAAGGCTTCCCATACATCTCGGTAGGTAGGTTGGTCACGGGCAGTGTCTTTTGTTACCAGGTAGAAAAGGTAACGTGATGCATCTTGGAGTTTCAAGGTTTTACCGGGAGCTGGCACCTGGCATTGAAGTTCTGCAACTCGACCAAACTTCCTTCGAAAGACGGATGCCAACCCTGGTGCGTCTTTGATACTGGCCGGGATGGTAAGGGCCAGCGAGTAGTCATCGGGGAGCGCGAGTAGATCTTGCTTTTCTTCAGTGGTAACACCATGTCTTGCTTTACCGGTACCTCCATAGGCACCCATGAATTCCTCAAACGTGAGGTCAAACACATCTTGGACTTGGTTTACTTCCACTTCTTCATCTACATCGTGGTCACCTTCGAAAGATGCCAACCGGTTATGGTGTACTATCATCGGCTTTCCCCTCGGAATCTTGCTTATTCGGTAGATGACATCGTTGATCTTCTCCATGATGAGGTATGGACCTTCCCAAAACTGCTGCAGTTTGGGAGAACAACCTATTCGCTTCTTGGGATTATACAGCCATACTTTGTCGTTCTTCTTAAAGCAACCCTTTTCGGCTTGTGTATCGTACCGTTTCTTCATTCGGTCGCTAGCGATCTGAAGGTGGGAACGGACCAACTCATGTACATCGTCCATTCTTCTTCGTAATTCGATCACATAATCTTCACCTGCTACATCTTCTCCAGGTCGACACCCAAATTCTAGATCACAAGGTAGTCGCATTTCGCGTCCGAATAGGACTTTGGCTGGTGTCTGGCCTGTTGATTCGTTAACAGCAGATCTGTAGGCCATTGTGAAGAACGGAAGGTATTGGTCCCAGTCTCGCTGATGATCGGACACCATCTTTGTCAAATACTTGCCAACTGTCCTATTCATTCGTTCTACCATACCATCCGATTGCGGATGATACGCGGTAGTTCTTGTTTTCTTCATGCCTAGTCTATCACATATTCCTTGGAATAGATCACTTTCGAAGTTCCTGCCTTGATCACTATGGATCTCCAAAGGCACTCCAAATCGGCTGATATATTCTTGGATCAACTTATCTGCAACGGTGGCGGCCTTCTGGTCTGGAAGTGCGTAAATCTCGACCCACTTAGTGAAGTAATCCATTACTACCAACATGTACTTGCCCCCATTTTCACTTTCTGGAAATGGCCCTGCAATGTCCAAAGCTATTCTTTCAAACGGGCTTCCAACATTATATTGTCTCATAGGAGCTCTTCTTTTCCGGTGAGGCCCGTTACTCGTAGCACAAATAGTACATTTCTTACACCAGTCTTTTACGTCGTCGGAACTGTTCATCCAATAAAACCGTTCCCGAATTCGCTGAAGGGTTTTCCTTACACCAAAATGCCCTCCCGATGGACTGTCGTGTAACTGACGAAGTACTTCGGCTATTCTGCTCTTTGGGATCACCAACTGTCTTCTCTTCTCTGAACCGTCATCATTTTCCAGGACTCGTTTAAGCAAGCCATCTTCGATGATAAATGAGTCCCACTGGGCCCAATACGTCTTAACTACTGAGCATAGGTTTGATATTTCCTGCCAAGGTGGTCGACGGTTTTCCTCTTTCCATTTTCGGATTTTCTGTATAACTGGATCTCTCTCTTGTTCTTCCCTTATCTTAGTAGGCGTCCAGTCGTCGTTGACAATCGTCGTTCTTAGCACTGCTGCTTCCTTGGATTCCGTTTTGTTGCAGTGGGGACACTCTGCTGGGCATGGCCTTCTGGAAAGAGAATCAGCGTTTCTGTGGCTAACTCCGGCTCGGTGCTCAATCTTAAAATCGTATTCTTGGAGTCGTTCGATCCACCTGGCTATCTGACCCTCTGGATTCTTAAACTGCATCAACCACTTAAGGGCGGCATGGTCGGTTCGGATTAGAAACTTTCTGCCATAGAGGTATTGATAGAAGTGCTCTACTGATTTAACTACTGCTAGAAGTTCTCTCCTCGTGACGCAATAATTCCGCTCAGGTTTTGAAAGAACTTTACTAAAATATCCGAGGACTCGTTCCTGTCCTCCTTGAATCTGAGACAGCACTCCTCCAATTCCCACATTACTTGCATCTGTATCTAAGATGAACTCTCCTTCTGGCAGTGGATACCCTAAAATTGGTGCTGTTATTAAATGCTTTTTCAAGGTCTCAAAGGCATTTTGGCAGTCTGTATCCCAGCGGTAATCTCTTGCTTCCTCCGTAAGTCGCGTTAATGGCTTAGCGATATCTGCAAACTTCTTAATAAACCTCCGGTAGTAAGTACATAGTCCAAGAAAACTTCTCACTTGATGTTTGTCAGTTGGTTTTGGCCATTCCTTAATGGAATCGATTTTTCCTTTATCCACGGCCACTCCTTCTTTACTGACTATATGACCCAGATAATTGACTTTACCTTGAAATAGCTGGCACTTCTTGGGGTTTAGCATCAATTGGGCAGCTTTAAGTCGATTAAAAACGTTTTCTAAATTCCTCAAATGATCTTCGAATGTCTCCCCCAAGACGATTATGTCATCTAAATAAACCAGGCATGTTTTCCAAGATAACCCTCTCAACACATTTTCCATAAGCCTCTCAAATGTCGCAGGAGCATTACAGAGTCCAAATGGCATAACGTTGAATTGCCACAATCCAGATCCTGTGGTGAAGGCTGTCTTTTCTTTATCTACTGGGTCCATTTCTACCTGCCAGTATCCAGACTTCAAATCCAAAGTAGAAAACAATTTACTTCCAGCCAATGTGTCCAATGTGTCATCGATCCGAGGCAGAGGATAACTATCCTTCTTGGTAACGTTGTTCAGCAAACGGTAATCCACACAGAACCTCGTCGTTCCGTCTTTCTTCTTAACCAGGACCACCGGAGAGACCCATGGACTCGTAGAAGGTTCTATCACCCCGTCTTTCTTCATTTCCTGAACAATCGTTTCAGCTTCCTCTCTTTTTGCCTGTGGTAATCGTCGAGCTGTTTGACGAATTGGCTTAGCATTACCAGTATCAATTTTATGCTTAACAACGGTAGTTCTTCCCGTTTTTCCTCCTTTCGGTACGAAAATATCACGATACTGCCGAAGAAATTCCCTTAATTTCCTTTTCTCCATCTGGTTTAGAGACTGTCCTGCAACTGCAACCATTTGGTCGAATTTGTCGTTGGAATTATCAGATGTTGTCGCCTGACGGATTATGGATGTCACAGGTACACAAGTTCCTACTTTTGTCTCTTTCTTTATGGTCACTGGGTAGTCGTTGACATTGATAAGTCTCACAGGAATTTCCTTAGCCGAAGTCACCAATTCCTTTCCAATTATGATTCCACGGCCAACCTCATCGTCGTGGTTCCAAGGCTCCATCATAACAGGTCTCCCTTCGTCCACAAGTCCCTGTAGCCGCGCTGCTATGATCGTTTCGCTTCTCGCAGGCACGACTGTATCTTCTGTAATGGCTGCTTGCACAGTGTTGTCATTATGTGGATGGAGAAATACCTCCTCGTTGCCAACTTTGATTACCTTATTCTTAAAATCCAATTGGAATCCATGCATATTCATTACGTCCATTCCTAATATAACATCCTCTTCGATGTCAGCAACTATAACAGTATGGACGAACTTTTCTGCTCCAATTCCCAATTGTACCTGGATTTCTCCATGAATGTTGGCATTTTCACCTGTAGCGGTCCGAAGTCGCAACCTCGTTGGTAACAGTTTCTTTCGGCTGTTTAGAACTGTCGGGCGTATAATGGTTCTGGTCGCTCCGGTATCCACCAACAACGTATGCTTTTTACCATTTATGTCTCCATCTACATATACACTATCTTCACGACATTTCAAAGAAGCTATTAGTATAAGAGGGTCTTTGGAAGAGTTCCGGGTCGAAGCTGCCTCCCTAGGGTTGACTCGTTCTGGTTTTCCTGATGGTGAGTTTCTTGATTTTATGGTCTTCTTTTTCTTGCATGTCATGCTTTTCATCAAATTAAAGAGCTGGTCAAGTTTATCTTCATCTCCTTCCTCTTTTACAGTCCTAACTTTACTGTACCCGCCAGAGGCCTGCGTAGCTGACTCGTATTCGAGGGCGGCGGATAAGACATCAACCAGCGTCTTGTGACGAGCTAATCGTAGTGTTCTCTGCATTTCATGATCACGAAGACCATCAATAAACGTTTGAACGGCCAATTTTTCCATCATGTCTTCGGGAGCTGTTGGATAAGCATATCGTACTAATCTGGCAATATCTACCTCATATTCTTGAAGAGCCTCATCTTTCTTCTGTCTACGATTTTTAAGCTGTGACTGATATACATGCTCCAAATGTTCGTGGCCATATCGCATATTTAACCTCTTCTTCAGTTGTTCGAAATCATCGGTCTCCTCTACGGCTATGGTCTGAAGCACATCTAAGGCATCTCCTCGAAGAGCGATAGTCAGGTTTACAGCCTTTTCTTTTTCAGACCATCCATTTGCTCTTGCGGCTGATTCGAACTGTTTCATGTAGTTGTTCCATGATGATTTTCCGTCGAAAGTTGGGACTTTAACATGAATAGAACCTCCACTTCCTTCAAATTTCGGCCGTGTCTCCAACTTAAATTTCGTCTCGTCTTCTTTTATCTCCACTGTAATCGGATTGTTACCTCTCTCTGCTGTCCCTGTTTCTTCCATCTTCCTTTCCATCTCTTTAATCTTTTCTTCGAAGGCTAACATATCGGCAGCAACTTGGTTTTTTAACGAAGATATTCTATCGTCCAGGGCAGACATCTCAGAAGTGACTTTGCTTTCTAAAGAAGCGATGTCGCCGGAAACTTTCGAAATATCGCCAGAGACTTTGTTCTCTAATTTCGAAATCGACGAGATGACAGCATCATGTTTGTCTTCAAATATATAAGTCTCTGGATCTAGTCCTTCTTCTAGCAAAGCGTTCTTTAGTCGTTGGACTAACTCAGCCTTTTTTCCGGTAGAAGCTAATTCTCTGTCTTCTAGATGTCTTCTTAAAGTAGTCACTGTCAGCTCATAAATCGTCGTCATTTTCACAATTTATTTTATATTCACTTGTATTATTATTATAAGTCTAATTTATGTTCGATCCCACTTCTGACACCATTTGTTGTGAATTTATTAAAAGGTTTTATATTTATAACACTTACGGATTTAATTTATTTCTTTATTTATTTTAACTTATCTGACAATAATTTATTATATCCGTACGTGACAAATTCGCGTGCGCGGGTCTTGAGAATTAACTGTCTCTCCATATAAAAATGTTGTATTTATATACGAAATCCTGATATACTGGAATAGTCGAGAACATCAAGTTGGAGAATTCACCATAATTTGAATCTAGACTTCCACCGAAATTTCTACAATAAAACAGAATAATTAGTCATAAAAGTTAGGCCAGTATATTTATCGTAACACAACAATAAACAACGTAACAACGGGTAGTGACCATCGTATAGTTTTAGAGCAAAAATAAATATTAACATGAAAGAAGAGAGAAAAAGGATTTTTAAAAAAACAACGAGGATAAATGCCTTTAAGCTAAGAACAAATGAAGAGCAATTCCGAGAGGTCTTAATCTTAGATTAATAAAAACATAAATAAAAACCTTCTCGCAGCAGGACTACAGGTCGCAAAGAAAACAAGGACTAAAGAAGACAAAATAAGCAATGAAACTAAACAGCTAATGACGGAAAGAAGACAACTACTAGCGCAAAACAAACGCCATACTCAAGTATACAGAGAACTTAATAAAACAATTAGAAAAGAACTAAAACGCGACATACAAAAATGGAACGAGAACTTAATAGAGCGAGTCATTGAAAACAACAGAGGCTTAAAATGTCTAAGACCCGCACTGGGAGTTCAAACAATCATCAAAATTAAAGACTTCTACACATCCTTATACAGCTCGCAAGGCCAGCCTAATGAAACAACAAAGGAGAACGTCAAAAGAAAAATAAAAAACGTGGGATCAGAAGTACTATCAAATATAAAGGGATTCGAAATATAAAGAGCTTTAAAACAGCTAAAAACTAATAAAGCTCCAGGACACGACGAAATAATTGCCGAGGTCTTGAAAACAAGCAAGACCCCAAACGTATAACTAAAAATGGCAGTGAGATAGAACAAATCCAGGAATATATCTACCTAGGCCAAATCCTAAGACTTGACAAAGAGAACTAAAGTGAGGAAATTACTAGAAGAGCAAGACTAGCATGGGCAGGATTTGGAAAACTTAGTTGGATACTTAAGAACCGCAAAATACCCCAATACTTGAGGAGCAAAGTGTTCAACCAATGCACCCTTCCTATCATGACATATGGATGTCAAACCTGGACCCTAACCAAGGCAAACATGAATAAAATAGCCACAACAGAAAGAACAATGAAAAGAGCAATGTTAGGTAAACGATTGTCAGATAAAAAGAGGAACGACTGGGTAAGATCCAAACCAAAAGTCGAGGACATAGCAACAAAAATTGTCAAAATTAAATGGAGCTTCGTGGGCCACACTGCTAGACAAAAAGACCAACGTTGGAATACTACAATACAACATTGGAGACCTTACGAAAGTAAACGACCAAGAGGAAGACCACAGATGAGATGGCTTGATGATATTAAAAGAATAGCCGGAAGAAATTGGAAATATGTTGCTTATGATAGAGACCGATGGAAGGAGTTGGGAGAGGCCTATGTCCAAACATGGACCACAGAAGGCTAAGAAGAAGAAGAATAATTTAATTCTGAATGACATACCTTAAGATAAACAGCTATGATATATCGTTTTTTGTACTGGTTTCTTCTGTCATCTTTCAGCCATCTACTCTTGTCATGGTATAAAAAAATTTTAACTCTTTGTCTTTTACATTTCTGATATTCTATTATTAATACAGGCTTTCCACGTTCACTAAAACTTTTAGAGCATTCTATAATGTTTTCTTGCAAGTAATTATTACAAAATGAAAGTGAAAACAAATTTAAACTTTTTTTAACTCAAGTTGGTTTTCACAGAAATTATAATCCCCTGTTCGGGACCAGTTGAGTGGTGTCAATAAAGTACCGTAATTAGCATCGGTAGAAATTAAAGGTAGGATTATCTTCTGGTACCCGCTTGGGGATGAATTGAGGACCGACTCTAATTCCACACTCGTACCGGCAAGACTTCCAAAATTCCAATACCCTATCCTAATTTTTCAAACCTGTAATGGTGTTCTCCCTGACATAGTTTTCACCTGGAAATCCAAACGGACGCTCAGTTTGCTTCCAGAATATTTTATCTTAGGAGACGCCATCATTTCAGTATAATTTTTTAACATTAGACAAAGTCCTTTCATTATCATTACTTGAAAATATTTTCTGACATTTATATATATATATATATATATATATATATATATGTAGATATATATATATATATATATATATATATATATATATATATATATATATATATATATATGTAGATATATATATATATATATATATATATATATATATATATATATATATATATATATATATACATTACTAGTATCCATTGTCATAATTCATTTCTAAAACCTAAATTTTCAATTTATTTTTTAATTAACAGATATACAATGTTTTCTAGATGACCAATTTCTTATACGAGTTCCACATACGTCCAATCAGCGATATTTTACCACAATAGATTGCAGATAAGTTATTACGTTCATGGCTCCGAAAACCTAATTAGAAAATAAATTTCAGGACAAATAATTGGGCCCGCTCCAATTCTGATATAATTAAAACTTCCAAATGAAACTTCTCAGATATTATCACTAATTATAACTAAAGTGATTTTCAAAGTAATTAATATGTACTTTGTAAAAAATTGGTAAATAAAAACCTATTAATTTATTATTTATTATTTTATATACTTTTATATAATATTTCGAGAATCCTGATTTCGTAAAATTTCTTGTACTGCTAGTTTCCATTTGTCTTGATCTTCCGCTATTTTCTTTGGTTGTGGTAAGTCTTGCCTGTGAAGCCCTTCAACGTAAGTCTTTCCAAATCATTTCTTTTAATAACGTAGTCCCTTCTTTATTTGGATTTGCTGGAGGATTGACAAATTAGTTCTTTTCTCAATCCAAAACACTCTTAGCATTGGACGCCAGAAATATATCTCATATACGTTTATTAATTTTTGTCTGTTTGTTTTAATGCCCAACATAGATGTGTAGAGGAAAATAGTGAATACCAGACTTTTAACTATTCATTTCAATCTTCATCAATTCTTCTTTATCATTCTTCTTCTGCATCCACCTTTGTTTGTTATTAAGGAGACGAGGTAAGTGAAAATGTTAACCAATGTTATGGACTTTTTTTATATTTAAATTATTAGGAATTTTGTCGGTATAATAACATAATATTTGTTTTTTGTTTGTTAATCTGAAGACTGGCGTACAAATGTTTTTCTTTAACTTCTTATATGAGTTTTCCTAATTCTTGTTTAGATGTAGCGATGTTATTATTACCGAAGGTCATTAATTATGGTATCCTTGATGGTGATTCCTTCTTTCCAGTTTTCTAAAGTATGTCTCATAATCCATTCGGCGTATTTGTTGAAAAATATCGGGTTGAATATGCACCCTGTCGTCCACACTTGGATCACCCTTTACGCTTCTTCTTCTTCTTCTTCCGTTTCGGACGTTGGCTATTAACAAGGCTATTTTGACTTTGTTTACGGCACCTCTGAACAGTTCAGTCGATGTGAGTCCGAACCATTGTCGCAGGTTATGCATCCATGAGTGTCGTCTTCTTCCCGGTTCCCTCCTACTGTCGATTCTTCCTTGGACTATTAACTGTAGCAGCCGGTACTTAGTATGCCTCATGACATGTCCGAAGTACTCAAGCTTCCGTTTCTTTACGGTGAAGATTATTTCTTTGCTTTTGCCTATTCTCTGCATTACTTCCACGTTAGTGATGTGGTCTGTCCAGGATATCCGAAGAATATGGCGATATATCCACAGCTCAAAGGATTCTAGTTTCTTCAGGGTGACTTCTGTTGTGGTCCATGCCTCTGCTCCATAGAACAAGACCGGGAAGACATAACACTTGACCAGTCTTAATTTTAGTTCCATTGAGATTTTGCTTGTGAACCACTTTTTCATATTGTTGAACGCGTTTCGCGCTTTTTCAATTCGTGATCTTATTTCTGTTGACTGGTCCCATTTTGTGTTGACTGTGGTTCCAAGGTATGTGTATGTCTCCACTTGTTCTATTTTTCGGTTGTTTAATGTCAATTGCATCGGAGGTTGTTGTGTTCTGCTGATGAGCATGCATTTAGTTTTGGTTGTATTGAGTTCTAAACCATATTCTTGACTTGCTGTGTGTATGCTTTGCATGAGTCTTTGAAGCTCGTTGCAGTCATTTGCGATAATAACTGTGTCGTCAGCATATCTTATATTATTGATTACCTCTCCGTTTACTTTGATACCCTCCGAAACTTCTCCCAGTGCTTCTCTGAAGATTTGTTCAGAGTATTTACGCTACCTTCGCCAAACATTTAAATACCTACCGAGTGAAAATGGTAACTATGTCATTTGCGAACTATGTCATGCCAATCTAACACGAGAAGAAAATAAAGGAGAATTTTAAGTGAATTAAAAAGCTTGGGAGTACCTTGTCTTCTCATTGCGCCCTTCGAAGGTTGGCAATCCAATTGACAACTGCTAAACGTGAAATAAAGTCTCTAAAGATTTTGGATAATTCTCTGCCAGAAAAAAAGTCCAGATGATGTCCACATGCGTCAGAAAACTTGTGTAAGATATTCCAGCATGCCAGATCACAGTTCTCCAGAGTTTAATCCTTTTGATATTGTAGGTATCTGGCATAAGTGAATTTACCCCTAAAAGGGTATGAGAGCATGCTAAAATTTGGATATAGGTAAAATAAAAAATGCAAAAGTATAGGTATAAATTTTAATTCAGCTGTATAGACTTAATCCAATATTGGAAATAGCTAAGAATACGAGAAGCTATAGAATGAAAAAAGAAAGCATCAATCAGTAGGAAAACGGCTAATTTACTTAACACCTGAGAAATAGCAAGGAAATTGAATGTTTTCGTCAGAAATGGGAATCGTCAGCAAATTGAAAGGATAATCCAATAAACTAGAGATACAATTTTCGTTTTCGGGCTTTAATTATTTCAGTGAGAGTTCGAATTTGAGTCGGCCGATTCGAGATGGGCTGTCGCCAATCTTATTTTCACTCTGATTTATTTCCGCAATGTCTTTTTCGAATTATCGCTACCTAGCGGCCATTCCACCCACACAGCTTAATTCAGGCCATTTGCAAGGTTATAGTGGTGAGGTTATTTCTCTGACGTGAAATACGTTGGTAGGTATAAAAATATTTTTCATTTATACCAAAACTAAACTGACTTATTTGACTGGATTGTTTAATTATCTTGTTTTAACGAATGTCAAGAAACATAATGGCTTCTTAAATGTTTGAAATATTTAGTAATTACCCAATATTCAAGTTTTTTTATTTTAATACGGAAATCTTTTTGTAAGCATATTTTTATTGATTTCTTTCATAAGAGTAACTACAAAAGAAACAGGATCAACATGCACAAGAAAATAAAGAAAAGACAAGACAAAGTATGAGGTCCCTTTAACATAAATCAATTATAACAAATAATAATCCATTATTCATGGATCAAAAGACATAGACGAAGAATGGTAAAATACCTACAGGAGGTCTGTAAGGACAACAGAATAGAACCACAGTTAAAAAAACAAAAGGAACCGTCACTCAACATATACTGCGCGGTATAAGTTACGGATATTGCCAATATAATGGTAATGGTATTTCATTCTGCATCAAAAAATTATTTGTAAGTAAACAATTAATATATATATATATATATATATATATATATATATATATATATATATATATATTTATATATATATTAATTGACTAACAAAGAAAGAGGACATAAACATAATAATGGGCGACTTTAACGCCAAGGTGGGTAAAGGAAGATATGAAGACATAATTGGAGAGTACGGCCTTGGAGTTAGAAATGAAAGAGGCGACCTGCTGTGTGAATTCTGCCAGGAGAACGGTTTTGTCGTCATGAACACATGGTTTCAGCTCCCATCTCGTAAGTTATATACTTGGAAATCACCAGGAGACCGTCCAAATCGAATAATTAGAAACCAAATTGACTACGTTTTAATAAACAGAAGATTTGGTAACGCTATCAAAAGAATCGCAGCATATCCAGGTGCTGATATTGCATCCGATCATAATCCGCTAATAGCAGATGTGCGGTTAAAACTAGCAAAAATTAAGAGAACAAATACAAACACCAGCACGCCTATAAATACAAGAGAACTGATGAGAGACGAAAATCTGAAGAAGAGTTATGCAAATCAAATTAATGAAAGAATGCGAATAATAGAACAAAATGATGATATCGAAGAGATGGTCAATGATATTAAAGGAACGATTCTGGCAGTAAACAGGGAAGTTAAAACACAGATCAGAAAGAGAAAGCATAACGAATGGATGACGGAAGAAATTATGGATCTAATGGAAAAGCGAAGGCAACATAAACAACAACGTAATCAAGACAAATACAAACAGATACACAAAGAAATTCGCCAGAAAATTAAGAAAGGAAAAGAACGTTGGATGATGGAAAGGTGCAACGAAATAGAACAATTGCAGGAAAAAGGAGATAGTTTTGGACTACATAAGAAGATCAAAGAAATATCGAATATACACAAAAGCCACCACAGAACAAGAATACGGAACGACAGAAACGAATACATAGAGTCAGAAGAGGAGATAGCAATGGCGTGGAAAGAATACGCAGAAAGACTTTTTAATGAGGAAAGACCAACACAACCAACGCGCAAACTTCCTTCCGAAAACTTATCAGGGCCATCAATAATGCGAAGTGAAATAGAATATGCAGTTAGAACCACAAAGATGCATAAAGCAACAGGTCCAGATGAAATTAATATAGAAGCAATAAAACTACTAGACGAGGAGAATATCGAAATCTTGGTAAAGCTGTTCAATAGAATTTATGATACTGGTTACATTCCGCGAGAATGGCTGCAGTCATCCTTTGTGATGATCCCAAAAACAGCTAATGCCACAAAATGCAATGAACACCGCTTAATCAGTTTAATGAGTCACTTGCTGAAACTCTTCCTTAGGATATTACACTCAAGAATGTACAAGATACTAGAAGAACTTAGCGGGTCAACACAATTCGGTTTTAAGGGAGGACTAGGAACAAGAGAGGCAATTTTATGTTTGAACACCTTAATACAAAACTGTTTAGATCAACGAAAAGATGTCTACCTCACCTTCATCGACTACGAGAAGGCATTTGACAATGTTAAACATGATATCATGATGGAACTACTACATAGGGCCAACATGGACCAGAAGGAGATTAGAATTATTCAGAATCTATACTGGAACCAAATGGCAAAGGTGAGGATTGATCAAGACCAATATACGGATGAATTTGAAATCCGGAAAGGTGTCCGCCAAGGCTGCATACTCTCTCCGATGCTTTTTAATTTATATGTTAAAAATATATTTGCGGAAGCATTAGAAGACACGGAATTAGGCATTAAGGTGAACGGCATACCAATTAGCAACCTACGCTATGCGGACGACACAGTGATTATAACTGATAATTTGGAAGATCAGCAGTTATTACTTGATAGGGTGAATAGCATAGGTAAAAAATATGGCCTCAAAATCAACATTTTGAAAACGAAATATATGGTCATTAGCAGAAACCCTCCAGAAAACCCGATAATATGCATAGGTGACGATCGCATAAAACGCGTGAAAACTTTTAAATACCTTGGCACCACAATCAATGACCAATCGGATCCACAACAAGAGATAAAAACCCGAATACAAATGGCAAGAAAAGCTTTTGGGAAATTCAGACCGCTCCTATGTAATCAAAACCTAAATTTCGAAATACGCTACAGAATGGTCAAGTGCTACATATGGTCCATCTTGCTTTATGGCATGGAAACGTGCACAAGAATGATGCGCATACCTTGGGTGGATAGAGTTCGAAACGATGACGTCCTTAAGAGAGCCGGCGTGGAAAGAAAACTCTTTGAATTAATTAAAAAACGCAAGATTGGTTACCTTGGGCACATATTGAGAGGAGCAAAATATGAAATACCACAGTTAATCCTACAAGGGAAGATCGAAGGTATGAGAGGAGCCGGCCGCAAACAATTATCCTGGTTAAGGAATATTAAAGAATGGACAGGAATACACAATACAAGCGAGCTGTGTCACGCCGCCAAGAACAGAATTCTAGTAATGAGATAGTCGCCTACGCACTTTGGTGTATGGCATGTTAAGAAGAAGAACCCATTTTATATTTTTTTATTGAACACTAAAAATTATCTATGAACTAAATAACAGCGAAGTGATTTATTATTGATCTTTTAATTACAATAAATATCTACATTCTACATAATATACAAATATATTTTTTTTGTGAACGAATTTCGAAAATTGGGATAAAGTATAATTTTATTTTCATATAAGTATTTCTCATTCATAATCTAATGCCAATCTATAAAATGTTTGTTTTCGTACGATATGATTTTAATTTTATTTTCGTATAAGCACTTTTCATTTTTAATTTAATACCTTAAACAAACTGTTTATTTCTTTTCTGGGATGACGTAACTTTTTAACGTATAATCTTTTAATAGCTTTTTGTTCGTTACAAAATAATAAAGGTTAGCTCTGTTTTAAATTTTTCATTTCATTTCTTTGTTTGAATTCGTTTCCTTACGAGGGTAAACTATTAAGGAATGGCGCCCAATTCATTTTAATTTTAACGATAATACAAACAGATTCTATATGATTTTTCAAAGAACCGCACCCAAACTCTTCGACACGAGCAGAAAGGCGTAGATTGTTTGTGTACACAAGTAAATAGTTTGCTTACGTTACAAAAATCAAAAGGGATTCGAAAAAGGGTTACTGTAAGTGTTCAAATTGATGCCCATTTTGATCAATGCATTTATGTTAAGAAAAAGATATATATATATATATATATATATATATATATATATATATATATATATATATATATATATATATATATATTGATTTATAGTATCAGCAATCGGTCAGGAAATAAAACTCTATTTGTTCAGTCTCAATATTTCGTCAAGATTTTGTGACTTCTTCAGGAGAAAACTGTAAATTTATTAGAATAATTAATTATTATATGTAAACAAAGTGAATATTTTAATACTTACAACTATAAGAATAAAAATTTAAATTTTTTTAGCATATCTAAATAAATGACATATTTGTTTGATTTTATTTAGGAGTTATGGTAACCGCAATATTTTATAGAGTGAATTCCCATTGTACAATTTTTAGTGAATAGGTTAAAATAAACAATTACTATGACAGTATTATCTATATTATAAAGTGGAAAAGATGGAATAGTACAGAATTGAGAAAGAATCAGGAACACGATAAATTGATCTATAAAATGTAATTGATGGTATGTATCACCCATACAACCCATCTGAGATAAAAGGTCAGAATTGTCCGCACGAGACAAAATATTTTCAACATCTGCTAAGATTCTGCTGATAGAATAATCTTTAAGGCTTGGCTGTAAGCCAAATTTAGGACCAAAGGATAACAACTTGAGAATGTCCTAAGGAACCTCAGTATTCAATAAATTTTTAATCCACTTAGGATCGAATGGAATTTTCTTAAACTGGGGGGTGTCTAAGTTATCAAGTTTCTTACGAAGGTGTGCCATGGACTTTTGATACACAAAATTGAACTTTTTTTGTAAAGATGACTCAAAGTTATCCAACAAATTGTCAGGAAGGTGATTATCAAGGAAAGCAGTGACATTATTGATTTGAGAAATAATAAACTTCATATCAGTGTGAACTTTAGATATATGGAAATTAAGTAATCGTTCCCTCACCTGTCTGTTCAAAGCCTGGCTTCTGCGGTAGAGTATTTCATTAGCGGAACCTGAAGTTGATGAAAGTATTGGAAGTGGTGTCTATGATAAATCTTGGGATCTTCTTAGTTCTCCTGCACTCTAGAAGAAAAGTTCTTTTTGCTTCTGCTGTTAGGTTGGTCCATCTCTTTAACTTCTTCACTGCTGGTTCTCCATGGATGCGCCTGGTGGTGGCATAAAACCCCCTCTGTAACAGAAAGCTTAAATTATATATATATATATATATATATATATATATATATATATATATATATATTGTTATGTTTTTATTATTCTAATTTATTGTTTTTTTTATTTATTATTAAAGGTTCTACACTTATAACACTTATAAGTTTATTTAAAGTCTTTATTTGGACAATATAACTAATTTATCTTACACTAACAATTATATAATTTTTCTACGTGCGTTACATTTTAAAACTCGACGCGATGTTCAAAAACTAACTGTTCTGTTTATAGCAAAATTCATCTTTAAATATAAAATCCCGTTATTCGAGAATCACGGCGATCCCCCTTCGAAGAGCCGAGAAAGTCACCCATGCTGGTTTTATTCGGCCTGCCCCTGGAAATTTCGAATCGTGGGTGACTCACCATCATTCAGGTAAACAGGTCTTTCAACTGAGCGCCGAAATTACTAGAAATAGAAAAGAATTAGTAATAAATTTGTTTACAGTTTTGAGTCATATGAGGAGTAATTATCTATCGTAACAATATAATTGATATAATTTGTACCAGATTTTTTAAAAATATTCTTAAAATACTTAAGAAGTATCTTCTCAAGTAATATTTGATGAAAATCTCTTGTAAAATCGAATTATCAAGATTACTACTAACCCTTTTACTCCCTGTAGGTACATCCCTAATTGACATGACGAAAAGTTCAGACAATGATATTAAAATTTTATAACTACAAAACGTTAGCTGAAACTTTTCAATTCTGTACCTACTTAAACTTTGTCCTTGTTTAATGGTTTTTAGTCTGCTTAAAACGAAGTAACGAAAGGCTTGCATAATTTGATATGTCTTGGGTAATTTGATGAACGTTTTCTAGGTAATTAGATTAGCGAAGCAGTTTTATCAAGAATCGTTTGTCTACAGTCTTGGTACAAAAAGATTTGCTGTATACAAGGGGACTTCCGATTATACAAATTTAATAACAATGGAACAGATACAAAGTCAACACTGTAAAACTTTTTAATAATTATAAACCTTTAAATTTTAAGAAAAAAAAACTGAGCATCCATATTACCACCTTCTCTCTTTGATTTTAGGTAATTTGTTTTTGTCCTTTTAGAAATCTGTCATCCCTTATTCTATCTATTTTTGGAAATAGGCCTTCATTTGTCACCTCCACTTTCCATACGATTATCACTCCCTCATTTTAGGTTTTCAGCTCTCTCCATTGTATTCGCTAGACCAGTTAAATAGACCTTGTCTGTTAATTGTCCCTCTCTGTCTCTGTAAGTTTTATCACCTACTTTGTGGTATTTTTTTAAAGCTTTTAAATCTTTGAGAAAGCGTGACGAATTCCCATCCGCGAGTCAGGACTATTGAAAAATTGGAACCCTTCTCCACCGCGTGTAGTTGGATTAAAAGCGTCCAATTAGATACACTATACTTTGTTTTTAGAACCTTTTGCTAAACTAATAGATCTCAATGTGTTAGAAAGTTAGAATGTTCGCTACCGAATAATTCTAGGAGTTACAGACAGTTCGACCATACGACCATTGTACTTTCTTAGGGGAGCTGGTAATTTTCTGAAGGAAAGACTTGTGTTGTGGTATGTCAGGGGTGAAGAACTATCTTCTCTTAGGATATAAGTCAACATTAGAAATCTATGCAGGGACTGCATATATTTATATGCTCTGCGTCAGTTTTCTCTTTCACACTAGGGGAACGGGATTGTATTCCTTTTCTCCCTTTTCCCTTTTCCTTGTACATTTTCTACCCACAAAGACTAACATCATAAAATTCAACCACTTGTTTCTATACAGCATAATGTATCAAACAAATAGAGCAATATGTTGACCAATGAAGGTCAGGGATTAATCCATTGGGAATTTTGAGTTTTGTAACCGACAGCGTGTTGATAGTGTGTTTACAACTGATTTTCGTGTTATTTAAGTCTTTAACCCCTTTTCGTGACTTAAAGGTGGATATTTTGATAAAAAGAAGCGTTATAAGCGTATTAGGATTCGATTTCTTTTGATAAAGATATATTTATAAGCTAGTAATGAGAAAAAAATATTTTCTAGTCTCTAAATTGACGTTGCATTATTTGGCATTTCCTAATTCTTACTACCTTGATACTACGACCTAGATGACTTAAATATTTTATGTGTAAATATCCAAGCGGATCAGCTGTATATATTTTTTATATTGTCGTTAGCAATTGTAACGCATTTGTTCACATCTGGAAAATTGACTTTTTGTAAAATTCTAATACAAACATCAAATCCCACTCGAATTTCTTTATAACAATCACAAAAACCAACATGATTTAACGATAAACCCATTGAGGAACAGACCAAACCGCGCCTACAGCAGTTCTATCTCCGCTCCTAAAAAATCTCATCAATCATACATTTTATATCAAAACCAAAAACCGACTACAGCCTAATCGTTCGGAACTGAATTCGTCAACAATTGAATGTTTTTTTCCCGGAAACTCTTTTACGTAATACAGGGTGTATAAAATATACAATTTAAAATGGTCCAAAGAAGAGGGAACTTGTCTTACTCTTGTCGTAATATTACGGAAATAATACGTAAATACAAAAAATACTACAGAAGTGTGATGTCAGAGTATCTCCAGTTTTTTTATATATTATTTTAATTCACAACATTTAAATAATATATATATATATATATATATATATATATATATATATATATATATATATATATATATACAAATTGCTAGGCATCAATATTAATAGCTGAAACACATTTGAAAACAGAAGAATAATCTTGAATAATGGAAATATATAATATGTTCTCGAACGGATTCTTTGACAGATTCGTTGAGTAAGGAGTTTTTGCAGGCCTTTCCTCTTCTGTCTTCGGAAATCGTACCAATAGAACAAGTTTTATTAAGTACAGTTTTAACAACCTGGGCACTTATACAAAGAGTATTTAAAAAGAAAATCTTACACACAGGTACTTTGATGTTGTCCTTTATGAAATAATAATCAAACGTGAATGTTCTTCTACTATGTTGGTTTGGAGAAGGCGATTCTTCATTTTTCTCTGCAGCAATATTTATCTTCTTTCGGCTAATTCTTGTTCTTTCTTTATTTTTTCTTTGCACTAATTTTGTAATGAAATCTCGTTGTCTGTTGATGTCTCCAAGATTCCAGTAACGACCAAATATAGATTGCCTTTCTTCTTCAGGAATCTTTTCGCTACATTTTATTCTACAATGACATGGATCTTACATTTTCCGGGATGGTTGAAGTTTATTTTTCCAAGAGTTGTATTCCTTTCCGCTATTTCGAGATGTCTTTATTATATTGCTTCTCCAGGAAATCGGGTTGCTTTTTCTTTTGCGTGACTTTCTTATTGATACTTCTTCTTGATCAGGTTCCTGATCCAACAAAACAAATTCGGGATCATTTTCATCATTATCGGAAGCATAAGGATCAGACTCAGAGGATGACATAATTTTCCAACACATTCGCGTTGAACAATTTGACAGATCTGCTAGGTTTGGAATCACAAGATTGGTTAAATAGTTTTTTTGGCGATGCTTTGTGATGCTCACTGGGTCTGAAACTATTAGCTTCTTCAGTGTGGTTTGGTTCGTTAAAAATATTTCTCGGAATGGTTTTGTCGGTGTCTGATTAAATGAATTGGAATTAAAGTATGTTGAAGTTTCCCAAAACTGTTGTAGAACAGGCGATGGTTCTAAATTTACAGAATCCATTAACTTAATGGCATATTTTGGAATGGAAACGTCATCGTTGGACTCCGAAGTTTTATCATTTTATCTGAAACAACAATAATTTGTTTATTGCCATAATAGTTACTATTATCTAAAACATTTTTATTGAGAAATAAACTTTAGGCCTACTCACTATAGGGTAATTAATAATAATAAATAAAATAGCATTTTTTAAATAATTTCTCATTTTTATCAGTAATATAATTTTATTAGATAAAAAATGATAATTTTTGGCGTAGTCTCAGGTTCATGCATATAATCTAATCAAAAAATAATTTATTCAAAAAGGCCATTTAAATAAAATATTATAGCCAAATCCAATATGACATTGTCTAGGGTAGTATATAATAATGAGTGACTTTACCCTAATATTTGGTTGATATTAACAGTGCCACTGAATAAACAGCTACTATTTGACATAATAAAATAAAAATAGGAAATAGAAAATCACATGAACAATAAATTTTTGTCTTACCTGCACACTGGTTCTTCTTCACTTCAAGCAACTGAAGTATTTTTATACTTCGTGAATTCAGCTCCAATGATTTTTGATTAAACATAATTTAAATTCTTATTGAGCTATCTTAAATCGCGAATAAGTTTATGTCCTCAATATATATACGTAAATTTATGTAAATCTATGTCCGGCTAAGCGACGGAGATACGATCGGTTTGCTGCGGCGCTCTTACATAGACTGATTCTGCATGAAAACTGACAACGGTACGGAACATAGGCTAGTTCAAGTTTTGATCGATATGAGCGTTAGTTGTAAAGATGGACATATAATACTTCTGCATCCAATGTAATGATGCTTTTACTTTCAAATGGACCTAAAATATTAAATTAGGCAAAAATGGACATAGGCTACTTCTGCATCCAAGCGACGATATATTCATTAATTTTGACTAAAAACTTTCCATTTGTAAATAATAATCTATAATCGACTTAAAATTTTTTACTTACAATAATTAATATTGGATTGAGCACGTGTGCTTGATTGTATATTGACTCCCAGCCACTTCCCGTCGAAGTCAAAAGTTCAATAAATAATAGAAAAAATTAATTTTAAAATTTACTAGAGAGTTGGAACTGGCTCAGTAAAAATAGTGTTACAAAAACAATAATTTAAATTACATTAAACACAATTAAAAATTACACAATTAAAAACAAAATTAAATTTTGATTTGTGAACTTCTATAATTATAACCTTCTCCTATAGTTCTTAGAGAGTCTTTTAAAACATTTCTCAAGTTAAATCTTGAGACAAAATATTCTTTTTCTTGTACCATATCCAACTGTTCAATTATACGCAGGCGGTCCGATAAGTACTTAGCCTTACCGCCCGATGGCGCTAGTATCTCAAGAGAAATTAACTATCGTATAATAACTATTCTCGTAGACGGCTAATGTCAAAATGTCAGTCTAATCGGATTCATAGTTTTGTTTCGACCGCGTGTGCTGATTTTAGAAAAATGTAAAAAGAGCAATGTTGGCCGGTAATTCGATTCTGGTTTTGCAAGAAAAATCGCGCAGGGAAACCAAACAGCGTTTGGATGCTATGTACGGTGACTCTTCTCCTTCAATGACAACCCTCATAAATTACTTTAACGAGTTTCATCGTGATCACACTTCGGTTTTTGATGAGCCGGCCCGGTGCCCCGAAATCGGCTACAACTGAAGATAACGTAAAAAAAATTCATGATCTCATATTAACAGACCGCTGACTGAAGGTAGGTGAGATAGCTGAGACAGCAGGAATTTCAAAAGACCGAGTATATTATATCCTGCGTGAAATTTTGGGCATGAGAAAGCGGTTGGCGCAATGACTGTCGCGTTTGCTTACTCCGGACAACAAGCTTAACCGTAAGACCACTTCAGAGCAGTGTTTGATGCTATTTAAGTGTAATCCGAAGTAGTTTCTACATCGTTTTGTAACCATTGACGAAATATGGAGCCAATGGTACACACAAGGGACCAAGAAACAATCAAAACAGTGGCGGCACCCGGCGAACGTGCTCCGAAGGAGGCGAAGACTGCCCTATCGGCCGGAAAGGTAATGGCCACCATTTTGTGGGATTCAATTTGAACTACGGTCTATGGTGATCTACGTTGACTTCCAGAAGAATGGCAACCCTGTCACAGGGCTATACTACGACGAATTCTAGGGCCGATTCGACGCCGAATTGCATAAAAACGATCCCATTTAGCGAAGATGTTGAGAAATAAATCGCCACTTCTCTAAAATTTTCGTTTATCTTTTGTAGGCTAAATACTTATCGCACCGCCCTAGTATTGGCCATAATAATTTGATAGAAATACACCACCAAATGATTTGTGATAGCATTTTTCATAACATGCATGAAAACAGTTTGTTTACATTTCTATGTCTTTGAACTATGACCTGAAAACTAAATTATGTTTCCTTTCTTTTGAAAGAGGGGATTGACAGAGAGATGGAGGCATACTAGTATGTCAAAAGAAACTTACCGGGCTAGTTTGAACCAACAACGCGTTGGTAAGCATTGTTTTTAGACTCTTATTGTGGCAATAATGAGTTTTGTTACCGATAAATTTTAAAGTTTGGAGATTGGAGGTTGAGATACTTTTAGGAGCTTTCATCCAATTACGGATATTTTTATAGGGTTGTTCCTAATACTATAAAAGATATTTCTTAGTATTTGAATGGTATGAGTTTCTTAGTATGGATTGAAGACCTTTTTATGGTTGGTTTTGACCACATAAACCTTGTAATTAATTTACTTCACATGTGAAAAGATTTTGTTAATTTTCAGTCGAACTGTTTTGAAGAAATTTATTGTTAAAATTTGTATTTTTTACAGATATTTTGAAATTAATATAAAATTAGATTTTTAGTAATAAACTGTTCAGTTTTTTTGAAGGAATATTGTTTCATTTTTATGACATAACATTTAGTTTATTCCATTTAGTAGAGCAATAATATGTAGTACTAAAAAGTTAATTACATTCATTTTGAAAGCTCTTAAAGTATACACGTTATGCCAAACGGCCCGTTTGAAATTTACAATCTACAGTCAATGCAATATAAACGAACGAAGTACTATAAATAAGTATTTTGGAATGTCGATTAGTAAAAGTTTAAATATCGACAATTCCATTTCTATTTATACAATTCTTCAATCCGTTTAGAAAAATTGCCAAGAAAACTTAAACAATACCGCTTCATAAAAAAAATATCTACTGTCATGGTGATCGTGAAATTTAATTTTAATGAAAGCTGAATATCTTTTGTAAATCATTTAGCTAATGGTTTTTAAGATTTAATAAACTCTCTTCGTGAAAATCGTTTACGGTATTTTATCTCAATTATAAAAAAAGCAAAAGAAATTTCAAAGTTTAAAACCGGCAAGTTAACTTTAGTAAGCACCTAATTGATGAAAAACTTTTAATGCTATATAAAAATATTTTTTATACATTGAAAGCAGAGTCACGTTATTTTTTGACAAGAAATATATACGGGGTTATTTAACTGTAATTGTGCCTCTGTTTTGCTGGAAATCTTCTTATATTACGCCTTTAGAATCCCAAGGTTGGATTTCACTTTAAATTTTTTCAAAAATAGTGAACTTTATTAGTCTCTATTTTGATTTCGACATCCTATTGATGGATCAAGGATTTATCTATTGAGACCAATCTTACAAAAACATTTTCTTTGCCTTGTCTATACCGCATTAAAAGACGATTGCAAATGATTTTCCCGGTTTTCTTGAGTATATCTGTTAATATGCGTAGGGCCGCAATGCATATAAACTGATGCAGCAAAGAAGAACCCGAAAAAAAGAACAAAAATATAAAGATCTCAGAAGAGAAGAGAAGTACATCCATCGGAGAAAAAAGTGAACTTTTTAAAATGAATTCTGGAAGAATTTGAGGCATTAAAAAAGGAAAGTCAAACAAGAAAATTCCATAAAAATCTAAATAAAGCAAGAAAATAATTTAAACCAAGGATCGGACTATGTAAGGATAAGGAGGGCATATACTCAATACAAAAGAAAAAGTATTGAAAAGGTGGGTGGAACACTATAAAGAACTACTTTATACTACTACTATTGAAGTAGAAGATCCAAATCAACCAACCCCAGGAGCAAGCAACAATACACCATTGGAGCCTCCATCAAATCAAAAAGTACGGGGTGCAATAAAACACCTAAAAAATAATAAATCTTCAGGAAGTGATGGTATACCCGTGGAACTTATTAAATGTGGAGGTGCTAGTCTGACTAATCATATATATAAAATCATACTGAGAGCCTGGAATGAGGAACAAATCCCGGAAGGGTGGTGTATTGAGATCATTTGCCCGCTACACAAAAAGGGTGACCAATTGGAATGTAGAAACTATAGGGGAATAACCCTTCGTAATACAGCATACAAAATATTTTCGAGTATTTTATATGGTCGCCTGAGTGCATATTTAGAGGATCTTCTTGGCGAATATCAAAGTGGTTTTACGCCTGGTCGATCAACAACAGACCATATCTTTGTGCTAAGCTAAATACTGGAAAAAACCCATGAAGTCAATATCGACATCATCTTTTCGTAGATTTTAAATCGGCCTATGATAGTGTCCTAAGAAATAAATTGTATGAAGCCATGGATGAATTCCACATTGCCGATAAACTAATAAGATTGGTTAAGGTTACAATGCGTAAAGTTGTTTTCAAAGTCGAAATACAAGGCGAACAATCACATACATTTGAAACGCATGTTGGACTGTGACAGGAAGATGCACTGGCGTGTCTCCTTTTCAACATAGCTGTGGAAAAGGCGGTCAGGGTTGCCCAAATAGACAACAGAGGAAACAATTTTATTAAATCATCTCAAATTTTGGCATATGCAGATGATGTTGACCTAGTTGCCCGCACAACACGCAAGCTAGAAGAAATGTATACCACCTTGTCAAACGCCTCAAAAAATATGGGCCTGCAAGTAAATGAGAAGAAAAGATAATAGCATCAACACCCAACAATAAAGCCAGAAACATCGGCCACCAATTCACGGTTGATAACTCTACCTTTAAAGTGGTGGACAAATTCACATACTTAGGCTTCCTGATCACCAAGGAGAACGTCATGATGGAAGAAATCAAGCGAAGAATAATCCTAGCAAACAAATGCTATTTTGGACTGAGTAGACATATGAGAAGCAGAAACTTAAGCCAAAAAACAAAAATAACCATATACAAAACCCTTATATAACCATTGTTGACATATGGGTCGGAGACATGGACCATTTCCAATGCAGATGATGTAATGTCATAGTAAGACTATCACACACCTTACAATTGTCATTGGATAGCATTTTAAAACCAATGTTGAACTCCATTTTAAAAATATGTCTATATAACCACGATTTGACTATCCCACTTTTTTGCAAGCCGTCTTCTTCACATTTAATTTATAAAGATTATACATCTTGTCGATATTGACTTCGCTTCCAAGATATTGTCTTTTGGTTTTGTTGCGGCTATAATGACTTTCATATATTGGAACTAACCGAATATAGCTACAAACTCGTTTTTTAACATCATCTGGTACCTTATTATTCGGAATATGCTTTCATGGCATATCAACTGATGCGAAATCGCCTACTTCTGATTTTTTTTAAAGCATTTTTTACAACGGTCTCAGATAAACCTAATGTGTGGAGAACAAATGATTTAGAAACCTCTACAATTTTAGCATTCACCTCAAAATTATAATGAATCGTTTATTTTCTCTGGTTATCTCTTCTACCATCTACTGGCCTTTTACGTTTTTTGGTACACTAATCACCTTGGATAGTACAAACTGTCGTTTGAGATCCCAAGTTTTAGTTTCATTCCAATAATTATTAAATATCTGTACTCTCTTAAATTCGTTAACTTTATCAGTACATTTTCGTCTGCAAAATCTACAACCTGGTTTAATTTGCTTAGCGCTTATTCTTTTTCCAGATTTTAAAATATTCTCTTTCAGCCAATGATGCTTTAACCCTTTTTGTTACCTTCCAATTTTGTTAATTTCTTTAACTCTTTCTAGGCCTCATTGTACTATTTTCTTGCTTATTTTCTATGGAGTTTTCTTTACCTTCAGGTTGTTCAGGTTCACTATCAGTTTCATATTTTTGTTCATTTTCAATATTATTTCCTGATTCTGCACGGCTAATTGTCTGACAGCATTCGCTAATATTTGAACTATTATTGAACATTCCTAGAACAAAAACGAAACACCGTCAAGTTGTGATCTTTAGTTGTTAGTATAACAACGTAAAAGTGATCAAAGAAATCAGTTTCTATGGATTTTATTAAGAATGTCAATGATTAATTTTATATTTTTTAATTTATGTACCTTGAACAGGGGTATGCTCTGTGCCTTCCTCTGTATAAGCCCCGTAATAATCAGAATGCCTATTACATGCAGACAATACAGCAGGCAATTCTGAAAATAATATGAATGTTTTAAAGGTAAACAATCGCAACTCCACCACGTTTTATTAGAAGGACATTAAGAGAAGCTAAAATGATTTTAAGGGAATATATTTGTATACTGCAGTTAAAGCAAAATTAAATACGTACCTTGTGTCTTTTAAAACAAATAATATCCTAATAATAATATTTTATTAAATATATTTCAATTCTAACATAACCCCACTTTTCTTCTAAACTGTTTACAGGTTATTAAGTAGGTATAGATATAATAAATTTCAATTTACCTTGAGTTGGAGAATCACTACTTGAAACTAGTACAAGATTTACTAAATGTTTCCCTCTTGATAGCATTTTATCTCGCAATTTAACTGACTGTAACCCGACCGGATGAATATACAATCGTTTACCACTTTGGGTTTGTGGAACAACGATAATGTCTAATAAAAATATCGTATTTAAAGAACCAATATGACTGCTACCAATAAAACAAGCGAAGAAATCAAAAGACGAATAAATCTTACAAATAGGGCATACTATGGACTCCAAAAGTATTTCCACTCAAGAAACATTCAAAGAAGAACTAAAATTATTATATACAAAACATTGCTGAGGCCGGTCCTCACATATGGAGCAGAAACATGGACTCTAACGCAGAAAGATGAAAGACTTTTGGGAATATTTAAGCGTAAAATACTCCGCAAAATATTTGGAGCTATAAACGACCAAGGGCAGTGGCGCAGAAGATATAATTTTGAATTGTATCAGCTCTTTGATGAGCCAGATGTCATAACGTTCATTAAAACACAGCAACTTAGATGGGCTGGACATAATATGAATGCCAGAAAATACGATTGCTAAAAAGCTAACCACAGGAACACCTGTAGGAAGAAGAAGCAAAGGCCGACCGCGAATTAGGTGGTTAGATGGAGTTGAAACCGACTTACGGATATTAAAAATCAGAAGATGGCAACATGTTGCCAGAAACCGAACAGAATGGCGACGAATCTTAGAGCAGGCCAAGATCCATAGAGGATTGTCGAGCCAAAGATGATGATGATGATGATTTAAGGAACCAATAGCATTTCACTTATGGCTATTTACCACAAAGTAAATTACGCTTATGACATACTATAAAAGAAATACATTTCTGGTCGTACCTATATTAAGAAGAAAAAGAAGAAGATTCTCAATTGAATCTTGAATTCTTCGCGAATTCTTCTTCTTCGAATCTAATTCGTGATTTTCAGATAATATGACCATCATGAATGAATTCACCCTTTGATAAATAGGATAAATAACTATTGTTCAAACAATTTCCCGGGACTCAATATATATAGCTTAATAAATAATATCTCAGTAAAAATGTTTAAAAAATAATTCAATACAATAGTTCTTGACAACATTGTTACATCCATACGACGAAAGCACCGATATTCTGAACAAACATTTTGAATTAACACATTCTATATGTCTAATACAAATGACGAAAATTACAATCGAAAGAGTAAAAAAAAATTGGAAGAGAGTTTATCATTTTCAAATATAACCTTGAGGCAGACAATTTTGTGGTGTTTTTAGGTTTTTACTAAAAAAAAAACAGTTTATTAACACTCTGACACAATAATAGACAGTTTCTATAATTATTTTCAAACCTGCTATTACCTTTATGAGAATGTGAAAATAAATACGCATCATTTTTTATCGGTATTATTTCGGTAGCTGCCAGACGAACTACCTTTTGTAATAAAGCACAAAACATAAATTTCAACAAGGGCTAGATTGGGTAAACAATTAAAACGGGTACAATATATTCCATTTGTATTGTACGGGGATTATTCAGTGAAAATAAGTTTGATCATGCTATCGGTAAACTCGCCGCCATATAAATGAAAAACAAAAAAAAAGAATTGTAGACGAAGCACTGAAAATAGTGCATAACAGGATAATGAAATGGAACCGAACTGATGCCAATTTTCAGTTTAGAACATTTAGTAAAAGGCGGGAAATATCCTAATTTTGTTTTCTGTTGCGTTGAAATGTGTCTACGAATAATTTTCGTAAAACTGTTTCATACTTTTCTTTAATTAAGATATATATAATTTTACATCAGCCTAAATTCAATAAATATTACTTTCAGCAGAAAGTTAGTGCCTATTTCATACTGATAGAAACTACAGAAAAAACTATCACGTAGGATTCTGGTCAATAGGGATTTAAATGACGATAAAATTTTTTAAAGAAAATTACCCTTTCCTTCTATATTTTATTTTAGTAATTTTTCCAAAATCATTGTCTATGAGTTATTACTCATATAAAGCAATATACAGGGTGTCCCTGAAAATCGTGCGTTCCTTAAAGGTGAAGGTAGAAGGCACTATTTAGAGCAAAAAAGTCTTATACCATTTTTATTCTAAATTCAACCGTTTGACCAAAAAACGAAAATACAGTTTGGTATGCAAAAAGAAATCTGTCAACTACGTGCAGTACGAAAATCTAAACGTAGACAGTCACATCTTTAGTAAACAGATATTTTGGAACACCAGTTTTTAGTGTAATCGCGAAAATGTTTTCGATTCGTGAGTACCATGATAATATGTTAATTATTTATGGAGAAGCGCAGTGTAAGCTAAATTACTGAGCTGTCCAAATTTATGTCGGCAATTTATGTATAGTGAAATGTCAAAAAACGGTGTACTTACTCAAGTAAGTACAAATATCTAATTTAATGTTAGTTCACAAGTAAACAAATTAACGATAGTCTGAGCATAGTGTAAAAAAATAAATTAGAATTATTAAACGTTATCTGTTGTATTTAATTTCCACTGTAAACTATGTAATTCAGTTAAAAAACTCGGCATTGAATACCTTTAAAGCTTAATAAAAACAATACTAGTTCAGTTAAAAGATAAAGTGTTTTTTATTGTAAATAATTGACATTTTAACAATTCGTTTAAAATTATGCCATATTTCATTACATTTCAGAAAAACATTGCAAATATTTTTCTTAGTTGCAATAATTACTTTTTAGGAATTCAGCCATAGTACTTACTTACTTAAGAAGAAAAAAAATTTATTTGAAAACGAGTTTTTATTCAGAATCGCTTTCACTGCGTATGACTTTGCCAGATGTATTTTTTTATTAATGTAATTTTTTTTAACTCTGCCTGGGGTTGGGTGAGGATCGGGCGGATTGAGTAGCTCGGAAATTATCTTACTGCAGCAGGTCTCAAGCCCGGATAAAAGAGGAGGGTTGAGCGGAGGGTTAACTACCCACCCTCGAAAAAAAAAACTAGTTATGAAAACTGCAACTTTGCCTCGGAACCGGACACATAAACACAAATGCAATGTAAAAGGACTATGAATATCGGAACTTAGAATGTCCAGAGTTGGTACAGACCTGGAGCTGCTATAAATGCTGTGGAGCAACTGGAAAACATAGGAATGGATATAACAGCAGTCCAAGAAATAAGATGGCCAGACAATGGAAATATAAAAATAAGTAAATCCACCATCTTCTTCAGCGGTAACAAAAACGGAAGACATGAATTTGGAACGGGCTTTGTGATTAGAGACAGCCTAGTACAGAATATACTAAATTTCAAATCTATAAACGAAAGGATATGCTACATACGAATGAAGGGAGAACAATACAACATTTCGATTATTTCAGCGCATGCACCAACGGAAGAGAAGGATGAAGATATCAAGGATGACTTCTACGATGCCCTAGAAAGAGAGATAGATACGATGCCCAAACAAGATATGCGCATACTCTGCGGGGACTTTAATGCTAAAATAGGCAAAGAGCCTAGCCTATACCCCACAATAGGTAAACACAGCCTCCACAATATATCCAACGACAATGGCTTAAGACTCACAGAAACTGCAGCAGCTAATAATATGCTAATAAAGTCAACCATGTTTCCGCATAGGGACATCCATAAGCAAACCAAACAACCTCAAACGACCATATTACGCGCAACCAAATTGACCACATCATTGTAGATGCCCGTCATGGGAACAATATTATAGACGAGGGCAAAAAGATTGTATGACGAGGAATCTCGGAAACAGCTGGAAAAAAGACAAACAGTAAGGAAGACCTGGATACAACTGTAAACAGACCAAAGTAAAAAGGAATATGACGACTGCCGAAAAGAAACAAGAACAATAATACGCACAAGGAAAAGAAACTATGAACAAGAAATATATGAAGCTATGGAGAGAGACCGGCCCAAACCAGGCTCCAGAGAATTCTATAAAGCAATTTCCTCTGAGAAAAGGGGACATAGAACCAATTCCATCCATACACTGAGAGACAATCAAGGCCGCATGATAATCGACGGTAAAGAAGTAACTGAAGAATGGAAGGAGTATTTTAGGGACCTTTTAAACATTATACAGGAAGAACAGCACAAAGAAGAGATCTATATCACAGCGGACATGCCCGTCAAAAATCCCTCCTTTGAAGAAACCCAAAAAGCCTTAAATAAGCTGAAAAATCACAAAGCGCCGGGTATGGACGAGATACTAACAGAACTTCTGAAATATGGGGGAGACGCACTACATCGCCAAATACACCAGCTAATAACGCACCTATGGTAAGAAGAAAGGATACCAGCACGATGGAAGGATAACATAATAGTGCCCATCCACAAAAAAAGGACAAAACAAAATGCGCAAATTATAGAGGAATTTCACTCCTAAACACGGCATATAAAACCCTCTCAAACATCATTCTTAGTAGATTAATCTCTTATGCTGAAAATGCCCTAGGCGAATATCAAGCCGGTTTTAGGGCAAATAGATCAACAATAGATCAACTATTCACGCTGAGACAACTTCTAGAAAAGGGATGTGAGTATAACAGACCCATACACAATCTTTTCATAGATTTTCGACAGGCATATGATAGCGTAGAAAGAAGCCAAGTATGGAATGCCATGGCGGAGTTCTCAATACCAAAGAAACTCATTCGGATGACCAAAGTCTGTATGGAGGGTGGAATATCTAAAGTACGTGTAAATAATAAACTATCTGGCAGCTTTGAAATCAACAGTGGACTCAAACAGGGTGATGCGTTATCTCCACTACTTTTTAACCTTGTATTAGAGAAAGCCATGAGGTCGGCCGAAATAAAAACAGAATTGCTATCGGTTCAAGGTCCCAAGCTATTACTCGCATATGCAGATGACATAGATCTCGTTGGAGACTCCATCCTATCCACGAAAGGGAGCAACAAGTGAAGTAGGGCTGAAGATTAATGAAGAAAAGACGAAATATATGTGTATAAATAGAACGACACGAAGAGACAGAATAGGACAAAATGTGACGGTCAACACCTTCAATTTCGAAAGAGTACAACGTTTTAGTATCTGGGGGCCGTAATTACAGCTGATAACGATGTTACTGAAGAAATAAAAGACAGAATCTAATCTGCAAACCGCTGTCTATTCGCACTGGATAAGCTCATAAAATCAAAAAATCTTACAAGAAGTTCAGAAGATAAAAATCTATAAATCCATCGTCAGACCTGTAATAACATACGGATGCGAAACGTGGACCATGACTTAAGCAAACGAAGAAAAGCTCAGATGCTTTGAACAAAAAATACTTAGAAAAATTTTCGGACCTCACCATGAGATCACCACAAACCAGTATAAGATCAGAACCAATATCGAATTAAAAGCACTCTACAATGACGCCGATATTGTCCAAGAAATTAAATCACAGCGACTAAGATGGGCAGACCACTTGCACAGACTGCATAACGAGAGCCTTGTAAAACTGGTATTGGAGGAGATTCCCACAGGCAAAAGAGCCCTCGGACATCCCAGAATGCGATGGAGAGGTAACATCCAAGCAGATCTCCGGAAAATGAACATTACATTTGACCCTAGGTTGATGGAAGACCGAACAAATTTGAAAAAAGTTGTACAGTCAGCCAAGACCAACCCAGGGTTGTAACGTTACGTGATGATGATGAATTTTTTTTTTTTTTGGAAACGGTTAAGTTTAGAAAAAAGTGTTACATAAACTTTTTGGTCCAAATTGTGTATTATATCTATACCTTAATGAAAGGCAGTATTTTCGGGGACACCTTGTATATTTTATTTAAAGGAATATCATGAAAATAATCGAAATGTCTATAATTAAGGATATGACGGTAAAAATAGAAAAAAAGCTCTGAATTTTTTTTATTTACATCGATTTGCTCGAAATTTTGACAGTAGTTAAAAAATAGCTCGAATATCAAAATCTACCCTATGCCAGTACCTATGTGCGTTTCCTCTAGACCAGGGATCCTCACTAGGATTTCTTTGAGAGCCTAATAGTTTGAATGAAATTTTCCTCAGGGCCGCAAGTACAAGTGGTGGTATGAAATATACTCAGTGACATTAGAAGTGTTACACCCAGAAGGAATAATTTCTTGAACTTAATTTCTTGGCAACATGGTAGATTTACATCAAGAATGAAACGATGTTTTCAAGAATTTTTAATAACAAGTAATCAAAAAAAAAAATTAATAATGTCTTTGGCGACCCCGTAGCTGAATACACTCCTGTATACGTCTAGGCATTGACAAAATGAGATGATCGATGTCTGCCTGTGGCTCCTCGTTTCAAGCAACTTGAACTTCATGTATTAATTGTACCAGAGTCTGTGGAAGATGGTACAAAGTGGACAGTCTCCTTCCCATCATATCCCATACATGTTCGATAGGATTCAAATTCGGAACACGGGGCGGCCACGACAAAACATTAACTCCAGCTTCTTACAGAAAGTCCATAGTTTGACGGGCAATATGGGGACGCGCGTTGTCTTGCTGAAAAAGTACGTCTCGACGGCCGTCGAGATAAGGCAGTAAAGTGGTGTGTAAGATGTCATCAACACAACGCGCAGCTGTCATATTGCCTCGAATAAACACACGTAGTGATGGACTACCATAGGCAATAGCCCCCCAAACCATTACTCCAACTGTTCTGTGTACATGCCTCTCAACAGCAAACCCGATATCCCGTCGCTTTCCACGGTGGCGTCTTACCATCCTACGACCATCCTGCATTCCTAAACAGAATCGTGATTTATCACTGAATGCTAAATTACGCCATTTTGCCACCCAATGCTGTCATTCTCTGCACCAATTCAAACGTTGATGACAGCGGTCCGCAGTCAAAGGAACCACTAGTCGTGAGCGGAATTAAACCAGTCCAAAGGCTCGAATCTGACGGTATAGTCTACGCATACTAACAGGTCTACCTTCTACTTAAAACCATTAGTCAGCAATTCGACGCGTAGTATCAAAACGGTCTCGCAGAGCCAATAATCTAAAGCGCCTATCTTGATGCTCTGTGGTACGCCTTGGTTGACCAGTTGATCTTCTTTGTGTTCCTCTACATTCGTTTGTCCACACACGACAGACACGCATAACCGTCATTGCCGTACAATTAACGCGACGACCAATTTCGCGATTCGACAAACTCATATCTCTATACGCAATAAGTCTCCCCTGTCAAAATCGCTAACTGGTAGTAATTTTACTGTCTTCGAACTCGAGGCATTTTCTTACACTGAATACAATTAGACTGAGGAATAATAACTAAAAATTTCTATACGAACCGGTTTTTACAAATCGGTCTCTTCACAAAAAAATTTAAAGATAAAACTTTTTTTTACAAAAAGTAGAAAAGATAAAACATTGGTATTGTTATCATAGCATGTTTTAAATATAGTCATTTTGTTGCCAAAAAATTAAGTTCAAGAAATAATTCCTTCTGGGTGTAACACTTCTAATGTCACTGAGTATAACTTTAAAACTATATGACTATAACATAAGTTTATTACAAGTTACGTAAAAACAATATAATTATAAATTATATGGACTGTTTTGCGTAGAAAAAGTAGGAAAATGTCTTTAACTTGACTCCAGAAATGTCAAGTCCTGAATTTGTTAATTCTTTGAAGTTGACGGGCGAAATCTTTCACAACTCTCTAGAATGGCATCTATGTTAGCAGGTTGAGAAGAAACTGAAATTCTCAAAATGCTTTCAACGTTCTCACTAGTTAGCCTAGATATGTACTTGTTTTTTATGAACTTCAGCTTACTGAATGTAGCTTCACAGACATATGTAGATACAAAAATACACAAAATTTTCTGAGCACAGTCAATTAAGTTAGGAAATTTGTCATTTTCAACTGCTTCCCAAAACTTATAGTGAGCTTTTTCCTTCTTTTTTTCTTCAAAAATACGTTGGAGCTCCGTATCATTCTGAAGATCAATTAACTCATTTTTCAAATCTCTAGCTTCCTATCCATAAATAGAAAGATAAGCTACATTTGCTGTTGTTATTTTCTACCAAGCGAAAGGGTTCTTGGAACTTCCTGAAGTCACTAAACTTCACAGACATTTCATCCTTTAGGTCTGCTAACAGCTTCAGTAGGTCAGAAATCTCTTGACTTTCATCTGGATTTTCATCAAACAGTGCTTTAACGGAAGGAAAGCTGGAATAATCTTCATTTGACAATTCTTCACTATACATATTCAGCTTCTACTTGTCAATGTTTCATTCATAATGCTCATTGTATCAGTGAGAAACGCTACTTAAAGCCAACAACTAAAATTATGAATATCAGGAAACTCTTTATTCTTTGTAGCCAAAAAAAGAATAATCTCATGTCGAATGCTGAAGAAACGTTCCAAAACTTTACCCTTACTTAGCCAACTCACTTCTGCGTGGTAAAAAATGTCCCCATATTGCGACATAAGTTCTTTCAAAAATTCTTGAAACTCTGTGGTTTAGTTCATTTGATCTTATGACATTCACAATCTTTGGAAGTGTTTTCAAAACACAGCTGAAATTTTCACCAAATTTAGCAGCAAAGCTTTCTTGATGAATGATACAATGGAAACTCAATAAATTATCATTTCCCAAGTGTTTTTTTTTAACAGCTAAACAAACCTTATATTTCGCCCCAACATTGATGGGCAACCATCAGTACACACAGAAAAAACCTTCCACAAGGTTTTGAAACATTTTTACTGGCCGGCCAGTGTCACTGTGGTGGAGGTAAAGATGACTAATACGAAATGCGGTACAATGTATTACACCGCTCTACGCTACTGTAATCTGATTAAATACATACATAGAAACATAATTATATTATAACTCGCAAATTTTGTTTTACTGCCTAGAAGTCTGAGGGCCGCGAAAAATCGCTCCGAGGGCCGCATGCGGCCCACGGGCCGCGTAGTGAGTATGGCTGCTCTAGACCCTAACTCAGGGGTAGAAAAAGTTTATAAAAAACCGTGTTAATCGATAGAATAGTGAATTTTAAGACAAAAATGTTCGTTAGAGTTTTTTCGAAAAGTCAATATTTTTGCGAGTTTTTCGTGACTGAAAGTTCACAAATTACACGTCAAAAAAAGCATATTTTTAAATGATTTTTTAAATGAAACTTAAAAAACAAACAGGCTGGTTTTGTGTTTTTACCTTTAACTTAATATTAACAAAGTAACAGCTGTTAGAAAGTAAACTTTTATTCACTGAATACAAAAATCCAAACTTATGATAAACATATGATGGTTTTTCAATTTTCATGGAAAACTTATAGAAACTTTTTTAAACATCTTAAAAAACCTTAAAATAACCACTCGTAAAAGTGATTTGCAAGAAAATTAAGGTAAGTTATAGCTAAAATAAAGTCCGCTTATATTTTTTGTGATAAAGAAAATAAAAAACTCATTCCTCCCCCAAACCACCCTGGTTAAAACTATCTAACTCTCTCAAAAAATCCCCTTTTTTCAAAATACAAAATACATTTAAACTCGGATTTTTCAAAACTAAAACTTTTAAACCTTTTAAACATTTAAGTATTAGTAGAATTTAATGTTTGTATATAACTGAAGTAAATTGTCAGTGAGCAACAAATAGTTTCAACCAGGGTGGTTTTGGCGGGGTGAGTTTGTTACTTCTGATAGAGACCATTCGTATAAAAAAGATGCGTTTTTTCGATTATAATGTCAAAATAAGGTATTTAAAAAACCGATATTGACGTCATAACTCGAACAGTGATCAAAAATATGAGTGCACAAAAAATGAGCAACTGAAAAATGAAATCGACCTGTCTGAGCTTTTTTACCCAATGGCTAAATCAAGCATTTAACGAATTTATTTCAACCTTTACGTGCTCACTCTATATTTCTCAATTATATATTTTTATCTCAACGTATTGAAAATATTCTGTATCTTTAACAGATATTATAACCCCTCTATAAATATTAAATTTTAAAAAGATTTTAGTTAAGGAAGCGAGATTTTCTCGGTATAAAAATCCGGAATGAAGACACTCTATAATTTCGAATGCATCGTCACGTCTATCCTAGAAATAATATTCTTGGAGAATTCTATTAAACAGCCGTACACAAAGTAATCATTTGCTCAAGATATTTGTTGGAAGTAATTTAGTTTCGGATAGCAGAAAATCACAGGACCGTTTTTAACTATGACTAGCTGATTCAGCGAACTTCATACGGCTTTAGAATTAATAAATGTCAAGTTAAGTAATTAGTTGACTTATATTAACTTTTTTATATTAAGATAAAATTAATTAACTTCAATAAAAGCTTAACGGGAGCTAATTCACGTGACAACAAAGCAACTATTTGCTGAATGGGTTGAAATCGTGTCGATTATTTCATTGAAAGACCTTGTGATATAATATATTCTTCGTTTTGTTGCCAGGCGCGAGAAGTTACAACGCTTATGGTTTGCATACACGTGAACACGCTACTTATAGGTAATTGACCACGAGAGAAACAACTATTTTCTATATTCAGTCCACAAACACTCAAGGATTAGCTGTGTGAATTGTTTATCGTCGTGGTAAATGCAAACTCCTATGCGAAACGGATGACCACTTCCTCGATTTTCTGACAGGCCTTTTTAACACCTTTTACGACAAAGGGGAGATTCCGGAGGAATGGCTTCGATCGACCTTTGTAGCCATACCTAAAACACCAAGTGCAAAACACTGTGGTCAACACCGCTTAATAAGCTTGATAAATCACATTACCAAAGTTTTCACCAAAATCATACACAATAGAATATATAACAAATGCGAAGCAAATATATCGGAGTCACAGTTCGGATTCTGAAGCGCATTGGGCACAAGAGAGGCGATCTTCAGTCTGCAAGTTTTAATTCAAAGATGCAGAGACATGCACAAGGATGTCCACTTGTGCTTCATCGACTTCTCCAAGGCGTTTGACAAGGTCAAACATGATAAACTCATGAAAATGCTCAGGAAGATGCATATTGATGGCAAGGATCTGCGCATAATAACCAGTCTCTATTGGAACCAAAGTGCTGAGATAAAGATGGGCAACTTACACAGTGAGAAGATAGATATTAAAAAGGGTGTACGACAGGGATGCGTCCTCTCGCCGCTCCTGTTCAATATATACTCTGAACAAATCTTCAGAGAAGCACTGGGAGAAGTTTCGGAGGGTATCAAAGTAAACGGAGAGGTAATCAATAATATTAGATATGCTGACGACACAGTTATTATCGCAAATGACTGCAACGAGCTTCAAAGACTCATGCAAAGCAAGAGTCTTTGAAGCTCGCAATACACACAGCAAGTCAAGAATATGGTTTAGAACTCAATACAACCAAAAATAAATGCATGCTCATCAGCAGAACTCAACAACCTCCGATGCAACTGACATTAAACAACCGAAAAATAGAACAAGTGGAGACATACACATACCTTGGAACCACAGTCAACACAAAATGGGACCAGTCAACAGAAATAAGATCACGAATTAAAAAAGCGCGAAACGCGTTCAACAATATGAAAAAGTGGTTCACAAGCAAAATCTCAATGGAACTAAAATTAAGACTGGTCAAGTGTTATGTCTTTCCGGTCTTGTTCTATGGAGCAGAGGGATGGACCACAACGGAAGCCACCCTGAAGAAACTAGAATCCTTTGAGCTGTGGATATATCGCCGTATTCTTCGGATATCCTGGACAGACCACATCACTAACGTGGAAATAATGCAGAGAATAGGCAAAAGCAAAGAAATAATCTTCACCGTAAAGAAACGGAAGCTTGAGTACTTCGGACATGTCATGAGGCATACTAAGTACCGGCTGCTACAGTTAATAGTCCAAGGAAGAATCGACAGTAGGAGAGGGCCGGGAAGAAGACGACACTCATGGATGCATAACCTGTGACAATGGTTCGGACTAACATCGACCGAACTGTTCAGAGGTGCCGTAAACAAAGTCAAAATAGCCTTGTTAATAGCCAACGTCTGAAACGGATAGGGCAAAGGAAGAAGAAGAAGAAATGCAAGAAACAAATTCAAATTCTCGGAACGGAAATTTCCTCATCTTTAAATTTTTCTTTGACTATATTCACGTGCATTATATTGCCTATAAGTTTTCCGACCACCAAACGCTTTCCGTTACATAATGTATTTGTACTATTATGTACTATACATATGTACTATAACATATAACATACTATACTATAACATAATATATGTACTATACATAATGTACTATTTAAATGGGAATAAGCTACAATTAAAATTTAAAGTAAGTTTATTGACGATTCAATTTCCACTTCGGAAATCGTTCTCAAAACATAAATATTAGTAAATTAAACAAATTTTGTTTTTTTGTTACTTAGTGAAAAAATCTTCTTCTAATTTAATTTTATCTGACTCATTTATATTGACAATTTAGACATACATTATACATTTTAAAGTAAACGACTTTAAAATGATATTGCCAATATTGTTGATTACATGAAATCAACTTTAACTTGAGAATATCCGTCAAAAAATCATAGCATGTATTTCGTCTTTAAAAAGTCAAACACATGACATATAATAAGTATATCAGCCTCCATTACTGCTTATGATCCAGCCCAATTTTTGTAACATATATGAGTAGGTTTAATAGTTTGTTTTCTTTCATTAATATTATATATACCACAATACCTATTGCGAATTCCTATAAAACGTAATTTTGTTATGAACTCCAATAATGCATGCTATGTACCACCATATCCACCATCAACAACCACTGCACATTGACCAATTCTTCCTGGTATCACAAACAAAATAAAAACAAAATTTGTTTAATTTACTAATGTTTGTATTTTGAGCACGGTTTCCGAAGTGAAAATTGGAACGACAATCAACTTACTTTAACCTTTAATTGTGGCTTATTCCCGTTTAAATAGTAATTACTTTAAAATGCCACAAGAAAATAGCTTCAGAACAACAGTGTTAGAGGTTTAAATTTCCAAGTATGATGACGACCAAGCCAACCTTTGGTTTTAAATTGTGCGGTGATAAGCGACACATATCCAATAAGGTGTTATGGTTGATTGCCTCGTCTTGTATGCCTAATGTGGTGGACCAACGATTTAATTTTGGATTATTAAGTTTAAGTCATCCACATCCTTGTTGTTTGCTGCTGAAATTTTCCATTTAGTCAATCACTTGTGATTTTTGTCGTCAGCAATGATATTTAGGAACACTTATTCAATAAGCTCATCCTTTGTTGAGACAAAATTATACAAATTCGGCAGAAACAAAATCAATCCATTCGATTCGTCGACAGGAATATGGTCATTACCAGTAGCCAGAAAGTGATGGAACACTCTTCGTCAGAAGGATAGTTAAGTAATAAAATTCACATATTTGTAGTCAGATCAAGTTTCTATACATATAACCCTCAGAGTCGATGATTTAAGGTAAGCGTTTATTTTATCAGCAGCAGTCGATCTTGGAACTACTGGTAGTGTTTTGCAGAAATCGCCAGACAGTAGAATCATTGCACCTTCAAAATATCTTGAGTTTTTGCGTACATCTTCCATAGTTCGTTGCATTGCTTCCAATTCTCGTTTGTTCGCTTTTGTGCTTTTATCCCAGGTGATGAATTTACTTGCTACCGAAACCTTGGCTATTGCTGAGTGTTTTGCAATGTTGCATTTCGGTTCTTCACTCGTTTGAAGGTTTAATGGCAATTCAAAGCTGATTGGGTCAATTGCTATCCTTCTACCAGCATGGCCTTTATTCCAAAAAAAGCGACTGCTACAGTAATTTCGCATCTGATACACACTGTAAATTGTAGCCAAAATCAGTGACATAAAGAGTGTCTTTTTTCAGTTCACTTTCGTATACTTCCTTTTGTTGGGGGTACAACTTCAGTATATTCGCTTGAACTAAATGGTTCAACACATCTCCATCATATTCACTTTTATGTTTTAATTGTCGATAGTACGTGTTGTTCAATAAACGATTTGGGGATGGCATTGCTAACTTAACTAAAAAACTGACGCACATGTCTTCAATCAAAAACAAAATCTAGTTATATATCTACAGAACCCCCATTTGGATTGCGGTTACTGATACGAATTTAATTCAAAATGTCATCTTAATTGTTATCCTTTCACTTTTTTTACGATTTGCGTTGATTCGTTGGGAAGCATACCGAAATAATGATCGCAAATAATGAGCGTATCTGACTTGTAGATGCAGAAACAGTTGCTTCTGCATTTACCAGTTAAGCTTCGCGGAGAGGGCGAAGAGAATTTGTGAACCACAGCATCTCCAAAGTGAACTTCTTCATATTGAAAAAGCGCTCATCTCTAATGGTTATACCAGAAGAGAAATACATAAAGCAATGAACACCATCTCTAGAAGAAAGAAAGAAAGAAACAGAATGTAAATTCAAAGCGTTCTTGCCCTATATATCGGGGGTAACGGACAGAATTGGACGAATACTTAAGAAAGCCAACGTAAAGACCATTTTCAAGCCTACAAAGAAAATCAAAGACTGCTTAAGATCGGTAAAAGACAAACGCGATCCATTAGCGACGGCTGGAGTATACCGAATACCATGCACATGTGGAATGGTATATGTGGGAAATGGGAAATATAAAAACACAAGGATAAATGAACATAAAAGCCATTCTCGTTTAGGACATATCGACAAATCTGCCGTGGCCGAACACGCTTTGGGAAGCGGAGAACATCGAATAATGTTTGAAGAAACGCAGATGCTGAACAAAACTTCACAGTACTACCCACGGTTGTATCGGGAAGCGGTGGAAATATATAAGCACCCAAATAATTTTAATCGGATAGACGAAGGACTGAAAATTAACAAGACATGGATACCAATATTAAAATCCACAAAGACCCTTCCCGCCAAACACGAAGAGAGAAAAGAGCAGAGTCGAAACTAGTGGTGGGGAGGCGAGTGGGAAATATAAATATTGTCTCCGTAGTACAACGCGGCGTCAGTTTCAGGTTACAAGCGAAGCAGTAACATCTCCAGAAGATGCCAACCCCTAGTGTTGGCGAAACGTCGAGAACTAATCTCAGAAGACAACGGCCAAACAGCCCGAATAAACAGTTTAACAAGTTAGACGATAGCCGTGAAAGCCTAACGCAGTTTATCAATCCATATGTTGTCGAGCAAACAAATCATTTCCTTTCACTTTTGCTTTAATATTTCTTCCATTATTATTCGGTGATCGTCGCCAATACAATGAATAGCCATCCCATCGTAACTAGTCATAATAACTATTAACTATTAACCTATAAACATTACTTGAGAAAGTTATAAACAAAAGGTTATATAGATGTTACAATTTAAGCAAGGACACCTATGTGCTATTTTATTTTAACTATTTTGTATTTTTTACAAATATTTTTATATGAATAATTTTATTTTCTAAACAAAAAAATTGAATTTAAATAATTAACTAGATATTGTTATTCATTCGCATTTGTTTAATCTTAAATTTTTTTTCTTTTTAGGTTTTTTAACTTTTTTTAAGTAGCTACTCTACTATTCCGAGCTTGTGCTTTATTTACATGTATACGTATATGTATGTGAATATCGCCTTATAAGTTTAATGACTCACACCCTTAAAGTATTCTTGCGTATTATCCATTCTAGAATACGAGCAAAATTAGAACACAGCATAAGTAAAACACAGTTCGATTTTAGATGCGGTTTTGGAACTCGAGAGCCGCTCTTTGCAATACAAGTCTTGATTCAAAAATGTCTGGATCAACAGAAAGATGTTTACGCCTGTTTTATCGACTATGAGAAAAAATTCGATACTATCAAATATGACAAACTCATAGAACTATTACATCTTACAGGACTTGACACTAAAGACATCCAGATTATAAAAAATCTATATTGGAATCAAACAGCCCACATGAAGAATGGACATATGGTGAGTGAAAACGTAACCATTTCTAGAAGGGTTAGACAGGGCTGTATTCTTTCGCCACTGCTTTTCAACCTGTATACGAAACAAATATTTCTAGAGGTACTGGAAGAGTACAACGAGGGCATCAAGATTAATGGCGTACCAATAAGTAATTTTCGATATGCAGATGATACTGTTATACTGGCCGATAATATCAAAGATTTACAGATGATGCTAAATAGAGTAACTACAATTGGCAATCAATTTGGACTGAAGATCAATAGAAAGAAAACTAAATTTATGGTGATCAGTAAAAAGAACATTCAACATATCGACCTGAATATTGAAGCCGAACGTATTGAAAGAGTACACCGATTTAAATATCTGGGATATACAGTAAATGATAAGTGGGACCCAGATGTAGAGATTAAGATCCGAATTGAAATAGCAAGATCCAAATTCATCAAAATGAGAAAGCTCTTAAGCAACCGCCACCTAAGCGTTAACCTCCGATGGCGCGCCACGAAATGCTACGTACTCTCTACGCTACTTTACGGAGTTGAAGGGTGGACGTTAACAGCAGCAACTATAAAGAAGTTAGCGGCTCTAGAAATGTGGCTGTATCGACGCATACTGAGAATACCTTGGACAGACAGAGTGACCAACACCGAGGTATTAAGACGAATGGGTAAAGAGATGGAACTGTTAACAACTGTTAAAAGGAGGAAAGCGTCATACCTGGTCCATGTGTTCCGTAATGATAAGTACAGTCTGCTACAGCTTATCGTGGAAGGCAAGATTGAAGGTAGAAGAGGTTTGGGTAGAAAGAAGAAATCCTGGCTGAGAAATTTGAGAGAATGGTTTCAAATACCAGAAGCCACAAACATAATATATGCGGCACAAAACAGAGAAACCTATCGTTTGATGGTCGCCAACCTTCGGTAGAAGACGGCACATAAAGAAGAAAGAAGATACGTATATGTAATATCTAAAAGTAGTTCACTATGATAGTGGAGACGCCTATGATTGATCACTGACCTACCTGCATCCCGTAGCAGGTAAATGGATGCAAACTGCTAAGGTTTGATAATTTGAAAGAATAGTCCAAATGCAAATAAAATAACGAAGTTGGGGACTATTTCAGATATAACCGGAAATAGCCAATCACAAATATATTCATTAAAAATTTCACTGTTAAAAATCTATGCTGCTGAATTTTCAGATTTTAAATCCATTTAGATTGGCAGATACGTCTAATAGACCACTCACCAGGAGATACCCAAAATAAATATATCAGCTAAATTTTAAAGCAATTCGCTTAAAATAATTTTTGAATTTAATACATTAACAAGAAATGTAACAAGTAACACACCTTGAGGCTAAAATGCTGGTGATGAGTTTACCGATCTCCAAAGGATGCCGGTGATCAGTTTGCTACATCTTGGAGGGTCTAATCATTTTATGAGGGGCTAAAAAGTGATCAGTTCATACACGTCCGGGATTTAAAAATGGCAACAATAGCATATGTAAAGGGCTTATAAGAACAATTAAAAAGGATTTGTCAAAACAATCAATACACTGAGTTCTATTCTGTCTAAAACCAAACCAAATAACACAGGAGACGTCAAGGAACTGCATCTATTGTGGATGTAATAATTTTTATGTGGGAGAACCGCAAGAACACTAAGTGTCAGTATAATCGAGAATGAATCATACATTAAAACTGAGACTTTGACAGATCCAGTTATGCAAATATACCTGAAACAATGAACACAGAGTACAATTGAACATTATTCTCAGTTGAAACGTCAAAAACAAACGTAAAATGTAATTTTTAATAAAATCAATTATAGTAATATTTCCTATAAATAAGACGCTTACTTTGCTCTTACTCTATATAAAATATAGGTTTTTTCCTTATGTATCTGTTTTGAAATCTAAGTACAGACCTGCATCTAACATAGAAATGGCATTAAACGCCAATAAATTTTCTCAAAAATATAAGGTGTGATTTATGTTGAACTTAAAAGAGAATATTGACTGGAAACTATCACCACACTGTAAATAAGTTCTCATTGAAATTCGAGAAACACGCAACACGATGTAATAATATGTCCACCTGTTTGATAGAGGCATGTACTTGTAGTACGTTTTGCTTCCTGTTATAAGATCTAGGATAATTTACTCTGTAGTTAACGTGATATCTTGGCTTCCACTTGACTTTTGTGCTTCAGGCTTACAGCTATTCTTTGCGAATCTGCATTTTTAAAATGCCGCTAGGATGCCTAGTTTAAACAACACAGTATTATATTTCCTTAAGAGGAGTAGAATCAAAAGAAAAATTGCATAATAAACATAATAAAATGTTAAAGATAAGGTTTTTATTTGTTATACAGTTTTATTTGTTTTCTTAAAGTTACCGTATTAAATAGTTAAAAGAGAATATTTTTCCTTTAATAATCTGAAGTTTAAAGGTATTAAAATCCTCCAACTTTTATAATTCTTTTTAGGTACAAGGTTTAGTTGTAGGAAAGTCGATATATTAACAGTCATCTTAATTTTAGTTTATTAATACTTTACGTAAGTAATAAGTAATTAAAAAATAATAAAAAATATTAAAAAATACAAATATAATTTTTTGTATCCTATCTTGAATGGGATTTAACGACTCTGAAAATACGTTTATTTTGATTATTCGATTTCTATTTTAGAAATCGTTCCCGAAATACAAATTAAACAAATTATTTTGTTTTAATTATAGGTATATCTACCTATAATAACTTTAACTTGAGAATACCCGTCAGAAAAATCATAGCAACGATTTGTCTTTAACCTTGTGATAGACGCGCGTACGCAATACATACAGGCGATGCTAGGTCATCGAAGTCGGTAACACGAGAGCTCATTCCTGACGGCAGATGGCAGGGAGTATGTAGGACGAGGGAGCTGAGCGGGCCGTACCCTTTACCATGGATGAACTTGTCAAGAGTCAAGGTATTGGGTTCACTCAAGACGCGCAGGTCCCTCGGACTGGATCAGATACCACTTAAGGGTACGTTCATAATGGAGACCATTGCATCGTATCCTCGCCTAGAGCATAGCAGTGATAGTGAACGCTCGCATTTAAAATAATGCATTTATTTTACCTGGCGATTAATAATATGGTACGATAATATGGTCGGAGCTAAGGTCGACGTCTCGTTGTGAGCACCCACTAAAGCGGTGAGGGGTCTAGGACTGGCGGAGCCTGCGTGGCTTCTGGAACACATGAATGCACTGTTGGAAGCACAGACCTTTCCTGGGCCCTGGATTACGTCGAGGTTAGTACTGCTTCCCAAGGCTGGGGAATAGTATCGCCCCATCCGTCTCCTTCCACGCATCAGTAAACTGTATGAAAGGATGCTGCTAGTACGCATAGACGACATAATTGAGAGATCAGGTGGTTTATCTCGGAGGCAATTTGGTTTTTAAAAAGGGAAAAGCACGATTGAAGCAATTGTGAGTATCCTTGAAGCACTGTGCAACAGAGAGGATGAACATCCCTGGGCGGCCCTGCTATTGTTCTATGTTAGGAATGCATGCAGAGAATGTCCTGGTTACCTGATGAATGTGGTAGCGGAGTATCTGTCCGAGATTAGGATTATGGTGGAGAAGGGCACGATCGTCGACGTGACAGCCGGGGTCCCCCAGGGATCTGTCTTGGGCCCGACGCTATGGACCCCTAGGACGGGGTTATGAACTGTGAATACTGGTAGTGGCCCGAGATGAGCCAGATCTCAAATACCGGGTTCGGAACTCGACGTGGAGTGACGTTGTACCAGAATGGAAAAAGGGAAGAACGTGCGGGGGGTGGCCGGAAGGCTGCGGATAGTGCGGCTGCGTTGGTGAGGGTGATGCTCAACATTGGGGTACCCAAAGTTTTTTTCTTTTGATAGTCAATATTCTGAGTCTGAATCTTCTGATTCCTTTGAGGTACGCTGATGACATTGTAATATTTGCTACAAGTTCCGAAGAACTACAGACCATGATGACGCAACTATTTCAAGTTTCGGAAAAAGTATATAAGTGTATATGTATATGTATATGTATATGTATAAGCAAATACATCTACCTGGGACAGATAATGAAAGTTAACAAAGAAAATCAAACTGCGGAAATTACCAGAAGAATAAGGTTAGCATGGGAAGGATTTGGAAAACTGAGTTGGATCTTGAAAAGTACTAAAATAGAACAGTATTTGAAAACCAGAATTTACGATTAGTATATCCTCCGTATACTCACGTATGTTACATAGACGTGGACACTCACCAAGTCTAATATGGACAGAATAGTAAAAGCACAAAGAGCGATGGAAAGATCAATGGTCGGCGTTAGACTTATAGACAAAAAAAAACAAACAAATGGATTAGAAGCAAAACTAAAGTAAAAGACGCAGGAGAACATGCTGCCAAATTAAAATGGAGCTTCGCAGGTCGCAATGCCCGACTAAAGGATAAAAGATGGAACTACGAAATACAACAATGGAGACCATGGTTAGGAAAGAGAAGCAGAGGAAGACCACAAATGAGATGAGCTGATGACATTAAGAAGATCGGAGGACAACTGGAAGCAAGTGGCGCAAAATAGAAAACACTGGATTGATTTGGAGGAGGCCTACGTCAAAAGTTGAATTCCTTAAGGATAAAGAAGAAGAAAAAGAGTCAATATTATTTCAGCTTTATTTCCTATTCTTCTAGTAACTTCTGCATTTGACATTCTTTGGTCGGTCATAGATTATTGTTCCCATTTGCGCAATAGGACTACCAGAAAAATATTTTAACTTCGAGATCCCAGAAGATGTCGAAGCACTTAGAAATATGATTATAGATAGTGATTCGAGTGAAGAACATTTCATAGACAATAGTGGCATTGATAAAGTTGAGGCTGTCCAGGAATGTAAATAGAATTCTAACTCAGAACAAAGTGCGATATAATTTGGCGACGATTATGATATTAAAAATATTTATTTTTAAGCTACTGAAAATTAATTCACGTTAAAATTGTTAAATATGAAATTTAAATTAGTTGGAGTTCTCGAATACCTTATTACAACGTAAATCTTGAAACGTAAACCAATCTTTTATAATAGCCCTTTCTAGATTTAAATAAATATTATATAATAATGTTACGATAAATATCATGGCCTGAAAATAACTGTAAAATATATGATGACTAATAATTCTGTTTTGTTGTAGAAATTTGGCGAAGGATCTAGATTCAAATTATGGTGAATCCTCCAACTAGATGTTCTCGACTATTCTAGTATATCAGGATTTCGTATATAAATACAACATTTTTATATGGAGGGGCAGTTAATTCTGAAGACCCGCGGCCGCGATATTTACTGTTACGCTCGCCTATATAAATTATGTGTATATTTAGTGATAAATAAATTAATATCAGTTATTGTGCTTTTTAATGAATTAAGATAAGAACAAGACATTATAAATTAAATAGACATAAATAAATATCATTTCATTGGTGTCAGAAGTGGGATCGAACATAAATTAGACTTATAATAATAATACAAGTGAATATAAAATAAATTGTGAAAATGGCTACGATTTATGAGCTGACAGTGACTAATTTAAGAAGACATCTCGAAGACAGAGAATTAGCTTCTACCGGAAAAAAGGCTGAGTCAGTCCAACGACTAAAGAACGCTTTGCTAAAAGAAGGTCTAGATCCAGAGACTTATATATTTGAAGATGCTGTCATCTCGTCGATTTCGAAATTGGAGAACAAAGTTTCTGACGATATTTCGAAAGTTTCTTCTGATGTAGCCAAAGTTTCTGGTGATGTAGCCAAAGTTTCTGGTGATGTAGCCAAAGTTTCCGGCGACATCGCATCATTGGAGAACAAAGTATCCGGCGACATCGCTTCTTTAGAAAGCAAAGTTTCTAACGAGATTTCTTCTCTGGAAAGCAAAGTTTCTGCTAACATCTCTAAAGTCACTTCAGAGATATCTGCTCTTGACGATAGAGTGTCTTCGTTAAAAAACCAAGTTGCTGCCGATATGTTGGCCTTCGAAGAAAAGATATGGAAAGAGATGGAAAGGAAGATGGAGGAAACAGGGACAGCAGAGAGAGGTAACAATCCGATTACAGTGGAGATAAAAGAAGACGAGACGAAATGTAAGTTGGAGACACGGCCGAAATTTGAAGGAAGTGGAGGTTCTATTCATGTTAAAGTCCCAACTTTCGACGGAAAATCATCATGGAACAACTACATGAAACAGTTCGAATCAGCCGCAAGAGCAAATGGATGAAAAAGAAAAGGCGGTAAACCTGACTATCGCTCTTCGAGGAGATGCCTTAGATGTGCTTCAGACCATAGCCGTAGAGGAGACCGATGATTTCGAACAACTGAAGAAGAGGTTAAATATGCGATATGGCCACGAACATTTGGAGCATGTATATCAGTCACAGCTTAAAAATCGTAGACAGAAGAAAGATGAGGCTCTTCAAGAATATGAGGTAGATATTGCCAGATTAATACGATATGCTTATCCAACAGCTCCCGAAGACATGATGGAAAAATTGGCCGTTCAAACGTTTATTGATGGTCTTCGTGATCATGAAATGCAGAGAACACTGCGATTAGCTCGTCACAAAACGCTGGTTGATGTCTTATCCGCCGCCCTCGAATACGAGTCAGCTACGCAGGCCTCTGGTGGGTACAGTAAAGTTAGGACTGTAAAAGAGGAAGGAGATGAAGATAAACTTAACCAGCTCGTTAATATGATGAAAATTATTACATGCAAGAAAACGAAGACCATAAAATCAAGAAACTCACCATCAGGAAAACCAGAACGAGTCGGCTTTAGGGGAGCAGCTTCGACCCGGAACTTTTCCAAAGACCCTCTTATACTAATAGCTTCTTTGAAATGTCGTGAAGATAGTGTATATGTAGATGGAGAAATAAATGGTAAAAGACATTATAAATTAAATAGACATAAATAAATATCATTTCAATAATATTATTTTCAATTATTGGTTAAAATATTAAAAATAACAACGCGTATGTCGGAGGTACTCGTGACCGTTCTAGTTACTTTGGTGAGCACGCCTATCCGTTACTTTGGTGGGTCCGCCCATCCGTGGCGAATTTTGACGATCATCGTGGCAATCTTTCTCTTGTCTGCAACAGCGCGGAAAAGCTGCATATATGTTTTGTTGAATCAGGTTCTGTGGTTCTTTAACCAGGATCTCCTTTTCTTCTTAGACCTCTCTTTCCAAATATTTTTATTTGCAGGATGGCTTGTATAAGGACATATCTGGATACATATTATATGAATACAAACCTATTGTAGTCATTCCTTCATATAGTTCAATTGTTCACGAAGATTTAGTAGTACAGGATAAGCTGGAAGACTGTAGCTACTTTTGTAAAATTTATACCGATGACTCAAAATCGTCTACTGGTATTGGCTGTGCCATTTACATAGATAATATTCAGGATTATTTTTAGTACAAATTAAAATTAGATTGCTTAATATTCACACCTTACTTGGTACATATTGTCAAGGCGTTGGTTTTAATAATTAACAGCAAATTATATTTTGTAGGATATATAGTTTTATCCGACTCACAGTCCGTTCTCCTCTTATCTAAACACATATATACCAACAGACTAATTGTAAATGCGCTTGAATAGCTAAGGCTCCTAAGTTCTCTAAGAAGAATTGTTAGCTTTGTGTGGATAAAAGGTCACTCCAAAATTCCAGACAATGAAAAAGTGGACCATAAATACGCTACTAGTAGGTTTAGAATACAACGAGTTGCCCTAATGGGATTTAATTACAGCTAGGAAGAAACACGTTCGACTTAATGGAAATTAAGTGGCAATCCTTTACTAACAGTAGCAAAAATACATACTGCAAAATTTATCCAATTCTTCCATCTATTTCCCCAAAAGGGAGAAGGTTTATTTCTCGGAAAAATTTTATACTATGTACGATAGATGATTTTTTGGACATACTACAGTAAACGCATACCTATATAAAATAAAACTCTCAGACTTACTTTACTTTATCGTGTCCGGATATGTTATTCATAAAATTTCGGCCCAGTATCGGACTACGTCGGTTCCATCTTTGTTGGCAAGCCACAAATCTTCGAGGGTACATCGATGAGGACAGTTTTTGCATGTAAGAAGATGTTCTATATTTTGCGTTTCTCCACAGTCACAGTTCACATCATCTTGGTCTATTTTTCCCCATTTTACCATGTTTGATTTTACTGGAGTGACCCCCGTTCTTATCCTATTCATAGTTTTCCACGTTTTAAATTCTAGGGACTGGCCGATCCATTGAACCTGTGGAAGAGGAAAATATTCAGGCGGTTCATCCTGTACTGTTCCAAGGAAGCTTTTCCTGGATTTTAGTCGCTGTTTAATTTTCTCTATGTGCTCTTCGCATCAACGCGTCTGCATGTTGAGAGTTCTGCAAAACCCGCTGCTTTATATAGATTTGAGAGTGGCGTTGGTTTCATGCACCCCGTTACTATCCTGCATGTCTCATCAGTGTGGACTGATCTGCCCCAAACGGGGCACGCATATTCAGTAGTTGAGAAACACAGTGCCTGTGCCCTTGTTCTTAAAACGCCAGGACGTGCACCCCATTTACTTTACGTTAGCTTTCTAAGTATGCTGTTCCCAGTTGTTACTTTTCCTCTCTTTCCCTCTTGTTGTTTTTATGCAATATTGTCTGTAGGTGAAGTGATTTCCTCCATTATTTTTTAATTTCGCAGGCTTTGCAGCACGTATTATAAAGTTGCAAGATCTAGTTTTTTGCTCCTTGGCCTAGATGCTTTATTTGTTCACTGCATTAATCATCCACACCTGCAGCTTTCCCGTGTTTTAACCTGTTCATACCTATTAGGTCTGTAGTTCTTTAGCTCTAAGATAATAACAAAATGACTTGTGAACAAACTGGATAGTTACCAACCCTGTGAACAGGCTGGGTTCCGCTCCAGATACGGAACAAATGATCATCTACAAGTTATAAAAACGCTAATCGAAAAGTGTACAGAGTATAACAAGCCTATCTTTATTATATTCGTAGATTATGAAAAGGCGTTTGATACTATAGATCATCATAAAATGCTTCTAGCATTGGCTGACTGCCGCATTGACTACCGATATATCGCCTTGAATAAAAATATTTACGAAACTGGTAAAGCTTGTGTCCGCCTTCATGAAGATACCAAGAAGTTTCGAATACAACGTGGAATTAGACAGTGTGATACTATCTCCCCTAAATTGTTTACAGCTGTTCTTGAATATATGTTCAAGCAAATGGAACGAGAAGATTGCATGTGAATTAATATAAATGGGGAAGATCTGAACCACCCAAGATTTGCTGATGACATCATTTTAATATCTGATAGAGTTAATAAAGCTACAAAAATGTTGCACACGCTCTATAAAGTGTTAAAAACAATTGGTCTTAAAACTAACACCTCAAAGACAAAATTTATGACCAACCTTGTAGTCAGCGGTAAAATTCTGATTGAGAGCCATACCATCGACCAAGTAATAGCTTACAAATATCTAGGCATGAGATTCGCTTAGGCTGAGATAATCAGACAACTGAAATACAAAGAAGGATAGGTCTCACATGGGCTGCCTTTGGTAGATTGAATAACATTTTCAAGTCTATTATCCCAGTTTGTTTACAAAGAAAGGTTTTTAACCAGTGCGGTTTACCGGTTCTTACATATGGTGCAGAAATACTGACTCTGACAAAAAGATCAATAGATAAAATAAGAGTTACACAACGCGCTATTTAAAGATCAATATTAGGTATTACCATCAGAGATAAAGTACCAAACCTAGAAATAAGAAGAAGAACAGGAGTCACAGATGCAGTTGAAAAATAGCCATGGCTAAATGGGCTTGGGCCGGACATGTTGCCAGATTAACGGATGATAGATGGACCAGAAAGATTCTGGAATGGCGACCAAAGGAAGAAGCATATCGAAGCAGAGGACGACCACCGACTAGATGGACGGATGATATCAAGCGCATCACCACAAACTGGATGCAAGAAGCTCAAGATAGAAATAGGTGGAAAATTTTACGGGAGGCCTACGTTCAGCAGTGGACAAATACATGGCTAATTGATGATGATGACTAAAGAAGTACTAAAAGTATTCTTTACAGTTATTACATTGAAACAGGAGGTGAAATATAAAATCTCGCTTTTGAGTCGATTGTATTGCACTCAAGTATATTTTTTTCTACAGCGTACAGATTCTTGGTAAATTTATATTTTCTGTTTTTCTTCTCCTAAGTTTGAGTTTTCAGAGAGAATAAGGGTGTAAGTGACAAATTTTTTTGCATCTTTTTGAGGTTCCAAATTTGTCATTTTCGGCAAAATTGAGCTGTTCGTCTCGATTTTAGAGGTCAAATCTCTGACGACTAGACTAAATATCGCAAAACACATTTTCATTGTCGATAATACAAATAATATTTTTAAACTATTAATTGAATACAATGGACTATATACCGACGGTCTCTACCGTATATTATTTTTGTCTTATTGTTCATTTTATTTTTTGTTGAAAATATGTTTTCACATTTGTATATATGTATTTATATCTTTAGTTTATTAACGTCCTACACTATTTATTTCCAGCAATTCCGGTTTTGCACTCAGTATTACTATTGAAAGTTAGCAACCAGTTGTTGTTGTTTCGGTTAGAGCGGATGCTCAAAGTGCAGTTTGTGTACTTGGCCATTTTGAGCGAATGCATTTACGGAGAAAATTAGATAAAGCGTCAGTGCCGACCAACAAGCTAAGCTAATTTATTTTACTGTAAGTTCGTTGGTTAGCCTGTAATGACACTTTAGTTGGGAGGATGTAAACAAATTCTGGAACATGCGATTATTGAAAAAAATGGTAATGATTACTATTATTAATTTCTAACATTAACTATTATAATATATCTTTAGTTTATTAACGTCCTACACTATTTATTTCCAGCAATTCCGGTTTTGCACTCAGTATTACTATTGAAAGTTAGCAACCAGTTGTTGTTGTTTCGGTTAGAGCGGATGCTCAAAGTGCAGTTTGTGTACTTGGCCATTTTGAGCGAATGCATTTACGGAGAAAATTAGATAAAGCTTTAGTGTCGACCAACAAGCTAAGCTAATTTATTTTACTGTAAGTTCGTTGGTTAGCCTGTAATGACACTTTAGTTGGGAGGATGTAAACAAATTCTGGAACATGCGATTATTGAAAAAAATGGTAATGATTTCTATTATTAATTTCTAATATTAACTATTATAATTAAATATTACCTATTCACATCCATATGTCAGTAAAGTGAGCCTTAGCAATTCGAGGATTCCCTTGTTACATGATGTCCCTATTACATCGTTGCGAGTTTCGCATTGAAAGGTATAACCTGTTATTGTTTTAAAGTAATTTTTCTCTTAGCGGCTCTTAGCGGCTCTTAGTTTTATAATAAGTAGTGGTTTAAAATTTTGCTGATTCCAAGTTACAGTGACCCAGTTGTTCGAACGCTAATCAAAACTTGATTGCAATCAAATATTTAATTACAAGCAAATACGTCACAGCAGCTGTAAAAATTATTAAAAATTGCTTATTATTATTATTGATTTGTAAATAAAAACATGAAATTAACATCAGAAAGAGTTTAATTATAGTTTATTTTAAATTAAAACGCAAAATAATAAAATTAAATAAAATAAATCAGTCAACATAATCTCAAAATGTGACATATTTGATTTTAATTAAATATTTGATTACAATCAAGTTTTGAGTAGCGTTCGAACAACCGGCCCTAAGTAGCACGGCTTTCATATTAAAAGATTTCAAAGTGAGTGTCGTAAAGTTTTATTTTTCATTAGAAGAGCTTTTTGGCCATCTCAATATCGTAAGTCTAATTTTTTTTATTTCTTTTTTTAAGATTTTATTTGGCCCAATAGAGAAAAAAAAAGACATCAAAAACAATCAATTTCGTTGGAAAAGAAAGTTGTAATTTTAGATTGCTTAGGAAAAGGAGAAGGATCTACGGCAATTGGAAAACATTTTAATTTAGGCGAATCAACTGTAAGAGCAATTAAGAAGAATGAAGTTGCTATAAGAAAATCTATAATTTCTGTTACAAAAGAAAGTGCCAAATTTTCATCTTACTCAGGAGATGTATTATTAAAAAGAACAGAAAGAGCCATCGCAATTTGGATTAAGGAACTGATTTAAAGAAGAATTCCTGTAAGTGGTTATTTAATCCAGGAAAAAGCTCTTCAGTTTTATGAATTAATGAAATAGTCGAAGATACCCACTTCCACTTCCCAAGCTAGTAAAAAATTTTTAGCTAGCACAGAATGGCTAATCAGGTTTATAAAAATAAATGCATTTCATAATACATATCAAGATCACAGAAGAGAGTGAAGCATGTTTAAAATTTTCTTAAATTATTCCCCTTTTAAAATTACTTGCACGCTACCTATGGTATATACTTTGCTAGAAACCTTAAAAATAATTCATAAGCAAAGAGCGATTTGTCATGCCTTTTTCCCAACAAAGAAATAGTTCGCCATATATTCCTCGTTCTTTTTATCTTTCATTTGTTAAATAGAAACCCTCCCTCTTAACAACGAAGTTAGTTTCTATTGTCGAGCCACCCAGCTACTTTCTGTGAAAAGCGGAGAGGTTGATTTTCTATGAAATAATCTTTCCTGTCTAGAGAAAGTAGTAAGGTTAGAAATACAACCACACTATCCTTGTCAAATAAGTATCATTTTTGCGTGGAACTCTTCGGCCAATACTCCCACTCTTTTTTATCCTTAGCTTGTATAAGTATCAGAAATCGAGTTCATTTCCGAGTTGGTTCCTGTGGCAAGCGGTTTGTCTTCATCAAACATCGGTAAGTGTATTTTCCTCCATTACCAGTGCTTCCTACATTAAATATTTTCTCTTTTGTCATACAGACATCTTCCAATTCGAGGACACGGATTCACTTCTGGTTGCCGTTCTTCTCTACTTCTCTTCTTCCTGCATCCATCCAGTTCAGTCTAGTCTAGTGTGAAAATTGACTGATATGTTACCTGTGCCTACATCAATTTAAGAGATTGCCGAGTGAAGCGTGTGGATAGTGTGAAGAATGGGAAAAGATAAAGATGTTTTAAATACAATTAAAGTCAGAAAACTGCAATATCTGGGACATGTCATGAAGAGCGAGCGTTATAGCTTGCTGCAATTAATAATACAAGGAAGAATACAAGGTAGAAGGAGTCGCGGAAGAAGACGCATCTCCTGGTTAAACAATTTGAGAGCTTGGTTTAACTGCACTTCTGCTGACCTCTTTAGAGCAGCGGTATCAAAAGTGCGAATTGCCATGATGGTTGCCAACCTTCTTAGAGAAGATGACACATGAAGAAGAAGAAGAAGGAATGAAGCGACCGTAATTCGTTACCTTACCTTAATCATCGACGCTGCTTGAGAAGTCGCAATATACCAAGTGCGAGGGCAACGCGTCAAGTGCCTTTATTATTGAGACCGTTCTACGAAAGACGTCATTACCTGTGCCTACCTGCTGCCGACTAAGTACAATATAGACATTTCAATTGTTTCAAGAGTACTGACATTTTTACCTAAATCGTTAGGAATTGATTTATGACTCCAGTTCAGTGCCTTTACCTTACTTATTTATGGTTGTTTATTTTGAATCCAACCGAACGAACTATTATTAGTATAAAACTACGGTATAATATATACGTATGAATTACGAACAATTTGTTTTATATATAGGTTATATTTATGATAGATTTTATACACATATTTGAGGTGATCACGATCAAACATTTTAGTAAATTCATGTTTACGTATTCTCAATGCATAAAAATCACTTATTTGCTTTATTTCAAGCTATCAAATATCGACGTAGATACAATTATAATATTCCTTGCCTTTTTCTTATTATTGAGGATACTAAATTATTCATAATTATCTTTCAAAAAGATATTTTTTGTTGTATTTAATAATAAATTGTGCAATAACTGATCTCGTGCCATTTAACTGTTCAGTAAAAATTGTTTTATTACATTTACTTTAACTATACCTCAATATAACCTTGTTGATGAACTATTTGCCTTTTATTATTTTATTATGTATATAAATTTATTTGATGTGCACGGTGAATCTCTTTCAGTCATTGTTATTGATTTATATTACTATTTGGTTTATGTCGAAATATTAAGTGTGTACCGCACAATCATAATAACTTTTCTCTCACGGTTTGTTTTATTCTCACGTGATTATCTTAACCGTACCTTACCTTTTTCGTTATCTTATTTTATATCTCGTAGGTTTCTCTGTTCCTCTAAAAATAGGGTGGTGCCCAAATATTTCCCTTCACTTTATCTTCTAACTTCTCTTCTCTTTATGTTCTAACTTCTCTTCCCTTTATCTTCAGTACTTCTCTAACTGATTCTTTTTATTTGAGCTGTAATAAGAGCCCCGACCAAGAGGCCTCTACACTGAAGCTTGAGCCTAGTACCGTTCCCTGTGTAACCTCTAGTCTATCATTAGAGAGGGTACAAGAGGACTACAGCAGATAAAGCAGCAACAAAAATATTTCCACGGGAGCTAGCGAAAATTATTGAAGATAAGGACTATTGTGCCAATCAAGTAGGTATTTAACGCTGTTGAAACGGGACTGTATTGGAAAAAAATACCTAACCGTACTTACATCGCAAAGGATGAAAAAACTGCAGGTGGGCATAAAGCAAGTAACGACCGAGTAATATTATTACATACTTTGTAGCAATACATCAGGAGATAGGATGTTGAAACCGCTCTTAATAAATAAATCTCTTAGACCACGTGCTTTAAATGGCAAATATGTACTTTGCAAGTAAAAAAAGAAAAAGCAGTTGATGTTAGAAAATTGATAGAAAAACATTATGATTTAAACTGGAAGAGTATTGACGAATTAAGCTATTTTAAACACGTTTTAGAATGAGACAACTTAGGAAAACATCCACCTGCAGACGAAGTTCATAAATAGTTTACTTTAAACCACAATACTAGTAAAATAAACAGGTTCCCCTGTTTTCCTGTTTATCGACACGATATGAATAAATATAAATAGTTACAAAAACGAATACAAATATTTACTTTAATGTCTGGAAACTTTTTTGTTTTTTTCTTGGTTTTATGTAAGTTTAGAAGGTTATGGGACGTATCCTTACTTTTTCAAGGCAAGTAATGTCTTTTTTAAGCAATTTTTTTATATGAGCTTTTCTGTGGAATGTATCCACCGCATGACGAGACCTATATATATATATATATATATATATATATATATATATATATATATATATATATATATATATATCTCAAAAAGATGGTGTTTCTTTTAAATATAAGAAATAAATAGAATAAAAAGCGTTATTACAACAAGCACAATAAGATCAGAAAAAGGAGACAGGGAGACACGATCTCTCCAAAATTTCCTAATCTTACATTAAAAGGTGCATTGAAGAATTTAAGTTGTAAGAGTAAGTAACCCGTAACTGGTGATGCGGTGTCATACGAGTCGAGACAGATTTTTAAAGTGACATACGTCCTAGCTCATTTAGTGCGACTACTTGACCGCCTCAGTACCATCGAGCAAAAAGACAAAAGAGGGAATGTAAAGGTAGTGGGGGCAAAAATACTGTTAGACAGGAAGTGCCATCTTGAGAGGCCAAATTAAACAAGGAAAGAGAGTCTTTCCTTGTTTAAGAAATCAAATTTAGTTGGGTTATGTTATTATGTGTCCCAACTGTCACATGAAATCTTATTTATATTGAAGTTTTTTAACAATTGTTTCACATTTTAGACTGTTATCGTTAATATTTAATTAAAATTTTCTCGTCTAAGACACATTCTGAAAACTATTTTATAGCTACTGTTAATAAGTGTCGGAAAATTTAAATTTGGCGCATTCGCATTTCCGGATATGTCCGCCATCAGAGGCCACTTTTTTGGTCGCCTTTTCATAACAATTAGATTCCCTCTTTTGTCTTTTTGCTCGATGCTCAGTACCTATCCGTAAGTGTGTTGTGTGATATCGAGCGGGATAGTCGTGAGCAAATAGGTAAATGTTTACAAATTATACGGAAATAACTGCGCCGTGGGGACACTGTGACCCCACCTCATCAATTACGTTTTTTTTAATAATTAGTTTTTTTATTTTCAGTTGAAAATGGACCTGTCACGATACAATAAAATGGATTCCGATGATACTAGGTTTGAACAATGGGCTCAAAGTACTCTAGACGCGGATGAGAGTGATTTCAGCGGTAACGATGAGTCAGACAATCCCGACTATGTCAGCGAACACGAAACTGATTCAGAAATTGAATGGAAGCCGGAAACCGTGGAACCTCTATTGGATGTTGAAGATTATATCTCGCAAAATTCAGCACCTTCGGAGGGTAATTCGGACTCGGATCCACATGAGCAGCAATAAACTCCAGGCAAACTTCGAGAACGTACTATGGCAAAAATCGATACAAGTGGACTGCAGAAGCTCCACCTTCAAATGTAAGAACAAGAAGTTATCAACATTATCTCTCATCTTCCTGGGGTTATTGGGCCAGCCAAGTCTCTTGGGAGATTGTGTCTCCAGAAAAGTGCTTGGGAATGTATAATAACAAACGATATTTTAAAAGAGATTGTCCTTAGAACAAATGAAAAACTTGCCAGGATTAGAACGAAATTTACCGATAGTAATAGAACGGATCTAAAAGGTTTAGACATTATTGAACTAAGAGCGTTTATCGGTTTGTTATTTTACTCAGCCATATTTAAATCCAATACGGAAGACTTGAGTTCGATATTCGCTACCGACGGTACTGGTAGAGAAATTTTTAGATGCACCATGTCAGTAGAACGATTCTTAATACTTTTGACAGCGCTTAGGTTTGATGACGAAGCTACGAGGGAAGAACGTAAAAAAATTGAAATACTTGCCCCCATTTCACCAATTTTTAATAAGTTTGTAGAAAACAGCAAAAAAAAGTATTGCATAGGGCAGTATGCTTGTATTGAAATGCTCATTGGTTATCGGGGAAGATGTTTATTTCGCATGTACATGCCTTAAAAACCCCGAAAATAAGGCTTAAAGATAATGGCACTAACGGACGCCTGAACCAATTACTTTTTGAATGAATATGTATATACAGGTGCTGGAAGTAATGGCCAAACATTGTCGGAAGAGGAAAGAAAATTTAACAAACCAACGCAATCAGTTCTTCGTCTAGTAAAATGTATTGAGGGTTCTAACCATAACGTAACAGCAGACAACTGGTTTACATCCTTAGAAGTGATAACTGAGTTGAGGAACCGAGGCATAACTTACGTGGGTACTGTAAAAAAAATAAAAGGGAGATACCTATTTCTTTTTTGCCAACAAAAACGAGGCTCACGTGATCATTTCTATTTGGATTTGGTGATAGAGTTACATTAGTTTCATATGTACCTAAACCACGAAAAGCGGTACTTTTGATGCCTTCAATGCACTACAGTAATGCAGTAAACGATGAAACAAATAAACTCGAAATTATCGAGTTTTATAATCAAACAAAAGGAGGTGTCGATGCATTAGAAAAATATACAGTGTATTCTACACATCCTAGAAGTCGAAGATGGCCTCTTACTTGTTTTTATACAATTTTGGATATTTCTTCCGTCAATGCGTTTATAATATACTCATCACTACATGTATAAATTCATCAATCTCTGGATCGGTAGCTTGTGTAGGACATATGGAAAGAAGACTAACTATTTCTCAAATTCCAAGGCAACTGGGACATAATATCGTTTCTATTTTAAAAACAGACATTCCTGAACAGAAAAATGCTATTTTAGAAAAAAGAGTAAGGTGCTCAAAATGTCAAAATCTTTTTTTTTTCTTCACTTTTTTGTTATAGGATAATGTTTAGTCTAGTTACAAAATAACTAAGTTTTTGAGACTGTTTCTTCGTTTAATTTTTTATGCGTGATAAGTATTTCAAATATTTGTTAAATTTATGTTATAACAAAATAAACGTCTTTAAGTTATTGAAGTCATTTTTTTAAATATAAACAAATATCAATGTCTAATTTTGCAAAACAAATTGAGGTCAGTGTGACTCCAACTCACCATACACGTAACAAAAAGGAACTTAAATGAGAATCTGAAAAAAACGGTTTAAAAATGAATTGAAATAAAACAAAAGTGATGGCCAATTAAAATATCGCAATAGACTTAGCATAGATAGAAGGAAGACCAAAAGTGTAGAAGAGTATAATATCCTAGTTTACACGATTAAACTGTGCAAACGGAAACAAACGATCTTCTTCTTCTTGTGCCACTCCTATCGGATATTGGAAATCATCAAGGCTATCCTGACCTTGTTTACAGCTGACCTAAAGAGTTCATTAGTGGTACAGCCAAACGAACAGATCAAACGATAGAGATCACTAAAAGAATACAAATGACTTGTGTTGAAAAGTGTGACGAGTCAGTGTTTTACCCAATAAATTTAAAGAAAAGGGTATCCAACAGTTGCGTCTTATCAGTTATGAACTATGGAATGGAGACCGTGAGACTTCCAGAGTTATCAGCCAATAGATTAAGTCCAACACAGAGGGCCATCGAACGAGCTATGCTAGGAAATTTTCTAAGAAGATTTACGAAATGGGGACGTTCTAAGCACGACGAAGGTGAAATATGTAATTGAAAGAATTGCTCAACTAAAATGCAGCTAGTTGTAGTAGAAGAAGACCACAAAAACGATGGCTAGACCACATCACACACCACATAAAGACCTACATATACACACACACACACACACACACACACACACACACACACACACACACACACACACACACACACACACACACACACACACACACAAACACACACATACACACACAAACACACACATACACACACAAACATGCAACTTTTTGTCAAATTTTATCAAAGTTTGTTTTGCTAGTGAGAAACTTTTCTCTAAACTTCCAGTTTAATAGATCCTTACTCTGGAATATAGTTAGCTAATTCTTTCATGACTAATCTTTATGTTGTTACTATCCAAGTAAAACTACATCTAAAGTCCTTGATATTTTATAAGTTTCAAAGTGGAATAATTTGAAAATCGTTATACGAGAAGGATTATAACAAATATCCTACTTGTATGAAGACGAACTATACGATAAATTTAATCTAGGAATAGTTTAAAACTTAAGCTAAGTTAAGATTTAATGGAACTATTTTCCGTGTAATAATTTACTTTACTAATAGTACAATATGAGGATTTAAAATTTAGAAATAGAAGCGATTTTGTCAAAATTTAATTTTGTTGACTAATTATTATAATTGTTTAACATCCAATATTTAATGTAATATGTTTTAAAATAAACAATACGTAAAATGGGTAACTACATAAAAAATTAATATAACTAAAACTACATAAATAACTAAAACTACATAAATAACTAAAACTACATATGGGTAATCCTCACAGTGGTAAACATCAAAGTTATATATAAATAATTTCAGCAAATTAGTAATAACACAACGCACGGTTAGTACTTTAGTAAATAAACATTATAACAACATATATTGTAACACTGCGAAATATTCAGTTTATTCAGTATTTGACAGTGATTTTTTTCATTACATAGACATTGTTACAATTAGAGGTGGCAATTTTGAAAAAAAAAAAAAATATATATATAGGTTAAGCACGTCACCGAGAATCAATCTGAGAAAACTAAAAGAAACTGATATATACTAACAAATCAAAGTACAAGTGCACAAAGAAGTTCAGGAAGTAGAAAGGCAAAAGCCATTGACAACAACAGATAAATGGAGGTAAGTAGAGGAGATCTTGAAAAATATCACAAAACAAAAACTTCAAGAAGACACATCATCTAAAAATAAAAAATGGATCAAACAAGAGATAAAAGAACTGATGACGGAAAGAAGGGCACACAAGAATAAAAAACCAACAACAGTAAAAAAAAATTAATAAAATTAATCAAACAGATAATCAAAGAAGCTAAGGTACTGTGGCCATCAGAAAAGTGCGAAGAAATAGAAAGATTAGATAAACAAAATGACAGTTTTAACATACACCGGAAAATCAAAGAGACAGCTGGCATATACAAGAAGAAGGGTATCGGAAATATCTTCTTCTTCTTCTTCTTCCTACTTTATAAGTAGGCAAAATGCCTGTTTTACTTCGGTTTTTAGCCTCAATTGACGTTGTCTGGCCATTTTTTCCTCGGTCGTCCCAATGATCTTTTTTCATTTGGCGATTTGTCTCTTGCTATTCGTACTATTCTTTTTTATATCATTCTTTCGATGTGTTGATTCCATTCCACTTTTCTTCTTTTGGTCCACGCGTTTATTTCCTCTATACCACATCTCGCTCGTATTTCCTCACTTCTTACTCTGTCTCTTAGAGTTTGGTTTGTTATTTTTCGTAAGACTTTCATTTCTGTTGTTTCCAGTAGTCTTTGTGTTTTCGCCGTATCTGCTCTTGTTTCCGCTGTGTATGTCATTATCGGACTTATTGTTGATTTATATATCCTGGTTTCCGTTTCCGTTGTAAGGTATTTGTTTCTCCTATTCTCTATTTGGAAATATCATGGATAAAAATAACAAGATAATAACGGAATGTACAGATAAAATAAACAGATAGAAAGAATACTAGAATTTTCTAGAAAAAATGAAGAAGGAACCAGATATTGTGTTTACGATCAAACGCATAAAATTGCAATATCTGGGACACGTTATGAGAAATCAGCACCGTTACCCCCTGCTGCAGTCTATATTGCAAGGTAAAGTCAAAGGTAAGCGAAGACCCGGTAGAAGGAGAATATCATGGCTGCGGAATTTAAGAACATGGTTTAAGAAAACCTCAACGGAGCTGTTTTGAGCCGCAGCGAACAAGGTCATGATTGCCAATATGATTTCCAACATCCGGAAACGGATAGGAACCAGGAGAAGAAGAAGAAAGAATACATAAAAGAGCTATTCGAAGACGTCGAGAAAATTGAGGTCATTGAACCAAGAAGAAGAAATGGGCCACCAATCACCAAAGACGAAATTGAAAAAGCGCTAAAATGTATAAAAAATGAGAAGGCCATGGGGCCAGATGAAATATCTACAGAAATTTTAAGAATACTAACAAAAAATCATATGGGCACACTAATAGAATTATTTAATGACATTAATTATACGGGAGATATTCCAAAAGAATAATTAATATCAATATTTATTCCAATACCCAAAAAATCAAAAGCAATGAATTGTGAAGAGCACAGAACAATTAGCTTGATGAACCACATTCTAAAAGTATTCTTATGAGTGATACACGAACGTATCTATAAAAAGCTAGATGATGGAATAGCAGAAAACCAATTGGGATTCAGAAAAGGCTTTGGCACCAGAGAAGCATTATTTACTGTACAAACACTAATCGAACGATGTCGAGATGTCAATTGCGACGTATTCATATGTCTAGTCGACTTCGAAAAAACTTTCGACAAAGTACAACACCGAAGAATGGCAAAAATACTGCAGAACACAGAATTAGATGACGAAGACGTGAGAATCATTGCCAATCTATACCGATATCAGAAAGCCATAATACGAATATACCAACAGAAATCGAAAGAAATACCTATAAATCGTGGAGTAAGACAAGGATGTGTGCTTTCCCCTTTACTTTTTAATATGTATTCAGAAGAATTGTTCAAAGAGGCATAAGAAGACGCAAATGAAGGCATATTTATTAACGGAGCACTTCTGAATAATCTTAGATATGCAGATGACACAATACTCCTAGCGGACAGCAGAGAAGGACTATAGATCTTGGTTGATCGCATTATCCAATACCGCGAAAGGTATGGAATGGCACTGAATACAAATAAAACAAAAATCATGGTGGTAAGCAAGAACAAGATTAAGGAAGACAGTATTTATGCTAAAGGAAAACTTTTAGGCAGGGTGCACAGATATCAGTACGTAGGTTGCGAACTAAATGAACAATGGGATAGAAGTACGGAAATAAAACGGCGTATCGAGATAGCTAAAAGTGCTTTTATAAGATGAAAGCAATATTATGCAATGGAAAACTCAACATTATAATTAAAACTAGAGTATTAAGATGCTACGTATTATCTGTCCTATTATATGGAGTTGAGGCCTGGACAATTACAGAGGCGACAGAGAAAAACCTCATTAACTTTGAAATGTGGTGTTATCGAAGAATGTGGAAAATGTCTTGGACACAACACATAACAAATGTGGAAACGCTACAAAGAATGAAAAAAGATAAAGAAATACTCAACACTATAAAGAAAAGAAAAAATGAGCTACTTTGGTCACATACTAAGAAACGATAAATACGAATTGATGCGCCTGGTCACACAAGGGAAGGTGGAAGGCAAAAGAGGACCGGGGAGAAGACGCACATCCTGGCTGAAGAATCTGAGACAATGGAGTGGGAAACGTCAATAGAACTTTTCAGAACGGCTGCAGATAGAGTCAAATGAGCCATGATGATCGCCAATGTCTTTAGGGATGGGACACGTTAAGAAGAAGAAGCATGTCAACTAAACATAAGTGCACAAAGAAAATTATTTTGCAAACAAATGCATACCAAAAATAGATCACTTGAGAAAGGTACTCTGCCGAAACAGCTGTAGTGATAAAATTTTATAATAAATTTTGTGGAAGTTTCGAAAACAAAGTTTTCAGTGTTTTATTGTTACAAAAAGCTATAAAAAAACAAATAAATTTGCAGAAAGCTTATTGATGCTACCCGGCTATCGTGGAAGTTACGCTAAAACGTCTATTGACATGACCTGGCCAGGTTCTAATTTTGTTAAGATTCTCTTAAACCAGCACTCAAATACTTCGGAAGTCATTTCTTCATGATAATCTCCTGTTTTTCTTGACTCATATTGAAGCAAACCATCATCAAGAAATCCTGTATCACTTCCTATATGGATAATGATTAAACGTCGTCCCTTTCCTGATGAAGCTTTTAATCCTGTAAAGCAGCCTTCTATAAATGCTTCGCGTTTACCTTTCACATTTAAATCTTGCCAATCTTTTCCAACTGTATGACTTTCGTTAATCCAGGTTTCATCCAAATAATATGTTTTCCGTTGAATGCTGCTAAGTGTGCGTATTTCTTTAAAATGTTTTCTTCTCCGCACAATAATTTCTTTTTTTTTAATAACACACTTTTTCTGTTTTTACATATCGAAAGTTCATTTAGCGCATAGTTCTGATTAATAAATCTGTAAACTAATTTTTCGAAAAAAATCTTAACTGTCTTTTTCCTTCTGATTACTCTACGAGATATCTTAGGTAAAAAGTAATTGTTTTCGAGCCCTTGAGAAATTTTTTCAGTGTTGGAATTTTACTCCGAAAATAAAATGTCTTGTCTCGTCATCCAAAACAATGTTTTTTCTACCTCTAGTTTTACGTTTTACTTGCTTTTTATTTTCCGATGTATTTTTAGGCACATGATAAATACAGCTAATGGATACTTTTGTTAAATTGCTACAAATATCGACCGCTTGGCTAATATTTGATGCCATTTTTTTTGCATCATGCAATTCAATTCCTTCTTATCGTATCACTACCTTTTCGTCTGACCTTAACATTTTGCTGTCTTCTCTTCTCTTGGAAGTACTCAGTTGTTAGTCAATTATATTTTAATAATCACAGAATATAATTAAAAATTTACTATAAAACTACAAACTTCAATAACACTAGGATTATCACCACAAACTTCAACCGCCAAAAATATAATCACAAAAGGGAACAGAAGCACTCCTGCCAGCACCGCCTATGTAAATGAACGTTTCTTGCTTCGGCAGGTGCGGTGGTATTACCGCTACGATGCTTTACAAATTCCCAAGTTGCCAAGTTTTTGAAAGGGAATGGAAATGAAATGTTACATATCAATTTTTATTTTAATAACTTAAATATGTAACAAAACTGTACATATAAATAAAATTTATTTCAATACAATTTTGTTCTCAATTTTCACTATTGAAAAAACTCATTATTTTCAATTTTTATGTCGGTAATAATCGCTGCGTCGAAGAATTCAGGTTTGTATGACCATAACTGCCACTTGTGAACAAGAATCGGCTACACTGTACGGATCTTGTGGTTACGTCTGCTATAGAGAAGCACAAATAAATGCACTAATTATGATGAGAAAACGCAAATTAAACGAGTAGTTTTCGGGGGCCGCTGACTACATTTAAATTTAAGGACATTCGGCGTTTAAACGATGAAATCGCTCTTCCAAATAGTGGAATTTTACTATAATTATAATTGTTTCTTGCACATTGAAGTCAATAAACATTAATATATATATATATATATATATATATATATATATATATATATATATATATATATATATACATTCTATACATGTATCTAAAAATGTTGGCTTCCGTTCCAAATTTATTTCCGATACTGTATAGACAAAAGGAATATGCACGCACTGAAATGAAATACTACACCACACTTGACACCTCATTCACTTGGGAATTTCAAGAAAGCCATCAGCACGAAAAATATGATTCTGTTTGTATTAATGTTTACATCAGTGACTCTGAACAATGGAAATGAAAATTCATAGGCACAGATGTGACAGCTTATTATTAGCCGTTATGTCATTGCGGGTACAGGAAAATGCATTTAGGGAGAAAATCAGATTACATTTTTGGTACGGTGAAACAATGCTGAAAGAATTTGCATTTCCATTTGGTTGACAGGACCGTAAACATGTAAACAATAATGAGTGTATAATGTAAAGTACGTTCCTAAAGTATGTCATTAACCTACGAGATAATTATTTTCGGGTTAATGCCTTTCAATTTAATTCTTTATTTCACTTTTTTAAATTAATTCCCAATTCAATACTCTAAAAATATAACGATGTTAATTGTATTTAATTGTAATGTTACCTATAATATAAATAAATTCACAATATATTTTTAAACATTTTTTGTTCTGTTTAGGTGTATTGGACATTTTACTATTTTTAATGGGAATGTGCCACAATTTTGCTGTAAAATACGTTAATTTTGCTGTTTTTATTTCTACCTCGGAAATTGAAACGACAAAATAAATTTATTTTTAAGTAAAATTATTGCTTATTCCCAATAAAAATGGTAAATTGTATAAGACACGTTTCAATATATTTTACCTTTTTTAAATGTTAAGGTATAATCAACTTAATATTAAATCTTCTCCTTTATTTAATTTAAATATTTAAGTATATTTTAAAACAATGTCAGCAATCAGTTAAAGGACTACTATACGCTGACGACCTGGTTCTCCTACCAAGAGGAACAAAATCTAGAATCCACCCAAGGGATCCTTTAAAGCACATTAAATAATTAACAGAAATTATCTGATAAAACGGGACTCAGCTGTTCTAAGGAAAAAATATAATGCCTACTCTTCTCAAAAAAAGCGAAAAAAAGAAAATCCAGTTTTAACGTTCAATGACAAGAACTTGACCTGAAAATATTCCACTCTACCGAAAACCATGGACTATAAATTAACCACGAATGATCACTGAACTATCGTAATTTAATAATAATAATATGTACACAGATCCATGAAAAAAAAAACAACTGATGAAGTAAATGCAGCAATTTTTTCTACTGCTCATAAAGGTAAATTTAAGCTGTACAACAACTGGACTATCCTCAATGCAAAACAGTATGTAATTTCAGAAGCACTAAATTTCATTAACAAATTCGACCGGAGTAATTACACAATCATAACTGACTCAATGAACGTCCTTTTTGACATTCGAAACATATACTCTAACAACCCTATTCAGAAAGACATTTACAGAGATTTTCAAAATGTTGTAAAGTAAAAAAACACGTAGTAATAATTTGGGTTCCATTTCATTAAAATTTCATTAACAAATCCGACCAGAGCAAGTACACAATCATAACTGACTTAATGAACGCCCTTTGTGACATTCGAAACATATACTCTAACAACCCTATTCAGAAAGACATTTACAGAGATTTTCAAAATGTTGTAAAGCAAAAAACACGTAGTATTAATTTGCGTGGAAAGCGTGGTAACGACGTTGTGGACTACTCCAACTCAACAGACTAGTTCCAAGTGATCTTAAATTTATCTTAAAAACATAGTAGTTCGTAGCAAAACAAATGGTCGCATTGTTCCAAAAATTAAAAGAAAATAGCCACGTGACACTTGGGGACTACCGAAAGAAGTGAATACTTCTTTAAGCGCGGTACTACTGTAACGAAATATTTTACCTACCACATAGAGTATTTTTATAGGGGGTTGAAAATTGGGGACAGAAATTATTGGGTGGAGATAGGGCAAGCAAAACAAATCGAAACTTATGCGAACGGCGCTCAGGGTTTATTTGGAGAGCTGGAGTTGTGGATAAGTGAATGAAACAATGGGATTTAATTGGGGCAACTACAAAAAAATGAAACAAAGGGGTACTTACATGAATCTCCTGGACAAATGGACAAAACAAAACAACAGGAAGGACCTCTAGCTATTCAAAATGGGACGCTGCTTGGAGGAAACATCCTGCTGGAGGAAAGAAAAGGTTCTTCCGTCCTAAAAAAACTTTTTCTTTTCTAAATAAATAAACAACATGGTTTAGAGAAATAAGTTACAGATTTATTGTTGTCTCACCACAAACAGTTACAAAAATAAATGGCACAAAATACTATATAGATAGTTACAGAGATAAATACCAAAATAACAAAAGAAACACTTACTTTGTCATATCCGTTTACAACATCCGTTTACAAGTGGAAGATACTACAAAACTACAATAAATTGTTACTGGGCTATAATCTGTGGCAGAAATAAATTATTACAAATAAAGAGATATCTTCTAAATGAGACTATTCATATAGGTTAACTTTTTTCTAAAAACAAAACAAACTAATGTCAAAAAATAAAACTAACTGTCAGATGTCAATAGTTGAAATTTTAAAACTGAGAATAATTATGACAGCCATGGCCACGCCCTAACACATATATTTTTAATTAATACAAATTCTTAAATTTTAATGAAAGCAATTAAAAAATGTCGATCTTCACTTTAAAAATTCAAACAAAAAAGTTACCCGAGTTTAACTAAAATTTCTTTACTTTAAATTTCTTGTAGCTGGACTTCACTGGACTTTAGAATTTCTGGGAGAACTGGAGTTAGATTCACCGCCATACGAACAAATTCATGTCCAAACTGCGATAGGACAAGACAAAATTGAGATTGAAAGTTGGGGCACTGGAACACAAAACTTGGACTAAACTTGTTAAAAAACAGTAAACAGTAAACAAATCTCTTAGATACTTAGAAATATATATAGTGAATAGATATAGTGATTACTCTTTTAAAACTGACATATTATATAGAGTATAATTCACTATTTCTTCGACAAATTTGCCGGTTTCTTGACACGACTGCTTAATTTCAATTAAACACGACTGCTTCAATCGCCCATCTTTTCAAACCTTACTGTAACTACACATTAACTTTACACTGCTACACATTGTCCATGAAAAGGGACAAAAAACGAGAAAACATTAGAAATTTGACGTAAAATTTGGACAAACGCTGAAGTCAATCTCTCTTAACCACGCCTCAGCGAGAGTGAGTAAATTCTTAAAAATCATTCGCTTAACTTGATATAAACAAAACACTTAAAACGGGAACGGGAACCCAAAATATCCTAAAGCGGCTTCGATAAAAAAAATGCCGAGAAAATACACATCTGTGAAATATAAACAAACTCTAAAATTGTTTATATCAACTTGGCGACGCAAAGAGGAATTATTGAAAATACCTTGGTGTTTTAATACGTACGATAGAAAATGAAATAGGTACACTAAAAATATTCTTCGATATTTTAGCAAATACGAAGTGATTTCGCATATACCAAGGAATTTACAAATGCTACACTACTCTATGTGTGTTTTAATGAAATTTTGTCGTGTGTAGTCTTTGTGGTGATTTTATTCGATTATATTCGATTCGATTAGATTCTATTATATTCGATTAAATTTTATTTAATTTTAATTAATTTTTTCTAATTTTATTTTTTTTAGTATATAATTTTATTTAATTTTGTTTACTTTGATTTAATTCTAATTTATTTTATTTAATTTTATTAAATTTTTTTTAAATTTATTTAATTTTATTTATTTTTATTTAGTTTTATTTAATTGTATTTAATTTTTATAAGTTTTATTTAATTTTAAATTTGAAATTATTTCTAAATAATTTGATAATTCATAATTGTGTAAAAACTTTCTTAAAAATAATGAATATACAAAACCATCAGGTACTTTAGGAGCCAGGGGAGGGGATATTGATTATGCACTTTTGTGCCTCCTCAGAGTCTTGACGTTTTTTTATGCTTTGTTGGTGCATAGTAGTGATGTAACGAATATTCGTATTCCCATTCGCGAATATTCGCATTCGCATTCGCGAATATTCGCATTCGCGAAATTTGTGCGAATATTTTGCGAATATAAATATGTATAAGAAATAAAAAAATAAATTGAAGATTAGTTTAATAAAATAAAAATCCATCCACTTCTCAGTTTTTTTATTAAGAAAACTCATTTTATTTCACAAGCTTATAAAACTATAAAATTAGAAAACAAAAAATACATGATGCAGTGTAAGCAAACAAAAACAAATTATTCTCTGAAACTTTTATTATCCAAAAGTTTTTAATTTTAGACAATCATCTTGAAAAAGTCTAAGAATTATTAAATTACAAATTAAAAATAGTCTATGTGTTTTTATGTAAAGAGTTTAAACAAACAAACATAAACAGTTCGACTTCTTAGATAAATTCAGATAAATTTATTAATTCAGCAATTTCATTCAGCGTTTCATTTAGCAGTACATGGTCTGTATAATTGTTCTGAAAATTGCTGATTTACGCACAAATGAAACTGCCGGTAGTGCCGTAGACAATTAAAATTGCCAAATTAAAAAAAAATGAATATTCGCATTCGCATTCGTATTCGCGAATATCGGTGGCATATATTCGCATTCGCATTCGCATTTGCGAATGTTCAAAAACTGACATTTGTTACATCTATAATGCATAGAATAAATTTTTCGAGTGTACCAGGCTAGAAATCCGTCAGACAATTTGTTATTACCAATTTATTTGTTTAAGTGATTGTATCCTCTAAACTATTATAGATATTTAGTTTTATCACAATGAATATTGGTTATTTTGAAAGAACGAACAAAACGGCGTTTGGTAAACTTAGATCCGATTTTTAGAACCGGAGTTAAAACAAATTTCGTAGAAAACAATTGCAAAATAGGCATACGATGGGGTTTTTCCAAGTATAATTCTGCTTTAATACGTGCGATTAACTTTCAAAACCTCCTCATTTTCAAGGTAATTGTTTCAGCTTTAAAATTGACTTTACAAAATTACTTTATCTTTTAAACATTAAAAATGTCACTAAAAAGTTGTGAACTATTCTATCGAACTATCTTAAACTATTCGTTATGAATTGTTCTATAACTTCCATTAGCCGGATTTTCAAAGTTTATAGCCTAATTTTGTTTATTTATCTCATAAACAAATTAATTCTTAACTTTCTAGTGAAATTTTTGATGTTTAATTGTTATAACTTTTTTATTAACAAAGATAAAATAATTTTGCAAAGTTTTTTTTTTAACTGAGACAATTACCTTTAAAAGTTAATCTCAATTACGAAAGCTCAGTTATACTTGGAAAAGCACCATCGAATGCCTATTTTTCAATTGTTTTTCACGAAATTTGTTATAACTGTAGTTCAAACAATTGGATATAAGAGTACCAAACGCCATTTTGGTAATTTTTTTGAGAGGAACAATTTTCATTTTGGTAAAATTAAAGATCTCTAACAGTTCAGGAGATACCATCATTTTAACAATAAAATTATTAATAACAAATTATCTGACGTGTTTTTAGCCCGGTATCCTCGAAAAATTGATTCTAGGAACTAAAAAACATAAAAAAACGTCAAAGTACCGAGGGAACATAAAAGTCCATACCATACGCCCTACCTGGCTCCTAGACTTACAAAATAGAAGGAACTGATAATTATTTCCAAATATTTTTAAAAAAATTATAAAAAGTTTTCGTCATATAAATATATCGTTAATAATTTGTCCATAGAATGATTCGATGCAGTCATAATGCTCAATTTTAAAAGCATTCAATAACATTGAGGATTATTTTTTTTATCTTTGTAATAAGTCGTACTTTCCGAATAAATTGTATTGTAAATAAAATGAAATACTTCTACCCAACTAAACAAAATAAACTACATATATGTCTGCATGTTACAGATGAACAAGTAAGAAATTCCATTAAATCCAAAAATTTTAATTTTATCCACATAATTTAACCTGAGCTTTGATACTACGTCATTTATTCTAAAGACCTTGCTGCATAATTACAGCTTTTAATTCCAATAGCTGTTCACAAATTCTAGCCGTAATTTCATTAGTGTATGTCAATGTTTCGTGCAATTTGTTCTTTATTTAGAGATTTGCTGCATTAGCGTGCGACGGGATTTTAATCCGTGGTGTGTACTCGACTTAATAAGGTTAGTAGGATGAAATTTCTAGGTATAGAAAGATATAATCCTATTAAAAAAGAGTATATATGCTAGATAGGTAGAGAATAATATTTTATGTACAGGTATATACAGAAAAGGGAAAACAAACACATCGCTATTTTTTAAGCATACAAAATACGTCAAGATAACGCGTCGTTTTTGAAGTTATACTTCTATACGCACGGTCGGCGTTGGAAATTTGCATGAGAGTGAATCTGTGAAACCATTACATATGTAAGATAATGAGTAAGAGAGAGACAGAAGATATATTTTCTCTCTCTTCCTCTCTCGAGAATAAAAATGTTCCTTTTGTATATATATTATATATATATATATATATTATATATATATATATATATATATATATATATATATAATATTGTATATACAGTGTGACCCATTTAGATTGGAAACACCTCTATAAAATTTGAAGTCGTTAGCCGATTTTAACCAAATTTTTTTTTAATGTCATGTAATAAAAGGTCTATTGTGGGACAAAATATGAAATATTTAGTTAAATTTTCAGGGCATTCTACGATACTTTTTCTTCGTCGAAAATGGAGAATTTGTATTAGCGATTTTTTTATTAAAAAAATTTCTACGCCACTGGATTTAGAGTGGCTTCAAATAGCTATGAAAAAAATTCATTAAGATATATATATTAATAACAAACTTATGACAAATTAAAATTTTAAAACTCACTAAGAAAAAAACACTCTGTATTAACAGAAACAGGGAAACATAATTTTAGTTTAAATCCTAGTTGTCTCTACCAATCCACCATCTAATTGGATACATTTGTCGTAGCGTTTATGAATATTTCTAATTACATTTCTTAGTTGTTGGGGAGTAATTTCTACACATGCCTGTCGAATTCTTGCACGAAGTTCGTTTACGTCTCTTGCACGGGTTTGGTAAACTTTTTGTTTGATAACTCCCCAGAGAAAGAACTCTAAAATTGTGAGATCTGGAGATCTGGGTGGCCAATCTATCAACGGACTACCCCGACCTATCCAACGGTTCGAAAAATTTTCATTTAGTTATTGCTTCACGGTTCTGGCGTAATGAACAGAACACTCATCTAACTGGATATACAAATTTAATCGTTCATTAATTGGGAGCTCATGAATAGCATCCCACAAGTCGGTGTTTAAAAATTCTAAAAAGTTCTGTGAGTTCAAGTTTTCTTCAAAAAAGAAAGGACCAATAACTCGCTCGTTCAGTATACCACACCAGACATTGATTTTTTGAGAATACTGGCTTTTACAGTTTATTACCCAATGGGGATTATCTGCTGTCCAATAGCGACAATTCTGTGATGATACTACTCCATTTGTAGTGAAAGTGGCTTTGTCGGTAAACAACACGTTTTTTAGAAAATTTATTTTGTTTAAATATTCCCCTTGGGCCCATAAACAATATTCTAAACGTTTTGCTTCGTCGCCTTCTTGTAATATGTGTCAGCATTTTGGTTTGAAAGGTTTAATATTATTTACCCTAAGACATCGCCAAATACTCTCTCGAGGCACATTCAAATATAAACTGGCATTTCTTAAACTGGCATTAGGGTTATTTCTGAAATGATCTAAAATGATTTGATCATTTGATCATCTCTCCTTTTTTGTAACAGCTTATTTTTTAAAATTAGTTTTGATACTGCACCATATTCATTAAATATTCTATTTATTTTGTTTACCGTACCGCAGCTAATATTAGGACGATCCACATGTCTGTCCTTAAAAATTGTACAAACTTCCCTGGCCCTTCTATCTTCTTCTTCTTGCAGTACCGTCTCCTATCGGAGGTTGGCTACCATCACAGCAATCTTCACTTTGTTGGCTGCAGCTCTGAACAACTGTATTAAACTGCACCCATACCACTCCCTTAAATTTCGCAACCAGGAAATCCTCCTACGTTCACATTTCTCTTTCCCGAGATTTTTCCTTGGATTATGAGTCTAAGTAGAGAGTACTTTTCTCCTCTCATTATGTGGCCCAGATATTCCAGTTTTTTCGTTTGTGTGGTTTTTATAACTTCGTATTCCTTCCCCATCTTCAGCAAACAATCTTGATTTGTTACTCTTTCTGTCCATGGTATTTTCCACATTCTCCTGTAACACCAGCCCAAAAGACGTAAAATTTCAATTTTTTCTCTCAAACTTAATCTTGCAGCCATGACACAAAATATTATTAAAAGAATTTGAAGTAAATATTGTTGCAGATATTATGCATAAAATGCTAGCACTGAAATTTGTATGCCACAAATAATGTCAAACAGTAATATCGTTTCTCTATTTTAAACATTTTTTGTCTAGTAGTGGTTTATTATTAAAATTATTTGAAAAATAATTAGTTTTATGGTTATCTGTTGATACAGGGTGTTCTTTTTTGACTCGTAGCTTAGTAAGTTTTAAAATTTTAAGTTGTCATAACTTCGTTATTAATAAATATATCTTAATGAAATTTTTGTCATAGCTATTTGAAGCTACTCTAAATCCAGTGGCGTAGAAATTTTTTTAATAAAAAAATCGCTAATACAAATTCTCCATTTTCGACGAAGAAAAAGTATCGTAGACTACCCTGAAAATTTAAATAAATATTTCATATTTTGTCCCGCAATAGACCTTTTATTACATGACATTAAAAAAAAATTTGGTTAAAATCGGATAACAACTTCAAATTTTATAGAGGTGTTTCCAATCTAAATGGGTCACACTGTACATATATATATATATATATATATATATATATATATATATATATATATATATATATATATATATATATATATATAATATTATATATAATATAATATGTATTAATATTATTATTTATGTGATATGTTTTGTATTATTTAAAATTAAATGTTTATAATTATTTTAGGCTGTTGTATTTCAAAATAATCACTGTTTTACCGAGAACTGTCAATTTTGAAATGCGTTAGTGTCATGTCTAATTGGCAAATCCTTTACGTGTTTGGTTCATACGCTGGTGGTTGTGAGTTCGAATCGAAATTATGAATTTCCTTTTTTATTTTTGAAATATTTAAAAACCTCACGTTAATCTTATTAAATATATGTAATGTACGCAAAAAACATACATTTTTAAATAAAATGAAAATTTACAACATAATCCGAGTTGTTGGTTTTTTATTTTTATCTTCGTAATGTAAGTTATGTATATTGGCAGTTTTAAATACTTATGAATATTACATTTTAATTTATATTGTATTACTATATTGAATTATGTTGCAGTGTATTTATTGTATTGTAATTTTTATATTAATAACAAAATAAACAATGAATTTTACCGCAGAGTATGTGTAAAATTTTTTTTGCATTCAACTCCTTTTATACATATATAAAAATAAAAATATATATTTTCATTAAAATATTGATACAATCCTTCATTTACTATACTCCTATTACAGGTCAAATGTTTATATACAGCAAACGATGCACCATATACCTATATAACTAATTATTTTTCACTTTCTGCTCTCTCTTACCTATAGCATTCAATATGTAATGATTGTGCAGATTGACTCCTATATAAATTTTTAACGGCGAACGCGTGTATAGAAGTATAACTTCTACCGGCAGTCCCACTGGACTGCCACACCCGTTTTTTTTTGGAGCAACAGACGCATTATCTACAGGCAAACTAGGGTATTAATTTGCGAGCGGTGTTTGTACGTTGCTTTCGGGGTTTATAGGCTGTAGTCTCTAAGTATTTGGTCCTGACGTCTCGGTTGCATACAGTAGATATTTTTAAATGCAATGCACAAAAAAAACGTTCTATCACTCACTAATGTCCCGTGACCCATCAGTGATTCAATATTTAATAGCGTAAATCTGAACAACATATCGACTACTCTGAGTCGGACCGGCTGGAAAAAAAAAGGCGTCAACCTTAACGCTAAACGAAAAGCGCCAGGACTCCTCTCCTAAGCTTTTTAAATCAAACTTTTTTGAAATTCTAATACATGTAGAGGAAATGAATATTAAATAGGTAAAAGAAATAAGAATAAGACTTACTCACAATAAATTGACCAGTAAAGTGGATATCGGCGCAACCCAACTGATATTAAACCAGCAACCGCTGCAGAGAGTTCAGAGATTCAAATACCTTGGATGTTGGATAACCCAAAATCTGGATCCATCCTTCGAAATTCGATGTAGAATTGAACAGGCAAGAAACTCATTTCAAAAATTCAAGCCTCTATTATCCAATAACTCATTAAATTTGGAAATCCGTGAAAAGTTTACAAGATGTTACGTGTGGTCTGTACTTTTGTATGGATGTGAAACTTGGACTTTAAACGCCGATATCATGAATAAAATCGAGGCGTTTGAGATGTGGTTGTATCGAAGGATTCTAAAAATTCCATGGACTAGCAGAACCAGAAACGAAGAAGTTCTTCGAAGAATGGTACATCAACGAACTCTATTAAATATTATTAAGAGGCGTAAACTAGAATATCTTGGACATATAATCAGAGGACCAAGATATGAGTTCCTTCGGCTAATTCTCAACGGTAAAATCGAAGGAAAGAAATGGATAGGACGGAAGAAACTCTCTTGGTTGAGGAATTTGCGGCAGTGGACAGGTTTGACAGCGGACCAATTGCTACACGTAGTGCAAGACCAAGATCAGTATAACAAAATTATAAGCATGGTAGTCGCCGACGTTCCGTAGGGATATGGCACTCTAAAAAGAAGACAATCAATTTATTCTACCACCAACGACCGATTTCGCATACTATAATCTGCTATGCACCTTCACGTCTTAGGTACATGGTAAACTAAATGCTGAAATTATAAAAACTCATATACTGTCTGGGTACTGTCTGGTAAAGAATATACAGCAATTATGCCAATATTATATGTGTGTGATTATTAAATATGACTTGATTAAATAAGTCAATCAATCAATAATAAAATTGATTAAATACACAAAGTAAAAATTAAATGAAAAAACAATTTGGTAAAATTTATATTAAGTAAATAAATAACCAATAAATATTGGTTATTTATTTATTTAATTAATCTCCCGCTAGTTAAATATTCCATTTCCCAATCAACATATTGCCATCTGTACAGACTCCCTTGCCTCTATCCAGTCTATCAATAATCTATTTACTAATCACCCTCTTGTAGAAAAAATCCATGACACTTACCAAAATCTTATCATCCACGACATCCATATCACAATCATATGGATTCCCTCCCACATCGGTATTATGGGTAACGATAACGCTGATCGCTTTGCCAAAGAAGCTGCTGTATCCAAGTGTACACCACATAATATACAAATTGCCAGTGACCTAAAACTAGTATAAAGAAACTCGTACGAAATTACTAGCAGAATCATTGGAAACAATCCACTACACTTTTACACCAAATAGATCAGACGATTGAGCGGTTCATACCCCTGGTATAACTAGAAATGAGATGGTTGTTGCTAGAAGATTACGTATCGGTCACACCAGATTTACACATGTTCACCTAATGAATTCTACACCTAAGCCAATCTGTCACTATTGCCAATCTCCACTAAGCGTTCTACACATCCTTGTGGACTGCCCTCATTACAATAAACGACGCCAAGAACTGGGCATGAAGAGCGACATCACAGATATATTATCGAACCAGAGTCAAGCCATCAGTTCCACAGCTATCCAGTTCCTGAAGCTAGAAAACTTACTAAATAATATATAACTATACTATATTATAATATGTAATTGTACCTTATATATAATTGTATCCACGGTGCCTCGTGCTAATGGCCGAAGCTGTCACAAGCACGTTAAATTAAATAATAAAAAAAAATTCCAGCCAGCAGAATTAAAAAAATTTTTTTTTAATATCACAGTGTTTTGATAGGTTTTTACGAATTTATTACCACCACAGTAATTTTTCACCCCTTAACTACCTCTTGTAGGAAGTCAATATTAAGCTATTAAGCGGAAACTCGAATATTAAGCTAGCTAATTCAAATAAAATTTTTGAAATACCACATGATTCTGCCCGATTTTTACTAATTTCTCGCCTCTCAACGAGCCCGTGGTAGCTTGAGTTAAAATTAAAAAAAAATTCATTTTCAAATACCACTGTGTGCTATAAAGCTTTTGCAATTCATTTACCACCTTCACAATTGTTTACTCCTCTATGAGAATAGAGGGCCAATAATTCTTCTAGATTGAATATTGAACTGACAAAACAAAATTAAAAAAGGCATTTTTAATTTTTTTTGTATTGTACTGTTATTTCAACCTTTTACGATTTTTTGCTATCTTCATATTTTTTACCTAACAAACAGGGCGTACATTCCGCACTTGACGCTATAATCTTGAAATGAACGTTTTCACATTTAATGAGTTGAAAATCAACTCTAGACGTGATCGTGCATAGATAGATACAGATACAGATACAGAGGCGCTTTATTTGCAATTTATTGCCAAAGTTGAATAATAGTGAAGAGGGCGGTATCAATCTAATATCCGATTAGAAGACTGCAGCCCCCACTCCTTGAATGGCGGTACACTTCGCTCAGTTCTGAGTTTATGCATGAACCTGATAAATACAAATCTTTTAGTCTTTTAACAATATGTGCGCAAGGTGTCCCGACTCTCTTTTACAATTAGGTAATTAATGTAATAGACAAAACATTATTTCAATTTGAATATTTCTTACCTGGTAATTATTCTGTGAAATATAACAATTCCATTGTATTTACTAAAACTCTACTTGATTTCAGTTACTTTATATTCATAAAAAGGAATTAACAGTTAAAATTTATAATTTTTGGAATAAAGCATTTTTATATTTTCAATATTTAAACATTTAACAAAATAAGTTAGCACAGAGTAACATTTCAGACTGCTTTTCAATTAGGGTAGTTAAGAAAAAAAATGACTAAAGTATAATTTCACTATTTGAGAGACTGAGTCATCGTTTAAAGGCCCAGAAATGCGGAAAGCCGTTTGGAAAACCAGTGACGTACACTTAATTTTATTTTAACGTTAATTATATTTTATTTTTCAAATATTAATGTTCGAAATAGGCCACAATATATTTATTTACCAGTTTTTACTGACGTTTCGATCTCTATATCCAAAGACCGCTTTCAAAGATATAAATGATAGTTATATTTATTTTATTTGTTTATTATTATATATTTTTATAATCTTATATTGTTTATTTTCTTTTTTTTTCTATCTTTAAAAACGGAATAGAGATCGAAACGTCAATGTATTAAACATGTAAATAGATATATTGTGGCTTATGTCCAACCTTCTCCCTAAAAATACAGAATGCCACAAACAAGCAGCTGTAGAAAAATAAATATATCTGTCATTTGTATGTTTGAAAACGGTCTCTTTATAGAGATCGAAACGTCCGTAAATTAAACATCTGAATAAATATATTGTGGCTTATTCCCAACATTATTTCTAAAAATACAGAACGACAAGCGAAAAGCCAGAGAAAATAAATAGTACTATCATTTGTATAATTGAAAACGGTCTCTGGATATAGAGATCAAAACGTCAATAAATAAACATATGAATAAATATTTTGTGGCTCATTCCCTACATTCCCCTAAAAATACAGAATGCCACAAACAAAAAGCTATAAAAAAGAAGTAATTTTGCAGAAAGTTTACTGATACCAACCGGCTGTCGCGGAAGTTACGCTAAAACGTCTTTTGACGTGACCCGTCCTTAAAGAGTTACACAATGAAATTTTTTTAAAACAAATTTTAAGACAGTTTCCACACCACCCCAGAGGTATGTCTTGTGGCGCGATACTTTTTTTAAATGGGCGTTCGCCAAGAGCCATATTGTCTTATTAAATAAAATGAACAAAACACTTAAACAGTATAAAACAAAACAAAATAAAATCCTATAAAACAAAATAAAATACTATAAACACAAAATAAAAATAATGTTTGATGTGTTTAAACACAAACACTATACACACTTACTATGTTCTTCTCGTTTTTTTTCTGTTTTTGGTTTTTTTTTTATGCTGATGTTCTTATTAAACTATTAGAAAATATTATTCGCTGTCTAAACCTGAAGATGCAGTGCTACTATCGCTGTCATTATCTTCACCACCTGGTGTAATTATAATTGGCTCTAGTAAAACTTTGATATGAGTGTCAAGTTCCCACATACGATGTTCTTCTTTAATTATGTGGCCTATACATTTAGCCCATTTCTCTGGAGTTACATGGAGGATTGCTTGAATCAAAAGTTTCTTAATTTCGTTTAATTTGAACGTTTTGTTATTGCGTGCTACTTTTTCTTTCACTTGCTTCCAGATAAGTTCAATGGGATTAAGTTCGCAATAATAAGGTGGTAGACGCAAAACTTTGACACCATAATCTTTTGCAGTTTCATCTACAGCATATTTAAGATATTCAATTTTCCTTAACCATGCAATGTCAAGTAGCTAAATTTTGAGCATTGATTCTTCGTATGCAATCCCCTTTTCTGTAAGCCATTCTTGAATCCTCCCTTTTAATTTCTTTAATAATCACCTGTTTTTTCGACTCAAATTGAAGAAAACCATCATCAAGAAACCCTGTATCACTTCCTATATGGGTGACCATTAAACGCCGTCCCTTTCCTGATGGAGCTTTTAATCCTGTATATCAGCCTTCTATAAATGCTTCGCGTTTACTTTTAACATTTAAATCTTGCCAAACTTTTCCAACTGTATGACCTTTTCCAACCTTGGTTAATCCAGGTTTCATCCAAATAACATATTTTGCGTCCAGTGCTCCGAATTTTGCGCATTTCTTCTAAATATTTTCTTCTCTGCACAATAATTTTATTTTTTTCTAATAGCATAATTTTTTTGTTGAGTTTTACATATCGAAAGTTCATTTCACGCATGGTCCTGGTTAAGACTCTACGAGATATCTTGGGTAAGGAGTCATCGTTTTCGAGCTCTTGAGAAATATTTTTCAGTGTTGAAATTTCACTCCGGAAATAAAATGAATGAATGTTTCGACGTATAATATTCCTTGTCTCGTCATCCAAAACAATGCTTTTCCTACCTCTAGTTTTACCTTTTTCTTGCTTTTTATTTTCCGATGTATTTTTAAGTAAACGATAAATACAGCTAACGGATACTTTTGTTAAACTGCTACCAATGTCGACCGCTTGGCTATCATTTAATTCCATTTTGCTGCCGACAATTCCTTCATAAACGTTTCGTATTATTACCTTCTCTTCGGGCGTTAACATTTTCCGTCTCTTTTGCGGCATTTCATTTTTGGAATCAACATCAGAATTTTGCAGTCTTCTCTTGGAACAACTCCAACTCCAATAAAACTCAAACCAAATAATCACAGAATATAACTAAAAATTTACTATAAAACGACAAACTATAACACTCGTATTATCAATAACACGTTTTATCAATAACACAAACTTATCGCATAAAATACCCTACCCTCAGAAACGCCAATGTAATGAACTATTGTTGATGGGCACTCGCTCGACAAAAACTAGCTTTACGGGTTTCTGTGGATCTGAATTGAAACGGAGTTCCGTCGCTAATTCCAAAGTTGCCAAACGATTGAAAAATATTGTTTTAAAATATCGATTTTTATTTTATAAATTTAAATATGTAACAAAACGGAACATATAAATAAAATTTATTTCATTACAATTTTGTGCTTAAATTTTACTATTGAAAAAATCAGGTTTTTTTGTATTTTTATGACAGTAATAATCGCTGCGTGGAAGAATACAGGTTTTGTATGACCATAATTACTACTTGTGAACAAGAATTGGCTACACTGTACGACAACTTCTGGTCAAGTCTACTATAGAGAAGCACAAATAAATATACTACTTTATATATTCTGTAATTTCTTGCGAGGAAACGCAAATTGCAATCGAGAAAACAGGCAGTTTTCGAGGGCCGCTGTGTACATTTAAATTTGAGGATATTCGCCGTTTAAACTATGATATCACTCTTCTAAATTGAGGGTTTCTACTATAGGCTGATAAAAATATAGTAAAAATCTAGCAGAATACTTTTGTATTTCCAAAAAGATTTTGCATTCAGCTAGCGTGAATGTGTAATATTTAAATATTTAAATTGTTAAATGTTAAAATTATACTTTCAGTTACAAGTAGAGTACAGTCAAATTGTAAAAATATAGTTTTTATCACCTTAAATTTTAACCTAGTAGAATTATTGACACCTCATACAGGGTAATTAAAGGATGAAAAATTACTAGGATCGTAATAAATTAGTACAACTCTAACACAACAGTATATCTCATATTTATAATAGATAATATTGAATAAAACGTAGGAAAAAGTTGTTAATAATATTTATTATCATAAAGCGTAATTCATTCTTGAAGGGATTGTATGTATCGTGGACCGATCCAAATTGTGTCTCAATGATTACTGAAAACTAAAACTCAACACAGAACACGCGTTCTTTGTTTTTAAAAGCCAGGCCATAAACTTTTATTGCCGGGCTAAAATGTATAATTAAAGTGTCAAGCATATCTAATATCTGTAGTAAATAAACATATTGAAAAAAACACATTTCTATTTCTTGTGTATATAAACCATTTGCGAAAATGTAAAATTTAATATGAGATTGTTTTATTTAATTTCTGAATACAAAAATTTAATTCGTATTTAGCTTGTCGCTATACTAGTGTGGTAATAAATTCGTAAAAAAATAGCAGAGCACTGTGGTAAATAGTAAAAATATTTCTTTTGGAATGCTACTAGCTTAAATATGAAGCTAGCGAAATCGCTCCTATTACGGGTAGGTTTGGTGGAAAAATTATCAGGTTGGTAATAAATTAGTGAAAAATGGTTGAAAAAATATGCCACAGGCAAAAAGTTTTTTGTTGAATTCTGCTAGCTTGAATCTTAAGCTAGCAAAATCGCTTCCCTTAAGGGTGGCTTGGTGGTGAAAAAATATTAGGGAGGTAATAAAATAGTGAAAAATGGGTAAAAAATATGGTGTAGGTTAAATTGGATTTCACTCATATGTCCCCGCTAGCTTAAGGGTCCTAATTTCAGCATTTAGTTTACCATGTACCTTAAGACCTGAAGATACATAGCAAATTATAGTATACGAAACCGGTCGTTGGTGGTAGAATAAATTGATTGTGAGTAAGTCTTATTCTTATGTCTTTTACCTATTTGAAATAGACTCGCACAGGCAATATATTCAAGATTCGAAATGAATATTATTTGTGATTTTTTTAATTTTAATTTAAATTCATAAACTTTAATCGGCTTTAAATCCGTCAGGCGAGGAGTTTCTCACTTTCCCTTACACTCTGTTATACTCTTTTGTACTTTATGGATAGTAAATTTTTAAAAAGTGTGAGTAATTTGCAACTCATCCTACAGAGATTATTTTAACAAAAAAAAAAGGTATACTTGTTAATAACTTCAAAACTCAACAGTTTTCGAGATAATCGCATTTTAAAAATCAGCTGCATAATTCTGATCTAAGGCAATTACTCCAGGCAACGAAGAAAAAATAGACAAAAACAATAATACTTCTGAATTTTGGTATAAAATACCTTTAACTAAAGTTAATAGTTAACGAAATATTAAATAAAATAAATATATCTGCAGGATAATTAATAATAGGATTTGACAAAATAACAGAATAATAGGATTTTAATCAAACATTTTACGTTTTATGTTAAATTAAAGTCGTAATCAAAACATTTTGTTTACAAACCAAATTAAGAAATAGTTAAACTAAATAACATAACTTTTTATCAAAGTAAGTGTACGATATGTCCACCATTTTCTTTAATTCATTTGTCAATATATTCCATAAAAGATCGTCTCATATTAAATAGCATCATTGGTTCTAAAGAAACTGCTGCAGTATATTTCTTCCCATAGTTGGTTGCGAATGTTTATGAGATTCTTATAGACACGTTGTTTTAATGCGCCCCATACACCAAAATTAAGCGGATTAAATTCGGGGCTACGTGGTGGCTATAATGTATAATTGATGAATATATCGATAACATTACTTATTTATGTGATTACGTTACAGCTTACGAGTAACTATAATTATTACATCTCGAACAAATGGATTATTATGATTTACTGACGAACTAATATTATGCTGAACTAAATTGCCTGGGTGTTTACTATATTTATAACAATATCGGTTGTTAGGACAACGATCATGTTTTTGTAAAAATGCTGAGTTTTTCAGGTTAGATTTGTTGCAAAAGTATTATGAAACAGGACACATATGTGTTATTCAATACCTGTGCTTTAGTTTTTATTTGTCCCGATAAAAATGAGTAAAAAATTTACGTAATGAACAATAAGTATTCTTTTCGGATTTTTTATGAATTAAATAATTATTTCAATATATCACCACATTGCCAAGGAATATGACTACCACGACCAATCCAACGTTCAGAAAAGTTGTATTTAAGTATATTTTAACAGCCTTCTCTCTAGAATGTGGTTGTGTACCATCTTGCATAAACCACATATTTTTGGGTTTTTAGCATTTTACATTAGAGAAAAACTAATACAACGCCATTATAGAACCTTAAGAAGCGATAGCAAACGGAAATTGTAAACATGATAACGGCCAACGTCTGAATATAGACACGGCACCTAAAGAAGAAGATGAAATATCTTTTCTCCAATAAGACATTTAGCCCATATAACAAAGCATTTTGTGATGTTAGATTATCATCTTTGAGTTGTTTTAATAAGAATAAACTATGAATTATGTTTATCTACAGGTATTCATTGCTTTACCGCACAAATATCAAATTAAGAATTATTGTGCAGCTTACTTATAAAATGCATTTATCTCGAAAACGGTTAAATTTTCAGGTTATTAACAAGTATACCTTTTCTTTGTAAAAATAATGTACATTTAATATTTTTTAACACAAATAGAGCTAACCTAAAGAACAAAAAAGTTAAGCGTAAATTTATGCCACAGATGTAGCATATGTGGCGCCCTCTATTAGTTACATTAAAGTAAGTATAAAATTATAATTTATCCTACTCAAAAGCATTTAACTGTAAATTTTTGTCCAAAAATATTTACAAACGTAAAAGTTATAGCGAAAAATAAAATTTTAAATTTCCAATTTAACACCCTGTATCTTTCTTAATATCAACATTTTATTAAAGCAAGTTCGCTGTAATCGTAATATTTTAAAGTGCAGAATCTACGGTTTCTGTTTGTACAATTACTTGTACAAACTACCCAATGACAAGGTAGATGAACTATTAGATACTTTTAATGGTTATGACCCCTACATCCAGTTCACTAAAGAGAGGGAAGATGGTAATTGGTCCGTCCCCTTTCTCGACATAAGGATGATGAGGGAAAACAACAACATTAAAATAGATTGGTATCAAAAACCGACCCATTCTGGTAGATACCTTAACTACCACTCATACCATAATAATTCTACCAAAGTCAACTTAATCAAACAAATGAAAAATAGAGTAAAACTATCAGATCCTTCATTTCATACAAAAAAACCTACAAATCCTACAGAAACTTTTTATTTCAAACGCTTATTAAACACCATTAGTGAATAAGATTTTGTTTAATACTATCCATAACGAAGATATTTCACCTTCCTTCACGACTAAGAATGCTGTTCCTGATGTCTTAAGTGGGAACGCAGTCTCGGATACTCCTATCAACAACTATTTTTCATTACCATATTTCAGAGATATCATTCCGGGGTTAACAAGGATTCTGAAAAGTGTTGAAAATAGCTTTGGTAATAATAATAACAACATTAAACTTAATGTGGCTTGTAGATCAGCCCTAACAATAAATAATCTTTATTCTAAGATAAAAGATAAGACTCCCATAGATAGGTTTAGTAACATTGTCTACAACATTCCATGTCTCTCTTGCAACAATTCCTACATCGGTCAAACATCTCAATTATTGAAATCACGTATTACACTACACAAAAGTGATTCTCGACTTCACCCTGACCGTTGTGCATTAGCCAAACATGTCCATTCTACTGGTCATCTCATGGACTATACGAACACTACAATTCTCCACCGTAAGAACAATAAATCTAAAAGAGAGTTCATTGAAATGTCTTATATTTTCCTTAACGATTTCTACATTAATGTTAAGAGTGACATTAAGAATCTAAGCGATATATACCACTTCTTACTTAAATCAGATACCAAGAACAATACAACATCACAGATAACTAACTTGACTGATATATCCATTAACAACTAACCTACCTTTATAATTAATTTTCATTAACTAAAAAAGATAACATTCCCTTGCTTTTCTTAGATATATCTCAATAAGATATAATAATACATGAACAATAGAATATAATTAAATAAAAAAAATCAAAATAATATTTCCCTATACTGGGATTTAATTTCATTCGTTTTTACCAATGAACCTTAACGACATAAAGATTCATAAGAACTACTGAATTTGTCAGCACTTGCGTTCTGGCTAAATCAGAACTTCACTTTTAAACTTTCTAAAAATCAAAAATTTAGTTATTGCCGACAATTCAAAGAATTACCTCCTTTTAAATGTAGTTACATTGGGTTTTTCGATTAACCTTGGGTAAACCTTTGCGTGTTAAGTTCAAAGCTACCATACATTTCAAACCTTAAAAAAACTTTTTTTTTGCACATAGTAACAAAATCACCACTATGTTACTAGCAAAGTTTTTTAATATTCTAACTCTACAATTCTAAGTTACGGTAAGATCAATAATGTTTTAATAGATAATATATGGTAGCTAATTATAATTTATTCTCTTTCAGCCCTGAAGAAGCCAAATTAATTCTCTTTAGAGCTACTCATTAGAGTCTTTCTTGCAGATTTCCCCAATATTTAAGAGTTTACTATATATATATATATATATATATATATATATATATATATATACATATATATATATATATATATATATATATATATATATATATATATATATGTATACATATATATATATATATATATATATATATATATATATATATATATATATATATATATATATATACAATAATTATTTATTTTCGTTATTTACATTTCATTAAAATATATAATAACGTGTCACATTCTAAAATTAAAAAAACTATTATTTGTATAGCATAAAAACATATATATTTTACAGGTACTCAGTTACGCATCGCACGTCACTGATGTGACTTGATACAAAATATTAAAAATTTAACGAATTTAGGAATTTACCAAAATGAAAACATTAAATTATTGACTTAAACACATAATGTTACCTGTTTAACATTAAAATATCGGGAAATAATCACCTGTCAAATTCACGTTGGACATTGTAGGTAGTCATGTGACGTCAATATCGTCGTCTATCAGCTACATGTAAAAATATCAACAGGCTCCATCCTTAGTATATTAAATCGAAGGTACGATACCAATAATAAAAAACAAAATTTTCAAATTTAAAATTTATGAATCTATTAAAACGAAATAAGGTTAATAAACATTAATTGTAAAATTCATCAATATCATGTATCAAAATAAATGCTCCTACAAGTTTTTTAAGTTTTTCGGAATTTTTAAATAAATTATCAACGAATTTAATTTAGAAGGTTTCCAATTCATTCTTTTTTCATAACCTTTCAAGAAAATAAAACTAAAAACTTCTAATTAGGAATGAAGTATTGAAAAAAATTAAAAATAATGAATTTCGGTGATTTTTGCTATAAAATCAATGTTTTAACAATGACGCCGTTATTTAAAACTGATACTTTTAAGATAAATCCAGTAATGCGACTTAAGTTTGAAATTTATATTATCTTATTATATTGTACTACACAATCTTCTTTCTGGGTGGAATATTTTCATGTTGTGACTGGCTGTATGGCACTTGCCTATTTTTCGAATTACTTTACGAATTACTTTACTTTTTACAAGGATTACAATTTTATTTGACTGGCCTATTTCCACAAATACTTCCATTAAAGTAAATTAGAAATTTCATTAGGAAATTTTGATTATATAATTAATTAAACCACTGTTTTTTAAGTTTTTATAGTGTGATTTTAAGTGTAACTCAAATTTATAGAACACACATTTGTTGAAACACCGCTCTACGTCACTGGTTGGCACTATTACATTTTCAATATAGACTACCGTATTACAGCTAAAAAGCAACTCAGTTACTAAACACTGTAGAATACACAAAAATTTATAGCACAACTGTTGTGTAACGTATTTTAGATTCTCCCGGATCTTTTATAATGATATGATTTAACCTCAAAATAGAGAACAAAAGCTATGCAAACAGCGCATCCAGTATTGTTTTGTTGTGCTACTTTTTTGTTTCTTTTTGTAGCCCATATGCACATAAAGCTTGCATAATTGTTTTAGGTAAAAACGAGAAATATTTAGAATTTGTATGCTATGTAAATGTAAAAAGGACGAAAATAATATTAGTTAACAGTAAAACATGCATTTTTGAGATCGTTAAAAACAATGATGAATAGGTATATATTCATTCAGTAGTGTGCCCAGAAAATTTCCGATCGAGTTTTGCTACAAGAGTTGAAACATCTTTTATTTTAAAAAAACTTTTAAAAAAAAAAATAAAATCCCTTATAAAAAGGTATATAAAAAACCCATTTGGGCTATGTTAAATTGACAAAACGTTTTCGGAATAAGTATTCCATCATCAGTGTCAGGTTAATACATGGAAATAGCCACTAAATATGGGGGTAAAAACCCTTTAAAAATTACTAAATGAAATTTAGTTTACATTATGTCTAGTTTAAAATTAAGATGGTAAAGTTACCGTTGGATTGGTAACATGGCGACATATGACTCTACATTAAGTTGCAAGTCCTGAGACGGTATGTCTATGAGGACTTTATTAAAGCAACTCTTTATATTACAAGCAGCTGGTTAATTAATTAAAGCATAAATAAAATGAAATAAGAAAAAAAATCGATTAGCATAACAAAAGGAACATTTCAATTTTCTTCGGTAGTCATCAACGTCATTTAAAACAAGGTTGATGATGATGAAGATGACAATTACAGAAATAAAAGTATTTAAAACCGTAATTAGAATTTCTCTCAGAGATAGAAACAATGAGAATACATTAGGAGAAACTGGAGTCCAGGATTTGGTGAGATAAACATGAGCATGACACTACAAATGGGGAGATCATGTTGACAAAATGGACCCAGGAAGAATCTCGAAACGGGAAAAAACACAATACAAAAAACCACTAGGAAGGCCCCCGAAGAGGTGGTATGACAGATGGACACCAACATTACAAAAGCTGAATGGATGGAATAAACGGGATCATGCCCTACAAGTGGAATAAGATAAGAAGAAATTTTTTGGCTTGCTAAAACAAGAAATCATAATAAAATTGTTTAATGAGCTCTTGATAAAAGATAAAGTTAGATATTGATTCGTGAAACACATGTTTTGGGAAAATTTTGTTATTGGAAGTTGGCACACCTGCTAAATGACAGAACAAAAGTCTTCCAGCTCTAAGTAGTTTATATCCATTATAACCGATTTGTGAGGTTTATGTTGTGATTAGTGCAACGTTTTTGTAAGTTTTACCATACCTAGTTTATGCTCTAATGTCAATATCACCTTGTTTCAGAGCACGTTGCTGTTGTGATATTTAATATGCCACCCAAGTGTTTTAATAAGTGTTGGGTGCTTTACGTATAATAATGGGATTCACGACGGGTCACGACGTAACTTGTTCGATCTGAGTGTGTGGTCCAATAGTTTTACGGATCGTGGCACAGTTCAAGCTACCAAAACAAAAGTTTAACATAGCAGTATAAAATCCAAAATGGACCTGCAACTTAAAGTAGACTACGTTATTGCATCGCGTCAGCCTAAGGATAAGAAATACGGTAAAAAATGGGGACGTATAGCTTTGTGTTGCTCATTTTAGTAGTCTCTAGGTATAGTTTAAGATGCTAGAAATCTGAAAATAGAAAAAGAAGAAATAAAACAGCATCCAGTTGTGAACAAAAAAAATATATATATTTCTCATTTAAGAATCTACAAGTAACGTAATTTATATCTTTTTTAATCACCATATATATTTAAATTTAGTCTGTTTGGCTTTATAAAAAAATATAAATTTCGCTAGAGACAGTAAAGGATTTCCATTTATTGTTTCAAAAAGACGTAAATTTGCTGTTCGTTCAAAAAGTTTTCCAAAAAACAGTTCAACCTTGATTTTACTTGTCACCTCGTTAACTAGTCCCTAGAGACGAAAATCGAACTGGAGAAAAATTAGATCGATAGACCAGCCAATAGTTCCGCAATTTGTTTATAGAAGTCACTAAGTTTACTGCTATATATTTTATATTATCCAATAATCTCAATTAAAACGAATTTTAAGTAAATACGAAAAATCTTATAGACAATTTATTTACGTTTGAAATAACCTGCATCAAAGTATATTATTTTTGTTTAGCTATTTTTACACCTAATAAATAGTTCCCATAAATCTATTGCATCGGATTTTTGAAGTTATACTTCTATAAGCGCGCTCCACGTTGGAAATTTGTACGGGAGTGAATCGGTGAAATCATTACATATGTAAGATAATGAGTAAGAGAGAGACAGAAGATATATTTTCTCTCTCTTCCTCTCTCGAGAATAAAAATGTTCCTTTCGTATATATATTTAATATTATATATATTCTACTCGTATATATGTATATATAATATTATATATATAATATAATATTTATTAATATTATTATTTATGTGATATGTTTTGTATTATTTATTAAATGTTCATAATTATTTTAGTCTTTTGTATTTCAAAATAATAATCTCAATAAATCACTGTATGACCTAGAACTGTCAATTTTGAAATACGTTTATGTCATGTCTAATTGGCAAATATTTTACGTGTTTGGTTCATACGCTGGTGGATGTGAGTTCGAATCCCAATATGGATTTCCTTTTTTATTTTTGAAATATTTAAAAACCCCATGTTAATTTTATTAAATATATGTAATATACGCAAAAATGCTAAATTTTAAAATAAAATAAAAATTTACAACATAATCCGAATTGTTGGTTTTTGAAGTTATACTTCTATACGCGCGTTCGACTTTGGAAATTTGCACGGGAGTGAATCGGAAATTTGCACGGGAGTATCAAGCCTCGTTAGGCATGTTAAATTATAAATTAAAACATAATGACGGTATTAGATCTTTTTTTTTTGATACAGGGCAGCGACAACTGCTGATACGTATTTCGACCTCCTTAGGTCTCGTCAGAACGGTATAGTCACTGCTCTGAACCAAAACAAAAATCTCTGCCGTCCTAGACAATAGTTATCCTAATTAAAATAACTATATACGGACGTAACTACGCCATCTAAAAACAAAAAGAGAAATCAAACGATTTCTACCTAGCGAAACCGAATTCAAATTTTTACCACTGTGTTTCTTAAAATTTGCGAAACAAACAGCTGGATAAATTACTCGGCAAGGGAATCTAAAATTGCATTCCACATGCCGTTCATCCTGGTCAAACTTCGTAGTGAATTCAGTTTCTGGTACTCCAAACGAAGTAAGTAATAAAACATAATGACGGTATTAGATCTTTGTTTTGATACAGGGCAACGACAACCGCTGATACGTATTTCGACCTCCTTAGGTCTCGTCAGAACGGTATAGTCACTGCTCTGAACCAAAACAAAAATCTGTAGTATGTGTAAAAAAATTTTTTTGCACTCAAGTCCTTTTATACATATATGAAAATAAAAATATATATTTTCATTAAAATATTAATTCAATCCTTCATTTACTTACTATACTCCTATTACAGGTCAAATGTTTATATACAGCAAACGATGCACCATATACCTGTATACCTAATTCTTTTTCATTTTCTGCTCTCTCTTACCTATAGCATTACATATGTAATGATTGTGCAGATTGACTCCCATATAAATTTGTTACGACGAACGCGTGTATAGAAGTATAACTTCTACCGGCAGTCCCACTGGACTGCCACACCCGTTTTTTATTTTTAATGAAATTTAAATTTGGACATGTCGGATTTTGCATGTTATTGGCTTGGACATATCGTGTTTTAAACACAAACACTTGCTAAAATGGGAGGACTTGTAAAAACTTTAAATTTTGGATATTTTTTATTAAAACTCTATAAAAACTTTCTACGAAACATTAAAAGAATAATATAAAAAAATACAAAATATTTAAATAACGAAATATAAGTGTCCTTCCAACAAATTTTTTTAGTTTTGTTGTCGTCTGCTTCATCTTCTCTCAAAGCATCTTGCGATGTTAAGCAGCTAGCTTCTTTTGACGCATATACTGTAGGATTTTTGAAAAGAGTCATGTTTCATCCCCTTTCTAAGTGTCTCCGTAGTGCTTTTTAATCAGTTTACTTATACTGTTCTTTATATCTGTTTTTAATGGTAAACCTACCTTCACTGCTGGTTGCATACGCAGTTTGTGTCGTCTATTAGAAAATATTGAGTTTTTGACACTATTTGCACTTAAAAATTTGAAATTTTAAAATATAAAATGTCATACGTCTGGTTGTTTCATAACAAGCTGAACGTTAGTTTTCCAGTCAAGAACTTGGGTAACGTCCCCCCAATCTGTAGACTTCACCCCAATTTTCTATTTTTTTATAAAACTGTTCAGGACACGTAACTTAGGGCATTTTCTAAATAGTTTTTACAATTTGGCCAAAAAGTCTGGTAGAATGTAGGAAATTGGTAAAAATACTTCATCTTTTTCTATGTCTGATGGACCAGTAGTTTAATAGCTAGATGGATAACATTCCTATTAGTAGCTTTAGATGATTTTTAATAGTTGTTCGGTGGATAATGCTTTTTAACCCAGTTTTCTTTTTTCTTGAACACTTTGAAGCTGCCTTCGCTTGGTATCTCTGGGCGATCTTGCATATTTGAAAGATGTGAAATTGTCGATTTTTATGCCGTACTTCGTAAAATATTTTTCTTGTACAATTTTTGCTGTAGTATTCAACAATGACTTTACAGACGACTCTTTGTAGTCTTCGCCATTGCCTTTTTTCATGTTAAAGGAATAATCCTGGAGAATTTTTGCTAGTTCCGTTACGGTAGTACATCTTTCAAGCGTAAAATTTCTCACAGTCCAAATAGAGTTAATGGACCTCTGCATGTTCAATGGAACATTTTCCGAAACCAATTTTTTGATTTCTTCACCTGACTGGCAACCAAATCTTGATTTTTCGTCTGGATTCATTATATCGGTCCAAAATTGATTACGCCTCAATGATGTTTGTCATACTGACAACAATGGAATTACCAGACAGACACCTTCGTGACGGATCTGTCATAATTTTGTCGCTGAGAAACCACGGATAGGAAGGAATTTTGTCAGTAGAAAACATGGTGTTGCCACAGAATAAATAACAATCAGAATGCCCACTCTCAGATGCCGCCTTTGAAGTTTATCAGCACGCAATCGCCACATTTTAAACGGAAGCATAGACTCGAATTGAGAAATTTGTGACAAGCTACGACAGAACTGTAATGTAAATTTTTAGAAATTAATAATTTAGTACATTTAAAATAATTTAATCTATTCTTCAACAAAAAGTAGGAATAAAATAGTACATAATATTATGTCTATAGATGCCGTAAATAAATTACAATGGGTTAATTTTTCTATGCACACCAGATAAAATATGGTGTGCATAGAAAATTCACGCTAAGGTGCCTTTCATAGTGACTTTATTAAACACAAGACAGGCAACGGCTAGTTGGAGGTAAAAATATAACATAAGGATAGACAGAGGGAACAAAGCTAGATTTATACATTCACATTACACATTCCATCCTAAATTTTTCTTTTAGTCCTTTTTAAATATCCCCAAAAAATTTGGTTAAGCCTATTATTATGACGAGAGATATATAAAATAGAAGATTGACACTGAGCAAAAGGTATTTGTTCCTTTATCAGATTTTCCAATAGATACTTAATAGCAGCATCATTATATATACACCCGAACATCCAATGATTGATATCGTCAGTGTTATCATTACAATCGCAAAGTTCTGTTTCAATTAAATTAAGTCTATGAAGATAGGTTTTCACAGTATCATGATTAACAAGGCAATCAACAAACAATGAATATACTCTTCTATTGGGACTACGTCTTGCAGCAAAAGGCGCAGTAGGTAAAACAGAGTAAATTTTTGTATAAAGGTTGTTACTTCTGTTATAGAAAGCATTCTATTCAATTTCGCAGTTTTCTTTTAATTCCTGATTATGCAGCGAGACTAAAGCATTGAAGCCGCTTCTTTAGGAAAATAATCTGCTTTGGTGTTACTCGCGTTTCTGTATATATGCTTATGCGAATTATCTTAAGCAGACAACGCAGATTTTGAATCCGACAGTATTACTATTTGTTTATCAGACATTTTTTTCTCAATAGTCCATTACAGAGCTTGATATATTGCAAACAGTTCTGCGAAATAAATGGAACATTATTGGTTTAATTTAAAAATAATGTGTTCTTGATTGTTTTGGATATATACCGCAGAACCAACTTCCAAAATGGATTTTGACCCATCAGTAAAAATCCTATATGGCTTAGCAAATTTGGCAAGTTGTTTCTAAAGTTGAATGGCGTTGTTATCATTAAAAGTAGAAAAAAAAACTTTGGTTTGTGAATAAAGAATATTGAAATTATATTGGAAGAAATTAGTTTCAGTTGGGATTTCTAAATAGGAAGAAACATTAGGAAATGCTATGTCTAAAGTTGGAGAATTTTAGTTATGTCACCATTTGTCAACTATATTAGACACAGATATGGTTTGGTTATTACCTTGACATTTAAGCATAAACTTTTCAGCTAAAAAATACGTCTTAAATGTAATGGAGGTTCCATACATTCGGCTAATAGATTTTCAGTAGGTGTAGACTTAAGTGCACCTAAAACCAAACGCAGAGCTTTGGACTGGATTCGGTCTAATTTTTTAAGTCTAGTATTTGTAGCAGACCCATATAAAAAGCAACCATAGTCAAGAATTGTCCTGGTATAGCCCTATAAAATATTAGATTAACCTTGGTATCAGTACCCCATTGGTGACGGTTATTAATATGTTCTTCCCATGTTAATTTATTATCAAGTGTGACGCCGAGATAAGTATAGTGTATTTGGACAGGTATACTTAGATTATCTGGGTTAAGGAGAAAATGTGGTCAATAGTGGATCGACCTGTATGAAATCCTGCTTAACCCAGATAATAGAAAAAAAGATGGCACGGAATCAAGAGATTCATATGTTGTTCGTCGACCTACGGAAAGCTTACGACAGCGTTCCACTGAAAAAGCTGTGGCAATCAATGGAAAGCACGAATATTAATATAGAATTAATAAAAGCCGTCAAAGTGCTATACAACCAATAACAAAAATAAAAGCAGGGACATAAATAACAACAGGATTTATGACATCAAAAGCATTAAAGCAAGGATGTTGTCTGTCCCCCACTTTATTTAAAATATACCTCGAAAGTGCTTTAAAAAGATGGAAACAAAAATGCAGGAGAATGGTGATATCGCTCACCAACACTATGGTATATATGTTCAACTTTGCAGACGAATAAGTAATAATGGCTCAAGATTATGACGATTTAAACTATATGGCACGAAAATTAATTAAAGTTGATTTAAGTATGATATATAGGGTCTAGAAGTGAATAAAACGAAAACCGAATACCTGTGCATTGGAGTAGAACAAAAAGATCTCATATTAGACGATAACACCACGATAAAGCACTACTGGACTACAAATTTCTAGGTGCCACTATTTCACAAGATGGAACATTAGACAGTCATAAGAGAGAGAAATACGTCAGGCAGAAAAGCCATCACAGTGTTAAACAGCATTTTATGGGACCAATCCATCAGCAAAGAAAATTAAGAGAGGTTATATGAGACTATAGTAAAAAGTATCACTTTATACAGCTGTGAGGTATGGCCACTGAAAGAAAGAGCACTGGTAACGCTGAAAGCGACGGAAATGGATTTTTGGAAAAGAGCTGCAGGAAGATCTAGAAGAGAAAGGATTACCAACGAACGCATTAGAGAAATATTGGGAATCACACGAACGATCGCAGATGACTAACAACAAAACAACTTATCTAAAACGGACACATACAAAGAATGGATAAACAACGAATACCAAAAGAAATATTAAAATGACAACCAGAAGGAAAGAGAAAACGAGGTAGACTGAGAAAAAGTTGGAGCGAAGGAATAAATAAAGAACTGAAAGAGAGGGCCATAGACGAAGACCTATGGAACAACCGGACTAAGTGGCGATTGGAAGCCGGAAAACGGTGGAGAACGTTATAAACCGACAAGTAGTAGTGTATACTTAAATTATCAATTTTAATACTGGATATATTCGGTAAGCGATGACGAGTAAACAACACCACGGCGAATTTATTCGAAATAAGTTCCAACACTTGGTTAACATCGGCTTATTGTAAAATATTACAATTAATACCCATACCATGTAGATCCTTAGTTATGTTTAATGAGTTTATACAACGATGGTTATAACGGTTTTTACGATCTCTTTTCTAAAAATCATTAAAATTAGCGCTGTTCTCTATTCGCCTGGTATTCTATTTTCTGTATTGATTTTCGGTTTGAAACGTAATTTCTAAATTGTGGTCAATATGAACAAATCAGATAAAATTAAATTATTAGAAGAATTTTTATCAACCAAGTGGCAATAGTGGCAATAGAACCGTCAAATAAACTTAATTTTAAAGCAAAATTGTGACCTATTTTCAACAAAAATAGTAAATTGCAATAAGATGCCACAAGAAAATGGCTTCAGAAAAATATTATGCAACTTTTATATAATATGATTTAACTATTTATAAATTTGGCTGCCTGGTCTAACGCCTCGAGAGGAAACTGATATTGTCACTTCTATTTAACAGCAAAAAGAAAACACGAAACAAAGGTAGATATATAACAAAGTCGCCTAACATTGGAAGTGAATAAAAGCTATAAATAAGCCTTTTGTTAACCGTTTCTCGACAGTCGGTCTTGAGCTGTTACAAATATAATCAATTCTCAGATATTTGGTGGAGACTCAGACTCTCAGTACCTTCGCTTACGGTTTACTGTAAATCAAATTCCGTTCTTGTAAGAAAATCATCCTTTGTAGCATGCAATTTTCCCCGGTTATATCAAACGATTTATGTGCTTGGGGCTTAGACGTAAAACCAATAAATTCATATGCTATACATATAGATATATGTTAATATAAAAAAATATTGGAATAATAGAACTATTTATTAAATTTATATACAGACAATATTTATTTATTTTAGCAATATTTTTATTTTGGCAATACAAATTTAGTCAACTAGTAACCCCTTTTGCCTTCAAGACCCGTTACCAGCATTTAATGGCACAATTCGATGTTTAAAAATAATTTATCTCACATCAAATCCTCATATGGACGTACACTCTGCACATGTAGATGTTTAAATTTTTTCTGGTCTACTAAATACTAGATTGTTTTACTAGCGATCCTCAGTAATGGGACAGCAAGAAAAAAGAAAGACAGACAGAGAGTGAGAAATAGATAAAGAGAACAATAAATTACACAATTACACTAATTGTATTACAATTATAAGCAAAATGATTGTTACTAACATTTGTATTATGATCACTATCTTTACTCTATCTACCGCTGCTCTGAAGAGTTCTATTGAACTGCATACAAAACGAGTTCCTTAAATTTTTGAACCACAACACTCTTTTTCTTCTTATACTCTTTTCTACTCTTATTTTTCGTTGTATTATTAATCTTAGCATTTCATATTTTTCTCAATACTTTCGTGTTCGTTTTCTTCTGTGTCCATGCTAAGCAACCTTCTGTAGCACCAGGAGATTTTGGGCCAGATTATATGAATCTGTGTTCCTTTTTGGTCTTTTAGATACAATTAATATACCGTAGGTATATATATATATATATATATATATATATATATATATATATATATATATTGGATGACGTGTTCTTATTGCTTTTGGAGTTAAAATAATTCTATGCATATCTACTTTTAGAAATCTGGTGTAGAATTAAGGCGCTTTGAAGTTTGATTGTAGTAAACCTACTTTCATTTGTTTTCTTCTATCTTTTGTAAACTATATTTATGCAGTATTTTATTCTTTTGTGTAGAAGATCCCTGGTTTACGTTTAGTTAGAATAAAATTTCTTATGTATCATTATCTTATTTTCATTATTAACTTATTTGATATTATTGTTATCGTACTATAGGTACTCAGTCATCCTGAGTACAAATATTTTTTTTGAGGTTCATTCATTAGCAGTGTCCATTAGCTATTCATTTCTATGATATATGATCTCTATATTATATTACCTGACTTTGCTTAATTGCCTTTATTTTGATATACTTACCTGATTTGACTTTAATTATTAACTACACTTCATACTATGTGTATAGTATGCTATCTTGCAAAGGAAGTCATTGTACTTCTGAAGAAGAATTTCTGAAGACATAATTCTTCAACAATGTATATATGAATATATCAGATGCATTGCCCCTTTATTATTTATTTAAATTAATTTTCTCCCTTCATTTTTAGTCTGATGGATACTAAAATTCATTCATGCATTTATATTCCTCTGAGCGTTTCCCTTAAAAACTGTATATATTATAATTATTAAATATTTATTATAATTTTTATGCTACATTATTTTACTGGTTACCTTATACCAGTACCTTATTTAATTTCAGTTTAATGAATACTAAAATTCATTGAATAATTTTTTATTTTTCCGGAGATATTCTCTGTAGTAATTTATTAATGGTAAATTAATAATTTCAGTGTGATGAATACTACAATTCATTGGGTAATTTTTTTTATTTTCCCCAGATTAACATCTGAAAATTATATTGTTATGATATATTTTTTTTTAAATATAATAAATTTTAGTTTGACGGATTCCACAACTCGTTGGGAAGTATTCAATTTCAATATTTTTTCTTAAAAAAATGGTTGGCGCCCTCTCCCTTTCTTTCCGATAGAATAAATATTCGCCCTCTCTCTTTCTGTCCGGTAGACTAAATATTCTGTTCTATATTGACAGAAGAGCTAATTCCATCATAGGCATACGTCCTATGGCATCTGTGCTATACTTCATTGTAGTCGCTCCCTACTTTCTGTCAATCAGCTTTCAAACGTGGTGGGAAATTTTTTTTGTCTGTAATTGAAATTTATAAAAGAAGGTAAAAATTATTGTAAGGTTCATTTTATCGTCTATTAGATAAATATTATTATATATATTAGTCTAATAAATCTCTTGGGTTTATTAGATAATTTATTGGATAATTCCTGGAATATTTTATTGGATAATTTCTGAAATAGTTTATGTAATTTATTGAGTGACGTGGGACTAAACAACTGCAGCTGTCTTCCAAGACCTACCCACATGCTCTGTAGGCGGCAACAGGACCGACCTACCCACATAATTTGGAGGCAACATATTAACAGAAGCAAGCATAAGTACCAATTTTAAATCTGTTTTTTGTAAAGCTTCCGGCAGGGTTTGTTTTTGCAAATTACTTAAATATTATTTTTTATGATGAATAAATATGATTTGTTAAATCATTTTTTTATTTGTTACCAGCTAAATTTTCATTGTTTAATTCATAGTTTAAGATAAGACGAATTCACACTTGAAAGACTGAGCTAGGCGAAGCATAGACGATAAGCTCCCATGGTTGATTAAGGTATTATTTTATAATAGTATTTCAATTCTCTTTGGTAGTCTTATCGTTACAAAATACAAGGAAAATGTAGTGGATGATGCTTTTGTAACGGAAACTGTGAGTACATTAAATATAACAGAAGAAAGGAGAGAGGAATTTATAGCTGAAACTAAACAGGATAAGAAACTTCAAATGAATAGCTCATGAATGCAGTCCTGACATGACTATGACATGAGACAGGTAGCATGAGGTCTCATGGCAGATATAGAGGTTAAGCACTTTGGGATAGATTATCATCATACTGTATTACTGAAAGTATTAGTAATAAAGATGTACAACAGTCCGTATTAAACATTATTACATCCTACACTTAAACTTAAAGCTATAATTGTAAATTGTAACGCATTCTAGTCGTCATTTGTTATTTTTCTTCATGATATATATTCGTAGTATAAATAAAAGTTCTCGTATTTATTATTGTTTATTTTTAGAACTTATCGAACAAATGAACAAAAGTAATACAATAAAGCACAAAAGTAAAAGTAAATTTCTAAAGTATCTGTTTACCATTGTTGTTATTTATCCTTACCGTTCCTTCAAGTACTCTGCTTGAATAATACAGAAAAAGTACAATTAAAAATTAAGGTCCAAAGTTTTTCAAAATATATAAATCTGCATTAATAAAAGAAAGAATGCACCCGCCAATGGTTTGGCTGTTGCCTTAGTGTATCAGTTATCTCCTACTAAAATATGGCTAAAGTAATAATTTTTGCGTACAAAAAACTGTAAAGAGTGCCGTTTTTTCCGTTCCATAGATAACGAATATAAAATTGAATCATATTTTATAAATTTTATGATTTTACTGACATGTTCAGCGTGTTAAATCAAGTTATCTCGTTTGAGGACGCACTTAAAAAATTAAATTAAGGAAGTAGCAAACTCTTGAGGCCTTATCGTAACATTCCCTTCTTATTAAACGGGATTTTATGAATGTTTAGGATGAGATATTAACTTTTTGACCTCGTTCTTTTTAAATAACGTATTTAGTAATGTATTTTTTCGCTTTTCGAATAATACATTTTATTTACATTTTAAAACCTATAAAATCGTTTTTCCACGAAGATTTAAAAAAGTCACAATTCAAAAAATCAAATCAAAATAGTCAAAAATCATTTTTAATAATAGAAACTAAAAATTTCTCTGTTGAGCTATAATATTTATAGTGATACATTTTTTATGTTTTTTTGCATGTATGATAAGATCGGTATTTTTGCTGTATAAGCCGATCGTGACATTTCCGGTGGTTCTGGCCTTCGTGGTAAGGAGGATAGGAAATATATGTATAAATCGGTTCTTACATATTTTATTATTACATCTCACTATTTATAGATTCACGTTATAGCTTAACAACATACTTAGTTGATGATGATACGCGGTTAACTTTGAATTCGTCTGGTGTAACTATTATTGACTTCAATTACTTGTCTAGTTATATAATATATAGTTATATTATAATAATCTGTAACAAATTGCCTTGTAACTGGGGCAAGTTGTTGATATTATTATACTTAGCTTGCAAGGTTCCGCTTTGCTGCAACGAATGTGTTTTTATAACAGACGCGCATATGTTATACAATGTGTGCTCTAGTTTTCTAATTACCTTAATAAAATTTGGTAAACAACTATTTAATTTATTAAAGTATTCTTAAATCGTTGTATTGATCTTAATATTCCTAAAATATATATTTGATATATCACACATTAAGAAAAATTTTCAAATTTTAGTATTTTACTTAGAAACATTACAATGTAGTTTCTCCTTTATATTTAAATAATTTGAGTTGTCGTTTTGGGGATAACTTGTCAATTGAGCCTACTTTCACCTTCAGTTAATTTTCAACATTTTATTCATTATGATGATATGAAACCAAGATTTATAAAACTTAATTTTAGACAGTCTTCGATAAATTTCTTATTTCATTATGAATTTCTATTGATCAAGTTTTTGATAATTTCAATAGTTATAAATTTTCTATGTATGAGATATGTTAATTATCACTTTTGAGAAATCATTTAAAATGCTGGCATTCGGTTTCCCTATTCTATCTGCTGCTTCAACTTCAACAAATGGTCGTGTTCTGACACTCGTACCATAACCAAATTTTTTAATGTCTTTTTTTTTTGGAGTCCAGTGTACAGTTTTTTTGTGTTTTTCCAAGAAATATTTAACCATAGAAATTGCTTAAAAGAAAATTCTATATTTTTCTATCAAAATAAGAGCTCTCCTTAGCAGTGATACTTTTAAAAACTTACCGCAAGTGAAACATTGTAAACTATAAATTAATTATTTATATCAGTGCTGTATTGTAGCATAGCTCTGAAGATAGCTTTATAAGCCGAAAGTGCTCAGCTAGGAAATAAATATTTATATACCTCAAAAATACTTCTCTTTTTCATTCTTTGAAAGATAATTGAGCGAAGTTACCTTTTTTAGTATATGGTGCAGAATTATGAGGTCGTATGATAAAATTAGAAATAGGCACAAGTAAACAAAAACATAGAAAAGGGGGGTTATACACATAAATATTATGGTTTTTTATAAATTTCTCTATCGTAAAAATGAATGATCGATTTCACCGATTAAAATGTATGTGTTGAACACCTGGTGTTTCAAATGCTTCAAACCTTAATCATTCAAAATTGATGGGTAATTTGGTTTTCTAACGAACCCAGTTCTGTTAGCCCTTGAAATTACCTTTTCAATGGCTATGTATACATATATCAAAGTTTAAAAATTAACTGACCCGTTAAAGAAAAATCAATGATATTTTTAGGCATTAATTTTAAAGCGAAAACAATATACGTATTTTGGAGCTCTCACATACCGGAAGTACGCATAATAGTTTTGTAGATGAATATTGACATTTTCATTTCTAATCAACATTTTTATTTCCAAAAATGAGCTATTTACCGTGCTTCGGCAGCACGTAAGATGCAGAATCTTTACAACCAGTAAGTATGCAAAGATGCCTGCACCAGAAAAGCTGTTAAAGATTATTTTTTGTAATTGAACAAAAGGCCAATTGAGAAAGTATTTTGAGCAACTTTTAAATACAGAAAAACCTACAACGACAGGGCAACAAAGACAAATACCAGTTAGCCGAACCTGAAATACCAGGGCCCACACTAGCTGAAGTAAAGTTCGCAATTTCGTCCCTAAAAAAGCATAAAGCCCCAGGCCCAGGCGGAACTACTAAAAAAAGGAGGAGAAAAGCTCCACCTTAAGATATATCATCTTATAAGAGTCTGGGAAAGAGAAAAAATACCGAAACACTGGCATGAAAGCCCTATCCACAAAAAGGGAGACAAACAAATACGTCGGAACTATAGAGGAATATCGTTAATCAATACAACGTACAAAATTATATCCATAATACTGTCTAGAAGGCTAACTCCATACGCAAAGAAAATAATAGGAGACTACCAAAGCGGATTCAGACCGGGAAGGTTGACCATAGACCAGATATTTATCCTACACCAAGTGTTGAAAAAAAACTGAGAATTCAACCGCGATGTAGATCAAATCTTTGTCGCCTTTAAACAAGCTTACGATTCTGTTAGCAGAGAAGCAATGTGGGAGACCATGATAGAAATGGGAGTACCTGGAAAGCTGGTACGATTATCACATGTGAGCACAGAGAACGCTTCCGCACAGATCAGAATTGGCAGCACCACGTCGGAGGAAGTCCTCATTGACACCCGGCTTAGATAAGGAGATCCTCTCGCGCCCCTGCTATTTAATTTTGCACTTGAACATGCGGTAAGGAAAGCTCAACTACAACTGACAAACTGATTTGCCGCCCAAGGATCAAAAATACTATTGGCGTTTGCGGATGACGTGGACACAATTGCACAATCCACCAGAGATGCAAAAGAAGTTTTCACCCTATTCGAAAACGGAGTCAAGGCAGTTGGTCTGACGGTCAACGAGGACAAGACCAAGTACATGGTGGTTACGAAGAACCTAAGACCAAGGGTTAAACAAAACGTAACAATCAATTAATACAACTTTGAACTTTAAAGTCGTCAAAGAATTCAAGTACCCGGGAGCGATCATAACATCTGAAAATAAATATGAAAAGGACGTGGCAGCCAGGATCATTGCAGAAAACAGGGCATATTACTCATTATTGACCATACTTAAATCAAAAATACTCTCAATACCAGCAAAAATAAGAGTGTACAAGACAATAATTCGTCCCACAATAACGTATGGAAGTGAGACATGAACTCTGAACCAGCGGGAAACGACAAAATTACTGGTACTGGAAAGAAAGATACTGCGGGCTATCTATGGGCCTTGCAGAGAGGAGACAACATGAGAATGGAGAATAAGACACAATGATGAACTCCAGACAGTATATGTAGATGAAAACATAGTACGCTACATTCAAGCAAACCGAATAAGATGGGCGGGCCACGTACTAAGATCGCGTGACGAAAGATTCCTGAACGCCACATTCTGGGAAAGGCCCGATGGCAGATGGACGGACCCAAGAAAGATATGGACGGACGCAGCAGCCAGTGATCTACGCAAAATGGGAATACAGCAATGGGAAATAGCTGTTCAGGACCGGCAGCAATGGAGGGAAATAGTAAACGCGGCCAAGACTCACATAGAGTTATAGAGCCAAATGATGATGATGAATTGTCAAAAGGTTGCGGATCTTCGTGTGGTTCTAGGAGGCTAGATTTATTTTGTAATGCCAGGTGTGCGACCTGCTCGGGAGATAATTATCAAAACTGCCTTTTAATTATTGAAAAAGGAGATGTATCAAGTGATTGTGATGGTTCCTGATTTTTTGTACCACAATTTTTACGTATTTTTTATATCTCATAATTAATAAAACAATTCAAATAATATTGAGTGCTTTTTACTTCTTTTAGTATAGGGAGTCGTTTTTAAGGATTAAAAAAGTTGCAACCAAAGAAATAATGTTTCATAAGCGAGGAACAAATGTTTATTGAGTTAAATACATAAGTTTAGAGAAAGAAATAAATATCGTTTTATAAGCGAGAAATAAATTTTTAGTTATCTAAATGGAAAATTAAAACATTTTAAACTATAATAGGCTTTTAAAGTATTTTTTTGGATAATGGGATGCTTTCTAGAGGTTAAAAACTTGAAACCAATGAAACATCATTTCACAAGCCATGAATGAATTGTTATTGATTTTAATTCATAAGTTAAACATTTTACCTGGTAAAAATTATTCTTTAACATTATTTACGTCACAAGCGGTGGTTTTTAAGGGTTGAAAATTTGTATTAAAGTACAAATTATCATTGAACATGTTTATTTTACTTAATTTAATCAGATTCTAATGCATAAAACGCTTAAATATATATATTTTCCATTTAGGCGTAGTTTTAACCCCTTAAAAACAAAAAGCACACTTCGGTCATTTTTCTTTTTTAAAGGAGGGTAAGACAAGCTTAAATCCCAATTTTCAGCTAAATACATGTAGTCTGACATAATTGGGAGGTAAGGTCGTATTTTCCGCCCGAGTTCCTGGACTATAGAAGTTGCACATTGCCAGGGCCGTTTCTTCTCTTATCGTTTACATTACCCGATATAATTCTACCATGAAAATATTCGAAATTAACATTTGAGTTGGATTTTTAAATGCCATTACACCTTCTTCTTTTTCTTCTCAACCTTCTATCGTTCATTTTTAGACGTAGGCCTATTTCAACTCCTTCCATCAATCTCTATCCTAAGCAACATACTACCAATTTATTCCGACTATTATTTTATATCGTCTACCAATCTCATCTGTGTTGTTCCTCTTGGTCGTCTAACTTGCGAAGCTCCATTTGAGTTTGGCAATTTTTAACGTGATTGGTCTTGAAGGATCTTATTCGAACTTTCCCGCTAAGACCTTTCGGAATTCCTCTTCATGTGTTCTTACTTTGAAGACATCATTCCACGTTGTTTTTTTAAAGGTACTTTTTCTTTTTTTTTATGTTAATATTTTTTTTTCGCTCTAACTATACGATGGTCACTACCAGTTGTTGTGACGTCTTGTTGTTAACTGCAACTATATTAAAGGTCACATCTTTGTGTTCTATTATTTCATTAAAATTAAATTTGGAGTAACTATAAGTACACAATCTTGTTTCAGTTGTATGAAAATAATATTGCCTCATATATTTTCATCAATTTGAACAGAAAACACCCAATAAAACAGAAGATATATGATACAAAGTAGTAATTTTTATTTACTTTTATATCTCTTCCATCCAGTCATGTGTTCGAAAGAATTTTTAGAAATAAAAACCTCAATAAATCAATAATTTTACATTTAGTAAACTACTATATTCGTTTATCTGAATTTATCATTAGTTTTTTTGTTACAGTTTACCAGGTAGAATGAAAAGCGGAGACGCCAAGTTTGGTTCGAGAATCACTTCTCTCCACTGATCCATTTAAACAATTGCAAAACGGATACAAAGGCCTTCATCAATTCGTTTCGTTTGCTCGGTGATGTGTTTCATTGATGACGTTACAAGGACTACCAGTGACTTGTGATGCGCCTACTGACGTGGAATTCCTTAATCATGTTCGACATTGTGTTCGTGTTTTTCTTGTTCTTGATCGGAGTGACGTGTTTGGTGTATTATCTTCCGAATAGAAGAACAGATGTAGATGATTATCCGCTGCAGTGTTATGTCAGCACGTCTGCGGTGGAGATTCAAGGATCTGCCATTGATCATGTCTAGATTATTTATGGTAAGTTAATATTAAGACTCCAGAATTTTAGAATCTTATCTAATAAATTTAACTAAATTAATTATGCCATCTTTGGGCATCTTGAATATCGTCAGATAAAAATCGAGTTAAGCCATACGTGGAAAATTATATTTATGGACCTAATAATATATAATATTAAAAGAGTGTATAATGACGAAAAAGTGAGTGAAAAATAATAATAAATATTTCAAACTGGGTAGTAGAAATAAATGACAGACTTACTGACCTATTTATTTAGTAAGCGACGACCGGTTTCGACCACTACAGTATTCTAGTCATCATCAGGTCACCGGTAAAGTACAATCTTCCGGTACAAGGTCTATTGTTAAGATGGCCTAACTCGCTAACTTATTTGTGGGTTTTCAACTTAATATACATCGACCTGAAAAGGGGATGTTTCTTGAGGAGCTAATCTAGAAGCTGCTTTGTATTGTGATTGATTGTAAAGAGAAAAAGAAAACAGAAAGGACGTTATTGTTTGTAACTGTGTCAGTGATGTATGAAAGAAATTATTTACTTTATTCTAGAGATATATTTATAAAGATATGTAATATTTATTTTTCTCTTTAATTTTAAGATGAGTTAATAACCTATTCCTAATTGATATATGTAATACTGCTCTTAATTAGGAAAAAAAATTATTTTTTAAATAAATTTAAGAAATTTATAGGTTATAGGGTATAGATTATAGGTTACAGACTTGTGAGTTCATCAGTGTTTGATAAAAACTGTTATGTAATACAAATTATAAAAATTAAAATGAACACAGAAACATATAGAAAATACCGAAAACACTTTACACACAAGAATATGCACAAACACAAAATTGTAGATTGATCTAGTCCAGCGGCTCCCAACCTTTTTTAGCTTGAGGCACACTAACTTAAAAACTCGTTCAGCCACGGCACACTTGGGTAAATAATCCCTATAATGAGTATAATCATAAAGTATTGTTATAGTTCGTCCCAAACCCTTCTTTCAGTGCGTCATAGTTGATCGAATTCTCTCTAACACATTAAGCTGGAAGTGACAGAAAAAAACGTGAGTGTGTGATTATTATACATAGAACTAGAAAATTATTTATCGTAAAGCTAATTCTACTTACGGGTGTATAATTGGTTGGAGTTTAGAATACGCTAAAAAGATATCCAATCGATGATGCACATAAAAATATAATTTGACGCAGAAGGTCTCGATCTTGACAGTACTTTCACAACGTTAACTGATAAAATAATTGTCACTAGCGGACCAACTCGACATCGAGTTTTTTAAATGAAATTGTTATTTTGCGAGAAAATTTAAGAGATCAATACAAACAATATAAGCAAGAATATACATAACATTCATCAATAATAATGCAAGTAAAAAGTGTATTAAATATCACGAAATATTTCGTCGAAAACAATGTTTTTTGTTACAATGTTATCATTTAGCAGTTAATTTTGCATGCTGATCACGAATCCGGTGTCAGATTTGCTCTATCTTGACGTTTTATGCGCGTTTCGGGTCACTTCCGGTGTCGGATCGCAACCGGAAGTACATATTTAGATTCGTCTCGACGAGACCTTTCGATCCATATATACATTGTGGGGTCTAAAACTTAAAGTAAATTTTAACTTCCGGTCATCTCAAAACCGGAAGTGAATTTTTGTACCAAAAGTATATCTTGACAATCTCATACGTAATACTAATAATATTCCGAAAAAATATTTTAATTATCTAATATGGTTTTTGAGTTAAAGTGGTGGACAAGAAAGGGGCTTAGCGTTTTAGTATATAAGATTCCAGGTTAGTATTATCAGACATTTTACAGTGAAAATTTAATTTTGTATTTATTGTCATAAAAATATTTTAAATATGCCGAGATATATCGAGAAAGAACAAAGACTAATATTAGAATTATTAAATTATTTTCAATTAGAAAAAGAGGGATTACGATCCTGCAACTGTCAAATTTTACTAAAATGACATGCAATAATTCTCGACATTCTTAAAATCCTAGATTATGTCAAAATTAGTGACGCACTGAAAGAAGGGTTTGGGACAGACTGTATGTTGATTTTTTTACTATGTTATTTTCTTTAAAAATATAATTTAAAACATATTTCATTGAGTTAATGCTGTGCTCATTATGGAAACTAATTAGGAAAATTAAGAAAACAAAATTTTAATGCACTTATAAATATTTATTTTGTGTTAAAAGAGATGAGTTGATAACAGTATAAAACAGAATGTTCGTTTAATAAAAATAGTGACACCATATCTAAAGCGATATTGGTGCTTGGCGACCCTTCATTATTAAATCCTTTCTAGGACGTATTGTAGACAAGCACACCCTCAAGTCGTCCTCTAAAGATTTTAGCTGTGAACGATTTTTGTTATTGATGGCGTTCGTCGACGAGAAAGCAGATTCACTTATATTGATAGCTTTCTTTGTGACCAGTGGATATTCATTAAGGAGGGGAATCCCAAATGATGCAACATCTACATTAACTTTGATTTTTTTCAGTTTTGACTGACCCTCTGCTTCGTTTACTGTACTTAAGGTTAATTCCACGGTCGTTTTTTATATCTATCAGTTCACCCTCTTCACCAGTAGTGAACAAGAGGTCCCTTAAGCTAGCGGGGACACATGAGCGGAATCCAATTTAACCTACGTAATATTTTTTCACCAATTTTTCACTAATTTATTACCACCCTAATAATTTTTCACCACCAAACCAACCTTAAGGGGAGCGATTCTGCTGGCTTAAGGTTCAAGCTAGCAGAATTCAAAAAAAAAACTTTTTGTTGATGGCATATTTTTTCACCAATTTTTCACTAATTTATTACCACCTTAATAATTTTTCACCACCAAACCACCCTTAATGGGAGCGATTTTGCTGGCTTAAGGTTTAAGCTAGCAGAATTCAGAAAAAAAACTTTTTGTTGATGGCATATTTTTTCACCAATTTTTCACTAATTTATTACCACCTTAATAATTTTTCACCACCAAACCACCCTTAATGGAAGCGATTCTGCTGGCTTAAGGTTTAAGCTAGCAGAATTCAGAAAAAAAACTTTTTGTTGATGGCATATTTTTTCACTAATTTATTACCACCCTAATAATTTTTCACCACCAAACCACCCTTAATGGGAACGATTCTGCTGGCTTAAGGTTCAAGCTAGCAGAATTCAGAAAAAAAACTTTTTGTTGATGGCATATTTTTTCACTAATTTTTCACTAATTTATTACCACCCTAATAATTTTTCACCACCAAACCACCCTTAATGGGAGCGATTCTGCTGGCTTAAGGTTTAAGCTAGCAGAATTCAAAAAAAAAACTTTTTGTTGATGGCATATTTTTTCACCCATTTTTCACTAATTTATTACCACCCTAATATTTTTTCACCATCAAAGCACCCTTAAGGGAAGCGATTCTGCTGGCTTACGGTTCAAGCTAGCATAATTAAAAAAATATTTATGATATACCACAGTGTTCTGCTAGGTTTTTACGAATTTATTACAACTTTAGTAATTTTTCACCCCTTACTACCTCTTTAACAAAAATTAAATAAATTTGTTTTTTCAAAAATACTTTAATACATTTACACGGTGTGTGTGTGTGAAAAACACTTCTGTTGTAATAATTGGTATATTTAATTAAAAATTACTACTTACCTATTACTTATTAATTACTTACTAAAACTACTACAAATTTCACTGAAGATGGAATGATAAGTCCGAAAACGCTTTGAACTTAATCCTTTAGGATTTTTAAAATTTAATTAAATATACCAATCACAACAGTGTTTTACTTCAATGTTCGAGTTTTTTAACTATATGATATACAGCCAACTCACGGGAATGATCCCTTTTTAAGTTGTAAAATTTTGTTAAAAAATAGGCAATGTACAAAACAACAATATTGCAATGTTTAGCATATAAAAAAGTTGGTGAAGTTGGTGTTTGTGTAAATTCCTGCATTTATAGATGTAAACTACTTTCCTTATTTGAATTTCTAGTATTTATGGGAATTATCTTCCACACTGACACATACGGATTTCAAGATTGGAGGATTATTGGAAAACAGATCCACTATTCAACTTAAAATCTTTTTTGCAGAACATCGGAAGAGATCTTTTTCTTATAATTTTAAGGTGCTTAATCTTCATCCATAATCCAATGGGACCGAATGTTATTCCTGAAGATCGGTTTTATAGAATAAGAACAGTTATAGACTTTTTAATAATAAAATGACTGCTCTGCGTTATCCAGCAAAAGAAATATCGCTAGATGAATCGATGGTACCGTGGAAAGTTAGACTTAGTTTTAAACAATATACTAAACAAAAGACATAAAAGACGATATCAAGGTTAGAATTAATTCGTAAATTAATTTATAAAAAAGCAAAGAAAGACGGAATAGCGCACGCGAACATTTACCTATAAATAATTGCTAATAAATCGGACAAACGCGAAACGAAAACGAAAAGATGCAGAGTATGTCCTATCCTAAAAATAAGAAAAAACCCAATTTATGAGTATGTGGATTGTGCCGAGAAACCAGATCTCTCCGTGGGCGATTCTTTCAAACATTTCCATAAACAAAATAAATAAGTTAATATTTTTTTTGTAATAACCTTTAATTTTTTCCTATATTCAACTGACAATGAATGAAAAATCGACAAAGAATTAAAATACAAATATCTTTAAATTTTTAAAATGCTGCTAATATAAATTTATTTTACTACGCAAATAATCTATATCAGCTGTTCTGACCAACCGGTAATTTCGGTCTCATTTGAATATACCTACTTAAAATATTTATATCCTAAAATGTTTTCCAATATAAATTCTTTATGTTATACACCTAATCTTAAAATTATGTTTTGACCAATCGTTAATACTCTTCTTATTTAAATAATATTAAAATATTAAATACCTAAATTATTTTTCAAATTTTCATCTACCTAATGAATACAAATCTTTTAACAATAGGTGCGCACGATCCCGACGACCCTCCTTTACAATCAGATAAATAATGTAATAGACGTAATAAAATTATTTCAATTTGAATATTTCTTACCTGGTAATTTATTCTGTGAAATATAAAAATTCCACTGTATTTACTAAAACTCAACTTGATTTCAGTTATTTTATATTCATAAAAGGGACTAAGGATTCGATTTCGCTTAGCCATGTAATACAACTCGAATCAGAGTCAATTTTTTAAAACAGGTAAAATTTATAGTTTTTGGAATAAAGTGTTAAATATTTTTAATATTTAAACATTGAAAAAATAAATATTAGTTAGTATAGAATAACATTTGAAAATGTTTTTCAATTAGGGTAGTTGAGAAAAACATGACTAGGCTGGTAAAAATATAGTAAAATTTTAGCAGAGCACTCTTGTGTTTTCAAAAAGATTTTTTTATTCACCTAGCGTCAATGTGTATCTTTTTGAATGTTTCCCATTAACTGAGGCTTAGGGGGTCCAAAATTATAAGGGTGGATCAAATTTAGTTTATAAAGAATATAGAGAAAAAGATAGAGAAGTGAAAAAACAAATAACACAGCAAAAGAATGAAGAATGGGAAAGAATCTGCTTAAATATTGAAACATATATAGGAGGTACAAGAACTTCGGAGTCATGGAAAGTACTCAGAGGATTGAAACAAAACTCAAAAGAAAAAATTAAATTGGGAAATATACAGGACAAAGAATGGAAGGACTACTACAAGGAACTATTAACAGAACAAAGACCACAATTCATTGGAAAAGAAAACAGGCGAAGACGAAGCAGATTCCCACAACAAGAAATAGAAATAACAGATAGGGAAATGAGAACGGCCATAAAAGCAATCAAAAATAAGAAAGCACCGGGACCTGGAGGCATCTCACCTGAGCTTATAAAATACGGATCAAAAAAATTACACCGGATGATACAATGGATATTTCAGAAAGCCATAAATGGAGAACAGCTCCCAAAGGAATGGACGGCGGCATATATGACATCTATATTTAAGAAAGGAGATAGAAAACGATGCGAAAACTACAGAGGAATAAGCGTAATATCATCAATAGGAAGATTATATGGGAAGATACTGCGAGAAAAGATAGAGCAAGCGATAAAAGGCAAAATCGGAGAGGATCAGGCAGGCTTCACGGCAGGAAGATCATGCATAGACCACATATACACACTGGAACAACTGTTGGAAAAAAAAAACCAAAAAATAGAGATATACACTTGGCATTTGTGGACCTGAGAAAGGCGTATGACTCTGTACCAAGGTCAGAACTATGGGAGGCAATGTACAAATTAGAAATACAGACGGAACTCATAGAAGCTACAAAAGCTCTGTATAAAGAAAATAAAGTGTCCATTAAAATGGGAACAAGAATCATAGGAGACTTCACCACAACAAAAGGGCTCCTGCAGGGTTGTTCCACATCTCCAACCCTATTCAAAATATACTTAGAGAAAGCCTTGACTACATGGAAAAGAAAATGCGAAGGTATGGGAGTACCGGTACGGAACGAATACCTATATACATTAAGTTTTGCAGACGATCAAGTAGTGATTGCACAAGACCAAGACGACCTCAGCTACATGATGAAGAAACTACAAGAAGAATATACCAAGGCTGGCCTAGATATTAACCTCGCGAAAACAGAGTACCTCTCTACAAGTGAAGAAGACCTAGAAGATCTACAAATTGATGACAACGTAACAATCAAAGGAAAGGATAAATTCAAATACCTGGGGTTTATAATCACGAAAAAGGCAACAACAGAGGAAGAAATTACACAAAGATTAGGACAAACAAGAACAGCAATCCGACAACTTAACTCAGTATGGTGGGATAGACACCTAAATATGAAGACAAAAACGCAGATTTATAAAACATTAGTGCGAAGTATTATGACATATGGGGCTGAAAATTGGATCATAAACAAGAAAACCAGCAGTAAGATAGTAGCAACAGAGATGGAATGCCTGCGAAGATGCTGCAGAGTAACAAGAATGGATAGGAGAAGTAATGACGAAATAAAGCAAAGAACATCAATAGAAACAGACATACTAACATATATAGAACAAAAAAGACTAAAGTGGTATGGACATGTAAGAAGAACTAGCGACAGCAGATGGATAAAGAAAATAACCGAATGGAGCCCCATAGGAAGGAGGAAAAGAGGACGACCCCGAAAATCCTGGAGGAACGAAGTAGACGACGCCATGAGTAAGAGAGGACTAAACGATGGAGAATGGAACAACAGAGAGAGATGGAAACGGTTGAGCGAGGGAAGGCAGTGAATACTGTAGAATCCCTAAATATATATATATATATATATATATATATATATATATATATATATATCAAATTTAGTAAAAACCAGGCAAGCAATTTATATTTTCAGTTACAAGTAGAATACAGTAAAATTATAAAAATAGATTTTTTATCACCTTAAATTTTAACGTAGTAGAATTATTGACTCCTCATAGAGGGTAGTTGAAGGGTGAAAAATTACTAGGATGGTAATGTCTTAGTACAAATCTAGCATAATACTGTAGTATCTCATATTTCTGAAAAGATTTGCTTTGCATTCAACCAGCGTAAATGTGTAGATGGTGGAATTGGTGAAGTTGGTTAACATTTAGTAAAAACTAACCAGAGAGTTTCTTATTTTATTTATAAATAGTATTTAGTAAAATTATAAAACAAAACTTTTTCAACTTTAATTTAAACGTAGCAGAACTATTGACTTCCACTAAGGGTTAGTCGAGGGATAAAAAATTACTAAGTTGGTAATAAATTCGTAAAAACTTGTGCAAAAAAGCAAAACACTGTGGTATATCATAAAGAATTTTTTTAAATTACGCTGGCTCGAATATTAAGCTAGCAGGAACGTTTCCAAATAAGATTGGTTTAGAGATGGAAACTTATCAGGGTAAAAATACTTTTCTATGTCAGTTATAAGTAGAGGATAGTGAAATTGTAAAAAAAGATTTTTTTCACGTTAAATTTTAACCTAACAGAATTATTGACTTATCACAAGGGGTAGTTTCGGTGTGAAAAATTACTAGGGTGGTAATAAATTAGTAAAACCTTAGCAGAATACTGAGGTATTTCAAAAATACGTTTTTTTCTTATTTTGCTGGTTCAAATATTCAGCTAGTAGGAAAGTTTTCGAATAGGTTTATGGGAGCAAAATTATCAGGATGGTCAAAGTTTAGTATAAACTTAACAAAACACTTTTTTATTTCAGTTATAAGTAGTGGACAGTAAATTTGAAAAAAAAAATTTCTCCTTAAATTTTAATCTAACACAATTATTGACTTTTCACAAGGGGTAGTCAAAGGGTGAAAAATTACTAGGATGGTAATAAATTCGTAAAAACCTAGCAAAACACTGTGGTATATTATAAATATGTTTTTTTAATTCTGCTAGCTTGAACCGCAAGCCAGCAGAATGGCTCCCCTTAAGGGTGGTTTAATGGTGAAACAATATTAGGGTGGTAATAAATTAGTGAAAAATGGGTGAAAAAATATGCCATCAACAAAAAGTTTTTTTTTGAATTCTGTCATCTTGAACCTTAAGCCAGAAGAACCGCTCCCATTAAGGGTGGTTCGGTGGTGAAAAATTATTAGGGTAGTAATAAATTAGTGAAAAATGGGTGAAAAAATATGTCATCAACAAAAAGTTTTTTTTTGGAATTCTGCTAGCTTGAACCTTAAGCCAGCAGAATCGCTCCCATTAAGGGGGGTTTGGTGGTGAAAAATTATTAGGGTGGTAATAAATTAGTGAAAAATTAGTGAAAAAATATGCCATCAACAAAAAGTTTTTTTTCTGAATTCTGCTAGCTTAAACCTTAAGCCAGCAGAATCGCTCCCATTAAGGGTGGTTTGGTGGTGAAAAATTATTAAGGTGGTAATAAATTAGTGAAAAATTGGTGAAAAAATATGCCATCAACAAAAAGTTTTTTTTTTGAATTCTGCTAGCTTGAACCTTAAGCCAGCAGAATCGCTCCCCTTAAGGTTGGTGTGGTGGTGAAAAATTATTAGGGTGGTAATAAATTAGTGAAAAATTGGTGAAAAAATATGCCATCAACAAAAAGATTTTTTATTTTATTATTCTGCTAGCTTGAACCTTAAGCCAGCAGAATCGCTCCCATTAAGGGTGGTTTGGTGGTGAAAAATTATTAGGGTGGTAATAAATTAGTGAAAAAGGGTGAAAAAATATGCCATCAACAAAAAGTTTCTTTTTTGAATTCTGCTAGCTTGAATCTTAAGCCAGCAGAATCGCTCCCCTTCAGGTTGGTTTGGTGGTGAAAAATTATTAGGGTGGTAATAAATTAGTGAAAAATGGGTGAAAAAATATTACGTAGGTTAAATTGGATTCCGCTCATGTGTCCCCGCTAGCTTAAGGGTCCTGTGAACAAGGCCGTGTCATAAGCCGACTCGATGTATGGATTTCGCACCCAGTCCATTGATGTCATATCGAGAGAGGGAACATACTTTTTGATATTGTCATTCAGCTTACTAAGACTTTTCAAAAAAAGGTCTGACAGATTTGGTTCTATATTGCAATTAATTTTCAACTTTCTTTATCCACAGCAAAAGATTTTGCTGTAAGTAACTAAGTTTATCAGTAGATGTGAGGATGTTTTCTTGCTTTACCTGCATGCCCTTATTTAAAACATACAATTTTAGAAAAATATCTGCCAAAAACACAACTTGCACCAGGTGTCATCACTAAAGAAATTGGCATATTCAGAGTGTTCACAAGTACAAAATACTAACAGCTCTTCTTTAAGTTCATAGAATCTTTGAAGGGCACGTCCGCGAGATAACTATCTTACTTCTGTATGCTACAATAGCTGTGTATGCTCAAAATCCATAGCATACTACAAACTGTTAAAAAATATCGCTTTTAATGGCCTACGTTTGGAAAACGACATTCAGTTCAGGCATCAATGACTTAGCAACAAGTGCTTCTCTGTGTAAAAAAGAATGTGTGAAAATAATATCTGGATTTTCCATTTGGACTAAAGCCAGAAGCCCCGTTAAGTGTCCAGGGCAATCGCCTGTGCAAATACTCAAACAAAACAGCCAAGACAAACCAGTAGTAATAAAATAACTGTTCACTAATTGAAAAATGTCTAGTCCTGTTGTATTTTCGGGGAGGTCTTTATAAAATAAAAACTGTTCTATTACGTTAGATTCGCAGATAAATCTAACGGAAGCAATAAACTGGATTTCTAAGTTACATCTGTGGATTCGTTCACTTGAAGCGCAAAATATCAGCTGTTTTTCATTTACTAAGGTTTCAACATCCTTAGACATGTCCTCGATACGCCTTTTAATCGTATTATTAGATAATGGTATTGTTTTAACCTGTTTTTCACATTCTTCACCATCAGAGCTGTAAAACATACTTTTTAAAAGTATCTAGATACTTTTAAGATACATGAGGCAAAAAGTATCTTAAGATACTAAGTATCTAAGATACTTTTTTGTGAAAGTATCTAAAGATACAAAATACCGGAAAAGTATTTAGAGTAAAAATATCTTAGATACTTTCAAGTATCTAAGATACTTTTGAGGATCTAAGATACTTTTAAAGTATCTAAGATACTTTTAAGTATGTAACATACTTTTATGTATCAAAGATACTTAGATGCTTTTCTAGTATCTAAGATACTTAGATACTTTTGTAGTAACTAAGATACTTTTAGGGTATAATATAAAGGTACTCGGTACTCTACTACTCTACAGTAGATTGGCGATACTTTTGTTTTAAAAACATCATTTTAACCCTTTAAATTATCATACAATTTTAGTTTAAGCCAGCAGGTACTTTGAAATGGTATACTTTGGGCTTTGGGGTAGAAAGGAAATAAAAGACGTTAAGTTATTACAAACTAATAACTATGTATTGAAAACAAAAATCCAACATTAAATTTTCAAAACAATATAAAATAAACATAAATTCGTGTGTTAAAAACAGCATAAGATGCATTATGCATTAAAAACAGAACATTCAACATAATTAAATTTTTAAACACAATAGGATAGGATAAAAAAAAATAGTAATATTTTGGTAGCTAATAACTAGTTAGTATAACCACTAGCTTTTAGTAAAACTAAATTTTCAAAAGTATGATCAGAAAAGGCATGACGTCGGGGTGAATTAATAAAAGTTGCAAAAGAAAACATTCTTTCAACAGCTGCAGAAGAAGGTAATGGCGTATTGAACTTTTTAAATAATTGTTCTATAATATATTTTTTTAACATTTGTATGTTGGTTTTAGAATCGGCCAAATATTGTAATAGTTGCAGCTCAGCTTGTCGTTTATAATCTAAATCAGTATAGCTAGTGTTTTCGTTTTGCGTTTGAAGATCGGAGTATTCGGAGTTAATCAAATTCACAGAAGTCGTTTTGCATTTTGTTACTTTTCATTACAGTAGTAATGTTATTTGAACTTACATCAAATTGTTTTAATTGTTCCTCATTTTCCTTCATAATTTTTATAGCTTCTGTAATTACCAAATCCCTAATTTCACTAAGGTCATTTTCGATATTCCTTTTCTCCAGATGTTAGGAAGGTTACCAGTTAGTAGGCAGTTATTAACACTTTTTGCCACCATGCTAAATCAGTGCAGAGTTCCGTTGGGTTACGACTTTTTTTTTTCTTTAAACTATCTCTGTATTACTTAATTAAAATACTAAACTACATTTTTGACAAAAAATATTAGGGCGCATGTGTGTTTGATGTTCGTGCCAAAAGTATACACGCTGCGCAGAGAATGGAAAATGTCTCTGTGAGCCCCGTGTATACTTTTATATAAACATTTAACACATACCACGTCTAACTTTAACGAAAACGTTGATGATCAGCAATTCGAGAACACGAGAACGTCAGTTGAAAAGAAACATTCTCAACGTGCTTTATTACATTAATTATTGTGCATAATGTCTTACAAGAAAAAACAACGGAGATTGCAGAGTTTATGGGATGACAATATGAGCGATGATACCGAGGATCCATATCACAACGACTCAGATAATGGTCCTCTGTACAGACAAGATAGCTTAGCTAGGAAGTACTAGCAGTAGTATATTGACTTCTAGCGAACCCAGGGTAAAAAGACGTAGAATTGAGAAGATGGGCCTTAAAGGTTAGTAATTTTTTCTTTTGCAGATTGTACAAAATGTGAAATTTTATTTACCGAGTGTTTCAAATCATCACTCAGGGAATTTTATTATTTACCAAGGTTATAACACCAAAACGAAACTCAAGATTGTTTCTCAATAGGTAATAAAAATTTAGTATCAAAAATTAAAAAAAAAATCATAATAATAATTGTATTTTGAGAACGATTTACGAGAACAAAAACGAATAAAATTAATTTAACCTTTAATTGTGTCTTATTCCCATTTAAATAGTAATTATAATAATTGTGATATATAAATGAATCGTCAAAGATTTCTTTGGGACTAACAATAGCACAAGAAATAGAATTAGCGTAAAACTTTCCTCCTAACCTGAATCTGACGATTCTGAAACAAATGGTTCGTCAAATGTTGAAAAGCAAGATGTTGTGTCGGATTGGGTCGTAGTTGTTGGAGATCCCAAAGACTTTGATTTTCATGGGGACATTGGTTTAGTCAAAGTAATACAACATATAAAAGGTAAAGATATATATTTGCATGTCATGACAGGCGAGCGTTATAACTTGTTGCAATTAATAATGCAAGGAAGAATACAGGGTAGAAGGAGTCGCGGAAGAAGACGCATCTCCTGGTTGAATAATTTGTGAGCTTGGTTTAACTGCACTTCTGCTGACCTCTTTAGAGCAGCGGCGTCGAAAGTGCGAATTGCCATGATGATTGCCAACCTTCTTAGAGGAGATGGCACGTGAAGAAGAAGATATAGTTGCTTACTATAAATTATTTCTTGATGAGAAGTTAATAAATACTTTAGTAACCAAAACCAATTTGTACGCGAAACAATCCATAATAACAGCCATTACGAAAGAGACCCTCACAAAAATGTTTCTAAAAATCACAGATTATTGGACACAATTTGAAATTTATTGGTCTGAAGTGGCAAATTGAATGTCTCGAAACTGCTTTGAAAATATTCTAAGAATGTGGGATTTCGGTAACAATGAACAATGCGAAGAAGGAGATCGACTCGGCAAAATTCGATTCCTGGTTGACTCCCTAAATAAGAAGTTCAAGCAAGTTATCCTTCCTGACGAAAATGTCTGTATAGATGAAATAATGGTACCCTTCCGAGGGCGCTTTTTTTGTGTCTGAAATGCTTTTTTGACAATCATATTTATGATAGAAAATAATGTTTTTTTGATTTTCTCGTATTATGAAAAATTTTTTTTTAACTTTTGTTCGTAAACCTTTTGTAACAAATATGTTATTTTTACTTAATTTTTGCCATTTGAATAATTTAGGTTACCGTGTTACTATATGTGATAAATAGTATAAAACGGTATAGCTAATAAAATCGTAATAAAAAATGTAAATTTCCTACCAAGCATATTTTTAGGACCCTCCTGCCACGTCAGTTACCTACCCATATGAAATACATAGGTATTGCGCTCTTTGAATATAAACATGGCTCCAACCAAAACTTTACATGTGTATCTAAAAGTATTGAACTATTGTTATAAATCTAATTTATTAACTTTATTTATTATAAAATAATGTTCCAACACTTAGTTTATTCGAGTCTTTATTTATTTAATTTACATTATAATCTTACTAATTTATTTTACACTATTTACACTATTCTAATTTATATACTACATTTATTTCCCGCGTTACAATTCAAACTTGACTCGATACAATTATTCTTTTTCGACTGACCGTTTACAATAAAAATTTCCTTTATATATATTTAATAACCGTTATTCTGGAGTTCCCTAGAATTCGGCCGGTGACCCTTGCTGAACGTTCTCAAACGCCATAGAATCCAGGCAGGTTAACCCTACTAGAAAATACTTGTTAGAAAAATATGTTTACAGTTTAGGTATGAGTCATATTTATCGTAACAGTATACACACAACGATTTTTACCCTCGCCTGAGTATACTTTTGGATACACACGGCAGTCAAAGTGTTAAAGAGTGCCAGTAGCTACTCTTTAGTTTTTACACTAGAATGTTTAATTTATTCTACAAAAACGTCGTCAAGACATGCACGTTTTCTTACTTTACCTTTGACTATTGTCCTGTTTAATTCTTGTGTCTTAAAAAGGCTTGAAATATTTGTTGTTTCTTCTTTTTATCATTTATTATTATTTTGATACTTATTTTGGTTTCTTTTGAGTTCAACCGTTAAGTAGCCAACAGGCTATTTGAATGCCAGTTATAGACACATGTACTAGAGAGTACGGAGGATCACGGTTTAAACTTTTCTGCATGCTTTATGGCTACTTCCGCCCAAATTTGCAATTGTCATTGATAGTATCAAGTTTATCAGTGGTTGAGGAGGATGATGAGGAGATGAGGTCAACGTGCGCTCCCTCACCGCCTTTGATAATATCTATCCCAATGGCAGACGAAACATCAGAAACAAGCAATTCGGGAACACCAACCAATTTTATTAATCCACAAATTACTGAACATGTTCTTAGAAAAAGACACAATAATACTAGGCAGCAAAAGTGTCAACGTTTCACAAATATTACGCTCATCGAATGTAATATTATTTAATGTAGTTTCATTTTTCCGTTCTCATAATAAAAAAGTATACTTGAACATTACTGATTTTAAATTGGACTTACAGTTACAGTGCCATTATTTTCTCATAGTCTTTGATTAATTCTTGTGACAATCTATTAATAAAAATATCCAATTTATTATTTTAAACATTAAAATCGATAAGCTCTTGCTTAACAACAAACAAAATACAAATATATTGCGGCGTTAGAATTCAGGAATGCAACTAAACGATTTTTATTCTAAAGAACCTTTCGTAGGAAAGACATTCCACGCCAAATATCCAGAATACTTCAGTACAAATCCGTTTTTAATAAAAAGCCCTCAGTTATGCTTGAATTCAAAATGGGAATTTCAAGTGAAAAGCCGAGGGCAATATCAATGATATCTGGCCAACACGTAAAATATTGCAGTTATTAGAAATTTGCATGTCTATTGTTTTCACAGGACACTTTATATCTGCTTTGAAAAGTGGAAAGGGCTTTGTGTGAACGCCAAAGAAATAATGTGAGCATGTTTATTATATATATATATATATATATATATAAATATATATTAAATATATATATATATATATATATATATATATAATATATATATATATATATATTATCTATATATATATATATATATATATATATATATATATATATATATATATATATATATATATATATATATATATATACAGATTGAACGAATTTAAAACGGAACATACAATTTAATATATGTCTGTTTGAACTGCATTTGAAATAGTGGACCAATATAAAACTTGGACAAAAATAAATCCATACCCGGTGATAGACATTGTATAAAATATCCTTCAACTATCTGTCTCCTTTTAGGCCGTCTATAGCGCCGCTCAAAGTCAATGTTGCCAATCGCCGTGTAATAATCCGATTTGCGGATCTTTTTGAGAGTTATATCTTCTTCGTATCTTTAAATAAATCGGATATTTGCCTATATTTTTCATTGTATTTACCAATCTACTACAACAGACTAATAACAAAAATAAACTTAATGGTTTGTAGTTATTTCCTTTCTTTCCTGTAAATATTTTATGGTTAACACCTTATTTGAAAAACATCTAGAGGAATGAGATTGGCAACACCGCCCAAAATATCCGAAATATCTGACTGCTTAGATAAAAGAAAAAGGAGCTTGCCTAATAGTCGGAGAGATAGAGCCGAAATTTTGAACTGATCAGTAATATGACATTTCTCTATTGGAATATATTCATTGTAACTGGGTTAAGACTTTGCCTTACAGGCGGATGCCCCTCGTGGTACAGGGGGTGGCTATTCAGGGATGAAGTTGTAATTTTTTTCGGAAAAATTAACAATCGATAATATGGCTGAAAATTTGCCCAAGGTAAGATCTTGGTATAACTAGACGAAATCCCAAAGGGCGGACGCGAGAGTGGATACATAAGGGGTGGCGGACAGGGGTGAAGTTGCAATTTTTTGGGGAAAAATTAACGATAAGTAATATGTCCGCCATTTTCATGACTCATTATTTAGCCCCTAAAAACTCTAAATCCAAAAGGGCGGACAGCTGGGTTGGTACAGAGAGCCATAAAACGGGGTCAAATGTACCACTTGCCTGCGCATTTTAGGTCTCGGTAACAATTTCAAACTGATTTTATTATGATATTTTTTACCGATTGATTTGAAAATTTGTATGCTCACTTCTGTTACTATTCTGAAAAGTGCCAAGTAGAGTTTTCCTCAAAATTTTCCAAAAAAATTTCCGTAAATGAAAATTTTCGTAATTTTTTGAGGTAAAATCTAATTTGTAGAATCTTTCGACTTTCTGTCAGTTATACCATGATTTTTTTCCAAAAATTTTGAAACGATTTTTCCGATAGGAAAAAAAAATTTAGAAAAACTTTAAAAATTTCGTCATTTTTCTCACTCTCATTGATGGCATCACATTCATCATCTTCGTCACTTTCACTTTCAGTAATATCACATTCATTATCTGCTTCATTTTCAATCACTACTTCTCGAACTGATTCTGGCATCTGAGGTCCACTAAACCATTTGAATTTATATGTTTCATCTTCAAGCTCCCAACCATGTTCTTCAACAATCAATTCTGTTGGTACTTTTTTATGAGCATTTGTCCAAATATTTGAAATATAATGAGCTCGCAGTAGATGTTGGTGTAATTCATCTTGACATGGTGGTAAGCTTGAAGCATCGAAATTTGTTAGTTTTTTTTAAAGGTTCGTTCACATCATGCAACTTATACTGCCGGTTAAATAGTGAAAATCTGACATCGTTTACTTTTCTTTTTGGAATTGTTCTCTTCAATCCTGTTCCATATAAGTGACATATGAAAGTTTCTAAGGTTTCAAAAACTTCATTACAATCGAAGTCAGTTTCACCAAGTTGGATAAAAGCATCTTGATACTTATTACATTTAGCGCATGCGTCTAGAATTATCGATCTAAATGGAACGAGCATCATTATTATTTTAATATTTTAAAATAATAATGATGCAAAATTAATGTCCAATCAGAATTTGTAAAATTATAATTAACTAATGAAAAAAAAAAACTCAATCAATTTGAAAGTTAAAAAAAAATATTGAAAATATCTACAAAGTAAATTTCAAAAATTAAAAAATTGATAATTCCACTATTAAATTGATTTTTATTAATAATTATGTGATGGGTAGCTCTTTCGGAGCGACAGACTCAGTAAAACACAGGTTTGAAATAAAAATAAATTTATTAATTTAGTATATATACAATAAATAAAAATAAAAAAAGGAATTCTACGTTGTATACTTATAAAATAAAATGAATTCTATGTCCCCGTCTGGGTCCCGCGATAAATGAGTTCCCCGGCGAACGTCTATAAAAGAAAAGAAACTAATTATTACTAATAAACAAATGAAATAGCAGACCCACGGTAATGTTCAATACACAATACCGATGGGTTCCGCTTGGCTAAGGACAGAGTACGATCCTCAATACGGAAATCTCTCTGTCCGGTTTGGCTCTGTGCAGATCCACGGTAATGTTCAATACACAATACCGCTGGGTTCCGCTTGGTTAAGGACAGAGTATGATCCTCAATACGGAAATCTCTCTGTCCGGGTTGAATCGCAGGTTCACTACACCGGCGAGTCAGGGAGCCTAGAGCGCTAGCTACAAGACTGTCTAATTCCGCTATTCACACGCCTTAAATAGCCGTTGCGAATCCTACTTCGCCGTCACGTTGTAGAAGTGGATGCGCAAATATTGACACTCCCACGGTTCGAACTGTTAAACGATCAGAACATCGTTACAATTATTTGTAAAATGTTAAAGGAATTCTACAAATTGAATTTTACCTATTGATAAATAGAAATAATATATTTTGTATTTGATTATTAATGTAATAATAAATCAAATTTTTCTTATATCTGAACAACCATTATTTATGCAATATAAATTTAAAAACCTTTTTATTGTAATAAAAAATAAGTAAAATTACTATTTGTTATACCGAAAATATTCAATAGTTAACATTATAAAATTACTTTAATTTAATAAAATTACTTAACCGGTTTCATAATTAATTTTTATCAATCATCAGATAATTTCAATTGATTATTATATTGAAAATATTTTTTTTTGTTTTTCATTCTAATATCAAACATTTATTCAATTAAAAATTAATTCGTAAAATATTTATATTTAAGAAAAAAATGTGATTTGTAAAGAAAATATGACTTTAGTTTAAAAAAAAAAATTATCATAATATTATTTTAAAACTACAAAATATTCTATAAAAGATTCAGACGATGACGTAGAGTTTTATCAAATGTTTTAGAAAAGTTTTTTTATTTTTTTTTTCTTATCGGAAAAATCGATTGAAAATTTTTGGAAAAAAATCATGGTATAATTTACAGAAAATCGAAAGGATTCTACAAATTGGATTTTACCTCAAAAAATTACGAAAATTTTCATTTACGGAAATTTTTTTGGAAAATTTTGAGGAAAACTCTACTTGACGCTTTTCAGAATAGTAACAGAAGTTAGCATACAAATTTTCAAATCAATCGGTATAAAAATATCATAATAAAATCAGTTTGAAAATTGTTACCGAGACCTAAAATGCGCATGCAAGTGGTACATTTGACCCCGTTTTATGGCTCTCTGTACCAACCCAGCTGTCCGCCCTTTTGGATTTAGAGTTTTTAGGGGCTAAATAATGAGCTATGAAAATGGCGGACATATTACTTATCGTTAATTTTTCCCCAAAAAATTGCAACTTCACCCCTGTCCGCCACCCCTTATGTATCCACTCTCGCGTCCGCCCTTTGGTATTTCGTCTAGTTATACCAAGATCTTACTCTGGGCAAATTTTCAGCCATATTATCGATCGTTAATTTTTCCGAAAAAATGACAACTTCATCCCTGTATAGCCACCCCCTGTACCACGAGGCGCGTCCGCCTGTAAGGCAAAGTCTTAACCCAGTTACAATGAATATATTCCAATAGAGAAATGTCATATTACTGATCAGTTCAAAATTTCGGCTCTATCTCTTGGACTATAAGGAAGCAATAGGTGGTTTGATAGCATAATAACTGCTTGTTTAGTCTGTTTTCACAGTGATTCTAGGCAACCTATTTGGGTGGAGTTTTGACTTGTTCTTGAATGAGTTCATAATCCAGCAGCCCGCTGAAGTATTGGATTTTTATAATATAATTATTTGACAACCTTTTGTTGACCAACCACCTAGAGCGGAGTTGAGCCGAAATACATTGATTTCGTATGTTCCGTTTTAAATTCGTTCAATTTGTATATATATATGTTACGGTAAATATGCTTAAATGGGAATTATTAATAATTACCGGTTACTATTAATACAAATAGGTACGAATAGCTAGGTAAAAGTAATAAATATACCAGAAAAAATCACATTGACTGGTTATTATTAATAAATCCCGTATTCAAACGGTAAACGTGATAAATGTTGAATACCAATAAGTTCTTAGAAGCTTGCGGGGTGGAGGGAATTAGGTGTATTAGTCACTGCGACATACCAGTGTTAAAATAAGGCGCGCGTATTACCACCACAATATCAACGCTTATCACGATATGATATTGTAAAAATTGGTAATGTCGAGAAACTTATTGTGTCAGTAAAAAACGACAGAGATCCTATTGTTTATTATGTATTTATGGAGGTAACTTTCGATATCATTCACGAGACTCAGATTTCAATTGGACATGGGGCCGCAACAGAATAAAGAAAGAACTTAAGACGAAATATAAGAACATCACTGTGGAGTTTGTCAGGGTTAACTATCTTTGTGTACGGTGTCAAGAGAAAATGGGTATTCCAAAAAAAGGACTCGTTGTGAAGCCAATTTTAAGTAGTGCATTTAATTCTAGATGTCAAGTAGATCTTATTGACATGCAGTCATAAGCGGATGGTGACTATAAATTTATTATGGTCTATCAAGACCATCTTACCAAATTTGTCCAGCTCAGAGCGTTAAAACCAAGCGTGCCGAAGAAGTTGGGTACCATTTGTTGGAAGTGTTTACCATATTTGGAGCTCCACACATTTTACTCAGTGAATGCGAGAATTCGCAAATAAGATTATTGAAAAAGTCTGGAGTATGTGGGACGAACTGAAAATTGTCCACGGAAAACCCAGACACAGCCAGTCGCAAGGTTTGGTAGAGAGAGCGAACCAAGATATCGAAAAAATGTTGGCCACATGGCTGGAAACAAACAAAACGAGTCAGTGGTCGAAAGGCATAAAGTTCATCCAATTTATAAAAAACAGAGCTTACCATTCCGGCATTAGCTGTAGTCCATACGAAGCACTATTCGGTTGTAAGGCTAAAGTAGGATTAAAAACATCCTTACCTGCTGGTACTTTAACTGAAATTAGAAGCGAAGAAGATTTAGAAGCAATATTACCAGATGAGTCCAATAATGCTGATGATGGAGCAAAGCACCGTAGTAATTTGGATGTTAACAGTACAACCAACTAATTATAGTCTGGTAACTTACAGCTAATGTGTATGTACGAGTTTATTTTTACTTATTGCATGTCTAGTTGGGATTTTTGATTGATAAATTGTGTTTAAATGTTTAAATTTATTACCTAATACAAGTCTATTTTGATTTAATACATGTCTAGTTGGGATTTTTAATTGATAAATTCTGTTTAAATGTTAACCTTTATTACCAAATACGAGTTTTTTTACTTATTACCTGTCTAGTTATTACAGTTCTGTTTGATTGATAAGTGTTTTAGGCTTGATTGCACCAACAAGACGTGCCTTAAGCTCGGCTTACGAAACATACGTGTTACACCATTGAGTTTTAGATCAATTTTCAGTTTGTCACAATGGATTGCTACGTGCAATGGATCGATAAAAATTATGGTGCAAAATAAGTGAGACGGTTCTATTTATAAGCTGATCTTGATCTGGGCTATGCTGGAGCTCAAGATTTGTTGATGTAACCAGACATAAATCTATTACGAAAATACGAGTCTGTTTTTACTTATGTCTAGTTGGGATTTTTGATTGATAAAATTATGTTTAAATATTTAACATACCTGATACGAGTCTGTTTTTACTTATTACATGTCTAGTTAGGTGTTTTGATTGATAAGTTCTGTTTAAGTGTTTTAATTTTATTACCAAATACTAGACTGTTTTTACTTAAAACATGTCCAGTTAGGTTTTTTGATTGACAAGTTCTGTTTAAGTGATTAAATTTATTACCAAAATACGGATCTGTTTTTACTTAATACATGTTTAGTTAGAATTTTTGATTGATAAATTTTAAGTGTTTTAATTTTATTACTAAATACTAGTCTGTTTTTACTTATTACATGTCTATACTAAATTTACAATCAAGTTGCAGTAGAAATAAACAAACCAAGACATGCTAAATGCTACTAGGAGTAGTCCTGAATCATAATTTACAATTTACCCATATACATTGTATATCCCAAATCATGATTTCCAAAGTTTATACATTGTAAATTTCTACTGCATCTTGATTGCAAATTTAGTATAGTTAGGTTTTTGATTGATAAGTTCGGTTTAACTGTCTAAATGTATTGCCAAAATACGAGTTTGTTAATACTTATTACATGTCTAGTTAGGATTTTTGATTGATAATTTTGTTTAACCCTCCGGTGTTCACGCAGCGGCACTCCGTGCCTCAATTTTAATATTTTAATAATTTTTACCAATATTGTTTCGTATACGCTACTGTCTATTTAGATATGTGTACGTGACTATATTTAAAATATTACCTGCTGATGTCGCACTTCCTAAAGCGTTGTATCAGTTTGATATTGACCATTGAAGTGGAAGTTGTTCAATAGCGGCATTTCGAACCGCAGCCTAGCTTGTCATGTAAGTAAAATTTGTTCATACAGTTTTTTAGCACTTAAATTAATTGATGTACTTTTTGTCATTTTAGGGGTGCAAAAAGCCAATTAAGTATTTGACAGAGATTGAGTTGCAAGAGATTGCGGAAAATTTGTCTGATTTTGACGAAGATATTGTTGATTTTACTGATTTAGGTGGAGAACAAGAAATTATTAAAAATAATAATTACGACAGCAAACCGGAACTATCTGGTAGCGATGATAACGATGATATATGTCCGTTACAAGAGCTAGACGATAGTGATTACCAATTTTATATAGGCAAGGATGAAGAAACAATTTGGAAGGACAAAAGTCGGAACCGGTATGATACGGGCCAGAGCTGCATTTGGTTACAAAAGATTCCTTATCTCCTTCGTTTCTGAATAATTGTATGAGTAATTACTGTTTAAGGAATACGTCACTATAGACGAAATGCTTCTCCCTTTTAGAGGACGATGTGGCTTTGTACAATACATGCCACAAAACCAGCCAAATATGGCATAAAACTGTATGCACTTTGCGATAGCAGGTCTTACTATACATGGAAATTCGAGATATATTGTGGAATAGAGACGGACTGTACAAATGTTCAAATAAACCATTCAATATAGTACAGCGTTTAGTTTCTCCCATAAAAAAACTCCAAAAGAAATATAACTATGGATAATTATTATACTAGGAATTTCTTCCTCAATTTCTTCCGAATAAACTGCGAGCTATTGGATCTTCAATACTCGGGTTTTAAGATAATATGTCCCTAGCTTCATATGTTCCTAAAAGAAATAAAGCTGTAGTATTGCTCTCTACCATTATCGATACCGACGAAATAGACGAAGATATAGGAAAACCAGTAATGATTTTAGAATACAATAAAAAAAAAGTGGCGTCGCTACGGTTGAAAAAAAATGTACTTCCTACACGACACAAAGGATTACCAGAAGATGGCCATTAGCAATATTTTTTCGCATACTAGATTTAGCTGGAATAAATTCCGAAGTTATTTATAATTGCACTAAGCCAAATATGTCGCCACAAAGGAGACAATTCTTACTTGAATTAAGTTTCTCCCTGATGAGGGATCATTTAGAAGACCGAGGGAAGCTACTAACACTTTCAAAAGATGTAAGAGAATTTCTGCTGCCTTTTCAAAGTGCCAAAGAACCCACCAGCACGGTAAACCAAAGTCGAAGTGGACGGTGCCATATATACAGTGCGCATAAAAACAATAAAACAACCGTTTCCTGTGACTCATGCCAACAATTTGTTTCCAAAAATCATAGTGAGAAAAAAAATCAGTGTAATATGTGTTTGTATCCTTCAATGGAGGAAGACTAATCTAAATATTTTGTATTTAGATACTTTTCTTTTTTGAACTTTGGCGAGAGAATATTTTTTATTGTAAACGTTTTCTTTGTTTTTATATTTTGCGTCTGCGTCGTTACATTAGGTTAAAGTCATACAATAAATTGCTAAAAACACTTTTCTTTTTTTGCGCCGTTTACGAATTTTTATAACAAAATTTTGATAATTTTTAACTTTTAATACCATTTTTTCTATGTGCGGCATTAAGTGCCGCAGTGTGTCCACTCATGTAACTTTAAGAGACGTGGCTGCCTGAGGGTTAAGGGCATAGGCGCAAAATGTCGCCTGACAAAATGTTCAATGTGCTTTAAATGTATTTATTGTTTTCGAATCTTAAGAAAACTAATAAATATTTTTGAAAAATTTAAAGGCAAAATGAAAGACTACATGATTACCGAGGGCCGAAAGTCCCTGAAAACTTCTATAATGTTTATTTTAATAAGTTACAGTTATTTTTAATTGCAAATATTTCATTCAAAAGAAACTTTTTATTTATTCTGATGGACTTGAGGCCGTCGGTAATAACGTAATCTTTCTTTCTGCGTTAAAATTTTTTAAAAATACTTATTAGTTTTCTCAGGATTTTAAGTGTTTTAACTTTGTTACCAAATACAAGTCTAGTTAAATAGGTTTTTTTTGTTGATAAATGTTGTTTAAGTGTTTTAACTTTGTTACCAAATGCAAGTCTACTTTTTAATCATCGACAAGTTTCACAAATACCTTGGACAGCAGCCCCCAGTTCCTTTATTTGTTTTCACTAACGTATCAGACAGAGCTAATGCAATAACCATATTCACTTTGATATTTATCCTATATAAATTATAAAGTGTAGCATACAGCCTCAAATTTATAATACATATTCAAATTACAAACAACCAATTCGTAGATAAAAATAAAGATAAGAAATACCTAATACAAAATAAAAATGTGCTGATTTCGTGCGAAAAGTCATGTAACGTACATTGAATGAACAATAATGTGTGGGCATCTCATCGATAATCGAACGATTCTCTGGAACTGAAATGACGAACTGACAAAATTTGAAAATCGCGTAACTCTGAATTCGCGTAAGTCGTGGTTCTGGATAGCGTTAGTCGAGGTATTCCTATATTAAAAATTGTTGATTTTTTTAAAGAGCAATGTAAAAAGGCTTCCGCATAATTCTGCACTTACCCCTAGAATAAATGAGTTTAAATCATTTCAACTCTTGACTTCCTGCTTATAGGGTTGATGAGTTTTAAATTAGTTTTTTTTTAGAATTATTTGATTGATATTTAATTTTGTTTGGGGGGTCATGACTTCCGTGACCCCCCTTGTATCCGCTACTGCATACCATAATATCTGGGACACAAGATCAAAACAAGCACAAACACATGAAATACATTAAAGAATAGACCTGACATGGGCAGCATTTGTCAAACTAAGCCATTTTCTAAGAAGTTTAGTTCCCGTGAGTCGCAAGCGTATGGTACAAAGGTACAATGTAGAAATTTATGAAGCAGAGACTTGCAGAGATAAACGTTGATAGAAAGATTCGCAAATAAGTTCCAGGCGTTCAAGACGTCATTAAAAGAATCGCGATGCTAAAGCGGAACTAGGCAGGGCACTTAGCGAGAATACAAGATTGTGGGTAGACAAGACGAAAAGAAACCAAAAAGACCATCGACTAAATGAACTGTCTACGTGAAAAAGTATCGAGAAACTGGCTACAAGCGGCCCAGTGTAGAGAACATTGGAAGAGACTAATGGGGGCCTATGTCCAACAATGGACACGCTTTGCTGAATGATGATGATTTTTTAACATCAGTAACTGAAACAATGACGGAGTTAATACAGTGTTGTAATAAACTAAATGAAAATATAAGTAGCCTACTAATAAATATTGAATACTCCCGGTTACTGCTGTCAGATTTGAAATACGATAACAAAAGAAATGCGGTATTTTTTCCGTTTTGTTTCCATTAAAATACTTTTAAAGGACCTATATTCAAAGCTGTATATATAAGATCCGCAGAAAATAGAATCGATTTCATCAAAATTCAACAGTTTAAAATTTTCCTCTGACGATTGTATATATCACTAGACGGGCATAACAAATTCTAAATGACGTTTTCAATTGTCTTCCATTGTTCTACCTCTTTTGCATTGTACTTTCAGTTCCCCGTTAACCACCATTTACTTTTTTCTAGAAATTCTTTATCCGTAAAAAACCGTAACGCGATATCCATACCAGAGACTGACTTACTTCTCGTTAAAATGGCATGCAGATTAAATTTGGTCTGGTTTATATTCCGGTCGAGTCTCGAGAATGTTTTAAAGTAGATTCAGGATGTCTCCGACATTGTTTAGAAAAGTTCAGAAATGATGAGCTACGGGTATATATTTGCGCTTACAGCCTGTTTTGTTTATGCAATCGATTCGGACTTGTGCAAATTTTATTTGAATTAGTATACGTTTATGGTAGCGGAATATCTCAAACATGAATAAGTGCAAGTTCTTCTAAATTAACTCTTGAAGTTCTAAGTTTCTAAATCAAATTTTCTTTAAGTTTTTAGTAATTTTGAATAAACCAAATGATATCAAAATGAATTTTATAAATAAAACACATTTCCTTTTTTAATTTTTCACAGCTCTAAAAAGTTATATTGCTATATTGAAAGGCAAGGCTTTTCATCAAATAGTATCAAATATTAAAAACGTAAAGAATATTTAAAATATGAATAAAATACAATAAAATAATACATAGTCCAGTCGTCGGAGATTTGATCTCTAAAAACGAGAAGAACAAACTGAATTTTGCTGAGAATGTCAATTTTGGGTCCCCAAAAAGATGCAACAAGTTTGCTACTTCTACTTCCAGGCTTCCTCCTAAAACTGCGTAAAATTCCGTAGAACAAAACATTTCGAACAAGAAATTTTATCTTCAACATCTTTGACTTGACAATCCTCTGTGGATCTTGGCTTGCTTTAAGATTAGTCGCCATTCTGTTCCGTTTCTAGCAACGTGTTGCTATTCTCTGATCTCTAACATCCCTAAGTCGGTCTCAACTCCATCTAACCACCTAATTCGCGGTCGGCCTTTGCTTCTTCTTCCTATAGGTGTTTCTGCCGTTAGCTTTTTAGCAATCATGTCACGCATTCGCATTATGTGCCCGACCCATCTAAGTCGCTGTGTTATAATGAACGTTACAACATTGGGTTCATTAAATAGTTGGTATCATTTGAAATTAAATGTTTCGCGCCACTGTCATTGATCGTTTATAGCTCCAAATATTTTGCGGAGTATCTTACGCTCGAATATTCACTAAGTCTTTTAGCCTTCTGGGTTAGAGTCCATGTTTCTGCCCCGTATGTGAGGACCGACCTCAGCAGTGTTTTTTATATAATAATTTTAGTTTTTCTTGTGATATTTCTTGAGTCTAGAATGAATCTTTCTCCCAGAAACAACGCTTGAAACGACCGACGATTTTAAATGACGTTAACGTGCGTGAAATCAATTTTTTAAATAAAATTTGTGCACACTTGTCGGTAAAAATTCGATATCTTTTGATCAGAGCCTTCTATCTAATGAAGTTTCTATAAAGATGTTAAATAAATTAACGTTGCTCAATTTTTGCCATTTTTTATGATTTTCATAAGATCAATAAAATTTATTACTTACTCACCGGTCTCTGTGTAATTTCCATTCTTAGAGACAATTTAAAAATCTCAATAATATGAATTTTTGATTTTAAGTTTTAGCAAGAAATATGAGTCATTTGAAATATGCCTAAAAAACTCTAAATTTAAACTTTTACATTACAAACTATCTTACGTCACAGGAAATGTCTTCATAAATATGTCATTGAATGGAATTTGTAGCTGAAGTTATGTATTTTCGAAAAACATATTTGTGCAATCGACAAATATCGGTTTTAAATGTTTTAGATCGTTTATAATGTGAAAAGTTTAAATTCAGGCTTTTTTAGGCATATGTTAAATGCCTCATATTTGTTGCTAAAACTCAATATTAAAATTTAATATTATTGAAACTTGGACTCTATCGAAGGCATCTATGAAGAAGCTCAAGGCTTATGAGATGTATTGCTACAAAATTCTGAAGTTCTGCAAAATGGGAGAAGAACATGAGATGCTTGTCACAATAATAACCATAAATAAGAATACTTTGGACGTATGAAAAATATGAAGAGATATATTTATTTATTTATTTATCGTATGGCATAAAATACGAACACATAATTAAAAATCAATATAAAACGTTACATGGAGTATTATTAACGAGCATCTTATGTATTATTAATATATTGTAAAACATGTAGCTACATGTCTTTTTGAGGTAACATGTTTGTATTAACCTCTCTATGGATATTTGGTTTTTCATATTATTCCTTTTAGATGAACTGATGATGCTTTCTGATTAGATAGCGAAACGTCTTCAAATAAATAAATGAAGTACTTCTTTATCTTTTTTCTCCACCTTTTGACCGAAAGTCCCACCACTCTTCGAGTGATCCTTAATTTATATATATATATATATATATATATATATATATATATATATATATATATATATATATATATATATATATATATATATTTCAAACTGAAATAAATTTACGGTTCACCTAATTTGCTATCAAAGAGAGGTCTCTCGACTAGTGCGGTCCCCGATAAGTACTTAGGCTACAGAAGAAAAACGAAAATTTTGGAAAAGTGGCGATTTATTTCTCAACATAGTCTACTTTTAGCTCGATAGACTTGACCCAGCGACGCTCCAATTTATTTAACTCGTCTGAAAAATACGTTTTCTCGAGGTCCGCAAAGTATCATTCCGTGGAAGGATACTTGGAAACAAAAAGAAGTCACAAGAGACTAAATCTAGAGTATATGGTGGATGAGGCAACAGTTCGTAGCCCAATTCGACCAATTTCGCCATGGCGACGGCGGAGATATGAGCGGGTTTGATGTCATGGTGGAAGAGCCCTTTTTTCTTTGATAATTTGGGGTCGTTTTTTCTGCAAGTCGATGCCGAATCGGTCCAATAATTTGGCATAGTAGAGCCCTGTGACCGTTTTCCATTCATCAAGTGGTCGACATAGATCACCCCTTGTGAATCCCAGAAAATGGTGGCCATCACCTATCCGGCCAATAGGACAGTCTTCGCCTCCTTCCTTCGGAGCACGTTTGCCTGGTGCGACTCTTTTGACTGTTTCTTGGATCCTGGTGTATACCAATGGATTCAAGATTCGTCAACGGTTACGGAACGACGTATAAACTCCTTCGGATTACGCTTAAATAGCTAATAACACTGCTCTGAAATGGTCTCACGGTTAAGCTTGTTGTCTGGAGTGAGCAAACTAGGCAATAATGTGCTGGATAAGTTGGGAAAAGTGGTATCTAAATTTCAAACACTTTTTGTTTATAAACATATAGAACGTAGGGTGAGGCTAAGTACTTATCGGACTGCCTACGTACAAAGGTCAAAAAATGGAGAAATATCAATAAATAACCACCATCTGTATTACACTGGAGAAGACGAAACTGATCTTCGATGCGGTGTAGCGTTTGTCATTAGCAACACAATTTGAAAATTAGTACTACGGCAGTAGCATAAGTTTGATCGTGTCCCTACTTTTTACCTAATCATTGTAGAATAACCTTGTTTTTGGTTTAAATTTGTGTAAAACTGTCAGCTTTTAAATATAAAAAAGTATTTCATCCACAAGTAAAAGCTTAAAAGTTATTGTAATTGTTTAGACGTTAAAAATAATTGTAGTTTTGAAAAAGATTTTTGGTTATAAAAATGATTCTTATGTTACATTAGAACAGTTGGGTCATTCTGGTTCTCAGGTTACACACATGTTATTTACTTTTTCAGTGACTGCTAAGTCGAATTAATTTCATAATATGTCGATCTTGTTTGAATTAGAATTTAATTGATGATGATGACAATTATGTCATCAATAAAATTTTTCTAACATTTCCAATAAAATTACGATACCATCCATTAGCTGGATTGGAACATGTGTTCGACACCACTCTAATGATTTTGATGGCACGAGTGGAAGTATAGCCTGGATGAATGGTGATAAAGATAGTGTATAAAATGGAAGTAAAATCTCCTTTAAACGGGATATTAAACATCAATTCGCGGTTGACAAGTCGCTGAAATGATGAAACTTCATCTCATCGATTTTTGTTGAAGTAATAGCTTTTTCTGAAGATGTTTTTTTGCTGATATCGGTGTTTTTCAAAAGTAGTTCGTAAACAGGGTGAATCTACCATATACTGTTAATTTATATATTGCATAATAATTTATAGTAGCGAAAGTATTGCAACTGATTGGTTGAAATATACATTTATCACGATACCTAAAAAGCATTCATCATTGAAGTATTATGATTAGCGCTTAATTAGCTTAACATGCAACTTAATAAGCAGTATGCTAAAAATATCTTTACAAATTTTATATGGAAATTTTTTTAGAAAATGTGAGTCTTTTATGAGCGACACATAGTTTGGAAATCGTGGGAGTTTCGGAAGAAGAAAAACTTTGTTTAGAATTCCTAGTAAATGCTAGTGTAGCGCAGTAGGGATGTGTCAGATTCAATAATATGTCTTAATTAATTAATTATTAAAAAACTTTTGGTCAAGTCCAATATGAAAAACGTGTACATACTATTAAAGGGGTTCGCCTAAATGATCCTGATCTAATGGCAATTGTCAACTTATATATTTTGTATTGGCATCAGACAGTTCAAATAAAAATTGACAACCAACTTCATAAACAGTCAATATTAGGAGAGATCTACGTCAGGGTTTCATACTATCTCTTCCGTAACGCAGCACAGTGTAAGCCCCAGGTAAAATGATTTTAATATATAATAAATATTTTTGTTCTGTTTCAGACATCCTACAAAAAAAAAAAATATTAAAAACTCAAAAAACGGTTTCGGTCAATAAAAAAATTATAAAAATTACTAACAAAAAACCGGCGAAAGCCAACAAAAAAAATTAAGAAAACCATATAAAACTCGGGCACGTGGGGCCCAAAACCTTGATCACCAAGTCTCCGAACTGGACGTAGCCCAGAGCGGAGACTTGAGCCCCAAGTAAACACTTTTAGTTTCACGGACAAGTCATAAGAGGAAAACAAGAATAAAGCGACTAACGCTAGCATGAATTTTAATCGGATAGGGTACCATGTTGGAATTCTATTACTCAGGACTCCCACATGAAGAGCATTTGGCTGATAGTTGTGCCTCTATCGCGCATCAGAGTGTTATAGGGGGGAAAGGCATGGTCTGGAGCATTGGAGCGCGATGGAGTGATTCCTGTTTAACTCGAGTCCATACACCTCGTGTATACACCTACATATATATTTTAATATAAAACATCACTTTAATTTAGCAAACAATCACATATACTTTATTCCTCTTTCATTTGTTAACATCTCTTCCCTCAAGAAACTTCCTCGCTAATTGTCAGACAGTTGCAATATTAACCGAAGATCACCCATCATCAGCAATACAGGATACTTTGAACTATGTTTACCGAATCATTAACTAATAATTCTTGTACCGGCATGTAAGTAGTATTTTGTTTTTTACTAATTTATTAATATTCAATAGATTATCTGTTACCAATTTGTGGGTTTTTACTTTGTCTGCTTAATCAATTTTATACATATTAATAAACACAGACATGTAATATAGGCATAATTACTGTAATTTTTTTATCTTTATCTTTATAAGACAGCAGCCTAATATGGGCTTTTTATAATTTCGGCATTTAATTTACTTTGTACCGTTTGACCTTAACATGCTTTGCAAAGTGTAGAAAGCGAAATCGGTCGTTTTGGTAGTAAAATTAAATTGATTGTGAGTAAGTCTTATTTTATTTCTTTTACCTATTTGAAATGGATTCACACAAGCAACACATTCATTCTTCATTAAAGAGCTTTAAGAGGACATCCATGTAATCATTTTCTATTATTTTAAGGATAGATAGTTTGACTAAAAAGACAAACAACACTAATTGATGTGGCGATTCCCAACAACAATAATCTTCGTGTTAAACAGAACGAAAAGATCGCTAAGTACAGGGGTCTGAAAATTCAAATACGAAGATAGTGGTGAAAGGAAAGTACCCAAAAAATACCTATTATTCTTTCTACTATTTCAGTCATTTCGAAGAACCTTCTAGAAAGCATAAAAAAGCTAGGTCTGAATGAACATCTCTACAAAACCATGCAGAAAGCTGTAATCCTCTCAACGTTCAGATGTGTACGAATATTTTTGGAAGATACTCCAGTATACCAAGTCACCTAGGGCTCGATAACACGGAAAGAGTCCCACCCGAGCGCAATCCTTTTAAATTTCTAGGTATCTGGGATGAGTGAATTTTCCCCTTAGAGGGAGTGTGAGCCGTATGGCTTAATCTGGATAACAAGATAGTCAAAATAGACAAGACAAATAAAAAGATAATAGTTATACGTAAACAAATTATTAATACCAATTTTAATATTTTCATCCTATTCAACACCATGCTAATCGATTTAATAATTAAATAGGCTCACTAACTCATACCTATACGGCCATGCCTCCCTACAATAACCTGCTAACTCAGCCCGCCGCTCTCTCATCATAGTAACTACTTCCATTTTTCTAACTTCATTTTTACCCAACCACTTTAATCTAATATGTCTCAACACCTAACATTTTGTCAAAAAATGTATCACATCTTTCCTTTCCTTCGTGTTACATATTGAGCAAAACCTTCTTTCATCATTTCTACCAGGTCGATCATTCAAATATAGAACTCTACATCTAAATTTGAACAACCATCGAATCTTCAAAAAAATTTTTATTTTCAGTATTTCCTTCTTTCCGCAGTTCTTTGTAGTATCCATAAAAATTTGATTCGAGCGCTTACAGCCTATTCTCAGCTTAATACTGTATCTTCTCCTTATTTTTTTCTATCATATTCTAAATCATACTATCACTGACCAGCTGATACTAGACCATCAAATATTCATTGGCCTATAAAATATCGGTAAAGGATGTATCTCATGGCTATTTCAAAAAGTAAAAAGTTGTCGATTGATAATATTCTATCAACGGTAGATGCATTCACACAGCATCCAAAAAGAGTGTATTTACAAGTTCATAGTTGTTTCGTGGAGAAGGAGTTTTGAATGTAACAGACTGGGAATGGGAGCTCAAAGAAAATTCCTATCACCCAGTGAAGATGACACACCCTTCTGGTCCACCAAGTGTTATGAGTTTAATTTTTTGCGGTTGCAAAAAAATCTTCGACATCTCATGTGTATGTAAAAAGAATGGCCTGATTAATTGTGCTAAATAAAATTGCAGGAATATGTCAAAAAATTAATTATCTGATACAGAAGATGATGAGGAAGAAATAAATTTTAGTGATACGATTATTTGTTAATCATATTTTTTTACTTATTAAAAAGAATTTTTGTATTTATATTCAAGAAATCATATTTTAACTTTTATTTGATACCGCACCTTAAAATAAGAAACCTCCAGGAGAAGAGGTCTATACTGAGCACCAGGTAGCTCAACGACCATCGCCGTCATACTATGCGTGTTCAGCACCCTCGAAAATCTCAGAGTAATTACTTTCGACTAATTTCGAATGAAAATAACATAAAACTCTAGGAGACGAGATCCACCCTGGGCACCAGGTAGCTCGAGGAAAATCGTCTTTATCATATTCATGTTCAACGAGATTGAAAACCCCGAGTAATGACCGTCGACTGATTTCATCATCATCATCATAAGTGGCTCGACAATCCGTTGTGGATCTTGGCCTGCTCACAAAGAAGTCGCCACTCCTGTCGATTCCTGGCAGCTTCCCTCCATCTTCTAACCCCCAGAATCTGTAGGTCTTCTTCCACATCATCAATCCATCTCATTCGTGGTCGTCCTCTGCTTCTTGTGCCCTCTGGTTTTGAAAATGTTAATCTCTTCGTGTATTCGTGATCTGACATCCTAGCAATGTGTCCAGCCCATCTAAGTCTCTGCACTTTAACGAATTTCACAATATCTGGATCGGTGTATAACTGATACAGTTCAAAGTTATATCTTCGACGCCATAGCCCATTTTCATTTACGGCCCCAAAAATCTTTCTAAAAATTTGTCTCTCAAAAATACCAAGAAGTCTTTTATCATTTTAAGATAAGATCCATGTTTCAGCCCCATATATCAAAACTGGTCTTATTAAGGTCCTGTATATATTAAGCTTTAGTGCACGTTTTATATTTTTATTTTTTAAATGTCTCTGGAGGCCGTGAACAGTTCTGTTTGCTACTGCTATGTGTCTTTTTATTTCGTCGCTTGTCGTGTTTGTTGCGTTTACTAGCGATCCAAGATATGTAAATTCTTTGACTTGCTCAAAGGTATGGTTGTTAATTTGAATTCTTTGTTGGATATTTCGAGGGTTTTTAGAAACCAACATATATTTGGTTTTTTCCTCGTTTACCACAGGTCCTAATTCACTTGCTGCATCCGCAAGCCTTGTAAAACACTGCACCATGTCTCTCATACTTCTACCCACTATAACCATATCGTCAGCGAATGCGAGAATTTGCGTCGATCTATTAAAAATAGTTCCATTCATTCTAATATTTAATTGTCTGATTGCCTTTTCCAAGGCAATATTAAAGAGCAGACACGCCAACGCGTCCCCCTGTCTTAGAGCATTATTAATGTCAAAGAACGTAGAGTTTTCTCCTTCAATTCTAACGCATAAGCTTACGTTTTGCATTGTTAGGTGGGTCAACTTAACTAACTTAGGTGGGATCCCAAAGTCTATCATTGCATTATATAATGCAGTTCTTTTCACACTGTCATAGGCTGCTTTGAAGTCAATGAAGAGATGGTGTGTTTCTATGTTATATTCTAGTGACTTTTCTAGAATCTGCCTATGTGCTTGAATTTGATGTGTAGTTGACTTTCCAGCAGTAAATCCGCATTGATATTGACCAACAATATCCTTTGTAAAATGTTTAAGTCTTTCAAATAATACATTGCCGAAGATTTTATACGCAGATGCTAACAGAGTAATGCCTCTATAGTTCTTAAACTTCAGTTGATCCCCTTTTTATGCAATGGACATATTATTCCCTTCAGCAACTCTTCTGGTACCCATTCATTCTGCCATATAAGTACTATTAGTTTATGGATTGCTGCAAAAAGTTGATCACCACCTTTTTTATAGAATGGAATTAACGACTGATTTATAGAATGGAATTAACATACTGGAGAAGACGAGGTTCACCCTGGGTACCAGGTAGCTCTAGGAACATCGTCGTTATCATTATTCATGTTAAGCGACTTTTCGACTCCGGCTCGGAAAATATTCCGAGTTTCAAAAAATTAAATTTATTCCTGTTGATATTTTCCGACTTACAAATTTTTTATTTTCTGTTCACTTTATAAATGCATTTTTGTTATGTACAAAACGCAATTATCATTTTACCAACATGAATTTTGTTCACAAAGTCTTCTGACACTTACCTGAACTGAATGCAAAAGTTGCATAGCAATTCATCTTACTGCGGAAAATTGGTTTAATGCCTCGTTTCCTCGTCTATTAGTGTTTTTACATATTAATATTCACATTATTTTTAATGTGCTTTTTATTTCATCGTTTTTCCTCATTCTTAAATAAATTTTTGGTTCTTGCCTTCTGAGTTTAATTCTTTTTAATTTTATTTTCACGACTGCAACTAACGAATTGTGGTCTGAGTTAATATCTGCTCTAGAATAAGTTTTAGCTGAGGTTATAGAGTTTTTATATCTGCTTTTTACGAGTATAAAATCTATCTGTTTTGTGATCAGCTGAGATTTCTGTATTATGTATATGAAGGAGACGTCCATGTATATAGGCTTCTCTTAGGAAGCTAAAAGCAAGTATTGCAAATTACATATTTTTTTCTTTGCAGAATTTTATGAGCCTTTCTCCACTTTCGTTTCTAGTTCCTAATCCGAACTATCCTACTATACTTTCAACTATACCTGCTAAAATTTTCGCATTTAAATCTTCGAAAATGTATGTATTGTCTCTAAACTTTGCTAACTTATATATTTGGGAATCATATTAATATTGCAACCCCGTGTTTGAATTTTACGTATATATCTGTTTCATCGACTCTCATCACTCAGCATCAACTTACGTTTATTTTTGGTTCAGGACATTTTTTACGATATAATCAGCTTGTGTTTGTTGGATCGCTAACAGCTTATATATAGGTAAAGATACATGTACGACAGGAAGCGCCGCTTTGAATATATTACGGAGTTAGTTGTTTGGACGGCATATCGCGTCTTGTTCCTGTGTGCATTCCATCTTGTCCGCGAATATAGTAAGCATTTTGTATTAAGGCATGAAGGCGTGGGCTTTAACTAAATCCGTATATAAAAACTGTAAGAATTTTGATGTGGAGTTACCGTAGTATGCATAGAATATAGTGGATTACGTAGTACGCGAAACAAGATATTTTTCTTGGAATAAATAAAGAACTTGAAGTTTTATTAACTATAAAAAAACGTTAACTTTAGCATTATGGTCACATCTTACGAAATGATAAAAGAAACTATTAAAACTTACAATAAAAGTAAATATCGAAGAAAAGATAGCTTTAAGTCGATTACTTATTTCTAAGCTGAATGAACTTTGGCAATGGTATGGAAATAGTAGAATTACTTAATAGAAAATCTCTATATGCATAAATTTAATACTTCAATGATAATATGTCAATGACAAATTTTTAAAATAGTGTTATACTATTATAAAGTAAAATTATTGTAAAGTAAATTTTAACAAAATGCAACTGGTATATGATGGCTAGCTTGATTTTGCTTTATTTACGATTTTCTTTTCAATCTAGAAATTTTTGTGTGTATTGTGTAGTTTTCTATATTGATCTTTCTGTTTTTTGTCTTTTATTATGTTTTAGCTTTTTTGTTTATATTTCATAGTTTAATATAAAATGTTTCATACCTTTTTAGCCCTCTTATTGCGTGGCCAGGTATTTCAGTTTACTTATGTATACCATCTCCAATACCTTTTTATTTGTACTTGTATCAGTCCATGGTATTTTTAATCTTCTTTATAACCAGACTTCGAAAGCCTTGATTCTTTTTAAATTACATTTTTTTAATGTCTGTGTCTCAGCTCTATAAAATAATATTGAAAATACATAGTATCGAGTGCTTGAAATCTCTATAACATCCAATCTCCTTATTCCAAATTAAAATTTTTCATGTTACTAACTACGAGACTGCATTCGTATAGATAATATCTAATTATAATTCTGAAAAGGAAAAACTAAATGCTCAGAGTAGTAATACTGCGTAATTAGACTAATGAGCTATGTTGTAAAAATATTTTTAAAGGCAAGTAATAGTAGAATTCATAAAAATGTGAATCTTTTATGGATGGTACGCAGTTCATAATTTGCAATTAAATAATATACAACCATTTGCAAATAAAAATGACACATTTATATAAAATACAATAATTAGAGAGTGATGATACATTCTCAACTAGAACAATACTAAATATATCAGCTACAATAGAATTATTGACAATATGTACTGGTAATACTTATTTTCAACTAAATAATGAATTCTATAAACAAAATTTTTGTCTAGAAATGGGCTCTAGTTTATCTCCGTTATCAGCCGATCTATTTATGGAAGATTTTGAAACAAATAATATTTCTAAACAAAATTTAAAACCCACATTATGGTGGAGATATGTAGATAATGTATTTTCAATATGGCCTCATGGATCAGAGTTGCTGGACACATTCCTGAATTTTATAAACGATAAAGAAGACACAATAATATTTACCATGGAAAAGGAATATAATAACACACTACATTTCCTGGATGTTTTAATATCTAAGAAGGTTACTGGATATGATACTCAGGTGTATAGAAAATCAATACACACCAACAGATTTCTAAATTACAATTCAAATCACAATATCAATATTAAAAAGGGAATCATTAAATCCTTATACGATAGAGAAAAAATTACTTGTTCTAACAAAAATTCGTTCTTAGAGGAAAAACATTTGTTAACATCTGTTTAATTAAAAAATTATTATCCTTTATCGTTTATAAATAAGGAATGTTTAACAAACGACCGAATAGAACAGAAAAACTTAGAACGAGATCCTACAGCATACATCATCATCATCATCTTTGGCTCGACAATCCTCTGTGGATCTTGGCCTGCTCTAAGATTCGTCGCCATTCTGTTCGGTTTCTGGCAACATGTTGCCATCTTCTGATTTTTAATATCCGTAAGTCGGTTTCAACTCCATCTAACCACCTAATTCGCGGTCGGCCTTTGCTTCTTCTTCCTACAGGTGTTCCTGTGGTTAGCTTTTTAGCAATCGTATTTTATGGCATTCGTATTATGTGTCCAGCCCATCTAAGTCGCTGTGTTTTAATGAACGTTATGACATCTGGCTCATCAAAGAGCTGATACAATTCAAAATTATATCTTCTGCGCCACTGCCCTTGGTCGTTTATAGCTCCAAATATTTTGCGGAGTATTTTACGCTCAAACATTCCCAAAAGTCTTTCAGCTTTCTGCGTTAGAGTCCATGTTTCTGCTCCATTTGTGAGAACCGGCCTCAGCAATGTTTTGTATATAATAATTTTAGTTCTTCTTTGAATGTTTCTTGAGTGGAAATGCTTTTGGAGTCCATAGTATGCCCTATTTGTAAGATTTATTCGTCTTTTGATTTCTTCGCTTGTTTTATTGGTAGCAGTCAATAGCGACACAAGGTATGTGAAGTTGGCAACACGTCCAAAGGTATGACTTCCAAAGACTGTTTCTCGTTCCTCATTTGCTATCGGATCCTTTGTAACCAACATGTACTTGGTTTTGTCTTCGTTGATGATTAGACCAACCTGTTTCGCCGCTGTTTCCAATTCTAGGAGATATTGCTCAACATCTCGCTTGCTACGCCCTATTATGTCAATGTCATCAGCATATGCTAAGACTTGTATCGATCTATTGTAAATAGTACCGCCGTCCCTAATTCGTGTATCTCGGACTGCCTTTTCTAAGGTAATATTAAATAGGAGGCAAGCCAGAGCATCCCCTTGTCTGAGTCCATCCTTTATCTCAAAGGATCTAGAATTCTCTCCCTGTATTCTAACAGTGGCTTCTAAGTTAGACATTGTCATTCTGGTTAGTCGATTTTACAGCATACACAAGGAATAATACTAGGAAAATAATAATACCATACAAAAAAGGATTATCAGAAAAACTTAAAAAGATAGGAAATAAATTTAACATTTCAACAACGTTCAAAACAACAAACACATTGAGATCTATTTTATCTAAAACTAAACCTAACAATGAACAAGAAAAAACAAATAATTGTATTTATAAAATACCTTGTGAATGCGATCAGTTTTATTTAGGTGAAACATCAAGGCTATTAAATGGTAGAATAAGTGACCATCAATCTTGTGTTTAAAATAGAGAATTTGATAGATCTCAAATATTTATGTATTTCTCTCAAATATTTATCTCAAATATTTATGGAAAACTGAACATAGGGTTCAATGGACCGATTTAAGTGTAGTCCTAAAAGAAACAGATGGTAAGAAAAGAAAAATCAAAAAAGCGGCTCGAATTATGCTAAATTAGACCAATTGTGTCGCTAATTTCTCTACAGAATGCAGGGGATATGTTTGCCAATATTAAAAGAGGAAGTCAATAAAAGGAAAATACCACTATAAATAAGTCAGTAACATATCAAAGATACACCATTTTCTAAATAGCATACATATAAAATCAAAATTTGGAGTTTGTTGACAGTAAACTGAATGTAAGACCAAATATTTACCATGTCGGAATAGTATTATGAGGTTTTTTCCTGGTTTTTTTCTCATGATTTACTATTGAATCATTAACAGGAGAATTTTACTATCATCATGGCTGGTGGTTATGTTTTTAAAGACAAATCACATGCTATGATTTGTTCTGACGGATATTTTCAAGTAAAAGTTGATTTCATGTAATCGAATGAACTATCTTACAATAAAGTCGTCCCGGGAACGCAACTTAACAATATTGACAATATCATTTTAAAGTCGTTTACTTTAAAATGGATAATATTATGTCTGAATTGTCAATTTTTCACCAAATAACAAAAAACAAAATTTGTTTATTAATATTTTATTATTATATATTTGTTTAATTTACTAATGTTTGTATTTTAAGAACGATTTCCGAAGTGGAAATTGAAACGTCAATAAACTAATTTTAAACTTTAATTTTGGCTTATTCCCATTAAAATAGTAATTAAGATAAGCATTATTTAGAATTCAGCTCCTAGTTCAACGTTCTAGGGATATGTAAGTGCCAATATACGCTTGTTTTTTGTAGATTATGAAATATTTAAAGTTAACTACCAACTAGTTCTGGAACCAGAATGCACTCTATATCTGGGAAAAAATCCTGTTCATAAATGGTATAAAAATAAAGAACTTAAGGTATGCCGATGATACTGTTGTAATTGCGGACACTCTGTAGGGTTTACAAGAGTTGCTCGATTGACCTGCATTCATTCCAATGGTCTGATTTCAGGCTTAACCTGAAAATAGGAAAAACAAAGTGGTTTGTGGTCTCAAAAACAAATGTATCAGGTATATATTGGAAGTGAATGACCAACAAATAGAACGAGTTTAATTTGACAAATATCTATGCTGCCAGCTTAATGAAAATGAATAATATGCAAGAGGGTCGTGCAAGAATCAAACAGGCCAGGGCATTATTTTTCAATAGTCCAGTCGTCAGAGATTTGACCTCTAAAAATCATACGAACATGCTGAAATTTGAAGAGAATATTAATTTTGGGATCCCAAAAAATATGCAAAAAAAATTACCACTCCTACCCCACGGCTTCCCCCTAAAACTCCCCTTGCAGGAAAGAAAATCATTTATTATGAATCTGTACGCCGCAGAAAAAATGTTTCAAATAAAAAATGTAGCTAAAATAATTTTGAACAGAAATGTTAATAAGCATTTTTTGTGTAAAACTAGCCGTTCTCTCAGACACAAAGCTTGAATCAACCGGCAATGTTAAATGTCAGTTACGCGCGCGAAATCCATTTTATAGAAAATTTGTATCAACTCGACAGTAAAAATTCGATATCTTTTGATAAGACTCTTCTATCGATAAAAATGAAATTGTGATTTAAAGGCAAAGAGTGCAGCTTTTGTATGCAATTTTTGGATTTTGTCGCAAATAAAGTCAGTTATTCATAAATCTGCTCTATAAACAAACGTATAAATTTATCAATTTCATTGATCGGTTGTAGTGAAATTTCCGTTGTTAGAGCCAAATATATTATTCTAACATAAAACCTATAACGTAAAATTTTGATTTTGAGTTTTGGCAACAAATATGAGGCATTTAAAATGTGCCTAGAAAACGCAGATTTTAAACATTCGCATTAGAAAACGACTGCACGTCACGGGAAACACCTCCACAAAGACGGAATTAGATAGAATTTGTAGGTATAGTTATAAAATTTCAAAAAACGTACTTGTGTAATCTAAATAAAGTCGTTTTAAAAGCTTAATGGTTTATAATGTAAAAGATTAAATTCAGCGTTTTTTAGGCATATTTCAAATGACTAACATTTTTTGGCATAACTCAAAATCGAAATTTAATGTAATAGGTTTCGAAGATTTGCTCTCTCAATGGAAATTCCATAGTGACTGGTTAATAAAAGGGATTAATTTTATTGATCTTATGAGAATTAAAAAAAAAATTATTTAAAATTTTTAGTAAAAGATATAAATAAAATTAACCGATATTCCAACGGTAATTTAAACATCCTAATTTTTAATAGTATATAATGTAACATATTTGTAAATTTATAACATTTAAAGGGTTTTCACCCATATATTTTAGTGGCTCATAGCATGTACACTTTGTTACACTGATGATGGAATTTACATTCCGAAACCGTTCTGTGTTTGTGATATAGCCCGCTTGGGTACTTTATTTATACCTTTTACTAAAAATTTGAAATAAAATTTTTTTTTGATACATGGTGTACAGCCAGCTACAGGAACTTAGTTTCCTAGTGGATCTTATGAGAATTGTAAAAATTGCGCAACGTTTATATATTTAATACTTTTATAAAAACTTACTTTATTTGCGGCAAAATACAAAAATTGCATACGAAAGCTGCTCTCTTTAGCTTTAAAACACATTTTGATTTTTGTAGAGAGAACACATTGATCAATAGATATGGAATTTTTACCGTCGAGTTAATACAAATTTTAATTAAAATTGATTTCACTCGCGTAACACAAAAATCCTAGTTGAGATTCACAGACTTTTTGAGATTCAGAAATAAGAAATAGAAGAAAAATCGAAAGAAAAAGATCTTCAGGTCGTAGGCGTACTTCTTGGCCAAAGAACCTTAGACAATGATATGAAATCAACTCAACGACTCTCTTCAGAAAAGCTCTTTGACAAAGTATAGATTGCGCTGATTATTGACAACGTTAATCGTGAATATGGTACTTGAAGAAGAAGAATTATAATTCCTATAATATCTAAAATAAAATGCTAAACACCACTGTTCTGAAACAACTAAAAATACTTGTTACTGTGTAGAAATGTCCATCAAAGACTTTACATTTACCAGAAAAGAAATTACATTTCTCGAGTTTGTACAATTCCATTTTATTTTTTTCTTTATTCTAAATGTCAGTTGGTTTTCTACACACAGCTCCAGTTTAGCCTCTGGCATTTAAAGGTCGTTTTATTTTTGAACGAAATAACTAATATAAAAATATGAAGGAAAACCTATCCACCTTGTAAGTTCAGAATCACTCTATTAGGATTTTCTCGAAGCTATAAGCGGGACTAATCAAACAGAATAAAACCGCCAAGTCATTGTGAATATCCGAGAAAGGGATATAAAGCCTCTATAGAAATTTGGATGCCTTCTCATATTGATAACAAGCAGTAGAGATTCAGAATCCATATTCATATTCAAAAAGGTATATTTGTATTGTTTTCATTACGGGTCATATAAAGGAAAAAGTAATAAGAATATTCATTTTATTTAACAAATTATATATATATAGTTAACAAATATTAACTCAAATTAATAAAAAATACGCAAAAACCAACGAACGCATTAAAATTACTTTATCAGATTCAAACTGAACTAATTTTCAAATAGATTCGACCGTTACTTGATGGAAATTCATTTTATCTAACAATAAAACACTTAAAAACTTTTATTTTTAACACTAATATTTATTTTAAATTATTATTCCTACAGCTGTTTTAGCAGAGTGCTTTTCTTAAATGATCTATTTTTCCATCGTTGTCTTGTTCTTTTTTATGTTGTATTTTCTTTTTGGATGATTTTGCTGTCCTGTTTTAGGTGTGGCACCTCTTCAGGACATGGTTTGTTTTGTTTGGATGTCGGCATTGCGTCGCTGGGTTATGTCTCACTGGTGGTACGCGTCGGTGGATGTGTCCTGCGGAGGAGGTGCAAAGCTCGAAGTGAGCTACTTATATGTAACTGCGGTAGAAAAGTGGAGTTTCCGCCAGGATATTAATGTATTCCTCAGGGAGTTCATTGCTGAATAGAGTCAGCCATTTGGTGGGTAGGAAAGGGAGTTTGCTTTTGGAATTTCTGATGAATACATTGCCGAAAAATGAGCAGGTAGTTTTATTGATATTTTGGGCTCTGAAGTTTTTGCCACGGATGGTTTTGATGGTATAACTCCTGCTCAGATAGGAGAGCCTCTCATTGATGGGCTGGATGTTTGATAGTTGATGTATGAGAGCGAAGGGGTAGTCGTGCCGTTTGTAGTTTTCTCTACGCAGGATTCCCCGTTCCAATCCCAGCAGTTGTTGTGTAAGGCCGTGCTTGAACATGGCATATATATTTGCTCAATATTCAATCACGGGCCTGATAAATATTTTGTATGTGTGTATGAGTGTATGAGTGTACGTGAGTGTGTCCGTCCGAATTTACCACAGAGGGCATTGAGTAAATCGACTCTTCTACTCACCTTGTTACGGGTTGCGGCCAGATCAGCCCTCCAGTTTAATGTTTCTGTGAACACCACACCGAGGTACTCAATCCGGTCGCGAAGCTGCAGTCGGTCCCCCCAAAGGTCGTGTCTTCCGGATATGATGGGTGTGATCTATCCGCTGAGCTTGGGGTGTCTGAAGAGAATCAATTGTATTTTATTAGGGTTAGGTGTTACTCTCCATCTCCCGCACCATCTATCGACCTGGTCAAGGTGATTTTGAGCAAACCTAAGTAGAGCATCTGCGTCTCGAGATATTGTTACGAGAGCAGCGTCATCTGCGTAGAGTAAAGTGAAGGTGTTTGTGTTACGTAGGTTAGGGAAGTCGCTACTGTTTATCGTGTAGAGTATTGGTGCCAACACGGAACCTTGTGGAACTCCTGCTGTAGGAGTAAATGAGGCTGAGAAATGACATCGAATCTTTACAGCGATTTAACGTTGAGTTACATGAGCATGGAATGGTAGGCCGATGTTCAGTAGTTTCTTGACCAGTCCAGCATGCCAGACTTAGTCGAAGCCTTTTTGAACATCGAGAAAAATGCCTAATGATAGTTTACTGTCGTTTAGACTTTGAGTGATGTGTGTGACGATTTCTGTCAATGCCGTTAAGGTGGAGTGACCTTCTCTAAAGCCGAATTGAAATATAGGGATGATATTATGCTCTGTGGTAAAGTCTATGAGTGTCTCCTTAAGGATCCTCTCGAAGACCTTAGCCAAGACGTTTAGTAGTCAAATCATCTTATAAGAGTTTAGATCGGTCTTGGATTTTCCCTTTTTCTGGAGCATAATTGTGTTTGCCTTCTTCCATGATGATAGAAAGTACTAGAATCTGAGAGTGGCATTGAAAATGTTCGTCAGGTAGAGTGTGACGCTCAGCGGAAGGTGCTTCACGCAATACCTGGCAATGTTGTCAGGTCCTGGTGAATTTCAACTGCCGATTTGGCAGAAATGTTCGAATGTTTGTTCATCTACAGGTGACATGATCGGATATTCATGAGGCTTCTGTGGATCGAAGGGGTTGGCGAGTCGTCTATGTCTCTCTCGATATTTGAAGCGGTTCAAGTCAGCGTGTTTGTAGTCTCTTATTGTATGGGGAGGATTAAGGGTTAAAGGATTTGGCAGTTCTTTTACTTAAATAGAAATGTCATCCGAAGTGATTGAGTTGCCCATTATGCACTCGTCATCTAATGTATCGATAAAATCGTAAGTATATACGACATGATCGATGGATGACATGTCCATGAGACCCAAAAACGTCCGCTCACGGTTATTGATACGATGTAAGGGAAGGTTCAGGAGCAAGTCTACTAGGAGGATGCCTGCACGATTTATTTTTGGTATGTGTTTACACTTTATAATCTTTAACTGAATAAGTTGAGGAGGGGGAAACTGTTTGTCTCAAATTGGTCATTCAGAATTATATTTTTAATTTTTAATTTGCTAATTTCCATAGAATAATAATAAAGGCCTTAAGCTATCTTTATTAGAATCTATGGAAATTAACAAATTAAAAAAGGGAGAATGGAGAACCAAGCATTAAAATAGATATTACAAATATTCAAGAACACGTTCAGGTATTGTTTAATTCGTAAACACCTACATGCTTTTCCATCGAAACCTAATCATGACTATTGCACCGGAAATTCAACATTTAATGTTTATATACCGATCCCGTACACTGAGTTATTAAAGAAATCTACATCTTTCCCCAAGTTCCATAAAATGACAAAAGCTTGTCTATCTAAAAGACAATAGAAACGTTTCTTAACGAATAACTAAGAAATTACAGTAGGTATGTTATGTAAAAGTAACTAAAGTATTTTTTATATATTTAGGTATCACATGCAGCAACTTCAATTTATTAGTTCGTGAGGTTTTATTATGTAATTCGCAAGTTATTAAAATTTTGCAATGGATTGTTTATTTTATTTTATTATCTTTTATTCTGTGATATTGACGATTTATGTAATTTCAATAAACTTTAATTGTTATTGTTATTTTCTGACTTTTTTAAGCTTTGTCCATAAAATTGTAAAATTTTCAGTGACAATAAAGCTTATTTCTATTCTATTATATTTCCTTTTTTACGAATCCGTCATACTCCGGTAAATATAGACATTTAAAATAACAAAAATTCCCGGAAAGACAAATAATGGTGGAGAGCTGGAGTTTACGATTACAAATAAAGTTTTAAAAATCCCCATCGATCGTATGTGTGCTATAAAAGTTATGCGAGATCAAAATTCGAGGATTTTTGGATTTTTCTCGAAAACAGTAAGTTTTATCAAAAAAAACCTTGAACCAAAGTTGTAAATCTTAAGATTCTCTACCAAAATAATCGTCATGATTTTTTCCTAAGAGTTATCATTCCTGAGATATCGCAATTCTAAGAGTTCACAAGAGTTATACATGATGTGCACACATTACCACGCCACCTGTGAGGTACATATATACTCGGCACGTTTTTTACAGTAGTTTCCCCTGTAGGCTTACTCCACTAGCTGTCATGACAATTTTATGATAATTTAAGGAAACAATACCCGACAAGTTCTACATATTACCTTATTAACACTCAATCAATCAATCAATATTCTTTATTTCATCTGACTTTTACAAGTATTGAAATGCGTCAAATACAATCTATGCCCAGTAAAAAACTATAAGTACATAAAAACAGTTAACATAAAAACATATACAATATACACAAAAACATACAAATTGTTAAAAAGATGCCTGCAAGTATCGAATAGAAAGTGTTTACCAGAAGTAAATCCTTAACTGTTCTCTTAAATACATAAATATTTGACTCTTTAACATAATTAGGTAATTTATTATACAAACGAACGCATGTTGGGTAAGGAACCTTGCCTATAACGGTCAAGTGACGAACAGGGGTCACCAAATCATTTCTGTAACGAAAATTGTAACCACACTAAGGAAACATCATTTCTGCAAATAAAATTGCATCTATGTGACTTTACATAAACAACACAACTGAAAATATACAGCGAAATTACAGTTAAAATATTTAATTGTTTAAAAACTGGTCTACAGGAATCTAAGTGCCTTCTAAACGTCATGGTACGAATAATTTTTTTTTTGAAGAACAAGCACCTCATTAATTCGCGAGCAATTTCCCCAACAAACTAAGCAATATTGCAAAATTGACTGTACATGAGCAAAATAGTAAAGTTTTAAGATATCTAGGGAGACAAAATTCCTAAGTTGCCATATAACATAACAGTGCACAGACAATCTTCCCACTACATAATCAACGTGAGAGCTCCAAAACAAATTAGAATCCAGGTAAACACCTAACAACTTAGTGGAGTAGTTATTTACCACTGACCCATTGTCAAGTTTTACTGATGGACTCATTTGCATAGTAGAAGGTGAAAAGGTTACCATATTGGGCTTTGATCCATTTAAGATTAGGGCATTATTTAAACAGTAATGAGTCATACTTTTTATAAGACAGTTTGCTTTTTGTACTACATGAAAAAAATTATTGGAATTTAGTGTAACTGTGGTATCGTCAGCAAATTTAGTGACATAACAGCTTGATTGCTGTTCCACGTTTTCTACTCGAACACTTGCATCAGAAAAATTATCTAACGGATTCCGAACCAAACATGTTGAGCTATCGTTTATCAGTTGATTTAAATCATTGACGAAAATCAAAAAAAAAGAAGGCCAATAATACTTCCCTGTGGAACTCCGGAGAGGACACTTTCTTCTGAAGAAAATATTATATTCCCATTTACATTGACCTTAATTTTTTGAAACCTTTTCGATAAAAAATTGTGGATCCACTTTAATGCAGTTCCTCTAACACCACTATGATAAAGTTTTTCTAGCAGTATTGGATGATTTACAGTTTCAAAAGCTCGTGCTAAGTCAAAAAACAAACAGATAACTTTACTACCTTTATCATAGTTCGATAAAATATGATTGCACAGCGCTAGTAGTGCATCTTGCACACTTATACCTTCACGGAAACCAAATTGAGATTTTTCTATAATGTTGTTCTTGTTAATATACGAGAGGAGACGTGTATGAAATGCCTTCTCATATATTTTTGAAAACACAGATAAAAGTGATAGGCCTCGATAGTTATCAAATTTTGATTTGTCGCCTTTTGATGTATTGGCACAACTAAAGCAGTATTTAGAATTTGAGGAAAAATCCCTTCCTGAAATGAAAGGTTTACTAGAAATGTTAATTGTTTATATATGTTATAAGATGCATGTGTTAACATAGAATAAGCGATCTCATCCAGTCCAGCCGAGGATTTTTTCGAGATATCTTTAATTATACTTTTTATTTCTTCATCACTAACAGGATAAAGGAAAAGAGAGTGTATAGGCGAAGAAAGATTCTTAGGATTATATTCAGGTGAAGTTTGACTAATTAAATTTTTTACGGAATTCGAAAAATGTTGACTGAAAGATTCTGCTATGTCATGAGGGTCATCCACAGAAATTCCCAAATTATTTTTAAATTTACTTGGGTATTTAGAAGAGTTTCGATTTTTATCTCCGACAGTGTTTCGATTTATGATGCGCCAAGCCTCAGCCGTACTATTCTGCGCATTTATCATTTTATTAGTAAAATAAGTTTGCTTGGCGAACTTAACTTTGTATTCATGATTTTTTTTTTTGAATTTCATAACGTATTCTGAGCTCATGACTTTCTGAATATTTTATAGATCTGAAAATGTTTCTAATAAAATCTCCCTCATTTATTAAATTAGAAGTCAACCAGCCCTTATTTTTAGACTGTTTAGAAAATCGTCTAGTATCCACCGTTTGCAAAGGAAATGCTTTATCAAATAGTTCTATAATTTTTTCATAAAATATGCAAAACATGTTATCCGAAGATAGATGTGAATCCAGCTCTGTGTCTGCGGCAGCCTTATGGACCATCACTGGATGTGTTCCGTTGCGTGTTTTGGCGGTGGAAAGAAAAGAGCTTTATGAGAGAAGAGGTCCAAACCTCACTGTGGCCGAGAGAAGACAGGAAAGGGAAAGGTCAGTTGAAAGATGGCAAGAAGAATGGAACAACACGGAAGATGTGGCACAGTGGACGAAAATGCTGATCCCGAACATAAGAGATTGGGTGGACTGTGGCCACAGGCGACTGGATTATTTCCTGACGCAGGCGCTCACAACACGAGTGTTTTAGGGCCTACCTCTATAGGATCGGAAAGGCTGATACAGATGAATGCCTATACTGTGGATACTCGGACACTGTGACACATACGATGTTAGATTGCAGCAGATGGAAAGTGAAAAGGAACAGAATGGAGAGAGAGACAGGTGTGAATTTTGTTACAGTGAGAGAAATGATTGAGAGAATGATTGAAAATAAATTAGTTTGGACTAATATACACAGCTATATCCGTGCAGTGATCAAGAAAAAGGAAGAGGAAGAAAGACTGCTGGACCAACGCTAAAGGTAAGAGTGAATGATGCTGAAAGGTGAATCTAGAAAAGTGGGTCACACTGTATGAGTTAGAATGCGTGAGTCAGACTGTGGGGAAGGAGGAAATACCCATCTGGGAATAATGCCGAACTAGGAGCGATAAGTGTCTTCTACGCGCTACCTGGAACGAGACAGGGAGCCTCCATGCTGATGAATAGAGTGTGGATGTATATGAATGAAAAATAAATGAATAAAGGTAGTGATTCGGAAGTGATGCCGGCCTTACAGCGGCCATTCCGCTTCCGGATAGCTGGATGACAGAGGAGGGTCTGGTTTAGCAGGTAGGTGTTCGGCGTAGACTCGGCGACGAGAGGGCATTTTAAAGTACCTCGGGAACTATCGCCGGGATTACGAAGAACGAATCCTGCACTAAAGTTAGTCAGGCGGCGTGCTGGACTGAGATGTGTTTTGAAGATTCCAGACCCCCCCTCTATAAAGACGAAAAAAAAAATGTATTATTTTAATCAGATACAGACTCCTGAAAGTCTACTTCAACAGTCAAGTCGTGTTCTATTTCTTCTTCTTCCTCTTGCTGGATGTTCATAAATTATTCAAACGTGGCTGAGTCATTGGTCTCTTCAATATAATCACAGGAATCTTCCTCTATTGTACTCAACCAGACATTTGAGCAAGACTGACATAGGCAATTGGTACACGCTGGAAAACACAGCAACCCGACTTTTTAACAGCCACATTTGGCACTACAACCTTTTTTGCAATTGCAAACAATAGTGTTAAGTAGTTTTTTTAATGATTTTTAAAGTTTTAATAGGTTCCAGAGTATTGTCTATCAATTTCCAACCCCCGTCTTCGGGATTCAGTTGATTGCTTGGCCATGTTTGAACTTGATAAATGTTGTTTTACGCATTCCAGCTGCATCGAAAAGAGATAAGGGGTAAGGGGCTAATTCATACTCAAAAATTTTTTCAATTTCATCCTCAAAAGCTTCAGTGATACTCATGCGTTGAAATAATAATACAGAGTCTATAGCTACTTCTTCTTCATAAACTTTTACGGTGATACTCGCAGCTGAAAGAGGGAGTACTTTTTCAGAGTGTTTTAATTTTATATTATTAAATATTTCACCTGCAATTCTAGACATGGAAGCAATCCTAACTTCATTAACTTTATGGCAATTAATCTTATAGTCACCAACAACTCCAGAAGCAATAGATACGATTTTATTAATTTTAGGAAAATGTGATGAAAACCAGAAAAACTAAAGGTTTTTTAATATCTTTAGCATTTTTTTACGTAGTAAATCACTTGCATCCTCATGCTGCTCTGTTGTGTCCATTTGAACATTAGCAAGAACTTCCAACATCTTACACACAGTATTCATTGCATGCATTCCGTAAAACCATTTACTTATCACACTTTTTTTCGTACTTCTTTCTCGAGAAATGGCCCTATATGTTTTTATAGATTTCATCATCGATTGTTCAATAATCATATCTTTCACAACAAATAATCATAGTTTCACAACAAAGTTTATCAGAACGTCAAACAGTAAAAAGTGCTTCTGTAAACATTTGATAAATACTAGGATCCATTACCTCGTTCAATTGAAACATGTCTTATAAGTACAAGTGCGCAGACTTACCCAGCATAATGTAAATGCCCAGATGTATGGACATAAGGCAGCATTTTTTGAGCGCAGTTCAATTGTGCTTGCTTATCTCCCATAAGTTCTGCTCTTATATACTATATTGCAATGGACACAAGTAATATACCCATAATTGTGCGGTAGGCCCTAGTTTCTGATATTCAATTAATTTGTTATTAAACTGATCAAGTAATTCTACGATTAACCACAACTGTTTTATCTTTACTTAAAAGTTTATTGCAAATAAAGCAAAACTGAGACATTTTTTAGAGCTATAAAATAGCACAAATTACCTAAACGGTAGATGCTTGTGTAATAAGTACGGATATTCACTTGAACCGAAGCTTTAGCACTAAACGAAGCAGGTATATGAACGAGACCTACGAACAATAGAATAGCTAGACCTTTTTCAAAGATTCAGTTAGGGACTGACTATCTTTTGGCTAAATGTTTTCAGAATAGTCTAATATATATAAAAGAGGTATAGGTAATGGATTTTGACAAGAGCTATGACTTTGTAAATAACAGGTAAACCTGTGTACTATATCGGCATGACTCATAGCTCTTGTCAAAATCCATTACCTCTATAAATATGTATTCCATTACCTCTACAAACAGGTATTTATACTTGTCTTCAAGTGCCTGATATGTATATTAGGCTTAGAATCGTGATATTTTAGAAATGCTAATACTTAGAAAAAAAATCATAAAAACCATTTTTGTAGAGAATTTTCAGATCTACAACTTTGGTTTAAGGTTTTTTTTTGATAAAACTTACCGTTTTCGAGAAAATTTCAAAAAACCTCAAATTTCAAAAATTGACCGGATTATACTCACGGATTGATACTCCAAACAGGAGATTTTTAAATACAGACTTAAATATCTGAAAAATGTTTCTGTTTCTATTTCATGAAATCAACATTACAAAAGCTCCAGCAAGAAGAAGACCTCCCAATTTGGTAATTATTGCTCAGCGTTCTATTTATAGATCACGGAAAACTTTATTTTTTTAGTAAACTGAATTATAATTTGTGTTTTATTATATTTCCAATATCCTTTCAATAAAAAAATTATAAGCATTGAAAAATGTTGCTGACTTCTTTTAGATTTACACATTTAATAATATAAGTTTCATATCGGGTCTAAAACCGAGTCTAATAAGTATGACTTTATTATAATAGATTTTCGTCGAGTAGCAGTTGTTTACGTAAACTTGACTCTTAGTACAAGAAATATAGTAGAAAGATCGAGAACATCAACATCTAAAGTATTTACGGACATAAAATTTGATGGAAGAGAACACTTGATGAAGAAACGTGAAGGATCCTGTCCTTCACCGACGATGTCCAGGAGAAAATAGTCATCTATTTTGTAATAGTCTTTTATTTTATTTGTTGGCTTACACAGATTGAGTATATATTTACCTTATTGTTAATACAGTTTATGTATTTTTAAATATTGGTCGTCAAATTACTACAAGATCAACTCGATAAATTTATAGCATGGTCTAAAAGGAGTGGTTTTCAATTTGCTTCATCTAAAACTCGCTGCATCATATTCTCAAAGAGACCAAAACAGATAAAAGAAATACCTACTTTAAAACTTGGGGGTCGGACACTTGAATATGTAAATACAATTAAATATCTAGGTTTAGTATTTGATCAAGCTCTAACCTGGAAGGACCACATCAAATATATATCAGTTATATGTCAAAAAAAAAATAAACCTCTTGAAATGTCTTTCTATTTTAGACACCATTCAAAATAACGCTCTTAGAATAATAAGCGGTGCATTTAGAACAACCCCTATCTTAAGTCTTCAGGCCGAACTCGGTGAACTATCATTAGATTTAAGAAGACAGGAATTAATACTCTCATAAGCATCAAAGCGGTACTCTTTATAATATCACCAAACCATTCGCTGCTCGAATATCCAGTACGCAAAAAGCTACATTCCCTTTTACGAAAGATGCAGACGAATCATAATTGAATCAAACCTTAAAGTTCCCGAAATCTATCCTAGTAAGATACCAACTTCCCCTCCTTGTCTAATATCTTCTCCCCACATAAATTTGGATCTATTATCAATAAATAAGATAGAAAGCAATCGTCATCTAATTAATTCTAAATATCAAACATTAATTTCTCACTTTTCTTCCTTCAAAAAGTTATTCACAGATGTATCTAGAACAGAACGTTGTGTAGCGTCTGCCTTTGTAACAAAGGATAAAATAAAGAAATATAAACTAGTGGAGACTAATGCTATTTTAACAGGAGAACTCTTTGCAATATAGAAAGCCGTATGTCATGTTACAAAATGTCCTGAAACTAACTTCTTAATAATTACTGACTCTCTAGAAGTTCTCTAGAAATCATCTCAAAAATCTATTCTTCCCATCCTGTGGCCAACTCATTGGACAAGAATTGCACAACCTAAATCACAGAAACATTGCTTTTCTGTGGGTGCCATCTCATATTGGAATCACGGGAAACGATCTGATGGATAAATATGCACGAGAAGCCTTAGAGGACACAACTATTAAGTTCTATCCAAAAACTCCAGCGACAGATCTCAAATCATATTTCCACAGAAAAATGGTTAACATATGCAATAGCAGATGGCACAAAAAACAGGCAAAATTACTTGAGATAAAACCAATATTTCAACCATGGTCTGACAGTTCCACCAATCGTTTTTCTCAGGTTATCATCACACGACTGCGGCTTGATTATAGTAATGTTCCTTGGATAACAAGGGATCCCCAACCGAAGTGTTATACTTGCGAGACTCCGCTCCGTTAACAGTAAAACACCTTCTAGTGAGTGCCCGTTACACAGTGTGGAAAGATGTAAATTCGGAATCCCGGAGAATTTGAGAGAAGCATTCTTTAAGTGCGGTGCCAAAGAGATTATCTAATATCTAAAAGCAATAAACTATTTATCTTATATCTTCTATTTAGGGATTCTACAGTACTTCGTTCTAGGATACTCTACTTCGTTCCTCTAGGATACTCTACTTCGTTCCTCTAGGATTTTCGGGGTCGTCCTCTTTTCCTACTTCCTGTGAAGCTCCATTCAGTTATTCTCTTTATCCATTTGCTGTCGCTAGTTCTTCTTACATGTCCATACCACTTTATCTATATATGTTAGTGTGTCTGTTTCTATTGATGTTCTTTGCTTTATTTCGTCATTACTTCTGCTATCCATTCTTAATACTTTGCAGCATCTTCGCAGGCATTCCATCTTTGTTGCTACTATCTTACTGCTGTTTTTCTTGTTTATGATCCAATTTTCAGCCCCATTTGTCATAATACTTCGCACTAATGTTTTATAAATCTGTGTTTTTGTCTTCATATTTAGGTGTCTATCCTATCATACTGAGTTATGTTTTAGGATTGCTGTTCTTGTTTGTCCTAATCTTTGTGTAATTTCTTCCTCTGTTGTTGCCTTTTTCGTGATTATAAACCCCAAGTATTTGAATTTATCCTTTCCTTTGATTGTTACGTTGTCATCAATCTGTAGATTTTCTATGCCTTCTTCACTTGTAGATAGGTACTCTGTTTTCGCGAGGTTAATATCTAGGGCAGCCTTGGTATATTCTTCTTGTAGTTTCTTCATCATGTAGCTGACGTCGTCTTGGTCTTGTGCAATCACTACTTGATCGTCTGCAAAGCTTAACGTATATAGGTATTCGATCCGTACCGGTACTCCCATGCCTTCGGATAGGTAAAGTAAATGCGAAGGTAAACAATTTATACAAAATTAAATAAAAAAAATATTGGTCGTCTTCAATATAGATCTTTTATTATACTTTGGCTCTCGTTCTAAAATCTGTACATTTTTAAAGTCGAAAGTGTGGTTATTTTCTCGAAAGTGCTTACAAAAGTCTGGTCTTTGATCGATTGTTTCTTATGCTATTTTTATGAGCAAAAGTTCGTCTATATAGCTCTGGGTGTGTCTGAATAATATAATGTTGAATAATATTACTTGCAATTTAATTTATAAACAACATCTCATTGACTGTCTTTATTGGTACAAAGTTTGATATTGGAACGAATAGATTTACACTCCATTGTTGTGGACATACTTTTTTTTCTTTTTACACCAAATAATTTGTTTATACGAAGATTTCATGTGATTTCACATAAGTAAATTTTCAAGACGTTTAACAACTTTTTCTCAAATTTTCATTTCTGTCCACTGGAAAGATTGTTTTACTAGCGCACAATCAACTTTTGAGAGAAAATTTAATTTAAAAAAAAATTAACTTTTATCCATTTTGTCGTAGATATATTAAAAAAATATATATTGATAAAAGTTAAAAAAAAAAAAAGAGGTTTGCATGTCGATTTTTTGTTCTAAACTTTTTTCTGAATCCTCCACAACTTTTTCAACTGGAGTATATTGAAATTCTAATTATAAACAACGTTTGTGAGACAATTCTATAAAAATTTTAATCCCGACTAATTAAAACAAACATTAAAAACAGATCCCGACAGGATTATAATCTCTGAATTTTTCAAAACGTGTAATAATTTATTAAAAATTGTAATAAAACCGTTATGTTTGTCATATTACTTTAAAATCCAAGTAAGTACTAACATCAACTTTAATACAAAATGACAATTTTGCCATGTCCAATTTAGATACCGAGAATTAATTATGATTGGAACTATTAAATCTCTCTACGATTAAACTAGACCACACACTAAAGGCGTTTGTTCAAACTAATTTGAACATTGATTTATACAATGATAACTTATTAGCCAATTGAAACAGTGGAAAATTACAGCTAATGATAAGCCAAAACAATTAATGGCAGGAAATCATAATTATAGAAATATTTTTGAAACATGCTCCAAAAAAGTTAATATTTTCATTCGGAATGGATAATATTTGTCTTTTCTAAATTGTAAAGTAGTACAAATTCAAGTATAATATTCAGCTTAAATTATTAAGGGTGCAGCCATAGAATAGACACAAATTTGTTGTTAAAGTCGTTAGAATTAGCCCATTAAAGCCCGTGATTCCAAGCAAGAGTAAGAAGATGCAATTTTAACTTTGAGATACAGAAAGGCATTAAAAATTATATAAATTATTTTCAGAAATAAATTATATGTGTAAATGTTATTTTTTGACTGGCAACTTTAGTTGCCACTGAAAACAAGTTGAAATACATTAATATTTATTTCAGGTTACATTATGGAATATTTTGAAACACTTATCAGGGTGCAGAAGTGTGTCACACTTCTTACATAAGTAACAAGTACTATTTCCACATACTCTGCAACGTCAATATTTAGAGCTCCCTTCTCTATTGTATGGTCAGTCCGATCTCTTCGCAAGTCTTCAAGAGCAGGGCAAAATTGTAACGATGATCGAACTCCATTCACTAATGGCCTACTTCCAAACTATTTCAAAATATAAGTTGGACACTCCCGTCGAAATTGTAACAGTGACATGGAGTGACCAAGTCGCCGATACACTAACCAAGCCTGAGCACAGGAAGCATCTACTACCCATGAAAAATAAGGCCACCACTACTTTTTTGACCTTATTCGAGTACGATAAGTTGAGGCGAATTGGTAAAAGATCTACTCCTCCCATATTGCAATTGTAACTGGCAATTGGTCCAGGAACATCCAGAGTAATTATCTTTTTCGCTGCTCGATTATACCGTTTAGACGTCTTCATGGGTCGAAATTCGTCACAATTGGTGAGCATAGTGTGGTTATTAGTTAATTATTGTCGTTTCAACGAACCAATAATATTTCTCCTGTAGATGAAACTGAAGTGCTTCCTTCAGGAGTTTTTTTTAATCTGTTTTATTTGGTACATTCATGAATTAAATCTGTGTTCACGAAGAGTTCCAGTACCACCCAGGCCTCTTCTTGTTAGCTCCTACAGCAATGCAACCGATGTGAACAAAATATCAAAATATAATAAATCCTATTATATATAATATATCAGATAATCTCTAATCTCGTATACAATTATGTAGGAACATATACGAGACAACTCCTTGGTGAATACCAAAGTGATTTTTGTCAGGATAGGTCTATAATAAACCAGAATTTGGCACTATGGTAAATACACTGATCAAAACGACAAAGAAGCCACTTCTAAAGATGTTCGTAGTTTTGAACTAATTCTTTTTATGATTATATTATCCAAGGCTTTTCTCTATAAATATAGCAAAGTTTTTCTTACTGAACTGTAAATTTTCACGTGAAAAAAAAAATAAAATGCGATAAATGTGAAAAACTGGATTTATTTTTTTAATAAGAGCGTTGCTAACAATTATTTTAAAACAAAACTAAAAGCGTGTGTGGACTCCTCTAACTGGCCGAACTTTTGCACTTCTCACCATTTTCTCATCAATTACTCCAACAAGATGACCCCTCAGACGCCAGAGGAGGCTTCTTTCTACACTTGCTCTTCTGGTACACCAACCTTTACATCTCCAGAGGCTACTTCTACGGCCCCAACGTCACGTACCTAGCCATCCAGCTTTTTACCATATCTATTCGGTAAATCCCATATCTCTACTACTAACATCCAGGCATGCTTTTAATCACATTTCGAATAGTTTCTTGATCTAGATGTTCTTCCCATTCTTACACGAGAACTTTCTCGATATGTAGGTTTCTTAGTGGCTAAAGACCCTTGACCCTTCAAGCGCTTTCCGACTGTATCCCAAATATGTTCAATGGGATTTTAATCTGGACTCCTCGATGGACACTCCATAACTTGAATATTGTGGGTAGTCAAATAATTTTGCACTATCCTGGAACGATAAATACTAGACCCATATATTCAGTAAGTTGGACAAATTAGGTTTAAGAACTGCGGTAATGTACCGCTCTGTCGGCATCGCCCCTCGCCCAATAACTACTGGGTCAAAGCGGCCATTTAAAGTTATCCCAGCTCAAACCATAATTAAAATTTCGCCAAAAGCCTGGGTTTCTTGAATTGTCGAATCTTAAAAGAGCTCGCCTGGTCTTCTCCAGACTCTTAAACGTCCATCAACATGATTTAAAAGAAATCTGGACTAGTCAGAAGTAAACATCACGTTACTCCATTATACCATTGTCCAATTGATGTATTCTGTATTCTTCTGCAAATTAGCGTCGGGCTCTACGATATGCAGGGGTCAAAGGTCAAAGGAGGTACTCTAGTTGACCTTCTTACATTCAACTCATGTTCGTGAAGCCGATTAGGTATCGTTTTAGGATTTACTCTAGTACTCGTAGCTTCTACCAACTCATTTTGTATCGTTCGAGCAGTACTTCGACGATTTCTGACGGCCCATAGTTGTAAAAGTCGATCCTCTCTAGCTGTAGTCGCCCTTGCACGATGCATATAACTTTTTATGATAACTCCACATATTTCGTGACACTATTTATCGCAGCACGACTAATATTTAACATTTCAGCTGTACGGCGCATTGACTATCCTTCTTAACTGGTGGAATGATGAACTACAGGAAATGAAAGAACAAAAGCAAAAATTATATCACAGATGGCTGGGAACAAAGGATCAAGAACACAAAAGAGAATATAGACAAATGGTAAATAAATTTAAATCCACGATAATAGAGTCAAAAAATCAAAGCTGGGAGAGAAAATGTCAGGAATTAGATACGTACAAAGACCGGAATACAAAAACATAGAACAACATGAAGTCCTGATTCAAGGAGAGCCGCCAACAATTAACATCGAAGAAACTAAAAAAGCTGTATAATTGTTGAAAAATGGACGTGCTCCGAGTCCAGAGGGGATATATGCAGAGTTAATAAAAAATGGAACCAACAAACTATTCGAGATACTAACAGAAGTTTTCAATAAGCACTTGCACGGAGAACCAGTGCCATAAAGTTGGAAAGAAGGATGGATTACATCTATTCATAAAAAACGAAATAAGGAAGATTGCAATAACTATCGGGGTATAACTGTTACGTGCACGGTTAGCAGATTATATGGGAGAATTATAAAAGAACGAATATGCGAAGAATACCGTCCTTTTGAATCAGAAGAACAAAACGGATTCAGGGCAGGACGATCCACAATAAATAGTATTTTCTGCTTATCCCAAATACTCGAGAAAAGAACACTGAGAACTCGAGAAGTGCATTTACTTTTAGTAGATTTAACAAAAGCATATGACACCGTGCCTGTTGCGAAATTGTGGGAAGTATTGAATAAAACCAGTATCAGCGTTACACTAATCGACGCTATTAAAAATCTATATAACAATACAATATCAAAAGTTAAAATAGGAAATAAGGTTTCTAATGGTTTTCAGGTAACAAAAGGACTGAAGCAAGGTTGTTGTTTATCTCCCATACTATTCAATATATATCGACGAAGTACTTAAAAAAGAAGTGTAAAGGAATGGGGCTGTCTATTGGGGATGAATCGTTATACACGTTGCACTATGCAGATGACCAGGTAGTTATTGCCCAAGACAAGGAAGACCTGGAGTATATAGCTAGAACACTAATGGAAAAGTACAAAAAATGGGGCCTCGAAGTAAATTTTCAAAAAACGCAATATCTTTGCATAGGAGAAGAAAATACTGCAGATGACCTCGACTTAGAAGACGGGAAAATTAAGAAATGCGATCAATTTATATATTTGGGGGTAAAACTAACAAAGACTGATAAAGCCATAAAAGACAGAATAACCAAAGGGAAACGAGTTATAGGTGCGTTGAATTCAGTACTATGGCAGAAAAATAAGACAGGAAACGAAAAAAAGAATATATAATACCATATTGAAACCAGTAATCGTCTATGGCAAAAACTTAAAGGTAACCTACTGGCAGTTGAAATGGATTTTTGGAGGAGAGCAGCGGAAAAGTCTAGATTAGAACATATGAGAAATGAGGACATAAGGAATCAAATGAATGTACAAAGATCAATTATAGAAGACATCAAAAACAACAATTAACATGGTACGGACATGTTAGACGTAGGCGGGAAGAAAGACTACCAAAAAAATATTAGAATGGATACCACCAAAGAAAAGAAAACGACCACCAACAACTTGGATGCAAGGAATTTCAAAAACAATGTCAGCAAGAAATCTATCTGAAGAAGACTGGCAGAATAGACAGGCTTGGCGAACGGGAACCCAAAGGCGGATTACGCTATGAACGGGATATATATATATATATACATATATATATATATATATATATATATATATATATATATATATATATATATATATATATATATATATATATATATATATATATATATATAAATCACAAATCGAATCAAATAGGATTAAAAATGAATCTCGACAAAACAAAGATATTAAGCAACAGCCTAGAAAACATCACGATAGATAACATCAATGTAGAAAAGGTAGAACAATATATATATCTAGGACATGCAATTAAAAACGAAAAGGAAAATCAAACCCTAGAAATTAAAAGAAGGACACAATTATCATGGGCTGCTTTTGGGAAGTTGAGCTTCATTTTAAAAGACAGAAAAATCCCAATACACTTAAAACGAAAAACCTATGACACTTGTATACTACCAGTTGCAACTTATGGATTGGAAACTATGGCAATAACAAGAAAAATGGCAGAACAATTAAGAGTAACTCAACGGGCCATGGAGAGGGCCATGTTAAATATAAGCCTTAGAGACAAAATTCCTAACACCGAAATACGTCGAAGAACTAAAGTAACCGACATCATGGAAAAAATAGCGACATTGAGATGGCAATGGGTAGCACATGTAGCAAGACAAGACACCAACAGATGGTCTCATAAAGTGACATTCTGGAGACTTCGAGAAACAAAAAGAAGCGTGGGAAGACCCAAAAAGAGATGGATAGACGATATAACAGCTGTAGCTGGAAAGCAATGGATGAGAATTGCAAAAGATAGGGAAGCGTGGAAACAATTGGAGGAGGCCTATGTCCAACAATGGATGAATGAAGGCTGAAGAAGATATATATATATATATATATATATATATATATATATATATATATATATATATATATATATATATATATATATATGTTAATAAAATATGAAAAACCAACAAAAATGATGGGTAAAGGGTGAATCTGTTTGGATAAAGTTGTAATTTGTAATGTTTTATTGTTGTTGTGAGAGGAAAAATGACTGAATAAAAAACTGAGATCTCCAGAGTCTGAAACCATAACCTAAGGAAAGCATGTGTGGATAAGGGAAATGAAGTAAACTATAAAGGAAAATTAATAGGAGAGATGATTTTAGTCAGCGCAGTTGTGTTAAAAATGGTAAATAATAAAAAAGATTATGATGTGTGGCTTGGTTTTAGATGGTCCATCATTCAGGTTTTTGATAAAGTCTGACATAATAGATTGCTATATAAATTAAAATATTTACTGCCTAGCGACATGTACCTTATCCTGAAGTCCTATATTAACCCATTAGCGCTCAGTGGCAACTTTAGTTGCCAGTGACTTTCAACACCCGTAAAATCTCTTGTGTATTGTGTGTGACCTATTTTTAAGTAGTATATAATTTTTAGCGTGTCCACATGTATTTATAACCTACAAATTTGGTTGTAAACTTGTTAGGTACTCGTTAGTATTTATTTCAATATTAGAGTTTTGCAGCAACCAAACTTAGTCCTAAAAAATGTAAGTATTTTTTAGTTAATTTATAATATTTTGTGTTCATACTCAATTCATTTTAAACCAAAGGTTTATTATATATACTGATCTAAGAAAATTAACTGTTCATTAAATTATAACATAATTATGGTACCCTAAATTCACGTGGCAACTTTAGTTGCCACTGAGCACTAGAATGATTTATTTTTTTCTTTTAGGTCTGAAGATAATACGTTTAGCGTAGATGAAATTATGAAAGCTTGTGAAGAAAATTACGGATCAAGTTTTTTTAGAAGAATCAGGTCTGTAGGAATAGTTCCTCCTATAGAATCTGCTGAAGCTGATACAGACGAAGATTCAGATTTATCAGATGACGAAACTGAAGGAAATCCAAATCATTTACCAGGTAGAATCCTCAGATCAGAAGCAATTGTTGAGTTGGATGAGGAAATTGTTGAAAATAATTCAAACAGTACAGTAAATATCTGTTTGGATGAGAAAAAATATTGATTTATCACAGCCAGGTACTTCAAAACCTATTGGAAATAAAAAGCGAAAAGTAATTGCATCTTCAAACAGTGTTTGGTCTCAAAATAAAGAAAACAGTTGGAATTTACCTGCCGTTACTATACCCTCTGGACCATCGACTATGGAATTTTTGAAAAACTCAGTAAATTCTCCACTTCAAGCTTTCAAATGCTTTTTTCCTGATACTCTAATTGAACATATCATTACACAAACTAATCTTTATGCCGGACAAAAGGGAGTGCATAGTTTAAATGTAAGTTATGATGAAATTTCTGTCTTCTTGGGAATAATCTTATTATCTGGTTACCACCAACTGCCGAGTAAGCGGATGTATTGGCAAAATGAACCTGACTGCAAGGTAGCTATAGTTGCAGAAGCAATGCGAAGACGTCGATTTGAGGATATATTACGGTATCTCCATCTAAATGATAACTCGCAGATAAACACTGACAGGTTTTACAAGGTCCGCCCTCTGTTTGATTATCTAAATAATTCATTCAAGCAAGTACCAGTTGTAAATTCAGTTGCTATAGATGAGAGCATAGTCCCGTATTTAGGACGTCATCCTACAAAACAATTTATACGGGGCAAACCTATTCGTTTTGGGTTTAAATTGTGGGTTTTGCAAGCCCTAATGGATTTGTGTCTCATGCTGAACCATACTGCGGTGCACATACAAAGCTTCCTGATACGGGACTCGGACAAGGAGGAAATGTAGTACTAGGACTTGCTGAATATGCCAACGTTCCTAGCGGGACTAAATTATATTTTGACAATTTATTCACTTCTGTGTCCTTACTTGAAGAACTGTCTAAACGAGACTTGGGGGGAACTGGAACATTGCGAGAAAATAGAATAGCAAAGTGGATGAATTTACCTCCGAAAGAACCTTTCAAGAAATGTGATAGAGGGACGACACATTCCACATCTAATGGAAAGCTAACAGCCATTAGATGGAATGACAATGCTGTTGTAACAGTATTATCAAACTGCCACACAGAAGTGCCGTTTAAAAATGTTCAGCGGTTTAGTAAACGTAAAAAAAAGAAGATGATGATTAAAATGCCTGATGCCATTTCCCACTATAATTCTAATATGGGAGGTGTTGACCTAAATGATCAGTTCACTGCTCAATATAGATGCAAAATTCGCAATAAAAAATGGTGGTGGCCACTCTATGCTTGGTCTGTGGATGAATGTTGTGTTCAAGGTTGGCTTTTATATAGGCTTCTAGGTCACGAATTACCATACTTGCAATTTAGAAGACAAGTAGTATTACAGCTTCTTACAAAATATGGTTGTTCTCCAACTAAACCCGGGCCGCATACATCGTTTTCCACTTCCGCTGTTTTGGAAGATCTAAGAACGGACAAGAAAAATCACATTATCGCGAATGGAGACTCAAAGTACCGCAGATGTAAAATGTGTCAAAGAAGAACAACATACTTGTGTAATAAATGTAATGTACCCCTACATGTGACTTGCTTTGAAACTTTCCATAAATAATTTCCATAATATGTATCTCTAGTTTTGTTAAATCACGATTAGTTTTTAATACATTTCGATTACATAGAAAATTTTTGGTTATTACCAAACCGTAAGCGCTCAGTGGCAACTAAAGTTGCCACTCATTTTGACAACCTTTTGACAGACCTTGATTTTTTTATGTATTTTTTAGTAAATATGTAACACTATTTCTAATAAAATCTATAAAAAAATTTACAACTTTCAAACTTTTTTAGTTCTGAGCACTAATGGGTTAACGAACGTTCGTTCCAAATAAAAGTAAATAATGATTTCTTAACCAATCATTAAATCCAATCCGGAGTTTCTCAGGAAAGTGTCCTTAGTCCCTACCTGTAGCTAATCTTTACTACTGACATACCTATTATAGATGACGTCACAATGGTGACTTTTGCTGATGATACAGCCATTTTAGTTTCAAACAAAGATCCAGACATAGAATCTGAAAAAACTGCAAAATTACTTGCATACATTAGAGAATTGATTGGTAAAATATAAAATTAGAGTCAACAACGAAAATTATTAATTTAATAATTATTAAAAATTAGCTCAAATCACATTTACAACAAGAAGACGTACCTGTCCACAAGTTAGTCTAAACAACGCACCTGTTCCTGCTAGATACGTAGTGAAATATCTTGGATTACATTTGGACCGAAAGCTCACCTGAGAAGAACACATAAGCTCCAAAAAAACTAGCTCAATATAAAATGTAAACTAATGAATTGGTTACTTGACAGAAAGTCACAACTATTATTGCAGAACAAAATACTGCTCTACACAATCATACTAAAACCAATATGAACTTATGGCGTAGAACTCTGGCGCTGTAGGAAGCCTTTAACAGACAAAAATGTTGCAGGCCTTCCAATCAAAAGCGTTACTTATGATAGCTAACGCCCCTTGATATGTGAGCAAAGCAACCATCCACAATGACCTAGGAGAAAAAACCGTAAAAGATTACACATCACTCCACGCCAACAAGGCTAAAATTCGTAATTTAACGCACCACAGCCAAATTATCAGAGAATTATATCAGCCACCAATGGAAGAACGAAGACTGAAAAGGTCTTGATCAGGAGACCTGGTTATATAGGTAAGAATGGAAAATATAGTAGTCATAACTATTATACCGTAGCTGGACGGTACCCAAATCAAGTCAATATTGTCATCAAATTTACTAATTACTCAATGTACTGTTTAAGAATAGATTGTAAATATGCATTTAAAAATAAAAAAAACTATTGCGAAATACAGAATCTTGAGCCTCTATTGGTTTGTACGTAATTGATATAAGAAAGCCCTCTCCTTGCCTTAACGGCAGCCAATGTACGGCCACCAAAGTAGCGAGGTATTAGTAGTATACCATTTAAATAATGATCCAAACAAGAAAACTAAGTATCGCTGATGATGATAGTGACACTCTTAGAAATATATTTATTTTAAGTTCTTCGTATTTATAAATTATTGGAATAATTAGTTAACAGAATAATTACTATTTAAATGGGAATAAGCCACAATTAAAGGTTAAAGTACGTTTATTGACGTTTCAATGTCCACTTCGGAAATCGTTCTCAAAATACAAACATTAGTAAATTAAACAAATTTTGTTTTTTTGTTACTTGGTGAAAAATTCTTCTAATAATTTAATTTTATCTGACTCATTTATATTGACAATTCAGACATATATTAAACATTTTAAAGTAGACGAATTTAAAATGATATTGCCAATATTGTTGAGTTGCGTTCCTGGGGCGACTTTACTTGTAAGATAGTTCATTCGATTACATGAAAGCAACTTTAACTTGAGAATATCCATTAGAAAAAATCATAGCAAGTAATTCGTCTTTAAAAAGACAAACACATGCCATGATGACAGTAAAAATCTCCTGTTAGTGATTCCATAGTAAATTATGAGAGAAAAACCAGGAAAAAAACCTCATAATACTATCCAGACATGGTAAGTATTTGGTCGTGCATTTAGTTTACTTTCAATAAACATCAAATTCTGATTTTATATGTTTGTTATTTAAAAAATATAAATGATGTATCCTCTATATGTTACCGACCTACTAATACTGAAAAATATCAGAAAAACTTAAAAGGATAGAAAATAAATTTAACATTTCAACAACATTCAAAACAACAAACACATTGAGATCTATTTTGTCTAAAACCAAACCTAATAATGAACAAGAAAGGACAAATAATTGCATTTATAAAATACCTTGTGAATGCGATCAGTTTTATTTAGGTGAAACATCAAGGCCATTAAATGTTAGAATAACTGAACATCAATCTTACATCAAAAATAGAGAATTTGACAAATATGTAAACACGCATGGGATAATGAACATAGGGTTCAATGGAATGATTCAAATATAGTCCTAAAAGAAACGGATGGTAATAAGAAAAATCAAAGAAGCGGCTCTAAGTACGTACATGAGACCAATTGTGTCGCAAATTCCTCGGCAGAATGTAGTAGGATCTGGTTACCCATATTAAAAAAGGAAGTTATTAAAAGGAGAATACCAGTATTAGTAAGTCGGTAGCATAAAGAGGATACATCATTTATGTTTTTTAAATAATAAACATATAAAATCAGAATTTGGTGTTTACTGAAAGTAAACTAAATGCACGACCAAATACTTACCATGTCTGTTTTTTCCTGGGTTTTCCCTCATAATTTACTATGGAATCACTAACAGGAAGTTTTTACTGTCATCACGGCATGTGTTTGTCTTTTTAAAGACGAATTACATGCTATGATTTTTTCTGACGGATATTCTCAAGTTAAAGTTGATTTTATGTAATCGAATGAACTATCTTACAAGTAAAGTCGTCCCAGGAACGCAACTCAACAATATTGGCAATATCATTTTAAAGTCGTCTACTTTAAAATGTATAATGTGTGTCTGAATTGTCAATATAAATGAGTCAGATAAAATTAAATTATTAGAAGAATTTTTCACCAAGTAACAAAAAAACAAAACTTGTTTAATTTACTAATGTTTGTATTTTGAGAACGATTTCCGAAGTGGAAATTGAAACTTCAATAAACGTACTTTAACCTTTAATTGTGGCTTATTCCCATTTAAATAGTAATTACTTTAACACGCCACAAGAAAATAGCTTCAGAACAATAATAGTTAACAGAAATAATTAAATTCATTACTGCTCACTGAAGGGTGAATGTTAATTAGTTGTTGTACGTTAACAACTTTTTAAATAAAAAAATCATAACTACTTTTAACTTTTCTTATTAAATTCGGACTTAACGAATCCCTATGCTCTATACTTATAAACTCCCTCTCGACCCTTTAGCACCTTCCCATAAATATCACTGGAAAATAGGCACTTCAAAAACTTTAATAATTTAGCCAGTCTTAAACCATTTTAATTAAGTCCAAAATAAAGAAAGGTTACACTAACTTTAGACTCCATTATACACTCACAAAACTTTTCCATGCAATAGCAAGCAAACTCATTGAGAGTTTTCTTTATTTTTTTGGGAAAAGTAAGATCTTTTGTATAGTTTAGCTTCATAATGCGCAACGTATTAAATTTAAGAAATTATAAGAGTTTCTACATTTGAGCCAGATCACAGTGAAGTACGGCTCTTCTTAAAACTAATGATGTTGAAAGAAATATCGGCGATAGACGCAGTGCAGCCCACTGAGCCCACTACTGATAGAAAGTCATCACTTTGATTCTAAAATAAAAAGCTTATATATCATATTTTAAAGAATATCGAATTATCGATTATTATAAAACAAATAGAGATTGTATAGATTTTCTCCATCTAAAATTTGACAGTCTGCCAAAATAGACTGAATATATCAAAAGCTTAATTATATCCAATTAAAAAAAAACGGGTGTGGCAGTCCAGTGGGACTGCCGGTAGAAGTTACACTTCTATACACGCATTTGCAGCTACAAATTTATTTGGGAGTCAGTCTGCACAATCATTACATATGTAATGTTATAGGTAAGACATAGCAGAAAGAGAAACAGAATTAATAACAACTTACTAACAATTATTAAACAACGTTTGATCTGTAATAGGAGTATAGTAAATGAAGGATTGAATCAATATTTTGATGAAAATGTATATTTTTATTTTCATATATGTATGAAAGGAGTTGAATGCAAAAATTTTTTTACACATACTCTGCAGTAATATTCATTGTTTATTTTGTTATTAATATAAAAATACAATACAATATACTGCAACATAATTCAATATAATAATACAATATAAATTAAAATGCAATATTCATAAGTATTTAAAACTGCCAATATACATAACTTACTTTACGAAGATAAAAATTAAAAACCAACAACTCACATTATGTTCTAAATTTTCATTTTATTTTAAAATTTATGTTTTTTGCGTATATTACATATATTTAATAAGATTAACGTGAGGTTTTTAAATATTTCAAAAATAAAAAAGGAAATTCATAATTGGGATTCGAACTCACAACCACCAGCGTATGAACCAAACACGTAAAGGATTTGCCAATTAGACATGACACTAACGGATTTCAAAAATGACAGTTCTTGGTAAAACAGTGATTATTTTGAAATACAAAAGCCTAAAATAATTATAAACGTTTAATTTTAAATAATAAAAAACATATCACATAAATAATAATATTAATACATATTATATTATATATAATATTATATATATATATATATATATATATATATATATATATATATATATATATATATATATTTATATATACAATATTATATAATATTAAATATATATACAAAAGGAACATTGTTATTCTCGAGAGAGGAAGAGAGAGAAAATATATCTTCTGTCTCTCTCTTACTTATTATCTTACATATGGTTTCACAGATTCACTCTCATGCAAATTTCCAACGCCGACCGTACGTATAGAAGTATAACTTCAAAAAATAACCATCCTTTTAAATGCTTTATAATTTGATTTGATATAATGAAATCATACTATTATTCATTAATCTGAATAAACTCAATTATAGCTCAATATGTTATCAAACTCAATCAATATGTAAGCAAACACATCCTTAATAGGTTAAAAACTATTCACTGTATTCACTTAAGGCTTTTTTTAGGTGCATACCCCAAAGTACTATATAAAGCCATACAGGTTTTACTAGACGAACTCCTGTATTACTAAAAATTTAATATAGGTATTAGGAGCTTAGAAGCGTAAGAGCTAACTCGCATAATGGTCGTTTCAAAAACAGTCTTGTGTGCATATTATAACAGCATATTTCGCCCTTCATACTCCTAAAATACCAATCCATTTATGTCAGAAACTAAACTGCATGAGAAGAGCAAGGGCGAACCCACAGGCTTTCGTTGCGTTTCCGTTCAAGGTTCGGTCCTTCTCCTCTGTAAGGGTATTAACGCGCCGGTGTCTCTGTAGTTGGTGAGACAGTCTGAGATGTATACCTTGTTATTGAGTTTTTCGGTACGATCGTGTGCTTGTTATAGTTTTTATTACTGGTATTTCAAGGTAAAACCGCCGTTACGTTACCCTTAAAGTTGTATTGTATTTTTTTGATTTATAAACTAACCGAAACTATGGTGAAGCGTACGTTTTAAGAAATGCAACGAAAATTGTATCTGTCACACATCTGTCACACAGTCCGCATAATCGGACTGCCATGTAACTGTCGTAAAACGTGTTTTAAAAAGTTGGGCATGAACAATATCAACATGAGGTTCAATAATTATGGGCAAATCGTCATATACGATAATCAAAACCAATGCCTTTCAAAAGTCCTAAGTTAAAATAATTTTAAAAATTTTTAATTATTGACAGAACTAGTAGGAAGCTTCGTACCACAGAATATTGTGTTTCAATAAATGGAGAAAGATAATGTGTTTGTCGTCAGGCTTTTATTAGCATCCATCGCATAAGCAAAAAAAGAGTTCGCGTTGTTTTAGACAAGCAGACCACCAGAGGAACTATGCTGCGTGATAACAGAGGGAAGCTAAGTCCAGAAAATAAAATGGTTGCATATAAAAGCAGTGGATCAGCAATTACATTGATTCTGTTGTTACTCTTAGCTATGGCTAAGAAACACATACCCTGAAGAATAGCCTGTAATAGAGTCCTACTATCGAAATTTCTTTGTCAACGAATTCAATATAGTTGTTCAGCCTTTTTCTGTTGATAATTGTAATATCTGCTTTAAGATTATTGTTGAACTTGATGGTTTAAAGACTAGCAACCCGAATTCTCCCAGAATAATTGAGTTAGATACGGAACTGAAGGTTCATTTAGCAAAGCAGAAAGCTGCTCAAAATATGATAAAAAGCTATGAAAGCAACCAGGATTAAAATATTAAAGTTGTATGTGTTGATTTACAACCTGCATTATCCACTCATAGACTTACCTGCAACGTACAATACTACAAAAGAAAAATGTGGACTTACAACTTAGAAATCCACAACGTTAAAACAGGAACAGCCATAATGTAAGTATGGGATGAAACAATGGCTAAACGCAGATTGTGCGAAATAGCCAGTTTCCTCAGTCACTTCTTGGAGAACATTGTTAACAAACACGTGAGAAAAGTTACAATTGTTAGTAATAACTATGTGGGGCAAAATAAGAACATAAACGTTGTTTTGTCTCACCTCCGCCACATTTATGCAAACCGCTTTGATCTTATTAAGCACGTTTTTTTAATGTGAGGGTATTCGATGATGGGTTGTGATGGAGATTTTGGTTCAATTAAATTAAAGATCAAGGAATGTGACGTATTTTCTAAACAACACTATATCCATTTCATTGCACACAAGAAAAAAAATTCCAAGTTGTTAATGTCACGAGGGAAATGGTTAAGGATTTCAGCGTTCTTTAAAAAGCAGCAACTAAATCTCAAATATTGGGAGCTAACTTCAACGATGGCAAAATATTTGAATTTTCAAAAGATTTAAAGATGGGCTTTAAAATTCAAATAGCATATATCACAGTTATTGTTACGTATGTCATATTCTAAAAAGGGCGAAAGAGATTTCAGGATGTAACAAATTTTACCTTAGATAGTATAAAACTTCCTCTCAAATACACGGGTGCTTTTAAGCTGACAGAAGATAAGAACAAAGACTTAAAAGATCTTGATTATGTACCCGTGGCTCACAAGCGTGCTTTACAAGAAGCTATTAGTGGAGGAAATGGTACAACTAAAGTCGAAGAATCTGTAGACGATAAAAATCAAATTAAGTTTAATTAAAGCTTTATTTGTGAATTTTTGAACTTATTCCACCACCAACAACTTCCACAGAAACCTGTTAATAAAACTATGTTTATTTTTGTAGAATAAAAAATATTAAAACCCTTTTCTTTTTATTTCATAAAAATCTTGCAAATTTTGAAAAATCCTCTTTTAGGTTTTGTTGATAAAATAAAACTTATTCCCTCTTACTATTCTAATATTTTTTAAACTTTATACTAAGTTTTCCTGAAACGTGGTTTTTGCAGTTCGCCTCTACGCTTCTAAGTTCCTGATATTTCCTTAAATTATGCTGCCAGGCTGCCTTACAATCTCACTAACATTATTAGTACACGTCTGAGCATACCTCTTTGGACTATGAGTATCTACCAGTTAAATCCGAAACGTTATTGTGGTTGATGCGATATGCTTAACTAAAAAAACTTCAGTGCAAAAAAGAAACAGTGTCCGTTCTAGGTATTTAGACTTACTCAACGTAGATATCAACTACAGTCGATTCAATAGATACTTATTTTTTATTACCAAAAACATCTTCACAAAAGAAATGATCGTATCGAAATCGTTAAAATTTATTGTGTGCGATGGGCGGAAAAAGTTATTTATCTACCTTCACTAAACACCATTAAACAATAAAACTTAAAATATTCCCCACTTTTCTTGTCGTTAAGTACACGCACATTTGAAATATCCCTGGGAATAATAAAAAAGTTAGGTTTTAAAAGACAGTTAGACGATAATGTCTCAAAATGAAAGTTTGAGCCGAAAGAGACAGTTTCTGGCAGTCTCTGGCTCGTAACTTTAGAAAAAAGAGTTGATATGCCGCTATAAAACTCCGGTAGGCTCAAGTGAAAGCTTTTTAGGCCAGTCTATATCACTACTTCGATATAAAAAGACAAAGTATACATTTTAAAATAGTTAACAGACATTTAAAAATACTAACATTTGTATTTTTACAGTTTTCTTTTATGTATATTTATCTTATGGAGGTTAGCAATAGTTGTTGTTATTAACTTTTATTACGACTTTAATTTCTAAATGTCATCTTTTTTCGTTTTCATTATTAATATATATTATAATAATTCATATATATATATATATATATATATATATATATATATATATATATAAACACCATCCAAGTCTATGCTCCCACTGGAGACAAAGGGGAGGAACAAGCAATTTTTCTATCAGAAGTTTTCTATCAGAAGAGTTTTCTATCAGAACATCAACAGTATCATACAGAAAATTCCTCGACAGGAAGTTCTCATCATTATGGGCGATTTTAAGACCAAGTTTGGAGCTGGAGATAAGACACAGTACATTGGAACACATGGACTTGGAGTCAGAAACGAGAGAGGAGACCTCCTAGAAAAATTCGCAGAAGAATCAGAACTATTGTCACTAACACATTCTGCCAATTACCACCTCGCAAGCTGTACACGTGGAAATCCCCTCAAGACAGACCCAGGAGAATTATTAGGAATCAAATAGACTACATTTAAGTAAATAAAAGATTCCGAAACAGCTTTACATCTCTCAAGACTTATCCTGGAGCAGACTTGGAGACAGACCATGTTCCACTGGTGGGAGTATTTCGAGTCAAACTTAAAACGGTGCAGAAAAAGAAAGCACAATCATACTACCTACGTATGCTGAAAGACCTTGATACTAGGATGAGAGTCCAAGCCACGGTAAACGTGGCAAGTGACTGCAATTAGAGACGAATCGAACGAAGAACAAACGATCAAACATATTAAAGCAATAGTGCAAAGATGCGAAGAAATTGAGACTCTGCAGTCAAAGTACGATAGTCACAAGTCACAACGTACATAGGAAAGTTAAAGAACTCATAGGGGGACTAAGACGAAGACAGAAAGGAAATATAACTGATTCTGGCGGAAACATCATCTTGGACAAACACAGTAAAATAAGAACGTGGAAAGAATATCTAGAAAAACTATTTGAAGACCAAAGAGATAACACCTTTGAGCTAGAAGAAGAGGTAAATGATCTTCTTCTTCTTCAGTGCCTTATCCGGTCCGGATGTTGGCGATCATCAAGGCTATCATGGTTTTGTTGACTGCTCTGCGAAACAGCTCCGCTGAGGTCATCCCAAACCATTGTTTAGGGTAAATGGGTAAAAACCAGGTAAATGATGGACCAAGAATATTACAGCAAGAAGTTTATTCCGCAATAAAACAGATAAAGGATGACAAAGTGGCAGGCCCTGATAATATACAAGCAGAACTACTCAAACTAATGGACAACGAATCAATAGCAATAATCGCAAAGATATTCAACAACATAAACAACTCTGGAGAAATACCAACACAATGGCTGAAATCTGAGTTTATTGCACTTCCAAAAAAACCAGGAGCCAAAAAATGCGAATATTACCGTACTATAAACCACATGAGTCATCTCCTAAAATTGTTCCTAAAGATAATTCATAAGAGAATCTACAAGTTGTGTAAAAGTCAAATTTTTCCCAACCAATTCGGGTTCACAAATTCTATTGTTACTAGAAAGGCTTTGTTCTCAAGTACAATTCTTATTCCAGAGATGCAGAGACGTCAACTGCGACGTATACGCATGTCTGGTTGATTACAAGAAAGTGTTTGATCGAGTACAACACGCCAAGATGATGCAAATACTAAAAGAAACAGAAATTAACAAACAAGATCTGAAAATAATTAGAAATCTTTACTGTAATCAGACAGCAAATCTCAGAGTTGAAGGTGAACACACTGACTATGTGAAAATCATGCGTGGAGTGAGGCAAGGCTTTATTTTGTCTCCTCTAATCTTCAATTTGTACTCTGAAAGAATATTTATCGAAGATTTGCACAAGACTGAAAAAGGTATTCTACTAAATGGTTACCGGCTAAACAACATCAGATATGCAGATAACACCATAGTATTTGCGGACAACTTAGAAGACCTACAAGTTCTTACTCACGTATTCTCACGTATTACAGTCAACAACATGGACTCAATATAACCGTTAAGAAGACAAAGCTTATGATAACTAGCAAGAAAAGGATAACAGAAGGTCAACTCTACGTCAACCAATTCCCTGTAGAAAGAGTGACGCACTACAACTACCTCGGCACCATAATAAATGAAGAATCGACCAACAACCA